>NC_141674.1:68152567-69377567 GCF_028749965.1 Puma concolor | reverse complement strand
ACAAATTTTTTCCCAAATTTGACAAAAATCTTAAACTTAACGTCATCGTTAATAAGTTGCTTAAATAAAAGATTTTATCAATTATCAATAATAAAGCATATTTTTTTTTTAAATTTTTTTTTTCAATGTTTATTTATTTTTGGGACAGAGAGAGACAGAGCATGAACGGGGGAGGGGCAGAGAGAGAGGGAGACACAGAATCGGAAACAGGCTCCAGGCTCCGAGCCATCAGCCCAGAGCCTGACGCGGGGCTCGAACTCACGGACCGCGAGATCGTGACCTGGCTGAAGTCGGACGCTTAACCGACTGCGCCACCCAGGCGCCCCAATAAAGCATATTTTTTAATGAATAAGATTTTTTGATGTTTATTAATTTATTTTGAAAGATAAAGAGAGAGCACAAGTGGGGCAGGGACAGAGAGAGAGAAAGAGAGAGAGAGAGAGAGAGAGAGAGAGAGAGAGAATCTGAAGCAGAGTCCAGGTTCTAAGCTGTCAGCACAGAGCCCAACGTGGGGCTTGAACTCACGAACTAAGATCACAACCTGAGGCAAAGTCCGATGCTTAACTGACTGAGCCACCCAGGTGCCCCATAAAGCACCAATTTTTGAGGAGAGACTGAAAAATCTTTCTTTCCTCTCTCTACAGAAAATGATATTACAATATTATGTTCACAAGAAGAAAATACCCTAATACATAGCCAAAAAGGTAGGAAAAATGTATTACAGAGGTTTGTGTCAGGCAGTTAGTTAATATAAGTAATGTTTTATTTCTCTGGATTTTGTGATGTCTGCAGTATTTTGTGTGTTTTTAATTCTGTGATTTTCTGTAGACTATTTTATCACAACTAATTTTTGCAACTTTGTTATTTTTTTGAAAGGCGATACTCATAACTGTATTCACTTCAGCCCCTAGTAAACCTGGAATTTTCCCCAGATATGATTACTTCTCCTTTCCTGAAAACTGGCCTCCTTTCTGTCTTTGGAGGACATCATGCTCCTTGTTCAGGCCTTTGCCCTTGCTGTTCCCCTGTCAGCATGTTCTTTCCAGACATAGCGACAGGACTGCCTCTGCACTTCCTTCTGGGCAATACTCAAAGGTTACATATTAGAGAGACTTCACTCACCATCCTCTATAAAGAGCACCTCCACCCATATGTAGAGTAGTTAGATAAAATACAGGAAACCTGGTTACACTTAAATTTCAGATGAACAGTGAGTAATTTTTTAACATAAATATGTCTTCCCAAATGCATGGAGTATACTTATAGTAAAAAATATATACATTGTTCATCTGAAATCTAAATGCAACCAGGTGTCCTATATATATATATTTTATGGTTAAATCTGGTAACTATCCCCATACTTTCTCTCCCCTTACCCCACTTCCTAGCACTTATCATCATGTAATACACTACACATTTACCTTTTTCTTATTGCCTATCATTCCCACCAGAATGTAAGCTCCACGATGGCAGGGATGTTTGCCTGTGTAGTTTCCTCCTGTATCCAAGTACCCAGACTGATGTCTGGCACATAGGTACTCCATGAATATTAATTAAAAAAACTAATGCATAAGCGATCTAAACTTTACAAACTTACCTCCCAAACACTTCTCAAATTGACTTTTTTCTACCCTAATAACTCCTGCTCTAATCAAGGACGCAGACTGTCACTATTGGGTTCCAACTGGTCTCACTGCTTCCAGCTCTGCTGTTATGAAATCCATTAACTATAGACAGCCATACTGACTGACCTAAAACACAAATCTAACCAAACAATTCCCCTGCATAGACCCCTCAACAGAATCCTATCAACTCAAGGGAAAAATCCAAGCACTTTGGCATGGTGCTTATGGTATTCTTCATGGTACTCCCACCCATTTCTTAATGTCATCTGCCACAGCCCTACCATAGTTTCCTCCATAACCTACCCTCCACATCTCCACACAAATATTGACGCACTAAATTCTGCTGATAGTACATTCTAACCTTTTTTTCATCTAATTCTTTCATATCCTTAAGGACTCATTTTAATCACCATTCTTCTCTAGGAATCCTTCCCTTAGATGCATAGGCTGGACTAAATGTGTGTGTGTGTGTGTGTGTGTGTGTGTGTGTTTCCATAGCTCTCTGTGGGTAATTATGTCATGGTATAGTTTGTGTTGTATTAAAACCACCTATATGTTTCTCCAACTAGAATTTAAATACTCAAATACAAGGACAGTGTGGCATTTATCTTTGATTCACGGCACCCAGCATAATGCACTGCACAAACAGCCTTTCATTGGTGTTTGTTGAACTAAATAAATTCAACTAAGTTACCCAAATTAAATAGATACTCAAGTATATCACATGCAGACTGCTAAATTGAGGTTATTGAAAGATCTCTAATGCCCAGGAGACCTAATAAAAAAAGATGTCAGTAGATTTATCAAAATAAAGGGAAACAATCTGTGAATAGGCTATATTTAGAGATGGCAAAGCTTCCATATCAATGAGATAATGAAGTCCAGAATGTGATTATAACCACAGGGACTAAACAGAAAAGAGTAGACTCTTGGAAGGGACTGAAACACAAGGGTAGTGTCAGGTGGACAAGTGATGGTAGAATTGCTGAGATCCACAGTAGGAGATGGTATAGAGAACAAAGGTATTAGGCTGGTGCTAAAATTATCAACCTCAGTGCAGTGGCTCTCTGAAAGCAGTAGACATTAGTATTTATGATTTGGAAGGTCCAGAAATGTTGGGCTTCAAGTGAAGAGAAGCAGAGTGACAGGAGTTGGCTCGTGGTATATTATCTGTCAACTAGAGACAAGGGACAGGCTCACCCTCCCCACCTAGGCCAAAAAGGATACAAACAGACCAGGCTTTTGTGGGATAAATTCAGTAAGGGAATAAAAGAATCACCTCACAAGAATACATTTTTATTTTTAAAAAGAAGTCTTAGGTTGGTTTACATGGTACATTTTCTACCCAAATTTCACAATATTTCTATAATCTCCCATAGAACAAAATCCCTTCTACGGTCTTCAAAAATAATCAGGATGAAGTCAGGAAGGCAAAAAGAAGAAAAATGAACGAGAAGAGAGAAAGAGAAATCCACAAAGAAGTCCTAGTAGAAAAAAGGATTTACCCTCTTCAGTGCCTGAACAACCTCTCATCTACAAGGTGGACCATGGTCTCTGTCTTTTATGGGAGAGCTGAGTGACAAAAACAGAGGATTCCCTAATGAGAGAAAGACTCTGTAGTCCTCCACTCAGTAATTCATAAACCTTCTCTGCCTCAGAATCTGTAGGAAAGCTTTAAAAATTGAATGGAGTGCCCCCCCCCCCCCCCCCGCCAGCCCTCATTCCTATTGAATCTGATTTTTGCATGCAGATCTCATGACTTTGTATTTGGAAATCTCTCAGATTGCCATGTTACTAGATGTGGCTGGGCTACTTGAAGGTTTTGATGACATGCTCATCCCAAATCCTAAACCATCTTTACCTGATGTCTTCCTTTGCCAATGCCCCAGGAAACTGTAGTTGCCTGAAGAGCTTTTTCACTTCACAGCTCCACAAAAACTTGTTTTTTTAAAAAAATATAGAAATATGACACAAATTTTCTTTCTCTTTTTAGTTCTCTCTTTTCTTCTATTAGGACTCCATCAGTTAACAAGAATCAATAAAATAAATCCACACAGTATTCCACCAGCCAGGAACTTCATTTAAAAAAGAAAAGAAAAGAAAAGAAAACAAAACAAAACAAAAAACAAACAAACAAAAGTCTCATTGTATCTCTTACTCTGCTTCTCTACACAACTTTTTTCTTCCTATTAGACTGGCCCAAAAGTGTATAACCTACTTCCATAAAGAACAAAGCTCCTGAATTAGAATAACTTCATGGAAAAATATAATCCAAAAGAAATATATCAAATAAAAAATGTTGAATAGGAAAAGTAAAATATAGCATCCCTGAGGAGTCTGAGAATAAGGTCTGTGCACTACAAGATGGAATCTCCCACCAGATTGCTGTTCAACTTAATTATGGCTTAAGATGTGCACATGTGAAATTAATATTTGGGATCCTGGTGATTTAAAAAACGGCAACCGGCCACCATTTGAATTCACAGTCTTGTAATCCATCTTTTCCCATGAAACAACTAGTACAATATGATATCGGTGCTCAGATTTCAGGAGAGAGAAAGCAGTGGTCCTACTTTAAAAAAATAATAATGAATATGTAACTTGAATACAAAAGGGGAGATTATGTTAATACCAAGGGGAAACTACAAAGCTTCCATCATTTTAGTCCCAAAGCAAGTAGAAATCCCCATTTAATTCTTTAGATCTATTTGGAATATCATTACACACAGACCAATGTCATAGTCTTATACCATGCTCGGAGCCTTGTGTTGTATCCATGTCAGTCATAGCTTTGCATGGTCAAAAGTAGACACATGAAATTCAGGCTGAGACCTAGACTGGTCTGATTGAAACTGCACTGATTTCTACCTGTCACTCCTCCCCATGGTTGCTAACAAACACTGTCCAGGGACATATGCCCCAGGGAAATAAGCAAAGTGACTGTCCTCTCCAAACCTCCACTTGCATCCAAAGAAGTTCTGACTCCTGCTTTCTAAGTCTCGGTGTCTCCTTTCCACAAATGTCTAATACAGTCCCCACCTCTCCAGTGTCCAACAAATCTCTGCTAGGGAGCCAACACAGCCTCTTGGAACTTTCTGGCTCCTCTGTATCAGATACTTTTGGGGGGATCATTTGATCATCCTCTCCATTCTGCCTTGTCACTATCACAGGGAAGAAACTCAGCATAGTAGAAGGACTTCAAGTTTGGGGTTGAGTCAGTCTAGACTCTATTACTCTCTCATGGCCATGTAACCTTAGGCAAGTTACTTAACTATGCTGGATGGTTTTTGTTTGTTTGTTTACCTAAGTAACTATAGGTGCATTTTATTTATTTTTAAAAATTTTTTTTCAATGTTTTATTTATTCTTTGAGAGAGAGAGAGAGAGAGAGAGAGCATGAGCAGGGGAGGGGCAGAGAGAGGGAGACACAGATAGGTTCCAAATAAGTTCCAGGCTCTCAGTTATCAGCACAGAGCCTAATGTGGGGCTCCAACTCACAAACCGTGAGATCATGACCTGAGCCGAAGTTGGACGCTTAATCATCCAGGCACCACTAGGTGCACTGTATTTACAGGATTGTAAGAATCAAATGAGGAAAAAAAAATACGTAAAATATCCAGAACTGGGACTACCACAGAAGACGTACCTGGTAAGTCTTCATTCCTGCCACTGACAAGAACCAAGAACAAAATCAATGCCATTGAGGTTTTGTTGTGCTGATGGATCCAGTCACGTAGTTGACCGAGTACTGAATCAAGCTGCCTCTGCTACTGTTGCAAGATACAGCTGCTTCACCCTCTGAGCTTCCTTGTAGATGTAGAACCTTTGCTCACGGCTGTGTTCCTGCCATATTGGCCTTCCCTAAGTGGAACATTCTGAGTTCTTGCTTTCCCCAAATGTTTGCTGATATGTTTCTCTTGGCTCTTCTTATGACTATCTTGTCCTTAGGTCTCATTTGAAATGTTATCCCCTTAGAGTAGCTTTTTCTGACTATCCTTATCTGAAGGAAGTCCTTGATATTTTTTATTCCAGCATCTCTCTGTTGTTTTGTTTTTTTTTTTCTGAACACTCACCACAATATGTAATGATCTTATTTATTTGGTATTATAATATAGTCTACCTGAAGATCTTTGTATCCTTTGTGTACATCCAGAGAAGTAGCTGGTGCACAGTAGATACAAAATAAATATTTTTTTTCAAGAATTTTTAACGCTTATTTATATTTAAGAGAGAGATAGAGAGAGAGATAGAGTGTGAGCAAGGAGGGGCAGAGAGAGAGGGAGACACAGAATCCAAAGCAGGTTCCAGGCTCTGAGCTGTCAGCACAGAGCCTGACATGGGGCTCGAACCCATAAACTGTGAGATCATGACCTGAGCCAAAGTCGGATGCTTAACCGACTGAGCCACCCAGGCGCCCCCAAAATAAATAATTTATATTTGTTTTTTTAAATATATTTGTTGAATACTTGTTGAGTGAATGAACAAATATGTGAACAAATTATTACCATTTCGTTATTATCTATGTTTTTAAGAAACTCTTTTGGCTGCACTCCCATTTAGATGATGTACTGATAGGCATTGATTCTTTTCTTAGCTTTGAAAAAAATATTGTGAAAAAATAAATGAAATGTTAACACTGGGATGGTCTCTTAATGAGTTGTCAATATATATTAATAATTTGTGGTAATATTTTCATTAGAGAACAGTAGCCTCAATACTGTAAGAGCACATAGTCCCTTTGCCTCAGCTACCTCGACTGTAAAATAAGGAAACCAATCAAATGTGCATTGTGTAAATTATGAAGATTAAATAGGTTTATACCGACAAAGTACTTGAAATGGCATCTGGAACACAGCGCTAAAAATGGCATTTCCAGACTTGATACTTTAGTCTACAGCAAAGATAATTTCAGGCCAACTAATTAATAAGTTCAGGCTCAATAAGGCCACAGATATGGGAAAAGGCAGAATCTATGCAGCATTGATCAACAGAGCCCTGCTGTCACACCCAAGGTTAAAGAAAATCTGTACTTTCTATTTAGTAAGAATTAGTGTAATTTAATACTTATATTACCTGACAAAATGAAAATTTTGTTCCACTCAAATCCCTGCAGAGATTATATCCTCAAAAAGTTCTGGAGGAAACTATTTTCACTAGCAACATGTGACATCAAAAAGTGTTTTAAATCCATGCTGACCACACTGATGAGAGATAACAACATATTTAAGGATATTCTGGTCAAATGGACACCAAATCTTCTTGGATAAAATCCATGCCAGTTGGATTTATGGTAATACATAAGTCAGCAAGTCCCTGGATTTGTCTGTTATACTTTCTGCTATGTATTATCACGACCCTTGAATAAAGATTCATTTCAGTATGACAAACAGTAAGATTTTCTTTATGTGAATCCACTACAAATTCAGAGTTTTGAACTGACAATAAACTCAACGTGTCTGTTTATAAAGATAAAAAGTTAAAAAAAAATGTTAGCGGAAAACTAAAAATAGCAAATGGTCCCATATTTATATCTCAGTAGTCAGAATACAAATAAACATCCTTGGTGAAAACACATCAGTGCTTCCAATTAAGGCAATATAATTGCATGCTTTGAAGTGGAACAATGGAAAAATCTGACAATCCATTGTATTAATATGAGACACAGACTTTAGAGACATATAAAAAATAACATTTAATCTTCGTAAGGCATCTGCTTCTATATACATTTTGCATAACATTTTTGCATTGTGTGTAAACACACACATTAGATAGATAAATAGATAGCTGGATAGATAAACATATGTTAAAGAGCTAGATGAAATCTGGTGCAACCTTCTAATTCACTTTAGTAAGCCATTTTGCTGTTACTGCTGCAAGTTCTATTGTCTTCTAGAGTTTCATTATTTTCAAGAGGTGGTAGAAAAGCTTTATACATTTATACTCAGTCAATTAATTTACTTACCTGGCAGAGATCTCAAATGACCAATGTCTGAGTAGAGAAAAAAGTCTCAAATAAACTAGAAAGTGCTGTAAAAGCTGAGAGCAATGCTTTTTTCCTTATGTGTGTCTCTAAGTGTTTTGTTTCATTTATAAAGTGTAGTGCAATATATAACCACTGAAGGAAAAAAAAAAAAACAGACCGACTAACAATCTTATGTAAACAACCCTTTGGAGTATACAACTGTTTTCCCAACTCTTTATAAGATTGCATAAAACTATTATTTAGTAATGTTTTCAAGTATCACTATTCCCTTTCTTTGCTCTCTAAAACAACCTAAACAAAATGAAACATTATTTGCAAATTTCTTTGTTCAAAGATTCTTGGTCTCTGGTCTACTGACTCTACCTATTCCATATTCTATTGTACAAAATTAAGCAAAATTACCACTTAAATTTCCATACCAAGACAGACCTGAACACTTCAATAAAGAAAACTAGGAGGGGATGCATTTAAGGTAACTACTTAAGTGAATGAATAATTAATATTCCAATACCGATGGTTGCAATTTATAGACCTTTATAAAACTCCATTGAAAGGTTGTATGCTAATAGTTTCATAATATAAAAAGAAGATTCATTAGAACATTTTGGTCTAGATCTGGAAATAAAGTGGAGAGGGGAAGGCACCCAATTATAGAAGAGAGCAAAGAATTAATCACAGTTGCCTTGCACTGACCACAAATAGATCAGTTACAATTAGTTACAATTATAACCAGTTACAATTTAATCCAACTCTTCACCCTCCTCCACAGTCACAACAAATTCTCTTCTTCCCCTTTTCTGAGTTTTTTTTTAACATTGAAAAAAATCTTGGGGTGACTGGATGTTAAGAGTCTGTTAAGAGACTGACTCTTGATTTCAGCTCAGGTCATGATCTCACGCTTATGAAATCAAGCCCCTCCTTGGGCTCTTTGCTGGGTGTGGAGCCTGCTTGAGATTCTCTCTCTCCCTCTCCCTCTGCCCCTCTTCTGCACGCGCTCTCTCTTTCCCTCTCAAAAAAAAAAAAAAATCTCTAACTTTGTAGTATCTAGAATTAATTATCCACAATATCTGAACCATCTTCCATTAGAATTGAAAGCCCTATAATGTAAACATGCTATAATAGTCCAACCTGGAATAGTTTTCTGTAAGGTAAAATGCTATGAGATGAAATTGATTCATTCATAATTTACAATCCCTTCGTTGTGAAGTAGTCAACGTTGTGGATATAGATTCTTTTAGCAAAATGCACAATATTGAATCCAGAAATTAACTTAATCCAAAAATTCCTAAGTATTTCACAAATGTACCTTTGAAACTCCTTCTGGTACTCAAGATCTAAATTTCAATATGAAAGACCTGAGAATGAAATCGAAATATCCATCAGTGAAACTGGTACACAAAAGGCATGGTCTCATGCATGGCCATGCATACAGTTCCTGCCTTGCCAAGAACATTGTGGTAACTGGATACCCTGGGTCTCATCATCCCTTCTGTCAATCCATAACAACACAGGATAAATCCATCAACAGAATTTTGAGCACGGGTTTTAATTTTTTAAGAGAGAGAGAGAGCACATACATGTGAGTGGGGGAGGGACAGAGAGAGTGGGCAACAGAGGACCTGAAGCAGGCTCCACGCCAACAGCAGAGAACCCGAGGTAGGGCTCAAACCCACGAAACACAAGATCAGGACCTGAGCCGAAGTCAGACACTCAACCCAGTAAGCCACCCAGGTGTCCCAAGCACAGGTTTTAAATATTGAGTAGACAATGTAACTGATCAGTAATAAGTAGCAATCATCCAAGAAACTGAATCAAGAGGTAGCATTATTAAGGGCATTAATTTAACTTATAAATTAAAAAATATATAAATAAATAAAGACTGAGTTATATTGTTTCAGCTCTGATTATACCTAGTGTATCACATTGAGTTTAGATATCTCTTCAACACCAATCATTTGGCTACTGGCTATATACAGACTAGAAGGAAAATGGTAATCATTACTTTTTATAAGTTTTTAAAAATTAGTCATTCTTTAGTGTCACATGTAGCTGGAGATAAATTTTAAAGAAGGAATATTTATTTTTTCTTAAGAAAGAAGGATAAGGAAGTTAAAGTTTACTAAAACTAAAATGAAGGAGGTATGTAAGTCATCTAGGAGAAGTCATCATTTGTCAAATGACATTATTGTGCCCGGAAAGTTCAACATTTACCACTCTGTCTATGCTTTACCTGTACAACTTTTCAGGGGTTAAAAGCTTTAGGGTTCAAACTCTGTAACATTGGGGAAATCATTCTGCTGGTTCCTTTAGGGATCTTTGTAAATTTTGAGAGACATTTGAAGTGTTATGGCAGGTTTAGAGTCAGGTATTTGAAAGCCTTGCACTCCTGGGTGAAGCCATTTCAAACACTAAGATGGAATTACAGCAAGCAAAAAATAATAACACATTAACTTTTAATTCATTGTTGTCTTAGAGTGTGAAGGCCTCTGAGAGCTTTAACAAAGGACCACTAAGAATAACATGCTCGAAATACACTCCAAAGAAGAAGAAAGTAAACAATGAAACTCAAATAGTTCAAGGCAAGGCACACTTACAGCATGCAGGACCAAAAATAAAAGTCTAAAGAGAAACTAAAAAGCTTTGAGACTGGCCTTTAGGATGGTGCATATGAGAAGGGGAAGAATTTCTAGCTAAAGCCTTTCAAGATCCAACAGATTATACTTTTTGATGGCCAATAGTATCATTCTGACCTTGACTGCTGCTGTAGGAAATAGCGGGGCATTCAAATATGGCCATGCATTTGCTCCACGTCAGTCAGGCACTGAGGATAATGATGGCCCAAGAATAGAGGTCCTTTTGCTATATTCTTTGTTCTCTGTGGGAGGAAAATCTGAGAAAGATTTTCTATTATACCCCAAATAGCATTCTTTCTAGCAGTCGTAATAGTGGGGAAAAGGAAGAGAATTATTAAATGAGGAAAAAAGTTTACCTAAGAAAATATATACAAAAAGACACTTCAGTTTATTGCATGCCAATATAGTTTAGGATTCTACTAGGCACTTTATGTGAATTTATTTAATTCTAAAATATTCATTGGTAGGAATTATCGTTTCTATTTTGTAAACATGAAAGCAAAGATGGAGAATGGTAAGCCATTTGCCCAAAGACATTCAGTGACTGAGTGATGGAGGCAAGGTTGTACCAAAGCCTGATGAGTGCAAAGCCCCACACTTCAACCATCATGTATTTCTACCCAGTATTAAATCTCAAGAGTTGTGGGATCATCTCCAGTAAGTTCTATCATTTCACCTACCCACTTAAGCAAATATTATCTAGAAAACCTTGAGTTCCACCGTATGCTATAGGGAAATAGCTGACCTCTAGGTGGTTATTAAGAACTTGCCTATAAAGGGCACTCACTACCAGAGCTGTACCCACCTCTTCTACCAGTTAAGTTCCAAAAGACCCGAATGATGAGCTCGTTGCACTCAAATAAAAAGACCGTAACTCCATGGACCTGGTGAACAGAATCAGACCACAGCAAACCATCCAGTATATGAAAAGTTTCACTCTTTAAACCACAGCTATGACAGAAAAACTTCACAATCTTATGTCAGGAATATCCCACTGATGTAATTTCAAATGAGGACCAATTCCCTGAAAAAAAACCAGCTCTTTGCAGAGATTGTTTTTAATGCCAAATGGTTAACCGAAACAATTAAGGAGGCCCACACCTACAATAATCAATTAAAGTGGAATATTAAATTTCCACTTATTTGGGGCATTATTTCAAGGGTTACAATGAAATAATTCTGTCCTCAAAGTCGATTCACTGATCTGGTAGAGAGCCCTCATCTAAAATCCCATTAATAATTTATTTTTCTGCAAAATGAGAAATGAGAAAATACTGCCTTATACAAACACCTCTTCCCATTATAGTGTAAAAAGTATGATTTTAAAAATTGAGTCCTAAATATCTCAGCTATAGTTGGATAAGCTTTCAAAACTGAAATGATATGCGAATTCTGAGAAAGTCTCAATTTAAACTCAATAAGATTAACCATTCACAATAGAAAGCCATTTCAAATGCAGCATTTGGGAAGGATCATCCATCACAGAGACTAGCACATTCTCCATGCTAGACTGAAGCTTGGAACTTAATGGGAAGTTACTGACAGCTTTCGTCTTCACAACTGCCCCTGAAATTTGTTAACAAGTCAGTTCTCTTGACAGGGAGATAGTAGGAAAAAAAACTCATAATATTCCAGTGAACACAATACAAGAAATGAAATCCCCTCAAAAACTATTCCTTCAATCCTTTAAACTTAGTAAATGTGCCTTTTAGAGGTCATCAACTAAGTATGTTTAATAAATCTAACCTCATGGTTCTTAGCACCTTCAATGTAACTATTTCTAGCAAATAGTAAAAAAGAATTCAATGTGTGAGAACTTCCAAATTATTCTGTTTTAAATTGCAATTCTCACATTCCAGTTCTACCATCAATTATGTCATCAGCAGCCTATTAAAATGTAGATAGTGTAATAACATTTACTATGTTGATAATTCTCAAAACAATCCTCTATGATAGGTACTACTGATCCTTTTTTTGCAGATAGGTCAACTGAAGCTGAGACATTACAGGACATGCCTAGATTATACAGCTAGGTATTGGCAGAATGACCAATTTTTTCCCACTTCAATAAAAATCTATTTTTCCATAGAGATGGAGAATTGGCCTTAGAATGGAAGTGAGAATAAATGAATTGTTCTATTTTAATGTAAATTAACAATAGAATCTTTTTTAAAAATTATATGTACTGGAATAAAAAAATTAAAACTAAATTTTCTTACAGGCATTTTTAGCCTACGTAAGTTTTTGCATATATATATAGGGGGAGGGGATCTGAGAAACTCTATATAAATGTGTGTACATTAAGCAAATCATTGCTTAATAGATAAGTGGGTGACTTCCTCTGTAGAAACTCTCAAAGACTAGAATAAATCCTCTGTCAAAATTCTGACCACACCGCCACCATCGCTATACTCCATCACCAGTATTTCACAGTTCCTTAAATTTTCACCATGAGTCATATTCTTGAGTTGAGGCATCAAAGACTCTTGTTAAACCTACTATGCTATTGGGTGAGACTGGGGGTGTATCACATTCAGTCATTATAAGTCATTAATACCATTCTACAATCCTGTTCAACTAATTAACTATAATCATCTAGCAGGTTCTTGAAGAACTAGATCACCCAGAACAAGAACAGGTTAGTTTGATCCTAGAAGATGGAGGAGGGAAAGGTTAAGAGCTTTCATTAAGTTTAGTATTCCTAAAACACACATTTGAATTTATTCTACCAGGTTCTTCTCAGAGTTCGTGGAAATGGCTACTGAACACATTAATGCACAAACACTGCAATCAAGAAGATATCTTCACTTTTTGCAATGTATGGAACAGCTTGTCCTCAGCAGAGCCCTGCCTTCTCACAACGGCACTAGACTTTTCAGTCCTACGGGGCTCTTTCTTGTGGTGCCAACCATATGTGATTTTACAGAGCACGTCTCCCTTCCTTCCTTCAGGTTCCATTCTCCATTACTCTTCTAACAGGGAGCAAATGAAGCAGAAATGGCAGCTAAAGGTACATCATTCATTTATAAACAATAATTGTATATCTGTGGGTAAACAATCACCTAAATATCAAAGGCAGGTCTAGGACTGATGCCAGCATAATAGCATAGCTCATCCTGAAACAGCTCCTGCAACCACAAACCACCTATCACAAACTCTTCTCTGGAACCTCCTTCTGAACCACCCTATATTTAAATAGAGTATGAAAAAAATAGAGGATAGTTATTTGGAACATGCATTATTTTAAAATGCATTTTAATAACAATTTCAAGACGGAGGGTTAAATTTATATAGTTTTCTCTAAGTTTG
This sequence comes from Puma concolor, assembly GCF_028749965.1. Classification (NCBI taxonomy): domain Eukaryota; kingdom Metazoa; phylum Chordata; class Mammalia; order Carnivora; family Felidae; genus Puma; species Puma concolor. The sequence continues at coordinate 69,364,018 of NC_141674.1, read as the reverse complement.
TCCAAATATTCTCATATATCTGCATTCCAATGTCAAGAAATAGGAGATTTATCAACAGTCCTAAGAATTATTCCCTCTAAGAACACTGCTGAGGCCATGAAACCATCCACTGTGTTCGCCCATGTCTGCTCAAACCATGACAGGTCAAGTTTCTACAAGTTTAAAAATGTTTCACTTCAAAAAAATGTGGTTTTGTTCTTCAAAAAATCATTCCTCTCAAATAGTTATCATCCTCTAAATATCTCATATGAAAAAACCTGAGAAGTACTGAGAACCCCAAAAACAGATGAGCAGACAGTAAAAACATCTCAGAAATGAGGAAGCGCAGCTAGAATGAAAACAAAGCAAAGCTCTTTAAAACTGTTTGGGATTTCCATTGATAATAATAAAAAAAAAATCAAGTAAACCAAAGCAAAACTATCTTTAACCAATCACTTTCAATTATGGAAAATGAAACCATGGTTGATAGCATAAGTTTCCCAGAGCTTTGAAAAGTAATTTAGTAATATGTGTCAAGGCTAGGGAAAGTAGCCTTTGAACTCAAGGAAATACACCTAAATGTGAGAGGCAAAACATGTTTAAAAATTGGTTTATCACAGCATTTGTCCTAATATTGGAAAACCAGAAATAACCTAACATCCAACAATAGGGGAAGAGGTATATAAATGGCGTTATAGCTACTACATTGTATTATAAGGTTTCAAAATGAGGAGATGAAAATAGATTGGCCAAATGGGGTTAACTGTAGAAGTAGAGTGATATATATATGAGTTCAATATACTCTCTTTTAAAAGAATTAGGGAGGGGCACCTGGGTGGCTCAGTTGGTTAAGTGTCTGACTTCGGCTCAGGTCATGATCTTGTGATCTGCTCCATGAGTTCAAGCCCCACGTCAGGCTCTGTGCTGACAGCTCAGAGCCTGAAACCTGCTTCGGATTCTGTGTTTGCCTCTCTCTCTGCCTCTCACCCACTCACACTCTGTCTCTGTCTCTCGCCCTATCTTAAACATAAATAAACATTAAAAAATTTTAAAAAAAGAATTAGGGAAATTCTTAAACTACAGTTTTAAAAGAAAGGAAACACATCTTTGTGCTGGGAGGAAAAAAGTACAGAAACATAGCAAAACACTGGTAGTGAATAATTTCTTAAAGCCTTAATTTTTTAAAGCAGTTTTAGGTTTACAATAAAATTATGAGAAAAGTACAGAGATTTTCCAGTAACCTCCTGCCCCGACACTTGTACAGTCTCCCTCATTATCAACACTATTCGCTATTGTATTTTTTTTTTTTACCAAAGACAAATCCACACTGACACATCATACTCACCCCCAAAGCCCAGAGTTTACCTAAGAGTTCACTCTTGGTGTTGTATATTCAATGGGTTTAGACAAATGTATAATGACATAGATCCATCATTACAATATCATGAGGAGTATTTTCACTGCCCTAAATATCCTCTGTGGTCTGTATATTCATCTTTCAACCCACTGACCTCTGGCAGCCATGATATTTTTATTGTATCCATACTTTTGCCTTTTCCAAAATACCATATAGTTGAAATCATATAGAATGAATACTTTTAAAAAAAATTAAGATCTAGGGGCGCCTGGGTAGCTCAGTCAGTTGAGTGTTTGACTTTGGCTCAGGTCATGATTTCAGGGCTCATGAGCTCGAGCCACATGTCAGGCTCTGTATGACAGCTCAGGGCCTAGAGCCTGCCTTGGATTCTGTGTCTCTGTCTCTCTCTGCCTCTCCCCTGCACGCTCTCTCTCTCTCTCTTTCAATAATAAACATCAATTTTTTTTTTCATTAGGGTCTATATTTATAACGAAAAACTATTTCTTTGTACATAAATATTACCCTTTGCACAAGACCTATAGAAACCATGAAGGGGGGGTGCTTGGGTGGCTCAGTTCGTTAAGGGTCAATTTCAGCTCAGTTCATAATCTTGAGGTTCGTGAGTTCAAGGCCCATGTCGGGCTCTGGGCTGACAGCTCAGAGCCTGGATCCTGCTTTGCATTCTGTGTCTCCCTCTCTCTCTGCCCCTCTTCCAGTCTCTCTCTCTGTCACTCTCAAAAATAAATATTTAGAAACCATGAGGAATCCTCCATGAAAGTAAAGCAGGTATTGATCAAATAAAACCTCCAGGAAGATAAAGAAGGCTGATATATTGATAATAATAGTTCAACTGAGGACACTAGAAGAAAAGAATAATTTTCTAGAGAAATATTATAAGTGAAGAAATGGTTTCTTTTCACAAACAAAACCCTTGGGAAACAGATATCTGCCACTGACAATGAAACACCTTGACAGACTGACTCAGAATCAAGACTGGAACGTGGACAAGGAAGAGACAGGGGAGAACAAAGGACAGGAAGAACCAGAGAGCTATTCAATAACCGAATGTTTCAGAAAAAGAAAATAAGAATGCTTTCTACACAAAGAGAAAGAAAGAAAGAAAGAAAGAAAGAAAGAAAGAAAGAAAGAAAGAAAGAAAGAGAGAGAGAGAGAGAGAGAGGAAGGAAGGAAGGAAGGAAGGAAGGAAGGAAGGAAGGAAGGAAGGAAGGAGAGGGAGGGAGGGAGGAAGAAAAAGACAACTGTAGATCTATACAACTTTTCTGAGAGGATTCTATATTTCTATTATGCAGAAAGAAATATTTTGGTTGCTTCTCATCTGAAAGGGCCTCTATTGTTTTCCAGCCTTTCAGTATACTTTGGAAAGGAACCATGACCTGAGGTATTGTTGTCTTTGGAGATTAAGAGAAATGCAGTCCTATGCTATCATTCTTCTGATCCTCTCCAATTATAACCAGTTGCAGGCAGTTATGTGTGGCCTTTGCAGCTTGGTGACTACTAAATAATTGGAGTTGAGATGTCAAATATTTCCCTAATGAGCTCAAGGTCCAAAGTAAACCCTGAACTGCAATCACAATGGTGAAGCATTTCAATGTGTCTGCTTCTGGATGGGTTAGAGCTGTAATGCCCTCCAAAAATATGTGCATGATTGCTCAGGGAAAAATAAAGAAAGAGAGAAAATGAGGATAAAGAAGAAAGGAATCGCTTTCCATAATAAATTAAGAGGATTATCATTCTTAAATTGTTATTTCTATCACTTAGGTTTAGAAACTCAGCCCTAGTCTGAATGATTTCTAAACACTTCTAATTCTATTCAGATCCAACTAAATGTAGAAAGCTGGAGAAAGAAAGATTCTTTGGAAAATAAAATGATACCATAAGCCCTCCTCAGAAACGACTAGTATGTTGGTGGAAGCTTTGCTATTTTTGACAAAGGGGTATCTGGCACCTCTAAGCGCAGATAAACACAGGTGTTACTTATAAACACAGCCAAGCCTCATCCCCCAGTGAATGCTCCAGGTTGCTGCCTGTTCTGTCATGCGGAGGTGAAGGTGAACCAGAGTGTGCCACAAGTCCCAGCCCGGACGACTCCAACTGCTGTAAAGTTCTTTCCTAAATAAGTGGTTAGACCTGCAGGAGGATATTAATGGTGCCTGCTACTCTAAAATTTAAAGGAATAATTTGGTGATTAAGGCCTGTCATTATCACGAAGGAGCCAGAGTCTCACAGCTTTAGCTGAAGGTCTGTTCAGAGACTTTCTCGGAGTGGGGGAAATCAACATTCAGCTGGTTGACATGGTCTTCAGATCATGATGCCAGTAGATCAAGAAGGTGAACATTTTAAATTAGCAAGTTGCTTTAGAAAATAGTTTTAAGTAGTCCCGCCTCCTCATTGGCATAGTTGTTATAAGCAACCCTTGATATTGTGAACACGGCTATTTGAATTATGTTTTATTAAACACAAGCTTTCCAATCCTTTGAATGAGCATGTTGGCTTGGGAGCAGGCTTTACCTCACTATTTGGAGTGTGGACACGTTTCTGCTTGTCTCTTTTTATTGCTTTGGGGATTTTCCCAATGTAAATCCTCTTGGAACTCAACTCTCCAGCTTTGTACAGATGTACTGTAACTGACTCTTTGTTTATGATCCTGTATCCAGTATTTTTTTTTAATAGGAGTAGACAGATTAGACGCACTTCTAAGGGATCTATTGTGCATTGTGAGCACTGTGTGCTTAATTGCAAAAAGGAAAGGAGAAAAAAAAAAAAAACCCAGCTGCTTAATTTATGGATATCAGCAACAGGACCAGTGATTTTGACATGGAGAGTAGAACTCCCATCATTCATAAAGCTGGCAAGAGTTTCTTCTGAATTTCAGATTGAACAAGAATCTCTTTGTTTTTCTCCAATTACTTTTTCAACCAACTATATTGAGTGCTGGTGGAAGGTGCTTGTTTTCCTAAGTGAAGTCCTCAATTTCACCAGTGAACAGGTGCACCAGAGGGAGTGGCTTTTAAGGCATTACAACCTGCTCCAAATTCCACAAGTATGCCTTCAGCTTAATCTAGATGCTCTATTTTTTTAAGGATTAATAACATTGAGCCCCTGTAACCTGTCTTGGTCTATTCTTTGACATTACTCGTAAAACAACCAATTACAATGGTAATTTTTCAGAATCAGCTAGGCCTGGAAATAAACATATTATTTTTCTAATGTATTACCTCATACAATTTTGACTCATTTCCTTCTATACTTGGCCCAGAGCCATCAGTATAGGGATTCTTCAATGCCCTCCAACTAAATCAGAGATTGTTGAGGATGGCAAGGGCAAGGCCAATGCCAACAGCACTCTCTTGGTCTTACCTTATTTTTCTCCAGGCTCTTTCTGACCCTTCACTTTGGTGGAATGCACCCTTTTCCCACCTCACAGTGAATGTTTTGTGGGATGGACCAGTGATACAAGAGAGCTCAAAGTCATCTCTATCTTGACATGATACAGCCTTTCCAGAACATTATGAGAGTTTGATGGCACTTTCTTACAAAACTCTGTTTGGAGTCCCAAGACTTTGGAATCTTCTTGAAATAAGACTGTGTGAAATAATAAGTAATTGTTGTCTTAGCAATTAAATTCTCTTGGGTGGGATCCAAAAAGGATTTGCTTTAATTATGAAAGTATTTTCAGAAGCAAACAGTCTTAAAGTGGAGTTTCAATGTACTGCGAACAGATGATCTTTAGCATGAAACAATGTCAGAAGAGTAAGTCATGAGAAGCACCTGTTCAGCAATAAGCAAAAGGAGTAAAAAAAACACATGCACATGGAAATGTTGTTTTTAAAATAAAAATGTCAGTGCACAATGATCCATTAAACAGACGGATTCTATCCTAAATTATTCCACCAGAGCTTCTAAAATTCCCACATGAAATAGATTTTTGGTTACTAATAACTGAGTTTGGATTCACGCCCGCAAATTAAAGATAACATGCTCCCATATCCCATTACTAATTCCTTTAACGAGGTTTCCTCTGAATAATTTTCCCTTTTAACCCTTTTGGTTACTGAAATTCCATTTAACAGAGTAGTTTTACAGGAGGTACCTCAATCTTATTTCTGTCCAAGAGTCTGGAATGCAGCTGTTTAATGAGATTTCCCAATTGTTATTGTCACGTAGGCCGGTTTGGCATAGCCACAGTGAAATTTGTGAAGAGATAACAATCTACTTCTATATACGTAAAGATGTCTATACAATGACAGCTTCACTGGATATCCAGAGACCCTCCTGAAGACTAGGCATTTGTTCACTCAGATAAGCCAGAAGCTAAAGTGGAGATATGAATCAATGGTGCAGACTTGAATTTAAATGTATTGTATGTATTTGGTTTCTTGGAACTATGCATAGAATAAGTTCCCAGTTGAGCTACTCCAATATATGTAATTTTTAAAAAAACACACAAAAAAAACAAAAAAACCTTACCACTGGGCTAGAAATTGTGGGTCTTGTTCTAGTTCTGTCACGAGTTAGCTTGAGAAGCCAAGGCAAGATAGAGCTTCTCAGCGATTTATTCGTTTCCTCATGCGCAAGATACTAATGATACCATTATTCATTCTTACGTTCTTCACAGGGTTGGTGTAAGGATTAGATGTTGCCATACAAGGAAAGTTACTTTAACAAAAGCACCATCCAAGTTCCTAGGACCATTATATATGACCCCGCCCCCCCCAAAAAAAATCTGGTTGTTAGGCCATCAACCCAGTGTTCATGAGGTTTGAACTGGAAACATATACTAGCATGTTTGAAATGCAGCCTTTGTATTTGACCTTAACAAGAAGCTGGTGGGCACTGTATGGTGACAAATGATAGCTACACTTTTGGTAAGCATAGCATAACACATAAACTTATAGAATCACTTTGTTGTACCCCTGAAACTAATGTACCATGGTGTGTCAACTATACCTCAATGAAAAAAAGAGAGATGGGGCACCTGGGTGTCTCAGTGGGTTGAGTGTCTGATTCTTGATTTTGGCTCAGGTCATGATCCCAGGGTCATGGGATCAAGCCCCGTGTCGGGGTCTATGCTGAGCATGGAGCCTGCTTGAGATTCTCTCTCTCTATCTCCCTCTGTCCCTCTTCCCCACTTGCTCTCTCTCTCTCTCTCAAATTAAGAAGAGAGAGAGAGAGAAGTTAATAGGAAGCTCTTCTGGCTGTAACATTTATTCATTCAACAAATCTTTACTGGCCACTCAATTATTTCTCAATTATTTTGTTAGTTGCCAGTTACAAAGTGATGAACAAGTCGGGGCCCCTGGGTGGCGCAGTCAGTTAAGCGTCCGACTTCAGCCAGGTCACGATCTCGCGGTCCGTGAGTTCGAGCCCCGCATCGGGCTCTGGGCTGATGGCTCAGAGCCTGGAGCCTGTTTCGATTCTGTGTCTCCCTCTCTCTCTGCCCCTCCCCCGTTCATGCTCTATCTCTCTCTGTCCCAAAAATAAATAAAATGTTGAAAAAAAAATTTAAAAAAAAAAACAAAGTGATGAACAAGTCATATATAAACTTTCCTACATGGAGCTTGGAGTCTAATGCGGCGGGGTGGGGGGGCTGGATATTAAGCAGATAATCTCATGAATAACCAGATAACTGAAGTCATGATAAAGTGTTACGAGAGAAGAGTACCTCTTGAGAGTGTAAAACAAGGCCTAAACTGTATTTTGGGGTTTGGTGAAGTTCTCTAAAGAGATGACAAGGACAAGTAAGAGTTATCCAGATAAATGCAAAACATAGGACTGCAGTCAGAAAGCAGAGCAGATGAGACACTAACACACAGAATATAAGGAGCAGAAAAGAGCTGAGTAACATTAAAAATGAAGGCAGAGGTACGATCACACAGGAACTGAGACATCGGGGATTTGGGATAGAGAGACAAACCTTTAACATGGACAGAAAGCAATCCAGATTGTAAACATAAACTTATGATTTCTTTTTATCTGAGTACAAAATTAAAAATGTGTCACTGCAGCAAAATGAAAAATGTGTTATTTAATATTAGACTCTTTCGCTCTGCATCAGTGATGTTTGCACCATGCTCTCTGGAGGCCTAGACTTCTCCAGAGCTGCTTGAGCAGGAACCTGAGGTGAGCTAGGTACAGGAAGGAAGGCTGGGAGGAGGGTCCCTGCCAAGAGCATCACATCGCTCCACCCACAAACCACCCTGCCACTAAGCCAGAGCAGGCACACTCTTGGTGTACGTATTGGCTTCTACACAACAATCATTGTAGGAAGGGTTCTAAAGTCAAGAAAGGCAGGGAGGCAAGGGGACAGAAAGAGAAAGAGTTACCATCTTATATGAGCAGTAAGGTTATTTTATGCGGCCTTCATCCACATTTTCTTCTCCCCCAGCCAGCAGTTTGTGTTTTGTTTTCTGAAAGCCTATCGTTTTCTCCGCTGACTTTTTGTACACGGACCATCATATGGTATCAGATCATTTGTTTTAAAATGGGGCCTAGCTCACTAGTCCACAGGACCTCGGGATATTTTTGATGCCTCAGGAGGCAGGCTATGAGAACATTTTTTATAGGAGAGAGAGTCTTCTTTTTCCACTGGGTGATACTAATTTACCTTGACTGTGGTGGTACTTCCTCAGGCTCTCCTTTCTGAGGTTTTAAAACCTTTTTATTTATTGCAGCTTCCAGGGCTTTGTTCAGGATGGTTCATGGTGTTCTGAAATCTGAGGAGAGAGGAGTAGCAACCACAGTACCCACCAGAGAACTCTGGATACTGCGCTCCGTCTTCAGACAAAAAACAGTGTGAGCGCCTGCCCACTGGCTCACCGGAAGTGGGAAGGGCAGGCCTTTGCCCTCCCCCACCGACCTCATGTTCTGTCCCTTAGCTTAGTTGAATGAAGGCTGACCTTGATACAAAATGGATACAGGGTCGGCAAACCTGTACAAGGTAATCAAGTAGGGTAAAGGAAAGCCTTCATTGCCAGAGGATTCTATCCCTGAATCTCCAGAGGGAGCCACTGTTGCTGTCCATTTGTTATTTTCTACTTACCTTTCTTGCTCCTGGTGGAATGCAACCTTTTAACCTCTCCCTACACAGTAAGCAAGCTGGAAATCCCATGCCAAATCATGCATCTACAAAGCTGCTAAATGCTACCATATATTTTGTGGAGAAAACTCTTTCAAAATTACTATTCCTAGTTTTAACCTGTTAAAGGAGGAAAGCATGGGGAGAAGGTTGTATGAATGGCTAACTTGGAGAAACTAACACATGGAACTTGCAAACCAGGATCACCAGGTTCTAACAAAACAGTCTAGCTGTAAAGTCTAACCTGCATGCTGTTGTTTTAATATCTCAATAGGCAACATGGCCTCCTTCACTCAAGTGGTAAAGAGAGGCAAGCTCACCAAATACAGCACACGCTCCCCGATATTTTTCAGCCTCCCTTGAATGTACATTAGGGCCACTGACTCTTCAGGGCATGAGGCTGGGAGCTGAAGACATACTGTGGTCTGATGCACTTATGATGAGATACGAGTTCCTCACAATCTCTGTTCTGCTTCCCGAGCAACCAGGAAGCTGGTTGGCCTGCTGAGAGGCTGCAAGGATGAAGCCTGGCCTGGTGTCACCATCTGAAATGACTTCTTGAAAGGGTCACTTTTCTGTGATACCCAGCAAGATTTCACCAAGTCTACTTTTCTGCACCAACTAATATAATCCACAATATAATATAATCCACCTGGGGCGCCCGGGTGGCTCAGTCAGTTGAGCGACCGAATTCGACTCAGGTCATGATCTCGCAGTTCATGGGTTCGAGCCCTGCGTCAGGCTCTGTACTGACAGCTCGCAGCCTAGAGCCTGCTTTGGATTCTGTGTCTCCCTCTCTCTATCCCTTCCCCACTCGTGCTTTGTCCCTCTCTGTCTCTCAAAAGTGAATAAACGTTAAAATAATAATAATGATAATAATAATAATAATCCACAAAACTAATTTAAGGCAAAACTTCCCTTAAACCTTTTCTGACCCTTCAAGCTCTCCATCCACTCACTGCCATATTTCTCTAAGTTGTCATTCTGTGTCAAATGACTGACTTCAGTCCTCATCACTCTTCTGAGCCTGCTTCCTCAGGATGACCAGTAAGTGGTCTGGGAATATCAAACTAACAATTTCTTCTTAGTCATCATCTTTTAATCTCCTCGGAACATTTGGCATTCAGCAACGAAGACCACCCTGTTTTTCTTTAAATTCTCATTTCCCTATATATTTGTAACTCTGTTAGTTTAAACAACAAGCGTCTGTCGAGCAATACCCTAAAACTATCTGTGTCACTTGGACTCTCTTCCCTCTCTACTTCCCATTGAGTTATCTTGTAGCTCCATCCATAGATTAAGCTTTGGCTTCCTAATCTATAAAATAGGAATGACAATAAATTGCTATGAAGATGAAATGAGATCGTGTTTATAAAGGAATCGGTGACAAAGCATAAACCATAGGAGTTGTGGAGTCAATCTCCTTTATTGCTGTTGTTGTGAAGTGACAACTATTCAAACAACTTCAGATCACTGTCCACAGTCCTCAGTGCCCAGCAATGCCCAGTCTTCTTAATTTCCAAGGGACATTTCAAACAGAACCTTCACATTCACCTTGAATTCTAATAACTGAATTAACAATTCTCCACCCCACTCCGCCACAACCTTCCACCCCACTCCCAAAGTTTCTATTTTTACCAGAAGCTTTCCCAGTCATCAAGGCTTGAAGCCTACGATTAAGCTTCATTCATTGAAATCTCCTGCTGGTATCTTCATTCCAGTTCATCTTAGTAAAAGAGTAACTAAGCAAGCACACTACAATCAGCAATGTTGCTGTCAAACAGATACAACCCCTGCCTCAGGTTGAAGAAGTATAGAATGGATCTGGCAAAATCTCAAGATGAGCAAAACTTGAGGGTTTAGCAAAACAGGCCTGTATGTTGTTGCACCATGAGGTTGCAGCCAAAGAGCTAATGATAGACTCTTGAAAAACTACAGACATTAATGAGATGGAAGAGAAAATTTAGTGAGATTAGGGATCAAAGGAACTGGGGAGGCTCACAGGTTGTTCTGTTGTAGCCAACGAGTAGGTTCATGAAGTAGAACAGTCATGGGTACTGATAAAGACCAGTTGTGGCCACGGGAGAGGACTGTTAAAAGGCAAAAAAAGTGTTTGGTTTTTTTAAATATTGAAATTAGTTGTCAGGTGCATTATCCACATGGAGGCTGAAGTTATCGGTGGTGGGGGTGTAGAGAGGAACTGTGAGATGATGCCACCTTCCTCAATAAGATGTGGCAACAGGAACACAGAAGATGACAATCAGAGTCTCATCCAGGCAGCATGAGCCTTAGTGTATTTTGTGGAAAGGTGGCTTGTGTGAAAGAGGTGATGGGAAAGCCAGGAGAAGGTGGAAGAACTCTGGATCTTCACCTTTTTGTAACGGCTACTACTGGAACCTAGCCAGCCACGTAACTAATGTGGGGTAAAAAGGTTAAAATTTGGATGGGCAACTGATGAATGGATAAAGAAACTGTGGTTTATATACACAATGGAGTACTACGTGGCAATGAGAAAGAATGAAATATGGCCCTTTGTAGCAACGTGGATGGAACTGGAGAGTGCGATGCTAAGTGAAATAAGCCATACAGAGAAAGACAGATACCATATGTTTTCACTCTTATGTGGATCCTGAGAAACTTAACAGAAACCCATGGGGGAGGGGAAGGAAAAAAAAAAAAAAAGAGGTTAGAGTGGGAGAGAGCCAAAGCATAAGAGACTCTTAAAAAGTGAGAACAAACTGAGGGTTGATGGGGGGTGGGAGGGAGGGGAGGGTGGGTGATGGGCATTGAAGAGGGCATCTTTTGGGATGAGCACTGGATGTTGTATGGAAACCAATTTGACAATAAATTTCATATATTAAAAAAATAATAAAATAAAATAAAATAATTAAAAAATTTTTGGATGGGTTTCTGAAGCAACTGAGACACCACACTTTAAGAGTTTCTCATATAGAAGGAGGATTTCAGCATAGATTTCAAAGGCACATTAGAGAAATTTCTAGTAAATTTGTGAGCTGCTAAAATTATTTACCTTAAATAAATCTCGAGAGCCTTCTTCATTGCTTCTAACTTACACAGGTCACTAACCAAGACTAACAAAGACCACCTACAAAGAAAGCTAAAAATTTTATTGGCTGCATCTTAGTCGTGTGGATAGCATCCAAAGATTTCTAGTCCCCCAGATTTCATAGGATTGTGAATTTATGTAAACCACTAACATTCTGAGGTTAGTGGTGCAAAGAATAAACAGAGAAAGCTGAACGGATAATTCAAGCTGTGTAGCAATTTGGAAAAAGTAGTTCTATCTCAGATTAATAAAATGGAAATTTGCTTCTAGAACTATGTTGCTTCCTGCTACTGCCAAATCTCTTTTGCATTTGTATGATCAAAAACTCATAATCCTATTGAATGCACACAAAATTGGATAATAAAGTTCTCCAAGTGTTATTGTTAGTATCTGCTCACCAATACCAACACAGAGGGAAAGCTGCATGCATGGAAGATGTTACAATACTATAAACTTCTGAATATTTTTAATATTTTATTCTCAGTGTTCAAAAGATATGTCCAAATTAAGAATTGAAAAGTCATTTGATCACACAGAATAGGCATATCTATCACATAAAATAGTAATGTGATTAGCTATTGACTGTATGGGAAAACTAGAATTGTTACAATTTGTATTTTTACAACAAGAATTGAAGAAAAGTTTGGCTACAAAACCAATAGTTGTTCTGAAATGGCTTCCTTTTTTTCTTTTTTTCCACAATATTATGTTAAGGCTGCGAAATAAAGTTTTATCGTATACTAATACCATAAAAGGAGAACACTGTGCAGGTGGATGAGAATGTGTTAGGGGGAGGGACAGAAAGCTGACGGTGATGAACAGAAATTGATAATATAATATTGATTCTCATTTCCTCTCTCATCCCCAAATTGCCATCAGACAGACCACACAAAAAATTCCCATTAGACAGCAAAAGTTGTGCACATAAACTCTTTCATTGAATCCAAATGCAGCATATTAGAAGAATCTCAAGGGCAAATGTTTCCTTTGGAACATTAAATTGGTACAATACCAAGTACGTTCTTTTATGAACCCTTAAAACAATATGACTCATGGAAATTCTATGAAGTAGGATGTAAGTGGGGGGAGAGAAATCCTCTCCAATTTCAGCTTTATCTGAATTTCAAAATCATTTCACTAGGAGAGGGGGTAAACTTATCTCTTAAAAAAGGAATACAGTACCTTAAAATACCAAGTTTTGTTTCTTTCTATTTTGTTTCGTTTCTGGAGTTATAACAGAAATTTAGAAGTTAAATTTAGATTTAACGGAACATACCTACTCGATGGAGGTCATGCGGGTACTGAGTAGCACAGAAAGGGGGAAGGGTGAGGTGGGATATGTGGAATGGCATTCTGTAATAAATCCCCTGTTCAACATCACTGAATTATTTATGCGCCAGTTGCTTGCCACATGTTTATCATACAGATTATGTATATACCTTTTAGACAATGAAGAAAAACAGATACAATTTCTTTTTCATCTCACTTGGAGATGGAAGAAGATATGTAATCATTAAAGGCATGTATCTGTGTTCTAAAATAGCTTAGGTGATGTTCAGCCAAGGAAGCCTGCATGTGTGAGGCTGGCATTGACATTATTCTGTACCATTTTTTTTTTAATGTTTATTTATTTATTTTGAGAGGGAGAGAGAGAGCATGCACATGCAAGCAGGTCAGGGGCAGAGAGAGAGGAAGAGACAGAATCCCAAGCAGGCTCCCTACTGTCAGCCGAGGCAGGGTTCGATCCCACAAACCATGAGATCATGACTGGAGCCGAAACCAAGAGCTGGACGCTCAACCGACTGAGCCACCCAGGCACCCCTGTGCCTCTCTTAATTTAGTGTCTCTAACTATTCATTTAATTCTATCCAAAAATCACTACCATTTATCTTTATTGAAGACACAGCACACAGCATCCATGTTACTTCTTTCCTCTAATTCTGGCACAGAAAAGGAAAGCTTCATATTTAACAAAATGTAACCCACAAATTAAAGTTTACAGAGGAAAAAGTTGAAAGATTCCCTTAAAAATTTTTTTTGAAGCATGAGGTATTCACTATAGATAGAGCAGAAAGGAGAAAAAAAACTAGACAGTGTGAGAAAGAAACTGAGAAGGAATAGAGAGGCCTAGAATGATATAATATCCTACAGTATTAAATTTTTAATCTCTTACCAGAGCAAGCAATTCCTCTCTGTCGGACAGTGTCATCCTAATGCAACTTCCCAATATCCTGATGACTTAGTGTGACCCACAGAGCTTCTCTTGGTTATGTACAGTTTTCTAGAAATCTGGGTCCATGGTGAGAAATCACTACACCAAGGTTTTCTTGTTGTCAAGCAAAGGCTAAGTAATTAATTTCTTGGTATTTATTTCCTTTCCCACAAGTTTACGATGTGTCCTTTTTCTCTTTTTAAAAAATTAGGGCTTCTAACAGATGTGCTGGAGAAATCCATCAATAAAGTGTGTGTTATGAAGCGAGACGATGGTATCTATCAGCTTTATATTAGTTAAGGTGAAAGGAAAGCCTCAAATACGAAATTATCTTAATATTTATTCTAAGTTTCCAATATTTTCCATGTTTCTTATGTAGGAAATTTAGGGGGTAGGGGAAGAGAATACTAAAGATCAATAAGAGACAGACTTGAAATAATATTTCAAGGACTATAGTTTTGAAATCTCTTCACTGGTATTCAAAAACCCCACTGGTTTTAAGTGAGGCTCCTTATACAATTGGTGCTGGGGAGCTAATACACAAGGGCCCGGGCGGAAGTGATTAAATAATACTATATGTGCTCTAACGCACATGCAAACATTTGGCTGAAGATATGTGTGCTTTTCTGATATCAGAGCGTGATATTCCATAGACCCACCATACGGCTCCATTATGCAGAAGGATCCACTAGAGAACTCCTGTTATGAAGCAAAGCTGAAATATCTGCCTCTTTTATGCAGGCAATATTCCATTTTAAAATGTTTTCCAATCTGGCTTAGAATAACCCCCTCTGTGAACCAAATGTGTTCGTTACCAAATATTCTCCATGGTTTCCCTCCAAGGACCGAGACAGCCTCCAGGTGTTAGTAATGACCTAATCATACAAAAGCCAGCATATTTATCTACTCTTGCCCCCAAGAAAATGTGGATATGCTTCCTTCTTAGTCTACTTTGCTTCAACAGCCTTCATACATCTGCTGATTATATATTTGTAAATCTCTCCTTTTATCTGCCCAACAGATGCATGCTGTGATGAGAAATGCCGAAGCACACATTAGAAGCAATGATGGTTATCAGCCTAGCAGAGGCTGATGGGCTTCCTCAGATCTCGCCATGGAACCAATGGAATGCCAGAAAATGATTGGCTGGGGAGCTCTTCCACGTTGTCAGGAGCATCGGAAAAAGGCTGCAAGAGAATGATGAGAAAAAACCTGGAGAATGGCAAATGCTTCACTGAAGCAATCTGTTACGTGCCTCCTTGCAGAGTGGGACGTCTGGCCTGAGATCAGAGGAGAAGGAAGAGGGCTGGGAGGGGGCAAACTAAGGAAATAGAAGCCAAGGTGAGCAGGACAGAAAGCAAAGATTTACAGCATGTATCGTAACCACACTAGTATCTGGGGCTTCTCCTGAATTTAATCCAACTTCCATGATACTGAAAATTTATTATTTCCCTTATGTATTTGTGGAAAACAGACAGAAAATGAGTAAGAAAAATGGAAAGAGATGGCGGGGTTGGGGGGGGGAGACAAAAATAAAGGGAACCAGGAGTCCAATTCCTCTTTCCTGTGCTTTTGTCAGACTAAACGAAACATTTAAAATCATCAGCAGATATTGACTGATTCTCATCATTTTGAAAGTTGCTATTCCAACCTTTTAGAAAAGGACCCGGTCCTCGTGCCACTTATTGGCCAAGGTATGACATGTACTAATAGCACGTCAGGGACAATGGCCTTTCAATGACCATCAGGTAGCAGTGCTTCTAAATTGACCAATTTTGTGTGTCAGGAGGCCAGAAGACATACAATCACATAAGAAAAACACTTTAATCCAGTCATTATAAGGTAGAAGCCAAGCAGAGTGGCTGAGGTCTTTATGGGTACAGCTGTAATTCCAGCCTAGGCTCATTCAGTCAAGAAGATTGTTTCCAGTCTACTAGAAAACACTTCCAATAAGCTTGAATTACAACCTCAATATCTTCCTTTTTTTTTTTCCAGGTTAACATGTGAAATAAAGAGATTTCCTCGGTGTCATAGTTACTTTAACTGCCTTCAAACCAATGAATATGTTCCCCTCTAGAACAAAATAGCATTGTTTAATTCCAATCTTCTATCAGACTGGTGGTAACCAGATTGGTCTGGAATTTTCCCTTTTCCTTTACTTTTCCGCAATTGATTACTGGCCTTAAAAAGATGAGAAGATAAATTTCAGCTGCCATCTTCTATGGGCATTTTCAGTCATGAGTCTTTTTCTTCTTCTTCTCTTTTCCCTCACCCTCCAGTCTCCTCCTCTCCTGCTACATCAGCCAAGCTCTTACCGCACATTCACATAATTCCTGTTGTGTGTCTTTGCGACATCTAATTTGTTATGATGTATTATGCATGCAAATGTTATTGCAGAGGAGGAGTTAAGCAGAATGGCAGCTTAAAGATGCGTATTTTTTTTTTTTACACTGTCACTCCCACAAAACAGCATAAAGAGATCTGGGACAACTAGATGTCATGATGCAACCATTAGAATGTCAGGATATCAAATTAAACAATAGAATCGTCCCACTGAAATCGCTTCATCTGTCATAGGCAATGAGAGTCCCAAACACAGAAGAAAGCTATCTGAAGTCAAGGCAGTTATTTGTCCTAAAATCTTCCTTTAATTTTTACATATGAAAAACAAAATGAAAATTGTGTTTTCAGCACAATACTTTTGGTGAGAAATGTACGAACCTACTTTGTCACACTATATAATTAGTTATTTTCATACCACTTAGTCTGTGAGAATTCATATTAACAAAAATGAAAACCTGAAAGCTAACTGAATAAATCTTTATGGCACCAACCACAATCTTAAAAATTAACGGATCTTACTTTGATCCTATGTCAGAAGAAGAAAACTACAATGATATGGGAAATAACTTACCTCTTACAAATCAAGTATCATAGAAGACAACATACCCATTAAAAGCTAAGAGGATGTGTTTCTTAAACTACAGTGCTAAAAAATCATCTCCAAATTATTAATTTAAGGAGCATCTGGGTGACTCGGTCAGTTACACATCCGACTTCAGCTGAGGTCATGATTTCATGATTCATAAGTTTGAGCCCCATATCGGGCTCTGTGCTGACAGCGCAGAGCCTACTCAGGTCCTATCTCCCTCTCTCTGCCCCTCCCCTACTTGCTTGCATGTGAGCTCTCACTCTCTCTCTGAAAGATAAATAAACATTAAAAAAAGTTTAAAGTTTAAAGAAAATTATTAGTTTAAGTTGATAATATGAACTCTAAAATAGAATCCCAAATGGAATCATTTTGTATGGAATAGATTTCAGACCATAAATTTTTATTTCAAAAAAAAAAAAAATTCATTGACCTGGTGTTCACATGGCCAAAAGTAAAACCGAGCCTTCTTGACCTGGCTCTTAATCTAGAGCACCTTCCCATGCAAACCAGACCTTTCCCTTTCTCAGATGCACCGCTGCACACGTTATTTCTAGAGACTCAAAGGTATTTGGAAGATATCCACAGAAAGGGTTTTATATATAGGGAGGAAGAGTCCATAGTTGTGTACTACTTGAGCAAGAATAATGTTAATAGGTCAGTTGGCAATAAACATTTCATTACACCAGCTACACTACACCAACTCCATTGGCCTGAAAGTTCATTTCTGTTCAGTCATGATTTAGACATTTATGGACAGTACAAGATGAAGAAAAAGTGCTCCCTCAACATGTAGCAGAAGATGGCACTGACAACAGCAGCTTTGGGATGAGTGGTAAAGCACAAACTCAGGCCTAAACTGGGGCTCGCACAATTCTGAGAAGCTGGGATCCAGCATGGAGACTGGTTCCCCCCTTTATTTCTTTCCCTCTTTTTAAAATTTATGTATTTACTTATTTGTATTTTAGGACAAAGAGTTAGTCTTATTCTTACTATTATGCTTAAAACCAGACTGACCTGACACACCTTTATAAAAATGCAAATCTTGGGAAGATTCAGACGAGCCTTGACATCGCACTGCTCTTCAAGGTTCTTGCTTAGCCTGAAAGAGAGCCCTCCATCTTACACCATCCTGGAATACAAGATGAAGGAATGAATGAATGAATACAAAGTGGAAACCAACTCACAGAGTGACCTGTACTTTCAGCATGTTTGCTGCTGTGATAACAATGAAGGAATCCGTCTGGCTTTCCACTTCTTTGCCACGTGAACTCTCAGAAACTCATTTTCAACTTTCTTTATTCTTATCTATGGAATAAATGCTGTCCAGATTCACCATAATTAAAGGGAGACTGGGTTTGCAACATGAGATGAGATCCAGTAATGTTGGAACTTACTGTGCAGCACAGATCAGCTTTAAAAAAGCGCAGTTCAGACAATACATCAGGGCTACGGGACCGTTGTCAGCAAATTAAGGAAGTGGTGCAAAACTAAGCCTCACTGGATTGGAAGGGAGTAGAAGGAGAACACAGTCTCTTAAATGGCTGAGGATCTAAAGCAATGGACATTTCCTTGCACGACAACAGAACTGTGCCAGCTTGTCTTCTGGTTACCTAACAACCTTGCTTCCTCCTCTTAAATTCAGGTCAGTCTTTGAGTTGAATTAAAGTAGGCCTTACCACCAAAATATAAATTATAAACATAGCTATTTAAGCCTTACAGATAATGGTGGTTCTGGGCAGCAGGATGGTTCATCAGAATGCATCGCTGTGAGAAAAAGCAGCTGGGCTGGGTTATAAAAGAGTCTTTATTTCTTAGGCTCCTTTCTCAGTAGCCTTACCACTCTGGTTCCAGCTATATCCATAGTAGCCGTTCTTAGCCATTGTGGGCCTCCTGCTAGTAAATTACTTCATTACTCTCATGGGAAGAAGGAACATCCATAAAGATGAAAATCTAATAACATGTCAATGGTAGTATCCAGAAATTTCTCCCTAATGATGTTAGCCTCTCTATGACCTGGCCTATTTATGCCTATCTTGTGATTCTCCATGCTATTCATTCTAGACTTCAGTAATGAGTAACTGATTACTACAAACAGAGTGAATGGACTATGCTACTTAACAGCTTTGCAACATTGCAACTTTGTATATGCTGTTTCCTCGGTGGAACACCACCACCCCTTCGCCCCCCATCCCTCCTCCCGGCCAAATCACTTCCAAGATGCTTTCCCTGACTCTCCAGTTAAGAGTTAACTGGCCCAGTGGTGATTTGCTTGCTGCCATGACTCCACCAGAGCCTCTACCACACTATCCTAAAACTGCTTTCGCTCCCATCCTGTACTCAGACAACTCTCAGGAGTCCAGGGTTCTCTCCATTATGCCAGATTTTTCTAAATCCAAATCATACACCCTAGGGTTAAGATAGAGGGAGAAGTAAGGGAAATAGGAAAATTTTAGAAACAATCCAGCTACAACTACTTGAGGACAGGGAGAAAAGTAAAGGCAAAACATTAAACAAAAAAATTTGTACCATAAGTGCACAGAACAGTGATTAAGAAGTCACAATTTTAGGCTACTACAGGTGCTGGGGTCCAAGGAGGGACCCAAGGGAGCAGGGAGGCAGGACTGAGGGAGCAACAGACCCACCCCTTGTGCACTCTCTGCCTGAGTGTAGATGAGCCAAGGAGACTCAAACTGAGCAGCTAATAAATAAAATAAAATAAAATAAAATAAAATAAAATAAAATAAAATAAAATAAAATAAAATAAAATAAAATAAAATAAAATAAAGTAAAATAAAGTAAAATAAAATAAAATAAAATAAATAAAATAAAATAAAATAAAATAAAATGAAATAAAATAAAATAAAATAAAATCACAATTTTATCAGTGGTGAAAACTTGTATTTTTCTTTAATTTCAAAGTTACAATTTCAAATCACACTGCCTAACGTTACTTTGAAGTCCAAGAAATATAATCCTCTATAAGTGCATTGATGGCTTCTGATATTTAACACATATTTTAGTTAGAACAGCTCTGCCACTGATATCAGCGGGGGAACAAAAGCTCTTTCCTTTAATAAATGGTAGTTGGACATCCATTTGAACAGTGTGAACCACCAGCCACCTTTAAGAATATTCATCACCTGCCTTGTTAGACTTAGATGCCATCCTATGCTGGGAGGCAAACTGGTGAACTCTGTGACTTCTCTAAGTCCTTCTTAGCCCTCTGATTTTAGTTCTTTGATTTTCTATTTATGATCTTCCAGGGCAGAGAAATGGAGTTGATTTATTCACATTAAGTCCATTGATATATTTTGAATAAGGTAGAGAGGAGGGTTTTGAGTGACTCCTCACTCATCTGAAGGTCTGTGACCCGTGAACTGCCTCAAGGCTCTCTCTTCAACCTCTCTTTGGGGTATTCCCAACCTTTTCAAGCTCTTTCTTAAGCTCTCCACTCTTTGGATGAAGATTTTATTTTCAGTATTTATGGGATAAAGTCTATCCATTACTAAACATGTGCCTACTTCACTAATTAACAGGTATCTCTAATAAATAAGCAAATAAAGCAGTAAGGACAGAACTTCATCAAGAACACCTCCATGTTCACTGAACATCTGTGATCTCAGTGTGTAAAGTACATAGCCCCCAGGTAACACTACCCTCTGAACCGAGTGAGCTCAAATTTTTTTTCCTGGCCCATCTGTACTTGTCAAGTAAGAGCCTGGTTCAAAAATGTGCTGCAAGAAAGGGCTTTTCTACATCGTAGAGTAGCCATTTCACATCTCCCACTCTGAACCCCTCAGACGCCCAACTGCCCACATAAATTTCTTTTCTTATTCCTCAAAGAAACAGCAATTCTTCTATGATTGTAGTAATTTCTCTAGAAAGGTTATTTCTTGCAATTTGAGAAGAGAGCCCCCTTTTTCCCTCCTCTGGGCTATGTGCACTTCAGAGCCAGTGGTTATGCCACGAGCGAGGTGGAGTGAGTGCCTTGTGCAGGTGGGATCACATCCTCTGAATCTACTCAGAAAAGGAATGACGTGGGTAGCACTTTTTAACAATCACCAGTTAGTTGAACAGTAGAGACAAATGGCCATATTCCTTCCCTACTCATGTAGTCAAGTTTGTTTTAGTAAATCCTATAGAGAAATAGAGCCACTTAGTTTCTTTAGAAATAACACCCACAAGCTGAAATGAAATATCACTGTTCATGAACACAATCCTTTTACAAGATGATTTTGTACTAAAGAAAAGTGTTTTGCTTTCTAACTTGTTTTTGAAAACATAATTTGGAGTTGTATAATGGAATTTTGATCAAAAGTGTGAATAAGTTTTCTGCAAGTAACTACAAACCCTTATGTGCACTCTATTTCAGCAGTAATTATTTCTCTCAATCACAATGTTTTATGATTCATATTCTTACAGATAATAGAGAAAGCTACTGTGTGGCAGTACAGTTGTGAGATATCTGTCTTGACAAAACTTCTAAAACTTACATTTAAATTTTTTTTCATAAAGACATGCTAATTGAAACAAATAAATGTATTTTCTTTTTTGTTGTTTCTATATTCCAAAATGACAATGGAAAAAATAAGTCCAAGAAAGTTAAAAAGCATTTATTAAATATCTACTGTGAATCTGGCACCAGAGTAAACGTACAAAGACAGCCTTAAAAAAAGAATTGTGCAGGGAAAGACACAGCTATGTTAAGGGTCACCTTTATTATCTCCACTAATGCTGGTAAAAATAAGCAATGTATATTAGTTATTATAATATGGATGCTGTAGCAAACCAAATGCCAAATTTCATGGCTTAACCCAATAAAATTTATTTCATGACTCACATAACAGTCTAATTCCGCTGTCCCTGGTGAGCATGCAGCTTTCTACATTTTCATTTACACACAAAGGCATTTCATATTGTAGCTGTGCCTTCTTGTAGGGTCTTGGAAGGGTCCTCAGGCAGCCAGATGATGGGGAAAGGCGAGAAAGATCATGTACAAGAGAAGTTTAAGGATCAGGTCTGAAAGTTGTGCCTATCACTTCTGCTGCTTACTTGCCCTTAGATAGAATTGGGTTACATGGCCACATCTCACTGCAAGAGAAGGACAGAAAATGTAATATAGCTGTGTGCCCAGGAAGATGAAGGAAAGGATTTGATGAGCAGCTAGCCACAAAATGACTTCATAGAAAGAACAGTGGGTGGAAATCAAAAGGCAGAATTTTAGACTTTGCAGCACTTAGTAGTAGTGTGTGACATAGGATAATGTTTTGATAGTTTGGGGCCATAATGTTTGCATAAATTAGTTAGTTAGGCATGATATTCTGATCCTGCACCAGGAAAGTATAAGAATAAATTTATGGAAGCACAGTGAAGTTAGGTGGAAATTAAAATATAGTTGCTGCAAACTGGAAAATGCTATCATAAATCTGCTTAAAACATACCTTATCAGGGTACCTGGGTGGCTTAGTCGGTTAAGCATCTGACTCTTGGTTTTGACTGACATCATGATCTCAGGCATTGAGATCCTGGGATCAAGCCTCGCGTCAGGCCCCACAGTGACAGCACAGAGTCTCTCTCTCTGCCCCTCCCCTGCTCACACATGTGCGTGTTCTCTCTCTCTCTCAAAATAAGTAAAAAAATAAGCTTTAAAACAAAACAAAACACACTTCCTTAACAGCTTTATTGAGATATAATTGACATACAACACACTTCATGTGTTTAATGGATACAGTTTAAGTTTTCACACACACACACACACACACACACACACACACACACACACACACACACAAAAGCATCACATCGAGAGAAACATATCCTACACCCCCAAAAGTTTTCTCTTGCTACATTGCTATCTTCCATACCCTATCCATCCATGCCCCATTTCTAGGCAACCACTAATCTATTTTTTGTCACTTTAGATTAGTTTGCCTTTTCCAGAATTTTACACAAATAAAAACAAACTCTTTTTTTGACCGACTTCTTTCATCTATCATAATTGTTTTTGGGATTTATCCATATTGTTGTATATATCAACGGTTCTTTCCTTTTGATTGTTGAATATTCCACTGTATGTATATAACACGATTTGCCTATCCATTTACCTGTTGGTGGATATTTGGATTTTTTCCAGGTTTTTGCTATTACAAATAAAGCAGCTATGAACATGTGTACACAAATATTCCTATGGGGAAATGTTTTCATTTTGCTTGAGTAAATACCTGAAGCTGGAATGCCTGGATCGTATTTTCCTCTGGTTCTTCTTTCTACTTTTTCTGCCTTCTTTTGGGTTAGTTGATCAGTTTTTATGATTCTGTTATATCTATTCTATTGAATTATTATTTGTGTCTCTTTTAACCATTTTTGTGGGTGCTATAGGGTTTTTCAATATGCACTTTTAAACTATCTGAATCTATTTTCAAATAATATACCACTTAAGTTGTAATGTTATGATTTATAAAAATACATCCCAAATTACTCCCTGATATTTTTTGCACCACTGTTATTTTTAAAACATATACACTAAGCACACATTATATTGTTACTCTTTCTGACTTAACAACCAGGATCTCTTAGAGACATCAAGCTATAAGAAAAATAGAAATTTCATTTTACCTTAATTTATTCATTTTTCAATATTCCTCAGTTTTTCTGATTGATATCATAATACTTCTGCCTGAAAAACCTCCTAAAAAAAAAACATAATAACCTGCCTCCTTTGATACACTACGTAGAGTAGGTCTACTAGAAATGAATGCCCTCCACTTTTGTGTGTCTGAGAAAGTATTTTTCCTCCACTTACAGAAAATACCTCTGCTGGGCATAGAATTCTGGGCTAACAGAGTTTTTTGTAGTTATTGTTTGTTTGTTTGTTTCTTCGTTTTAACAGGTTTTTGTTTTTCTTCTGTCAGCATTCTAAAGATATTACTTGTCTTCTTGCTTCCATGATTTCTGATGAGAAGTCTGGTGTATTTAGTATCTCATTCTACCATACGTAATGTATCTTTTTTCCCGCTGGCTGCCTTCAAGATCATCTTTTGTATTTCATTTACAGTGGCTTAAATATAAAATGTCTGGGTGTGGTCTTATGATATTTATTCTACTTCATGTTCTCTCATCTTCTTGGACTGGTTTGCATATCTGTCAATAATATTAGAAAACTTTCTTCAAATTTCTACTACCCCATTCTCTCTCTTTTCCTTCTGGAATTCCAACTATGCCTCTATTATACCATTTGATATTGTCCCACAGCTCTTGTACACTCTATGGTGTTTGACTTTTTAATCCCCCAACTCTTTGTACTTTCTGTTTCAATGTGTGTTATCTGTTGCCTTCTCTTCAAGTTCACTAATTCTTTTCTTGGCTGTATCAAGTCTACTGATGAGCCCATGAAACACATTCTTCACCTCTATTAGCCATGTTTCTCACTTCTTGTGCTTCCATTTGATTTTTCCTACTTCCTATTTCTTTGTGGAAATTACCCATCTGATCTTGCACTGCAATCTAATTTTTCCATTAAAATTCTTAATATATTAATCATATTTAAAATTCTTGTCAATGAGGGCATTAAGGAGGGCACTTTTTGGGATGAGCACTGAGTGTCACACGTAAGAGAGGAACCACTGGGTTCTACTCCTGAAGACAAGACTACACTGTATGATAACTAACTTGAATATTAAAAAAAAAAAAAATTCTTGTCAAAGAGTTAACGTCTCTGTCACAACTGAGTCTAGTCCTAGTGATTCTTCAGAATGTTTTCCCATGTCTTTTTGGATGCCTCACAGTTTTTTGTTGTTATTGTTGAAAGCCAGACATCTTGTGTAGGACAGGAGATATTGAAATAAATATTTTTAAGCTTGGAAATAAGCAGAGTTTTTGTTTGTTGTTATTATTATTATTATTATTATTATTATTATTGCCAGTTAGTGAAGGGTTTATGATGGTCTAGTCAGGAGCTGAACTGTGTTTGAGATTTGTTGTTGCTATGATGGGTCTCGGTTCACCACAGGATTCAAATTCCCTGAGTGATACCTTGGGTTTAGAGATGGGATGGTTGCCAAGGAAGGTTTTAAAGTGTTTGCTCTCCCCTTGGTATTAGTGCTGTGTTTCCTCACTGCACTTCTCCCCAGATAGAATCTATTCTTTGCAGCTCTCTCAGCTATATTCCACTGTTATTTTTACTCAACACTTGTTTGCCTTAATTCTGGGTGGACAGTGTCTATGAGCCCAGCTAGTGTCCTTCATAAGAAAGGACACTGCCTCTCTTCTTATTGCAATGTTGAAACTGGAACTTATTCTCTTCCTCCTCAAGTGGTGTTTTTTAAAAAAATTCCCTTTTCCAAATTGCAGTGGGTTCCCACCAGTGCCCTAAAGCAACACATTTGTGTTGTTCTTGACCACCAACGCCCACACTCAAAGGTTAATTAAGGCTTTTGATCAGAAAGGGAAATAGGAAAAATAGTTCTGGGTAGAGTTATGGCAGTGACTGTCTTTCCTTTCTCCCAAAGAGAACCATGAGAAAACCTATCTCAGGCCTCTTCCCATCATCCATCTTAGTGCCTTGTGGGGTTAAGGCTTTTCTTCCAAGAGTGTGAGAATGTTGTATTATCTGAAGTCCTCAGGAGCTTTTTCACTCTTATTCCAGCCCTCATTCCATCTTTAGCAATTTGTTAACAATTTTTAGCTATATCCTCTTACCACCTTTTAAACAGCCAGTGGTGTCTGCCCCAGGTAAACAAATGCTTGGATCCTATTTCTCTCTCTAGTTGCCTCACTACTCCCAATAATTCACATTTCAATTCTCTGGCAAATTCAAGAAGCATCATTAATTTGCAGTTTGTATTTTCCTGTTGCATGTTACGTGTCCCTATTATTTCCAAGTCTCTCCATCTCTAAGCTGAAATAGAAGCTGAACTGGTTATAAAATTCTTCCTTGGCAGTTATTTTTCTTTCAAAATGTTACCCCACTATCTTCTCACTTGCATTGTTTCTAAAGAGAAATGTGCCTCAATATTTATTTTTTTGTTCCTCTGTAGATCACAGAAACCATCTGGCTGTCCTTAAGATTTTCATTTTATCACTCATTTTGAGTAAACAGGTTATTTTGTTCCTTAGTACAGTTTTCTACTTGGAGTTCATTGAGCATCTCGGATCTGTGGGTTTGTAGTTTTCAGCAGCTCTGGAAAGTTTTGCCATTATTTCTTCAAACATTTTCTGTCCTCCTGTCTTTCAGGATTCCAATTACATATGTGTGAGGTTGCCAGAGAAGCTGTCCCCAGTTTCCTAACGATCTGATTTTTTTGTTGTTTTCTTTGAGTCTTCTCCATTTCTGTTTTTCGTTTTGGATAGCTTCTGCTACTAGATCTGAAAGTTCACTAATCATTTCTTCTGCAATGTCTTATCTATCATTAATCCTATCCAGTGTATCGTTTCATGTCAGACATTAGAGTTTTCATCTCCAGAAGTTTGATTTGGGTCTTTTTTGCATCTTCCATGTCTCTATATAACATTTTCAATTTTCCTCTGGCTTTTTGAATATATGGAGTACGATTATAATAATTGTTTTAATGTCCTTGTCTGCTAATTCTAACCTCTGTTTCAGAGTTGGGCTGCTTTTCATTGATTAATTTTTCTCCTCATTATGTATTTCATTTCGCTGATCCTTCTCATAACTGGTAATTTGTTGATTACATGCCAGAAATTGTAAATCATACTTTGTTAAGCACTGGATATTTTTATTTTCCTCTAAACTTCTTGAGCTTTCTTCTGGGATCTAGTTAAGTAACTTGGAAACCGTTTGATCCTTCTGGGTCTTGCTCCTAAGATTTGTTAGGCTGAAGTAAAAACAGTAGTCGATGTCTCATTTTTCCCCTCTGCTGAGGCGAGACCCTTCTGAGTATTTACCCAATTCTCTGAATTACATGATTTTCCAGTCTGGCTGGGAAATAAGCAATATTCTTGGCCTAGTGTGAGCTCTGACTACTGTTGCTTTTAATGCTATCAGCTAGTTCTTCTCTTGGCCTCCAGTAGTTTCCTCACACATATTTGCTGAACAGTGCCTTCCTAATTACTCAAGAAAGACTCCCTACAGATACCTACAGGTTTTTTTTTTTTTATTTGGTTGGTTGGTGAGTTTTTGTGCACCTCAGTCTCCCAACACTCCCAAACAGCTCCTTTACCCCCAAATCAAGAAGTCTACCATACATTGCCTAGAGTCCCCATCCAGACACTGCAGCCTGGAAATCCTCTTGTACCAATAAGCTGGGATAATTATAAAACTCACCCCATATGCAACCTGATTCTTAGGAATCACTGCCCTTCATTCTCTAATGTTCAAGTTCTTGAAAACTCTATATTTTGTCTACTTTTTCAGCTATTTCAAGTGGAGAGGATAAATCTGATGTCCTATTACTCCATCTTGATTGAAAGCAACAGTCTTAAAACATATTTTAATACACAAAATATGCTGAACTCTTACAGAATACAGAACTTCCTCATTAGAAACAACCATGGCATAAAGTGCTCCTGGTAAAATAGTGATATGGTGTAGTTTTAGCATTTACACTAGATGGCTGAGGTTGTTTTTTTTTTCCTTCTACTCAATATCCATTCCCTTTTTCCTATGACATTACATCAAAATTTCTTTGGAGATTCTGCCTTTCTGACTAGTCCATGTGGTTTATTTGGGACTCCATTCCTAGTTTCAATAATTCAATAATTGAAAAATAGTATTTCAGCGTATTTTACATTTATGTGTGTGTGTATTATAAAAATGAGGTTAAGTAAATCTTCATTTGCTTAAGAACCATTTGTATTTCCCTTTCAATGAACTGTCAGTGCATATTCTGGGTCCAAACTTCTTAAGATTTTCTATAAGCACTCTCTGTAGTTGAGAGATGAACCCATTTGTCTCATATACTAGTTGCATGGACTAATTGCTTGCTCATTAAGTTTTACCTTGGGTTAAGATATTTATTTATTTATTTATTTATTTATTTATTTATTTATAGCAGATGATCTTCATTTTTATATAGGAAACCTTTTCTTTTTTGACTTCTACATTTTCCATCATAGTTAGACTTCATATTCCTATGAAGGATTTCCCAATGTCTTATTTTAGTACTTTTATTTTTTTTCTTTATTGTTTTCTTACATGCTTACTGTTTTCTTTTATTAGTTTCTACAATTTATTAACAATTTTCCCTAACTATTCCAGCCATGATGGATTGTTTTTGAATTCTTCCAGCAATGATTGGCTCACCTCATTTCTTATTTGCGTTCTTAGTATTTTTGTATTATGGTGTTTCATGTTTGTCATGGTCCCAGGCTAACCTATGAGCTCAGTGACAACACGGATCACAAATTGTCTTTCTTCATGAACACAAAGTCCTAGTACAGTGCTAAACACAGACTATAACCCACCAAAGAATAGTTGTTGATGCCAAAGTGTAAAGGAAGGTATTGTGTTCTCCATCTTATTAATTCCTCAGCATTTTTTAAGCGGTGTGCTTCTAATCATTGCTCAATTAGTAATTTTAGAAAAAGTGGCTATCTGTTTAATAATTAAAAATGTGCTTTCTTTGTGCTACAATAATTTAAAAAATCTAATAGCATATACATTTGACATATGTATAATATAGAATGATAAATATACAATTTATAACAACAGTATTCTTTCCATAATTCAATGGACTTTACATGGTTTAATTTCAACTTCACAATGACTTCAACAGTGACTTTTCCTACGATGATATTCTAATATCTTCAAGGTATGACACAATCTTATTTGATGCCTACGGTTTAAAAAATAATTTTCATCATATTTCCTGAACTCCTGATTTTCTAAATATTGTATATCTTAGGCAAATTAATTTCCTGAACCCATTCCCCTAGCTATACATGGAAATAATAAGATCTTTGTTCAAAATTCAAGAATTAAGAAGTGAAGAAGAAAAAGAAGAAAGAAAAAAAAAAAAACCCTGAAACTAAAATGCTAGTACACAGACTGGCATATAGCCAATGTTCATAAAATGTTATTATCATCATTATGAGTATCTCTTCATCTTTGTTCCATGTTCTTTCTTTCAGTTTTTTTAACATCTTTCACATGTGTGATTCCTTTCCTTTTTTTCTACCTTTCTTCCCTTTTTCTATTATTCCTATTGTTTTTTCTCTACTATGCTCACTTGCTCCAATCTTGTGTTACCTTCACTCTTCTACTGTGAGTACAATTCCTCACTTCATCAGACATCTTGAAATATTTGGTAACTTGATGGGCTCTACTTAAATGCCCAGTTTTAATTCATTTTTACCTGTATTAGGGAAGTATTACTTCAAAGATGCTCAACAAGTATAAGCACCCAGCATGAGCACTGAGTGCCCATTCTCCAGATGCAGGAGATGCAACCCTCTTCTCTTCCACCATGCACTCTTTCCCTTACACATTCCCCTTTCTCCCTGTAGCTCCATCACAGAACTAAGCGGGGAAAATTGTTCCCGGTGTAGAAAAGTACCTTAAAAAGGCACCTCAGGTCTGCCATGTCACAACTGTAATGTGGAGCTTCTTGCCACTTTTCACAGGGCCTTACCTGCCACTTCTGAAACTATCATCTTGAATAATGACTCATAAAAGTAAACTACCATTTATTGGATGTTTGCTACTCACCGAGCAATATTCTAAAAGTTTTATGAGTGTTGTCTCATAGAATCTTTGACAACACATTCAGATAGATATTATGACCTACTTGCACAGACTTGGAGATGTTAAGTAAGTTACCCCAAGGTCATACAGCTGGAAGGTGGCAGGCACAGTTGCACCCAGACACATATGACTCCACAATCCATGCATTCTGCTCCTAACCCCGATCCTACCCTTTAAGAAAAGGAAGTACATTCACCATGTCACTTGACATTTTTCCTCTCAAAACAAAACACCTAGTGTGAATGACAGAGCACTGAAGAATTGGCTTCGAACCTGCAAAATGCCTAAGAAATAGCCAATCAAATGACCTCTGAACCACAGGGAGATATCACAGAACAAGTTAAAAAAAGAAATGCTTCAGTGAAACAAAATTTCCAAGAGGGACTGAAAATGCTCTTTCGATACACTACAATATTTTACTAAGGGTACAGTATATTTTCTCTTCAATCTTGAAGTGGAGAAAATGTCAGCCTTGCTTTCATATTTCTTTAAGTTCAGGATGGTCAAATATTGAACTTTAGACCCTCTCAACTGATAAGGTTTCAGTATCTCTTGAACTCCTTTTATCGTGTGAACAAAATGAATTTCTATTGTCTGTTGTTTGTTCTAAACTCCTGCCTGTTTTTTTTTTTTAACTCTGTTTTTAAATTAGTAATTTTCACTACCTCATGCAATCTTCTAAATTACTTTTTAGAGTGCTGGCTATTAATATTTTAGGTAGCTTTGATGTTTTACTTTATAGTCTTCAATTTTATTTTACATTTCACAGGTTCCTAGTTGCAAATAATCCTACAGGCAATTTTCTCACACTGCAACTATTCCTTGAAAGATATGCTAATGCAGCACGACACTTGCAATACTGGGGGTTAAGTTAATCACCCAAAATGAGTTGTATTACTGTCAGCAGTGTATAAAGACATCCCATAGTGAATTACAAGGAAGGCTAGCTTTAAAGCTGCATTTCAAAAACTACCCAAAGCTAGAGATGAACAAAAATAAGCATTTATTTCAAAGTCCATTGAGCTAAAGAATCAAACATTTGTTATTTCTGGTCTCAAAGTTACCCAATATAAATAAAGGGATTCATATCCTTTTCAAAATTTAATTACCAGGAAACCCTTTACAGATTGCATACTCTGGGCCAGACAAACACTGCAAAGCAGTTTCTATCTTCATATGTGTCTACAGAAAAAGGAAGAAATCACTATTTTGCTCTCTGTTGAGCTGAACCACATGCCATCTCTAAAAACCGGGGGAGCAAATTGCCCTCCTCTCTTCCCTCAGTGAAAGGGATGCTCATGGCAGCATCACAATCTAAACATGACTTGGTCAGAAATCAGGAGGCAGAAGGTTGTGCATGTATTCATCTATTTCTTTCCAGCATGCAGCCTTTATCTGTGTTTTATGCATAGGTTAAATAGGAGACTTAGGACCTGCCAGTTATGTGACACTTTCAAATCTTTGAAATCCCAGTCACTTCAATACTATTTTGTATCAATCTCATAACAGTGAAGACACACCCCCAACCACCCTAATTTCTTGCTTCCAACATTCCTGACTTTGTTCTTGGGGGAAATTACCAATACCTTGCTCCCATGCCCGATGCAGAGCCCCACTGCAGCTCCATTTTCTCTATGCTCTCACACATACAATGCTAAGGGCAGCCATCACTGCCAGCCTTGATTCTGATCAGCAGCATCACACACATTGCTACAGTGTTTTTTTCATAGAGGCGGCCGATTAAGGACTTTCAAGAAGCCTTAATCCTTTCTTTCAGAAGGGTACTTCTCAGCAGACTGGTTGCTCACAGGCCAACTGAGGTAGAGTTCTGAGCTGCATTTTAAAACAGCAGCAAGTCTGCACTTAAAATGATCTAGATTTTTCTTTTCTGCCTTGCAAAAATATTGAAATAAGATTTAGTTACACTGTTGTGATACGCATTTTTATGAGAGAAGAAATATATTGTGAAAAGCACGTTACTTCACTTGAAAAGATCAAGAGAGTGGGGAAGGAATAAAGGTTTACCAGGAACATAGTATTTATTTGCCATGCATATTTGATATGAGTTCATTAAATACGCAATAGAAGTGTCAACATAAAGTGCTGTTTAGATCAAGCTATGAAAACAAACTGCCCTGGTATTAACATTGGAATATACTAAGCTGTGGTTAAATATAAGCCTATTTACTATACGGTAAAGAAATATTTTATTGACTGTTGTTAAATAACCATCTATTTAGCCTAATTGAATTTACTCCCCCCCCCCTTTTTTTTTAATAAAGACTGATGGATTGAATACTATGACAGTGTGCTTGGCACTTTTACATGCCATCTCTGCCATTTCATGGATTTTTCTTTTCTCACCCATTGACATTCAATAATTAGCAATTATCACCAGTCCGTGCCTAATTTGAGAGTATTTTCTCAGTCTCACTGGACCACTGCCAAAGCTATATCCAGTGAGGAAGCAAAGAGCAGAAGCATCTCTTTAAGAAACACTTGCTGTAAAACTGAAGTACGTCTGACTGCACCACAGCATGAAAATCCACTCACTGGCACAAGTAAGTGTTTCATAAGACAGAGTAGACTCATTTGAGTCTCTTCTGGGATTTGAATTTAAACATAGATATTTTGGATTAAAACGCAGATACCTCGGGCAGAAGTAGAAGGCTGGGTAGTCTTCCTGGCACATTGCCTTCCTGACGATCATTAACATAATGCAAAAGTACGAAGATAGGAGACTATTATTATCCTCGTGTCTCATGCAATATGCAGGAAAGCTAAACCTTCTGTAATTAATACTGACCCTTCCTTTACTGGTTGCTCTCATACCAATTTTTAGGAAAGAATATCAGAAGAACAAATGCATACTTAAAGTTGTAAAAACCCAGGCTTTTGTCTTACAAAGGATTTCTGCCGCTGTTCTGACCTTGATCGTTTAGGGCAGTAGAAATAAAGGTCATGAGTACAGATGTTGCTATCAGGATATATACACACTTTACAAACATAAGGGAAACATCAAGACTTATTCAAACTCATTGATTAGATGTTTGAACTAGGTAGTCAAATGCCATTTCCTTGATTAAAGTTAGCAATGCAAAAAGTACACTCATCAAATATTCTTAATTTTAATGTTGTATTTTTTGGTTGGTTGTTACTTTGTGATTTCTGAAGCACTTATTAACGGAGTTGTTGACGTGAAGTCTGAGATGGTAAGTTTTAAATTATTTTTAAATTTAATGGCAGTGTATATTCTTTGTCTTCCTCTCCTTAGCCTTTTAGTTTAAAGCGTTTGAATGTATAACTATTTTTCAAGGTTCAAGATTCAAAAGAAATGGGTATAAACTCTAAAATTGTCTTCCAATTGTATTGCTGGAATAGTGGATTCGAATTACCTGGTTTCAGTTCTCTGTCATTCTTTTTAAATTATTTTTTGCAAATTTCCTACCGCCACCTAGACTAATTCCCGGTAAGGAGTTTCATGTCATAGTTGGACTCTGATAAACGTGACAATTAAAGTATCAAGGTTCTCTCTCCAGAGGGAAAAACAGGGTTTTCATATGACTAGGCAACATACAATTTTCCCCAGTGATTTCAACCAAGTCATTTGTTACTTTGTACAAATATCACTTTAGATAAATGCAGACAAAAACCACTTCATTTAACTTTTTTTTCTCTTCGGGACCACCTCCCGCTTAAAATTTTAGCTAACAAGTGAGACCAACAATCAGCTAAGTTGGTCTCAAATTAGTTAGCTCCTGGTAAATCTTAATGTTTTTGTTCATATTTTAGTTGATACAACACTGAATATAGAAATCCACTTCATTAATGAAAAATTGGTCAATTGCTGCAGAGCTCTCAAATACATTGTTGTGAATGTTCAGTACATCGAGACTGGCAGGTGCCAAGGAACTGTACAAACTCACAACTTCTCTGCTGCACCTGCTTCTGCCTTCCTTTCCCAACATTTGGTGGGTCTGCCTTTTGCTCTCAACAGTAGCACTATTAATTCAGCCAACCAAGACGCCAACCCCAAAGTCATCTTTGACAACTCTTCCTCCCTAGCTTCCATTTTGCTGCCTGCAGTACTTCTCCTCTTCGATCCATCCACTCCTTTGTTGCCATAATCATCGTTCTAAAATGAGGTTCAAATACAGCTGCAAGAAAACGTGGTATGGTCGAAAAGGAGAGGATACTAGGATGATGATAGTATTCAGCACCTTGTTATTTATGTCATTTATGCTGCTGCTCCATCTATTCAGCTCAAAACAAGAACAGGTTTTGGAATCCAAATTATGATTTTGGGTGTAACACAGACAATCAGGTATTCTTGGACAAATTATTTGACCTTAATAAGCAGCGGTTTCTTCATCTGTAGAATTGGAATCCCTCTTAACCCAAACTCAATTTCATATAATTTCTAGTCAACCAAGCCTCTTGAATGAATAGTCTACATTCATTTTTTTCTATACTTTCATATAATCAATCCATCGTATGAAAAATCTAGTTTCATTTCTACCCCCACAACTAAAACTACTCTTGGCCAAGTCAAACTCTAACCCCAGAATCAATGGACATATTTTAGCCCACATCTTAGTGAACCTATTCTTAGAATTTAGCTCTATTAGTTTCTCAGTGAGTAATCAAACATTCTAGTTCCTTTCCTCGTTCTCCGTATCTGTTCGACTGTTCTTTCCTTATATCCTTCATGGGCTTCTATTTTATTCAAATCCAGGTTTTTCCTCAGGTTTCCATCTCAACAATTATTTCCCCTTACCTCTGTTTCAGATTTGCATATTAACTTTACATATATAAATATATATAATACATATATATAATACATATATATATAATACATATATATATAATACATATAAAATCTCCAGTAAGTCTCCAACCTCCTCTTAGATATTAACATAAAATCTTCTTCAATCTCCAAAGCAGAAACCTGCCTCTCTCTTCATCACTCACCATGTGGTTAATCACCTAATACTTACAATTTTCTCCGGATTATTTCTTGTATATACTACCTGCTTTCTATTTTTATTTTCACTGATCTAGATCGGTCCCTCCTGTTTTCCTGGACTAAAGTAACAGCCTTCTAATTCATCTCCCTCTGGTTTTTCCTACTTGGTGCTGCATTCTCTCCACAACAATGAAGTGATAGATCTAAAATCAAGTCTGACTATCTATTCCTCTACTTGAACTCTTTCAGTGGTTCCCCATGTCCATGGCTTCTTGGCATGGTATGTCCATATCTACCCACACAACTTCGCAGTCCACCCTTACTGCCATAAAAATTGTATTTGTTGTGTGACACGATCTTATTATACAATTAGCTTATACCACACTTCAACTTTAAGCTTTGTAATTCATCTGTGTCTTTGCTTTGATTGCTCTCTCTGCTTGATATATTCTTCCTACTTTTCAACTTCCAGATCCATTCTTCAATACTCAGCAAAAAGAATTTTTCAATAAATTTCTAACCCAATTTAAAAAGATTTTTTTCTTTATCATTCTTAGCACTGACCACAATAAAAGTGAAATTATAATTTTATGTCAATTTCCCCTACTAGATATAACCTACCCAAGGACAGGATCTGTATCTTAATCAACTTTGCACTGTCAGCACCTAGCATAGTACTATATGCATGGAGATGATTCTATGAAGACACCCAATTTCTGTCTTGGGCTACTGAGTAGATGATGATGCTATTCAGTGAAACTAAAATAAAGGGAGCCACAGGCATGTGGAGCTAGATTACGTGTTTGAGATGTTAAAGGACATTCAGATGAAAATATATAGTAGGTAGAAGAGTATATGAGTCTGAGTCAGGCATTTAGAAGGGATCTGGGCTAGAAGGAAAGGTTACAAAGTCATAATTATATAAATGGCAATAGCTCAATAAGGAAGTTCGTGAATTGTTTTCTGTGTAAACTTCCATGCTGAAAGCTAATTATTTAGACCTTCTGCTTTAATCAGAGTTGCTACTACAGAAAATCATTTTAATTAACTCAAATACTCAAGAATCTGGATAACTGCAATATCCTTTGGTCTAGATTAAGACACACAGTTTTGATTTCAACTAGACTATTATGCTATTGTTTTGGAATTGAGAATTACCCACATGAAGCTATTAAATAATCATGACAAAACATAAATTGAAAGGCTGAATTAAACATTACTGAGTTCTAATAGTCATGACAGTAAAGAATAAGTGTTGCTTTGTGGTATAAAAAGTGGACAATATGCCTGTAAGTCTAACATACTCATGACCTCCAAACCCATGTTAATAGGGGCTATAATAAAATATGAATTCACTTGTATGTGCAAAGGCAATATAAAATTGTCTGGCTAGGTAATAAAAAGATCAAAGGCATAAACTAGATATGCATTTCTTTTTTAAACCCTAGAACTATGAATAGGATGATGGGAACCTCTAATGGACATACAATGGGCAATGAATTATATATATATATATATATATATATATATATATATATATATACACACACACACACACACACATATATATGTATATACACACACACACACACACACACACACACACACACACACTCACACACATATATATAATTCACTTATTTTTTAATAGTCATCAAATGTTTTGAGTACCGGCTATATGTCATCACTGTTCTGCACAGTGAAAATTGAGTAGTAAAGAATATAGGCAAAAATTCCTTTTCTTTTTGAGCTGATAGTTTAGGGGGAAGACATGTAATAAGATAAATAAATAAAATAGAAAGAATGCTAGACGGTGATGAGTCATATGAAGTAAAGTGAAAAAGAAAAGAGGAATTTGAAATGCCAGACTGGGACAATTAATTTGAAATATGGTGGACAACAAAGCTACACATTTTAACAACAATCTGAAGGAAGTTCAAGAGTGAGCACTGTAAACTTTTGAGGGAAGAAAATTCTGGGCAGAAGCCAAAACTGTAAAGTGGAAAGATTAGAGGGGTGCCCAAAGAACAGCAAAAAGACCTAGTGTGAGAGTCAAGAAAGCAAGGGGAAAGTAGTCAGATAGGTAATGGGTGCCCCTATCAGGCCAAACACCTAGACCATTGGTTTTATGAGCTTTTATTCTGAGTGGGAGCCACTGAAGGGAATTGAGCAGAGAAGTGTCATAATCTAACCTATTCTTTCCCCCACTTCTAGAGCATCTCTATGGCATCTGTGCTAAAAGTACACAGCAGAGGCAGAAGGATTGAAACAATAATCCAGAAAAGAGGTACGGTGGTTTATGCTAGGGTGGCAGCAGAAGATACGGTAGGAAGTAGACAGATTCAGGATTTATTTGAAACTAAAACCGTATAGCATTTAGTAACAGCTTGAATGTAAATTATAAGAAAAAAAATGAAGCACTGAGAACGACTATAACATTTTTGGTAAATCAACTGGAATAGTCAAGTTGCCATTAGCTGAGCTGGGAAATACTACAGGAGCAGCAGGTTTGGAGCAGATAGTAAGGGCAATCAGTTCTACTTTGGGTCTACTGAGGTGCTTGTTAAAAGTTCCAGTAGAGATGGTAGGTGGACTGTTAGATAAAGGAGTCCAGAATTTGGGAATGAGAATTGAGATAGAGATACAAATTTGAGAGGTGTCAATATATAGACAGTGGGAGAAAAATAGAGAATATGAAGAAATGATGTAAGAGAGTTAAATAGTAAATGGACTAAGGAAATTTACTACAACTGCCTAACAACACAATGCACTCACTTATCTACCTGATCATCAACTGAAAGTGAGACGGAGAGCAAAGTCCAGGTGTAGGTGTATAATCAGCTGAGAAACCTGCTTAACTATGGCTATACTTTTTCCAGCTGTGCCATATGTTGAGACAGAATTTGGAGTGCAAAGGTTTATTGGGAAATAATGCCTCTGAAATTAAAGAGGAGGAAGCAAGATTGGAAAGAGGCAGCCGGCAGACCCTGATACAGACTGACAAACTCCACTAGTGGGATAGGAAACCCATTAGAGGAGTCTTGCATTAAATGCAAATGGCTAGACCTTGAGAGCACCATTTACTCAGTCACTGGCTGAAGTCACTGGACCTCTCCAAGGAGTTCACTCACAGAAGACCCCAAAGTGTAAAAAGCTGGAGACCATCAGTCAACCATATTCCCCACTGTTTGACAATTTCTTTCTCAAAGGAGGATCTGAGCAACATATCTCTTCAAGCCTACCAGACCAGTCTTTTCAATCTTTCATAAAGTGAAAAGGCTGAGGGTGAATGAAAGGAGATAATTTTATTAATTGAACATGAAATTTAAGCTGTCTAGGGAGGGAAGTGAAAACATGAGATTTGTAATGGACAGTAAAGACAGGAGAATCAGTGGATGTAAATTCTATCAGGACTTAAAGACTGCTGGAGTAAAGATACTAGAAGAATTGAGCTGAGAATATAGGAGGTGATGCCTACTGTGTGGGGTACATGAAGTTGGGATTATGGAAAGGCTTTTGCTAACAGGAAGGTTTAGGATGTGACCCTGGGAGTGAATGAATAGCTGCAGTCAGGTGGGAGACAAAATCAGTAAAGGAAGAGGTTAAGAAAATGAGAGGCCATGTTATGGGAAAGACCACCTATAAGAATACTAAAGTCACTGAGACTTAGGATGGCATTAGGTTGAGAAGTAATGAGCCAGAAGCAGAAGTCTTTAAGTAATGAAGGAGAGTGAATGCGAGATTGGTAGGTGACTTCAACAAGGAAAGGTGGTAAATGACAGATAACATGGGATTCAAAGCTGGAAGGAGAAAAGGAAACAGTCTTGAGGAACAGGGTGGATACCTACCATACAGATATATAAGTGGAGTGGGAGAAAAATGAATATCCACTTAGAGTTGCAGAAGCAGCCCTGTCAAGAATCAGGTGTCCAGGGAGAGGAAGAAGGTGAGGTGATCATTCAAGAAGGTGCTGAATGTACAGGGGATTCTGTGGATGGTTATCCATGATTTCCCCAGGACCCTGTGGCTGGATTTCCTGAACTAATTAATACAGGGTGTTAAAGTACAGGAGATGAAGGGTAGCCTTGGATTCTGGGGCTTTTTATGGAGACAAACCTAACACAAATGAAAGGTATAACCTGATCTGATCTGTGATCTCAGAGCAGGTAATGGTGGTGAGACTGGAGTGACCGAGAGTTGGAGAATGGGTGGGGTCTGTGGTTCCCTCTTCACTACAGTTGTTGGAGACATAAAACATGGGAGGGGCACGGAAGGCTCACATTATGTACATAAAATTACAGTTTGATGTTCTTGATGAGAGAATCCTAGTAAGTACATTTCATTTTTACGTATGTGGATGTTTTTACACAATCATCAATGTGATTCTGAAAGGAAGGAAGCAAAAGCAATGTTTTGAGTAGTCTGAGATGTGCTGTTAATTGTTTTCGCATGCTTCATCTCAATCAACTTAACAAATTTGTAAGAAGGGTATTTACTAATTTTCTACATGTGAGAAAACTGATATTCAGAAAGACCAAGTGACTTGTCTAAGATCATAGCTAATTCTCAACAAGAGGTAGGATTCTTCAGTAGGTCTCTCTGACTTAAAGCCTGCACAAGGTTCTCTATGCTACGCCTTAACACCCATCTGACAGGATTCCTCTCTATGAAGGTTGTTTTAATATTTTATTTTTCTGAAAATAGTTATATATTTGATGTATGACATTAAATATATTTTTGCTATGTGTGAAAACACATATATGTATATATATATATAATTATAGTTATATAATTATATATGTAGTTATATATAGCCAAGTATTATCCTTTTTGATAATTTTCAATAAATTAACTTATAATTCTACAAAAAAAAGTTTAATTCCCTATGCATTATACATTTGTTTTTCAGATTTTAGCCAATTTGTCAGATTCATTTATAAATGTAGCAGCAGATCAGAGAAAGCTGAATAGAGAATTTGAGGGCCAAAGCATCCACAGCTCAGATTTCTATCACGAATTGGAAAGAACTCTGTATGACAAGAGCTTCAGGTCTGGAACCAATAAGCAGTGGGAAAACCAAAGGCCCAGATTCCATACAAGCTATGCATTTTTCATCCATATCAAACTAAGCTGTTAAAAATATATGTACTTTCATACATTTATGAGGCTAGCTAAGAGATACCATATATATTAAATTCATTATATGTTTCATCAAAATTATAATAAATAATAGGTTTTAATGGTAATATAAAAAGCAATAAAGCACTCCAAAGATAATACAAATAGCTTATTACATTCATAACAATTTTTGTATATAAACAATGTGTCCATTTTTATCAAATATATTTTTATTAAGTGTATTATCAATTATTTTGAGTCATTCTACACTCTAACACACAAAAAAATTACTACACCCAGTTACATTTAATAGAAGGGGTTACTATACTGTTCTTTTATAAAAAGTAGAATTATCTCAATGTAGTATTAAAATAGCTGCCTTGAAAATAATGCGAATTTTTTTGGCTCGGCCAACAGAGGCATCAGCAAATATTTGTCAAAGCTTGTTTCCTAGGCTCTCCCATCCTTGCAAGTGCCAATCAGCCCATTAGGCCGGTGATGAGGAGAGAGGAAGAACTTGAATTACAAAGCACATTCAGTTCCCAGAGAGAATAAATCCTTGAAAATTGATAGTGACCATATTTCATGGAGTCTACAATATATATTCTCTGAAATCAGGGTGTCTTTTTAAAATGAAAGTCATCTTGGGGCGCCTGGGTGGCGCAGTCGGTTAAGCGTCTGACTTCAGCCAGGTCACCATCTCGCGATCAGTGAGTTCGAGCCCCGCGTCGGGCTCTGGGCTGATGGCTCAGAGCCTGGAGCCTGTTTCCGATTCTGTGTCTCCCTCTCTCTCTGCCCCTCCCGCGTTCATGCTCTGTCTCTCTCTGTCCCCAAAAAAAAATAAATAAACGTTGAAAAAAAAAATTAAAATAAAATAAAATAAAATAAAATAAAATAAAATGAAAGTCATCCTAGATTTGATAAAATGTGCCAAATGATTAAATGAATTTTTTTAAGTTTATTTATTTATTTTTTAGAAAGAGTGGAGGAGAGGCAGAGAGAGAGAAGGAGAGAGAGAGAGAGAGAGAGAGTAGGAGAGAGAGAATCCCAAGGAGGCTCCACTCTGTGCAGAGCCCGATGCGGGACTGGATCCCATAAATGTGAGATCATGAACTGAGCTGAAATCAAGAGTCAGACACTTGGGGTGCCTGGGTGGCTCAGTAGGTTAAGTGTCCGACTTCAGCTCAGGTCATGATCTCAGGGTTTGTGAGTTTGAGCCCCATGTCGGGCTCTGTGCTGACAGCTCAAAGCCTGAAGCCTGCTTCAGATTCCGCATCTCTCTCTCTCTCTGCCCCTACCCAGCTTGTTCTCTGTCTCTCAAAAATAAACAAATGTAAAAAAAAATTTTATTTTTTTATTTTTATTTTTTAACGTTTATTTAGTTTTGAAACAGAGAGAGACAGAGCATGAACAGGGGAGGGGCAGAGAGAGAGGGAGACACAGAATCGGAAGCAGGCTCCAGGCTCTGAGCCATCAGCCCAGAGCCCGACGCGGGGCCCGAACTCACGGACCGTGAGATCGTGACCTGAGCTGAAGTCAGACGCTTAACCGACTGAGCCACCCAGGCGCCCCATAAAATTTTTTTTTTTTTAAAGAGTTGGATGCTTAACAGACTGCACCACCCAGGCACCACTAAACCATTAAATGAATTTTAATCAATTTAGCTTGGCACAGCAATTCACACATGGGTCAAATTCTTTCTCCACATCTTCCAAACAGATCTGCAGGCTCTGACAAAGGCAGAGTGAGCAGCAGAGAGTCCTAACACAAGAACTCTCTGAATAGCTACCCAAATATGAATACCCTTTATTCAAAGCAGGCCCGTGCCCACAGAATGACACAAGGCAAGTCTGAGTTCCAAAAAGATGAGTTGCAAAGCGTTTGCACACAACAAAGTGCTACAGGTTTCACTTCTCACTAGTAAAATCTTAGATAAGGCAATTCACCAATGGATCCTGTGGAGTAGACTCTTTTTTTTTTTTAACTATTATCAATTAAGTTCTTGTTGATGCCAAATATGGTTCTGACCAGTTTTGCATATTACTTAATTTAATTCTAAAAAGAACCATGAGGTACATTTTGTTACTTGATCTATAAATTTAGGAACTGAAACTCTGAGAGGTCAAATAACTTGTCCCAAAGTCCCCATACATGGAGTAAGTGACTGGTTAGGATTTGAATTAAGCTCAGTATGCCTTGCACTGCTCCAGAGGTCTCTCCCATTTCTGCAAGATGGCTTAGTGCGGACTCATGTGCCAACAGTCTCAGAAGTCTCTGCTCACCCACTTCAAGAATGAAAGGCTAACTGCAGAATTTGAAGTTAGAATCTTAAAACACACACACACACGTACACACACACACACACACACACACACACAAAACATGTTTATATTCCCTCAGAGATCTCTCATGTCTCTTGTAATTCAGTTTCCTTTGGGCACACTGTAATTTCCCCATTACAGTTGGAAAACACCATTACGTATCAGGAATCAAGATTAACTGTGGAATAATTTAGAATGATAGTTATAAAATGGTAAACTATAGTAGGAAAGTAAAATACTGTGTCCAACAAAGAAATCTCTAGTTTTGGACAGAATCTCTAGCACCTTTTTAGTGATAAACCATTATCTTGTTAATGTTTTACAACTGGTGAGTGCAGCTGGTGCGTGATACACTTTACTCATGATATTTCACTTAAACCTCATGGCAACGAGATGGGTATTAGAA
Source organism: Puma concolor (assembly GCF_028749965.1). Classification (NCBI taxonomy): domain Eukaryota; kingdom Metazoa; phylum Chordata; class Mammalia; order Carnivora; family Felidae; genus Puma; species Puma concolor. The sequence continues at coordinate 69,321,864 of NC_141674.1, read as the reverse complement.
TCCTCATTTTTATAGATGACAAAAAAAGAGAGACATTAAATAATTTGCCTAAGATGAACTGAGCAGCATTTCTAAATTGGTCTTTAAAACTTCAAAATCCATTTTCTTAACCATTACACTATACTCCCTCTTGGCCCTCCTGAATTGTCATAATGTAATTTGAAGGTGGAAAGGCAGTGACATTCTGAAACCGGGAGCTGAGAGTGAAGAATGAAGGAATCCCTATAATCATCTATTTCTGATTGCTCAAAATTTTTCAAATGGCATGTTACATAAAGTGAAGACAAATTGTGTGTTGGAAGGAATTAGTCCATAAAAGGCAAGAGTACTGTGGAAAAGAAGAGGCATTCATGTGGGGAAACAAGTTTTAAAAAATAGCGTAGGCAACTTAATTTTTCAATTCCTTGAGTTTTACAGTGAAGATTTAAATAAAAGTTATAACATGCAATGTTCTGCAGTTTTGAAGACCAGAAGTACTTTTCAAATTCCTCTGGAAGACATGAAAGATAGTACTGGATTAATATTTCTAATGATACTGAACAGATCTCACTAGAACATTAAAAGACTGTACAAAAGACACTTCTCAATACTAAATACTTGGGAAAAGCTCAAACTCTCCATTCTCTGATGATGAACTTTAACATGAAAACATTTTACAGCCAGGGAGACTATAAGCCAAATTTATAGGCCAAAATTAGCAAACCATGCCAATCCCTTGTAGGTAATATGTTCTTGCATACGAGTGTGGGGGAGATAGCAGAGACAGAGGAAAAAGAAAGCTGTCTGAGGGGAACAACATTTCTAGGCAAAGATCACCTGCGGACACACAGATGACTGCTAAGATATCTGTGAATCTCCAACATTTACACATAATCTTCAGTATAAAGATTACTCCTTCAAAAATAAATGAAATTGGAGTTTTTCGAAATACAGTTCTGACAGACAGTTCAAAATAGCCTGAAATGTTGAGGATCAAATTTTAATGATATAATAATCTTATAATTAGATTAACAAATTAGACTAGTAATTGTGATAACCAAATAAAATAAAAGTACCATTAGTGGGAAATCAGATAATATCTAACCAGGACAAAGTTGTTATCAAGAACTAGTCATGAGCTAACTGTTAGTTGATTTTTTGGGAGGGCAGGGGGAGGGGGCTCCAGTCTCCTTTCATATGATAAAAGTGAATACTTACCTTCCAATCTATTTATTTTATTTATCTGATTTTTCAATAACTGAAAATTCTCAGGAGCAACCCCAAGAAAATGACATAAATGTGGTTCCAGAAAAATCCACTTCTACTTAAAGAAAAAGGATCTGCTAAAGAAAACTTACAGATTTTTCCCATCAACCTGCCCTCCCATTCCTTGCTCCAGGGATCGCTCCTTCTAGAAGCAGGTCTTTTCTGTTTTTCATCCCACCCTGCTAGAATCATTTCACATAATTTTGGGAAATGGTTCTAGCAGTGCTCATGTCACACTGTTGCTGCAGGTTTGAAAGAATTGTTTTGACTCCCACTTTGGCCAAATAGACTCTGACCCATACAGGGGATGCGAGAGTTTATTATAACTCCAGGCACTCTCTCAAATTGTTGGGGTAAAAATGAAGTTGAAAATAATCAGGTTTTATTCTGAACATATTCTGCCAATTCCAATTAAAAACAGATATAGATAGGGGCATCTGGGTGGCTCAGTTGGTTGAGCGTCTGGCTTCTGCTCAGGTCATGATCTCTCAGCTCGCGAGTTCGAGCCCCATGTCGGGCTCTGTGCTGACAGCTCAGAACCTGGAGCCTGCTTCGGATTCTGTGTCTCCCCCTCTCTGCCCCTCCCCCCTCATGCTCTCTCTCTCTCTCTCTCCCTCTCTCAAAAATAAATAAACACTGAAAAATGTTTTTAAAAAATTTTTAAACACAAAAAACGTTATACAGATGATATTGATGATAGTAGTATATACTAACAGACTAACATATATACTAATAAACATAGACACAGACATAAACATATATGCCTTCTCCAACTTGTGAGAAATCTATTGCTTTCTGGTAACAACCCCCCACCTTCGTCGACAAATTTGCAGCTTCTCAGTGGGAACATGGTAACAACAGGGGCTTCGAACTGCCTTTACGATTCACAACCAGGTGTTGTACTGACACACAACTGGAGAGCGGCAGAAGACTGACAAGCAGGCAGCTAAACCCCTCAAACAAACCGAAGGGGGTCCCAGCTCAAGAGCTGGAACCTACATTAGTTCTTCCAGCCTATGTCACCAGGCTTGTTAACCACGCTGTGCTCTTAATTTTTCTCTTCCCAGAGCAGAACCAAAAGGAGGGAGAAGAGAGAGGAAAATGGGACATTGCATCTCCAGTAGTTTTTCTCTCCAGGAGTTTAGGAATGGTGCTAAAAGGAAATCCAGCCCAAGGCACCTTTAGCTACAGAGAAAAAAAAAAAAAAAAATCTCTCCACAGCCTCCCGCACACCAGACAATATCAGTGTCATTATTTTATGAAGACATCACTCCACCAGCCATAAGAGTGCTGGAGGTGACTGATAATAATTAATGTATCTCTTCAATTACAGCCTCTGACAATATTACTGATAGGCATGTCATGGGTAACATTACATAACAAAAGATATGCTGGAAGTATTTTGTTATATGACTATTCCATCACTTACATTTTCTGCATCTGCTACTCTCCTTTCTCCTACTTGGATTGATGTAACTGCTTCCAGTGGCATTTGCTAAATTCCGGTTGTACCTCTAGGACCAAATTTTCATGGAGCAGTGCTACATTCACCTGCAAAAATCCAGATTCACCATTTCAAGAAATGGATTTGACTCAAGCAAAAATATCACCTAACATGGCATGCAGATGTTACATTTTCTTTAAGTGAGGCCTGGGATTAAGGGAGTCTGAGTTAAGAATCTGTAATTTTTATGCAAGAAAGTCAATTGCTTTCTTGAAAATGTAGCTCTCAATGTATATTTTGTTCTCAAGGGGAAACTCAGGCATCATTGTGTATTTCCTAAATTAATCCAATTATAATGATTTCTATATTTAACGATGAGCCACAAATGTTTTTAATCATGTCTTTCTCCCTATGGTACAGCTTACATAATACTATTGCACACAAGCTAAAGAACAGCACAAAAATATCCTGTACACCAACAGGATACCTGGCAACACAAGAAATTCAGCCTCAAAACTCAAATCATTCTCTGAGAGGGCAGAAGCCACAGATTTGAAACCAAAGTCTGTCATGCTTGTTTTCTTTGGCTTTCTCCACCCAGCCAAAGTGGATAATTCCAATAAAAAGTATTCACCTTGGGGTTTAAAATTATGCCCTTAAAATTAACAGGATAATTACCTACTTTGTATTTCTCTTTTACTCTAAAGACAAAAAGTCTTTGTTTTATGGCTTCCAGGAAAAAATTCTAAGAACTTAATAGAGGAAAAAAAAAGTATCAGGATTGGGACCTTCCTGCATTACCCTGGGTGCCAGCATCAAAAAGCCAGATCTAGCCAGAAAAGAAAAAAAAAAAAAAAAAAAAAAACAGGCCAGACTGAGGACCAGGGGTCCTGGCTTGAAAAACACCAGAAGGTATTTGATGACGCTGTTCTATCGTGATTTGTATACACTTGCATAAGAGTCCGATTAAAAAAAGGTATTTTTATCTAGAGGTAGATGGAAATCTATAGAATTAGTTCAGTGTGTTCAATAAGATACTTGGCAAGAACTAACTGGAAATTACAGGGTGAGTTAGGGTGACATCTTAACCATGTGTGCTCATTTGGAAGCATTGGCTCTTTAACTTTTGAATATTCTCCAAAGGGAAACATTGAAGGGGACCATATTAGTTTCCTGGGGCTGCCTTAACAAAGTACCACATATCGGGTTGGCTTAAAGAAGAGAAATGTATTCTCTCACAGTTGTGGAGTCTAGAAGTCCAAAATCAAGTTGCCAGAAGGGCTGAGTCCCTTTGAGGACTGTGAGGAAGAATCTACTCCATGCCTCCCTGCTAGCTTTTGATGATCTTATATATTCCTTGGCTTATGGGGGATGCATTCCCTGTATCAACATAGTCTTCCATCTGTAGCTATTTGCCTGTGTCAAAACTTCCCCACTTTATATGAACACCAACCAGATTGGATTAGAACCCACCCTCATAATCTCATCTTAATTTGATCATCGGCAAAGACCCTATTTCCAAATAAGGTCATATTCAGAAATACCAGGGGTTAAGACTTAAACATCTTTTGTGGGGAACACGTTCAACCCATAACAGGGATTACACTATTTTCAAAAACACTAAGAATCTATTCATACAGAAGTATGTTCCCCAGAAAAATTACTTTTTCCACTATGCAACATCACCTCCCCTTGACTGAGTAATATACAGATAGCTCAGTGATTCTCCATGAGTTGAGCACTGAGGAGAGTAGGTGGTCGGAAGCAGTGACTACATATCATGGAAGAAAGACATACCTACAGATGAGTATCAGAATCAAAACTAAGTGTGTTTTAAAAAACTGTGTTCATATTTGAAATATGAAAAAAAATTTTCCAATATTAAATATAAAAAGTAAACCTCATCAAAGTATTATTGGTGGGAATAAGTGAAAGATATTTTTAGTACTTCCTTGTCCATGCTCTTCCTCTGGGGGTATTAAAGTATGGTTTGGGAATGGGAGTAGGGTAAGAAGAAGATGACCATGTCTATCAAGGGGAGCAGGCCTCTTTCAGCATCAAGACACCATAAGCAAGGCAAGAATTTACTAGCACTATACTCAGACATGCAAAGAGAATAGACTCCTAAGTTCTCTGTTATTAACATCAACTTTTTCATAAATCACCAAATTCTCATAATTACTTTCTCTCTGCTGGGTAGCAAAGGGTACAGAACTAAATATAATGCAACCCAGTAAATTGTGTCTGATTCCATTTGGACCACTTAGTCTGTTCAGTAACAGTTCAGTTTTTCAAATTGCATCCTCTCCCCCTGCCTGTTGCCAGGATGATGTCTGAATACTTTGGGTGGCCAAGGCTGTGATGAAGTTTATACGATCTCAAGGTTCTGTAGATGGAGGAGACCTCAGATACCCTGGTGTCCTCTGGACCCTTTCGCTTGTCTTTTGACTACTGATGACTAAGACATATTCTGGCATTTTGGAGGGTTGCATGCCGGTCCCAGCCATTAATTTCCAGTCATCATTCCCTCAAAAACAGTAGCCTCTCTGTCTTGATTTCAGTCCCCTGGTGGTCTACCAGTTCTCATAGCACCCCTACATAACCTCACAGAAACCCTGTGACATGTTGGAAATATCCACATATGCAGTGTCTCCTGGAGTGGAAATTGGTGATCTATAGTCTGAAAGCCAAATCCAGCCTACTACTTGATTTTATAAATAAAGTTTTGCTGAAACACAGCCACACCCATCCATTTATGTATTGTCTATGGCAACTTTTGTACTACAACAGCAGAGTTGAGTAGTTGCAACAAAACCCACATGGCCCACAAAGCCTAATATATTTATTATCTGAGTTTTAACAAGAAAAGTTTGCTAATCCCTGTTCTAAACGTTTGTAATCTTTAGTTGTATGCCCAAGAAAGTTATGCTACTACACACAAACATAAACTCACAGCCATGTTCCTGGACTCCTTAACAACATGTAGATCCTTCTTTGATACTCCTCCTTTGAATTTCCTTTCCAAAAAAAGGAAAAGAAAACACAAAGTATAATTCTTTGCTTTACCTTGGTCTTACTTTTCTCATAACTCATGAGCAAAGGAAGGGGTAGATCTTCTATTTCTTTATTATATCCTGTTCTTTTATCTACTCCAGACATATTCAAAACAAAGAAACAAACAAACAAAAACCCTCTACTCTCTAGTAATCCATGTCTGAATGTTATAAATAAAAGGGCCAAAGGAGTTTGGAAAATGCTTTTCTCTTTTGAGATTGTCTGGATATCACTATTACTGCCTTGTACTCAAAACAGCCAGCCTTGAGATTCAAAGCACATCAATGACCTTATGGGTTCCAGGAATGAACCATTCTCTCTCATTCCCTAAAGGCTTAGGAATAGAATGCTAAAAGGAAACATGATTTAGGCTGACAAATACATTGGTTTAATATCACAAAAGTACTATAACAGTTACATTAACGTGCATGATGATGTTTTACTGCTCTGAGTGATGCCAGATTACAGTGCATGCACCACCCTTAAACTCTAGCATCAAAGTATAAGCATCTATATAAATCTGACTGTATTCAAAAATAGAAACTACAGCACCCTCTTACATCAGTACCACATTCATTCTGGATATTATCTCACTTTGGCATTATCTACATATTATCTCACAAACTTGGAAAAACTATTTCAAAAACTATGCTTTAAACTTCTTTACTTTTTTTTTTTTTTTTTTTTTTTTTTTTGGTCAAGCAAATGTTTTGTCAACCAGCCTCCCCCTCTACATATATCTCAATAAAAATGAGACTGTTCCTGCTGTTCCAAAAGTCTATGGAGGTAAACAGGGCATTGTGTCATATTTATAACACAGAAGAAATCTTTAGCCAGATAACAAACTTGCATAAACACTTCCTTAAGAGTTGGGGAGCTAGCCAACCTACCAAGTGGGAGATATTTGCAAACTATCTATATCTATATCTATATCTATATATATCTACATATATATATATCTACATATATATAGATATAGATACATCTATATCTACATATATGTAGATATAGATACATCTATATCTACATATATGTAGATATAGATATAAATATATAGAGAGATATCTATATCTTATATATCTAGATATATCTAGATAGATATAGATATATATATATATCTAGATATATCTAGATATATCTAGATATATATATGGTTAATACCCAAAATATATGAAGAACTCATACAACACAATAGCAAAAAAAAAAAGGTAACCCAATTTTAAAATGGGCAGAGAATCTAAACAGACATTTTTCTAAAGAAGACATACAGATGCCCAATGGGTACATGAAAAGATGCTCAGTATCACTAATCATCAGGGCACTGCAAATCAAAACCACAATAAAATATCACCTGTCCCCTGTAGAATTGCTAATATCAAAAAGACAAAAGGGTGCCTAGGTATCTCAGTCCGTTGAGCATCTGACTCTTGATTTCAGCTCAGATCATGATCCCAGGGTCATGGGATTGAGCCCTGCTTAGAGTTCCATGCTGGGCATGGAGCCTGCTTAAGATTCTCTCTCTCTCCCTCTCTCTCTCTCTCTGCCCCTCTCCCCCACACTCATGTGCTCTCTCTCTCTCTCTCTCTCTCTCTCTCTAAAACAATAGTTTTTTAAAAAGACAAGAGATAGTAAGTGTTGGCAAGAATGCAGAGAAAAGGGAACACTTGTGCACTGTTGGTGGAAATGTAACTTGGTGCACCCACTGTGAAAAACAATGTATTGTTTAGCCATAAAAAAGAAGGAAATCTTGCTATTTGTAACAACATGGATAGACCTTAAAGCTGTTAGGCTCAATGAAATGTCACACTGAGAAAGACAAATACTACATGATTCCATTTATATGTGTACTCTAAAACAAGCAAGCAAACAAAACCACCAAACTCAGATACGGAGAGCAGATTGGTAGTTGCCTGAGGCACGGTTGGGTAGTGGGCAAAATGGGTGAAGGGGTCAAAAGGTGCAAACTTCCAGTTATAAAATAAATAAGTCCTGGGAACGTCATGTTCAGCATAGTGACTATAGCTAATAATATTGCATTATATATATTTGAAAGCTGCTAAGAGGGTAAATCTTAAAAGTTCTCAGTACAAGAAAAAGAAACTGTATGTGTGGTAATAAATCTTAACTAGATTTACGTGGTGATCATTTCAAAATATATACAAATATTGATTCATTACACCTGAAACTGATCTTATATGTTAATGATATCTCAATTCTAAAAAAGAAAAAAGCTAGGGAGCCAGAAGAGGTAGAAATATGTGTTTATATGTTTATACTTATATATAATAAAATAATGAGAGTTCCTGCATTCCTCCAGGAATACCATTAGGTCCTCTACACCCATATATTATTTCATTTATATCTCTTTATCTTATGAAGAAGATATTATTAACTCTACTTAACAAATGAGGAAACTGAAGCCAAGTCACCTTATCGAGTTGCCCATAGTCCTAGAGTAAATGAGAAGGAGAGCCAGGATTGAGCCCAAATCTATTGGATCCTAAAGTATAATCCAAGGAAATGTTTTCCACATTGAGCCCCTACAAGCTATTGACATGTTGATAAGATGTGATGAAACAAATGTTTTAGGGGAAGAGAGTCAGAAAGGGTCAACTGATGAGGGAGAGTGAAGGGAAGGCACCTCTGAGTGATGCATAGATTGGGAGCAGATGGCTCTTGATTATTCTTAGGCACTATACGGACACAAAAGCACAACGGCATAGCTCCATGGGAAACCGAATTCCTCAGAGTGGGTCTGGCCTTAAGACTTTCTTTTCCTATTACTTTTCTAAGTTATTCATTTCATGCACAAACATTTGCTAACCTTATTAGGCAACAGTGGCAAACACGGATCCATGATCCTATTCAGCAAATGGAACTCCACTCCTCAGTCACTACCTATCCTTCTACTATGCAAGCAAACAGACCAGCGGTATGTTCATCAGGCAACTCTCCACTAAAAGAAACATACACACATACACACAAACACGCACATCAAGAAAGAATAGAAAAACATGATTTGTAGTATTTGCCATTTTCCACAGTATAAATATTTTCCATCATGACCAGTATTCAGCAATCAACATGTCAATCCTTAATGCAGAATTGGGAAAAAAAATACCTTTGGGAGATTACATGAGCCAGCTCTAGCATACCACTGACTCAAATGGTGTCCTTCTACCTCTCCTGAATTTTCTTACACTTTATACCTCATTTTCTTCTGTTTTTGAAATACCGATGGCTTTAAAGTCAATGGCACACTGATTGAAAGTCTTTATTTTATGGCCGTATAATATTCTAGGTTGTATTACAGTAATCTTGACTACATCCAGCCCTAGGATAGGGAACACCAGATTTATTTTTCCATTCTAAGTGTGGCTTCACAGATAGTTTTGTCTATTTGTGCCTGGTATGATGAATGGTTAGTTTTCTTTTAGTGTTAGTTGTCAAACTTCTTAAAGGATAGAGAAAATATCTAATATTTCTTATTTATTTCTCATTGAATACCTAGGAATGTGCTGGTGGTTAATAAATACTTGTTGATTGGTTCTTCTAGGTCATGTTCAGAACTCTTAAGCTACTACAGACTACAAATGGCAGCACCTGTGTGTGTGCTTTGGGAACTTACAGAGCTTGCAAATAATACAGTTTTATTTTGTTATTTCCTTCTGGCCCCACACAGAAGACCTCAGACTTTAAAGCTGAGGTTCTGAGCAACTCACACTGAACCAAATGTATCCAGGGCTCTTCCTGCCTTTGTTCTAAAGTCGGCTCACTGCTTAGTTCCAAACTGCTCTAGGAAGTCTGCTCCATACAGCATGTATAGGAAAAGAAGAACTTGCAGATTCAGGTTGGATCCTCCTTGCTGCAGAAATGAAACTCTACGGACCTAGTTTTCAAAATTTGAATAGCAGTTTTATTATTTTCCTAAAGAAATGTAGTCTCCACATAATGAGGGATCTTTTCTGGTTTGTTCACCCTTAAATCTCCAGAACCTAGAACACTGTCTGGCATAGAATAGATGTTCAATGAATATAAATGAAAGACAGCATAGCCATGGAAGTGAAAAGAAATAAAAAAGCGAGATGAAACAAAATGAAATATTGGGCAAATCACTCCAACATAAAAAATATACAAATGATGTTCCAGTATGAATTTATCTTATAAGTTTGAATCCATAATACTAACTCAGGAAGCCAATCGATAAGAAAATAAGATTACTGGACTATACATGAACCTCTGAAACCAGGCACCACAATTGATGGTTGTAATCTGATTTCAGCATGAGTATCCAATTTATTTCTGCATTTGTCTTGGTTGCACAGGCTACAGAAAATCCTGATTTACACAGATGACGAATGAATTATTTTAACATCTCTCTTTGTAAACTCAGAAATCTTCAATTAAATACATACAGAATCTTGAAAGAGTAGTACGAAATTTGTGTTTGCAATTTGAATAACTAGTAAAATCTCAGAATAACATTTGATGAATGGTTTTCTCAACAAGTTTAAAATTTCATTGACATATATGAAAACATGTGCATATATACATATATACATATCTTGAAATATGAGACATTCAATAATGTTACTAATTTCATATATTTCAATGCCCATTTCTATCACATATTTCCTCGGAGTTTTATAAGAAGCAAATTTACTTTTTTTTATGTTGAATCCAAATTTTAAGTTTCAATTTTATTGCAAACTTTATAGGTAGTTGTAAATGAGATTAACATAGCAGGCTAGCATTGTCATTTTGGGTTTCTTCAGCTTATTAAAAATGTCGACAACAAGAGACACAGCAAGCAAAACCATATTTTAAGAGAGGCTTTATTAATGGTGCTATTACCAGGGAGGAAAAAAAAAGACTTCTTGTCTCATTTGAAAGATTTGTATCAGCACTTGGCCTTGGCAGAACCAAGTAATTTCAATTTTATATATATATATTATATATATTATATACATTATATATAATGTATATATTGTATACATTATATATATTGTATATAATATATATAATATATATATATACACACATATATGTATATGTATGTATGTATATATATATGTGTGGAGATATATATATATATCTCCACACATAATACCAAAAATTCTGCATTGCAGAGAGTACACCTCTAAAATTTGGCAATTTCTATCAGAAAATGAAAGACTGTTTTAAAAGATGCTCATTAATCTGCTTAATAGCAAATGACTGTCTACTCAATACACCACAATTATTTGAACTCATTTTGGCAACTGCTCCTATACTGCAAATCTTATAGTTTTTCCCACCCTTACTTTCTCAATGCTAATTGCAACACTGATCCATTTTTGACAACTGATTTGATAGAGCCTTTTTAAATTAAAATAAAACTTAAACACTTTTCCCTGTTGTATGTCCTTCAAGGATGTTACTCAGTAAATATATACCATTTGTGTTTACTCATTTGGTCCTATCTTACTGACAAAAAAAAAAAAAAAAAAAAAAAAAAAATTGGTATAATGCATAGTGTTCATACCTTGAAACAGTTGAATTGTAATGGTTTCACATAATTCACTTTTTGAAATAAACAATTCTTCATGAGCAGCTTCTTAGTATCTTTTTCACACAGTATTTTAAAGGAATGGCAATAAGTGTATATTCACTGCTTGCTGATTCACCATGACTGTAGCAAAATCAATAGCAAAGGGTTGAATGAGTGTTTTCCTGATATCTTGTGCCTTTCCTCTTACTTACGTGATAACTTCAAATGGTGCTATAAATACTTTTTTATTGACCGATTTACATTTTCAAGCATACTTTTTCAAGAACATTAAATGGTGGTTCAAATTGTACTAAAAGATGTTGGAAGACTTACGTTTATAGTCAACCTTTATTCCAGAACTTCAGAACATGTCAGAATTCACAGAATAAAGAACTTTGCAAAATTTAATTTCACAAACACAATGAGGACTTTGTATAGAGGGCACTAGATTTGGGGCTGGTATAACTTGACTTGTGTCATCTGATCCTTATAATTTTCATGGAATTAACCATGAAATTCTATTTTCTTTTGAAACTTCCTGTTTTTAATTAGTGATGTCTAGTTTGAACAGCAATTATCCCACCCCAATTTTAATAATTACACTTGTGTGTATATTTAATTTAGGCAGGTAACATCTGACACTTTGTTAGTAAAATATGGTCATGATGCAGTGTGTAGAGTTCACCTGTTACTGCACAATTGTCTAATAAGCCACAATAAGAGCGTGAGGGAGCAGATGTGCCTGAGCTTTGCCTGGCATTTACTGGAGCACAGCACACATGTGCTGAACTAGTGAACTCACTCGTATCATTTTACATGAGCAGGCTTGAATTCAAGGAAAGACCAGAGAAAAGCTCCAGCCTTCCTGGTAAATCACATGTTTGGAGGAAGGTCCAATATATGTGTAAATAAACAAAAGGAACCAGAGCACAAAATCTTCGTGAAAACAAGTTAAACCCTGTGTACATGGTTTGATAGTCTCTAAAATGCTAAAAATTGATAGTCTCTAAAGTGCTAAAAATTGGCAAATACGTGGTAGAGTCTGTTGTTTTTGTTTTGGGTTTTGGCTGCGGTTTTGGCTACAGCTTTTAAAATAATGAAGTATAATTTTAGATGAATTAAACGTGAAACTCAATAGAAGCATCTTGTAGAAAATGCAGGTTTCACAGAAAGCAGTTTGAAAGTTACCGAGATCTCAAAACTGCCTGGCCCATTAGAAGACATGGTCAAAATGTTTGTCAACATTTCCCAAGTAAAATCCCAAGTACAATCACTTGCTGAGAACAGGAGTAAGGAGAACGGAAGGCCAAGAAAAGGAAGCTGGAAGGGAGAGAAAAAAAAGGTATGGAGGGGAGAGGGAAGGAGGGAGGGTATGGAGGAAAGGAGGGAAGGAGGGAGGATAAGGGGAAGGCAAGGAAGGAGAAAGGAGAGAAAGAAGAGAAAGAATGGGTCTTGAGCTGGTGCTCTGTGAGTGGTCATCTTTACATTCTCCTCAATGTCTGCCTCTACTGCTTCTGAAGCCTCCCTCTCATACCGTCCACCTCCCACTAGGCCTGCTCTTTGTCAAAGCCTCCATACCCTGACCTCTGCTTGTAGGAGCAGACCCCACTGTATTGTGCTTTGCAGACACTGCGTTTTTTACAAATTGAAGGTTTGTGGCAACCATGCATCCAACAAATCCACTAGCAACAACTTTCCCAACAGATTTGCTCACTTTGTGTCTCATGTCACAGATTGGTAATTCTCACGATATTTCTAATGTTTTCATTATTATTATATTTGCTATGCTGATCTGTGATCAGTGATCTTTGACGTTACTATTGTAATCGCTTCCGGGCTCCACAACCATCCCATGTAAGACAGCAAACTTAACTGATAAATACTGTGTATGTTTTGACTATTCTACTAACTGGCTGTTGCCCTATCTCTCTCCCTCTCTTCAGGCCCTCCTATTCCTTTTGACACAGTAATACTGAAATTAAGCCAATTAATACCTCTACGATGGCCTCTAAGTGTTCAACTGAGAGGAAGAGTTGCATGCCTTTCACTTTCAATCAAAAGCTGGATATAAGTAAGCTTAGTGAGGAAGGCATGTCTAAAGCCAAGGTAGGCTGAAAGCTCGGCCTCTTGCACCAGTCAGTCAAGTTATAAATGCTAAGGAGAAGTTCTTGAAGGAAATCAAAAGTGCTACTCCAGCGAACACATGAATTGAAAAACAGCCTTACTGCTGATATGCAGAGAGTTTTAGTGGTCTAGATAGATGAAGCCAGCCACAACATTCCCTTAAGCCAAATCCTAATCCAGAGCAAGGGCCTAACTCTCTTCGATTCCATGAAGGCTGAGAGAAGTAAGGAAGCTGCAAAAAAAAATGTTGGAAGTCAGCAGAGGCTGAGTCATGAGGTTTAAGGAAAGAAGCTTCCTCTGTGAAGCAATGCAAAGAGAAGCAGCAAGTGCTGATGTCAAAGCTGCAGTAAGTTATCCAGAAGATCTAGCTAATTAATGAAGGTGGCTACACTAAACAACAGATGTTCAATGTATACAAAATAGCCTTATGCTGGAATAAGATGCCATCTAGGACTTTTCATACCCAGAGAGGAGAAGTCAATGTCTGGCTTCAAAGCTTCATAAGGACAGGTTGACTCTCGTGTTAGGACTAATGCAGCTGATGACTTTAAATTGAAGCCAATGATCATTTACCATTCTGAAAATCCTAGAATCCTTAAGAGCTATGCCTAAATCTACTCTTCTTATGCTCTATAAAGGAAGCAACAATGCCTGGATGACAGCACATCTGTTTACAACATGCTTTACTGAAAATGTTAAGCCCACTGTTGAGAACTACTGCTCAGAAGAAAAGATTCCTTTCAAAATATTACTGTTCATTGACAATGAACCTAGTCATCCAAGAGCTCTGATGGAGATGTACCACAAGATCAATGTTGTTTTCACCACGCCTGCTAACACAACATCCATTCTGCAGCCCATGAATTAAGGATCCATTTCAACTTTTAAGCCTTATTATTTAAGAAATACATTTCTTTTTTTTTTTAATGTTTATTTTTGAGAGAGAGACAGAGTGTGAGTGGGGGAGCAGTAGAGAGAGAGGGAGACACAGAATCTGACACAGGCTCCAGGCTCTGAGCTGTCAACACAGAGCCCGATGAGAGGCTCGAACTCACAGACTGTGAGATCATGACCTGAGCTGAAGTCGGACGCTTACCGACTGAGCCACCCAGGAGACCCAAGAAATACATTTCTTAAGTCTATAGCTGCCATAGATAGTGATTCTTCTGATGGATCTTGGCAAAGTCAACCCGTCTGGAAAGGATTCACCATTATAGATGCCATTAAGAACATCTGCGATTCATGGAAAGAGGTCAAAATATCAACATTAACAGTAGTTGGGAAGAAGTTGATTCCAGCCCTCCTGGGTGACTTTGAGGGGGTTCAAGACTTCAGCAGAGACAGTAAGTGTAGATGTGGTGGAAACAGCAAGAGAACTAGAAGTGGAGCCTGAACATGTGACTGGATGGCTGCAATCTCATGATCAAACTTACGTGGATAAGAAGTTGCTTCTTATGGATGAACAAAGAAAGTGGTTTCTTGAGATGGAATGTACTCCTGCTGAAGATGCTGTGAAGACTGTTGAAATGACAACAGAGGATTCAGAATATTATATACATGTAGGTGATAAAGCAGTGGTAGGGTTTGAGAAGACTGACTCCAATTTGGAAAGAAGTTCTACTGTGGGTAAAATGCTATCAAACAGCCTCACATGCTAGACAAAAAATATTTTTGAAAGTAAGAGTCAATTAATATAGCAAACTTAATAATTCTCTTATTTTAAGAAATTGTAACAGCCATCCCAACCTTCAGCAACCACTGCCTTCATCAGTCAGCAGCCATTAACACTGAGGCAAGACCCTTCCCTCCAAAAAGATTATGGTTCTCTGAAGCAAGCCTCCGATGACGGTTAGTATTTTTTAGTAATAAAGTATTCTTTAGTTAAGGTATAAACATTGTTTTTTCAGGCATGATGCTATTGCACATTTAATAGACTATAATATACTGTAAACATAATTTCTATATGCACTGGCAAACCAAAAAATTCATTTGACTCACTTTATTGAAATATTTGCTTTATTGCAGTGGTCTGGAACTAAACCTGCAATATTCTGGAGATATGCCTGTAATTTTCCTTCCCATAACTCTTAGGCACTTCATGAATAACAGTTGTCTTTACCCTCAGAGGACCAAACAGAAGAAAGCATGATGCTGTATGCTGTGTTGGACTGGTGTGGGACTAAATTTTTATGAAGTTTCAATTAGCCATGCCAATATTAAGCATGACATTTTTGGTTTCCTGAATCCAGGACTATAGGAATATTCATTAAACAAATGCTTCTTGAGCACCTGTTGTGTGGCAATGAGTGTTAAAAAAAGATTGCAATCAACATTTATCAGCCACTTACTATGTGCCAGGCACTGTGTTAAGTGCATTCCATACATAATCTTTTCACTTTTCACAACACATGAGATAGGAAATATAATCCTCTTTTCTCATATGGGAAAACTTTGGTTTAAAAACATTAATAGCCTAAAGTCAAACAGTTGGTAACGGGATAGGAAGAGATTTCAAACTATATCTAAATGACACAAATTCTATGTTAATAACTCAAAACCCACAACTCTCCCTTCAAATGCATAATCTTTAGCTCACTGTATCTCTGACCAATTAATTTTTCAGGAGTTAAATTTTCCATCTGACTTCGTCCACTGTTACAGGCTATAATTTATCTTCAAAAATGCTTTCTGTATTATCATTTTAACTGTATACTTTACCTGCCCAATGTAGCAGAAAGGACATAGAGACATGATTTTTTTTTTAAAAGACGGACAGATTTCAGACTGTATTCTTAAAACCCAGGATTTTAAAATCCTGCAATTATAACAGTACTCTGAAATCAACAGGAAACTTTTATCTGCATCTGTGCTTCACCAGAAAAATCCTGAACTTTTTTCAAGTTTGAATATTCAAGTAAAACTTCTGCCAAGCAATACTGGGAAAGCGAAGGAACTGTAGATTAGCTAGATCTCTCTCTCTCTCTCAGCGGGAAATGCACATGTGTACACAGGAAGATAGTTGTCTGCGTGTGCATGCACACATACACACACATGTACACACACTCTGCACTCTGGTTCTCATTCCCTCACTCAGCTTTCTCTACGACAAGATCCTCTCCCGCCTGCTTCTTTAATCCAGGGAAAGCTTTCTAAGTGACCTCCACACAGTAGAACATTGCCAAGGTTAACCAATAGATTCAAATACTCCCCATTATCTCCATATATCCAGCAGTCAGAGACACTGTGAGTTTCTTTTTTCCTTCTCAGACATCCTTTACACAATCATTTGTAAGCATTTTCCACAGTATTTCCTGTTAGGCAGAGATTGAGCTCCTGAAATTGATCAGCAGACAAGTCAATCCTTAGAGCTGTGGTTATTAACTGTGTCTCTCCTTTAGTTGAAATCATAGGTGGATAGTATTTTCAAAGTGGGAGAAGATTCTGTCCAGCCCCCTTATTTCACAGATGAAGAAACTATGGCTCATTATAGCTGAGAGAGGTAAAACGCTAGGAATAGTCAAGATCACACAACGAAGCTGCTGGAATTAGAATCCGGTACTGCAAGCAGAGCTAATATATTCAGCAGTCCACTCCTCCACACACAGTGTAGTGCCTGTGGCATACCACCCACAATGACTGAAATGCCATCTTTACTATTAATGCATAGGTCTATAACCTGACTCTTATGCATTAGCTCTTTTATCAGACAACCAACTGGCAGCTACTTGAGCAAATGAATTCTGTGTCTCATTTTGTAAAATGATTTCATCCTTCCTTTATTATTCTATGATGGATATTCTTTCACATTCATATTACTCTGGCATGATACACTCATGCTGTTTTATGAAAAAAAAATCCATGCTTTAGAATAGACTATTATTATACAATCTTGATATAACCAGTGTCACCTCATATAATGAATGAGTTAATAAAGTGCACAAAATGATTGCTTCTCTTCCCCATTGTCTGTATATCAGAGTTGAGGCTGCTACAAATACATATAATACAATAATTATTATTATGTTCTATTGTCAAAATATATTGAAGGCTTAACAACTACTGATGAGCAAATCTCAAGGGGTTGGAGTTGCAAACTCTTTAGACCAAAAAAAAAAAAAAAAAAAAAAAAAAAAAAAAAAAAAAAAAAAAATTCAGACTTCTGATAAAATCCTTAGGGTTCTTTAGTCTCCACAGATAGAAAAATTCTGTAATAACATTTTTCTTTCTATTTCTGGCATATATGATTAAGATCATTGCCTCGGCTGAGTTATTAGCTTAAATTCTATTCTCTCCAAACCCTCATTGTTGAAATTTGTGCTTCAGTCAACAATCACAACACTATTTTGTGGTCTTTAAACCTTCAAGAGAATACTATTGTTTTGACACACAGACTAGTATTTTTCTGGCTTATATCCTAGCTTTGTAGGGCCTGTATTTCACACCTGAGACAAAATTTTTCCTTCCATCTTTTAATACTGTCTTTTTTTAATCCAATGACAGATAATTTATATTATTTTTCACAGACCACTAATCCACATTGAAGTAGAAACATTTTCTCAACTAATTAGCATATACGCAGCAGGAATGGGAAATTACCTTCTTAAAAGTTGAATCCAGGTAAGCCTGGACTTACCTAGTTCGTGGGTCAAATATCAAATAGTAATGTTGCCACTTATGCCTAATGTTGTAAAAACGCAACATCATAATACGTTGTTACTAACAAAATCATAAAATATCATAAACTGGATATGTTGGCCAACTATTTTCTCTCGTCTTTAGTATTCTTTCTAGGTCCTTCTCCTTAGGCTCTCTTCTGTGCATCTTCCCATTCCTTAACAAATATTTATGGTCCAGACACTATGGCAGGCACTAGAAATATGAAGGCAAATAAGTTAAAGCACATCTCCCCACTTCTATCATTTCTCAACCTGTCATTTCTCAGTGTCATTTCTCTCTCCCATATACATGCACTCTCTCTCCTATACACAAACACACACACACAATTCTCACAAACTCAGCTGCAGGTCGATTCTCTCTAAAAAGGTAATTTTGATAACTGATGCCAGGGAACTCAGCCACACACTCTAGGAATTCAGCAAATTCTCTGCTGACTCAATCTGAAGAGATACTTTGTGGTCCAGCTGTGGTTTCTGGTTAAGACCCTGCCTGAGAAGTCTCCTTGAAGCACACAGGACTTCAGTTCTTGCCTTGCCAAGCCCTCCAGATAAATTCACTCTCCAGCTCTATTTGCAGCATCCCTCAAAGGGATTGCATGAAAATTATGTGTTCTTCCACTCCACCCTCCATGGGAGGGAAATTTGGGGGTAGTCAAGTCCTATCTTTGCCTACACAAACGAAATTCTGACTCTTCTGCTGTTCTCATGTTCCTGTATGTCTCTCCAAAATTCCAAACAAGACCTCTCTACTTTAGATTTTTCTCTCAGCCCTGCTGAGGTTTCTACCTTGCTGTTATCTTCCCATCCCCTCCTATGAAGTCCCAGATCCCGGAAGAACCTAAGCATGTTCCAGCTCCAGTCCCACCAAATCTCTCCCTTGCTCAAGGCTCTAACTCTCAGCCTTAGGAACTCTCTATTCTCATAGGCAGTGGGAACTCCTCTTACATCATATCTTGAGTTGTAGCCACCTAAGGCTTAAAATAAATCCTACGTTCAGACCTGCTCCAATCTGGACTCATTACTCTCTAGGCCTCCTGTTCAGCTAGGATTTCACTTCGTGATTCTCCTGTATTGGATTTCCCTGTTTTCTAAATCCTGTGACTTTTTTTTTTTTTAATTTTTCTATCACTGAGCTGAAACAGCTTTTAGTATATTTCTTACAGAATTTGTTTCTGAGAATTTGCAGGCCTGAAAATGTCTTCATTCCAACTCTCACACCTGATTGTTAGTTTTTTTCTTTTTATGTGGGACAAAAATTCTTTTCCTTCTATACATCAAAAGATTTTTTTCTCCATTATCTTCCAGCTTCAAGTGTTGCTAATGAGGAATCAAATACTATTTTCCCTAATCCTTTATGTCACTTGTTTCTCTGTGTGAGCTTCTAGGCTCTTTTCTTTATCTCTGGGTGTGGCAGTGGCTCTAGCTGCTCCTTAATTAAATTCAGTCTTCTGTTCTTCATTGAGTAGCAGGAGCTCAAATATTCAACAGGCACAGGGCAGCCCAAACTGAGGACTGTAATTCCCATGCTTCCTGTATAGGCGGGATGATCCTGTGACCAACTTTGGGCCAACTGGATGTGAGCAGAAATTATATACAGTTTCTGGAGTGGGCCCTAAAAAGGGGAGGGAGGCAGGAATGGCCTCACTTTCCCTTTCTATTCTTCCTGCTGGTTGTGACATAGATGTGATGGAGAGGGCTCAAGCAGCCATCAAACCAAGAGAGTAAACCACATTTTAAGGATGGCAGAGCAAAAGGTAAAAGAAGCTTGAGTTCTCCATACCATGAAGCAGCATAGTGCTCGTGTTTGGACTAATATATGAGAGACAAATAAATTTCCATTTTATTTTAGCCACTATTGTTTTAGCCTTTGCAGTAAAAGAAAAGAAAAACAGCATCCGAAGTAATTATTTCTGTCCTCATAAATTTATTCATGGTCATTGTTACAAGCACTTGGTAGACCCTTTCAACATGGAGACATTTCTTTAACAATAGTGAAATCTATCTTTGTGTGTGTGTGTGTGTATATATATATATATATATATATATATATATATATATATATTATAGTTTCTTCCCCTCTATTTTCTGTTTCTGTTTTCTGTTTCTGTTATATATATATATATATATATATATATATATATATATATATATATATTATAGTTTCCTCCCCTCTATTTTCTGTTTCTCTCTCTCTGGAACTGGATGTTGGATCTCCTTAATTGGTCTTACAATTTTCTTAGTTATCCACCCCCTCCATTTTCCATCTTTATCTTTTTGTTCTAATTGCAGAGCAATGTACTCAATTTTATCTTTACAGATGATTGAATTTTTATGCAAAAAATATTTTAATGTTCTTATTTATTTTTGAGAGACAGAGAGAGACACAGTGTAATCAGGGGAGGGGCAGAGAGAGAGAGAAGGAGACACAGAATCCCAAGCAGGCTCCAGGCTCTGGGCTTTCAGCACAGAGCCCCACGCGGGGCTTGAACTCACAAGTCGTGAGATCATGACCTGAGCCAAAGCCAGACGCTTAACCAACTGAGCCACCCCGGTGGCCCGTGAACTTTTCTTTTAAATGTTATATATCTAAAATCTCTTTCCTTTTCTTTGTTTTATTTTTAGAATCCTGTTTTGCTTCAAAGAGAATATCTTTGGTTGTTTTTCTGAGACTATTATGGCAGAGTCTCTTTTGAGGTGTTTTCTGTTTCCTTTACTGTTTTGCTTCCTAAAAGTTCTACTTTACAGATTATTTTTTTCTTTCACGTCAGAGACTTTCCTCCATTAGCTGTTGCCCGTATCTGCACATTTTTTTAATGTTTATTTATTTTGGTGGAGAGAGAAAGAGAAAGGGAGCAGGGCAGAGAGAGAGGGGGAGAGAGAATCCCAAGCAGACTCCACACTGTCAGTACAGAGCCCAACGCAGGGCTCAATCTCACCAACTGGGAGATCATGACCTGAGCTGAAACCAAGAGCTGATGCTTAACCAACTGAGACACCCCCCACAGGTGCCCCTATTTTTATATGTTTAAGAGTAAGATACTTAAAACACTCATGGAAGTTCTATGTGTTAGGGCAGGTCTTGTTAAGTGTTGAACCTTGAGTGACAAGCTAAATTTTTTTGTGGAAGGCCCCACCAATGTCAAGATTTAAAGATTATCATCTATTCTTTTAGAGCCATTCTGCTTCCTCAGAGAAATTCTCTCCAGATTTTTACCTGGGGATAGGAAATAAGAGGAGATGTCCTTTTGACTCTCTGCATTCTAGAAGATGAAAGAAGGAGAAAGAGATTGAGAGAGCATCAGAACAAATTCACAGGCTAGTTACCCCACCTTTTATTTTTTTAAATGTTTACTGAGAGAGGGAGAAAGGGGGGAGGGACAGAGAGATAGGGAGAGAGAGAATCCCAAGCAGGCTCTGTACTGCGCAGAGCATGATGTGGGGCTCAATTTCACGAACCGTGCGATCATGACCTGAGCTAAAATCAAGAGTCTGATGCTTCCTGAACCACCCAGGCACCCCTATCCAACCTTTTAATATGCAGATGTCAATCTGTCATCCTATTTTTATCACCCTATCCTCAACTGGGTCTGGAGTACCTGAAATCAGACATGTTCTAGTCCAGTTTTGAAAGAGGTTGAACCTCTAGTCATGAGTAGAAATTTTAGGCTGGCCTAGAGGTGTGGTCGGGGCATGAAGAGTCAGAATCAAGGTCAGTGGATGGGACTGTGATGGCAAGGTGACCCAGAGAGCCTAACTGTTTCACATGAAGACTCTCTGTGTTCATTGTCATGCCTCTTTCATGTCTCTCATCCATTCTGGAGTTCTGCAGAATCCTCTGCTACCCCTTACCTAAATCAGACTCTGTCTCCTCAATCCTCTATCTCCCCCAAATTCATTGTCTACTATTCCCCTCTCTTCTATATTTCCATGTGTTTGTGTGCCTTTCTTCCCCTCCCCCTCCCCCTCCCTTCCCCTCCCCCCTCCCTTCTCCTCCCCTTCTTTCTTCTTCTTCTTCTTCTTCTTCTTCTTCTTCTTCTTCTATAATTTCTTTACTTGTGCTAGGCACACATGGTCTTTCAGTTAAACTGTCCTCCTGAACCTAAAGTTACTATCTAATCAGAGAAGTTGATAGAAACATGTCTGCCTCTCTACCCTATGACCCATCAATAGCACCGTTAGGAATTTACCCAAGGGATACAGGAGTGCTGATGCATAGGGGCACTTGTACCCCAGTGTTTATAGCAGCACTTTCAACAATAGCCAAATTATGGAAAGAGCCTAAATGTCCACCAACTGATGAAAGGATAAAGAAGATGTGGTTTATATACACAGTGGAATACTACTTGGCAATGAGAAAGAATGAAATCTAGCCATTTGTTGCAATGTGGGTGGAATTGGAGAGTATTATGCTAAGTGAAATAAGTCAGGCAGAAAAAGACAGATAACATATGTTTTCACTCATATGTGGTTCCCGAGAAACTTAACAGAGAACCATGGGGGAGGTGAAGGGGGAGGAAGTTACAGACAGGAAGGGAGGCAAACCGTAAGAGACTCTTAAATACTGAGAACAAACTGAGGGTTGATGGGGGGTGGAGGAGAGGGGAAAGTGGGTGATGGGCATTGAGGAAGGCACATGTTGGGATGAGCACTGGGTATTGTATGGAAACCAATTTGACAATAAATTATATTTAATAAGAAAGAAAGAAAGAAAGAAAGAAAGAAAGAAAGAAAGAAAAGAAAAGAAAAGAAAAGAAAAGAAAAGAAAAGAAAAGAAAAGAAAAGAAAAGAAAAGAAAAGAAAAGAAAAAAGAAAAGAAAAGAAAAGAAAAGAAAAGGAAAGAAACATGTCTGCCTCTCTGGAATGCCCTGATGCAATGAAAACTCTCATTTGGTCTTCCAAAGGACAGACCTTGTCTTTGTTGGGTGTCATTAAAGGAAATTCACATTCTCTGGTAAACAGAAATTAGTCCTAGGAGATGACAACTTAACAGTTATACGCCATTGGAAAGCCACCAACACTTAATTTCTGTTAGTATATAACCTTTTTATCATAAGCCACTGAAAGCTTCTACCTCATTTTACCCACTGCGATGATTCAGAAAAATCTGCCTTTGAGTCTTTTCTGAGGTGTTTTGTTTTGTTTTAAAACTTCTTTCAAGCAACATGCTCTTTGTTTCCATTGGGTCACTCTGGATATTATTTTACCTATTGTTCTTGTCTTAATTATTCAATTATGTTCATTTTAATTGTACATATCCTGAACCCCATTCCAGGTCACACATTCAGCTGGTTTTCATCATGATGTGGAGCTATGCTACCACATTTGCCTGTCCTGACCCTATCCATTCCAGAAATCATGACTTTTCTCTGCTCCTCTCCTCTAACCTTCCTCCCTCAAATTGGCTTCTGACTCCCTTGGAGTTCAGTCAGCTTTTCATTCCAGTTGGAAAAATGTCAGCATTATTACTCAGATACTCAGTTGAAAACTTCACTCCTGAGAAAGAGATTTTTTTTTTTTCCCTCTTAACACTGTGACAGGAAATAGAACACTTAGCCTGTCCAAGGCAGGAACGACATAGGAACTAGGCCTAGTGCCACAATCGTTCTGTCACTTCTGATGAAGCTCAGCCTTCCACAATTTAGGCACTTTTGTAGCAGAGACAGATTCCAAAGTCTACCCCAGACCTGAAAATCATTTATGGTCTACTCAGCTTGCCCTGATGAATGTCAATGCCCTAGTCTTCAATTCTTTCTTAAAATAGTTCTAGATGACAAAAATGCACACTGCATGTCTGCAAACCCCAGGCATGTAAGATTCCAAATATGTAAGTCAAAAATGACAACTTTTCCAGGTTGGCCAAAGAAGACTAATGAGGTGAAAATAGCAGACAAAGGGACTAAGCACAAGGGGAGATAGGTTTTTTACTTTAGCTCATTAAAGTCCCATGCCGCTATCCTATTACCAAATTATGAATAGGTTATCAGACGTGGCAGGATGCATTTTAAAGCTCCCACACTCTGGATTCAGATGTGTCTGAATTTGTTTCCCAACTCTGCCTCTGAGGAACTGTGTGACATCGAACGAGGTATTTAAGTTCTCTAAATAGCCATCTCTTCATCTGCTATCCTAGTAGTCATAGCTACTTGGAAGCTGATTTTGAGAAGTCATTGAAAAAAAATATGCATTAATGGAAAAATATGCAAAGCAGATAAGCTGATGCAACATTTAGTACCCAATATGTATTTATGACATTAACATCATAAACATAGCATCATTGTCTCTTTCAATTCTTGGAGGTTGCCAAAAATTATTCTAAGTGTCAGTGAGGAAAAAACAAAACAAAATCATCAAAGTAGGGCCTTATAAGAAAGAACACAGTATGCTGACACTGACCTGCAACCTTACTTGTACCAGTACAACCATTTTTATCTTTAAAAAATGTTGCATAATAATCATGAATATATTGGGCAGAAGTCAAATATGTTTGATTTTTAAAAGAAAGTAATATAGCAGCTTTCATAGGGGTTAGAGATTACAAATTCTGTCACCTGCCAGAACTAAATTTCTCATCCCTTACCCCCTCACGTTTACCCCAGGACAATGTAAATCCTGACACACACAAATCAAAACTTGACAATATCTTAATTTCTGAGATAAATGTTAATCATTACGTCCTCATTCCTATTAGGTTCTTCATTCTTCACTGACTATCCCATATTCTATTTAATGTGTCAACTGTTTAATTAGGAAGGATTTCTGATGCTCTGGATATATATATATATATTGTATAATAAAAAGTTCATATTAGTAAACATATTATTTAAATGTCAGTTTCAGAAAATTTAATGAGTCTGGCTAATCTCTTTTACAGCCTTCTTTAGGACTGAAGAAGTGGTCTTACTCACAATGTGTATAAAGATATCCTGGCATGCGTGTTAAAAATATGTTTTCTGGCCTGACCCCAGAAATTTTGAT
This sequence comes from Puma concolor, assembly GCF_028749965.1. NCBI lineage: Eukaryota > Metazoa > Chordata > Mammalia > Carnivora > Felidae > Puma > Puma concolor. The sequence continues at coordinate 69,296,816 of NC_141674.1, read as the reverse complement.
TTGATATATCTAGGATGGGGCCAGGAAGGGCCCATTTTAATAGATGCCCCAGGTGATCCCCATGGGGGTAAGTCTCCAAGCTCATTTGGAGAAGCACAGGACTAATGGAACAATTGCAGCTACTGTGTTTCCATTTCATATCAAATTCTCAATAACATTACAAAAATGATTGAAGATTCTTTAAAATCTCACATCTTCTCCTTATATACATCTTTTACAGCAGGGAAAATTGTGCTCTTACACACACATGCACAAATATGCCTTTCTGTTTTTCCCCATTTTAATAGCAAGCCTGCTCAATCTTATCTCTAATATTATAGAAAACAGATATTAAAAAAATAAAACTCATGAAAACACTGAGGTTAGGGACCAGACAATCAAGACATGTTTTGTTTTGTTTTGTCTTTTACACAAGTATTTATTTTTTGGAACGATATCCTTTGGAATTATTTGAATACTGAGTTCTCAGACACATGAGTGTGTATTCACTTAATACTACTTGCTATAGAGTCTGTTGGGACAGACATAATTAAAGTTAGAGTGGCAAGGCCACAACCAATTAAATATCAATCAGAAAGGAAAATAAAGCAGCTCTGAAATTAGAATGTAAATTCAATGTAAATATATTCATTCATTCTTTTTATTAGCTAGTATTTATTAAGCACCCACTATATGCCAAGAGATCATGTTTCAATTTATTTTAAAAAGATGTCTATTGTATAAAGCAAAATATATCCACATGGGATAACAGAGTGACATTACAGGCTCTTTCGGGTATATTTAAATGTATGTCTGATCTTCAAGAGCAGGTCTTTGAACACACAAAAAAAGCAATGGTGCTGAATTAAAATAATCACAAAAATTATCACTAAAACCTTCACAAAGTCTGCTCACCAATTTTTCCCAACCTTCCATATTCTTATTTTTAACTTCCAAAGCATGTAATTCATAGGATTAGCCCATATTACTTATTGTGAAACTGACTACATTCAGTTTTATATATACTAAGTCTATATATAAAAGGACGGGCTACACGTCCTTGACAGTTTTCAATACTCCTCACCAACACTCAAACAAACAGGAATCATCTTTAAAACAAAATTAACAGTGTTTTTTAAAACACTGCTGAGATCCCTGGGGAGGAAGAATTTTTCAAATCATACTGCTTAATCGCTATATGTACTGAGTATCACTGTATGTATGACCTTGGGCAAGTCCTAGAATTCCTCTGAACTACGATGCCTTCGTGTGTTAAACAGGAAAATTAACATCTCACTGCAGGATTGGTGTGTAAGAATTTACAGAGGTGATGTATGTAAAACAGCAAATATGGAATCTGGCAAGAGTAAGTGATCAATAACTAGAAGTTGGATGATGAGATAATGAGGATGATGCTACTGCTGAGTTGGCCTCTAATTGTCTCCTGTGTGTGTGTTTTATCTCTTCTACTAGACTGTAAATTATTTGAAAGCAGGGATGGTGTCGCTTTTTTTTATCTCCAGCAATCTTGTACAGTATTAAGTAAATAATATCCGCTGTATGGATATTCATTTAATTGAATTTGTATCAACTGACAGGAGTGTAATTGTTTTTCTCTTACTAAAAGTGTGAGCCATATCTTACCTGAGAACACAACTTGAAGCATCTCGAGCTTTGGAGCAAATGTCTCCTGAAGAAAACTAGGCACTACAATGATGGTAATAACAGCAAATTGCATTTTGATGCTTTCTACAAGCCAAATGCTGTTAAAAGCACTCTGCATGTATTTACTCATGGAATCCTTTCAACAATCATACAAAGAAAGTACCATTATGATCCCATTTTAATGAGTGAGGAACTGGGAATGAGAGATGTTAGGTGACTTCCCAAGGTCACACAGCTAGGAGTGACAGAAGCAGGATAGTTGTGTCCAGAGTGTTGGGTAAAAACTGCTATTCTGTACTTCAGCTATGGTAGACTGAGAAAAAAAAAAAAAAGTGTGGGGGGGAGAAGGATTTTTTTGGTCTGAGGTACAGGAAAAAACAGATTTAAATCTAATAAAATGGATTGTTGACCCTTATGTTCATCCACTTCCTTTTTAAATCTCAGGATAGTGAAGTGATTGTGGGAGTGTTCACTTCCTCCCTGAGAAACAAGTTTGTGCAGAAAAGTATCTTAATTAATACGCATTATGCAGTTCAGGCAAAGAGATACATATATATCATTATGGAAGAAAGCATTTTGTTGCATTTGGAACCACTTGAAAATTAGTGATGCCAAATTTAACAGCCAGCTCCAACCTTCGTCAGTTTGGTGTTCCCTTACCTCTAGCAACATCCATGTTCTAGTCTGCCATAGAGTTTGGGGGTGGGAGCACTTATTTTATTACTGGCTGTTATTGTTTTATCTGTCTTTCCCCGCCGTTTGTATAGAAACAGGACCAGAATTTCTCTCAAATATCAATGTATATTTCCAACTTTGCAAAATCTTCAAATGATTTAGAAAGAGAATGCTAGCTATTTACTTAATGGTGACCTTAAGATCAGCTTTGGAGGAGATCAGAAAACTTTTTCTATAAAGGGTCAGATACCAAATAGTTTAGGTTTTGTTGGCCAGACAGTCTCTGTTACAGCTACTCGAGTTGGCTTTTAAGAGGTGAAAGCTGCCATAGACAATACATAAGTGAATTAGCTGTGGCTGTGTTCCAATAAAACTTTATTTACAAACTTAGGCAGCAGATGGGATTTGGATCCCAAGCTATGGTTTGCCAATCCTTAGGTTTACAGTAGTCCACAATCTTACAAGCCAAATTGTTTTTGAATCACTGCAATTTGCCTGCCACTTTATCCCAACATAAATTATCTTATTTAGTTCTCTAGCAACCCTTAGAGATAGAAAAAAAAGGGCTGGGAGGGGGGCTTGGGTAGGCCAATTGGACAAGACTTAAACATGTAGTAAGTTATGGAGAAGTTAGCAAAAAATCAGACCCAAGGGGTTTGTTTACGAGCTTTCATTCTGCATCTCACTCTGCCTGATACACAAGGCCAGAGCTCTTATGGTAATTAAAAAAAAAAAAAAGATTCAAACATTTTTCATTTAAATGGGTTGTAAGAGATAATTGGAGATAATTGGTTTCAGAAACAGTAACTTTGAGAGAATGGAAGGCTGAAATATTGACCAATATACTTAGAATACAGAGCACTGAGCTGGCCTTTGACATGGTGTTGTGAGAACAGAAAAGAAGATGGGAGAAGGCATGCCAGTCTGATACTTCAAAACAATAAGGATATAATTAATAGCTAGGCTGGGTGCAAAGTCCTGCTCCATCAGTTGAATACTTAATCTGTGTCTCAATATTATGAAATTAAATTCTAACTAGTACATTTAAAAGATAATTCTCTTGTGACATTCTGACTTCTTAAATTGCAATGTTATATATTGTTAATCTCAAAGCTATGAGGTATGTTTCATTTGTTTGTTGTAGTAAAGTATGCTTACTCATTATATAGTTGATAGTATGTTTATTCATTATATAGTTGATAGATATTAAGTTTAATTTATTGATAGACATTATATTAATCAACTGTGACTACAAAAAATGCTTTTTCTCCTTACATAGTTGTGCAAATAAAAATTGTAACTGTGACAGAATCTTTTTTTTTTTTTTAATTTTTTAAATGTTTATTTGTTTTTGAGAGAGTGAGAGACCAGGGGCGGGGGGGGGGGGGGGGGGGGAGGGGCAGAGACAGAGGGAGAACAGGATCCGAAGCAGGCTCCAGGCTCGAGCTGTAAGCACAGAGCCCAATGTGGGGCTCAAACCCATGGACTACGAGATCATGACCTGGGCCGAAGTCAAATGCTTAACTGACTGAGCCACCCAGGAGCCCCAACAGAATCTTTTTTAAAGCAACACAGAACCGGGGCATCCACTGTCAGTGCAGAGCCTGCTTCAGATCCTCTGTCTCCCTCTCTCTCTGTCCCTCTCCTGTTCACATGTTCTCTCTCTCTCAAAAATAAATAAACATTAAAACAAACAAACAAACAAACAAACAGGGTTGCTTGGGTGGCTCAGTTGGTTAAGCATCCGACTTCAGCTCGGGTCATGATCTCACAGTCCGTGGGCTTGAGCCCCACGTTGGGCTTGTGCTGACAGTGGAGCCTGCTTCGGATTCTGTGTCTCCCTCTCTCTCTGACCCTCCCTCACTCACGCTCTGTCTCTCTCTCTCAAAAATAAATAAACATGTCTCTCTCAAAAATAAACGTTAAAAAAATTTTTAAACAATACAGAACCTTAGCATTTTCTCCTTCTCTCTCAACTAATTTCTGTTATTCCAATACTTGTTGATCTCTCTTGAGAAACCCAGAGTTGGTCACCTTTGAAAGACATCTGCTTTGAAAATCTAGACTTGAACTACTTTTTTTTTTAATGGTGGGTGGGATGCAACAATATCCTGGAAACTTCACCTAGATACCTATCTGTGGAAAGGATAATAGCCCCTGGGGGTAGAGATTTGTTTTGTTTTATTTGGTTTTTATCTAAAAATTTTGTAAAGGGAAATTTTACAGTTTCATATCCAACAGTAATTACAAACCATGGCTTAAGTTTTCTAGCTGGAACATTATACAACACTTCCAGAATGGTGAATTAGCCACACTTTTATTATTCTTCAAAAAAACTATTAGAAAATGTTCTATCAACTTGATGAAAAGGGAAATGCATAATAGGTCATTAAGCAGAAAAAGGAATAAAAGGAAATGGGTTGTTTTTAATTAACACAGTGGTGCTATGCAGAGTGGTCGCCATTAGAAAGGATGGAAATGGTGTCATACTTGGTGTGAGAGCTTGATAATTTGGACCCAAATTAGCACAGGGACAAGATGGAGAGGAGGCAGATACTGTTCTTATGTGAGCAGAAATCCTATATCCCAGCAAGTTGCTGATGCCGTGCATTAGACTTCAATAGTCCTAAATTGAACCTCTGGTGATAACTGCACTTTAGAAGGTAACTCTTAACTAATAAAAATTTAAAAATAACTCCAAGTGTATTAGAAAACTCCAAAAAAATGGAATCAATAGGATGTGTGTGTGTGTGTGTGTGTGTGTGTGTGTGTGTGTGTGTGTTTGCATATAAAATATACACGGAAATTACATATTGGCTCACTTGATTAGAGACTCTAGTTAAGTCTAAAGTCTATTGTATGGGCCAGTAGGCTGGAGACCCATGAAAATGGTGCAGTTCCAGTCCAAACGCAGATAGGCATAGACCTAGGAGAGCCAATGTTCCAGTTCTGCTAGAGAATTTTCTTTTGCTCAGGGAGGCCAGTACCTTGTTCTATTTAGGCTTTTAACTGATTGAATGACTGCCAGACATATTATGGAGGGCAATTTGCTTTCCCCAAAGTTCACTGATTCAAATGTTAATATGATCCAAAAACACCCTCCAAGATGACACATAAAATTAACTATCACACCAAGGATACCAAACTTGAGGGCAGAAATGTAGTAGATATAGAATTAGTTGCAGATCCCAGAGATAAAACTTACTAGCTGCCCGACCTTAGGCAAAGCACCTACTCTCTCTAAAACCCAGTTTCCTCATTAGTACCTCCTTCAGAGAAAGGCTGTGAAAATTCAATGAGAAGATAAGGATGATGCACTCAAACAGTTCCTTGCTACCACTAGGGCTTTTTAAATATAATTTAAAATTACTATTATTAGAATTACTGAAGGAATCCTGACTGACAGAGGTGCCCACACTATCCATTAAGTAACTAACGCATATTCAGTACTGAGACTGACAGATTAGCTTTACATTTAGATACATTGCTTATGCCTTGGAGGGAGGAGGGAACATAGAACTAGGAAGGAGAAGTAGTAATAATTTTTCTAGATAAATGTAATATGAGTTTGCACATCAAGACACAGTATAGCTCACGTGGGACACTGCTTTCACCTAAACACCATCGTAACAAACTTGAAGTCAAGAGGATGGCAGACAGAATGCCTGTGAGGTTAGAAGGTCACTGTATGAGGACAATGTTCAAAGTCTTTGGCCTAGAAAGGTGAAGATCTTGGTGGGAAATTCAATCAAAGCTTACAAAATCAGGAAAAGTATACATAAAGGCAAACGAGTCCACATGTAGATGCTGTACAGGGATGATTTAAGGACAATTCATTATGTAAACACTCCACATTCAATACATCAGCAAATCTTGTTGGCCCATTGCCTTTATAGTATTCTCCACACCCAACCACTTTTTACCACCTCCACGGTTAATATTCTTGTCTAAGTCATGATCATCTCTCGCCTGGGTTATTTCAGTAACCAAATTTGTCATTCTACTGCCAATCTTGCCTCCTTACAGACTTTTCTCAACATGGCAAGTGAATTGTTTAAAACAAGTCTTTTCTTTTCTTAAAACCTTCAAATGAGTTCCAGCACAAAGCAAAAGCCAAAGTCCTTTAAATGGCCAACATGACGCTGCATATAAGCCCCCAGTTACCCCCCACTTCTTCCCACTACATGCAGCCTCCTTGCTTTTCCTTGAAAATACCAGGCCTGCTCCATCACCAGGACCTTGGCATTTCCTCTTCCCTCAACTTGGAACATTCTTCCCCTAGATGATACATGGCTTACTCCTCACCTTCCTTGGGGCTTTACTCAAATGCCACCTTTTCAATGAAGCTTAATCTGACCACCCAATGTAGAACCATCAGCTCTCTCTCCCCATACCCCAAATGCCACCTTCCCTGCTTGACTTGCCCCATAGCTCATTCACCTCCATTTATTTTAATGTTTTTGTTATGATGATCTTTCCTTTGGAATATAAGCCCAAGGAGGGAAGAGAGTTTTACCTGGTCTCTCAGTGCCTGGAACAATGCTCTTGATACAGAGCAGGTGCTTAATAAATATTTGTCAAATAAATTAATGAATATATTCTAGTAAAGGTATGGAGCTCTGTAAGAAAAAAATATATATACCCAAACAACAACAGTGTTCATGAATTCTTGGATAATTAATCCTCAGAGGGTTTTACTTCGACATCAAGGTTCCTGTAGTGCAAAGCTACCGTGGCCTCCCAGGAAATACTTCTTTGTGCCACTCTAAGATACAAAATACAAAGCTGAATAGGCTGCGTCATAGATTCAGTACAGCAAGCTCTATGTTCTACTCTGACATCTAATATTACTGGCATTATTCATAACACTGCTTCTGCCCCGTTTTTATCTACATTTTGAAAGGTGGCATTTAAAAATGATAGGTCCCTTTTATATCTGTTCTCCTCCCTCTCCAAAAAGTAATCAAGGGATAAGCACTCAATGGTATGAAAACAAGCACCATGGTAAATGTCCAAATGGCAAGGAGGACGCCAGGAGGTTCAGATTTCCCGCATCACGCCTATTTTTTGCACAGGAAAAAAAAAAGGGTTTCATAATCCAAATCCATTCCTTTTCGGATGCCTGCTGCCTGTGTAAATACTGCTTAGATAGATGACTCCTTGTCCAATGTATTTGTTCCCCCCACAGTTGTTAACAGTCCTCACAGCAGTTGCTGCCTCAATCAGTCCTAGAGGCTCTCTCTCCACTTACTGGAGTCCTCACATCCTACTGTTGTCTCCCATCCAGATGACCTTCATTACAGAGAGAAATTTTGCCGACAGGTGCCCCTTGTGCCTGGAAATGCCATCTGAAATCCAAGGAAGAGATAATCTTCTGTGTGTGTTAGTGGTGTGTGTGGGTTTCATTGCATGCATGATTTGAGAAGTCTATACTCAGTTGATGCATTTCTTAACCCTCATAGGCTTGCTTCTTGCTCTTAGAAAACTCTACCCAAGTAACAGGAAATGCAATCTCATAATCTTCACTCTTATAGAGCTAGATGCCACTTGAAGAAAGAGAAACTCCTTCATAAGTCCACACAAACCAGGTGTCCCTACAGTAGAACTGAAATGGAAAGAAGGGGTTACTACATGATCTCCTGAATATTCATCAGCTTCTTTAACCATGTATACTCCTTCACGGACATCTTCTAAATTGGCAAGCAAAACCTTCCATTTCAAAATTAATATCCCCCTTCTCCTTCTTGAGTTAGGTTTTGTGTTGGTTCCAGAGGGTGGGGTTAGTTGGTCACACTCTAAATCCAACTCCTAATTCTGTAGCTGAAGGACACTGCCTCACCACGTGCAAAACAACTGTTTTGCCACGGAAAAAAAAACAAAACAAACAAAACGGACCCTCAGCTCATTGATCTTCGAAGAAATTACTGAGGACAATGGGGGAATTTGGTCCCGACAAGAAATGATTTTAAGGCTTCAAATGACGCAAAATTCTTTCTGTGGCACACATTAGCAATAATCAGGGAGCGTTGCTATGGTTCAGCAGAAGTTGGTACTGAACTTCACAGAACTCTTTCAACCTTTCCTCCCTCACTGGGTAAATGTGAAAGGAACAATAAATCTTGTTGACAATTACTTCCACGTCTATTGGCAGGAAGTCAGCAGCAGTTTGAAGAGTATTGTGAGCAATGTGTGCAGTGGGGCCAACACCCATTAACTATCTCCCTAGTTTCTCCTGTGACTTATAGAACATGTTATTTTTCCCCGGTGAGCAATGCTTCCAAATGTTGAATTAGTAATATTAGCACCAAATACCACTAATTTGTCAGCTAAGCTGTGTTTTTCCATAGCACTTGTAGCGGGGTCCGATTACCCCTTTGCAACACAGCTGAGCAAAGACGAAAATCTGAAGACATTTTATTTATATAATTTTGCCAGGCTTTACGAAAACACATTAGAAACAGTCACAGGGGTGATTTCGTTACAGTTCAAAATACACACCAGGACTACAAACAAAATCCTGACATTTCAGCCTAAGCCTCCGAGGAAGGTGGCATTTTGGCAAAACCAGGACGATTTTGAGTTTCACAAACTAAGTTTTAATTCAGACAGTCATTTCTAAATGTACAAAATCCTATGTTCCTTCTGAATAGAAGAAGTTGTTGTCTCTTTCAAGCGTCCTCAGAGTTTTATGAAGAACGAGGGGCGGATAGCCGAGCGGGGAAAGGAAGGAGAAAGGTATCTCGAAAACCCCACAAGTGTTTCCATCTGCCGCCACCGCCCGGCACAGGAGGCCGAGGCAGGATGCGTGTTCCCAGCTGCGGTGTCAGCTGCTCTGCGGAAGGGGTGGAATGTGGACTAGCTTGCTTGTCTCTACGAGCACAGATGCTGCCAAAGTTTCAAATTCAAAAGAGTTCTCAGCGTCGATTTGGAGTCCTGCATGGTTCATCAGAAACTGTACTTTGAACTTTATTTAATGAAAATATCCCACCTTAGCTGGGCAGTAGCTGTCTCCCACAGATCTTCGAAAGCTAAAAGGCATGCAATTCCCTACACCCTCCTACGTATCAGCCCAGGGGGAGTAAACCCCAGGGGGACAGTGTGCAGGGCCAGAAGAGGACCCAGCAAGGCAGACTGTCCAGGGACTCCATGAGTCCTCAAACACCTACAGCGTCATTCCCACATGGTTTGCCAGGGACAAGACAACGTGTGGGAAAAACTCATTGCCTCAGAGTAAACACTGCTAGGCTGATTTGAGTTTTTTGTTTCCCTACGCTAGAGACAAACACCTAAAGTTGGGATGCTTACGTAACTTACTGTCCAAATCAGGACGCTCTTGAGAGTGCGAACAGCTGCTATTAAATATGCCAAAAGAAAGGGTGTAAGTCAGTGCCACCAGGCAACACTGGAATTTGTGGTCCCCCTACCAAACAAACGCTTAGGTCTTTGGGGATGGGAAATGTACTATCGGATGGTTGGGGATGGGAGGGAAGCTGAATTCTTTGCTGTTTGGCAGAGGACTGAAGACAGTAATAGAGTGATCCAAATTTCTCCACACCCATAAGCACTTAATCTCGTCCAAAGTTTACCACATTACTGGGCTTGTGATCAGTATCCAGTACATATATTCTGTCCCAATGTCCATGGACATTAAAGTTTACCATCTTGTAAGTACAGTCTCATGAGGGTACCTGCTGCTTTGGGCTCTCCAAATCCATTTCCTGGTCACGGAGCATATCTACTCTGTAGCTTTGGGAACAGATTTGAAACATGGGAAGAGAAAAATGCTGTAAATACAGTTTTTGGGTCAGTATCACACACTCACACACCCTTACTCTCTACACGACTTTAGCGAGTGACTTGATCTCTGTGAGTTTTCAATTTCCACTTCTGTAAAGTAGTAATCAGAGAGCAACCTTTCAGGGTTCTTGGAAAGATTAAATGAGATAACTATGTGCATTTAATTGTTTAGCACAGGGGCCGGTACTTGGAACTAAGTGAGTAAACGACAGGGATCACTAATAATAATGTTAATCTCATTGTGTCGAGATGAGTGGCCTGAAGTCTGTGGCATGTCGCCCTGGATTTCTGTTGGCCAATGTTAGGAGTCACGGTCTTTTCGACACCCTCTGGTTCACTGTACACAGACTGCAGTTTCAAGGTGAAAGACAGTAGTTTACAAGTAACAAAGGATTCCATGGTAGAGAATTACTTGCTCCTTGGCTGCTTTCACTGGAAACACAGATTAACTGATCAACCATAAGGACTAGTCAGTTTCTTAAAACTTACTTAATAGACTCAAGTCTGGGCAGCAGCTTTCCCCAACTTTTCAAGTTCCGACATGCGTGCAGATATTTGCATGGTCCCCTACTAGCATTTTTACTTGGACAATATTTCTTTGTGTAATTCCTTAGGAAGTAGCCCCGGAGAGTTTCAGATGATCCATCAGGCTGCATGTGGAGGGGGTGGGAAAAGGCCCTGTAGGGGTTCTCTATTCAGAAGGGAAACAGGAGTGAGCTAACTATGAAAAATCTAATACAATTTTGCATGGTATGAGGTTTCAACTGGCTGCTCAGTTCTTTCCCAGATGCTGGAAAGCCAGAGAACCAATAGATTTTCTTTCAGCTGACAGTTCTTCGCACCTTGTAATGCCCTCAGCAAAACTGTTTATAAGTGGTGACAACATCTACAGGCAGTTTGTTTGCTGTTCTCCCACCTTCCCTTTAAAAAAGTGATATGTCCAAACATAAATTGGAAATAGTAGTTCTTTTTTACATGAGTCAAGCCCCAAGTGATGAAAATTCAAAACACCAAAGCAAAGTGTGGCAAGGCTCTGGAACAGCTACCCCAGACCTAAGGATGGCTTACTTCCATGTGAAGGCAAACAACATACCCCTCTTTTTTTCACGTTTCATCAGCTAAATGCATACAATAACATTGATTCTTATGACTTTTATTAATTAATCTTCATAAAGAGGCAAACATAAAAATTTACAGGACAAATGCATCAAAAAGAATAGCAGCAGGACACTGCTTTCCCAGCCAGACTTAAACTAAACCTTTAATTTACTTCGCTTCTTATAATCCTGGATGACTCTGAAGGAGGAAAAGAGTTTTTCAAGGAAAGAACATCACAGAACCCCAAAAGAAAAACAGATAACACCTCTCACATTGACGTCCCACATTGAGTTTATATAGAGAAGGAATTTGTGCCTTGGTGTGTCGGGTCTGTTGCAGAATAAACTTAGGAACAGCTAAGCTCTGACACATCTCAGCAACCACAGGCTCAAGACTGTGCTAGTCTTGGAGCGCCTAGATGGCTCAATCAGTTAAGCGTCCAACTCTTGGTTTTGGCTAGGGTCTTGATCTTGCAGTCGTTGAGATGGAACCCTAGGTCCGGCTCTGTGCTGACAGCACGGAGCCTGCTGAGGTTCTCTCTCTCCCTCTCTTTCTCTCTGCCCCTCCCCTGTTCGTGCTTTCTCTCTCTCAAAATAAATTGTAAAAGAACTTAAAAAAAAAAAAAAAAAAAGATTGTGCCAGTCTGACCGGGCCTTCAGTTAGAAAGTAGAGTCTTTGGTCCTGCCTCAGAGCTGGGCACCAGTTGCATATTTAATTGATAATACCCATGCAACTATCTGAATAATTACATGTGATTTTTCTGTGTGTGGATGTTGAGCAGGATTCAAATTTCACTGTGGTCTTTGTTTTCAAATAACTCTCGTTAAAAGGAATTTTTTAATTGAAGAACAATTTTGGCAATATATCTAGACACAGGAGAAGTATTATAGTATACTAAAATATTAACTACCTCTTTTATTCACACAACTAGTGTGTGTGTGTGTGTGTGTGTGTGTGTGTGTGTGTGTGTATTTTTTTTTTTTTTTTTTTGCCAGTCACTAGGCAAGAGCATCCAGATGCAAATTTAAATGAGACATATGAAATGTTATCAAGGAAGAAACACTTTAGCTGAGGAGCCAGACATGTAAGAAACAATTATAATGCAGTATAATAACTACTGCAAAAGACCAGCACAGAGTGCTATGGTAATACAGAACAAGACATGGCACATTCATCAGAAGGGAAAATTATGCCCTGGCTTTTAAAGATAAGTAGGAGTTTCTGCAAGCAGGAAAAAGGAAATTACTGGCCTGAAATATTAAATGTAGTAATAATAGTATCCAATTGTTTTTTAGTCCCAAAGATGTGTCAAGTAGCAAACTTTACAGGTATTATTTTAACTAATCCTCACAACAATCCAATGATGTAGGTATAATATATTTATTTATCTTATAGAGGAGGAAGCTGAGATACAAAGAAGCCAAGCAACGTGTCCAAGATCATATAGTTATAAGGTGGTAGAACTCTCAGGAAAGCTTAAAAAATCGTAACATGTTTATGAACTGGCCAAGGGTCTGATGTAATTTAATACTTATGCATGAGATTAAACAGCAGAGGAAGAGACTGTGAATCACCCAAGAGAGTGGGAAAGTAAATATATTAGAAATGTATCACAGTATTATAATATTATGGTATTATTTACCAGAAGCACTAAAAACCCACTTGATGTTCTTTATTAGAAGTCTGAGGTGAAACCATTCTATGTGATGTTCTGCTTGTCTCCAAACGTATTCAGCTGTATGGGTAAAGACAGAAAGTAGGCCAAAAGTTGTACAGAATCAAAATTGTGGTTTTTCTCAAGTGAATACAACAAAACAAGAGTGGGGCAAGGTGTTGAGGAGCCTGGTGTTAGGAAGATCAACTCCGTGCACATTTAAATCATCATGAAGTCATGAAGTTGGAGGTAATACTGGAAGGAGTGGCAATGAGCCAGGGGCGAGAATCATTGTGCTAAGAAGGGGGTCACCCAGAGGTTAATAGACGTGAGCAACAATGGGGGAGTGGCGACAAATGAGATCAAACATGGGATTTTTAGAGGGGAGGAGAGACAGACTGATGTGGGCAGGCAGAAGAGGAGCAAGAGAACCTATTCTACCTGCAGGCCAGTGGGGAGGGGGCTTTGGAGAGAAAAAAAGGGGGGGCTCCCCCGTGAGAGGGATGTAAGGAACATTGTCCTTAGAACAGAACCAGATTTCCATTCAAGTGCAACCGTGAAGGGAATGTTTAGAGATGAGGCTGGGAACGCAGCGTATTTCCCAAATATCAGATCAGATTCCCACTGGAAGAAGGCCAGGTGTTTGCAGGAACGCTGTGGGACACAGGTGAACCTTGTTGGGATTACAGTCTGGTTAGAACGGGGTGACCTGCACCCTGGTGGCTTTTGAGGTGACTGACATAATCAGGAAAAAGTATGATGGGTTCAAGGGAGTCAGTGATGGAGAGGCTGTGGTGGGGAAGGTGTTTCTAGGGCTTCCTTTTTTAGCCATGAATATGGAAGTAGAAAACTGTGGGAAGAAGGTTCTCTCAGACTCTCAAGAACATTCAAATTTACTACAGTGTCCCGACCTGTTTTCACTGAGCTTATAATAAAAGAGAAAATTCATCTGAATTGGAAGGTAGAACAATCCTTTAAGTTCTCTAAATCCAGGGGGGAAAAGTCCAGAAGAATAACATGAAAGACACGCCTGCTACTCCAAGTTGAACGTAGCAGGAGCCAAAATCCCCACATCAAGCTCTCACATCCTGCGGTTGACATCCTGCATCCTTTACGCTTTATGTCACTTCTAAAGAAGGAACCCCTCCTCGTTGTGCATTCTTAGACCATTTCCCTCTGCCAAAAAAAAAAAAAAAAAAAAGCCAAGATTTTTACAAAATTATTTATTCCATTTGTTTTTTTCTTTTAAAACCTCCAAGAGTCAGAGGTTACTCCAACAGTAAGCTAGGAGGGTGGAAGAGGAAGGATTAATGACGCTTTCCCTAAAGAACAACAGATCAGATTCTCATCAGTAAAACAAAGGTCGTGGATATTATCAGGCAAGGAGAGAAATTTTAACATGGAGAAAATGAAAAGAAATAATCCAGAAGAAAATGAAAGGTCAAAGAATCGTCCTACTGCTTTTAATGCTTGGGGCCTCTGTTGAGCAGAGAAACATTGAAATAGACATTAGTGTCATCTCTTGCCTCTGCCTGCCCCATTTTGGTTGCTTTATCTCCACCTATAACTTAGAAAGAGCAATTATAAACAAATGGGCCCCAGCGTGAGCACCTCTCTGCCAGCCTCTCAGGGTCAACTGTCTCCTCCCCAGTTCCCCGCACCAGCAGAGTGATGCATGGCCCCTGGATGTCAGCATGAGGAGGAACTGAGGAGGCAAGCGGCCTGTGATTTAAACCCATGCCTGCTTTTGTCCGCTCTGCATGGAATTGCATCAGGAAGGGAGCCTGGACAAAGCTTTGCTACTTTAGAATACAGGAATGGATACGGGATATATGATGAGCATACAGAGTAATTTAAGGGGAAAAAAGCGATGGAAATCATTTCCCATTATAATCCCCGTGAATTGCCTTACATCTCTAATATAGATCGCCTGGGAAATAATTTAAAAGCATTTAAAAATATCTTCCATTTTCTATTATGAGCCTTTGGATTTCCACAGTTTGAAAGAGTGAAGAGACTGTAGCTTAGAAAACTAATTACAAAACATAAAAATGCTCAAGTCTAATGGAACATATCAGATTGGAGGAGGATTCCAGCAATGGCAGGCAGTATTACAAATGCAGCCTGAATGAAAGAGCCACATCTGAAAGGGAGACAGCAGTTACTACCTAAATGTCTTACTCTCAACATCTTTGTTTTACATTTTCTTTGTTCCTGTTGGCTTACTAATTAGCTGTGATTTTTTTTAATGCCCCTTACAGTAGGTTAATTTTGTCTAACTCACCAGCAGGGGTTTTTGTAATACATAATTCACAGAGCAATGTCAATGATTAAAATTCTTTCATTAACACAGCACCTTAAAGATAATAAATATGAAGCATTTAGCTTCCAATCTATGGGTGCAGAAAGCCTAATTTTGCATGGAAAGAAAATGCATGCTCAGATAACTTGCAACTGGAGAACAAAATGAGATCTGTTTTAGGGTATTGCAAACACAAAGTCAAACAAATCAAAGAGCTCTTATTTTGAGAACAATAACGTAACAGGGGGGTTTCGGAGAAGGAATTCAAATAATGTACTCGAAGAATGCAAAACATTGCAGCCAGAAGGGCTCTTTTCTGGCATTTTTGTGGGCAGTGCTACGCCACTGCAGATGATCAGCTGAGGAGAGGGTCAACACGGCTTGGGCTGAAAGTTGTCAGTGGTGTGGTGCAAGTTGCTTTCGTCTCCATGTGACATTACTCTTCACTCTCCCCAAGATTTTTAACAGGTCTGACTCATCAGGATACGAGAAGAGCAATGCAATAATTAGATACAGGGTATGAGATCTCATTTTGAAAAGTTTTAATAATTCTTAGAACATCTGTTCCTCTGAACCCTATCAGTTCCTTTCCACCTACACCCAAACGATTCTTATATTTCATTCGCTACGTGCAAGTTCTATTTGCTTCCATGTGTTCATCCTGATACAAAAAAGATAATAATTGCAGATGCCTTGGCAACAGCAGCCAAGAAAACAGAGAATCTGATCACTAAATGTGATTTTGCTTAGAGCCTTTCCCCTGATGTATTATTTTTTTCTCTTTTTCTTCTCCAAAGATGAATCAGATTCTTTTTTGTTGGCTATTTTGCAGGGGAGCGGGGGATGGATATATGTATTTTTTGGTAGTAATAACAAATAGCACTTCTCCACCTCAAAACATTTGCCTGCATTAAATATATCAACTGAGAGTAACTCTGTACAGAAACAGCTTTAACTTCAAAGACATGAAAGTAGAATTAAAAACCAAAAAATTGCCACCCAGTCCAAAGGTTATGGCTCAAATTTAACAGGTGGCCCTGACATAATGCATTTTCTACTCTCAGCTATGGTTCTAATAGGTTTGTCTCTGGAACCAAAATACAGCATCAAACTAAGCCCTCAATTGGCATTTTGAGCTAAACAGACATGGAACCAGGTGAGAGATGATGGTTCTCCAACATGTCATCCATTCAAGTAAATAGCCTGTCCACTTCACGAGGGAGGTCAGCAGCAGGCCAGTCGGAGGGAACATTCATGGCTTGTCCCTGCTCTGTAATTTGCCTGTGGCTAATTTCATAATTTCTATTTTTAGTGTTTGGTTGCTCCCATCGCTCTCATAAGCACAAATAATTGCTCCCATTTTTTAAAAGAAAGAAAGCAGCAAATAGCCCCTTAGTAAGGAAAGCCACTAATTTTAGCTACTAAAATTAATTTTGAATACCACTAAGAGAAATTTGCTACTGATCAACACATTAACAGGAAAGTTGTAACAAATGGTTCTATTTAAAAAACCGATACTGAGGCAAACTTAGTTCTTTTAGCCCAGGCAGAGTTTTAAACTAGAAGTGTTTTAATTTCACACATATAAACCAAAAAGAATTGATTTTTTTTTCCTTGTTTCCACTTATGGATTAAAGTCTGGGTAGCTTGCCAAGCTTGGTCAACTGATTACTGTTAACGATAACAGATGAGGTGGGTGCAGAGGGACTGATACCCATAACTATTGGGCAATAGATACATATGATTCAAATAAATCAAGAATTTTATATGAATAGACTGAATCATAACTTGAGCATCTGAATTCATAGTTCTTCAATGCCACATAAAAGAGGATGGTAAAAGGCTAAGAGTAAAACCTTTAGGTCAAATCAATCTCCCTCCTCCTACTGAAAAGATTCAGTTTGGGAATTTTCTTCTTCCTAGAGCAGCCATAGCCATGTCTAACCAGATTGGTCTTAATGGTCAAAAACCAGATTGACTATTTGTCAATCAAATACTCCGACCTCTGTGTCCGTGCAGTCCACCTCTTCCACCACAGACAACCATATTAACAAGCTTAATCTTGGCTTTTGAAGTTGGGGGTGGGGGAAGAGTCAGTCTGTACAGGGCCCGCAGGTCAAATCCTTTCACCCTCACATCCAGCCTTTCATCTTAGATATTTGTTGAGTTCCTACTATGGTCACAGATTTTATGGTAAGGACTCTAGGTTTTGGTTTGAAATGGGAAGGATTTTATTTTTTTTTTTATGCTGTTTTAAAAAAAGTCCTGTATAGCTAATAATGTTACATTAGTTTCAGGTGTACAATATAGTGATATAACAATTATATTATATTATATTATATTATATTATATTATATTATATTATACACAGTGCTCATCATAAGTGTACTCTTAATCCCCTTCACCTATTTCACTCATCCCCCCCACCAACCTCCCCTCTGGTAACCATCAGTTTGTTCTCTGTAGTTAAGAGTCTGTTTTTTGGTTTGTCTTTTTTTCTGTTAGTTTGTTTTGTTTCTTAAATTCTAATACGACTGACATTGTATGATATTTTCTTTTTCTGACATTTCACTTAGCATTATACTTTCTAGATCTATCCATGCTATTGCAAATGGCAAGACTACATTCTTTTTATGGCTGAGTAATATTCCACTGCATATATATATATATATATATATATATATATACATACACGTGTATATATATATACACGTGTGTATATATATATACACTTCATATATATATATACATACATGTATATATATATGTGTGTGTGTATATATACATATACATATATACAGCATATATAATGTATGTGTGTATATATATATATGTGTATATATATATGTGTGTGTGTATATATATATGTGTGTGTGTATACATATACATATATACAGCATATATATAATGTATGTGTGTATATATATATGTGTATATATATGTGCGTGTATATATATATACGTGTGCATATATATATATATATATATATATATATATATACCACCAATTCTTTATCAATTCATCAATGGACACTTGGGCTGCTTCCATAATTTGGCTATTGTAAATAATGCTGCAATAAACTTAGGGACACATATAGCTTTTTGAACTGGTGGAAATGGGAAGGATTTTAAATCGAAGACTGACATGATCTGGCTTTAAAAGATCATTCTGGATGCTGTGTTGACAAGAATCTTTGCTGAGGCAAAGACGGAAGTAAAGAAGATCAGTTAGAAGGCTGATGATGGCATGGACTGGGTGGAAAGATTGTGGAAAGTGGTCAGATTTGGATAGATTATGAAAAGAGAATCAAGAGAATTTGCTGATGGAATAATGAGGCTAAGAGAGACAGAAATCAAGTTCATTAGAACATAAACTCCACTTTGAGAGGGTGTATACATATGGATGTGTGTGTGTCCAACTTATTGATCTCCAGCGTTTCTCATAGAGACTGCAAATATAATGGTCCTTCAATAACTGTTTGTTGAATAAATACAGTGCCTCCAAGGTTTTGAACAGAGAAACTAGAGTTACTATTTATTGAAGGGGACTAGGAATAACTGCAGAGGTATGTTGTTTGTTTGTTTTGTTAGTGGGAGAGTGAAGCGATAGTGCAGTTCTGGACACTGCAAATTTAAACTGTCTACAAGATACTCAAGAGGAGCAATCAAGTTGGTAGTATATGTCTGGAACTTAGGGAAATCAGAGATAGGGAACACATTTGTCTTTTACTAGCGAATAGATGGTGTTTAAAGCTATGGGGAAGATGAGATCATCTAGGTTGTGAATGTCTTAGAGAAGAGAAGAGTTTAAGGAATAAGCCCTAGGTCAGTTGAATATGGATAGGTCAGGAAAATGAAGATAAGCAAAGAAAGAGCAGCCATCTCCAATGAAAGGGAGGGGAACCAAGAGTGAATGGTGTCTCCTATACAAAGAAAAGAATGTGTTCCGAAAAAAGTGGTTAAGTAATTGTTTCTAATGCTATTGATAAGTCCATTAAAAATATGAAATTTGATCACTGGACTTTGCAACATATAGGTTAACAATGACCTTGACAAAGCAGTCTCAAGAGCCTCAGGATAAACTGGGCCTGAAAAAACACAGATGGATCTCTAGCATCCAGAAGAGTGCTAAAACAGCAGTTGCTCAACAGATATCTAAATGAATGAAGGAGCATGGTCATTCCACGTAAAGTACATTTAAAAGTGATTCACACACAAATGACTTTAAAAAATTATTTTAAAGTGATTCACACATATCCCATGTTGGTCATCCTCAAAGAGAGATTAATTTAGACCCTGAGAATGTATTTGAACACATTTATACACACATAAAAAATTTGACGCAAAAATCATTAGAAATATTAAAAGATTTATGTCAAAGAGAATGTTATATGTAATAATAAAACAAATAATAACTGATATCAAACCATAATAGTTAAGTAAATTTTAGTTTATCCATATAATGCACTAATATGCAGCCATTAAAAATTAGTGGAAAATAACATATTTAAGTATTTAATAGTATGGATTGATATTATATACTGGATCAAATGATACAATATGTGGATAAAAAACAGAAATTACTATTCTATATAGAATATTGAATTATTTAACTTGAATTATTCAACTTGAATTATTTAAAATGTGTATATGAGTTTGATGAGTATATGTGTATCTGCATGCATGTGCATGTTTATTTATTTGTTTGTTTATTTATTTACTTGCAGGGGGAGAGATTGAGGGCACGTGCAAAATGTTAATAGATTACCTCTGTATGATTACTCTCTTCCTTTAATATTTTCTCTTTTTCATACTTTACTGTATTTCTCCATTTTCCTCAAATATTAATATTTTGTTTTAAAACTCAAAAGTAAACTTTAAATTTTAATAAATGTTATGAATTATTGTATATAAACACATATAGTATATATAAATTCAGTAACTTTTAGAATGCATTTAATTGTCCACTAAACATCTGACAGCAGCAAGACATCTATGATTATTGAAATCAACTGTAGTCAGAGTTATGTTCCCCATGAATTCTTTTTTTGTTTCAACTATCAAAGGATGATGTGATAGGATATTTATTAGGGGCCATGTCCACATACCTGGCTGTGCTTTGCTTTTTTTTTTTTTTTTTTTTTTTAGAGAGAGAGAGGCTCCAAGCATGGAGTCCAATGTGGGGCTCGATCCCACGAACTGGGATCACGATGTAGAAATCCAGAGTTGGAAATTCAACAGACTGAGCCACTCAAGTGCCCACGTGCATTTTTTTTTTTTAAGTTTATTTAATCATTTTGAGAGAGAGTGTGAGCAGGGGAAGGGCAGAGAGAAAGAGAGGGAGAATCCCACACAGGTTCCGTTCGTGATCAGTATGCAGAGCAGTCGAGGGGCTTGACCTCATGAAACTGTGCGATCACGACCTGAGCCGAAATCAAGAGTCAGTCACTTAACTGATTGAGCCACCCAGTAGCCCCCGCCTCTTTTTTAAGGTCATGTGCATTTCTAATCACTTTCTTTACTCTTAAGGTCTACACCAATGTACTGAATTTCAAAATGTTCATCTGTTTTCAATCTTCCAAGTGGACATATCAGATCCATTTCACAGTCAGTAAAAGTGATTTTGCAGAAATGAATCATGAGATTGCCTAGAAAAAGAAGTATCTAAAAATAATCAATTCAGCAACTTGTGAAGACAAGTTTTTTGGCAAAGTATGTAACATATTGCCCCAGTGATACTAACAAATAATGCTGTATATCAGCTAACTCCAGATTCAAATTAAAAGACGGATCTTATAATTTTAGTATCATAATGAAATCTGGTCCCCTAAATTCTCCAAATTATTAATTATCCTAATAGGACTAATGGAATAGTTTCCCTACAACAAAGGCCATTATTATAAAATATTAATGGAATCAATTTTAAGCAAATGCATAGCTAGTTTTTTTTCTTTTAGTTGCATGACTTGGTCTAAAAATGAGGCTGAAACACAGTAGGAACATTGTTGTTCCCAGATTATTTTATTACACTTAGAACTATATATTAATTGTTCTATTATATACTTTTAAGCTTCAGCTACTTCTGGGGTGCCTGGGTGGCACAGTCGGTTAAGCGTCCGACTTCAGCCAGGTCATGATCTCGCGGTCCGTGAGTTCGAGCCCCGCGTCGGGCTCTGGGCTGATGGCTCAGAGCCTGGGGCCTGTTTCCGATTCTGTGTCTCCCTCTCTCTCTGCCCTTCCCCCATTCATGCTCTGTCTCTCTCTGTCCCAAAAATAAATAAACGTTGAAAAAAAAAATTTAAACTTCAGCTACTTTTGAATAGAAGAAAGGTATAATTAATGAGAGGATAAGTAAATGAGTAGATAGATTAATGCATTTTAAAGACCACTATTATTTTTTACTAAAGTCATATTCAATAGTATGCATTAATAATCATTTAGCCTCTGTGTTAGGAGATTTCACATGAATTTACTTTCTAAATAAAAACAATACCTATTTTCTTAACATTCTCGGTCAAACAAAATATCTCTCTGTATAAATGATCAAATGAAAACGAAGTATTTTACCTAAGCTTTTTATAGTGATCCATTTAGAAGAGTTTAATTCTAATGTAAATGAAAATGTTTGTGCTTACTGAAAGGTATAACATAAAAATATCTGTATAAACCAGAAATAAGCCAGATATCATTATTATATCATCAACTCTACAGATTCACCTGCTTTTCTTGAGACATATGCTGAAATGTAATCCACTAAATAATTATTTCACTATTATCTTTTGACTCAACAATTTAGAGAACTGTGACACTAATCAGTTGTATTATTATTTAAAGTATAAACCAAAGACTAATTATTTTTAAATATTTTTTTTACCATTACAAAATTAAATTTTTACTATTGGTGATCAGGAAACATCAAAAATGACCCCCCAAAAAAATTAAGAATTAGGGGCACTGGGTGGCCCAGTCGGTTGAGGGTCCTACCTTGGCTCAGGTCATGATCTCCCAGTTGGTGAGTTCAAGCCCCACATCTGGCTCACTGCTGTCAGCCTATCAACACAGAGCCACTTAGGATCCTCTGCTCCCCCTCGCTGCCCCTCCCCCATTTGTGCACTCCCAAAAATAAATAAATATTTTTAAAAATTAAGAAATAAAGTCACCCATAATATCACCCCCAAAACATAACAGCTTTACACGTAGGTATGTAGATGTATTACTTTCTGTTTTATTAATGCATATATTATCTTCAATTTTAGAACTGGACTCCTCTAGTGATGAAATTAGGTTTTTGTTTTGTTTTGTTTTGAGAAATGCTGTAAATAATCCAAGAACTTTAAGTATCCAGATATGAGATATTTTTAATGGCTGCTTATTATTACATCAAATGGGTCTACCATATTCTGTTTAAGCAATCCCATGTTGACTATGTAGATCATTTCTAATTTTCTCCATTATGAACAAAACCACAAATAACATATATTTGTACAATATCATGATTGTATCATTTGGCTGCATTTTCAGATTTGGTAGATGATTCAGCTTCACTGTATTTCTGAAACTATAAAAATGCATAGAAACTTTAAGTAATCTGTTCTTTCTCTCAAATATAGACTCTTCTTTATTCCCCACTTTATTGGAGGGGAACCTAACATTTTGCAGGTGCTAGCGTGATTTTATAATCCTCACAATAATCCTGTTTGATAGATCCTATCATATCCATAAAAAATAAAAATAAAAGGAAAGTGAGACTCTTAAGTAGCTTTGCTTAAAGTCACATTGCTGGTAACAAACAAAACCAGAATTTAAACTTAGATATGAATCCAAAGACCATGTTCTCTTAATTAGAGCAGGTCACAAGCTCTTTTGGGTTGGGAAAAGCTTATATGGTCAGTTCCTTTACAAAATACTGAAAACCTAATCTAAGAGGCAGCAGAAAGTGAGAAATTAGATCATAAAACACATGGTTTTCAAAATAACTACTTTGAGGAGTGGGTTTTTGTTGTTTGTTTGGGGTCATGGGGTGGTTTCTGTGATTCCTTTCTTCTAAGTGGTTATGGTGGTTTCCTCCACCCTTTTTTTTTTTTTTTTTTTTTACTATGTCCCTTCAGGGCTTTGAAAGGGGCCTACCAAACAGTTCAGAGCTTTCACTGTCCCTATTGTCTGGCCAGATTGAATGCGTCAACATCACACTCAAGACAACCCTGGCATTATGATTAGCCACACTTCCTTTTGAGCACAATCCTGCTGGAATTCAAACTTCCCTGACCCGATGGTGCATGATTCCAGCGGTGTGGAACAAAGCTCTTACACATCACAACAAAGGTAAACACTGGGAAAATTAATGGTTCTCACTCTCTTTGACTCCTGCTGATGGGTTCTCCTAAAGGCATGACATCAGACAGGGGGATGTAAAGATCCTGAGATCACTCCTATATCAAGATCACTCCTAAGCAAAAAGGTTCTTGCTTTCCAAACCAGTGAGAATTCACTTTAATTTTAAATTAGGGGCACTTGGGTGGCTCAGTTGGTTAGGAATACTCTTGGTTTTGGCTCAGGTCTCAGTTTGTGAGTTCAAGGCCCACATTAGGCTCTGTGCTGATGGCATGAAGCCAGCTTGGGATTCTCTCTCTCTACATCTCTCTCTGCCCCTCCCCTACTCCTGCATACTCTCTCTCCCAAAATAAATAAATGAACTTAAAAAAAATTAAAAATAAAAAGATTAGTACTCCATGTTTTCCATTATAATTAATCAACTAATCATTATTATGCTTGTCAAATACAAGTTTTTATACAATCAACCTGAAAAGTATGCTATCAAAGTCTGAGAAGCATCTAACTAACATTGAATTTTCTTTTCCCATTCCACCTCCCATCTCTCTATGGTTCTTCTTATTTGCATGGCTTTTTGCTTGTTTTGTTTAACCAAGATATTTTCTCAGGACTTTCAAATTGTCCCTTTTTCCTACGTCCTAAATCTTCTCACTACACATACCTGAAACGCTCTCTCTTTTCAAACTTATCTTTCTTTCATTCCTTCTACAAAAATTTTACTGAGCGTCTACTACAGCCTCGATGCCATTTTAGCCCCTCAAAATAGAAACATTTATTTTTAGAAAAGGGAAGAGTGACATTATTGCCTTAGAAAATTCTCTGAGTAACTGGAATTCATGAAATGATTTCCACCTCAATAGCAGTTCTGATAGGCACATTTTGTGTCTCAAATTTCACTTGCCAAGCAATGTGCAAGCAATTGTATATCGCATAAGTATTTGGTTCAATTTACTTTTTTGGTTGGTGTTGGCATTTGTCCGTGTATCTTCTAATCTGTTGATGCACATGTTCATATTAAGCTTTCAGAGGTTTCGGGATCTGTTTATATTTAACTTAGATGTGCACAAACCAGTAAGCATTTAATATCAATCCAGATGAATGTTTATTGAGTTATTTCAATAATTATAATATCCCTTACATTCTTAATATATAAATGACTATATTTTAGCACACAACCAGCCAAATATTCTTCTGAACACCAGCCATACTATTAAGGCACTGCCTAGAGCCCAAAATTATACTGATGGTAGCTACCCTTTTTTGGTATAAACAGTAGATTTATTCATATGTTAATCCATATAGCTTTTCACACTGGTCCTCAGCCACGCTATGACAAAGTGAGGAGATCCTTGCCAGTTCCTGTCTGGCAGATGCATGTGACTTGAAGGAATCTTTGGCCCAGAGTTTGATCAATAATGCCAGAATCACCTAGAGAACTGAGAACATACGGATAACTTCCTGGGCTTCCAAACGTTGATTAACTGTATTTGTTGATTAGCTACATTTAATTATTATGGGCATATTTTAAAATCGTCCCAATGTGGTAATTTTCTTTATTGGCATGTAAAACTTGGGCATGTACAGCTTTCTTTATTGTCATGTATAGTTGTTAATACAAATCATGTGTACCTTACTGGACACTGAGGTGATATGAGCCTTTTTAAGTTCCCTGGGGTCCCTAAAGAATAAACTATTTTACTAAAATTCAAGCCAACATGATCACCACTTGCAGAGATCTGAGGTATCTATGCTTTTCATTGCTGAGTTCCTTCTTTTGGTGGAGTAGGGAGAAGGGACCTGGACCTCTCCTCAGTGGTCAAACACCAGATAATACAAATAGGAAAATTATCATCTATAGTATGGCTTATAAAACAACAGGACCATTCTGTCAAGCCTGCCTTTTTAATTGAGGCATTATTCTTCCAAAAAATACATACATATATATTAAAAAATCAGAAACAGACCATGACTTCAGGTTAAAAAAATGATGGTAATTTATCTTCTGACCAAATGATGGTTCTTACTGGTTCCATTTGCACTACATTGTTCTCACCAACTCTCTGTGGATGAGGAATTGTATTAGCCTGTCATTCATATAATACATATAGCAACACTGATAGAGGGGCCATCCTTCAACAACAGTTCCATCTCTCAATCTCGTGACCCAGTCCCCCTGAGTTGTTGGCTTGTGGCAGTTAAATAGTTGCTGTAACCCCTGTGCTCCAGGGTTCCTAATACAATTGGCCAAGGTTTTAAGTGATGACACTGAGTCCCTCTTAGTGAAGTTGGTCCCTTTACGGTAAGAACATCTAAGTCAAACATTCCCGAGCCCTGCAGTTCCTCTGAGATAAAAATGCTTTTTCCACTTCAGACTGTCAAAAGATGAACATAGATAGGGCGGGAAAGCCTGAAGAAATTAACTGGTAAATGTACACGGATTATTTGCTTCTTCCATTGTAGGGAATCACTGGGATATATAGATACAAGACTAAAATGAAATGTCATCAAAATAGTTGTGTCTTTTTACAAACGTACTTTTATCCCTACTGTTAACTGCATACCTGTTTTAAACAAGCGTTTTAGAGTTACTTTTGGGGCACCCTGGGAGCTCAGTCAGTTAAGCATCCGACTCTTGATACTGGCTCAGGTCATGGTCTCACAGCCATGGGATCAATCCCCACCCCATGACAGCACTAAGCCTGTTTGGGATTCTCTCTGCTTCTCCCCTGCTTGCACACACTCTCTCTCAAAATAAATGAATAAACTTTAAAATATAGATAATGTTACTTTTAATTTTTGTGGATTTGTTTCAAAGTTGCATCACCAAAAGTTATATATATTAAAAACCTCACAAATAAAGTTGACAAGGAGAGAATAAATTGGAAAAAAATCTGTAAATCTGTAACAAAATGCTAAGATTCATAATACAATAAATAGTTTACATTTATGAGTGTTTCCTGTGTAACAGTCACTGTTCTCAGTGGTTTACAGGTTACTATTTCATAACAAACCCAAGGGGTAGTTCTATTCCAATGATCACTTAAAGGAAAAATGGGTAAGTAACTTGCCAGTAGTCACAGTTAACAAGAAACAGAACATGAACATGAGAGGAGTGCATGAACAGTCCCAGTACATGAACCCAGGAAGTCTGAATCCAAAATCTGTCATCTTGTCTTTTTTAAACCCTAAAATTGGTTTTCGGAATTAATTAGGGAACAAAAAAATGAACATCTCTTTAGGGAGAAAAAAAGGCCAAGCATATGAATTGATGATTTCAGAAAGAATACAAATAGCCCCCGCCAACCCCCCCCCCAAAAAAAGAAAAAATCTCATCAATAATGGTGATCTGCAAATTCCCATCATATGTACCTTGCTGTGCTGTGAATGGGTTCCAGGTTTGCCCAGACCTAGGCCTGCCTGGAACCTTTGGTTGATTGGCTCCAATAGCAAGCATCCTCAACCACCTTCCTCAGTGCACCACATTGCTAGAACATTCTAGGTGTTCCATGACATGAAAAAGTTGGGCAACTTTGATTAACGTCTTTGATTCTCAACCAATAAAATAATGTCCATAGGGTACTTAGCAAAGTGCTGGGCACATCATAACCACTCAAAACTGACATTACCTGCTTTAGGCTGAATGATATACGCTGCCCAATAATAGCCCATTAGCAGTTGTGAGAAACACTGGCCGCATTTTCCCTCCGCCAAATGCAACTGGTATATGCTAACCCACTACTTGCTAGAGGATTTTTAATAAAATTGGTGCCAGGTTGGCATTATTAAATATGTAGAAGAACTAGTCTAACTGCAGGCCTGTTCCAGCAGAATTCTGAGTTGGACGCTTGCTTCTGTTACCGACTTCTAGGTCACGGGGAAGGTAATACTGTTTCATCTCATCCTTTACAAAGTAAAAATTTGCATATCACACAACAAAAGTGGAGAAGCTAATCACTATATTCTCTAGTTTGTGATGCACCAAGAAGCAGATCCTATGGTAAGAGCCTTAGAAATAGCTACATGCTACATCGCAAGCCATCTGAAAAACTGACACATTCGTATGATCTACTGAATAGCCTGCTTTAAGACTTCATCATTGATCATCACCCTGCTCCCTGGAAGGAAGAAGGGAAATGATGGACAGTAACAAGGGGAGAGAAAAGGAGACGTTAAGTCATATCCAAAAGAAACAAATATAAAATGATTTGACAGCAACAATTTGTGAGTCAACAGGGAAGCTTTGTACAGTGAAGTGCAGTGAATCAAAATGATCAAATGATTTTATTAGTTTTGTTTTATTAGTCAGATCTATTACCTTTTTTTTATGATCAGAGAAAAACAGAATAATTATAATCAGTTTATCAAGGCAGACCCTGGTGGAAAAGTGTACTCGATTCCCTGATTCCACTCCAGCCAAACTATAACCACTGCCCCTGGATTAAGAATACTTAGTCTCCTAATTCATTCGCTCCTCATAGGGAGGCCATTGGAAGCAGCAAACAAAGGTTTCTCATAGAACAACTTCAGGACATCAAGAGAAAACTGAAGTGTGAGCTATTGTATTTAAAAAGCATTGGAGATGGACACTGCTCAAAGCTGAGGAGAAAGAAATCTTAATTTATCTTCAAGCCCCAGACTAAATATACTGCCAGCACTCACAGCAGAAGCCTTTTCACACCACCGCCCTCTTTCCCAAGCCCATGAACCTCACCTGGAGTAATCACATTCTCAGTGGGAGAGAGGGGATTCAGTTACCGTGATAGCTAATTCTGGGACCTCCCCGAAGCGAAGACGAACAGTCAGTATAAGCCACTCCAAATTACAGATGGGCACTCTGTGATGTAGACTGTTGTAGACAGGGCCGAGACAATTACCAAATGAAAGAAATATTATTATTTTAAGAAATCTAACATTTTAATACAATGTGAAAAATGATGAGGGAATAATAAATGGAGTACATAAAAAGAGCTAATAATAAAAAAGAGCTTGGTGAGAAATCCCGCTGTAATATTTGCATTTACCCTGAAACTAATGCCATGCCATTTCTGAATGCAAATAATTCACGAGAGGAAGCAAAATGAGGATGTTAATAATCATTTTTCCCTTAATGAGAAGCTGTTCTTTGACTGAAAGGTGCTTTAAGACGGACTAAGTGAGGCTTAACAAAAGAGTTCCTTTTTGGGGGAATGCATAAATGAAGGTAGTTGAGTTTCATTCTGGGATTTAAAGGCAGCAGCATTAACGTCATCATCACAAATATTATTTCTACATTTTTAAATAATAAAAATTCACCTTGTCAATTTAAAATTCCTCCTTGTACTGATTTTAGCTCAAAGTGGTATTTCTTGTGGGGTTTCCAGGTATTAAAAGCATCTTTCAGTACTTCTTTTAGCCATGTCAAACTTCTGCTACTTTTAATAATAACAACGAATGCTGACTGATTGCTTATGACTGGCCAGGTACTGTCCTATGAGTTTGACAAGGGTCACCCTCATCTTAGAGCTAATGAAACTCCCAGAGACAGGGGTGAAACTTATCCAAGGACACCAGCGAGTAAGCAGAATTTATTTAAACTCAGGAGACCCAACTGCCCTTTCCACCTTGGTAGCTACATCCCTTTTGATGTTATGAACAGACTCAAGTGGCCTCAGCAACAAGCTATGAAGACTGACATGCAATGATACCTGCGCACAATGCAAAGCCTAGAGATGCTATTCTTTTCAAACCGAGCTTAGAGTCTGTCTTCTCTCTTTCTTCCTTCCTTCCTTCAAGTAGGCTGCTAAGTAAGGGGGAAAGATGCCTAAACACAGGAGAAGTTTTAAAAACCCAGCCCCAATTATACATCTGTGGCTCTACATTTACCTCACTCGGTATGATTTATCTCAAGGTTTAATGGCCTGATTACCAATGTCACTTCAATGGGGGAAATTTATATTGCTGAAATGCTTCCATTTCAACAGCAAACCATTTCAATATATTTCCCTGCTGACGGAGTCAGCATGGTACAGTGGTTGATAACACGAGTCTTACAGTCAAAGTATATTGGGAGACAATTCTCTCTGGGTCTCTCATATTTCTGCACGTCTTTCAAGCAATGGTACTGACTGACTTTGTTCTGAGCTATCTTTGCAAGCATGATTAAATAGCAAACATCCTTGGGAGACTGAGATAGCATTTCTCTCCAGAATAAAAGCTAGCCCTCTTTACTGTCTATTATAAAAGATCAGTTTCCTCGGCTCAGGGTTCCTGTCCTATAATGCAGCTCATTGCATGTGCAAGTGACACCTGGCCCTCTTCTCACCATTCTGTAGGAACTGGGGCTCAAGGAAATGCTGATCCTATGAGTACTATTATTAGTATGAATAATAAAGGCCTCTGTCTCTGATCCAAGTGTTTCAAGTCTTCTGTCAGCATCCATGACAGAGGCTAACTTGTTTAGCTTGCAAGGAAGTTAGTCTCAGATTCCATAGCTCTTGACAAGGCCCATATTGGAATCCTAGTTCTTTTCTTTACTAATTATGTGATGTTAAGAAGGTTATTTAAACTCTCTGAGCCTCAATATACTCCACTGTCAGTGGGACCATCCTTAAGAGTTTAGTGCTTGCTATATGGTGTAATATATATCATCTTACATAATGTATAACACATGCATTAGCATAATGTCAGGCACGAAATACGCGCTCAAAAAATTTACCAACTATGGCTCTATTATACTGAAGGAATCACTAGGAATAAGGAACCCAATTCTAGCCCATATTCTGTAAAGCCTCAGAAGTCACTTAACTTATTCAGGACTTGATTTTATCCTCTGTAAAATAAGACAGCTAGATGAGTTGATCACTAGGGTTCCTGATAGCTTTAAATTCTGAAATTTCGTTTCAACTTCTCCTCACCATCTTCCTTCTCTTGTCTCAAAAGCACTTTCGCTCATCAAATTTTTATAGAGGTAACAGATCCAGCACAGAACCTGACTGGAGCTACAACCAAGCCCCAGCTCCAATCCAAAGGAGAAACGTCTTACTGCTATAGGAGAGGGAGTTGCTTTACTAAGGCCAGCTGAAGATGAAGCCAGTACTGGAGTTACTTTATAAACAAAAACAGTCTTGCTAATTTTAGCCATTTCTGTTCTCTCTAGCGCACACCCAACTGGCTTTTCTGTTGCAGCTAAAACAAGGGCAGAGACTATGAAAATGTAGAAGAGGTTTTGGATATCAGAAATAATAAATAGAATCAATAATTGGACGTGTTGCCTAATTTGATATGGCACATGAGCAAAATGATGAGAAGATCTAGCTTTTGTATCCAGCTCTGTACACAACTGACTGTGTGACCCAAATTAATCTATCGACTCTCACTAGGTCTCAGGACCCTCACTGTGAGGACACTGGATCAGACAATTCCTGAGGTCTCTTCTGACTTCATAATTTTATGATTAACTAATGCCACCAGCACTTTCACCTCCCTGAATAATTTAGCTAAAGAAATGACTAAATTTATCTTAGCTCATCTGCATGCAGAGGGATCAAATTAAGTGGCAGGAAATTTTTGTACACACCAGGAGTGTGTAAGCAGAGACCTATAACTGTCATCTTGATCTAGAATCCACGTTAGTCCCAGTGTAAAGTCCAGCCAAAGCTATGTCAGGTTTGGGTCACAAGTGACAAGTCTATATGCATGAGTATTCAACTCTTGACATTCTTGTCCATATCGAATGGCTTTTCCAATAGCAGTGATGCCCTTGCTCATTTCCACCCATAGATACCTACATTGGTCTTCTTGGATTCAAGACATACTCATGAAACAATTGGAAGGGCTAGGGCAAGCACAGAAAACGGTCGCAAGGAACACAAAGTAGTCCAGTCAATGATTTAAGCCCCAACGATTATCTTATTAGCAACAATCTCTAACCAACCAATGTCAGGAGAATATACCACTTTGTAATAATTGCAATGGAAAAACAAATAGGTTTCTTCCCATAGCACATCATTGATATTTTTAACACTTAGCAAGATATATACTTTTTAATATCTCTGCCATGACTAAACTAATTTCTTCTGGGCTACATCATTTCTATCTTTGCACCTACTCCTGTTATTCAATGTACAGTACTTTGGAGTTTAGCATACTTGATTTTAAATTCTGGCTTTGCCATTTGCTAACTGTGTGATTCTGGGCAAGTTACTTAACCTCTTAGAGTCTTAGTTATTCCACGGGTATAATTAACATAATAATATCTACCTCACAGCGGAGTTGTTAGAATTTATTGAGTCAACTTTTAAAGTGTCAAGTACATTGTCTGACCAATGAGATTTAATATATTGTAGTTTTTACTATAGCAGGTAATCAATACATATTTATTGAATAATAGTTATAATTTCCTGATTATTTACTGTGTACCAGGCCCTAAGGTGTTATTTCACCCAAACTGCATAAAGTAGGTACCATTATAGCCCTCATTTGAAAGATAAAGACCTGAGAACAGACAGGTGAAGTGAAATGCTTCTGTAGATCCAATAGTCAGGAAACAGTAGAGTCAGAATTTAAACTCAGGTATTCTAGCTCCACAGCCCAAGCTCCAAATGACACACAATATTACCTCCAAATGAATGAATGATTTGATTTCAAACAGAGCTAGGCAGCCAGAAGAGATTAAGAGATGATTTATTATATACTTTAATCTTAAAACAAGTTCCTATATCATTATCTAGAACTAGATATATAGACCCACATTTATTAAATTTCTGTTACCAGTTTTCAAAATCCTGAAGAATAAGACACGGAAGAGTATTTTATTCCACTAATTAGCATACAAATATTTCTACATAGTTGTGACCTCCAGTGTCCATAGACAGGAAGAATAATTAGAAAATTCACTAAATCTCCTGTAGTTTATATTTCAATTTCACAGAAACATAGTTAAGTATCATGCTTAAAATGGTTTTTTCTCTGTAAAGGTATTAATTGAAATT
Source organism: Puma concolor (assembly GCF_028749965.1). Lineage (NCBI taxonomy): Eukaryota > Metazoa > Chordata > Mammalia > Carnivora > Felidae > Puma > Puma concolor. The sequence goes on along the minus strand of NC_141674.1, from coordinate 69,264,347 downwards.
GTCCCTGAATACTGAAGAAAATCTTTTCAGTAAAACAGACAACATATTTTTAACAGAGTTTGAAGAATTCATTTGCAAACAATTCTTTGCAGTAAATCTTTGGCCCTCTTCCTAAATTTTAAAGCTTTTTCCTTTGTTTTTCTTTGAAGATAGAGCAAAGTGAATTATAAATCACCATATTATAACAAATGCATTCTGATATTATTCATCTACTAGAAAAATCTTTTCATACTTTAGGCTAAATAACAAAACTACAATTCAAGATGAAACATCATTCATTATTCCAAGACACATACACACACACACACACATACACACACACACACACACACACACACACACACACACACACACAGAATGAGTTCACTGTTCTCACTGTTTTATGGAAGAGAACCCGAAACCAGGGAAGAAAAGTCTTTGTCCAAGATCAGAGAAGAAATAACTACAATAAGATGGGCCTGGCTACTCAATGTCTCATTCAAGTCTGCAGAAGAAACAAATCTAAAACAAGCAGAATGATTCAAACAGAAGTTTCTTTCTCATTTGCATAACAGACTGAGACAGATGTTCCAGGTTAGCAGGTGCCTCCATGTGGTAACTCAGAGACCCAGGCCCCTGCCAACTTGTGGCTCAGCCATCCCTTAGTAGCTCATCATGGTCTGCTTGCAGCTGGAAGAAAGGGAAACAGAGTGAACGTGGCCATACCCTTCCTTAAAAGGCCCCAAAATGGCACACATAACATCTATCCCATTCACATTCCATTGGCTAGAACTCGAACATACTGTAACACATCAGATCAAAAGAGGGCAATTTAGTCTAGCACAGGAAAAATAAGAAATAAGTATTTTATGAATAGATCTTTCCCACACTTTGTATGTCCTATTCCATGTGACTCCAGAGTTGAAAGAATTCAGATGCAGAGAATTTTTTTTTTTTTTAATGTTTACTTATGGTTGAGAGAGAGAAAGACAGAGCATGAGCAAGAGAGGAGCAGAGAGAGAGGGAGGCACAGAATCCAAAGTGGGCTCCAGGCTCCAAGCTGTCAACACAGCTGACAGCCCCAAGGCAGGGCTTGAACTCACAAACCATGAGATCATGACCTGAGCCGAAGTTGGACGCTCAAGTAACTGAGCCACCCAGGTACCCCCAGATGCACAGAATTTCTAAAGAGTCTTCTATTACATGTTTTTAAACATTCTAGAATATTCCAAGAAATAATTTAGTCATTTTACAATGATATAATATAGGATAACTGTGATCAAAATACATTTTCTCTTTGTTCTATGCAAATAAAAACATTTTATCTTGGACAATTTTTGCCAGAGTTCTCTTTTGTTTTACCAGAGTAACAATACTTAAGAATCAGGGAATTAGAAATGTTATTTTAAAATTATCTGATCCAGGCATCTGGATGGCTCAGTTGGTTAAGCATCTGACTCATGATCTCAGCTCAGGTCTTGATCTCAGGGTCTTGAGTTCAAGCCCAGCGTTGGGCTCTGCACTGGGCATGAAGCCTACTTTAAAAAAAAAAAAAAAAAAACCAAATTATCTGATTCATTGTTCTACATTCAGGAAGGTGAACACCTATACCATTCTATTTTAATGGAAACACTTTTTCAAAGATGTGCAAAGGAGATTCCAGCAAGTCCTTGTATGCCCAACAACCCTGTCAGGAAATTCTTTCTTGTTGCTAATTTAAATTTGTTATCCTATAGCTTAAGCCCAGTTCCTTTTAGATCTTTCTTCGACATAAAAAACAGATGTTCTTTTATCCTTAGTATATTACACATTGCCACATTTCTACATTTAGCCTTGTCCCTAGCAAACTGAATAATCCCAGAACCTTTTCCCCACAGGTCCCATGCCCAAGCCCTTTAATTGTATTTACGTGTCTCCTTAGAAATCTGTCCAACTTTCTCATGTTTAAGTTTTCATGGTCCAGAATGAGGTCTTTGTAATTTAATCAATTTGTATAAATACCTGCTCTATGAGAGTATGGCATTCATGGAGAGAATATGAACCCAATTCCCAAGTAAATAATATTCTATCAACAATAAAATAAAATCTCATCACTATATTTTGTCTTTTTCTTGCCAGTTGCTGCATTCACATTTGTCATCCCCCTTACGCAGAAGTCTTGGCTCACAATCCACGTTTCCAGTTACAGAACTGGCAAAGGCCACATACTCCTTTCTCAACACACCCTTATCTCAGAAAAGTCAACACTTTTCTCCACAAATGTTGGGAATCTTTCACATTTTTACAACCAAGACACTTAAAATATTTCACATTCAAATAGCCTCTTTACAGCTTGCAAAAAGGCTCTAATATATGTGTTCTCATTAACTCTTCACAACAACCCTGGGAGGTAAATGACACATCTTCATTTGAAGGACAAGGAACCCGGAGTAGAGTTTAAGTGGTTTGCCTAAGATTGCTTAGGAGTAGGTGGCAGTTGTATATCACTAACTCAGAGCACTTAAGTCCAAATCTAATGCTTTTGCAGTCCATAGAGGGGAATGATTTCTTTCTTTGGTTTTAGATCTGCTGCCTAAGAATCTTAACAGAAATAAGTAATTCTTAAAAGTAAAAAGATGTTGGGGCGCCTGGGTGGCCCAGTCGGTTGAGCCTCCGACTTCAGCTCAGGTCACAGTCTCACGGGTTTGTGAGTTTGAGCCCCACGTTGGGCTCTGTGCTAACAGCTCAGAGACTGGAGTCTGCTTTGGATTCTGTGTCTCCCTCTCTCTCTTTCTGCCCCTCCCTGTATCATGCTCTGTCTCTATATCTGAAAAATAAATAAATGTTCTTTTTTTTTTTTTAAAGGGTATGTCGGTGGCTCAATCAGTTGAGCATCTGACTTTGGCTCAGGTCATGATCTCACGGTTCATGGGTTCAAGCCCTGCATCAGGCTCTGCGCTGGTGGCTCGGAGCCTGGAGCCTGCTTTGAATTCTGTGTCTCCCTCTCTCTCCCTGCCACTCCGTCACTCACACTCACTCTTTGTGTCTCAAAAAGCAAATAAATGTTAAAAATTTTTTTTAAGTAAAAAGATGTCGTATGAACTATATCAATAAAAATATCTGATTTGAAAACTATCTCCTATTATTAAAGGAGGGTGCTTAAATATGACTTCAGTGTCCGAAGACTGATCTTCATACAATGATTTCAAAAGATATTCGTCTTGAACATGGTTCAACAAGTGTGTGACTGCCTGTATTCTTGGAAGGGGGTAACGTGTTTGGTACAGAGTAGATGCTTGGTAAATGTGCACCTGAGCAACACATCGTTATTCATTATTCTTATGTAATTATTTGTGGAGTTTTTCAGAGCTTTCCAAAACTCAGTCACATGCTCATAAAAAGAAAACCCCATACATCCAAATATCAATCAGCCTTGATAAAAGACAGCAAACTTTTCTAACATATAAATCTTTTTTTTTTTTTTTTACAGTTTAGGTATTTAAGAGGTTTTTTTTTCATCTTTTTAGAAAAACTTGTTAAGGAGAAGTTAAAATGGATTTTATGAGATTTTGAAAACACACTATTTAATTCAAACATCCAGGGCAAACAAATTAATTTCATATATACCTATAGCTATAAATATATATATATATATGGCTTATTTTTTTTAATTTATTTATTCATTTTGAGAGAGACAGAGACAGAGTGAGTGGGGGAAGGGCAGAGCGACAGGGAGAGAATCTCAAGCAGGCTCTGTCCTGCCAGCGCAAAGCCCAACGCGGGACTCAAACCCACGAAACTGAGAGATCATGACCTGAAATGAAACCATGAGTCAGACACTCAACTGACTGAGCTACCCAGGCGCCCCATATATGACTTATTTTTTTATAGAAAACAAGTTTATTAATTTGGAACTTTTCAGATATGTTTTTGCCAACGATAATACCATTATTATCCACTAACCTTCCATCCAAATGAAAGTAACAGTAATTACATTAGACCAAACCTTGCTTATCCCATGATTGTGAAGTTTTATTGGCTGTCTGAGTTAGGAGGCACACAGGATTTGCAAAGACTCTCTCTTTATTATCCACTTGATTTAATAAAATTCTTCTTTGGGGAAAGTTTCTGGTATCAAGTAACTTTTATCAATGCATACGTCCTTTTAATCATTGTGTTAAAAGATTCAAAACTATGGAATTTCCTTTCCAGGGCTATACAACACTTTAAATCCTTAACAACTAATAGATTTTAATTTCCTCCAGTATACTCTGGGCAATGCATATTTTAATTATGTTTGTATGATTTATCTTGGGATTTTTGCTTGAAAATAGACATCGTATATTTGGTATTCATTTTTTAATCTAATTATATGACAAACTTATTGGCCTACAAGAGATTCATTTAATTTTGCAACATAATTTCACATTCCTATTCTGAATTGTTTTGTAGGTTTAGTTTTTGTCTTAATTAGAAGTAACTTGGAAGTAATTCCATGAGAAAATGAATATAAATTTAGAATTTGTTATATTACTACACACAAAGGAGAAACTTCTAAACTGTTTTTTGGCTAATATGCTATCATCACACTATTGCTTCCTCTGCCACTTTTTATTTAATAAAAATACTGTAATTTTAATAATAATTTTAAAAATTTAAATGGGATGTTTATGCCTATCAAATGTTAATGTTATTTATTTCATGCTAAAATGTATCTTTTGTCCTAAAAATGTATGTTTTAAACCAAATTTAAAACTCGATGGCAATTTTTTTCGAATTTTTTTCTTAAGATTTATTTTTAAGAGCGAGAGAGAGAGAGAGTACGTGAGCAGGGGAGGGTAGAGAGACACAGAATCCAAAGTAGGTGCCAGGCTCTGAGCTGTCAGCACAGAGCCTGGCGCGGGGCTTGAACTCATCAACTGTGAGATCATGACCTGAGCCGAAGTTGGACGCTTAACCGACTGAGCCACCCAGGCGCTTGGACTGCAATATTTTATATTAAAGATAAGGAATGGGATAAATCACTACAAGTTTTCCAACCAGAAAAGGAACACGCTCTGAGTTTCACAAAGTATTCGTTTTAGGCCCTAACACCCTTAACTGAACTTTCCAAGGTAGGGTAATATCTGCAAGTAAGTCTGTCATTGAGTGAAGAGCTTAGCTTTGAGGGAATAAATTCGGCAACAGAAATATCTAGCTAGATGTATAATATAATTTCACACTTACGGAGTTTGCTGCATGGAAATCACCTTCCTCTTTCATTTTGGTTGCACTGTTCTTGGGCACTTGCCATTTAATTTTGGGTTACTCATGCCTTGGAAGTTAGAGAAAACAACACAGAAGAATAATGCTGAAACCAAGCTTCTGCAACCATGGAATTATGGATCATGAAGATATGATGTGAAATTCCAATTATGCTATATTCGTTTACATTGCTGCCGCAATAAGCTTACATAAAGACTGGTTGGGGATATTCACTGGCCTATGCATTGCTATGTCGTAGAAGTATTGGTATCTGAAAACTAAGCTAGTTTGTACCACATTCACTAATTAAGCAACATCATCTCAATTTCTGCCATATTAATAATTAACTTATATGGAAGCTATAATTTCAGAGCCAAAATGATGGCGCAAAACAGTTACAGATGCAGTTACAGCTGTTTTTCTGTAAATCAATGTTTAGCATGACCCACTGCTGAAGGAAAGAAGAAAAAAAACCACTGGGAGAAATGCTTTTAAATTAATAGATTTATTCAAAGAACTTTTTTTTATCTTTTCATTTCTATCTCAATTAGACATTGGTGAAAGATGGAGCAGGAAGAGAAATAACAGAGTACTGGCACCTTCCTTTCCAGAAAGAAAAGCAACATGGGCTTATCCACAGAAATTTATAGCATGGGTGTAAATGAATAACGAATAATGATAGACAGAACAATGCCACAGGTGATAGGGCAATTGTAATTAACTGTACTGTCATATATAAGTGACAGATAATAGAGACCCTTTACCACCTTGGAGATTTACAGAACAAAACGCCTGTGTATAATTTAGTAAATACATATTTTTATAGAGGAGATTTACCATGTGTTAATTAGGAGGCAGTTTCAAGGATTTATTGCAGCACAAGAGAAAAAATGCATCTAGAGTAGGTAAACAAAGCAAAAAGAGAAAAGGTCAGGAATGGGAATTTGGCTAATTAAAAGGAAAAGGCAGGCATGTGGGTAGAAGACCAGATGAAATGGGAAAGTATTTTTCACAGAAGATATCCAGGTATGTCATCTGTAAAGCATACACCTTTGCTAGTAAGCAGGTTAAACACATATTCCTCCTCCAGTCTGTGCATTAGAATCTGCTTCTGACCAAGTAATGAATAACTTCATATGCTAGTGAATACTACACTAGGAATCTCACACCAATGGTGCGTGGCAAAACTCTGGATTTCCTAAGGACAGTGCCAGCTAATTAGAAGGCAGTATGCACGGTTTGGATAAGGGTTTTATCACCTTATAGAATCACTGATGTCTTTAAGACTTGAAGCCTGATTCCTTACATAAAAATCTATTCTGGATTCACAAGCTAATGAGTTGACAAAGCAGAGAAATTATATATGAAAATAAGTTCGGCTTCTTGACAAAAAAGGAGAGGGAGAGAGAGAAAATCAGTATCAAATCTTCAATCCTGAAATTAAATCTGCTGCTTTAGATTTTTTTCTTTTTTCTTTTTTTTTTCCTTTCTTCTTCTTTTGATGAAAAGCTGAAAACTTAAAGCACAAAGGTTTCACCAGCCCAGCAAGCAGATTCATGGCCTAAATAAATCCCTGAAAATTGTCCAGGTTCCCATTCTTCTTTAACACTAGAAGAGGCCAGACTGGGGCAGGCATTTCATGGAAGTCTCAGATCTCTGCCACATTACTTACATTGTGTGGGGAAAGAGCCTTGGCCAGATAAAGGCTTCTCGTTAATTTATAAGGGTGATAATGTTTTTCCATTCAGCATGCAAGATGTACACAGATGGGCCCTATGTTTCTTGATTTCCGCTCTACAAGACATCAAGTGCAATGCTTTGCACTGGATTCCTGGTGGGAGAGGTAGAAAGGAGATTTTTCATGCTCCTTATAGAAGCTGAAGGATAATAACTCAGGAAGAGTCACTTACAGAGTTTAGGGAACATTGGTGGCTGCTTCATTGTTCCTTTCACGGCAGGCTAGAGGGCAAAAGTTTATCAGAAGGGGAGAAAAAAAACCGAGGGTGAAATGGAACTGAAAAGAAATTCAAATTTGCTTAAATGAAATTTTCTCTGGGGCTTTAATTCTAGTCTTTGATTTACATTCTTCTAAAAAAAAAAAATTAGTGATGTTTTAAAAATGGCAGTCCTTTTGTATCCTTCATTTAATCATAAACCTTTGACTGTGGGCATTGTTAATAACATTAAATATTAGGCTTACATTGTTAGCTTAATAGTAAGTGGAAAGGATGGCTTTCTAATTGTATGATTTTTCTCACTCAAGCCTTCTCTCTTAATAAGCCGGTTTAAAAATTCAAGAGACAGTCTAATATTAGGGTACTTACTAGAGGAACTACTCATCCAAGAAAGAAGCATAGCCAGTGCAAATCACTTACAATTTAGAAATTAATGAGTTCTACCGAGTTTATCCTTGAAAATTATTAAAATGCTACCTAAAATGTGTATTAATTAGACATACAGTATCTTAAGTTTCTTAAATATTGCAAGCCAGTTTTTAAATAACATTTGAAAGTAAACCAAATAGAATTCACAGTCACTAACTCTTTATAGAATATTCAACTCTCTATCAAATAAATTTTAAAACAGGTTGTTTACTATATGAAATAACTGTACTGAAGTGTTATGTTTCACTTAGCAATATATTACTAGTCAGGGGTTTTTAACAGAATTTTTTTTTAGATTCTTTTTTTAACTTTGAGAATTTCTAACTCTCATTTTCCCTAATAAAGTAGAATCTACAGGTTTCCTCTCACATATCCGTGGTCCCACAAGTAACTGGCCTAGAGTCATGGATACTTTCTAGTCTGATGTGTTCTCTATTCAAATCAGTTTCATGAGTAATGGTTCAAAGTTATGAAATGTTCACTTAATAGTTTATAGAAAGAGTGTTTAAGGTAAGGATATTCAGTGGTTTGTGCACAATACTGTAGAAATACTGGCATCAGAAAACCAACTCAATCTGAGCAAATTTATATCTACACAGCTTTTCTCTTAGTAAAAGGAAGAAATATCTGCGTGGTAGCATGATTTTTGTAACAAAGGTCCTCTCAGTTATAGATGACGTAATCTACAGTTAGAATGGCCATTTGCCTAGGTGCTAGGTAATAAGATGAAAGCAGAAGTGATATATATGTCGGTTTGAGGCTTTCTCCCTGAAAAAAAAATGTGCATGTGCTCCCAGGCTCTTTGTTCTCTCCGGTTGGGACATGATAACAACTGTAGTAGCCACCGTGGACCCAGAGAAGGTAGCTATGGGGCAAGGGTGGCAGCTTCTTTTTACCAGCCTTGCATCTCAAAACTCTGGATTGTTGTAAGAGAACAGACAGTTCTATAATTTTAAACCACTGCTTTGGATTCTCTTTATTAAAGACTCCTTTACCTCTGTTAGAGCTGAGCCCCACACCAATTCCAAGGGTGAAACATACCATGCCTTCACTTGTAGGGTTTTAGACCAAACTCAGTAGATTTCCTTTATGTACGTGAAAGCTTTTGAAAAAAAAAAAAAATGATACTATCAAAATGAAAAGGGTTATTATTATTATTATCATTATTATTATCTAGAGATTTTTTTTTTCAAATTGTAGTAGCTACTGGTCTAATGTTTGAGAATTAAGATAGAGAGGGGAAATAAATATATAAAAAGAAAGAATGTATCTGAAATTCATAGAGTAAGTATACCTCAATAAAGTCTAAATTTAGAATTTAGGTTCTAAATGCTTTAACCCTCAAAATGAGTCAAAGTTATACACAAATATGAGTCATTGTTAAGGGTATATAAATGAAAGTCAAGTGGAAACACAAAACTCTGAAATAAGAATTACTAAATTTGATATTAAGCAATGCATATATTTCATCAATACTGGTTCACATTCTTACAGGATGATTTCATTTGAAAAAATGTATAGTTTATCATTTTACAATCAAGATTGATAGTAAATTATCTAAATATATAGTTAAATAGAAGACTAAAATATGCATGTGGTTATCTCTTGATTCTTTGAAAATCAAAAGCAAGATCAACGTAATGTCTCTTTATTTTCTTTAGAACAGATGTTGGCAGATTTTTGTAAAGGGTCTAATAGTCAATATTTTAGGCTTTGTGGGCCTTAAAGTCTGCATAGCAACTATATAACTGCCAGTTAGAGCAAAATCAGCCATAGATAATATAGAAATGAATGAACATGTCTGTGTTCCAATAAAACTGTTCATGAACACTAAAATTTTAATTTCCTACAATTTCCACATATCATGAAATATTACTCCTCTTTTGATTTTTCTAAACATTTAAAAAGATAACAGCAATTTGAAACTCACAAGCCTTACAAAACAGGCAACAGACCAGATTTTGCCTGCTGGCCATAGTTTGCCAATCCCTGATATAAAATGATCACAAAATCAAATCAATATATACAGAAACATTTACCTATGGAAGATGAATTTTAAATCTCTCCCTTATTTAGGTCAGTTAAAAGGGTTTTACAAGAGGTAACTGAAACTCATTCATTCAACAAATATTAGTGAGATCCTACTGGGAAGCACACAGTACAAATAAAGCAAGTCTCTGCCTCACGGGAATTTTAGTCCAGTTTGTGAAACAGACATGAATAAATAACTAGTGCAAATAAACTGTAATCAACTACAATATCCAGTTTAATTCAAAAATTAAATAAAACTGGTTTTCAACACCAATTTATTTCATTTAATTATAAAATGAAAATTATAAATTTTCCTTTTTTTAATTTTTTTTCACATTTATTTATTTTTGAGAGACAGAGTAAAACAGAGCATGAGTGGGGGAGGGGCAGAGAGAGAAGGAGAAACAGAATCTGAAGCAGGCTCCAGGCTCTGAGCTGTCAGCACAGAGCCCGACACGGAGCTCAAACCCACCAACCATGAGATCACGACCTGAGCCAAATTCAGATGCTCAACTGACTGAGCCACCCAGGTGCTCCTAAAAATTATAAATTTTCAAATAAAATGTTATTTTTTTTATTATTTGAGAGAGAGAGAGAGAACACAAGCATGACCAGAGCAGGGACAAAGAGAGAGAAAGAGAGAGAATACCAAGCAGGCTCCGTGCTGTCAGCACAGAGCCTGACATGGGGCTCTATCCCATGAACCCTGACATCATGGCCTGGGCTGAAATCAAGAGTCAAATGCTTAACCGACTGAAGCAGGTGCCCCTTCAATCAAAATGTTCTAATGATATGGGGAAGTTGAGCAAATTGAAGAAAATTTTAGACTAGTAGCTGAAAGGTAAAGATGGAGCTAGAACTAGCAGATGAAAAGATGTATGGGATTGCTCTTACTTTAACATCTTGACCTTATTTTGATTGAGTTTCATAATGGTCTCATATTAGATCCCATGACTCATAAAGATTACTTCTATTAAGACACTGGGGCGCCTGGGTGGCGCAGTCGGTTAAGCGTCCGACTTCAGCCAGGTCACGATCTCGCGGTCCGTGAGTTCGAGCCCCGCGTCAGGCTCTGGGCTGATGGCTCGGAGCCTGGAGCCTGTTTCCGATTCTGTGTCTCCCTCTCTCTCTGCCCCTCCCCCGTTCATGCTCTGTCTCTCTCTGTCCCAAAAATAAATAAAAACGTTGAAAAAAAAAAAAAAATTTAAAAAAAAAAAAAAAAAAAAAAAAAAAAGACACAAAGACACGAACGACCCTCTAAGAATCCTCAAACCAGACTAGTTTTCTTCAAATTAGAACACAGAAAATTACTTAGCAGTCATTAAATATTTTATACATGCAAAGCACTATTGATACAGAAATAATAGTAAGTACTATTTGGGACTATTCACTATATTCATTAAATAATGTAAAAATTGCTTGATATATATTCTCATATTTAATTCTCACACAGCTCTAGGAAACAGATAATATTCTCATGATTTCAAAGATGAGAGATTAAGTACCAGAGGTAAAGATAAAGATGTCAATCCATATCTTCCTAATGCCCAAACACGTGCTCTGTTCCACTAGCCGATACTGCCCTACAGGTGCTTACTACAGGTAAGTATACAATAAATAATAAAAGATATAAAGTTTCATGAAAGCATAAAGCTAATAATAATAATTAATTAATAATATTAATAGTATGTAACATTTGCTTGAACAATTATGCTGTGCCAAACACTTTTTAAACACTTTCTACTAATTTTAAGATATAATCTCTACTAAATCTCTATAAGGCAAGTATTATTCCCCATTTCATATACAAGGAAATTAAGAAAGATGAAAACAAAGTAACTTACCAAATGTCAAACAGTTGGGGTGCCTGGCTCAACTGGTTAAGAGTCTGACTCTTGATTTCAGCTCAAGTCATGATCTCATAGTCATGAGATCAAGCCCCACATCAGCCTCTGCACTGAACACAGAGCCTGCTTAAGATTCTCTCTCTCCCTCTCCCTCTACTCCTCTCTCTCTCTCTCATGTGTGGAAAAAAAAAAAAAAAGCCAAAAAAAGGTCAAACAGCTAATAGGTAATGGATCCACAATTTAAACTCAAGAAATCTCTTTCCAGGATTTACACATTTATGTCAAGACCACTGCCCACAGCCACACAGGTAATGCTCTGCACAACTCTTGGAAACACCATTCATTGATCACAAAGAACTTTGCATAACATGGCAAAGATATTGGACTTTGTCTGTAATACTGGTGAGCCACTAAAGTCCTCTGTGGTTTGAAAAGAATGAATATGTTTTAGAATAATTACTCTGAAGACAAGGGAAAGATAGACTCCAGGATAAGTTACCAATGTCATAGTTCTATCTAAAACAATAAAAATAAATGCTAAAAACCTGAACTATGACAACAGAAGTGGGACAAGAATGGGTCTCAACATCATTAATCCAGACAGGGAAGTGCAGGAAGGTGTACAGAATTGTGTGTGTAGATTTGGAGGGGAATATGATTGATGATTGAGGTGTGCAAGCTGTAAAGAGTCTGAGGTTCTGTGGCCCTGTAGGAAGAGATGGTTAGTAGACAGATGGACATGTGGCTCCAGGGATGAGTCTGAACAGATTAATATGGTTCCCAAAAACACAGGTGGTAATATCATGGATTTTTGTAAATAATTCAGGAATGAATGCAAAGAAGAGAAAGACAAATTTGAGGATAGAACTGTGTAGAGGGGTGCCTGGGTGGTTCAGTTGGTAAGTGCCTGACTTCAGCTCAGATCATGATCTCACGGTCTGTGTGAGTTTGAGGCTTGCATCGGGGTCTTTGCTGACAGCTCAGAGCCTAGAGTCTGCTCAGAGTCTCTGTCTCCCTCTCTCTCTGCCCCTTCCCCATTTGCGCTCCTTCTCTCTCTCTCTCTCTCTCTCTCTCAAAAATAAACATTAAAAATTTTTTTAAAAAAAGAACTGTGTAGAACAGTTACAGTTAAGCAATACATGAAGGAAGAGTTTTCCTTGAAAATAAATAATATGAATGGTCATACAGGTATAAAGAAAATAGGAAAAAATGATGACACAGAAGAATCAAATGCTGGCTGCACAGAAGGCAAGTAAATCAGACTGGACCCACCCAAGAATTGGTCAACTTAGGAAATAATTTGAGACCACAAGTAAGTGGAGTTGTAGTGAAGTAAATTAAACAATTACAACCTAGATCAAAACATCAGTGCATTCCTTAATTATGTCTCAAAGACAACAACAAGTAGTTACTGAGTATCCACAGTCCTCTCAACATTCAATCGGGTGTTACAGATATGACAGTAAACAAATTTGCAGTCTACTAGGTGAATGGTGGGGAACAGGCATGAATAGCAACAGTATAAGCAATACAGTAGGAGTAAACATGAAGTTTTATTAGGGGAGCCCATTTGGAGATAAACAACTTAGTCTGGTGTGATACCAAGGCTATGATCCAATAAATTTTATTTCCAAAAACACAGCAGACCAGATTTAGTCAGTGGGCCATAGATCATTCTCCCAGGAACAGAAGCTGACAATTCACCATCTTTATCTATTAGGGTTTATATTCAGGGAGCAATGGCCATGAGGAGTTTCCTTAAACTTTGCTGTGACATGAAAAGATATATGCCAGCAGTGATGGTCTAGTTTTATCAACTATGCTAAATAAAGAAGACATCCCAAGTGCTCAGATATCTACAGCCTTCAGCTCAAAATAAGTAGATGCCTTCAGTTCAGTAGATGACTAGAATAATTGTACCAATTTTAAACAGCTACATGCTTCTAAGCTTAACATACACCTCGAAAAGAGAAATAGATGCACTAGAAAATTGAAAAGATACTACTTGTGCACTTAGTTTTATTTTCGTTAGTAATTATGCAAATTGCAAAGTTATATTTTCATAAATTGATATAGTATTCTAGGGAAGTGACTAAAAATAAGAGATAGGGGTGCCTGGGTGGTTCAGTTGGTTGAATGTCCGACTCTTGATTTCAGCTCAAGTCCTGATCCCAGGGTTGTGGGATTAAGCCCCACATCAGGCCCCATGCTGATGTGGAGCCTGCTTAAGATTCCCTCTATGTCTTTCTCTTTCTCTCTCTCTCTCTCTCTCTCTCTCTGTCTCCTTCTCTCTCTCCCCCTCCGTCCCTCTCTCTCTTGCTCACGTGCACTCTCTCTCTCTCTCTAAAATAAAAGAAAATAAAATATATTTTTAAAAATAAGGGATAAATAGAAATTATCTCCTTATGCATACTGAGTAGTGTCTATTCTACCAAAGTTCCCATCAAGACAATACTATCATCTCATGGAAATAACCTCAGGTGACTAGGACAACAAATGTAAAACGGGGTGTTTTTCCCCATTACAGCTCCTTCTTTGCTCTCATCCTATTGTTTAGAAGTTCACATAACTTATCAAATTAGCAAAAACGTCAGCAAGTATTACAGTCCTGGCTCCCAGCGTTAGTTTTGATCATTTAGCTCATTTCTTCAATTCTCTGGAGGTTCAAAAGACCTTTGGCAATTCCATTAAATGATGTGTTATTTTCTTCAGTAAATGTCATTTCCCTAATCTAGTAATTAAGAAAAAACAAAGAACAGTTTTCTCAGTGAATGTTGCTTGCTTTCTTTTTGTGCTATATTTCTACCATTTGCCATTTCTTACCAAAAAAAAAAAAAAAAGTAAAAGTAAAAAATGAGGTTATTATTATTAATGACTAACATTTAATTAGGTTGTTTGATCTTTGGTTAAACAAGTTTGCAGATTTCCATTACCATACCTACAAAGATCAGCCCAATGCTTTTAATGAATATGGACGTATTCATATAATGACAAAGCCCTTGATTCTCTGGCTGCAGAATTACTACGCAATGATCACAAGAAAATATGTGATACACACGAAACACAAATCCTTAATTTTTCACAGAAATCTAACTTCTAATGACATATTTAGGTCAATAGTGTGTATTGTGTGATCATAATTATATTAATATAGAACTTAATAAACAGAATATTTTCTAATTATTCAGAGTTCAGGCATAAACGCTAATAGTTAAGTTCATATGGAATTGATTTTTAAGATCTGATTTCCATAGTATTCAGTTCTTCAATGGATTGTCCATATCAACAGAATATATGACTTGGCATATAAAGCCGTTCCTTATATGGCCAAAATGTACCATTCTGTTACAATTCATTCTCCTTATCCCCTCCACCCTCACCACTGCTGCCACTAACCCATTTCATGGGATGCTATAAACATACCAAATCACTGATTGCTATTTAAATATATCATCCTGGCTCATACTTCTATGACATTGCACATGCTTTCCCGCTTACTTAAAATTACCCACTCTACCTCATCTACACTAAGGCTACCCTTACAGACTCTGCCCAACATTATTTCTTCTATTCATTCATTTGTTCAAAAGTATATTGACCATCTCCTATATGCCAGATATTGTTTAGGCACTGGAGAGACAATGGTGAACAAGATAGTCCCTGCTCTCAGGGAGCTCACGTCCAGAAGAAGAAACAAATAAACAAACACAAAAATAAACAAGATAATTACAGATCTTCCTCAACTTACAACGGGGGCACTTCTCAATAAACCCATTGTAGGTTGAAAATACCTTAAGTTGAAAATACACTTAATAAACTAACTTACTGACCATCATAGCTTAGCCTATAGGGCCTACCTTCAACATGCTCAGAACATTTACATTAGCCTACAATTGGGCAAAAGCAACAAACACAAGGCCTATTTTTAATAAAGTGTTGAATATGTCATGTAATTTACTGAATACTGTACTGAAAGTGAAAAATAGGATGACTATTTGGGTAAAGAATGGTTGTCAGTGCATTAATTGTTTACCCTTGAGATCCCAAGGCTGACTGCAAGCTAAGGCTTGCTGCCACTGCCAGCATCATGAGGGAGGATCACACACATATTGCTGGCCCAGGAAAAGATCAAAATTCGCATTGCAACATGCGGTTCCTACTAATGTGTATTGCTTTCACACCATCATTAAATCGAAAAGTTGAAAGTTGAACCTGTAAATTGGGAATGATTTATCTGTTATAAAATGTGAAAATGGCCATAAAGTAAATGGAGTGATGTGAGAGAGAGTAAAGTGTGGGCAACTATGATTGCAGATATGTGGTAAGGGAAGGAGTCTCAATAGAAGTGACATTCCTGAAAAGAAGGGACAAGGTGTGTGAAGCCCTGGAACCAAAATGACCTCAGCCTGCTCCTGTTCAGGAGTTAAAAGGAGGCCAGTGTGAATTGGAGCATAAAACCATGGGCTAAGGTGATGGGACATGAGCTTTCACTCCTAAACTTCTGGAGTCCATCCTCCTGAAGTCAGTCCATCAGCAGCCCCCTTCAATACCGCACATAAGGTCATGATGCACTATTTTAATTACCTGCCTACAACTCAACTTTGAGCTCTTTAAGGGCAAATTGCTGTGTGTGTGTATGTGTTTAATATATATATTTATATATATATTACACATCTTTATAAACCCATCACCTATTAGGGACAAGTATGTACTGTGTGTTCCATAAATATTTGTTCACTGTTAATATCTGATCCTAACCCCTTCTAATGTCCTCAAGGACCCACTTCATTGTTTTCCACACTTATCCACACCTTTACCTGCTCTAGTGACTGAATACATAAATAATTTCACATATTTCCAGTTAAAAAAAAAATCTCCCTTAAACCCGACCTCCCCTCTAACCACAACCTTTCCAGTTTACTTGATGAAAATTCCTTGAGAAAAGGATTCACTCATTGTTTCCACTTCCTAATTTCTCCTATCCTTCCTCATTTCACTGCAATTCAGCTTTACTTTTTTGGTTTTTTTAGTTCTTTAGCACTGACAAAGCTGGTTGTTATGTATCTGAACTAGGGACTCAAACTGTGCGGGTATGAATTTTTGTTTTATCATGTAGGGCAGGGGACTTAACCTGTGTGTCAACAGTCTCATCTGTAACATGGGGATAATAACAGCATACGCTTGCTATGAGGATTAAATGAGCTACCACATGTAAAGTACCTAACAAAGTGAATACAACTGATGCCTTACCCTTTATATTCACAATAAATTTACTCATCATGCTGACTCTTCTGCAGCTCTTCTTGGTCTTGAAATTATTTTCTCCTGTAGTTTTCAGATCACCACTGTCTCCTTTCCCTTCTCCCTTTCTAGCCATTATTTCTCAATTTCATGAATCCTTTTCTTTCAGTCTCTCCTAAATGTGTGTACCAGAACTCTCTCCTTTTTCACTGTAAGCTCTTCATTCAAATCCATCCGTTTGAGTCACCCCTTAAATCCTAAGGAACTCGAAACCCTTATCCTGAACCCAGGTCTTTTTTTCTGAGTTTTAGACCTACACAGGACTCCTTTCAGATTGTGCCCCATCTAGCTTTTTCAGCAAGACCCTCAAACTCAACACCTCCATCCATGAAATCAGCTTTGCAACCCCTCTGGGGCTCCCTGCTGCAAGGAATAGCAGATACCCACCCAATTCTATCCCAGGTATCCCATTCAGAAACATTAGATTCTGAGACTCTGCTCTTCCTCTTCTCCTCGTCCTTTAAATCTGTCTTTTTCTCCACCTTCCAGATCTCCCCAGAATGAATGACTCCTCTCTAGTCTGTTTCCATTGTGGCACTTTACACCAGGCTTCCACCATCTCTCATGTGTGGAAACCCTCTTACCTGATCGCCATGCCTTCAGGCTCACAAACTTTCAATCTATCCCCACACAGCAGCCAACAAGATCTTTTTAAAACGCATATCCGATCATGCCATTGCCCTGCTTAAACCCCCGCAATGATTCCCCAAAGCTTTCAGGATACAGTTCAAACTCGTCAGTTTAGTTGGAGGCCCTCTGCCTGAGCCAGATCAGTGCCCTTAATAGCTCCCTCCTCACCAATTCAGGAGGCTGCAAGTGCCCTATAAAAATCTGCTGCAGCTATGTTCCGGCTGCTCAGGAAATTTCTCCAAGCTCCACATCGCACCCAGGTCGCAGCTTTGAGCCTCCGCTCTCGTCTCAAGTCCCTGTCTTCCTTCGTCCCTGCCTCCAACCTAAACGCTGCCTTGTTGCCTCCTTAGACGTCAGATCTACTGGCTCTCAATTTCTCATTCTCTCCAAAGTATGGTCTCTTTAACCACTCCTGGTGCTCTGTTGCACACTGTGGCCCATGAGCAAGGGACATTCCAGCCACTATTACTCATCTGGGCTCTCCTAACTCTGCTCCTAGCCTCACCCAGCATCCAGTTTCTACCTGCCTGCAAGAGGACACGGAAATGTCTCCATAAACTCATCAATCCTTGTGCTCCACCCACAGGAACATTTGTGTTCCCCAAACAGTTCATGCTTTTTCATACCTTTGTCCATTTACACAAGCTGTTCCCTTTGCCTGGAATACACCAGTCTTCCCCTACTACTCACATATACAACACTGCCTAACACATACATCCACCAGTTCATTCAGGCCAGCATTCAAGATTCAACTCTCAGAAGCCTTTGGTGACACCTGCTCTGTTCTTAATTAGAAACCTCTCGTCCATCCTCTGAATTCTTCTATATAAATCTAACATACTGCTTACTATTAAAAAGTTCTTGGGGCACCTGGGTGGCTCAGTTGAGTAAGCGTCTGACTTCAGCTCAGGTCATTATCTCAAGGTTCCTGAGTTCAAGCCCTGCATCAGGCTCTATGCTGACAGCTCTGAACCTGGACCCTGCTTCGGATTCTGTATCTCCCTCTCTCTCCGCCCTTCCCTTGCTCGCATTCTGTCTGTCTGTGTCTCTCTCTCAAAAATAAATAAACATTAAAAAAAAATTAAAAGAAAAAGTTCTTTCATTTCCTTTCCTCCACTACTAGATAGTCAGCCTGTGAGGTCAGGGAAATGTAACCAATCTTTGTATCTCGGTGCCCAGTAGACTGCTTAATTTATCATGAGTACCTACTAAATACTCATTCAATGAATGAATGAGTGAATGAATGAATGAATGAATGAATTTCATAGTCCTAGAATAAACTGAATAAATGTCATTTTGAAACATTTTTTGGATGTAAGAGTAATTTCATTTTACAGTGATTTATAAACAACTCCAAGTATGCTTCAATATTAGTACCTTTTAAACTAGATATATTCATAATATCTCTAGGTCACATGACATGCTTCTACTTTTAACTTAGACTTGTAATGGATTGACTCTTTTCAAAATGAAATCAATACCTATCAATTTCCTTCTCTAGAAGGCCTGTGTGATGAGGCAGGGAATCTCAGCAGAGATTGCCCATGTGCAGTGTTATATAGTGTATTTGATGTGGATAGATTCTCACTAGGGAATAAAATAAGATACCCCATTTTTTTCTCATCATGCATTTGCAAGGCTTTAGGAAAGAACATTTGCATTGCAACTTCCTGAGCAACTTAGCTCCTGTAGTGTTTTTAATTGCGCCATTTATACCTGACAATATTATCCCTATGACTAAACGTAATATTACTGAACATAGTTATTGGATATATTATTAAAACTGGTAAAGACAAATGTGTGGAATACAGATATTATTTTGCCTGATACAACACTTCATAGTTCTAAGCCCTAACACACACACACACACACACACACACACACACACACATCTTTAACTATATTTAAATAGTATGTGATGCATAATGTTAAGAATAACCAACACTTACTGAGTGCTCACTATGAGCCAAGAACTACTCTGAGAATTTTATGTACATTATAACATTTAGATCTTATAAGAATCCCAAGAAACAGTTAGTATTATTGCCCCCCCTTTTCAGCTGAGGCAAAGGACACAAAGAAAAATAAATAGCCTGAGGTCATACAGCTAGTGAGTGATAAATCCAGAACAGAAATCAAGGCAGTCTAATTTCAGAGCTCTGCTTTTAATCTCTTTGCTATCTTGTTTTTGTAAGTATCATAGTATAAAACAAAGTTTTGCATGGGTTTACCAAGAAAGGTATTTTTAAAAAAATTTAAAAACACAGGTGAAATGCTTTCCTTCCATGCATATAATATTGCATAAATATTGCATGCATATAATCATGGAATTATATGCATGCAACAAATTCAGTATAATTCCTGTGTATGTACTTACAATCATAACTACCAATCTATCTCTTGTTGCCCCACAACAGTGTTTGACCTTATACCTCTGACACATGGTAGAGACTCTGGTATATAAAAGGTGCCAAAAAAGTTTTAATAATGACATTTATGAATAAATACCAACAAAGACAGAATTTGATGAATAAATTATACAGCTACAGATTGAGCAATGTGATAAAAATTTTGTTTTAAGTATTCCATTGAATCCTCAATAATTATATGGGTTAGAAAGTATATCCATTATACCAATCTTTTCTGCGTATTACAGAAATTAAGTAACTTGCCTAAGGTCACAGAGCTGGCAAATGGTAAAGCCAGGATTCAAACCCGTATCTGTGTTACTACAAATATCAATGCTGTTGTGGTTTTAAGCACCTTCAACTTACAGTCGTAGCACTAAAAGAGATCCAATATTGGGTTGGGTTTACCACAATCCTGTCCAGCCTGGGAAATTTTGTGATTTTATTAGTCCTTAATTTCTAGGTACACAATTATAAAACAACAATACCAAATATACAGATATTATATGTATGAGGCAAACAAATTTGTGTACATTGTTTTCTCCAACTATTTCTTACTTCCATCTTATTTCTTTTTCATTGCTAATGGATACACACACAAAGGACAGGATACTGAACTCTTAACATTATTATGGAAGAAGTTAGGGGTTAATCAAGCTTCCAGGTGACCCTTGCAGAGCCTCACATTTCTGTTTCCATATAAGCAATGCTGAGGTCAATGGAAAAAGCAGAGTTCTAGAGAAGCCCAAACAAAACTGATGATCCAATATATTGCTCAAAGTACAAGTTAAAAAATGAGAACGTATCTTGAAAAAAAAGTTCCTAAAGCATTTATTATAATGTGTGTGCAAAACACACTTAATGGAGGAAGAGTAATAGAGAATAAAATATAAGTTTCACACTTAGCAAAGATAAGACTGGAGAGAGTAGGAAAATACTCAACAATTAATAAAGCACTTCACCATAGCAGGCACTCAGTAAATATTTACTGAATAAATGAATGAGGTTCAAATTTACTTCTACAAAATAGGCTATATTTCACTAAAGGTAACTTTTGTGACATACATTATCAAAATTATTATAAATAACTATAAAATCTAGCTAAAATCTTAAAAATTTAAATAAATGTTTAAAAAGTGACAATTCTAATATCTTAAAATAATTTTCATCTACTTCAATTTATCTGATTAGTGCCTCCCTACCTAGAATAGTTGACAGATTTGAAAGTAGTTGTGTTACTTTCCAGTGACTCCAGAATTCAAATCATATTGTGCTATTCATTAGTACTACAGTTCTTACAGAATAATCCCTAACATACTGAGGTATTAAAAAAGAGAGAGAAAGAGAGAGAGCGATATTTCCTGTTGTTGTTTAGGATCTTGTTTATTCAATATTTTCTATCATTTTCCTAACAATCAAAAGAATTTTTTTATTCTTTTTAAATCAGATTACATACCAGCTGAGATCGCATTCAAGTATAGTATTCCACCCATCCACAATTCTTAAAATTGGTAACAACTCAATTCTTCATATAAAATTGAGATTACTATTCCACTGACCAGACAAGATAAAAAACATATTCTTCTTTTCTTTTTAAGTTTTTACTTATTTTTGAGACAGAGAGAGAGCATGAGCAGGGAAGGGGCAGAGAGAGAGGGAGACCCAGAATCTGAAGCAGGCTCCAGGCTCTGAGCTGTCAGCACAGAGCCTGACGTGGGGCTTGAACTCACAGACCGTGAGATCATGACCAGAGCCGAAGTCAGACGCTTAACTGACTGAGCCACCCAAGTGCCCCTAAAAAACATATTCTTAATATGAAATGACTTCTAAGCAAATCTAATCAGAAACAAGTAATAAAGTCAACCTAGATAATTAGCATGACTTTTCACTACAACAGTAAAGGATGGCTCTTTCAGAACTCCGCCATGGCTTGGATAATCTCACCAATCTATTTTTGTTGTTGTTGTTGCTGTTGCTGTGCCAATTAAACATCAGACATCAAGACTTAATTCAACAGTATTTTGGCCCTATTGATCACTTTTTCCTTTAAATTATCTTCAGTGCCGGGGCCCCTGGGTGGTTCAGTCAGTTGAGCGTCGGACTTCAGCTCAGGTCAGGATCTCGCAGTTTGTGAGTTTGAGCCCCACGTCAGACTCTGTGCTGACAGCTCAGAGCCTGGAGCCTGTTTCAGATTCTGTGTCTCCCTCTCTCTCTCTCTGCCCCTTCCCTGCTCATGCTCTGTCTCTCTCAAAATGAATAAACATTTAAAAAAATTAAAAAAAAATTATCCTCAGTGCCTTTGCCACAACCTACGCATTTTTTTTTAAATATGGAATTTATTGTCAGATTGGTTTCCATACAACACCCAGTGCTCATCCCAAAAGGTGCCCTCCTCAATACCCATCACCCAACCTCCCCTCCCTCCCACCCTCCATCAACCCTCAGTTTGTTCTCAGTTTTAAGAGTCTCTTATGCTTTGGCTCTCTCCCTCTCCAACCTTTTTTTTTTTTTTCCTTCCCCTCCTTCATGGTCTTCCTGTTGGTGGGAATGCAAACTGGTGCAGCCACTCTGGAAAACAGTGTGGAGGTTCCTCAAAAACTTAAAAAAAGATCTACCCTATGACCCAGAAATAGCACTGCTAGGAATTTACCCAAGGGATACAGGAGTGCTGATGCAGAGGGGCACTTGTACCACATTTTCTAAAATTATACTAAGAAGTAGAATTGGGGCACCTTGTTGGCTCAGTTGGTTAAGCGTCCATCTCTTGATTTTGGCTCAGGTCATGATCTCATGGTTCATAGAGACTGCTTGAAATTCTCTCTCTCTCTCTCTCAATCTCTCTCTCTGCCCCTGCCCCGTTCTTTTTCATTGCTAATGGTGCATGTGTGTGTGTTCTCTCTCTCTCTCTCAAAATAAGTAAATATTTTTTAAAGAAAGAAAACCTAAAAAAAGTAGAATTGTTTCTATTTCATTTATTCTTAAGGGCAAAACCAAAACAACTATAATTTTATAAAACACAAATTTTATTTTACTATATTAGCAACTACATGAAATTAGTTTTATTTTTTTCCCACTTAATTGACCATAGGCATTGATACTAAGGAGGAAAAAAAGGTGTTATTAGTCAAATACCTTTTCTGTATATCCTTAATAGTCTCTCATGTAAATTAATACTGATGCAAGTTAATATCTTAATTCTAAAAAGTTTAATTAAAACAACTTTTCCTGATTCCAGATCTAAATATATCTCCCTGAATCATTTTTCAGTTCCTTTTGTAATATCCATCTTAAACAGATATCCTAGTTTATTCTGGCTCTGATTCAATCTTCCAAAACTTCCTCTCTGTTTACTTGGGTCTTTTGGAAGAGTTCCAAGTTTGTCTCTCGTCTCTGAAAAAAGATGAATGAAATTGAAATTACATTTACTGTTCTTTTGACTCTCATGTTTGTGCTCAAAGACAGAGCTAATTTCATAAAGAAAAATGGCCAAATTCATTTATTTTAGCACTCACTAAAATGGGGTTTATTCACAGCTCATATAACCTTACTCCCATTCTTTTATTAAACAATAAAATCCTTATTAAAGAATAGATTATTGTTTTCCCAGGTATTGCTATAAAAAGCTTTATACAATCCCAAGTATTCTCAAGTAATCTAAAAGTTAAACTCCTTTTAGAGCTGAAGAAACTGAAGTCTGGAACAGTTAAGAGACTCCTCCAAGGTCACAAGGCTAATTTGTGGCCACCCTGAGCCTAGAAACCCAGCCTAGTACCAGTTCTGATCTCAACTTACTCCTGTGATTGCCTGTAACTTCTCAGGCTATTGAACTGCTGATTTGATCTTCAAAGTTTTTATGGAATGTTGAAAAGTCAACTATTTGTCTCATTCTTTCCATTGTTGTGCAGTTATCTTGATCTTTCTCAAAAGGGAAATAAGAATAAATAAACATCAAAAATCATTATTTGCCGTAAATATAGAGAAAACTACAAACCATATATCTTGAGAAAATATGTAGCAAATAGATGATAGGGTGATAAGCACTGTACAAGTAGATGACAGACCCAAAGATTGATAGATAGAAAATTTGCCCACTATTACATTTTCAATACATAACACTTAACTCCTCAAAGGTTTTTGTGCACACAAACAAAAGAACCCTCAGCTTAAGGGCATCTACGAATTTTTAGTAGTCTGCACAAATATTTCAATTCAGAAATAGAACATGTCAAGTATTGTCCTACAAAGATGTAAAATACTTTAAATTGCTCAAAAGAGGATGTTTCACATAAGACAAAATAAAGTTATTATAATGATTTGCTTATGTCCCATATTTTTTCTGATTATTAGTTTATAAAGGCTTACAAGCACCTGCAAAAGACTGAGAAATAAATACATACCTGGTCTAATGCAACAGCTATGTTTCATACAATTCATGAATGAATCAATGTTTTTGTAAATCATAATCTTATTTTAAAATGCATGGCAAGCTTTCTATTTAAGGGGACTCTGCAATAACTCTTACAAAGAATAATTCAAAATAATCACCCTATTTTATCTACAGAACTGCCAAAGAGAGAAACCAACTAGATGTCTGAGGCAAGCCCTCAGAGGCAGCCAGCACTATGACAGAGTGAGCATGCTAAGGGATTTAGTCCCTGCTCAGAAGGTGTGGGCCAGTTTTCAGTCCCAGCCAGAATCTATAACCAACTGGACAGCTTACAAAAACATAACCAGTCCATGCCCCATCCCAAAGTAATTAAGTCAAAGCCTCTGTTAGTATTGATAATACTCACAAAAGCAGTGCCACTGGAGTGTAGCTACCACAACTTGAAAAGAAGTGGGTTGAACAGAAAACAGGAAGAGGAGAATCAGAAACAAAATACAAGCCACACTTTCCAGGAGGTCCAGCCTAAAGGGAATAAATGAAATAATCATTGGAAGTAGATTCACAGACAAAAGGTTTTCTTTGGTTAGTGTTTGGTTTCATTTGCCTTTTAAGATGGGAAATAGAATAACACACCCATATGTTAGTGGGTATGAGTCAACAGAAAAGAAGCTTATATCATCAGAGAAGGAAGGGGCAATTGCTGGTGTGCTGGCCCTGAACAAGCAAGAGAAGAATGGGATGCAGAACACAAGGGAGGAGGTGAATTTACATTGGAGCAGGACAGTACTGGGGTACTGAGCTGGGGAAAGGCAGACTGTGTGTGCACAAATGCAGGAAGAGGCAGCATTCTGGCAGAGGAAGCTCATAGACATTTCCTCTGGTATCTTTCATTTTCTCAGTGAACAAAGATGTAAGGTCATCAAGTTAGAGTGAGAAATGCAGGTGCAATGTTGCAGATCTAAGGACAGATGTAAAATAATCATGCAACTAGATGGATCATAGGGCTAGAGAAACATCACCCGATTGGTCTGTTGTTGCAGAAAATCAATGCCCTTCAAAAATGGAATGCACGCTTCTCACGTGCTTTGATCTTAGTGAGTTTATACTGGGTCCTAACAACCACCACTTCCTCTCATAAAAGTGTGAAACGACCTTCCTCCAAATCATTCTATTCCTGCCAGAGATCAATGAAGCTGGCTGCTCTCTAGTTTGCAAAATATTTCTTCCCTTTTTTCAAAACTCTGAGTGATATTTGCTTATCTCCAGTTTGCTGATTCCTAGTCTCCAGAATTCCTTAACAATTAAATCACTGAAAATTGCTCAGCAATCTCATTTTTGAGCATTCTCAAGATCACTCAGCACAATTCCACTGAATCAGTACATGTGAACTCATTTAAAAATACTGGGATCTTCCACTCTCCACCAGCAACATAATTCAGCGCGGTGAGAAATGCTTAACCTAATCTCACTGAGTTCCATTCTATTTTGTCAGCCTGCTCTATTACACATCCAGCAAATTCACACACCAACTTTGCTCATTTCTGAACTCCCAAATGATCTAACAGTCTACACACACTTGTAAGTACTTCCAAAGATTAATTTAGATGAACATTCTCTTATCAAATGAATGAAAGACCTCAGGTGACTTTTGAACTTCTGGAAACTATAAGCACTTAACAGAGAAAGCACCACTTATGCTCAGAAGACATAACATCATGTTATTCTTTTGTCTAACCATAGTGTCATATCCTTAGTTAAGGCTTCTTCTTTTTGGCTCTGGATTTACTTTACTAAACTCTCAAAAATTCCTCTCATTCCCAGGGCACCTGGGTGGCTCAGTCAGTTAAGCGTCTGACTCTTGGTTTCGGCTCAGGTCATGATCTCATGGTTTGTGAGTTCGAGCCCCATACAGGGCTTTGTGCTGACAGTGTGGAGACTGCTTGGGATTCTCTCTCTCTCAGCCCCTCCCCCACTCGCTCTATCTCTCAAAAATAAATAAACTTAAAAAAATTTTTTTTTAATTCCTCTCATTCCCTGTCACTTTCCCCCTCCAATTTATCTGAATATTGGTCCCAGGCCAACTTTTACTTAGTATCGTTTTGTTTATCTCCTGGTGATATGAAAAGCACATAGTATTTGTTTGTCCTGCAGACCTTGGTTCAAATCCTCCTCCAGGTTATGGATTGATTAGTTGCTTCATCCCTTTGGAGTATAACTGTCCTTAGGTGTAAAATGGCCATAATAAGGTGATTACATGCAATATAAAAAACAGGCTGTCTTTCCAGTGCTTAGAACATACTAAGTGTTCAATAAATACATGTTCTATTCCTTTCTTTCTCTCTCCTGTTCACAAATGGCCCTACTTTTCCAATAAGACTAAGTCCAAAGTAACATTTTTTTCCTCGTAAATGCAAACAATGGGTCCTATCATTTTCCTTCTTGACTAGTTTTCACATTCTACTCAAAGTTCAGAGTGTACTTTACTCATTCATACCATACTCTATTTTTTAGCTATTTTCTATGCTAATATATCATTAGTTCCCAGATAGAGAAATATAGATATGAAGATACAGAAATTGATAGAGGTAGGCAGGTATAGGTGGGTGTCTGTTTAGATACAGATATGAATATGGTTATATATATATGATTTTTGTACATGCATGATATTTTTTATATATAGTTTTACATATATCCACAACTTCATTTTAGGTACAACAGCTCCGTATAGAAAGCAAGGAAGCAAAGTCTGTTAGGCCAAATAGGTAAGACCTCACGCCCTTACTTAGGAGCTTACTCTCTATATAATTGTAGGGAAAAAAAAGAAAGAAAGAAAGAAAGAGAAAGAAAAAAAAAAAGGTTAAATTCTCTAAGCTTCCATTTCTTTGTAAAATAACTTCTTCATTGCCAGGTTGTTGTATTTAAGACGGACAACATTTGTAAAATCCTGGCACATAGTAGGTTCCCATTTAGTTGTTGTCTTTTGTATTATTATTTTCACAAGCCTTATTTTTTTCTGCAGTGCCAGACATTTTTAATAGCAACAATAAATAAATGCCTGCTGAGTTAGATATTGCTATGATTTTATCTTGTTAATAGTAATGAGTAAATTGGCAGAGTTGATGTTTTCAAATTTTAAAAGATGCCATCTTTTGAGTGAGTCTTATAACATCTGTGGTATGGCTGCAAAAAGATTATTCAAATGCATAAGATTTTTTTTAACTCACACATCAAATGAAATAGCTATATGATATTATATTGCTCAAGCAGTCCATTTGCAAGCGCATTCAGAGTTTTTTGCCACAGTGTTCCAGCATATAAATGAGTAATAAAGGTAGGGGCTCTTCTACAAATAAAGTTCAGTTTCTAGGACATAGTTCTTTATTTTATCTTTTTTCTCCTTCCTTTTCTCTCTCTCAATCTTAATCTCTTGCTCTCTCTTGCTTGCTCTTCCCATATAATTCTCTGATTTTATATATATATTCACTACTTCTCTTTGAATAATCAAACTTACCTTGAAAGCCTTTACTATTGACTTTTCTATATTTTCTCCATTTTTCCACATGTCATACAGAGCAGAATCTAATGAAAATTGAACGATTTCTTGTTATTATATCTTCTACTTTTCCTTTTCATGAATAATATTTTTGTTAAAACAAACAAATAGTAGAAATATCTCCAGTTCATGTCACTGAAGGTGACTGCAAAGGAATTTGAAGGCCAGGAAAACAAAACAGACATTATTGGCTTTACAGTTAGAGAAACTAGAAGAATCAAAAGTTGCAGTAGATCAAGAAGAATTGCCCCTAAATTGATTCCTGAAAGTAAATAAGTCTCCTAGCCTTTTTACATGTTGGCAAGTTAATGGAAAGAAATAGGTTTGTTTATTTATTTGAATGATATTCAACCTAGTAACATTTTAGTGAGTGAACAAAAGAAACCAAGGAAGAAAATTCCAGTATGCCTTAAAGGAAGTAGTTAAATTTTGAAAATGTAGTTTCCCCTCCCCCTCTTCAGAGGAATGTTTATATTCTCAAAATTGATGAAGGATTGTTTTCACATGTACGTCATCTGACTTGCATTCAAATATTTTGGATCAATAAACATGCTTAACATAGAGTTGTCAGAAGTTAGGAGTGCATAGTTGTCACTCCTGGTATTTTTTAATTCAAAACTGGCTGTGATTTTTTCTTTAATGCAACTAAAAAAGCACACACACACACACACACACACACACAAAATCCCAGACTTTGTACAATGGATACATGCCAGAATGCACAATTTTTACCTCTCTGACATTGGGAAAGATATTTGACCTCAATAAGTCTTCCTTTTCTCATCAATAAAATGGGAACACTAATAACATCTACCTTGCAGATTATTGTAAGATTTAAAATATGTATTTCATGAAAAGCACCTGACAGATATTTCTAAGAGAATGGACCAGTAGTGCCACATCAAGGCTCCCCAGTAGTATTAATTTTTTTCATATGTGTGTGCATGAGTATTCTGAAAATAAATATTTCTAAGATTTTTGGAAACATTTTAGTAACTATGAAAAGAGAACCATTAAGAGGTGTGCCTTTAATTAAAAAGGTACCATTTGGGGGCAATTGAGTGGCTCAGTCAGTTAAGCATCTGACTTTGGCTCAGGTCATGATCTCACGGTTTGTGCGTTCAAGACCTGCATCAGGCTCTGTGCTGACAGCTCAGATCCTAGAGCCTGCTTCGAATTCTATGTCTCCCTCTCTCTCTGCCCCTCTGCCCCTCTGCTCTGTCTCTCTCTCAAATATAAATAAACATTAAAAAAATTTTTTAAAGGTACCATTTGGCTGAGCCATGAAAATTCTGATGAAGCACTGACATATACAATGGCAACCCCTAAAATAACAAGTACATGTTTGCTATGTCCAAGAGCTTCATATGCATTATATCATCAACTCTAGACACCCAGCAAGGTATTAAAAGTTTTTTTTTTTTTTATTAAAAATCTGCAGCTTACACAGATTATGAAATCTAGTTAGTGATTAGCATATCTGAACCCAAAGGACTGAGCTCTTGACCACTATGTTGCCAACATCTACTTGGGGTAGGAATAATTAATGCCAAAGAAATATATCAGGTGGGTACAACAAAAGACAAAGGAGAGTTCTTGTATTAATGTCTAAAGAGAACACTGCAATTTATATCCGTTTCCAGATTTTTTCTATTTATCTTTACAAGTAATCATAAATCCATTCCGGCACACATCTCTTCAACCAAAATTTTCTGCCAAGAACCATGCACTCAGCTCTATGGGACCTCATAACCAATAATATAAATACCAAAGTAAATATTTGATGATGAAAATCGGGCAAGAAGTATAAATTTCAAATATAATCTTTAACATACAACTATTCAAATGCCCCACTACAGAGAGAGAAAATTCCACAAAGTAAGCTATCACAAAATGAAGGATACCACTAAAATATAGCTGAGTTCAAAGGCTACTCCAAACTCCATAGCCTGTGAAACAAAGACAGATACAGTAGTTTAATATGATCAGCATCCCATGATTGAAATAAATTTTCTTTTTAGTAAGTCACAAAAGTAACAAATTTAGTTCTACAGAATTAAAGGCAAAAGAAGCTTGAAAGAAATAATCTGTAGACACTTTGTTGCATTAAAATGTATGCAGGGTAGGACCATCTGGGTGGCTCAATCAGTTAAGCATCCAGCTCTTGGTTTTGGCTCAAGTCATGATCTCATGGTTCATGATTCGAGCTCTGCACTGGGCTCTGTGCTAGCAGTGTAGAACCTTCTCGGGATTCTCTCTCTCTCCCTCTATCTTCTGCCTCTCTGCCCCTTTCTCTAAAAATAAATGAATAAACTTTAAAAAAAATGTACACAGGGTAAAGTGGTATGCTAGTAAAAGAAGTGAACCTTTTTATTTTGAACAACTCTAAATTTACAAACCATGGACATTTAAGTGACATACAGATAATATTTGATCCTGTCTAGTTGAGCGTGCAAATCAGTAAGTTGTGCACATAATGGATGATTAGGTGAGCACAATTGGAGTCTGTGTTTGCAATCCAAATTTACATGCTTAATCATCACACTGTATTTCACTGAGGGTGGTTTACACACACATATATAAATTGTAAAATTTTCATGCATATATATTTTTACACTTATGGCTTCTATTTCTGGTACAGACAATAATCCCCTTGTATATATTTCCTTTGAAGTTAATCCTGTTTTCTGTATTATTATATATGTCATATAAAACCATTAGGCTGTTGGACTATGCATTTATTGTTTGTCAACTTCTTTTTATATCTATGTGCCCTGTTTCGGATCTGGGAGCACTGTAAAATAAGGGAGAAGATAGGTTCTCTGCCTTTTGAACGTGCTACTTTTTCAATAGTACCTTAAACATCTTAAACATCTAGAACATTCAAACTTAAAATTCAAAAACAAGTTGGGTGAAGTGTAATATGACATATACTTTTATGTTATAATTCTCACACAGCTGATCCATAAATTCACTCTTTGCATATCAATTTCCATTGCGAGGTGTCCCATAGGGATCATTCAACATCAGGTTTATAGAAGAGGAAACTGAGGTTCCGTAACACTATGTGCTTTTCAAAAGCCACTGCTCTGCTACAACTTTCTGATATATCCCACAGGAAAGAAAAAGATAATATATCCTGTTTATTCATACAAAAGACTTACCAAGGATTTCAGCTCAGCCCTTCACAAGCTTCAACCTGACTTCCCTCGTCTTGGCTGAATACTTGTATATGGATGCCTCTCCTTCACTCAACAAAATGTTTCCCTTTCTTCCTAAACCTATTCCCCTTCTTGACTTCCCCATACCTTCCTGAGTCAATCACCCAGAAATGCTTTTTCTTTTCGATATCCTCAGCTGATCATCAATAAACCTCTTCCTTTCTTCATTTCATTTGTCCCTCTTTTTGTATCATTACTTCCCACCCACCATATCTGGCCCTTTGAACATCACATCAGATTTACTGTAAAAGTAGCCCACTAGTCTTGTTGCCTCTCTCTCTCCCTCTGCAATCTACCACACACCATACCATCAGATCCATTCAAAACCCTGCCTTCATTATGTATTTGCATCTGTCCATTGTCATATATATATATATATATATATATATATATATATATATATATACATATAATTGCCATACACACACACACACACACACACACACACACACACACACAC
The DNA here is from genome assembly GCF_028749965.1 of Puma concolor. Lineage (NCBI taxonomy): Eukaryota > Metazoa > Chordata > Mammalia > Carnivora > Felidae > Puma > Puma concolor. The sequence goes on along the minus strand of NC_141674.1, from coordinate 69,232,923 downwards.
ACAACATATAATCATAACAAATAACAAGCATCAAGGGTCTAATATGGTACCAGGCCCTCTGCCAAGTGTGTTGTATCAGTTACCTCATATGAGCTTTACAATAATGGGGGGGGGGGGTGTATTCTGGTTAACCCTATTTTACAGATAGAGAAATTTAAGTTTTGAGACATTGATTAATTTTCCCAAGGTCACATCATAAGTGTATCTAGTATTAACACTCAAGAAATGCAATTCTAGAGCTCAAACTATTAACTGGTACCCTAAACATACACAGGAATGTTTCCAGTGAATCTCAGATGGCAGAAGAGAAAACTATTTGGAAATGGCAGGGTATGAAGGGAGGGAAACATGAAAGGCATTTTCAATCCTCCAGAGTTTATATTTCCAAAAGAAGTAACTCAGAGAGTCATGAGTTACTTTATTATTATTTTTTAATGTTTATTTTTGAGGCAGAGAGTTATGAGTGGGGGAGGAGCAGAGAGAGAGGGAGACACAGAATCTGAAGCAGGCTCTAGGCTCTAAGCCGTCAGCACAGAGCCTGACATGGGACTCAAACCCAAAAACTGTGAGATCATGACCTGATCTGAAGTCGGACGCTCAACTGACTGAGCCACCCAGGCTCCCCATGAGTTGCTTTCTTTATAAGTGTTTTGTCTTTTCCCTCTGTATTTCCTTTCAGTTAAATAGTCAATGTTTCTAGTATCTGGAGGGGTAGAGGCAGGTTGATGGATTTCCAAAAGAAAAGAATAGCAGTTTGGACTGTGAAAGATTTTACAAATGTTATAACTAATAAATGGAACCACCATGGCACAAAAAGAAAAACAAATCAATTTGTCTTCTCTTCTTCTTTTCTCTTTCCCCAAACCTTTATTTAAATTTCAGTTAGTTAACATACAGTGTAATATTAGTTTCAGGTGTAGAATTTAGCAATTCATAGTTTGTTTTCTCTTCTTCTGTGAAAATATATTCAAATAGAATAATACAGACTTTTAATGGCCTTCTTTCTTGAATATTTTGTATACTACTTTCGGCGACCAATAAATAAAGGGACACGATTACCTTTAATTACGGACAGAAGGATAGGTGTAAAAAGTGCATTTCAAAATTCTATTTGGAGATATAATTTGTGTCAAAACTAAGGCCCATCATAAAGACTGAAAGGCTTTGGGCAATCTAAAGGAAAAGTAAAAACAGTATGTAGAGGTATTTTACACTATATATATATATATTTGACACCAGTCAAGAAGTTTGAATCCTTTTCATGTAGAGTGTGTGAGACACCAGAATCCTGTACCTCCATCGTCTCCAGTTTATTCACCAAGACACTGGGAAGCTGGTGATCACTGGCGTCCTGGAGCGCCCCGCACAAATTCTGTCTCTATTTGTTAGGCTTCCTTCATTGTAAGCATCAGAAACCCATTCTGGTTAATCTAGAAAGAGAATTGCTTGGAGCAATCTTGGGGAGCTCAAAAGAGCAAAGAGACTTTGAGTCCAGGTCTAGAGTCAGCCTCACATCCAATCAGCAACCAGTCAGCTTTGGGCATGGAGGCTGCACGACAGCTTGACAGTGAACTATGACTATCTTTTACATTTTTGTAACACTCAGCTCTAGATTCAGAGTACCCCCGCTCCAACAACAACAACAACAACAACAACAAATATATATATATATGCAGAATATATATATATATATATATATATATATATATGCAGAATATACATATACATATGTGCAGAGACCCTTAATCACAGCCCTTGCAGACTAGAGAGAGGTCATTCTTCTGAAAGAAATTAAGGCACTATTCAGAAAGAACTGGTTGCAGGATAGCAAACAAACAAAAACAAATGGTAAGCGGATACAAGAGAAATTGTTAATAGAATTTAACAATTTATTAACTATTTAAGAAGTTTATTCTTTTTGAAAAGAACTTAAGATTACTTTCTTTGTGAAAGATAAATCCATGGTATCTATTCATAACAGTTTTTCAAGTATGCATAGAATTGTCAAGAAGAGGCTGACCAGTTAGTTATTCCCCCTACCTCATAAAAGCTGAACAGAGTTCTGCTAAAATGAACCCTGATTCAATTTCAACTAAAATATAAGGAAGATCATCAGGCAAAATTCCATTGTGATAAAGGGGATAACACAAGAGATAATGGGTAAACCTAATCTTTTATCCACCACATTTTTGTTTTGAATATGCAGAATCCAAGATCTTAAAGGTACACTGGAGATTATTTAAGACAAACTCTTCATTTTATATGTTAGGAAACAGAGATCCAGAGAATTGAAGTGATTTGCCCATGGTCACAGCTGCTCAGTATCAAAGCCATATCTACTGCTTAGATTTTCTAATTCATAAGAACATCCACTATTCTGCACTCTGTCCTGGAACCTCATGTGTCCTGGTTGATTTAGACACTCACTAGTTAATTTCTTGAATTTACCTTTGACTCTATAATTTTATGACTTGGGATAACTTTATTTCTCCAATATGTAATTTTTAAACTGCAGCATTCATCATATCAAGTTGCCATTAACTGTAAGATGTACCACTAGGAAATCAAACAAATGTTGGCAACCAAATTAGGACACAATGCTTTCTTACTACTTACGGTTTTTATTTCATACTTTGTGAAGGAGTTCTTTCAGACTCATTTACATATGGATTTTTATCATGTATTATCTTGTTCATAGGTTAAAATAAAAATACAAGCAAAATATATTTTAACAGTAGCTTAAAAACTTCTGTACATGTAGAATCCAACTTTCCTGAGGTATAGTTCATCTCAGAGCCATAGATATCATGTTACATGATATCAACCTGTATGCTGTCAGGAGCATTGGTGATGCAGCATTTCTTAAATTGTCCCCAGCCTCTTCTTTCAAGCTGCTAACTCCCATTCTGTGCTCATATTCCTTCCTCTAATAGGCCTGATGGTTTTTGACTAAAATGTCAAGAGGTTGCCAGTGTCCAGCCGTGGCACAGAGAATAACAATTAAGCTTGCACATGCATACCCAGTGACACCTTCCTTACAAGTGCCACTTGGTAAACAGCAATTGTAAAACTCCATTAAGTATAACACACATCCTAATTCAAACTATGTTAAAATGCAAAAACAAACAAAAACAAAAAAAGTGCATTGGAACCAAACAAATATAGTAATTTTTTTGTATTTTACCCCTTAAAATGAATATGAGGAAACAGATTCCATTTCATTATAAAATTTACTAAGCCTTTATGCACAACTATGTATCTGCAAATGATGTATCATTATGCGAGTAGAGTAAGCATCTTCTGGTTTTTCTAGCTGATGTTCCTGGGGAGAGTGGACAGGTATTTCTACTGTACTTAATCCCCAGACTGTGTCACAGGAGATGTTGTTACACAAATATCAGCTTCCATTTAATTAGGTCAAATAATAGATTTTCAATGATCTGAAAAATTTGGATTTTTCAAAAATTAAGTAATTCTCTACTTCCTTTCTTGGCTCAAAATCTCCTTTTATTGGGCCACAGTAGGCAATTAGCATTTTCTGGGGGAGTAAACTTAGATTATTTGACACACGCACACACACACAAGCCACAATGACAAGAATAGTTCTGCTAGCTTCCTAGAAAGACCACAGCTCTGTTGTTCACAGTGTGGTCCATGGAGCAGCAACAGCAACAGCAACAGCATCATCTGGGAGCTTGTTAGAAATGCAGACCCCAACTCACCCCAAACCTACAGAACCAGAACCTTCACTTTACCAAGAGCCCTAGGGAGACACATGCACATTAAAGGTGGAGAAGCACTGGCCTAAAAGATGGGCTGTTCAGTTAAAGCTGCATACACGTTTCCCAGAAACTTGGGTTGCTATAACCATTTTACTGCCACAGCTGACATAAGTAGCTATTAGGCTCCAAGGCATTTCCAGTCTGACTGCTAGTTCCTAGCAGAGTTTCAATCTTTAGAGGTGAATAAGGAAAGAAAAGGAAGAAAGGGTTGGGGAAGAGCACAAATCTTTACCAAGGTGACTGAATCTTTAAGTAGTGGAACAGTAAAGAGGTAGAGAGGCTAAGAGCCAGAGGGAAAATGCTCTCAGCTCAATCATCCATTCTATTCCACCAATATTATTGAGCACTTTCTACATACCTCACATTTAATCTGTTACCTGTCTAAAATTTACTCATCCTCTCACACTTTCTCTTGCTCTCCTCATGAAGTCTGGTATGACTATCAAAACCAAGGGTTCTTTAACAGGAGTTCAGAGATCACCTTTAGGGAGCCTATAACCTAAGATGATATGTTAAATTGGGGCATGAGCATATGTTGATTTTCATAGGGAAAAATCCCATGCTTTTATCACAATTTCAAAAGGGATCCAATCAATCAATAGTTAAGAACCACTAGCACTCTGTAATTCTTGTCCACCATCTGTTTTAAAGTCATTGATACAAACTTTTTCAGTTGCAAAAGTCATCTTATTCCATTTGGGAATGGGGCTCATTATGAGGTGACTAATACTCCAACACCAGTTTTGTACTCACATACCTTTTTCCAGAGAAGAACAAAAACAAAAAGACTTGGAAATGGGAAAAGATCATCTCATTTAATTATAAGAAGTCCCTCAGTGAATTATGTGATCATGCTGGCATCTCTTCCCATTGTACCATCCTCCTTTCCTTCATTCTCTACATTTACCATCTTTGATTCTTAAAAAAAAAAAAAAAAAAAAAAAAAAAAAAAAAAATGTTGCTATTCCTCCCTCAGCATTAGCTCCCCTGTGATCTTCCCAAAGTGTGTCATAGATGTTAAAAGCTATATTGTTCTACGGTTTGTCCTTCCCACTTTATCTCTATTTCAAAATCTCATTCAAGGAAGAGCAAAGAAAAGGTCAGGATTGGCCTTGGCTGGCTAGTATAACATGTACCATCTCCTCACCCTTAGCCCAGGGGCCCACAAAAGGAGTAGTATCCTTTAATGCTTTTGAAATCATGAAGAGAAATCAAAGAAACCACTTCCAATCCTATTCTTATAACCAGAAGTCCATTGATCAGTGTCGGTAAAGGATAGCACATTAAGGGGGAATGGCATTTAGAAAGTATGATTTGATCCATACAGCTGAGTGATCACGGCAAGTTCCAATCTCATCTGAGCTGGAGAATAAATCTATACTACTGTCAGCTCTGAAATATCTCATTCATGAAGCACAGGTAAGAAATCACCTCTAGTTGCCATTAATTATCAAACATATTTGAGTTAAGTAACTACTTCACCCAGGCAGTGATCCATGTATAAAGCTGTACAACTGAGAGACAGTATAACCACAGAAATTCAGTACCATCAGATATCTAACATCAAGGCCTGAACTCTAATTTTTCTACTAAATGGCTGAAAATTTTGGTCTCAAAAACTGCCTGTCTAGGACTCAGTTTATCTTAAAAAATAATAATAATAATAAATATAGAGTTACATACCTATTAGAGTGACCAAAATCTAGAACACCGACAACAGCAAATACTGGTGAAGATGTGGAATAGCAGGAACTCTCATTTGTTGCTGGTGGGAATGCAAAACAGTAGTCACTTTGTAAGACAGTTTGGTGGTTTCTTAAAAAAACAAATCAAGGGGCGCCTGGGTGGCTCAGTCGGTTAAGCACCGACTTCAGCTCAGGTCATGACCTCGTGGTCCGTGAGTTTGAGCCCCGCGTCGGGCTCTGTGCTGACAGCTCAGGGCCTGTGCCTCGGATTCTGTGTCTCCCTCTCTTTCTGCTCCTCCCCCGTTCATGCTCTGTCTATCTCTGTCTCAAAAATAAACGTTAAAAAAAAAAAAATCAAATCATACTCTTACAATTCAGCAATCATTCTCCTCAGTATTTACCCAAAGGAGTTTAAAACGTATGTACATACACACACATACATACACACACACACCTGCACACGTATGTTTATAGCAACTTTATTCATAATTGCCAAAACCTGGAAGCAACCAAGATGTCCTTCAGTGGAGTAACGAATAAACTGTGGTTCATCCAGATAATAATCAGCACTAAAAAAGAAAAAAGCTCTCAAGCCATGAAAAGACATAGAGGAAACTTAAATGCATTTTACTATGTAAAAGCCGCCATTCTGAGAAGGATACATACTATATAATTCTAACTGTATGACATTCTAAAAAATACAAAACTATGAAGACAATAAGAAGGCCAGTGGTTCCTGGAGGTCAGTGGGAGGGTGGAAGAGTACAGAGGATTTTTAGGGAAGTGAAAATACTCTGTATGATGCTATAATGAGATACACATGTCGTTATACATTAGCCCGAACCCATAAAGTGTACAACAAGAGTGAACCCTAAGGCAAATTGTGGACTTTGGGTGATTATGATATGTCAATGCAGGTGCGTCCTTGGTAAAAAATTCTAGTGAGTATGTTGACAACGGGGGTGGTCACGCATGTGTAGGGGCAGGAGATACATGGGAAATTACTGTACCTTTCTCTCAATTTTATTGTAAACCTAAAACTTCTCTAAAAAAATCCGGGTTTTTTATTTGTTTGTTTGTTTGTTTGTTTGTTTTTAAGGAAAGAATTGGGTAAGCTTCTCTCAGAAACAGTTTGCAGTGGAGGTTGGAATCTTGAACTCTGGAATCGGAGAGACTTGAGTTCAAATTCAAACTCTGACACTCACTACCTCCTGACCTTGATCAACTTACTTTAACTAACCCAGGCCTCAGTTTTTTCATCTTTCAAGTAGGGATAATAATTGTTCTGACCTTAAGAGGTACATAAAATATGTGAAATAGCTCAATAATATGGTCAGAATTCCAAGAGTACATTTCAATTTCCAATTATTGAAAAATAATTTCACATACTCTGAGAACTACCCTCCTTACATGTATTACTGTGAATATCAACTGAGATAACAGATCAAAGTACTTCAAAAACTATATATTACTGTATAGATATGAGGAAACAGTCACAGTATTTCACTTTTCTTACTTTTAAAGGACCATGGGGCACATGGGTGGCTTTGTCAGTTAAGCATCCGACTTCAGCTCAGGTCATGATCTCATAGTTCATGAGTTCAAGCCCCACATTGGGCTCTGTGCTGACAAGCTCAGAGCCTGGAGCCTTCTTCAGATTCTGTGTCTCCCTCTCTCTCTGCCCCTCCCCCGCTCATGCTCTGTCTCTCTCAAAAATAAATAAACATTTTAAAAAATAAAATAAAAAGAGGGGCGCCTGGGTGGCTCAGTCGGTTGAGTGTCCAACTTTGGCTCAGGTCATGATCTCGCGGTTTGTGAGTTTGAGCCCCGCGTCGGGCTCTGTGCTAACAGCTCGGAGCCTGGAGCCTGCTTTGGATTCTGTGTCTCCCTCTCTCTCTGCCCCTCCCCTGCTCATGCTCTGTCTCTCTCTGTCTCAAAAATAAATAAAACATTAAAAAAATTTTTTTAATGAAATAAAAATAAAGGACTAAATAAAAACAATCCCTAAGATGTTTTCATTCTTAATATCAGACTAAGAAATGTAAATTTGAATTAAAGAAAAAAAATTCCCTCATTCTGGCAAAATTTGATTTTATGGAAGAAATGAGAGAATGTGTCTCTAAAACCCAATTTCTAAAAATAATTACAAATATTAAAAACCATTGAAAAATTAGAGTGACTATTATAGTTAAATTATGTGGACCAAAAATACTATTAACTGAGATGGAGCTTCTTTTCTATTTTCAATAGTATTAAGATGAATCAGATTATTTTTATTAGCCATAAATTTTAATCAGAGCTGCTAAATCACAAGGAAAATGGTGCCAAAACAAATGGACTTCATCTCAATCCTGGGAAACCTGAAATGATTAACCATGAAGGAAAACAGAGCTGAAAGAGTGCATAACTCATCATTTTTACCCTCTTTTTCCTAATAATTGAGTTTCTCTCCCATATTTCTTATACTTAACATTCATTTTTTTTTCCTCTTCCAGCATTTTGGTAATACACATACACACAAAGGTCTGACTGTTTAGAAAACGGCAACTCAAACCAAACACTTGTACAAAGTTGCCAATGTCAATAAATCCTCATGCTGCTGGATTTGGAAATGCTTTACAGTTGCTTATCTTATCTCTTCCATGATTGAAGTTTTAAAAAGCAATCCATTAAAAAATAGAATTTTATTAAGACATTTAAGAATAATTTATTTGTTTCATGCAACTTCATATTCTGGAAAGTCCTGTTGATAAAGCGTGAGAAAAGGAGAATTGGTAAAAGTCATACTTAAATATTTTTTTTAAACCACTAAGGTACAACTTCACAAAAATGATGTTGACCTGTCAGTTATACCTTCTTTTCTCTGTGGGCATGCCTCCATTTTGCATGGGAGATATACATATTGGCATGTATTGAAATAGTCTGAATCAAATTATCATCTAGTTGAGATGGGGATGTAGCAAGGGGATGTCTCCATGACTCAAAATTCCACAGAGAGGAACCGCAGTGTCAAACTTGTGATGTGGTGTCAAGATGAAATATGCTTTGAATTTTATTAATAGTAGGGAGCATATTTCACTGCTCATTCAAGTGTCATGCTAGAACTAGGTGAGTGTTGCCAATATAAGTGGATGGAAATCAACACTTTTTTGACACTCCTACCAAGTGCCTATAAAATGTTTATACCTATAATTGTGTCAAATTATGCTAATTGAGTACTGAAAAGACACTATAAGTTGAAGTATTCAAAAAGTATATTTCTCAGAATCTCATGGGGCTCTTCAAGTTAGGCACTTGGGGGACCTTTTTTCCCTCTACCAAGTACCGTCAAAGTACAATGTCTTAAAGTGTCATCTTGGTCTTAATTTAATTTTTAATAGTAAGTACCAGGAAAGCAAATTCATTTAAATTCTCAATCACACATGCATTAGATATTAAGGGTTTTATCTTCAACAGTTTGGATTTTTTTTTCAACCCAGTTATACTAATATCAGTTAGGAATATTTATTTTATTAAGTCTGCGGTTATTATAAAAGATACTTTAAGCACAGCTCAGGGCTGTGCAACAACCTCGGCCACCAGTAGATGTTAACAGTAAATCAGGTGTGATTGTGACTCAAGAAGAAAATGAAATAAGATATTGGTTCCTAGGAGAGATTTTTTTTTTTTTCCCTCACTCTTCTCAGGTCAAAATAAATAGGGATTTTTCTGTATGTCATTACAGAAGAATACAACTTCAATGACTTCTCAATTTTATGTGAAAATATTCTACTTTCAGGAATACAGATAACAATCCTTGAGTTCCCAAATTCTGACCATATTCTATTAAAATCATTTTTCCACTTTTCTGTTAAACTGTATTTAATCCTTTGTGTCAATGTGCTGAGGAAGATAGTAAAGATATATCTGAACTTTGCCTTAAACTTCTTTAATCTTTTTTTAAGCTCTCATTCATGTAACACAGCTTCAGCAATCTGATTTCAATACCCTATCTCCCGGGGGAAAAATGCTAAGATTTCCAAGTTCAGAGACCAGTGTGAAACTGGTTCTCCTCAACTAAAAGGTATTTAATTCTAACTGCAGTTTCTCTATAGTGCCTCCTGGAGGCCTTTCAAGTCTTTTGAATTCCAATGATAGTAAAGAGGTCTTTTGTACTGGCTAAAGGGGTCCTAGAGCTGAGGGGATTGGTAATGGCATATGGCACAGGTGGCCACAGAGAATTTTTATCTGGTGTGGAAAACATCAACCTTCTTACAAGGCAGCATATGCCGCCAAGAACACATTTACCCAAAACCTTTGTTCCCTGTGCTGGCTATGAGTACAACTTAGCAGCCAATATAAAATGCTGTTGTATTTCCAAGGCCCTTAATGATGTGGGATTCAGCTATGGAGGAAACCAACTGATAGTACACATTCTGCCACGTTTCCTTCACTTTTCTACGGCACAAATGGAAGAATAAATCTCTCCAGAAAATGTTTGTTTGCAGGCCTGAGAGTCTATTCCTAGCTCTTGTCTCTTCTCATCCAATTCCAAGAGCACTCTCCAGTGTGAAGTAGCTCTGAACTGTTTTGCCTGTAAACAAGAAACCCTACTGTTTTTGACCTTTCCTCCCTGTTTCCATTCAATGTCCCTTATCTCACTTAAAATAAAAGTCACTTTATTTCATGCCTCTTTGGTATACTTCTAATATTTTTGCATGAGAAATTATGTATTCCAATAGCAGTGATAGTTTCATGCCTAAGGAGATCTGCTGGCAGATGAAGAGCAAATCAGTGCTCTCTAGGCCTGAACTGACAATTAAAACATAGCCCAGATTGGTGGTGATGACTGTCTACCAGTTATCCAAAGGCTTTATGACCCAAGCTGATAGTGACAGTCCACGCTATGGCAACAAAACCAAATCACAATCGAAGTGCATACTTGATAAAGAGCCTTTCATTTATATGAACAGCTTTAGCAATTAGTTTCTTTGTTACAGAGACAGCAAGAGATTGCCTTCTATTGGTGTTCCCACAAAAATGGAGGAATGATTTAAAAAAAAAAAAAAACTTAGCCCTCCAGAGCAAATATAAAAATTATCATTATTATTCATAATATATTGAATTGCAGTACTGATACATCCTACATAGAAGCTAAATTAATAGAATAACATGCCATATCAGAAAAACAGCAATCAATGCACTTAATATCTTAATATAGGTTAGGTTTCCTTTGCCTGGAAACATTCTAGACAGTGGAAGAGATTAAGAGATTGTTATTCCTACAAATGGCACTGCTAGAAGGTAGTCTTTACAGGGAGGAAACAACTATCTTAGCCAAACTAGGTCTTTCAGCACTTTTCCCTTTTGGCATCGGTAGTCTCTTCTATTTTATTTTTTTTAATGTTTTTACTTATTTTTGAGAGAGAGAGAGAGAGAGAGAGAGAAAGAGAGAGAGACAAAGCATGAGCAGGGGAGGGGCAGAGAGAGGGAGACACAGAATCCAAAGCAGGCTCCAGGCTCTGAGCTGTCAGCATGGAGCCCGACGCAGGGCTTGAACTCACAAACTGTGAGATCATGACCTGAGCCGAAGTCAGGCACTCAACAGACTGAGCCACCCAGGGGCCCCTCGGTAGTCTCTCCTAGAATATTTTCCCTTTTGGTATCTGTAGTCTCTTCTAGGAAAAGGACTTTTGTTGTTCACTACACTTCAAGTCAGTGGCAGTTTTAAATGATCAACTTAGATCTGACAGGCACTTTCACACCTTCCAATCTTTCTCAGAAAGTAAAGACCAACCAGCAAAACAGAAAGAGAAACATAATTGAAATAATCCAGGGGTTCCTGGGTGATTCTGTCAATTAAGCATCAGACTCTTGGTTTCAGCTCAGGTCATGATCTCACCGTTCCTGAGTTCGAGCACCACATCAGGCTCCGTGCTGACAGTGGGGAGCCTCCTTGGGATTCTCTCTCTCTCCCTCTCTCTCTCTCTCTCTCTGCCTTGCCTAGCTCTCTCTCCTTCTCTTTCCCTCCCAAAAATAAATAAAAATTTAAAAATTTAAAAAAAGCAGTAATTCAAGTTCTTTCAGCAGATGGAAAATTTGGACTGGTAACTCAATCTTCTAGAGGATTAATCTCTGCAATACTCCAGAAAGTAATGAAATACGCTAACAAAAAAAAAAAAAAAAAAAAAATTGGGAGGTGCCTGGGTGGCTTAGTAGGTTGAGCTACCGACTCTTGATTTCGGCTCAGGTAATGATCTCATGATTCATGAGTTAAGCCCCACATCGGGCTCTGTGCTGACAGTGAGATTCTCTTTGGATTCTCTTTTTTTAATTAAACAAACACTTTTTTTGCTCAAATTTTTCCACCTTTATCCACTGGGAACTCTTGTGTGTACCCTTAGGGTATCTCACCATTTTTTATGTTTTTTTGTTTTGTTCTGTTTCACTTAGCATTTCCTTGCTTTCTGGCATGGCTGTAAAAATTAAATCCTGCACTGGTGGCACTGGAAAGCTCCATTGCCTGAGTTGCTGAGAGACCGCAATGAGCAGTGCTCCCTATTGCCCTGCACTGGGAGAGAAATAAATTTTGATGCATTTAGCCAATGAGAATTCGAGATAGTTTGTTACTACAGCATAACTTGAGCATCCCAGCATATACACATGTATACACATGATCTATCACTGAATAACACAGCAACTCTCAAAAAGTCACAGCAGAAAGTTAATTCCTTAGGGGATGTGTATTTATTACAATGTACTTATAATATGGGAGTAAATCAAGCATTTTAGGCAGGCTTGGAAAAGGAATAAGACTGAGTCTTTTACGTGATTAGCTTACTGCCAATTTAGAACTTTTAAACCTTTTTAGTGATTCTTTTACACTGTAACTATGGAGATTTATCTTTAGTTCTGAATAGGAAAACTGTTCCTATTGTGGTTTGTACAAGATTTTCCAGGTAGATGAGGGTTAAATTACCGTGTCTGGAGATAATTTGGGAGCTTGCTCTCTTTTCAAACCACTCTTAAAATTGTTCTTTTTCCCTTAATGAGAAAGGACAAGTAAAGTGGCAAATATTTTTTTAAGAGAAAATAAATGTTTCACAAAAGGAAAAAAATCTTGAAAACATCCAGCAAGAAAGCACTGGGAAGATTCATTTTTATAATGTAATTTTAAGAGGAAAAACAATTTTTATGATCCTTATAAATAGGTTAGTTAGATATTCCTTCCACACTGATGTACATTAAAAAACATAAAAATTTTTGTAGAGAAATAGACTAATGATCCTCTTGAGGAGGTATAAAATCACCATAATGCACTTGATAGTGCCATACTCTGGGGTATCAAGGAAGGATAATTCCTTCATTTCCCTTCTCAGAGCTCAGTTTATGCAGGAAGCATGAGGATTTTAAAACTTCGGGGCCCTTATCCAGATGCCAGTGATGGCCATATGTTTCCATCTTCAATGACATCCTCTGGCACCAAGCTACAAAATCTAAATATGTTTTATTAAAATATATTTACCAATTTAGAGGCATTAACACACTTGTCTTTCTTAACTAGGTACACTGACATCACTGGACCTGGGCACTTTAATAATGGTCATGAGAACAGCTTAAAACTGCCTTAAAAATAGAATACAGGGTCTACCATATTCCTTTCGAAAAGACTATTTTTGAAAGCTTATTTTTTTTATTAAAATAGCCCATCCCAAAGGCTAAACCAGAAGGTATTTCAGCATATGACATATTTTCCATAAAAGTATATTTTTAAAATATTTTTATATTGTATATATGCATAAATATAATATTTTATAAGACTATTGCTCTACTTAGCTCAATAAACTTATTTGACTGAATGAGTCCTTCAAAGTATTTTGTTTGCCTCTATAATGGTAGAGTCTTCACCTAATAGTTATTTCAAATAGTGGAAGTAACAGAGACTCCTTGCTTATCACACACACCAGTTTTACCGTATCATCATGGCTGACACTGAATAAAATTGGAGATGGAATAGAAAATTGTTCCAAAGGTAAAATAAAGACTTTCAATAGGGCCAGACTAAAAAAAAAAAAAAAAAAGCCTTAAAAAGATATGAATTTTTACTACAGTTATACAGAATCATACAGAATACAAATAAAATTTTTGATAGGATCATAAAGAGAAGTTGTGTTTAGGTGGTAGAACTGTGGGAATATCGGTTTTAATGCTCTAAAATAATCACTAATAAAGTACTCTAAGGAAGAAGATAAGTTGATTGACAAACATAAATGAATTAAAATGTTGAAAATGTAGGCAGAATATTCAAAAGCTTAATATTTACAAATAAGATGTAATTTCCTTAGCACCTTAAACTCTTTAAAATAACCAAAAGGTATTTTTTCCCACAAAACCCATTTAAAATCAAATGCGTAACACCCAGGAATCCCACTGAGCTCATCTCTTCTTTTGAAAACTATCAGGTGTACTTTAAATAGTTGGGGTCTTGATGCTATGGTTGGGCTTATAAGCTGCAACAACACATTTCTCCTTATTAATTACAGGAAGATCATTTTCCACAATGACTCACTGATGTTTCTCTCTCTAATCATCATTTCTGCAGCATTTAGGTACAGGACCCATGGTGCCCTCTCCTCAGATGTCAACAGAATGACAAAGAGCCAGCAGTATGAGCCAGGGGAGTCACAGGCAGAGGCATACACAAAAGGATTTCCAGGCACCAGATAGAGCCACCATGCAAATGTGGCTCATCAAGAATACAGGGTTACCCTGAGAAGGAATTATAAACTAGGAAATATCACTGCCTATAGGTACCAGATACTCTGCCTCTGGGGTTTTAATAGAGCAGAGCAAATTCTGTGTTAGTCCTTGAGATTCATGTGGAATGAGGAAGCAAATATCTTGCCATTCATTGTCCCCTCCATTACTGGTGGTTACCTGAACTCTGTCACATATTCTAATGTTTACAGGAAAAAAAGGGGTTCCCTGGACAGTGTACTGGGATTGAGTTCATAACTAGCAAAACATAATGTTTTTAAACACTTTAAAATAGCTTCTAGACACTGTGACGGTTAATTTTATGTGTCAATTTGCCTGGGCCATGGGTGTCCAGATATTTGGTCAAACATAATTCTGTGTGTGTCTGTGAGGGTGTTTTGGGGTGAGATTAACATCTGGATCAGCAGACTGGGTGGTAAAGTACATTGCCCCACAGAATGTGGGTGGGCCTTGTTCAATCATAGGCCTGAACAGAACACAAAAGCTGACCCTCCCCTCAATGACAAAATTCTTTCCACCTAATGACCTTTAAACTAGAATGCTGGCTTCTTTTTTGACTTTACACTCAAACTGAAACATCAACATTTCCTGGGTCTTAAGTCTACCACCCTTTGGACAGGAAATACAACCTCCACTATCGCGGTTCTCAGACCTTTGGACTCAGACTGAAACTACATCATTGGCTCTCCTGCATCTCCAACTTGCCAGCTCACCCTGCAGATCTTAGAACTTGCCAGCCTCCATAATCACGAGCCAATTCCTCATAATAAATCTCTTTCTTTACATTTTACATCTTATTAGTTCTGTTTTTTCCAGAGAAATTTGATTAATATAGTCACCCTTGCATAGGAGAAGGGTTTGGCTCTCTTAATTTTATAGATTTGTTGAGCGATGTCTGCATGTACAGTAAACATAATCTTGTTTGACTGAGTTGGCTAGTCAATTTAGAAAAACATAATCATCAACCACTTGATTTTGTTGAATGGAGTGGCCAGTTTAAAGATCAAACAAGCTGTACATATACATGTGAAAAGGGAAGAGGGAATTAATCTAAATTATGCATAAGCAGTGTTTAAACTTCAATATTAAAAAAAGGTCATTTATCAAAAGTTTCATTGAAGAAGATCTGAAGATTAAACACACACACACACACACACACACACACACACACACACACACACACACACTGGGGAGTAAGAAGCACTTAGGAAAACTGCAAGAGAACTTTGCAGCCCTAGTATTTGGAAATTGAGACAATTTCCAATAGCTGAAATATATGTCAGAAATATTATGCCCTGAATAAAGGGACCACGAATGAAAGGCAGCCTTTAGATATCTAAAGTTCCCTATCTAGTTGATCTGGCAGAATATCAGAGGCAGGAATGATCTGACACATAATCTGTTAGCTGCTCTCTGAAGGATCTTTGTTCAGTGGTTGGATAGATTTTACCCATTGCCAGCCCCTGAGGATGTCAATAGTGCCAGGTAGACATAGAAGGCATAGCCCAGCAAAAACAGGAAAAACTAAGAGGGGAAGTCCTGATGTTTCAGTGCTCTGGTCCAAAAGGAAGAACATTTTGCTCATTCTGATAAATATAACTTTAGTTGTAATAATTACATGAACCTATGGTTCTAACCTCCTTTGGGAGCATTTCTATGAGTTTCCATAACAACTTGATGCAAATTTTTAATGTGGTTATAACTTTCTCTGGATTTATGATGTCTCAGAATTTTTTCTTTCCATGGCCCAATAATAATCAATTGCAATAACATTAACTTTATAATTAACCTCCTTTAGTAATTCAGTTCCAGATCTATTCCAGCTCCAAGGTGACCTGTGTAATTTGAAGAGGCAAACATGACTGTTGAAGACTTACAACCCCTGAAAGGGAAGTTCAATGTTTCTATTTCTCTCATATGTATCTTGTCACTTAAAATATTAACAACATTATTTATTTTTATTTTCTCAATTTATAGTTCATTTGACCTATCCATGACTATTTTTACCTTTGGGTTCTGATTTGCCATTCCAAGGCTTCCAAGTCTATTGTTTAATAGATAGGCAGATAATAGAAATAGATGATGGATAACAGAGAAGCAGAATGGGGATTGAGCTAGAGGGAAAACTTACCATCCTATTTGTTTTCTTTTCCGTAAGTATTAGATCAAAATTTTGAAAAGTGGGGAGAAGAGGTTAGGTAGGAAAATCAAAGAATAAAATTCTAACCGCCATCTATCAGCTATGTAAATTACAGAAGCCCTCCAATCCCTAGTTTCCATGTCTGAAAAACAGAGAATAGAACTCATCGTATATATAACATATAAAATACCAAACACAAGCAACTAGCATGTTACAGGCCCTCAAAAAACAGTAGAAAGAGGTCACTGCCTCCTGCTGTTATTTCTATTACTCATATTGTTAGTTTCCTACTAACAATGTTAGTCTCACTCAGTATCCCAGCAAATGTGAGAGGGCTCCAAGATGTCCACATTCTATTTTCTGGGACCTGTGAATATGTTATGTGACAAGGTTAAAGGAACCTTGCAGACCCAATCAAGGTTAGGGACCATATTGGTTTACAATCCCCAACCTCCTACAGCTCACAACACAGAACGAGAAAGAGAAACATACGGGAAAACAAAAACAAAAACAAAAACAAAACAAAACACAAATCAGTGAAATGAAAGTGATCTCAGAAACACAGCTCAAATCATTCTATATTTCACTCATCTGCATACCCCAGAAATTAATGCCAACATCTGCCACTGACCAGGTTCACAGAGTCCTTGCCTCCAAGTGCAAGCCACAAGCTTGCATTGTTCACATGCTCTGTGATTATTACAGTTCTTATTGTAGGGCCACAGCCCAAGGATGATTTTACATCAATTATTTGAGTTTCTTCAATACTAACTGGATTGCAAAATGCAGCTTGTGAAAAAAATATATTAGGATTACTTAAAGATAAGACTTAGAGAGAAGGGCAGCTCTTCCTTTTCCTCCTGGAAATACACATACAAACACATACCTCCTTGCAAACACTTTAAAATTTTGAATACTGAAATTACTATATCAGGAAAAAAAGTGACTTTACAGGAGAGAAACCCAGCAGACATTACCTTAACCAAGTGATCATGATCAATATCACCAGTAACAAGACTTAGCCACATCATGTATTCTGCATATAACATACATGTCATGTCTATGGTATGTTTGCCCAAAATGCATAACCTTAATCTAATGATGTAAAAACTAAGTTCAAAGCAGACAAATCAAATTCAAGCAACATTCCACAAAATACTGAGCAGTACTCTGAAAAAATATCAAGGTTATGAAAGATAAGGAAAGACTGAAGATCTGTCACAGATTGGAGGAGACTAAGAAGAAATCATAATTAACTGCAATGTAGATATCCTGGATTGGATTCTGGAACAGAAAAAAAAAAAAATACACTATGGGGAAAACCAATGACATTTGAATAATCTTGAATTTGAAAAAAAAAACTATAAATAATTTAATAGTATGCTAGCAGTTTTAACAATTGTGCCATGGTTAAGTAAGTTTTAATATCAGGGGAAGCTGGGTGAAGGGTGTATGAGAACTTTCTGCACAGTTTTTTGCAAATTCGTGTAAGTCTAAAATTGTTTCAAAATAATTAAAAATAAAAAATAATCTATCATATCAGGAGTTAGGCACTCCCAGTAGCCTCAAGGCAAAGCAGTTCTCCTTTACAGTGCCATATTCATGTTTGAGTATCTTAAAAGCTTCTTTCCAATGTGGCCAATTAAGGACAAGTGGGATGTTCAGTGAGAAGACTGGAAAAATGTGGGGCTCCTGGGTGGCTCAGTCAGTTAAGCACCCGACTCTTGAATTCAGTTTCAGTTATGATCCCAGAGTTGTGGGATCAAGCCCTCATTGAGCCCTGCACTTGAGCTCAGAGCCTGTTTGGGATTCTCTCCCTCCCTCCCTCTCTGCTCCTCCCCTGCTCAGGCTCTCAATCTCTCTCACTCTCAAAATAAATAAATAAACTTACAAAAAAAAAAAAAAAAAAAAACTAGTAAATGTTTTGATCGAATGGACCTGGGAAAGCTGGGAACTGAATTGTGAGACAGGCCTGCTAATTTCACTCAGACCACCTGCCTGGTTCGGATACAAGCCAGTGACCTAGACATGATGGGCCATTACCAGCCCTCTGCTGGCATTCTGAAATGACTACATAGGAGACAAATTTGGGAACAACGAGATTTGCAAATGGAATGAGAACAATAGAGGAATAATGACTTTTCATGAGCATTCTGAGACACCTCACACACACATACATACATAAAGTCACCAGGAGCTATGCTGCATGAATTAACAGGGACTATTCGCCCAAAATAAAATTTGTCACCAATAAGTTGTGACATGCAATGCAATGCATTATCAAAAAGAAAAATCTCTAAATGGAACTTTTCATCACATTTCTTGAGGCAACAGAATAAAAATTTTTAATACAATTATTTCTTAGTTTGCTCCTTTTCTGTCAAGCATGCAACTGCTTTTCCTTTCTTCTGAAGCAGTTCATATTATGATGAGTGAAAGGAGAGAAATAAAAAGAGCTATGATCGTGTCAACCACAACTGAACAAATACATTTATTAAAAAGAACTCCCACCAGAAATCTTAGAAGCCTCACAAAGTCTCATTCTTTTTCATACACTAACTCTATTATGAACGGAAACGTCCCTTTCTTTTATTTTAAATTATTGTCATCGTCCCCTGTGCATGTACCAACCAGTGATTTACGCTGTGTCAGATGATAATACACTAGTAAATTTGGTGTTTTAATGGCTGTAATAGCTCTAATAAAGAAATTAAATCAGATGTCATATGCAGAATGTACATTTTTTTGCCACTAACAATACACTGAATTCTAGCAGGCTAAATACGATAAAGGAACACATGTATCCATTTGCAATTGAAAGCGTGTGTTGAAACTACTCTAAGATAAGCAGAAGAGGCTCTGGAGGAGGCAGAAGAGCAAAGAAGGTACTGGTTTCCTTGGAGGAACATGGTCCTTTTTCCCAATTCTTTCAATTCCATTCTTTATGATGATTCCCTCTAAATTTTATCCTGAAGAAAATTACACTGTACCCTTTCCCTCCCCTGGTCCAACCGAAATCCTAAAACCCAGGCCCATAATTTTAATATGCATATAATTTCACACAGTTGATGAATATAACACACCATGGGTAAACAGCGGGGAGGGGCTAAATGGAAAACTCATTTGTTAGTTTTCCCACTTGGAGGTTGTTACTTTTTAAATTACTGACATTGGACACTGTAGGAGTGCCCTTTTTCATACACACTGAAGCACTCCACTGGCCCCAGGAGTCACCAAGACTAGTGGATTTTAATAGTTATAGATCTTAAATGGAGGGTTAGAAATTGTTTCTTTTCATTACAATTACAACAAGGAATTAACCCCAAGGGTATCCACTTAATTTCATAATATATAGACTGGAACGCTAATGTGGCTCTTGTACAGTGTAATAAAGAGGCAACTGGCCCTTCTCTCCCCGGGGTGGGTTTCTATAAAATGTATCACCAAAAAAATATAAAACGAAGAAGATTTGAAGTTAACAAGCTCCCTAATGTCACCAGCCCCAGTGCCCGCCAGCATGCAGCATGAACAAGCACTCATAGGCACTGAGCACTGTTTTGTTTTTGTTTTTCCGATGAGAGCTCAGTCCCAGCACTTTTCTTTGAATCGCTTCACTGACACAAGGAAAATGGAAAATGAGAGAAGGAAAGATAATTTACAATTAAGCACAGGAAGTCACAAGGATGGAAGAGAGACTCAGGTCAGAACCCGCAATCACCCAGTTTGGTAGGTGGAAGCATGCTGGCCAATCGCAGTCAGGTCCCGGTTAACCCTGTGCACTCTGCAGTGACCGCCGCTGTTTTATGGGAATTCCCTCCCTGCTTGCTGGACCCTGAAGCAACACCAAGGGTTAGGATTTTCCATCTTCAGGCTCCAAGCATCTGAAGCCACTTCCTGGCAGAGATTTGAAATCTTGGATCCCTGCTGATTAGCCCTCTCAGTTGAAGGCATTTTCATTTCCCAAAGCTTTTTCATGATGTTTGACTAGGTCTCTCTGGGACGAATGAGAGGAAGGACAAAAATAGAGCTTCCAACAGAAGTGGGACAGGGACAGTGGGAGAGGCAAATGGCAGTTTGATAAAAGCACAACCTGGAAAGGAGAATGTTCTTCTTTTACATGATGCATTTCCAACATGTATAGTAACATTTGGCCCACTACAGGCTTCCAGCCAGCTACAGCCTGGGACTCACTTCTTCCTTTCCCACTGAAAGTGTCACCTCTGGAGAAACCTGCAAATCTGCCAGTCAAATAGGGAAAAACTGATGATCCAGAGAGAAGAAATTGCACATCACTCCACTCATTTGTTCACATCTATCATGCAGATCACATTTCCAGAGACAGATAAGAGTATACAGGAATGTCACAAAGGAACTCTGGCTTCAGTGAAAAGCACCCCTTTACAAATCAAAACTCCCAGCTTCCCTCCTGAGACAGGAAGCAGTGTGTTGAAGCAGATGTCAAGAGGGCTGCCAGGACAGCACCAGAGATGAAAAGTCACTAAGGAGGACTGAGGGAGATATTTATCACAAGAGAAAGTTGAGAGTTCTCGTTGCTGGCTCAGAGCTAAGGAATCATTTCCAGGAGAATTCAGTGTTGTTTGCATACCCACGAGATGCAGAAAAGGAGAAGAGGAAGGCACATTGCTCCCCAAAAATAAACCTAATGAGGATTCCACCAGAAAATCAATGAGACAGTGTATATGATTTAGCAGCTAGTGATTCTCAGTTTATTTAGCCAAGTGGCCAAAACTCTGTAAATATAAGCCACGGCCCCAGTATCAAGAATGACAGAAGTGACACACATGCTGGTCAATGGTTATAAACTTTTCTGTCCCCACATTTCCTCAGTCCCCATTTCATCCCCTTGAAACCATATGTCCCTATAAGCAAAGTGTCCTGAATATATCAACTGTTGACTTATTAAAAGTTGTATGTATCTCAAAATAGCTCCTTAAGAGTTTTTCCCCAGTGGTTTTAATTGTGTTTGTTCTGGGCTCATAAACTTGGGCAACTTGACACATTTAAAACACACACACAAGTTTGGTATCCAAATGTTTTGGTTTTTCTAAGCTCAATGCACTCTAATTGGCTTTTTCCTTTAAAAATTATAATTAAAAGGAGCAAGCTCACCTGTATAGAAATTTCTCATTTCTTTATTTACCTTAAATCTTTTCATGCAGGAAACTGTTAATGTTGTTTTGTTTTGTGTTAAATAGAAATAGGATACACAATAATTCTCTAATTAGAAATGCATGGGATATATGCCTTACAAGTTTGATTTTCTGAATTTCCCCCTGACATTTTCAAATTGACTATCATATTCAATATCAATCTAACCAATATAAACCAATTTAATTTTTATAATGAACCAAGAGACTATCTAAATTTGGCATATTAGACAGTTTTTGTCTCTGTTGAATTATTTTAGGAGATGTTTTAGTTAAACTGACTTACAATAGCAAATTTCTTACCCTTCAAGTAACATAAGAGTATTGCCTCCTGATATTTATCAGTATCTAGGGCTAAAACTTATTCATGTCAAAGTGGCCGAAATACCTACTACTATTTCTGTTTATAATGGTACTTGCTTTATAGTTCTTAAGAGATTGTAAGTTTTTTGCTATCAGATACAACATCATAGTATTTGATATTTCAGTATCTATCAAAATGTTAATGATTATTTGGATTCAACAAATACTTAAAATGATATGAATGATATAGATGCTTATACTGTAAATAAGATACGCAAATCTATTTATCATATATTGCTTGCACCAAATGACACAGGCTATTTCAAAAATAGTATATAAATACACAAAAAAACAACAACTATAAGAACAACAAATCTTTTTTTCTTTTCTAGATTCCCAAGTTCATACTTGCCAGAGGAGGACAAAAATCCTATCTTTGACAGCTATACTGCGTGAATGTTACAGACACATTCTGCCAATTCTTTAACTTGGCCCTGGCAATCATTTGAAATTTTGCCCAACATGACTAATGACTCCAGATACAGTAGTCCAAAACTGAATGCTTTGGTGTCTATCACAAAACTGTTTCTTCTCCCATCATTCCCCTTTTGGTCAAAGGGACAAATCAGTTTCTAAGGCTACAGGGATTTTTTTTTTTTTCTGGGGGGCAGGGGAGGACATGCTAAGCTAAAATACCATTAGGCTTGCATTTGGACATATCAGGCAACCATTTGAATATACGAGTTTGGACCTCCATCCTGGAGGGATATATTTGTAGTCACCAACACAGAGATAGAATTTAAATCTATGAAATTACCTAAATGGTAAGTATAGATGGAGAAGAGGAAAAATGTGAGAGCTGAGCAAACAGAGAACTCAAAAATCTAAAGAAAAGAGGAAGCTATCAAAGGATGTGGAATGGAGCAGGCAGTGTGTGGAACAGGAATTCTAGTAGGTGCAGTATCCTGTATGTCCACTGAAGGTACTTTGAAAAGGAGAGTGATGGACTCTGTCAACTGCTACTGATAGGTCAAGTTTAGATAATCACAGGCTTTATCAAGGTTGTAATTATCAGTGAACCTGATAAGAACTGCTTCAATGAGTGCTGGAGGTGAAAACAGTATTGGAATGGCTCCAAAAGTAGAGTGGCAAAGACAAAGAGGAAAGATTTTAAGAAATCTCCAGTAAAAGGGAATGGATATTGAGGTGGTAACTGGTGAGGGATGCAGAGTCAGAGCATTTCTTAGGATAGAAAACAAAAAATTACAATATGCCTATGTTATCAATGGGAATGAACCACGAGAAAGTAAAAATCTGGTTTTGCAGCACATCAAAGAAATGATTGCTGTATGATTCCCTTGAGTAGGAAAGAGGATATAATCCAGTTGACAAGTGAGGGAGAGAAGCAGGGGGAGCTCATCCACAGCACCAGGAAGGAGGACAGAGTTCACTAGGTGGATAGATGCGGTGGTGGCAGCAGATGGAAATATCTCATCTGATGGTTTGTTTCCTTATCGCTCAGGTCTCAGAGCAGCTGTCACCACTCCTCAAGGAATCTTCCTTGACACCTAATCCAAGGAGCTCTCCCCTTTCATAGGGTCTCATACAACCCCATTTTACTAACTTGATAGCACTTATAGCTTTCTTTTAATTGTTGTAGAATTTACTTGTTAATGTATACATTTCTCAACTAAGAGAGCATAGACCTTACCTCTCTTCTTTACTGCTACATCCTAAATTCCTATAACTGAAAAGCAAAGAATACAATCGGAAGCTTAATATATAATAGTTGAATGAATAAATCAATGAAAACTTCAGAAATAAGCATTTCCTAGAATCCAAATGATTTCAAATGTGATACGACCAGTTTCAAGTATTTTTTCTGGATTGATTCATATGAGTAACAAGGTGTGTGGACACTGGTACCTGTACTACTTGCTCTATTGAAAATGCACACTCCTGAGTTTCATAATAGTGAATTAGGTCACTTGTGGGCATGTTACAGGCTGCATACTAGAAACATTACAGAAGAATAGCAGATACCTCCATTACAAAAGGTTCAGTCAGTGTTGAGGCACTGCCCTTGGCATACAAAAGTGGATGCAGAGAAGGAAAAGATTAGTCAGAAAAAAGAAAAGTCCAGGAACTCAAAACCATTAAACAGAAGAAAATTATCCCCTAAATGTTTGTCTAGTACTTGATATTTGCTTTCCATAATTTTTTATTAGTACTCCACTAGATCACTTGAGAGGTCAGTTAGTATTGTTGGACTCATTTTTACGGAGCCATAAACTGAAACTCTACGGGCTTACATGCTCTGCTCAAAGGAAGTTATCTGCAGCTGCTGAAAAAAAATTCACAATCATGGTGCCTGCTTTTCTTAGCCCTCCTAAGCCTACTCTCCCTCTAAAAGCCACAGAATGACAGCCAATGGTAGGATGATCACTAGCTTACTATTATATATATCTTTTCTGATGCTAATTTTACTTTTCTGGGCTGACTTGCATTGACCTAAGTTAAGAACATTTACGAACAGTAAATTGTACATCCACAAATACCAAGTCCAAATTCTGCTAAGAGTGTTCATGCTTTGGTTGAGCTATGCCAAAAAGTAATTAGACATCACCCAGTGGCCCTGGGTTTAACTTGTTATTTCTACCAGGTAGGCAGAGGGAACCCATGAAATTACCTATGGCTAGGCATCTTGGAAATTTTCCCAGGCTATTTTTCAAAGGTTAGCTGCTATTGCTGGTCACCTTTGACAAACAGAAATAAAAGAGGGAGAAAAACAAGGGAACTGAGAAATAGGGACACAGATATCCTGAAAAAAAAGAATAGTAGAACACAAGGCAGTTTTGATAAGAGAAAAAGAAAAATAGAAGATGAAATCTAAGAGTTTGCCCTTTTGCTTTAGTTTTTTTAATTTTTAGAAGTGGAGGAGGCTTTGTTTTGAGAAGTGGATCATTCTTCTTCCAAAATTGTGTTCCCAAATGAGAAATAACATTCCATTCTCCTGTAACTCTCCAATGAAGGAGAATTTCACACCCCAGTTCCAAACCACATATTAGAATAATATTCTGCCTGAGGTATAGAATGACTCCCATAATCCACCTCCTTGTTCACCACACAAAGACTTTTGCAAAAATAGAGTACAAAGCAATATTGTTTGACTATGTTCCCCCAAAATGAGGTAAGTGTCATTTAGTTAAGGGGAAACTGGAAGATCAATTTACAAAACCCATAAATGTGTAAGGATAACCCAGATTTGTTCATTCTTTTGTACCTTCTTCCTCCCTTCCTTCTTTCTTTCCTTTTCTTCTCTATTAAAATAGTTTTATATTTACTGCCATTCTTGGACCATGTAAAACAATCAGATTGTGGTCCGGTCATTAATAAATGTCATCTTCAAACTGACATAGAGAAGAAGGCAGACCCTATTGATAAAACAGTATCTTTTAGGGCTTCACCTCTTCTGTGCTCTGAGCATCTTCACTGTTTTCCCTTAAGTTTAAAACCTGCTTCATTTTCTACTTCTGGGATTCTATCTTAAGACATCATCTAAATTTTAGGAAAAAGTTGTGGACAAAACCATATCCATTAAGCAAAAATTTTTAAAAAAGAGAAATCTCCCAAGCTGGAAGTGTTAAATAAATTCTAATTTATTTTGTGTAAAATAATATAAAGATATTTAAATTTAATTACAAAAAAACCCCTTCAGTACATAAGGGAATTCTTTGGACATTCAACATTAAATAAAAAAAGAAAACAGGATGCAAATTTGCATCTATATAGTTAAAGTATATAGAAAGTAGAAAGAGGAAATATAATTAAGTGTAAATTTAAAATTGTTTTGTTTTCTCTATATTCCAAATTGTTTATGAAGTTAAAATAAATTTTAATTTGATTTTTTAATTTAAAAGAGACGTGTGATATAAAAGGATCCACATTTATTCCAATCGTTCTTTTTCTTCTTTTTAGGTATTTCTTGCTTCTTGGAATAGACATTTGTGGGCAAAAAAACATTTTTGGATTAAGCCAAGTTTCTGTTCTCTGAGCCAGTTGATAAGGGCAGGGATTTAGAATGAAAAAAGTTATATAATCAGAATTTTATTAAAACTGTCTGGGATTTTATAGATCATCTGTTTGAAAGTCCACATTTTATAATGGAGAAACTGAGAAGGGAAAAGTTAGAAAAATATAAGAGGCAGACATGTGGGTGGATCCAACAGACATGGTGTGAGTTTAATGAAATTTTTGTAGTTGTAATTATTTCAGAGAGCTCTGAATATGGCTAACAGTAGAGCTAAGTAGTAGAATACTGCTGTCTAACTCAGTCTCCCTGTTCTTACTCTTTTCTAGTGACCTCCAGTTCTTTGCATCAAAAATGCCTATTTCTCTGGAGAATCTACAGAGCAATGTTTATAAAACCCAGAGATGGGACTGAAGATATTTATTATATCTACCTAAGTACTAGAAACAATGTGTGATGCTGTGGGACCCCCCTCTGTGCCAAAGCTCCCACTCCCTGTTTCTGGATGTGAGGCTGCTGATCGCCCACTCTGAGTACCTTTCCGTGAATCACCCTTGGTCAAAGTGATACCTCTCCTGGGGTGGCAGTCTGCACCCAAAGACTTTTTCACTAGGAGTATGAAGACCCAGCCCTCTTGCCATGATTTGGGACAGCTATGAGGGCCACTGCAGTTCCAAAGCTGCCCAAAAGATTAGCCAGCACTCTGCTGCAAATGCATTATGCTGCAATTCTCCCTATAGCCATCCTGCTTCCCTTGCTTCCCAGTAAACCTCCTACAGACAAATCTCTGTCTCAAAATCTGTTTTCCAGGGCAGCTACCCTAAGACAATGAGACTGTACCACCACAGAAGAAGCCCATTATAAAACTTAGAGTTCATCTAGACTGAAATTGTCTTGTTTTCAATTTCTTACTGAAGATGGAACAAAAACAAGGACCTGGCTTCAGAATTATATACCCTCTCTTCCCAGCAGCAAAATTACATAGAGTTGAACAATTGTCTATTGAATTTTATCCATTTAGACAACTAATCTTGCTTAAATACTGCTTCCCTTAATAACAAGAAGTCTTTACACTGATTATTTTTTTATTTCTACTTTATTTTCTCTGTTGAGTTATAAGCATATATGATAGGAAAATCAATCTGTGGGTGATCTTTATCTTTGCTACTCACAGCATGGTCACCGTACCAGCACCATGGCCATCACCTGGGAGCTTGTTAGAAATGCAGGATCTCAGACCCAATTTCAGACCTACTAACTCAGAATTTGTATCTGATCAAGATTCTCAGATGACTTGTATGCACACTAAAATCTGACAAGCACTGAAATGCTCCACTGCTGTCAAATCGGCCTGCTCATTAACACTTAGCATCATCAGAGGGAAAAGAAGCATTGGAGCCAACTATGCTTCCATCTTGTTGAGCATCTTGGGCAAGTAAGTCTTCATTTCCTGAGCATCTATTTGCTCACCCTAAAAAGTCCTTATAAGGTATGTGACTTAGAGGATTTTTATGAAGATTTATACTTGCTTTTATTCAAACAACTTGTACTATGCATCACTAGTGGTCCAGGCATTGTTTTTAAGTATGAAGAATAAGATTCAAGTCCTGCTAGTCAGGCATTCCTCAAACATGCACTAATCATGGACCATATGCACCAGTGCTAGAATTGTAGCCATAAAAAAGATTTTTGGGGGCTCTTTTGGAGCCAACAGTTGAAGACAGGATGCAAATTATCATGAAAAACGGTCAGAGTTATAATGGAAAAGTATAGGAGCTATGAGTGCTTACAGTAGGGGAATTAATGTTGACTAGAGAGAGTTCTCAAAATCTCTCCACCATCATGTGGCTTCCTGGCTAATGAGTGTGTACAGACAAATATGAAATTCCAACACCAGGTAGGAGTGATGTCAACAGAGAAGCTTAAGTTTCCTATCATATATGCTTGTAACTTCAACAGAAGTGGAAAGCAGGAATATGTGTGGATGCGTAGGAGGCCCTTCATGCCAGCCCGATAGGAAAAGGAGTGCAGGATGGGGATGAGATGCATGGGACTAAGGAAGCATCTTCCAGAAGAAATACCATTCACAGAGACCTACAAAATAAATAGTATAAATTCTCATAAACGTGGAGGTTAGAGTGACCCAAACAGCATGAAAAGCATGAGTAAATTTAGGGCTTTATTCTTTTTTATTTTTGAATTTTTTTAATTTTTTTTTTTTTTTTTTTTTTTTGGAGGCGGGGAGGGCATGAGCGGGGAAGGCAGACACAGAATCCGAAGCAGGTTCCAGGCTCTATGCTGTCAGCACAAAGCCTGATGCAGGGCTCGAACTCAGGAACCACAACATTATGATCTGAGCCAAAGTCAGACATTTAACTGACCGACCCACCCAGGCGCCCCCTGAGCCACCCAGGCACCCCTAAATTTAGGACTGTAAAAAAAAGAAGCAAGTATAATCAACAACATATTTTTGAAGAATCTCTTCACAATACAGAGATAGATTAGATTGATAGTACACCCCATAAATAAAGTCTCTTGCCCCTCACCCCCTCCACTGTCTGACCAGCCCTGGCACTTCCCCATGTGGCCATGCATGGTGGGCACCTGCTCCTCTTGGGAACTGCAAGTAACAAACTATCTTTTCAGTGGCAGATCCTGATCCATTGGCCCCACGGCAAATGAGTAAAAATAAAAACCTACATTTAAAAAAATTTTTTATTGTTTATTTATTTTTGAGAGAGAGAGTGCACTCACAAGCAGGGGAGGAGCAGAGACAGAGGGAGACACAGAATCTAATGCAGGCTCCAGGCTCCAAGCTGTCAGCACAGAGCCCATATCATGGGGTTCAAACTCATGAGCCATGAGATCATGACCCGAGCCGCCCAGGCACCCCATAAAACCTACATTTTAAAAGTTACTTCATTTAGCTTTAACAACACTCCTATTGGGTTTAGTTCATTTTCCCCATTTCTTGAGATGACAAAGCTGAAACTCATCTATCTCAGAGCCCTCCACTTTGTTTAAACCAATATAATGCAGTGTAAGAGCATAACATTTCTAGTAAAATAGATTTCCTAGGATTCAAATCCTACCCAGTATGAGCCTGGCAGTAATAAGCAACCTCAAGAATCTCAGTCACTCGCTATATAAAAGTTTATTATCCATTCTCACAAAGTCTCTGCCAGTCTAGATACTCTCCAGGGAAGTTCACTTCCCAAGTTCTATTTTGTGGTTCCATATCTCACTATATGGCTTCCAGGATCTCCAAGATAGGCAAAGAAAGAGCAGAAAGAATTCACAACTGATCATGACTATCAGAGTCTGGAGATGACACATGTCACATCAATGCACATCCAGGCCATTGACCAGAACTCACCACGTAATGTAACCACAAGCAGGCTGTAAAATATAGTTGAATACAGAGATATTTGGTTATTATTACTGTCTGTGATACATACCTCCACCACTTTCAAGCTTTTCTACCTCAGGCAATATCCTTACTTTCCATCAGCATATTATAGTGTCCCAAGTGCAGAGTTCAATAGCTGTTGTATTCAAAAAGTCAGTTCCTTCCATTTTAAACACATGGACATAATCAGAGCTAAATATGTCATTTCCTTTATAGCCACTCAGAGTTCCAATATGTTTTCATTAGTTCAATAACCTCTTTATTTACTTATACTTAACAATATAAATAACTAAAATTAGAATCTACTTTGTTCTCATTACCACTTTAACTTTGGTTTTTGGCTTCTTATATGATATTATCTACAATTGTGTTTGGTTTTTTGTTAAATTCATGTTCTAAGAATAGAATCACACGCAGAAAACTGTCTTAATATTTTAATACATCTAAGGAAAGATGGAATCTTCTTTAGGATGCCACAGAAATTAAATGAACCTATTATTCTCTTTTTTAAACAACTTTATTTCTTTATCAGCTGCTTCTTTTTATTCCATTATGAGAGTCTTTCTCTGTGTTTTAAGAACCCCCATACAGATGATCTCATTAGTCCAGCTAACCATTTACGGTAGCACCTCTCTTGAACCAAACGAAGCACGTCTTTGGGGTTCCTTTGCAAATCACAACTCAGTCTGTACATAGTTGGGTTGGTCAGGCACATAATCCTAATACAACCTGCCAAAACCAGAGCTGCTGAAGGTCATAAGACACTGTGTGCTCCATAACTCACCTCTGGCAGCTTAGCTCAGAAGACAGCTTTGCACGAGGCAAAAATCTCACAGTTCCATGGATTCCTCTCCAAAATAGAATTGTAAAAAAATTTTTTTCATGAATAGAGCCACATTCATTATTTTCAGTTTACTGTGGGCTTGGTATTCTAGAGAATAGGAAAATATTGAACCACAGGGTTAGCCACCCATGGCATAGCTAACAGATAGGTTTTTTTAAGACAAAAAATTTAGGACAAAAATATGTGAAAAAAACACATCTTCTAGCCATTCTCTCTGTCACACAAAGAATTTTTTTCATAGAATTTTTTAATGGTATCTATAACCTTCTACAGATTTTCACTGACTGTTTATTGTAGTATTGGATTTTGTTAATTTACATTTTGAATTATTACAGAAATGGTACTGTTACCATGACAAAAATGCAAACTGAATTATTCTCTCAAACATACAGGTCATCCAGTGAACACAACAGAAAACTATGATAATTGTGAATTTAAGCAAGAAGAGAAAACAGATCAATTTTGAGCAAAGGGCACAACTAATCTATAAGTAACCTTTAAACCTTGGAGCATTATGTAAAATATTAAACGATTTTTTAAAGGGTAAAAAGGAATTGAAACAAAAACTAAAATTTATCTCATAAATTCAGTTTTTCATAAGCATACAAAAGACATGTTAAAGAAGAAAACCTATCACTCAATTGGTAAACATATTTACCTTGGACATTTCATTGCATTGATAGGTGTGAATGGGGAAGGAGATACTGGAAGCAACCCGTGTCCATCACTGGGGAAATGAATGAGTCAACATGTTGAATGCACAATATGGAGCATCGTGTGGCAATTAGAAACAAGAGAAGAGATTTGATCAAAGCAACGTGCATAGATCCTTAAAAAAAACAAAAAACAAAAAAAGGAACAGGGGCTCCTGGGTGGCTCAGTCAGTTAAGCATCCAACTCTTGGTTTCAGCCCACATTATGATCTCATGGTTCCTGAGTTCTAGCCCCACATCAGGCTCTGTGGTGACAGCAGAGAGTTCAAGAGAATTTAGACCCAAACACCCAGGAAAAGTATTACAGTTAGGAATCAAGCCTTAGGAGCCATTCAGTTAGTTGCTTAAACCTCAGCACAAATCAATCGAAAAGCAATAGACCTAAAACTACATAGAGATGTGGATTAATCATTGGAAGTACATCCATCACTTGGTTAGGTTTGGGATTCTGCAAGCCACAAATATTATGTTCCAACAAGTAGGATGTGACAAGTAGGCAGGAAAATAAAAGGCAGTTGTGGCCCTGAGTATTACAGGTTATCAGAAGTCAGGTCCCAAACCTTTACACAATTGAAAATGATTAGTGAGTATTCCATCTGATAAAGTTGCAGGGCACCAGATGCTGGTGAGCCTAGTAAAGGCAACTTTTTTATAATAGCTAAGGGAAAGTTAGAAGGACCTAAGTAATAGAAAATAGCCAAGACCGATTTGGAAGCTTCCAATCACAGGTAACAAAGCACATTCTTTTTTCTGGGCATTGTGGCCAGGTGGGGAGATTGGCTTATGAAAGCAGTCTCTATGTGACATGATTTATGGAGAAACCCACAAACTCACTGACAATTCCATACAACAGCACACTGGACAAGTTAGAAGGCTTTCCAAAGGACATGCATATAGGATGAGAAATAGAAACAAGATTTTATGATTTAAGAAACAAATCATAGCCTTCTTGCAGTCACATGTCCAACATTTAATCTCTAAATTATTATAACCAAAGGTACCAACATTTCCATTCCTGTAGAATGAGTGACACATGGTTTAATGTTCCTCTCCCCCTCCTGGGAATGTACTTTCCCCAAGAGCCCAATGAAAGGAGGCTTGTCTGGTCATATCTCTGGAAAGGGATCATTGACTGTGCCAGCTTTGATGTTTATTACCTTCCTACAGTGAAACTAGAAAAATTATGAAAAAAAAAAAATAGAAGCAAAACAAAGACTGTCTCTCAATATATTCTCATAGAACTAGTTCAGTTTTGACAACATTCATTCTTTTCCTAAGGCCAGGGGTGACCTTCAACACATGAAACAGGCAATATGGCACTCACACAGACCAAGCAAACCACATAACAATCAACTACACTCACACTGGTGCCTATTGGCATAGCACGGCCCACAGCCATACTGAGGTAACCCCCAAATACTAAAGACCAGTTTTCTACTTTGTACTGGAGTAAATCCAAAGAGCTAGTTGTGTTTTCCAGAATCATCTCAAAAATTTGCTGTAGATCCCTATAGTCCCTTAATACATATACATTCCCAATCCTCTGCCAACCATTCATTGTCTCAGTCAGACTCAACACACACAAATCAGAACAGTCCCTCAGAATGACAGGCTACCCCTGGACTTATGCAGACAGACAGATATTCACTCTACTCCACACTCTGCTAAGGAGGAAAGAAGTCAGATGATCCAAGTGCCCAGCCCCATCCTGAGCCTGTCTCCACCGATAGGTGCATTCCCAAAAGGTACTGGAGCAGGGGCAGGCTACCCGAGTCTGTAGTGCCACCTTCATGGGTTCCCTACTCCTTCTTTCTCCCCTAAAGGGCCCTACTAAATGAACAGAACCAGGGCTCTTCCCAGAATGTGGTGGTGTAGGAGACCACAGCCACTTTTTAGGCAAGAGGAAACACACAGAAGGGACTACAGAACAGGGCTCAGTGCCCCTGTCAGACCTCATAAAGACATTTGAAAGAACACACAAGGCAGGGTGCCTGGGTGGCTCAGTTGGTTGAGCATCTGACTCCTGATTTGGGCTCAGGTCATGATCCCAGGGTTGCAGGATCAAGCCCCACATCTGACTCTGCACTGAGCACAGAGCCTGCTTAGGATTCTCTCTCACTCCCTCTGCCCCTCTCCCCCACTCATGCACATTCTCTCTCTCCAAAAATAAATTTTAAAAAAATGTTTAAAAAGAACAAGCCAACCTTGACATTAATCCCAGTAGTACTTTTTTACTTTAATACCTCCCACTCCTTTTTTTAATTATAATTAATACACAGTGTTATATTAGAATGATTCAACAATTCAACATTACTCAGTGCATTCTTGACCTCCTTTATCCATTTCACCCCTCCCCAACCCACTTCCACTCTTGGCAACCACCAGTTTGTTCTCTATATTTAAGAGTCTGGTTTTTGTTTTTCTCTTTTTTTTCTTTGTTTTGTTTATTAAATTCCACATATGAATAAAAACATATGGTATCTGTCTTTCTCTGATTGACTTATTTCACCAAAAATAAGTGGACCTAGAGGGTCCATCCAGGTTATTGCAAATGGCAAGATTTCATTCTTTCTTATGGGTAATATTCCAAATACATATATGTATGTATATATGTGTGTGTGTGTGTGTGTGTGTGTGTGTGTGTGTGTGTGTGTGTGTATCTTTGTCTTTATCCATTCATCTATGGATGAGCACTTGGGTTGTTTTCATATCTTAGCTATTGTAAACAATGCTGCAATAAACATAGGGGTGCCTCTATCTTTTTAAATTAGTATCTTTGTTTTCTTTGAGTAAATATCCCATAACGGAATTACTGAATCATGTAATAATTCTATCTTTAATTTTGGGGGTAACTTCTATACTTTTTCCACAGTGGCTGCACCAATTTATATTCCCACCAACTGCATATGGGTTCCTTTTTCCCCATATTCTTGCCAACACTTGTTATTTCTTGTGATTTTGATTCTAGCCATTCTGACAGGTATAAGGTGATATCTTACTGTGGTTTTAATTTGCATTTCTCTGATGATTAGTGATGTTGAGCATCTTTTCATGTCTCTATTAGCCATCTGTATATCTTCTTTAGAAAAAAATGTACATTCAGGTCCTGTGCCCATTTTTAATTGGGTAATTTGTTTTGGGTGTTGAGTTCTTTATATATTTTGGACATTAACTCCTTATTGGATACATCATTTGCAAATATCTTCTCCCATTCAATAGGTTGGTTTTTGTTTTGTTTTGTTAATGGTTTCCTTCACTTTCAAAAACTTTTTATTTTGGTATAGTCCCAATAATTCAATTTTGCTTTTGTTTTACTTGTTTGAAAAAACATATCTCGAAAAATGCTTGTATGGTTGATGTCAAAGAAATTACTATGTTTTCTTCCAGGTGTTTTACGGTTTCAAGTCTCACATTTAGGTCTTTAATCCATTTTGAGTTTATTTTCATAGGTGGTATTAGAAAGTGGTCCAGTTTCTTTTTTTTTTTTTTACATGTAACTGTCTAGTTTTCCTAGTACCACTTATTGAAAAGAGTTTCTTTTCCCCACTGTATACTATTGCCTCCTTTGTCATAGATTAATGGACCATATAATAGCAGTTTTCTTTCTAGACTCTCTATTCTGTTCCATTGATCTACGTGTCTATTTTTGTGTCAGTACCATACTGTTTTGAGTACTACAGCTTTGTAGTATATCTTGAAATCTGGGATTGTGATACCTCCAGTTTTATTCTTATTTCTCAAGACTGCTTTGGCTATTTGGAGTCTTTTGTTCTTCCATACAAATTTTAGTATTATTTTTCTACATCTGTAAAAAAAAATGTTGTTGGTATTTTGATAGGGATTGCATTAAATCTGTAGATTGCTCTGGGTCATATAGACACATAAACAATATTGGTTCTTCCAGGCCATGAGCATGGAATATCTTTCCATGTGTCTGTGTCATGTTCAGTTCATCAGATCAATGTTTTCTAGTTTTTGGAGTATAGGTCTTTCATTTCCTAGGTTACGTTTTTTCCTAAGTATTTTATTATTTCTGGTGCAACAGTAAATGGGATTGTTTTCTTAATTTCTCTTTCTGCTGCTTCATTATTAGTGTATAAAAATAGCACAGATTTCTGCCTATTATCTTTGTATCCTGCCAGTAGTGCTGATGCATAGGGGTACATGTACCCCAATGTTTACAGCAGCACTTTCAACAATAGCCAAATTATGGAAAGAACCTAAATGTCCATCAACTAATGAATGGATAAAGAAGATGTGGTTTATATATATAATGGAATACTACTTGGCAACGAAAAAGAATGAAATCATGCCA
Organism: Puma concolor; assembly: GCF_028749965.1. Lineage (NCBI taxonomy): Eukaryota > Metazoa > Chordata > Mammalia > Carnivora > Felidae > Puma > Puma concolor. The sequence continues at coordinate 69,197,777 of NC_141674.1, read as the reverse complement.
TTCGCAGCAACGTGGATGGAACTGAAGGTATTATGTTGAGTGAAGTAAGACAGATAAAGAAGGACAGATATCATATGTTTTCACTCATATGTGGCTCTTAAGAAACTTAACAGAAGACCATGGGGGAAGGGAAGAGGGAAAAAAAAATAGTTACAAACAGAGAGGAAGGGAGGCAAACCACAAAAGACCTTTAAATACAGAGAACAAACTGAGGGTGGATGGAGGGGTGGGGGAGAGGGGAAAGTGGGTGATGGGCACTGAGGAAGGCACTTATGGGATGAGCAAAGGGTGTTGTATGTAAGCCAATTTGACAATAAATTATATTTTTAAAAAAATCAATTATAACTCAGGTTAAAAAAAAACAAAAACTTTGTATCCTGAGACTTTTACTAAAATCGTTTATTCAATTCTCATAGGTTTTTGGTGGGGTCTTTAAGGTTTATATATATATATATAATATGTATATATATATATATATATATATATAGTATCATGTCATCTGCAAAGAGTGGAAGTTTTACTTCTTCCTTACCAATCTGGATGTTGTTTTTTTTTTTTTTTTCCTTTCTGATTGCTATGATGAGGTCTTCTAGCATTATGTTGAATAAAAGAGATATGAGTGGACATCTTTGTCTCGTACCTGATCTCAGAGGAAAGGCTCTCAGTTTTTCACCATTGAGCATGATGTTAGCTGTGAGGTTTTCATATACGGCCTTTATTATGTTGAGGTACATTGCCTCCAAACCTTTGTTGACAGTTTTTATCATGAATGGATGGTGTACTTTGTCAAATGCTTTTGCTGCATTTATTGAGATGATTATATGGGTTTTATCCTTTTTCTTGTTAATGTAACATATCACGATGACTAATTTGCAAATACTGAACCACCCTTGTAAATCCCACTTGATTGTAATGAATGAAATTTTTAATGTATTGGTGGATTCAGTGTGCTAATATTTTGTTGAGGATTTTTGCATCTATCCTCATCAGACATATTGGCCTATAGTTCCTTTATTTGTTGTGTCTTTACCTGGTTTTGGTATCAGGATAATGCTTGCCTTGTAGAATGAATTTGGGAGCTCTCCTTCCGCCTAATTTCTGGAAAAGTTTGAGAAGAATAAGTATTAAGTCTTCTTTAAGGGTTTTATAGAATTCACTTGTGATACCATCTGGTCCTGGACTTTTGTTTGTTGGGAGGTTGTTTATTACTGATTCAATTTCACTGCTAGTAATCAGTCTGTCCAAATTTTCTATTTCTTCTTGATTCAGTTTTGGAAGGTTATATGTTTCTAGGAATTTATCCATTTCTTCTGGGTTGTCCATTTTTTTAGCATATAATTTTTGATAGTGTTCTCTAATAACCCTTTGTTCTGTGGTATTGGTTGTAATTTATCTTTCATTTCTGATTTTATTTGAGTCTTCTCTCTTTTTCTTGTTGAGTCTGGTTAAAGGTTTATCAATTTTGTTTATCTTTTCAAATAACCAGCTCCTGGTTTCACTGATCTGTTCCATTGTTTCTGTTTAGTCTCTAGTTAATTTATTTCTGCTCTAATATTTATGATTTTCCTTTCTTCTACTGGCTTTGGGCTTTGTTCTTCTTTTGCTAGCCCCTTCAGTTATAAGGCTAGGCTTTTTATTTTAGATTTGTCTTATTTCTTGATGTAGGCCTGTATTGCTATAATATTCCTTCTGAGAACAGCTTTTACTGCATCCCAAAGATTTTGGACTACTGTGTTTTCACTTTCATTTGTCTCCATGTATTTTTTTATCTTCTCCTTGATTTCTTGGTTGACTCATTCACTGTTTAATCTTCATGTATTTGTGTCTTTCCATATTTTTTTGTGATTGATTTCTAATTTCCTATCATTGTAGTTGCACACATGCATGATATCATTGCAAACTTTTTTTAATTTATTGAGACTTGTTTTTTTGGCCTAATATATGATCTATTCTGGAGTATGTTCCATGTGCACTTCAAAAGAATGTATATTATACTGTTTGGGGATGGAATGTTCTGAATATATCTATTAGGTCCATCTGGTGCAATGTGTCCTAGTATGAAAGTGTGACAGTATGACATATGCTGGTCAGCATCATGAGAGTGTCATACTGTGTATTACTATCCTAGGAAAAGGTTACAATTCAAAGTTTGAAATACAGTTTCTGCTGACTGCATATAGCTTTTTCATCATCACAAAGTCAAAAAATCCTAAGTCAAACCATTGTAAGTTGAGGACCATCTGTACAAATTTTCTAACTACTTCCATATGAGGACATTCATATACATTTAGAGACATATCTATGTTGTAGCTGAGAACACAGGCTACAGCCAGACTCATACCCTGGCTGGTGCACTTAGTGGCTCTGGAATCTTAGGTCAAGTTCTTAACCTCTTCAGATTTCAGTCTCCTCATCAATAAAATGAGGACAGGAAGACCAACATCATACAATCCTTGGGAGTATTAAACAGTTTCTACATGAAAGGTGCTTAGAGGGATGCACATAGTAGGCATTCCATAATTAATAAACAGGGTATGTTTTCACAGCACAGACAAAATAGTCAGTTGAGTCTGATAAATTAAAGCAAGAATCATCAGAACTTCTAGAATCCTAGATAGTTTTTTTGTAAAAATATTCACAATTTACCCAACTGGTTTCTCTTCATGGATTTATGGACTTATTCAACAGATATTTCTTGAGAGATAACTACATGCTAGACTCTGTGCCAGCAGCTAAGAATATAAAAAGAAGGAGATGTGATCCCTGCCATCATAAAGATTAGAGTCAAGTGGTGGAGACAGACATATTCACACATAATGCAATGCAGAGAGTGGTTTTAGAAGGAGTACAAAGAAGGGGTTAACCCACATCAGGAAGCCAAATTGATCCATGCACCCAAATGCCTCTGAATAGTGGCATTGTGGGATCAAAACTTATATATGATATAAAACTTGACTCATCATACTTATGAGGCTTCATTTCCACTGATGACAGCAGCAAAAACTAGATCTTCCTATTGCAAAGTAACTTAGACCCTTCTTTTTTAAGCTTAATATCTTCTGGATAGTCAAATTCAAGGTTTTCCTCCAACATCATTCTCCTATCTCTAAGGGGTTTATTAATTGTCCTGTAATTAGAGAAAGGATATCCTGCTCTTGCTTAATGTCTAAGAACCAACCATATCCATCACTGCACCAAACTGTGTGATGCCAATATCTGTGGTCTGATTCCTTAGCATAGAGGTGAAAGCTTTCACGTAGCAAATAGCTTCAATCACTCACCTTAGTTAGCACTAACATACACAACTGACATTCTAAGATTTAGCTACATCCATCCACATGTGGCCCCTGCTTTGGGGCCTATCCAATCTATAGTTTCCAATTTAAGCTGTGGCAGCCTCCTGACAGACATGCTCTTTTCTAATTCTTAATACTGTCCTTTGCTTCAAATTTTAAGAATTTTAGGAACTTTCCTGTATGTCCTGTGTTCAAGGGACACTTGAGAATGGGCTAACTCAGGCCTGGTCATCTTAAACACACATAACACCATAATTTCTGCTCTACTGAGGACGCCCCCTTTAAGGCAATCATCTCCATTCAGAGTTCTAGGCAAGATGTTGAGAACCAAGCTCCCTTTTGTCAATGATGTTAAAGTCATCTGGGGTCTCCAGCCCACGCAGGCCCAGGAACCAGCCAGAATTCAGGGCTCAGGATTCTTGCTTTCCTCTCACTCTTTCCCTCCACACTTCTCCCCCCCCACCAGTTTTTTTTTTTTTTTCTTTCCAGTATACTGGAAAATTAACTTTGTGTTACACTCTGCATATTCTGTATTCTGTGGCGTATAGTAAATCTTTTCCCTTCAGTCCTATAACTTCTTAATATTTTAAAGGAATAGTTAATATTTAAAGCAAAGCTTCTGATTTCTCTTTCAACAAATCTAGGTATTGCAAGCGAATGCCTTGGTTTTTCACAACTGTTGTCTCTGAAATTAGCTTCAAGAGCATGTTTTGGAATTCAAAAAACTGAACATTGTCTCCTTTGTTCTTAGCAGGGTCCTGCCCTCCCCCTGAAGCAATGGATATCATGACTCAAGGGCAGAAGAACCATGAAGCCAATGAACTAATGGGAATTAAAAATACAGAGGAGAAATCTTCTAAATCATGCCTTCTTTGCCCCAAAATTTTAAAAAGAAATTAACCCCAAAAGATCAGGTAATAAAACCGCATTGAACACTTCTATTCTCTAACATACCTTTGCAATCCTGTGGCCTTGAGCATGTCACAGGAATATAAAACCAAAAACATTCAAAAACAGGTGAAGGTACATCATCACGCTGATTCACAGGGTGACTGAACATTTCAACTTCAGCAAAACGAAGGCTTTGCCACTCTCTGTAGTAAGCAAGATTGTTCTGGAAAGAGGTGAGGGAAGGACAATGGGGGAGGCTGACATAAATGATGGAAGTCGTGGATTTAAAAAAAAAAAAATTCCTTTATGACCTTCCATGAGCTGATCATTCAAAATTACCTAGTTATAATTTCCAATATCAACTTTAGACATGAAGAACCATTGTTCTAGCTCTCTACAAGTAACTGTGTTCCTGTCTGTTGTTTTATTTGACTCTCTCTATGAAATAGTTTCAGGAACCAAATCTCCATTTGAAGAATCCGAGGCTCACTGACTTTCTCAAAGCCAGGCAGTGCTAGTGACAGAAAGTTCAGACCTCCACACTCCACACTGAAAGGGCTATTGACATTCTTCATCCTTATAAACATTGCTCTAAATTCTCTTTTCTTAAAATCACTCCTAGTTTTTATCCCATGCTTTCAATGATATGCTTACCATGTTTATTCTTTCCAAATACTACCAGGCTACAATTATCACTAAGTCACATAGGTTTCTTCCAGCACTGTGCATGGCATGGCTTGCCTAAACTTAGTGTCAAGTCATCAATCATTTTACCTGTATGGTTTATCCGTCCCCTGGAATCACCTCTAATTTTGAGGAAGCTTGCACTCTTTATGAGATGCCTCATGAGTTCTGCCTATTAGTCACTGGTCATTCCCCAATTTCCAACTCCCACTCATGGTATCTAATGTCTCATGTCTTCCACTGCCCAGGTCATTCCATCTGGGACTCTGCTTTCTAAAAAATGCCCGATGCATCAGTCAGATCTCACTACCCATCATCTTAGCAAAATATAGCATCAGTTATTGTAATTTCACAAATTAAAAGTAACATCTATGATAATTAACTTCTACTGCATGGTAACCCCAAAATTTAATGGTTTTTTAAAAACAACCATTTATTTAGTTCACAATTCTGTAGGTCAGCAATTTGGGCTATGCACAGGTGGGCAGTTCTGGTCTTAGCTGGATTCAATCAATGCATCTGTGCTCAGCTGCCAGGTCAGCTGGGATCCAGTTGGTCTAGGATGACCTCAGCTGGAATGGCTGCCTAGACTTGTTCACAAAGTAAGTGCGCAGTGTTTCAAGAGAGCAGAGGGAAGATACAGACTTGGAACTGACACACCATCATCTTTGCCACATTCTATTAGCCAAAGCAAATTCCAAAACCAGCCAAGATTCAAGGATTGGGTAAAGAGACTCAATGTAAGATGCTACACAAACACATTGAAATGATGAGGTGATTTTTTTTCACCAAAGTATCTGTGGCTAAAACTAGCCAAACAACAAACTTTATGAAGTTTGACCACATGACCTGCTCTGCTAGGTACCCTTCTATGGATATATATTTAACCATTTCCCAACCAACTTATGTACTTAGCAAAAGGAAATGAATATTTAATTAATAAAGTGAGTTTAATTCCATTGAGTTTGCCAAACATTACTCAGGTATCTAATGCTAGGCACTAAGCTAGTCTTGAAAACATATAGGTAAATAAAAAGATCACTACCATTAAGAAGCTTGCAGTCTAGTAGAGGAAACAAACAAATACATACATGCAATTACAGATATATGGGGTTCCAGAGAAAGGGTACATGACTCAGAAAATTTCCTGGAGAAGGTTATGGAATCTTAGGTACCAGAGAAATTCAGAAGGATGAGAAGTATTGCATTCCATGTGTGTGGACAGATAACTCTGAATCCATAGCTCCCAGTCTTGTTAGAAGGTCAAGAAATTGAAGAACTTAGGTCACCATGAATAGCATGTTTGATAGCACAGACTTGTAATAAGGTAGCATTAAACTGATTCAACCCACCAGTCCCCTTCCCATTACCTTCCACATAATGATCCTAGGTAAACCTTAGTCTTTGTTCTCTGCCAAAAATATCAGAGGGTCAGCATGGCTCGTATTCTTTCTCCCCAGTACTCTTCACTATTCAGTATATGTTCAACACTCATATTCCTCCATTTATAGTATTTAGAATCCTATAGTCTAGTTCATCCTCAATACCGGTATGTGGCTTCCATGTCAGTTGCCTCCGGCAGTTTTCATCCTATTTTTGAAGCCTAATACCAGTCATACATTAATTCATACAGTAATGATTTACCAAGAACTGGCTCTGGCCTAGAACTACTATATGATGGTAAACAAGATAATTACAGCCTCTATCCTCACAACTCCTATAATCTGTAAAGAGAGACTGATATTAAAGTAGGAATTTCACAAGTGATTTTCAATTATGTTTATATGTTCTATAAAGAAAAATATTAAAAGGTCCAAGAATAAAACAAGAAACATTTTAATTAGTCACCTGACAGATGAGCAGAAATTGATCCCAAAAGAGAATTGCAAGGATCCAGAGGAAATGTCCTAGGCTAAGGACACAGTGCATGCCAGGGCTGGATGTGCAGGAGGCTGCCATGTCGGAGGAGCAGAAAGATGGCCAATGTAACTGGATGAGCAAAAAGGAGAATCCTAGGCAATGGGGCCGGTGGGGCAGAAAACAGTCAGTCTGCAGGAATGGATCCACCACTCTGCACAAAGATACTTTTCTCCAACACCACAAGAAACTTAGGAAGCATGGGACTTCAAAATTAATTCGGTCTTACAATTTTCTATTTCATTTCCAGTTTATCATTCAAACAGTATCTTAACTTCTCAATCCACAAGTTTACCTACAATTCTGACTCATTTTAGCGTCTTGACTGTTTTCTCAAAATACAGCTGGGTTAACTTTGATCCAAGCAGTCAGAAACTCAGTAGATATAAAATGGTTTACAGGATTGTAGGGGTTGAAAACATCTCCTGGGGCATAGAATAAAGGACAGTGGAAGAACAGAGATTCTGGTTCATTCTGCTTTCTCTCTCTCTGAGGATGCCACAGCTAAGGTGCTCTACCTCCTTATCCCTAGAATCTAAGGAGGAGAGTCTGACCCCAGGGCATTCTAGGAATTCCCCCAAGCCTCTTGTCTGTTTTACTCTCCAAAACCTTCCTTTATCTTTAATATTCTAAGTTCTTTCAAAATCAGAATTTGGAATAAATGAGCTTTATATGCAAATAGTTGGCATTTCTATGTATAAAATGGAGCTGAAAATCAAAGCAGTAAAAACAAAAATAGAAAAACTTGAAACTTCAAACTGTGCATCCCATTGGTCAGAAGTTTGTGTGGTTGTGTGTTTGGGGATGGCAGGGAGTTGCTGGCAGAAAATAAATCTGGAAGAAGGATGATACTACTTCTTCTCTGAGGCTCACATATTTGGTGAGACTGAGATTCACCCTGCCCCCTTTTTCTTCCATATTCTATCTAGTTGAAGAATTAATATGCAACCATTATTCTTTGCCCCTACATCTCCTATGCTGCCCCTTCCACAAACCAGCAGTACAACTACCATTGCCCGTGGCCATTGTGGGTTTTCCTATCATAACATACAACTTAATCCTTAACTTAATTTAGCATTTTTCTGGCACTTACTTAGCATATGACACTTTGGTCCACACTGTTCAATTCACCTGAGTTCAAAGGAAACCTGTGCAAACTTTGAGGTCAAAAGTTTGCAGATCATTTTTTTCCAGGAGGTCACTTTATTTGGGACTGTGATGCCATTTTCTAACCATTTTCAGAGTCGAAAACATAATCTCAAATTAAAACACTTTGGAACTCAGTTCCTACCCTGGGTCCTGTTATTTTAAAACTTTAGCTAAAAATTTCCCAGAGGTGACTGACTTTTCTCAGTCCCCAGGGGAGCTGCTGTGAATGACTTTCCACAATGCCTTTTCGCCTTTTCTAGGAGTCGCTAAGTTCACTTTTTGCAACCTAAGTGCTATACGCTTAAATGCATGCCAGGGGCATTCAAATTGAAGGAACCAATGAAAATTCTAAGTGGAAAGTTTTTAAATGAATATAGAAACAGACAGCCTAACTTGCGGAGGTAATAAAGTGAAAACAAAGCTTAGGGTTCCCATCTCACCCTAAGCAGTGGGACCCTAAGCAAGCTGCTCTGGTTTCCCATTCTATCTCAGGGACTTCATGGCGTTCTTCCGGACATGAAATGAATTAACACGTGTAATTCATTTCTTGCCTCTGGCTTTCCTGATGTCTAACTAGCCAACATGATAAGACAGGGAGTAACTCATGTTCTGTTTTTCTGTTGTTGTTTTTTTTTTTTTTTTAAATGAACTAATGGAGATTCATTGATTTATGCAGTCAATTATAAGTGTGGGCAACAGCCACATAGGCAAGTTACTTGAAGGAAAAAAAAAAATCCTCAGGTCACTGAAGCAGCAATTAGCAAGTATTGTGGGGAGAAGAGGAAAAAGGAGGAGGAAAAAGGCCTGATGAGGCAAATTGCCTTTAATTATCCTTAAACATTTTCTCCTCTTCTTTTGATGCCATAAGACCCCCTGCAGTTCCAAAATAAAATAAGCCTGAGTTTTGTTTTGCTCTTTTAAATAGGAACATAATAGCCACTGTGGAAACATGTTCTTAATCAAAGGTATTAAACTCCTGGCTGCTCTCCTTCCTTTGAAATTGCCTGGGTTCATTATTATCAAGGGGAAGAGAAGTCTAGTCACCATTTAGTTCCCTTCTTAGTAAATTAAAATATTAATTACAAAATACGTTATTTTTATCTTATATCTTAAGCTATTAGTTACTGTGGCTGGATTTAAAAAAAAAAAAAAAAAAAAAGAGGACTCATTTTGTGCTGAAGCAATTTTCCTAACAAAGCATTCAGAGTTACTTTCTAGTTTCTACACATCAAATTGGTACATGAAGTGCGGCATTTTGAGAGCCATCTGAATAAATTTGATAGAAACTTCATTTATTTTTTGTCTCTGAGATAAGTGTGCAATTACAGTTCCCATGTTCACGGGCTCGTGGCATGTGCCCGCTCAGACAAGGCCACTGACTACAGCCAATGCCCAGCACAAGCTCCAGAGGAAAGAAAGAATGTTTCCTTTTCATTTCCGCCACACAATGCAGCAATCGATCTTATGCCCGTAGACACAAATGCTCAACCTCTGGGAAAGAGGCAAATAAAGCCACAGAATAGACATTAGAGCTTACTAAAACCCTCATTGTCTGCCTCTTCAAAGACTCAAATTACCAGCAAGGTATTGAGGTGACAGTAGAGAGTCTTAAGAAAACACAAGCCAAGGACCAGCAAGCCCACTAAGCATATGCATATTACCTGGTCCTGTGGTGCCTCAAGTCACCACAAAATAAACCAAAGCTGCCCCACCCCTTTACAGGGGAGAGTTATATACAGTAATCATGCATGTAAGGAGTTTATTTGGCAAGGGTCTGAAAGCCATCCACCCCCTTGCAAAATATTCCCTCCTTTCCCTACTACCTGCATGGTGCCTGAAATTAGATATTTTTCCCTCTTACATTTGGAAGGATATTCAGTTTAAGAGGTCACTATTTAATTTCAGAAACAGCTAGAGCGATAAGACTTTACAGCCAAATACCATTTACTAAGTGCCACTATGTACTAAGTACTTTACATATATTATTTTCCTGAATCGTTACAATAATCTTATGATGTAGACATTTTTTATAGCACCTTGTTACTTGTGAAAACTGAGGCTTAAAAAGATTAAGTAATTTCAACAATCGGCAAGTGATACAGTGAAGATATAAATCCAGGTGTCTAACTGTAAAGCCCTTGCTCTTACTGTCAGCTTCTATCTTACTGTATGTGCTGGGGTACAAAGAACAGAGGGTTGGGGCATTGTAAAACAGAAGAGAGGACGGAAACAGGTCAGGGAGGGGCAATGGAGAAAAGAGAATCAGCCCTAGTCATGCCCTCAGAAGAGAGAACCCATCTTTGCCAGACTGCCAGATGGAAGCATTAATGCTTGCCTGCTCAGCCCTCCCACTAAACATCATCCAAGCCAACCTTCTTTTCAGACCTTTTGTGCATATGTCTCACTTAATTGCCCAAAACCCACAGTCCCTCTGAATGAGCAAAACAGTTGTAATTCTTTCACGTGCACTCTTCTGCGTCCTTGGTGAATTTCAGTCATATGTCCCCTCCTCTCCGAAAGAGGCCAACTCACTGGTCTCTGCAAATCAAAGACAGTGGGAGGCAGGAGAGTGCAGGGTAGTGGGGCAGGGCATGGCTCTACTGCCCATCTATGTGTAGCTTCAGCAAGTTACTTAATCCTCTGTGTCCCAGTTCCTCATCTAAAAAATGGGATCAATACTAATGCCTCCTTCACAGGATTGCAGTGGCTAGCAGATAGAAAATGTTAGCTCTTGCTGGTAGTAATAGACCATCAATTGATTTAACTGGGCAGGACAGCATTCCTCAAAGGTATACTGTAAAACAATTGCTGAACCGAGTAAGTTTCGAAACCTTGGCTACTTGACCTGCTCTAACAAATGCATAGGGTATCTTAGAATATAAATGACTCTCACAATCAAGAAACCTATTTTAATATATTTAACATGTTCATTCCATGAAGCACACCTGAGGGATTAGTCTTCCAAAGAATTCCCTGTGGGAGTTCTGAACTAGAACAAAGTAATACAAAACACTAGGCATTTAACTTCACCAGTTCCACTGTGTCTGTTACAGATAGATACTCTGGAACCAAAACCCCTTTTAGGATTAAAAACGCAGCTGGCCAGTTAGGAGACTGGTCTTGAACAAATTGCTCATCTCTTATGTCCCAGTTTCTACATATGTGAGTCTATCTTATCCAAAGCCTTAGTCATCTTTGGATTTCCAACATGTATCTCAGATTCCAAAACACTGGGCTCAGAATGTTTGCTAAATGAAAGAATGAAGTCTTAACTAGGAATTAGATGGAACAAAATGGTTGACCTATTATTACCAACTCGATTCAATCCCATAGACTTTTGTGGAGTCAATGCAAATCCTTCTGCCAGCAGACACTGAAACTGCATTGGGAATGCAAGAGGTTAACTGGCAGATATTGCCAGTGAAAGATGGAGGAGGAGGAAGCAGGATTGGGCAGAGAGTCTCAGACTGCACTGCAGACCTGACCCTGAGCCAACCTAACCTGATGGGGAGCTCCAGGGCAAACACTGCCCTTTATAGATGTCTGGAATACAGCAGATATGGGCAAGCCCAAGAGTCCCCACCATGCTCAGTCCCTGGCTGGGGACTGCACAGAAGAGCTTGACCTTGGGTAAAATGATATGTGCAGGCAGATCCCTAAAGCATTACAACTGGAAATTATCAGCTAACTACTCCTCACAGTTAATGGGGTAGTTCTTTCTTGAGGTGCGACCTAGCAGTGCACATCTAGGTTGCCACAATGACCCACTTCCCTGTCCTTTAGATCCAGAGATAAACAAGGCTTAACCTTTATAGTAGACTATAGTATGGCAGGAAAATTAATCAATTTGTTAAATTAATCTAAGACAGCAGCATGTGAATAGTTCTCCAAGGAAAGTCGCATCTGTTATGGGGTGACTGATTAACAATGTCTGCCATTGACGGAGGAGGAGACAATAAGTGTGCAAAGACCTGTGTTTGCCATCCTTGGCCTAGCCCTCCCCTCTGCCTACTCAAATCTCCCTCAAGGTCCAGCTGAAGTTTCACATTTTCCATACTCTTCTTAAATCCATAAAGGTCTCTCCATACGTCTCTCCTTTCCTAACCAGCTACAAACTTACTACCATCTCATAATTTATCACAGAATTTATATTTCCTGGATTATCCTACAATTGTTTCTTTCTATTACAGCTAGTCACAATAAACCAATTATAAACAATTTGACAGCAGGTATAACATCTCATACTTTCTTACTCTTCCCTTTTGGACTAGTCCCACACCACTTAACACACTGCAGAGAATACAGTGGTTAGTCAATGGCTGCATTTAGATTTATGGATCAAATGACTAGACTTCTAGTTCAAGAGGAAATCAGCAACATTGTTGCAGGAATTCAAGGGTATTGGTTATTTCCTTCCAAATGCTCCAAAAGAACGAGCGAGCATCAATTCTCAGTTGGGATGCATCTACATGTACGTTTCTGTTGCATATATTCCTCTTATCCTCCCTAATACCCACTGGCAGCTTAGAGGAGGTCTAAGGAGAGAGAAACTGGAGGCTTTAGGAACACTTCTATAATTTCTACCAATTCCATCCCACCATCTTCTCAAATGTATAGGTTTAATTTAATAATTTAACATAAACTTCCCTACAAGCACAACGTTGAACACCCTGGCTGCCAGCACCCTTTCCGACAACAGTACCACCACAGAAACTCACAAACAGAAGCTGGGGAACTGCTTCTGCTACTTTCCTCTGAAATTCATGCAGAGGAGAGTGTAGTGTCTACTTCTATTTTCATGGCCAAAATCCTCCAGGGAATGGGGAAGTCAACTGTGCTTCCCTTACACTCCCCACTTCTGCTATTTTGGTTTCCATCCAGCCTCTCTTCAAGGATCAACTTTCCAGTTAACTTGTTATAGAAAGAAACCAAACAGATCAAGGGGAAAAAAGGAAGTTTGGGATGAATCTTTCTTTTTTTTTTTCCTGTAAAGTTGTTTGCCTTCTAAACCTTTGGCTTTATTAACCAGAGGGTGGGGGAGACATTTGCTTCTAAACTCACTGAAGTTGAATCTACTCATTCAAATTAGTTTACCTTTTTAAATTTTAGCTCACATTACCAGTTTACCAGTTCACACTGTTCATCACATTTAAAGTATATAATAGCTTTCAGGAAAATCTCTTTAAAGCCTATCCTAAAAATCAGTTCTCATCACATCCCATATGTTTACATGGTCACAACTGCCATCCTAATTTTAAAGCTCACTTAAAAGAGCGTCAGAAGGTAAGTGACTTGCCGGAGGTCACAGTGAATCCAGGGTGAGTCGGGAATAGAAGCCAGCTGTTTGGACTAGCTGCTCCATGCTCTAATCACCCCAACAGCATTCATTCCCACACACCCCATTATTACAGAGACACTTGTCCCAGAGCCCTGTCCAATTCATCTTCTATAACAGGGGCTATGGAAATGCTCAATCCACCCCTCTAACTTCTCCAATTTGATTCTGACTCATTGCACCGTCACCTTCCCAATTATAGTCACTGGGTCATTTTCAGATCAAATAACTTATTTAGGAAATTGGCAGGCTCTTTTCTTATTTAATACAAATATCACTGTAAATGCTAAATATTTTGCCAACTCACAACTGTAGAATTTTTTTTCTCACTTCCTATCATGTTGGTGTGAGTTCAGTGAGTGCTCCCTACGTGCCAAGCACAGTGCTAACTCTTAGGGATACAGAATACAGTCCTCAGCTTCAAGACGTTGACCACTTATTGGAGAAGACAGACAATTAAGCAGGCAATACAGTATACTAAATCCCATTATAGAGAACATATAGAGCACTAAAGAAGTTCACAGAAAAGATATTTAACCTCGGCTTGAGGGATCATAAAGATTGCTTAGAAGCTGAGTAGTCACAGGAGATACCAGCCAGGTATTATGGGTTAAACTGTATCCCCTTAAAAAAAGATATTTTGAAGTCCTAACACCCACTACCTCAGAGTTTGGAGTTATTTAGTAATAGAGTCTTTATAGAGATAATCAAGTTAAAAGGAGGTCATTAAGGTAGACCCGTATCCAGTGTGACTGGGGAAACTGGACATAGAGACAGATGGGCACACAGAGAAGATGTGAAGACACTCAAGAGAACACCATGGAAACATGGAGGATTGGAGTGATGCATCTATAGACCAAGGAACACCAAACTTGCCAGCAAACCAGGAGAAGCTAGAAAAAGGCAAAAAATTCCCCTACAGGTTTCAGAGGGCTCAGGGCCCTACCAACCCCTTGATTTCAGACTTCTAGTCTCTAAAACTGTGAGAAAATAGAATTCTGTTGTTTAAAGCCATATAGTTTGCAGTACTTTGTTATAGCAGCCCTACAAAACTAATATGCCAGGACAAAAACAAAAAATAAAAACCAAAAACCAAAGCAAACAAACGAACATTTAAACAAAGGAAAATCAAACGGGCAAATGCCTTGGTACAGAATGTTCCCCATCGCTGGTGAAAACCTGGGAGTAGGGGAGGGGATGCTGGGAGGTGAGGCACAATGGGGGGTCAGACACCAGCCCTTAAGTACTCAGTGTAACATATTGAGTCTGCCCTTTGCTTCCACAGAACCTAAGGAATCCCCAGTGTTTCTACTATGGAGAGAAAATTTTCTGGATATCATATGTTCTGTACATCTGCTGATAAGCTTTAAACCCTACATTTCCTCTGCAGTCAGCAGCTTGAAGCATCAAAGCTTCTGTTTCAGCACCACATCAAAACTCAGGAAGCTTTAAAGTTCATCCAAACACCCAGCTTTTGTTAGAAGACATTGAGACTCTGGAGACAAGCAATGAACTGTCTCAAGTATCCCTCTGAAAATAAATATCTGATAAGTGGACCTTTATTTACATCCTATAATGTCCTTTCCTGTTCCAGGTCTCCTCCAGTCAGAGATACAAGATGCTACATCAGTCTCATCTAAGGGAAGACGGCCACCCAGCATGGGCCACAGCACAAGTGCAGCAAAACCCTGACACTCAGACCACTAACAGCCTCTGTCCTTTGTTTTATCAACAGACATCTAAGGCCATCACCTGGGACCATGCAAACATGTTCGCTTGGGAATGGGCTAAAATTAGCAGCTTCAATTCCTCTTTGAAATACCCCACACTAAAAAAAGGTATTTTTGGCAGACTTCCCATAAAGTCTTAATGCATTTCCTGCCAGACATTTGAATGAAGAAAAGTTCCTATGATCCACCAAATTGAGGAATTCTGGTCAGTGAGGCAAGGCTTCAAAGTGCCCTAGCTCAACAGAACTGAGAAAGGGAATAGAAAGGAGGAGATGCCCTTCAGGAAGGTGTGTAAAGAGTCACGGGCTTTCTTTTTTCCTTTGATGTGGGTGGATGTCACCCTAATGAGAGGAACTGCCTTGTGCAAACAGGACAGAAAGCATGCCAATAATGAATCAAATGCCTATGATGCTCTGTTTTACAGCTTGGTTAGAATCAGTGTCAAGCATGCCACATCGCAGGTTGAACTCCCACTTGAGAGGTTTGAGGGCCAGAGGAGAAAAGGGTGGAACACAAAATGGAGCTTTCTTCCTCCTTCCACACACACATTAGGGTTTGAATTTTAACGGTTTTGGTTGTACTGGATTTTGTTTCCTTTGTTTTCCCTGAATTGAAACCAAGGGAATTAAATGTGGGTTTATTGCTAGGCACAGCACCCAATCATACAACAGTCAAACAGCAGCGATTTTATTTTAGTATTACAGTAAATGTTTACTCCTAGTAATCTGCTTTCACCTTCCCTAATATCCCTAGATAGAATTTTCCCTTCATCCCACTCTTCAGTCTGTAGTTTAGTGAAGAGCTTACCCCACTTTACCGTAACTTAGTGCCATATCTCTCCCTTGGTAACAACTGCATCTTAATCATCTTTGAATCCCCAGTTGCCAAGACAGAATATGTACACCATTCATTAAATGAATAACATAAATTAAATGAATAACATCCATTTTGAACAGCCAAAATACTGCAGAGCCAAATTTGCCATTTTGGCTAATCACTGCCTTTTCTGAGAGTTGTCCCTGTACTCTTGCACGTGATCACTGAAAACACAACAGGGCACATGTGTCACCCCTCAGAGAATGCTCTCCATTGTCTAATCTCAAGTTTTCCCACCTTTGATTTTTCTGTCTGTCTCACATTCCTTAGAAGACAGAAAATAGCTAAGTAGGTAACCAGCTTAGAAGATGTTACTCCAAACGATGGGAGTTGCAACCATATGGTATTTTCCATCATACAGATGTTTATATACACATAGTTTAATATTGCATTTATATAAACTGTGCATGCTAAATATAATTTCTACTCTTTATTTAAGTGTGTTCTTTGAAAAATGTAATAAACTTCTTTATAATCAAGGTAGCTTGACTTACAATAGTTTGTCTTAGAAATACAAAGCATTTAATTGGCTTTCCCATCTACCCTGAGAAGCTAGGCACTGCCCTCATTTGCCTGAGGGGATAAGACAGCATGAGTCAATGACTGAATTTAAAAAGCAATGCTCTGGAACCACTCTGGAATGAATACAGCAGATTTCAGCACAGGGCCAGTCCATCTTGGCTTTCATCCAAAAGGGATTTTGTTAGGGAAGCAGAGTAATACCTCTATTAAGAAGCATAAGAAGTTAGGCTCAAACAGCACACTTTATCGTCAGAAACTTTATTACCAGAGCCCAAAATATATGAGACATTAGGGATATACTGTGGTATGCCAGTAAAGGAGCCAATTATGGTCTGATCATATCAACAACACTAACTGAAATAATATTACATGTTCTAGAAAAAAAATTATGATTCAAAGATCTTATGGCAAAAGGAGGATAAAATTTGGGTTTGAGGGAGTCTAAAAGCAGAAAACTTATCACACAGGCTTCCAGTCATTGGAAGAAACATGTATAGCCAAGATATATATGGCCCAATATCCTCATCTCAAAACTTCTAGGCTCTACTCAGAACCTAGAAGTAAGTCACCCAGAAACAACTAAAACTAAGCCCTCTCATTTTTCCCATAAACATTAGCAGTCATCCAAGGGGAGAGAGATCATGAGACAGTTTTTGTAAGTACAGCTACTCAAGAGACACAGTGGGGGACAGTGAAAAGAGAAAACAGGTTTGGGGACCAGACTAGCCAGAGGGGGAATCTCACTAACTGTGTAAGCCTGGCAAAAAAAAAAAAAAAAAAAAAAACCTTAGGTAAATGACCTCATCCACTGGAGCCTTAGTCTTCCTCGTCAAAAAAATAAAGGCAATAGTATTTAATTTGCCAGGTGGTTTGAAAATCTGAGATTAGGTAGGTAAAGCATGTAGCATGGTACCCAGCAAATACCAAGGGCTCAACAAAAGGGAGTTATTATTATAGTAAAAAAATATTAAATTACATTTACCATCAGCACAGACTTGTGGAAAATGAGATTCAGTAGTATTCGTGTCCAAAAGCAATTTGTCCCATTAAAAGAATTTTAAATGTCAGCAAACAAGAGAAAGTCCTCTTTTTTTTTTTTTAATTTTTTTTTCAATGTTTTTATTTATTTTTGGGACAGAGAGAGACAGCATGAACGGGGGAGGGGCAGAGAGAGAGGGAGACACAGAATTGGAAACAGGCTCCAGGCTCTGAGCCATCAGCCCAGAGCCTGACGCGGGGCTCGAACTCACGGACCGTGAGATCGTGACCTGGCTGAAGTCGGACGCTTAACCGACTGCGCCACCCAGGCGCCCCGAGAAAGTCCTCTTTTTATATAACAGAAAGGGATATGTAAAAGGTAAGTGACTGAAAGATTAAAACTACATTAAAATGTAATAAATCAATCTATCACTAAGTGTAAATCGTTGATACTAGATTCTTTCCAATTTTTATTTTACTAGGAAACAGAAAGGATAGTTAAAGCAGGGAAACAGAATAAGGGAAAGAAAGGAAGAACAACCTGGAGAAGAAAGTGTACCAGAAAGAAGAGAATGGGGGTGATTAAATTGAGTTTCAATGATTAAAATATACATTTAGGGGGAAAAAATGGAAGGCAACAATGATTAAAATATACATTTAGGGGGAAAAAATGGAAGGCAACAATTATTTATAACAATATAAAGAATATATTCCTATCTCTAAATTTTCCTGATTGAAACAACTAAGATGTTAGAGAAAATATAAAATCCTGTTGTTTTAATGTATTATTAAGCAGACATAATATTAAAAAAATCCATAAAAAATCCATAAAAACAAAGTAAAAGAACCCTGGAGTAAAGTAGATCCCAAAGTTCACTTTTGCCCCAAGAGTTTTTGCCAAGCCTTGGAAATCCTGGGCTTCATCTTTCATAGATGCAGATAGGAAGTAAAATTGGGGGTGGTTCAAGGCAAATGATCTAGTAGAAGATGCCTGCATTGAATGGAACCCCAAAGGTCTCTATCCTCAACGCAAGAGTAAACTTGCAATGAATATGCTGTATGGTGGTAGTTAGCAAAGAGACTTTCTTGCCATCAACTTGTCTCTGGGTGGAGGAAATAGATTTCTCCTAACCATGTGTAAATGCAACTGTCCCACATACAGGCTGGTGATCCAACTTTTTGTTTACCTATATGATCATAACATATCAAAAGTGGGTAATTTAATATAAAATGATCCAGAGTTCCTAGTGCCAACAAATAACTGCCAGAAGCAAATATATATCCCCTCTAAAAGATGTCAACCAGGTGTTTGGAAAATAGCACTGAATATATAAGGAAAATAGACTACCCGCAGTAAAAATTAAAAAATGAAATCACAAAACATACCTGAAGAGAAGACACCATTAACAAGAATCAGGAGAAATAGCAGAAATAAGATATAGGCCCATATGGACTTCAGGAATTGACAATTATATACAACATAGAAAGTGGATAACACTGCTGTTTAAATTTTTTTTAATGTTTATTTATTTTTGAGAGAGAGAGACAGAGACAGAGTGTGAGTGGGGGGTGGTCAGAGAGAGAGGGAGACACAGAATCTGAAGTGGACTCCAGGCTCTGAGCTGTCAGCACAGAGCTCGATGTGGGGGTTGAACTCACAAACAGTGAGATCAGACCTGAGCTGAAGTCGTGCCCCTAAATTTTTTTTAAAAAGGAAGAAAATCATGAAAATTGATCAGTGAAATGAGTGATTAAAAAGAATGACCAAACATATTTGAAAAAAAATCAAAATAGAACTTCTATAAATTAAAAATATATTACTTAAGTTAAAGGAACTAATGGATGCATTAAAAAGAAGAATAGATAGCACTGCAGGGAGAATTAGTGAACTGGAGATCGTTTTTTTATAAAGTATGCAGAACACGCTCTAGAGAAACAAAGAAATAGAAAATATGGAAACAGATTCACAAAAATAAAAATGAGACAATCTAATCAAAGTTCCAGATAGAATTAATGGAAAAAAATGGAAAGAGACAATATTTAAAGACATAATGGCAGAGGAATTTTCAGAATTGATGAAACAATATTAGCAGTCATGGGACACCTGGGTGGCTCAGCTGGTTGAGCATCCGACTTCGGCTGAGGTCATGATCTCGCTGTTCTTGAGTTCAAGTCCCACATCGGGCTCTGTGCTGACAGAATCTGTGCTTCAGATTCTGTGTCTCCCTCTCTCTGCCCCTCCCCCACTTGTGCTCTGTCTCTCTGTCTCTCAAAAATACATAAAACTTAAAAAAAAAATTAAAAAAAAAAAACAATATTAGCAGTCAGATGCAGGAAAACCCCATACACGAAATTATAAGGACATCACACCTAGATAAATCAGAATGAAACTGTAGGGTACAAAATGAATAAGAGGATCTAAATGCAACCAGAGGAAAATGGCAGCTCAACTACAAACAAACAAGGCAATTAAACTAATGGCTGACTTTTCTATATCACCGATAGAATCTAGAGACGGTAAAATAGTATCTTCGAAGTTTGGGGAGAAACTAACTTTCAGCATAGAGTTTTATCTATGTTGAAATATGGAAGCAATCTTTCAAGAACTGGGAAGGGGAGAAGAAATAGACATTCTTAGAAAAATGAAACCTGATATTTTTACCACAAAAAGACCTTCACTAAGGGAAACTGCAAAGGATCTTCTTCAAACAGAAGGAAATGATCAAGAAGGAAGAAGAAATGTTGAGTTGGACATTTCTTGTGTGCCTCTTCAAATTTTCTTGGGCAAACCTTTTATTCCAGCCAGAGCTGCACCAGCCAAATGTATGCAGATTTTAATCAACTTCACACAGCTGTAGCCTGACAACACTGCACGTTTCACTTCCTGCCCTGGGAATTCTTACCCATGCTTAACCCAGGGCTAGCAAGTAATTAATGCCTCAAAGGATAAACAGAACTTCTGACCAATGGGGACTAGTAACCCATGAATAATTTCCCCCACTTGTTCCCCAAAATGGACACTCTGACACTCATTCAGTGAGGTTCATCCTATGGTACTAAGAGATTGCATACCCACTCACCTCTAAGAGTGGTTAATTCAATAACCTGTATTTATACTGTCCCTCCTTCCTTCCTTATTTCACTCCACCATCTCAGATAAACTACTTGCTTGTAAACTTTTGTCTTAGGCTCTGTTTCCTGGGGAACCCAGGCTAATAAAATACTATATTAAAAAAATGATAATGACTAATTTGCTGAATGTGGAGGCATCAAGAATCAAGCTAAGTGGAAAATACTTCAAACAAAGGCATGTTAAGTTGGGAAGGAGCTGATAAGAGTTAATGCCTTCTAAAATCTTTTTATTGCTTGAGCAACGGGTAAAATATTAAATAACTTTAGAGTCAGTTAAGTATGCATTTTAAAATAGTTATGAAACCACTAAGGGAATAAATATAAACTGTACAATTTCTAACGAAGGAAGAAAGAAAGATTTGGGGAGAGAGACTGGTGTTGAAGA
The DNA here is from genome assembly GCF_028749965.1 of Puma concolor. Lineage (NCBI taxonomy): Eukaryota > Metazoa > Chordata > Mammalia > Carnivora > Felidae > Puma > Puma concolor. Next base: position 69,176,882 of record NC_141674.1, on the reverse strand, counting down.
GGGAGGGCAGCGTCAGATGGAAACTCATCCAGTACAAAAAATAAATTAATTAAGGCAAAAAAGGAGCAAGAAAAAAGTAACAGAGGGATACATGTCACTGTCCATTTATCCAAACTCATAGAATTCACAACAGAAAGAATGAATCATAATGTAAACTATGGACTTTGGGTAATTATGATGTGTCAACTTAAGTTCACCAATTATAACAAATGTACCACTCTGGTGGAGGATGTTGATAATAGAGGAAGCTATGTCCGTGTGGAGACAAGAGGTATATGGGAAATCTCTGCATCTTTCCTTGAATTTTTCTCTAAAAAATGTGCTTTCCTTGAATTTTTTCTCTAAAAAAAATCTTTGCATCTTTCCTTGAATTTTTCTCTAAAAAATGTGCTTTCCTTGAATTTTTTCTCTAAAAAAGAGTCATAATAAAAAAAAGTAACAGAAAAAAAGGACAAATGGAAAGCACAAAATAAAAAACAGAAAAAATTCAACTATACCAAAGTAAACTGCCTAAGCTCTCCAAATAAAATTAAAATACCATACAGATTAAAACAAAATTCTGAGATATGCAACTTATAAGAGACACTTCTAACATAATGAAAGTAAACAGTTAATAAGAAAAATAAGAAAATTAAGTCTGGAATAAGCTAAATAATATGTCCTAGGTCACAGGTTCATAGTGCCTTTCTTTTTTTTTTTTTTCTCTGATCGCTGTATCCAATTGTTTTCCTTTATGTCATGCCAGTTACTGTGGATAGATAGGACCATGATTTTATTCATCTTTATGTAACTACCATCCAGCATAGCAACAAAGCAGTATCTGCTGATTTCATGAAATTGAAATTGTACTAGTGTGCAATCCATCAGAAACATGGTGAGCCTTCTCAAAAGGAGCAACAATGTTTCATTTAATTTATGAAGATTGATTTGTTCTGATATTTCTAATATAATATACGAGCTTTATTTCTCCCTAGAGGATAAAATCAAGGCATAGCTCAACTTAGCAAATATCTGCATGTGTGGTCATTTATAAGGTGACAGGCATGACCATAAATGATGGCATTAATTTATTCTACATATATTTATTCACCTAATCTGTGCCAGGTACTGGGTAGGCATTTGGATTCAATGATAAATAAGGCAGACATAGTCCTTGCCACTTTGAAGTTTCCAGACTAGTTGTAGAGCAAAATGCTAAAGTAATTTAAATTTTGATTACTTTAAACAGTTTAAATTTTATTTCTTTTAGATTGTATTACATTTAGAAAATTCCTTGATCACAAAGAAAAATTTCAGCTAGTCTTAATGTATTAACTGAATAATCTTGGACACATCATACAGTCAATTAGATCATTTGCTGCTCTGAAACTCAAGTTCCTTATCTCAAATCTCGAAAATAATTCCAATGTCTCATTGTGACAATTATCTGAAATGATGTGCCAGGCACGGCGATGTCCAATAAATGCCAATTCTCTTTAGAACCCAATTGTTACTACCATGCACAAATTTAATACATACCATATCCCATTTATAAATATTAAGCATTATGCAGTCTAGGAATCAGGTTTCAGAAAAAAGGGAGCCATCTTGATGTAGCAAAACTGTTATTTATTAGAAACAGGTTTACTGAGGTCTAAATAGGAACCATAATGTATGTATATTTATTCATACTTTGTATCTATTACATAGATGGTGAACTAGCCACTATGATTTCAATAGTCTCCTGGCATTTACTTGTAATAATGATCCTATTATAGTCTATATATTTAACACATAGTTTAAGGTATTGCCTTTCACTCCCAAAAAGTCGTATGATCTACTGAAAACTTAAAAAACACTGTTTTCACCTTTATTTCCAAGCTCATTCTTTACCTAAGCAGATGTATTAGATATGCTGCATAAAGCTAAAGACTTTGAAATTAATAGAGACCTGGTTGCCACAGGATATGACTACACCTAATGGGCTACTAAAAAATGATTAATATATGTCCCAGTGGGCCACCAAAGAGAAGGGCCATGATTGTGCATAAAAATGAAGAATCTGACTTAACATGGCAACAAAAAGTACTAGTCCAAGTTGCAAAGCATTGACTGTAGGAAGAGGCTAAAAGTTTTGGCTGGCTTTATTAGCTTCTAAAAAACAGTATTTCCTAAAGAAAAAAAAAAGCAGAGTTTACTAGAATGAGCTTTGTGTTTGGTCTTGCTAAAGTGGCTCATTTTTTTTTCTTTTTAATTTTTTTAACCTTTATTTATTTTTGAGGGACAGAGAGCGAGCAAGGGAGGGGCAGAGAGAGAAGAAAGACACAGAATCTGAAGCAGGTTCCAGGCTCTAAGCTGTCAGCACAGGGCTCCATGCCAGACTCCAACCCACAAACCCTTAACCCACTAAGCCACCCAGGCACCTGAGACAGTGGCTCCATCTTTTCAATGTTAGGTGCTATTTGTAAGTCAACTGCATGAAAGGAGCATTAAACAGTGCCTTTGGGAAAAATACTAAACTCCTTAAGATGTTGGGATGGAAGATGCTCTGTAATTGCAAGAATTTATTATTAGTTCTTTTTTTTTTCAACGTTTTTTTTTTTTTTATTTATTTTTGGGACAGAGAGAGACAGAGCATGAACGGGGGAGGGGCAGAGAGAGAGGGAGACACAGAATCGGAAACAGGCTCCAGGCTCCGAGCCATCAGCCCAGAGCCTGACGCGGGGCTCGAACTCACGGACCGCGAGATCGTGACCTGGATGAAGTCGGACGCTTAACCGACTGCGCCACCCAGGCGCCCCTATTATTAGTTCTTATTATTCAGACTTGCTTTCCAATATTTTCCACTGTAGGTGCAAAGTTCAAGAAGCTATGTAGGAAGATCCTCAACTCACTTCTCCCACAGATGTGCTGAGTCTACAGCTACAAATGGAACGATGTCCTCTTTAAAACCTAAATGCCACGGGCGCCTGGGTGGCTCGGTCGGTTGAGTGCCCAACATCCGCGCAGGTCATGATCCTGGTCCGTGAGTTCGAGCCCCGTGTCAGGCTCTGTGCCCACAGCTCAGACCCTGGAGCCTGCTTGGGATTCTCTCTTTCTCTCTCTCTCTCTCGGGATTCTCTCTCTCTCTCTCTCTCTCTCTCTCTCTCTCTCTCTCTGCCCCCCCTTCCTGCTTGGGATTCTGTCTCCCTCTCTCTTTCTCCCGCTCATCCTCTCTCTCAAAAAAAAAAAAATTAAATTTAAAAACCTAAATTCTGGCTGAATGATGAATACGCATGGAACACATGAGAAGAAAACTACTTCAAAGGAGGTAGGAGAGGCTGGAACAAAATCTCACCATAAACTCCACCCCTGGAGCAGTGACCCCCACCCGGAGGAAACTCAACACCCCAAGCTCCTCCCTGAGGAGCAAAGGGTTTGAACACCACATGGAGTGCCCCCAAATTTAAGACATGCACTTGAGAGATAAGTTCCCCAAAACATCTAACTGTGAAGGCCTTTGTCTCCTGCCCCAAGTCCCACAGAAGCGTAGCAATCTGAGTAAGGGCTCTTAAAGGGTTCCCACATCCCAAGCTGGGACGCACCCACCGCAGGGCCCAACTCAGAGGCAGCTGATCGATTTCACACCCAGACTTAAAGCGACGGAGGCTCACCTGCTTCTATGAAATCCATGGTCCGAGGGGGCAGGCCTGTAATTCAACACATACTTCCACTTCCGGGCAGCGGCTGGACCGAACACTCTCCACGCGGACGCTAGCAGGCGCCATCTTCGCTCGCGCTCCGGAGCCTGCTCCAGAAGTCGCGCCTCCCGCGGAAGGAGGCTTTACAGCGCCTGCCCGCTAGGGGTCGCTTTTTTTTTTTTTTTTTTTTTTGATCTCCTGGAGGTCCGGGGAGCTAGCGTTCCTGGTAACAACCCTGGAATGATCGGTGCCACTGGGAAAGGAACCCATACCCCTGGGTGTTGTGCCCATTTCTTGTGACTGCTGCCAGAGGACACTTCTCCGTTGCCTGGCTCTAGCGGCCAGCAGGATTTTTACACTCCTGGGTCTCATAAGATTGTACCCAACAGAGAGAGAGAGAGATTTAACAGCTGGTCTCAGTGAGGCGCAGCAAGAGGCAACAGACCCAGGAGGTGGGTCTTTCTGTGAAGGAGACCTGTGAACTAATTACCCTGGCGGTGGCCGGAGGGGTAGGCTTCTTATTAAACATCTCCAGGCTGACTGTAATCCGTTCCAGAGTGCTCAAAGCGCAGGCACTATCTTCCGCTCACCCTCTGCCCTGCCACAATGACAGCCTCTCCTGGAGGGCAGCTTTCCCCAAAGGTTGAGCCCCAGGGGGCACCCTGGATCTCCTGGCTCTGGCGGCTGAAGGGGCTTGCATTCCTGGGTGCCACCGGACTGTGGAAATCAGAGGACTGGTCTTCGGCAGGCTGCCATCGCCAGGGCACTCACTGCACAGACAGCGGACTGAGGCACACTCCAGTCTTTCTGTGAAAGAGGCCACTTGGCTTGTCCTGGAGCGTCCGACTAAGAAGAATGCTTCAGGTATGGCACACGTCTAGTGGCATTTGGAGGTGCGATAAAGGGATGTAGGCTGTGGATGTCATCTTGGCACTCTGCTCTGCTGCAGCTCACCGGTATGTCCCAGAAAGGAACTTCTACACCCTCGTCTGGAGCCCTGATTGCTGCTCACTGAATGGGGGAGAACAATGTATAAAGGCAGTGAGAACTTCAGCAGAGGTGGGGAATATAAGAAAGTACCAAATAGAAGTCACAGAGCAGGGGCGCCTGGGTGGCTCAGCTGGTTAAGCGCTGAACTTTGGCTCAGGTCATGATCTCCAGGTTCCTAGGTTCATGCCCCACATCTGGCTCTGCACTGGTGGTGTGGATCCTGCTTGGGATTCTCTCTCTCCCTCTCTCTCTCTGACTCTTCCCGACTTTCACTCTCTCTCTCTCAAAATAAATAAACTTAAAAATAAAAGTCACAGAGCAAACAATACAGTATAGAAATAGCCTAAGTGTCCATCCAAGGATGGATGGATAAAGAAACTGTGAGATATATGTATCTTACAGTCACATGCACGCACACACACACACACACACACACACAGAGGAATATTATTCAACAATAAAAAAGAATAACATCTTACCATTTGCAACAACATGCATGAACGTCAAGAGCGTCAAGAGCATTATGTTGAGTGAAATAACTCACACAGAGAAAGACAGATACTGTTTTATCTCTCTTATACATGGAATCTAAAACAACAACAACAAAACACGTAAGCTCTTAGATACAGAAAACAGACTGGTGGTTGCAAGAGGCAGGGATAGGAGTAGAGGTTGGTAGGAAGTGAATTGGGATTTTTTAATTCAAATAAATTAAATAAAATTCTTTTAATACAAAAGAAAAAGAAAAAAAACCCATTTTCAACAAACAATTTAAAGCCCCATCTCTGCTTTCCAGAACACAAACTAAAGATGCTTGAAATATTATAAAGCTTTGTATCTTTCCTATTCTGTATTCAGGGCCACATTTGAATAGATTATTTCTTTCTTCTCAGTAGCTATAAGATGAGCCATTAAATCTGTCAGATAGTTTGGATGCCTTCATTGTTGAATAAAACATTTTTAAAATTCACATTATTTTTTTTATTTTTACTTTTAAAACATTCCCTCTCTAGCTTCATTTTGAGTATTACTGATTATTTCTTATTATTATTACCTTCCAAATACCGTCAGTCAAATAATAAACATTTCCAGAAGTCACCCATGAAAGAATAAGTTTTGGAGATGACAAGAAAATTGATCGTGACATTTGTGAAATTAAAAACATAATAGTCAAATACCATCTTTGCAATAAATGACTAAAGACAGTTAAGTACATTAATTTTTAACTCACCATTTTAGGAATGGGAAAGCCAATCAGAGCCCTTTCAAGCACTAAATCCAAAAGTTTATTCAACTACACAAACATTGCACATAATCATGAGAAAAGGACCCCCATGGTGAGAGGAAGATAGGAGCAGAGATTTCCTAAAAAGACCAAAATGCCAGGTTTATAGACGCTTCCTTCCACTGACCGTGGTTATTTCAATATCTGTCCCACAAACACAAATTCACACATTTATGTATTCAAAGGAGAAGAAGGACTTTACTTTTGTGCTTGTTGGTAGAAGCTTGATATATTTATCTTATTTAATCTTTAGAAGAACTCTAGGAAGCAGGTATTATTATTAATCCCATTTCAAAAATGCTTTGAGTGAAACTAAGAAACATACAGTAATTTGCCCAAAGTCACATAGCTAATAAGAGAAAAAGTTAGGTTTTCACACACTGATCTGATTGACACCAAGCCTAAACTCTTTCCATTTTTTTCATTCATCCATTCGTTTTGCTGAACACCTATTATGATCCTGCATATAATGGAAATACAAATACTTATAAGATAACAGCCTGTGCCTTGAGGAATCAAGGGCTCCACGGGAATGCAAGCTGGTGTAGCCACTATGGAAAACAGTATGGAGGTTCCTCAAAAAATTAAAAATAGAACTACCCTATGACCCAGAAATTGCACTACTAGGTATTTATCCAAAGGATACAGCTGTGCTGTTTTGAAGGGACACACGCACCCCAATGTTTATAGCAGCACCATCAACAATAGCCAAAGTATGGAAAGAGCCCAATGTCCATCAATGGATGAACAGATAAAGAAGATGTGGTGTATATATATATATATATATATATATATATATATACACACACACACACACACACATATATACACACACACACACACACACACACACACACACACACACACAATGGAGTATTACTCGGCTTTCAAAAAGAATGAAATCTTGCCATTTGCAACTACATGGATGGAACTAGAGGGTATTATGCTAAGTGAAATTAGTCAGAGAAACACAAATATCATATGAATTCACTCGTATGAGGACTTTAAGACATAGAACAGATGAACATAAGGGAAGGGAAGCAAAAATAATATAAAAACAGGGAGGGGGACAAAGCATAAGAGACTCATAAATATGGAGAACAAACAGAGGGTGGCTGGAGGGGGTGTGGGAGAGGGGATAGGCTAAATGGGTAAGAGGCATTAAGGAATCTACTCCTGAGATCATTGTTGCACTATATGCTAACTAATTTGGAGGTAAATTTAGAAAGCAATAAAATTAAAAAAAAAAAAAAAAAAGAGCTCCATCCTGGGAAGTGTATAGGAGGTAGAAGTACCTATGCTAGCAGGTAAGAAGTAGAGAGAGGAGGCTAGTCAGAACAGATGTTAGGAAAAGGTGAAACCAAAACCAAGTCTACAAACATGAGTAGGTGTGGCCAGACATGCCAAGAAAAGAAGGATTTGTAGACAGAGCAGTGTGGGCAAAGACAGATTAGCCTGAAATTTTAACTACAGGAGAAATTTCTAGAATATAACTTTCAAAGACGAGTGTGGAATTTGGGTGCCATTTTTTAAATGGGAACATGAGAAAATTTCCCAATACCTTTCTCACATAAAGGAGACTTCATAAACCAGTGAAATCTGTGTGAGAAAAAGCAAAACCAAAGAAAGTCAATCCTCCAATACAACTGGTCAGAGAATAAAGTTAAAAGGCATTGTCTATATGAAAAGCATGGAACAGGATTGACCTTCTCATAGTGAAAATGAATCTCCTCACTGTGCTTATTGTTTGTACCCTACTCATAGCATCAGTGTACCCTGAGATTTTAGCAGGACCGAGTTGGTTTTAGGGGTGTCACTTGGAATTTATGAACATATTACTGGAACCAGGGAATATCCATAAGGACAGTATAGAGTGTAGCAGTTCCTATTTCTAGACTCTAAACCACTTCCTCTAAAGCACGCAAAGAGCAATTCCATTTCAGTGTAACACTAGCTACTCTGTGACGTGCACGAGAGCCAGCTTCACATAGATTGTCTGGAGTAGCCTGTGGGACTTCCCCTTGGTCTTTTGGCTAACCTATGCATTGGCAGGTAATAGGAAGGAAGAATGAGGTGAAGTACCCCAATTAGGATGCTCTAAAGGTAACCCTAGATTGGAGGAAACCACAGACAGATTAACTCACGTTGGCACCAGGCTGCGTGGGATCCTTACCAGAGCAGCTGTAGTACTCTCTTCAAATACCATGACTGCCAACATCTGATGAGATTCCCAGAGGCATGAGTGAGCCAGGCACTAGATTGATTTCACATTAATAAGGTTTGGCCGCTGGGTTTTTAGGTAAACCACTGAGTAACGTGCTTCATTCTGGGGAGGGATAGCAGGGAGGTGCAGAGTGAGCTTCTTTTGAAATTTCCATTGTCTTTTAAGCTCTTCTGCTGTGCAGAGAAATCCAAAGATAAAAATGGTGAGCAAGAGACTGACATAATTCCTAAACTTATATTCATAATCGTATGATAACCAAAAATGGGAATCAGGCCACCAATCACATTAAATTCATGCTACCTTGGCAAAGATTGTTAAATTAACTTTGAAAGCAACAATTAGACCCTTGGTAGCTCACCAGGAAGATTTTTCTACCCCTGTGTCTCTCTGTCTCTATCTCTTCCCCCTTGCCCTTCTCTGCCTCCGCTCCGGGTCTCCCTCTCTGCCTCTCTGTGTTTGTCTTTTCTGTTACACTGCCTTCCTTTGACTCTCTTTCTCACACTCAGTGTATGTCCAATTTCTCCAGAATTCTGCCACAGTCCTATAAGATGTTTTAGGTTTAGGTCATTGGAATAACAGTTCCATTTGATAGAAAAGCGCCAGTAGGTTCTTGACCAAAGTAGGACACATACTCTCAGCATTAAACTATTCCTAGCAATAAAATGAAGCTCAAGTATAATTTCCTTTTATGGTTCTCTAAGACTTGAGGGAATAAACAATCTACTGCAATAAATTTTTGTGTCAAAAGATAAAAATGTTGATCAACCAGTCACAGAGCCTTTCCATTTCTTTCAAGCCATATTTCTTTTTGCCAAGTGTTCTTTCTTTGGTGGAAGCCAGCAAACTGCCAAGTGTAGATATTGTTTCCCACACATGGAAAAGAACTTCCCTGAGCTGTGCATATGCCATATTAAAAAAATTAATAAAAATGTTCCTAAACTTGCCTCCTAAACTTTATGAATGAACCCATTATACGTCTAATTCTGTACTTCTTTAAATTTTTTTTTTTTCTTCAACGTTTATTTATTTTTGGGACAGAGAGAGACAGAGCATGAACGGGGGAGGGGCAGAGAGAGAGGGAGACACAGAATCGGAAACAGGCTCCAGGCTCTGAGCCATCAGCCCAGAGCCCGACGCGGGGCTCGAACTCACGGACCGCGAGATCGTGACCTGGTTGAAGTCGGACGCTTAACCGACTGCGCCACCCAGGCGCCCCTAATTCTGTACTTCTTAAAAGCAGATTTGTAATGAATTATTTTATGCCCCTTAAATAATTTAAAATCTCAAAGATGCAGTTTTCAACAAAGCCTTAGCATGCACATTGATATGAGCTGCATATATTAGATTGCGCTTCTTGTACATATTTAGTCACAGGTGTATTTCAGTATTTTGATATTTTCTGCATTGGTTTGAAAGAGCTATTTATTATCACAGAGTCATCTCACCAGTAAATATTTATAGGCAGTTTTATTTCTAGTTTAGGGTTTGAGTATCGTACCTAAAAAAAGGTATTGTTGATTTGCTATTTTAGTTTTTGATAGAGAGCGTGTTTATGGCATGGCTGTGGGAGGTTTTTTTCTTTAATAATTTACAAAATTACCTGCAGTAAAATCTTCACCTGTTCTTTGTTTTCTTAGCACCACAAAATTGGAATTACATATAAAATCTTTCCTCCAGGAGATTTATGTCTACCACGGAAAGAAAATCTCCACTTAAATTTTTATGGAACATCGAAATTACAGTCAGCTTTAGCAAAACAATACAAAGGAGCCTTTGTTGGGTGAGGAGTATTTCCAATATTTGAGGACATCATTCTTTATCTCCCGTTTAATTTTTATTTTCCTGTGGCCGTTTCTCTTGGTTTCATTGATTCCCCTGTTTATAAGTGCGGTGTGCTAATTTGTCTTTCATTACAGGAAGTTCCGAGTGCCAACCACAGAGGCTAACCCCAGCCAGAGGAGAGGCCTCCAGATTGGTTGTGCTTTTCACATTTTAATTTCAGGTTGTTGCATGAAAGGGCTGGTGGCTGGTTGTTTCTCTCTTTCCCCAAGAATGATCACCCCATCCTTGAAGAGGGCAATGGTCTCCACCTGGCAGCCCCAGTTTAGCTGCACATGGAAGCAAAGAAAACCAAAGGCTGTCCTTCACTTGCTTTGGACTTAATCTCTCTTTATTGAATTATGTGTTTTAATAAAGGATTTATATAACATCCACAGAACAGTTATCAATTAATTACCCATGGAAATTTAAGGGATGTTACACAGTGGTAGTTATTATACCCAGGGCATTAGACATATGTTACATAAAAGATGCAGTCACCTTGAAATTATATTGGTAAGGCTGCGTTTTTCCTATAGAATATTATACATTCTAATGTGAAAATTGAGTTAAAAAACCTATTAGGAGACAAGAATGGCATGTTCCAAGTGGTTTAAGGCTTATATACATTTCCAGTAAGCTCAGCAGAAATTTAGGAAAATGTGCCCACTGTTTTGAGAAATTTCTTAAGTTTTTAGGACATTCGTACCTTCTGTGGATTGGGGTTTTGTATTTCAAAGAGCAAATAGGCAGTTCATTTAGAACCCTGGCTCCTGGGTCAATCTATTGATTCATCCAGAGCCTCCTGCTTAGTGTAGAGGGGAGATGATGTAAGTCCCTCCAGGTAGTACAATCCTAAAGCTGAGAGCTCTGTGTCTATGCACCAGCACCTGAATGTAGGTGCTGGAAAGGATAGGGTAGAGTGAATAATGGGGAAGATAGATGGATGGTGACAGGGACCCAGGATGTGACTGACAAAGGAGGAAAGAAAAGAAACCTTCCAGATCCCAGAACAGCAGTGGCAACCACAGGGCATGGCAGGACCACTGGGGGAGGGAGACAGAGAGGGGCCTACCAGGATCTCAAGTCAGTGGCAAAGCTGCCAACAGGTTTAAAAGGATTATTCCACTCTGTACATGCTCTGAAAACTTCCAAAACTCTCAGCTTCCAAACGATTTTTCCATTCCTGGAATAAAAGTCTATCTTGCTTTGAGGGAGCATAAGATGGTATTTTTTTGTTTGTGTGTCTTTTTTATTTTATCAGGGATAAAAATTACCTTCCTTCCTGGCTGAAGAAATTAAGGAGTTGCATTAGCTGTTTCTGCAGCTATAATCTAAAATATCAGAAAATCAAAGCTGTTACTTTGGGGCAGTATACTACATCGATTTTTAGGAAAATTACCTCCATTGTTATAGTTTAATTAAAAAATACCATAAATCAGCAAAATGTTTTCATTTAGCTATTTATTAAACAAATTTGAACAAAACCTAAGTCAAAAATTCGCCCTAACACATTGCTACTATAAAAATAGAAGTAATTCATTCATGCATTCAGCACTGAGTTTTTGACTGTGCTCATCCCTGGAGAGTCATTATTGGGGAAACATCAACCAAGGACACAACCCCTGAGCTCAAGAATAAAGGGAGAAGCAGCACGGGAACAAATGCAGCTGACCCTTCAACAACAGAGGGGTTAGGGGTGCCAACCCCCACACAGTGGAAAATCTTCATGTAACTTTTGACTGCCCCCAAATTTAACTACTGATGGCCTACTGTTGACCAGAGCCTTTTCGACAGTGTAAACAGTCGATTAACACCTATATGTATTGTGTGCTGTATTTTTTCAATAAAGTAAGCTAAAGAAAATGTTACTAAGAAAATCATAACAGAAACCATATTTATAGTACTGTATTGTATGTATTGAAAAAAAATCCATGTTTAAGTGGACCCATGCAGTTTATGTGTTGTTCGAGGGTGAACTGTAATTTCCATCTGAGTGGATAAGTGATCTACCAGGGTACCAGAGGAAGAGATGTGAACTAAGAGGCAAGAGTGCCTAATTCCATAAGCAAAATCTGGGCAAGGAATGTGGTGTCACAGCTGAGCCGTGACGGACTGACAATTCAAAAGATGAAGAGGGGGGAAATAGTACCCCATGAAGAAGACACGCAAATCACATAGTAAATCCCTTCCTATGACTGTGATTGTAAAAGGCAATTGCAAGGACAGTTGGGTTGGCCTCCTCTGGTTCATATATCTGAGCAGGACTAGGACACTGGAAGGCCCAGACTTTTTCTGGGAGCCAAGATTTTCTCTGAAAAACCCACTGACTCTAACTTGAGAGTGACTATGAAAGGCACCGAGGAACCAGAAATGCCACACATTTTGTACAAAAAAACCTTTTCATCCAAGGTCTAATTTGCCCTATTAGAATTTTGGTCACTCATCAACAGTATTGACATCAACAATAGCTTAAAGGAAAATGAACTTGGTGTTTACGGTTAGTTTTTAAATGAACTACAAATGACTTGTTACATACAAAAGATCATCACACCTGAGAATGAAATAAATCTACTGAACGGAGAGTGTTCTGAAGATAAATACACTACATTTTAATTACATAATCAGGGGCGCCAGGGTGGTTCAGTCAGTTAAGCATCTGACTTTGGCTCAGCTCAGGATCTCATGGCTGGTGATTTTGAGCCCCATGTCAGGCTCTGCACTGACAGCTCAGACCCTGGAGCCTGCTTCGGATTCTGTGTGTGTCTTCATCTCTCTCTGTCTCTGTCTCTCTCTCAAAAATAAAATAAAAACAATAAAAAATTTTAAGTAAAAAATAATTACACAATCAGATTAACTATCAAATGATAATAATCTCTAATATTCAATATCGTTGTCACATTCATTCTACCCTTAGAGCCTTAAAACAAAGTCATGGGAGCCAGGAAGATGGTATTATTATTGTCATTTTACAATACAAAAAGGTTTGATGAGTTACCCAAAGCAACGTGGAATATCAATGTCAAAATTGTCAAAGTGTCCATATTCCTAAAATTTGAGCCTCTGTTCAAAGATACACCCATGATCCAAAACTTATAATAAGCTTTTCCAAATTCAAAATTTTAAATATAATATTAAACTAAGGAATGAGGGTTTTTTTTTCCATACTAAGTGAAAATGAAGATTATTCACTAATTTAATCCTCTTCTCCTCTTCTGTGTATAGGATTTGATTTAGTCACCCACATAGCATGGAATGACCTGAAATTGACAACACATTTTAGAACACGGCAATGTTCTGAGGCTGCCCTAGAAGAAAACTGGTAAACTCTTATCTGTGACATTTAACAAAGATTTACAAGATGGAAGGAAATGACTGCTTATGTTAAAATGGAAAAAATAATTAATTGCCATATGAAATTAGAAGCCAGAAAAGAAGCATAGTTCAAGTGGATAATGAATTTGAATAATTTGGGCTACCAAAATAACCCAAATATTCCGGGCAGCATTAATTATTCAGATTCATGTTTCACTTTGAGTTTGTTGAATAATTGTCAAAATCGTACTTATTTTGATTCATATATTTATGGTTGATATTAATTGTGAATTTTAAAGCTTCATTTTTAACAAGCTTTAAATATTACTTCCAGTTCCAAGGTTGAAAAGTAAATACATTATTAATATGTAAATAAACCTTGGTCCTTTATACCACACTTAAACAACATGTTTAAGAAGGAAATTCAAAGCTACTGAAGATTCTCTTTTAGTTCCTTTAAAATATTATAAAGGTACAATCTTGTGCAGTGCTAACTAAACAATAGGTATATTCTTCTTGTCTTACTATTTTGGCTTTTCATTTTTGATAGCACATTGTGTTCTTTGTGCTGTTTGTAATGACTATAATCTAAAGAGTTGCTAGAGCTGAAAGGGTAACTGCCACCAAAAATCTGTGAAAGCAAACTCATTAATACATTTTATAGTATAAGAGGAATATATTCTTTAAGTGTTTTTTTTAGAGAAAGAGAGAGAGAGAGAAAGAGAGAGAGAGAGAGAGAGAGAGAGAGAGAGAGAGGTGGGGGAGGGGCAGAGAGACAGAGGACGAGAGAGAGAATCCCAAGCAGCCTGCGCTGTTAGCACAGAGCCCGACTCAGGGCTCAACCTCTTGAATCGTGAGATCATGACACAAGCAGAAACCAAGAGTTGGACGCTTAACCCACTGAGCCCCCCAGGCACCACAAGAGGAATATATTTTTAAAAATCTATTGCATTTGGGGTGCCTGGGTGGCTCATTTGGTTAAGCACCCAACTTCAGCTCAGGTCATGATCTCGCAGTTCATGAGTTCAAGCCCCGCGTCTGTGCTAATAGCTCAGAACCTGGAACCTGCTTCAGATTTGGTGTCTCCTCCTCCTCTCTCTGCCCCTCCCATGCTCATGCTCTCTCTCTCTGTCTCTCAATAATAATAAATAAAAGTTAAAAAAATATATATTAAAATCTATTGCATTCATGTATGTATACAGTTGCTGTATTTGTTGGGTTTAATTCTAGGGCTGCCATAACAAATTAGCACACACTTAGTGGCTTAAAACAATAGAAATTTATTTTTTCACAGTTCCAAAGGGCAGGAGTCTGACATCAAGGCATCACCAGGGCCATGCTCCCTTGAAAATCTCTAGAGGAGAATCCTTCCTTGCCTCTTTCAGCTTCTGGTGCCTCCAGTCATTCCTTGGCTTATAGTTGGATCACTTCAATTTTTGTCCCTGTCTTCACATGGCCTTCATCTCTGTGCGTCTCTCCTTTGTGTGTCTCTTATAAAGATGCTTGTCATTGGATTTGCCACCCCGAAAGATAATTCTGGATAGCCTCATTTTGAGGTCTTTAACTTAATTACATCTGCAAAGAACCCTTTTCCAAATAAGATTACATTCACAGTTTCCAGGGGTTAGACAATAGGCTTATCTTTTGGGGGTCCACCATTCAACCTGCTACAGTCACCTGTCATTCATTCATTCATACATTCATCCTCACTAAATGTTTATTTTATACTGTTACTGGAGGGATGGTAGCTACTGAATCACTGATGCCATTGCAATGTTCCCATCACAGTGACCATGTGACTGGAAAGAAAGAGCTCTGAGAAGTGCAACCTTTGCTTTATGTTTGTGACAGTCTTGTTGAAGAAAACCAGCATCAGATTGCTGATGTCAAGGGGCATCAATTACTACTGGCTTATTTTTTTGGCACAAATTTAATCTAGCAGTTTACCAAGCACATGTGTCTCTTGTTATGGGATCCTACTGGAGAACCTATTGAAATCATGTCCCCTCTCTCTTGTTCCTCCCATCTGTCTTGAAAACAACTTTTTGCTGTTAGGTTGGTTTCAGAGATTTTTCTTTCTCTTTTTATTAATTTTTTTGTTTCATAAGTCTGGGCTTCAGTCAGATATCAGAAAGCCCCACTCTTCTGGGACATTTTCCCCATGTTGACAAGTCCTTTAGAAGGGCTACCATTTCTTCTTCAACAAATAAAGAACTCATGTTGGGAAAAATCTGTAGCATTTGTTCAAACTGAAAGATTTCTCATGAGCACAAAACAGGAAAAAATAAAGAGTATTCAACATTTTTCACTTGTGTGGTTTACCACTGAATGATTTCACTGCATTTTATTTTAAATCTCAGGACATCTTCAAGAAAGCATTCATCTTCAGGGACTGATATGTAAGATGGAGAGCAGGTAAGATAGCCCTATCTGCCCACATCATAGCTACCAAAGATTTTATTTTTCATCTCTTTCCTAGTGAGTCCTTAGGCCAATCCTAGCCAAAGTGTACTGTGAGCTCCCCAACTCAAGAATTAATCTTGCTGCTAAAAGCCAATCTTCAGTATGCCTCAGATAGGTACCATATCACTTACATGCCACATGGTTCCAAACTTTATGGTACAGCACCTGTCTCATCACCAGACCAACATAGGCTTAGTTTCAGAAAACATTTTAGACAGAGCTTCCTGCATAATAAAGAATGTGACTGGACTTAGTTCCTGGTTCCTGAGAGGTAACCCCTAAATTTTGGAATTTTCTGAGTTGTGGGAGTATTATTCATGGTGGGCCTCACCACACCTGAGTTTATGCGAATGAAACGATTCATTGTAGGCCTTAGTTTGTGCTAACAAGATGACTCAGAATGGGGGCTGGTCATATTAGAAACACCACCCACATGATTGGAACATCGGGCCATTGAGCTATGTCCAACTTCTGGGGATAGGAAGGCTACTGGGGCTACATAGCCAGAAATTCAATCAGTTGCCGGTATAATAAGGTTCCAACAGAAACTCTGGACACTGAAGCTTGGGTGAGCTTCCTTGATTATCAATACTCTGCTGTTGTCACATATCCATGTGGTGGAGGGATAATAATGCATCCTTGTTCTATGGGGAGAAGACAGCAGAAGCTTCACATTGGGATCCTTCTAGACGTCATCCTGAGCATCTTTCCCTTTAGCTGATTCTAATTTATATCTTCTTGCTATAATAAAAGTGTCATCATAAGTATAATGCTTCCTTGAGTTCCTTATAAGTTGTTCGAGAAAATGATCAAAACTGAGGGGTTAGTGTGAAACCCTGCATGTGGAGTTAGTTGGTCAGAAGTGAGAGTGGCCTGTGGACCCCAAGCTTATGACTAAAGTGAGGGCAGTCTTAGAGAGGACCATGCCCTTGTGCTATGAAGTTTGATCAAAGTCCAGGGAGTCGGTGTCAAAAATCATTGCAGCCTCAAATTCACTGCTGACCAGGTAGTTCATACAGTGTATTAGTTTTCTATTGCTGCCATCACAATCATAAACTAAATGGCTAAAAACAATACAGTGATTTTGTAACGTTTTAGCACTTGGAAGTCTGAAATGAGTTGTCAAGTGCTTCATTCCTTCTGGAGGCTCTAGTGTTAAATCTGTTTTCTTGTCTCTTCCAGCATCTAGAGGAGGCCTGCATTCCTTGGCTCAGGACACCGCATAACGTCATCGCATCTACTTCACTGTCTCTGTGTTGGTTTGCAAACTGGCCCACTTGCAAGAGGAAGGAAGGCAAAGAGAGATAGAAAAAAGAGGCAGACCAGTCCAGATTGGTAGATGGCAGGTTTAATAAACAAGAGAACTTAACGAGGCCTGTCTTGGGTGGTCACAAGACTATTAGGTGTCTGCACCCACCCACCATAATCTGGAAAATTTATATAGAGGCCTTAACTGTGTTCAGCCATGAATATGGTCTAGACGGTCTCAACAAAACACCACCATCTAAAGGCTGTGTCCTTGCTGTGGCTCCTCATGCAGGGAAGGAAAACAGAATGCACATTCCAAGAACAGAAGAAGGGGTGAGTGCCCAGGTCCAGCTCACAGATCAACTGGTAGTCACATCCTCCCCAAGACCTCCTCCAACACTCTGCTTCTATTGTCACATCACCTTCTCTGACTTTAGTCTTTCCGCCTCCCTATTGTAAGGATCCCTATAATTGTGCTTGACCTATCTGCTTAATCCAGGATAACCTCCCAACTCAAGATTCTTACTTTAATCACATCTGCAAAGTGTCTTTTGCGTATAAGTTAACATATTTACAGGTTTTGGGGATTAGGTCAGGGACATGTTTTGGGAGCCATTAGTCTGCCTACCCTATCTATCGCTTTTGCCAATGGGAGAAGACTCAAAAGGAGGAGCCTTCCCCAGGTTTTTGTTCAAAGCCAAAACCATACTTTGAAATCATTTCAAAAGGCACATGTATATTTTGCTAAATGTAATTGGTTTCTGTCTACATAGGCCTTTCTTGTTAAAATTTAATTATTAGTACCCTTAGGGTTGTCTTTACTTTTCTTTTTATTTCCTCTTACATACCTATTACTATTAACCCAGATCCCTTATACCAGAAGTTTATATCTGAAAATGGAGAATAGGATTCTAAATTCTATTGCTAGAGTTCATTATAATCCTTCTTAAAATGGCTTCTGATCCTAACACCCTCATTTTTCTCAATAGCTGTATAGCAAAATAGTAATTGCGGATAAGACAACGAGCAGAGGAATTAATTGTGTCTGAGTTATAAGTTTGGCTCCCCCATTTAACTAGTTGTATGTTCTCAGAGAAGCCACTAAATCTCTCTAGAGTTCAGTTTCTTCATCTTTATAATGGCAATAGTAGTTTTGTTGTAATCATGTTAATTAAATTGCCGTGAAGATGAGAGATCCAGTGCAGTGTCTTGTACGTAGTAGGTCAAAAATATCCCCTTCTTTCCTTCACCTTCACCAACCATTGCAGACCTGAAGTGGGACATACCTGCTCTTAAGGGAACCAAT
This sequence comes from Puma concolor, assembly GCF_028749965.1. Classification (NCBI taxonomy): domain Eukaryota; kingdom Metazoa; phylum Chordata; class Mammalia; order Carnivora; family Felidae; genus Puma; species Puma concolor. The sequence goes on along the minus strand of NC_141674.1, from coordinate 69,158,574 downwards.
TCATGTGAGATTATGACACTATGTGCCCATCTTAAGCCATATCTTCTACATACACACATCACTGAGCATTGGCAAGGTGGGTCTATTCTCAATGTCAATGTTGACTTGCTTTTTTTTTAGCCTGCTTTTTTTTTTCTTTAAAGTTTATGTATTTATTTATTTATTTTGAGAGAGAGAGAGAGTGCACCAGTATGAGCGGGGGAGGGGCAGAGGGAGAGGAGAGAGAGAATCCCAAGCAGGCTCCGTGCTGTCAGCTCAGAGCCCGACGCAGGGCTCAATCTCATGAACCATAAGATCACGACCAGAGCCAAAATCAGAAGTCAGATGCTTACCCAACTGAGCCAACCAGAGCCCCAATGTTGCTTTGCTTTTTAATCCATTGCAGCATGCGTTATCTGGTTGTGGATGGGAAAAGAAATATGACGTGAAGGGATGGATCTCTCCGTGACTCGTACTTACTGTATTCTTCCAACTTCATGTCATGCTACTGTGCAGCCAGCATCACTTCTGCCAGGTTACCTGAAATCTCCATAAGAAAAGAAACAATTTCTGCCCTGTTAGTCTGTCTCTCCAGCACCTGGCAGAATGTGGGGCCCATAAACCTCACTCCATAAATATTTGCTAAATTAACTGGGGAAACGAACAAACGCCTTGTTCCTTTTTGGTTTTTTTGTGTGACTTTTGTTCCGTCTTGCACTCTCGCTGTTATTTTCCACCTCTGACCTACAGTCATCATTTAAGGACCAGCTCAACTACTACCCAAGCCACACCCATTTGCTAGGTTTCTCTGACCACTTCACAGTACTAGTTCTCACCCACTTCTAAATTCCTCCAACATTCCCACTATCTGGGACTTACATCGTGCACCGTGTTTTTCATCCCCCTTTTACCTCTGCTAAGTATCAGTTGAAAGTCCCTCAAGGACAATTTGTATGGATGTAATTCACCTTAGTGCACTTCACCTTGTTGTACTTTCACAAATACTGAGTTTTTCACAAATTGAAGGTTTGCGACAACCTTGCATTTGAGCAAGTCTATCAGCACCATTTTTCCAACAGCATTTGCTCATTTCATGTCGCTGTGTCTCATTTTGCTGATTCCCCCAGCATTTCAAACTTTTTAGTTATTACTATATTTGTTATGGTCATCAGTGATTACAAGTGGCTGAAAGCTCAGGTGATAGCATTTTTTAGCAATAAAGTATTTTTTATTTAAAATATGTATATTTTTATACATGATATTGCACATTTAATAAACTACAGTTAGTGTAAACTAATTTTATATGCACTGGAAAACCAAAACCAATACTTGATTTGCTTTCTTGCGATGCCTGCTTTATCGTGGTGGTCAGATATACCCACGGTATCTCTGAGGTATGCCTATACGTAGCCTGAACACATAGCAGGCATTTGATAAATGCTTCTGGAACTGGTCTTCACTTGCTCCAAGAAACACACAGTGTGCAAGAACCTTAGGAAACATGACCATGATTGTGGTTATATTTACAACTAGTTCGATCACTTTGACTAAATTGACCTTGTTTAATTAAATCACTTTTTTTTAACAGTATGGGTGATTGATATACTGAACTGACTCCACAAAATCCCATTGCAATTCACATTTGCAGTTTGCACCCATTAAGTGATATGCAGTGGGGGCCCCCAAAAATGTTGATGGGCTACTCATGGCATTCCCAAGTTGCATTTTATAGAATGTTTGCCTCAAGTTTTGGGATTTCTCATTGTTTCTTTCATAAAGTATCACTCCAAGGTGTATGTAGGGGCTGGATGGTTATAGCAAATGGCAAACTGTGTTAATGGGAGTCAGGAAGGAACTTAATTATTCTCCCAATTTCCAAAGGCAATGATGTATCACATTAATACTTTTCCTTTGCTTTTCCTGCACGCCAGTAGCTGAAAGTGAAATGATGTCCCAGTCCCCAGTGTGTTTGCAAGGTGTCATAAATTATACTTCTGCACCTTTTCAATGCAAGAGCTGTTCTCTCCTGATGCTCCTTGTCTGCACAGACCACAGACAGAATGGCACAGGCTACAAAAATAGTGAAGACAATGTGTTATTCCAAATTTATTTTAGGAATCTTTTTTTTTTTTTTTTTTTTTTTTTGTAATTTGGGTATTTTCCCTGAATGATTTCCATTCTGCAGGGCTGTTGACTCTTACTCACCAAATTGCCTAGGATGTGATGTTTTTATTAGCATACTCAATCAATTTTAGTATCCTCAAGATCTCTGAAATTCTGACAATAATACACCTGCAATTTTATAATTCTGCGATTGGGCAATTCAATATTTCATGATGAAGAACATAAATTGCTAGGGTGGTTCCTAATGGTGAGTGACTAGGTCCAATACCTCTGTGTCATTCACTCCCCAGTGCAGATGACGGGAGTCAATTAAACTGATGATTCTCACTGTCTGAGCCAATACAACCAAGTTCTTAGGATATCAGTCTACGTGACCTTCAGCAAAACAAGCTCTGAATGTAGGTTATACAACTGTCAAGTGGAGCCTCTAGTTAGAAATTTTCTGAGAATTACTAGATAAAATTGCTAAGGCAGTACAAATGTGTAGAAATTTCTTTTTGAATTCAAAATATTATTAGAGTCTATAATGTTGAATATAAAAATCCAGTGAAAACAGTAGTTTTATGGAAAAAAGAAAAAGAGAAAGAAATAGGAACAAGGGAGAGAAAGAGGAAGAGGATGGAAAGGAACAGAGGGAGAAAGGAAGGGAGACTGAGAAGGTAAATTGATTTTAAGATGTTTAATAAGGTTAATTCTGGCTATTGAGACTATATACCAATTTCTTTTCTTCTTGCTTATCTCTGCTTATTTTCTTGTATAATAACATATGTCTTATAAGCAAAAAATTACATTTATGAAAGAATGATTTAGAAATGTCTACAGTGCCAAAAATTATATTTTATGAAAGAAATTAGAAATGTCCACAGTCCACAGAGAAATGGCTCATCATCCATTTTTGCCAGATACCCAAGATTTCCATTTACTTACTTGTTCAAAACAATAGTTATTGATTTCTTTACATATTTTTGAAAAGATTTTCTTTACATATTCATGAAGAAATGATTAGAAAATAAATCTGAATTTTACCTTTCCACAATATTTCCGCCTTATATATCAGATGAGAATTGACAGCTCAACTTTTCTTAAGTTATAAAAAGAATATTCCTCTTTCTAGTTAGGAACATTGAGGTCTTCATGGCTACCAAAAATCCAGGTATCAAGTACAAGATGAAATGGTAGCATAAAAGTTACGTTTGGTTTTTTGTTGCTTGTCTGGCTCTTTTGGTTCTCAATTAAATTACTAGAAACATTATGGTGACTTAAGAATCAAAGTAGTCTAAAAGAAAGAGAACTGGACATATTGTGTTGATAAGTTGGCCTTCTGTTCTTAGATCTTCCAGGCTTGACTGGCCTTGGGAAGTAATTCAATGCCTCTGTTGCCTTTATTCTTCACTGGGCTCCCTCCCCTAAGTAAAATAGGAATGAGAACTGCCCTCCTACTGTTCAGGGATATGATAAGAGGACAATAAATAAGAAATATGCAAAACACGTATACTTAACCAGCTAAATTATTACCAGATTGTTTTTTGATGGTCTCCGGTTACCAGTTAGTTTGTGACAGGCTCTGTGCTAAGTACTTCGTATACGTCATATCTTTTAATCCTTAGACTATAGTATTACTGTCTTTTTGGAGTTATACAACTCTAACCAATTCAGTTTATGCATCCCCCAAGGTCTGCTCGTTTGCTATGCTGTCTGGTCAGAGGGACTGAAGGGAAGGCGGAGCGCTACTCCCCCATCGTGGAGCTAGTCTCTTGCTGTCTGCTGTGGCAAGTGTTCCCAGCACCCCATGTCTCTCACAGCACAGCAGCCTCAGCTCTTGCTTGCTCCTGGACTTCCCTGTCACCACTGAGGCTTGAGATTCTGCCACATCCATGCATATGCCCGTCAGAAATGTCTGGGAGCTCAAATCCCATGGGGCAGATGTTGATCCATGTGAGCTCTTCCCATCTATCCTCCCCGCTGCTTGGAGGCACATTAACTTCATTCAGCTTTGCTGAAGACATTTTGAGAAACAAAACAGTTTATCACAAGTTACGGTCAGCTCTGTAATTTACCCCCCTTAATATTTGTTCTCCTTTCCTGGCCTTGCTCTCCTTTTACTTCACTTCTACTTCCCTGGGTTTCTACTTCCATAAACTATTGGCACTTAACCTCTCACTTCAAGTTTTGTCTTATAGAAAACCCATCCTAAGAGAAAAAGCCATCACTAAGAGACCTGATGGAGAACCACAGAATCATAGGCAAAAAATCTATTTGGTAGAGCAACACAAAAAGATAAACCATGTATCAAGAAAAATTTCCTTCAGATCACTGTTTATCTGACATATATAATAATATGCCCTATCTACAACACAATGCTAAAGAGTAAGAATAACAGCAAATAAGCTCAGAACGCCAATATCTCTCTATTAGTTAGAATGGGATATTCTTTTGTCATAGTAACAAACTGTCCCCCAAAACGATCCATTCCCCGTGGAATAATGAAGTTGATTCTACTAGGAAGAAATCATGAAGTTAATACTACTAGGAATAAATTGAATGCCACAATAAATGTGGGGTGTGATGTTTTGCTTTAAATTGTTGACTTTAAAGAATGTTCATTGCAATACTGGCATCCAAGTCCAGATTCGATTTTTAAGCATGGAGTAATTCCTGAGAGATATTTAGGTTGTACACCTCAAATTGGCAGGGACTGTGTCTTATACTTCGTATTTATGCTTAGGACAGTGTACCTAGTACAGTGCTAGGCCTCGTTAAACAATTGTTTAGCGACAATTGGACATTGTCGGGTTGGACAATAACGAACTTGCTTTGGAAGGAGGAAAAGAAATGTGTTTACCAAGGCCATAGTAAATAAAAATATAATAAATCAAAATCTGAAATATTTATCAGAGTTCACTGAAGCTACTTAATTCAGTAATCTGTCATAGGAGTCAGGTTAGTCAATGCCCATTATTACTCAATACCCAGAGTCACCTGGGAAAGTCACCTCAGCCTCATGGGCTTTGGTTTCTTAATCTACAAGTCGGACATTGGAGTAGATGATATCTATAACTGTCCCTTCTGGAACTTCACTTTATAAGTTTTATCTCAGGTGCACCGGGCCCTGCAGATACCCTACAAAAAGACAGCCCAAGGCCTTTTTGCTCGATCCTCTGCTGCCATCTCGCAGTCAGTCCTGCAGGCACCATCCGCCCGGGATTTGAACTGGAGGAGACCGCTCATTCCGATCTCAGGAATGAAGATGCTGAGGTCGCACCTGCTTGAGTTCCTTGCTGTGCTACAATAAGTGATTGAACGTCAGAGAAAAAGTTAGTTCATGACTCCTAACACAGAAAATGGTGCACTAAATTTTGTCATTTTCCCCACTGTTTTATTATCCTTACCTGTTGAGAGAAAAGTGATTAAGCAGTGAGTGTTAGCTTTACTTGCAGAGTTCGAAGAAACAGTGCGTGCTGGTAGAACGGCTCCTGCTCTATGATTAGCTAATGAAGCAGAGGGGAGAGTGTACGAGAAGAAATAATAGCAGCCAGCCTAAACCAGGATGCAGGGAGGATGAACACATTCCCAACGGGAAGAGAGGGCAGGCTTGTTAGGTGGAGATTCCCAAAGACACGTGTGGTTTTCACCTTCTTTTTCCTTTTCCTTCTCTCAGGTCTCTGACCTCAAGGTTCAAACCTTGCAGCATGAAGCACAAATACACACAGCCAGAATCTGGCCATTCTGCGCTCAGCCTTAGTCTGATTCCTCAGAGTAGTGTTACAAAATGGTACCCACTGCAGTACTTATTAATAGTGCAGTGAGTCTCGTGCTTTTCTAAGAGAGCTAAATAAAATCACCTCCTGCTGTCTACATGCCTACACTTCAGCCACACGGTATTAATGTAGTCAAATAGAATTATCCAACCTGGGTGATATTAGTGCAAAAGCAGGCCTATTCTAAATAAGTATTACATTATGTTTTGCGTTCAGCAGTGATGGTTTTCGAGGAGTGAACAAGCAACACATTAGAATAAAGGAGAGATTCAATATCACACTCCCGGTCGTGATGGGCTGCAGAGGGGAAGGGAAATGAAAGAGATCTTTGAAGACTGTAAGGGAAGGCTTTTGGCAAACCCAAGCAGGGGAAACACTGTAGACACAGAGACTGGAAAGCATAAAGGTCTGCAACGGGAAGAAAATTGAGGTGTCTCCAGAACAAAGGAGAGCAGAAACTGAATGAAGGGTGGAAAATCGAATTGAGTGGTGAGGAGATTAGTATGGGAGGAGAGAGAAGAATGGGTAAGAGATGCCAAGAATGGCTAGAATGAGCGGAAGAAGGGACGAGGGAGTCTCACTGCCTGCTCATACTACCAATATACATGGTCCTCTTTCCTTGCATGTACAACTGGAGGTCCTGGTTCTCAAATCTCTTCTCTTCCTCTATTGTCTTGGGAGTTATGAGCATCTAAATCCTGTCAGTGGTGGTTCATTGTTTGAACTTGATGAGACTCAAAAGAATTGCCAAAAGGTCTTCAACTTTATAACAATTTACCGTAATGGGAGAAAAGGTCAGCTTACCTGCTTGACCCATTCATTCGAGAAACATTTACTGACATCATCTATTCCCTTCACTGCCTGAGTTGATTTGAATCTCTTTGTTATTTAGTCACAAATTCAAAAATAGCCTTGGCTTACTTTTTCATGTATTAAGAGACCTGGGTTTTGGCAGGATATTTAAATTTTGAATAAGCAAATTAAAAACTTATGAAAGTTAATGACCTGGATAATTAACGCATTTCGGAAATTATGGTCAACTGCGTGTAGATACTATTCACGAAATGCAATCCTACCCTCTTTATGAAATTAATAAAAAGAAAACATCCTCAACTTTCCTTTCCCTCTCATGACATACAATTAGCAATCAAATTTCTGTATATCCTCTCTCCATAATGTCTCAACCTAGGACCTCCCTCCCATCCCCATTCTTTTCTCCCTTACCTAATATCTAAGCCCTTTCAATATCTCAAGACTACAGTTCTTACCCTGGCACATATTCACCAGTGTAATAAGAACAGTGACCAATGCTGTAAGTATACCATGGTTAGTCATTTCTGTCCTAAGAAATTCACAAAAGCCTGCCTAGAATAAAGTATAAACTTGTATCACAGTATTGTAAATCTCCCACAATTTATCCTCAGGCTCTTTTTCCAACCGGATTGCCCCCCCCATGTCCCTTCACATCTCCACATTTCTTGTAACCATTCTGTGCCTTAGCTTCTTCATCTTAGGAAGGGATAATAATACTACCTCCTTCACAGAGTTATTGAACGAGTGAGTGTTTGGCACATAGTAAACATTCTCCATATTAATATTATAATTATTTATAACACTAATGTAAAACCAGCCTTGAATATATGAATATGTATGTGTATATGTGTGTGTGTGTGTATATATATATATATATATATTTTTTTTCTAATTCTCAACTATATGTTCTGCTAGTGTGCAAGTCTTATTTGCTGGGGTGGCTCCCAGTTCTGAGAGAGGCATTTTCACGTTGTTCACACTGTTACCTCGTTTAATCTACTTTACATGGAGTCTGAGAGAATACCTAATTTTCACAAATCCAGAATTCCTTTGGCTGAGACGATAACTTGCTCTGTTTGCTTGATATTGTAACAACCAAGTGCCATGTGTAAGTGGACTCTGTGAAGGTAGGGGACTATTTCAGGCTGAAGCATGAGAGCTGGTTTTATTGAGCATTGAGATCTATTTAAAACATGCATTTATAAAGCTATCTTGCATCAAGTCTGGATTTGGAATCAAAACTTGAGAGGGTTTTTCGTAGAGCTTCTAACCTAAAACAAAAGCACCTGAGCTAGAATAAAATCTCTCTCTGTTTTAAAATATCATCTGGAAAGATTTTTCGAACCATCTTTCATAACCTACTGCAAAATTGGTGCCTTGGAATATCCAAAATGCTTGACTGTGATATAAATTATCCTGCAAGAACCACTTCTTGTTTTTCTTTCTTCTGTAGAAACAAAACTGATTAGTGCCTTTTGAGAACATAATATTTCTACTTTTACTGTTTTAAACAATGCTTTTCCTCAGATTTAATAAATACCAGTTTCTTTGAGTTTGCTGTGTAGATGTCTTAACAATCTAATTATCTCTGTGCTTTCTTCATTGAGTTTGCTCAGAAATTCCTACATAAATCTGTAAAGGCCAAAACAGTGCAAACAACTGTGGTTTCACTGCTGATAAATTTAGTAAAAATAGTAACTCAGGTTCTTCAGTGAGACACTTTGTTATGATGTTGGAACTGCTTATATTACTAACTGATGCGTTCTCCCCTGTAAAAATTTATATGTTTGATCCTAGTAAGCTTGAATACATTTTAATGTTTTTATTAAATATTGATTTTTGTATTTGTTTTCATTATTTCTATGGAGACTTTTATGTTGCATGTGATCTACTCCTATTTATATAATTTTTCCTTCATTGGTCTTATGATTATAAAATCTTTCTTTTTTTGATTATAAAGTCTTTCTATATCTAAACATCTCTATCTACATTTTTTTAACTTTAAAAATTCCAACTGCTATATTTAACTCTGTAATATTCATGGTTTTCTTTGTTTGTTTGTTTTTACATGTCACCTCAGGTAAGATTATCGATTTTTTTTTCTCCAAAAGTAAAAATATTTCCTGCAGTGAAGTGTTCCTTTTTAGTACATTAAGGTCTCATATAGACTCTTTTCAATTAGTCTCTGGGTCTATTTTATACCAGTTGCAGATAGGTTAAATATTTAACTAAATAACTGATATTTTATAATAAACAGGAGATTAAACATGAGAAAATAGTCCAGATAAGTTTTTAAATTATGATAAAATATACACAAAATTTACCATTTTAACCATTTTAACCATTTTTAAGTATACGGTTCAGTGTCATTAAGTAGATTCACATTGTTATGCAACCATCTCCACCATCCATCTCCAGAACTTGTTTGAACTACCAAAACTACTAAATTTTTTAAGCATTTTATTTTAAAATTATTTTTTAAATTTTATTTTAGAGAGAGAGAGAGTGCATGAGCTGGGAATAGGGGTAGAGGAAGAGGGAGAGAGAGAGAGAGAGAGAGAGAGAGAGAGAGAGAATCTGAAGCAGGTTCCACACTCAGTGTAGAGCTTGACGCTCAATTCCATGACCTTGGGATCATGACCTGAGCTGAAATCGAGTCAGTCACTCAACGGACTGAGCCACCCAGGTGCCACCCCTGAGATGACTTTTCATTAAGAGAAAAGGCTGATGGGGTGCCTGGGTGGCTCAGTTGGTTGAGCAACAGACTTCGGCTCAGGTCATGATCTCATGGTTTGGAGTTCAAGCCCCGTGTAGGCCTCTGTGCTGACAGCTCAGAGCCTGGATCCTGCTTCGGATTTTGTGTCTCCCTCTCTCTCTGCCCCTCCCCACTCATGCTCTGTCTCTCTCTGTCTCAGAAATAAGTAGAAACATTAATTTTTTTTTTTTTAAAAGAAGGCTGATATTCCTTTCCCCTTCTGCTATAATATTTTATCATGGTGCCATTTTGGTTTTCTCATTTACCCAATAGGGTGTGTTACTGACATTGGCCCCAGTCATTTGCCTTCCTGGGGGCAATCTCTTGAGATCCTTAGCTTGTAAGCAGGTTGATATAAATAATATCTAACCCAAATCCCAGTGACTATGTATTCTTGGTAAGGAGCTCTCCTAGACTGACACAAGACCAGATGATACCAAGACTGTTGTTTCAGTTTCACAGGGATCGTGAAAAGCTACAGTCTCTAGGATATAGCAATGCCATAGCTCTTCTTGACTCTGGCCACAAAAAAGTGCATGAAACTAATGTAACATTGGGTGTCAACTATGCTTCAATAATAAAGAAATCAATAAATCAGTGGACTTTGACCAAAGCAGATTGTGGATGAGATTCTGTCAACCAGTTGAAAGCCTGAGTAGAGCAAAAGGTTGACCTCCCCTGAACAAGAGGGAATTCTTCAGCCTGCAGGCCTTGGGACTTAACTGTAGCATCAGCTCTCCCAGTTTCCTGCTCCACCCGCAGATTTTGGACTTGCCAGCCTCCCTCGCAGTGTGAACCAGTTCCTTGAAATGAATCCCTTTCTTTATACATATACACATCCTACTGGTTCTGTTCCTCTGGAGCATCTTGACTAACACAACAAATATCAAGCCTTAATTTTATTTGGGAAAATTCTTTCCTTACTCAGACTGTTCATTAAGGGCAAAGTTTACACTGGCTTTCTGATGATCAAACTCAACTCTACAATGAAACAGCCTTCCTTAAACTTTAGTGGGTGATAAAAATCCTCAAGGATATTCTACTTCATTTCAAACACCTCCTTTCACTTCAGGAAAGTAAATCTTCCCTCACAAAACTCTGTTAAACCAGGGCCTATGAACATTTAAACTGCATCAGCTTGTTACTGTTAAATATTCATATTTGCACTGCCAAGCAATATTGCATTTTAATACCAGCTGCATTTTTAGGAAGGAAAGAGCTTGAACTTGCTGAATCAGATTGCATTGCCGACACTTTCAAACTTCTGTCAAACTCCTCTCAACTCTTTATTATTATTATCATTTTTTGCACACATTCCCTCTCTTCTGCACTCATTGGTGCTGTTTGTACATTAGTCAATGTATGTCAAGACATTGATAATTAAATTTCACTTGAAGATCAGAGATGAAGTGATTAAATTTAACCTTACATCTTTCTGAAATAGGTAGCTTTCTTGTATTTCACAGAGGGAAAATTCTGCTTGAGTTTCAGGAGGAATATAATTATCTTGTTCAAGATACTAGATCTTGCAAGAAACAATACAATATTATCTTGGGTAGAAAGAGGGTAATCAGAAATTCTAAGCAGGTTTTTTTCTTACAGCTATTTTGCATTTTCAGGAAGTTAACTGTCCTTCCCTCCTATATAGGCATTTGCTACAGCAAAAAGCACCAGGGAAGCCTTTGTTTACCTCCTTCAATGCAACAGAAAAAGGGGAAGAAAATTTGGTGTCACTTTATGGCAGAAGGATAGACGATGAGGCAATCTAATCACCAAAAGCTTCTGCAATCGCCTCGCAATAATACCTGCGATTCCCTTCCTCAAGAAGCTATGAGCAACAGAGTGCCAGGCAGCAAGGTCTCCCCTCTTACACGGAGCCCTCTCCAGCCTGTGGGTCTAGTCACTTGCATTTGGAGCTGGGTGCAGGAAAAGGGTGATCGTTGCTCAAAATTGGTCATGGTAGATAAGGATACCTGGATTGGCAGACCTAGTCTTGCCTACGAGTAATCTAATTCAAATTCACTTCCTAAATTGAAGGGCTATTCAATTTCCTACGGCACTGTAACTTTAATTCAGCTGTTTCCCTTATCCTACATCCAGCACTGATTAAGGAATCTGAATGCAAAAGTCAAAGTTGCATTACAAGCTAAGGCTGTGCATCAGTGCCGAAGTGACAATCATCCCTATTCTCGGTGTGAACTGGGAGCAAGCACTAATTAAAATTATAAGCTAGAGAGAACATGCATTGAAAAAAAGAAGCCGTCCCTAACCAATAATTCCAGGGATAAATTATACTTGATTTGCTAACATATAGAAGTGTCCAGGAACTATGATCTACAAATGTCTTGAATATGGTTCTAATCAATCTGCAGAACAATAATCAAGGAGGCATATAATTAGAACCGACTCATCCGATGAGCAGCGCATAACATTGTCTCACCTTGAAACAGTGCTAATCCCAAACAGAGGCGGTTTTCTCGTTTGAAATGCACCCTGACAGACATCGAGAAATGCAGTTCTGGACTTCAGAGGTGTCCTGGTAAAGTTTCACTGAGCCTCCAGCTCTTTGGGCGTCCTTCTCTTTTCACTCCAACCCTTGCCACATCTGCTACGTGAATGGGGAAAGGATTCTGACCTGAGATGCCCTTCATGACAGCTCCAAACCCCACTTGGTGATTTACAACCAGTAATGAAAAAGAGCAGACGGGAGACTTTGAGAAAATAGTCACCTTCTATCACAAGCTACTGACGACCTCTCGCAGTTCCTGGTTGCACCAGTGCCCTTGGGGAGGGATAGCATGGGAACAGGAATAAGGAGAAACAAAATTTTGAACGCTGATTACTTGCCTCGTCAGTGTTCTAAGTCTTTCTTTTTTTTTTTTTATTTTAAATATGAAACGTATTGTCAAATTGGTTTCCATACAACACCCAGTGCTCATCCCAAAAGGTGCCTTCCTCAATACCCATCACCCACCCACCCCTCCCTCCCATCCCCCATCAACCCTCTGTTCTCAGTTTTTAAGAGTCTCTTATGTTTTGGCTTCCTCCCTCTCTAACCTCTTTTTTTTTTTTTCCTTCCCCTCCCCCATGGTCTTCTGTTAAGTTTCTCAGGATCCACATAAGAGTGAAAACATAGGGTATCTGTCTTTCTCTCTATGACTTATTTCACTTAGCATAACACTCTCCAGTTCCACCCACATTGCTACAAAAGGCCATATTTCATTCTTTCTCATTGCCATGTAGTATTCCGTTGTGTATATAAACCCTATGACCCAGCAATAGCACTGCTAGGAATTCATCCAAGCAATACAGGAGTGCTGATGCATAGGGGCACTTGTACCCCAGTGTTTATAGCAGCACTCTCAACAATAGCCAAATTATGGAAAGAGCCTAAATGTCCGTCAACGGATGAATGGATAAAGAAATTGTTCTAAGCCTTTCTACAGAACATGTTATTCCACGGAAGAGACCAATGAAGTTGGTTATGAAACCAACAAGGTAGAACAATGTAGAAAGAAAAATAGCTCCTAGTATGTGTTGAAGGTGGTATTTCACCCCATGTCTCTCTAGCTCCAACCTGTCTGTGGCTAAGACCTCATTTCTCTCCATTGTCCTCTTTCTTTCTGACCTTAAACACGCCAAACTCATCCCTGACTCAGAGCCGTTTTACATGATGTTCATTGTGCCTGGGAGGTTTTCTTTCTAGATCTTCAAACAAGAAACTCTTCGTCACTATTCAGGTGTCCAACTGACACATGCCTTCCTTGGGAGGCCTTTCCCACATCCTAGCCAGACCAGCTTTCTTACCACGGTATTCTTTATCATTTTACCCCTCAAGGCTCTGTGGCTTTGTGCACAGACTCTGGAGCCAAACTGTCTGGATTTGAACCCTGGTTCTTCTGTGTGCTAACTGTGGGACATAAGGCGGGGGACTTGCACTCTCCACGTTTCACATCATCATCTGTAACATGGGGATCATGAGAAGAGCTACTGTACTTATCTCCTGGGATTTGTTTTCAAAATACATGAAGTAATACAGGCAAAGCACTTAGAACAGGGCCTGCTACAAATCCCTTGCTGTATACAGCAGCCGATGGTACCATATATGATGCTCTATATGGTGGCCAATGCTATCTTCTCATCTAAATGTTATTGGGAGGGAATCTGTTTTATTCCTTGCTGTGCCCTCGGCAGCGAGAAGGGTTCCTGGCGCACAATAAATCATGGTGCAATGCTCTCGATATAGTATTGTTGACTAGAGATTCAATGATTCAAGCCCCATCTGATACCGCCCTCCAGGCATTCGAATGGGATAGTATTGGATCAGTCTTAGTTCTGCCGCTTTTTAGCTCTGTGATTTAAAGCTAGTTATTTATAACCTACCCAAGTTTTATCATTTGTGAAGGAGAGATCATAATAGCTACTCTGAGGCTAGCGAAATAATTTGTGATGTAGTCATCAATGGAACATTATGAGGCAATGAAAAGGAATGAACTACAGCTGTGTATGCCTGCATTAACAGATCCCACAAGTATAATGTTGAAGAAAAGAAGGCCTCCACAGCATATGACATATTGCCATATTCCACTTTACATAGCTCAAAATAGGCAAGGTTAAACCATGGTGTTAGAAGCCGGGTACTGTTATCCTTGGGGGTATAATTCTGGGAGAGGACACACGGCGGCTTTGGGAGTCCCGTATTCTGTTTCCCTTTCTGGGTGCTACATTAGCATGCTGATTCTGTGAGAACTTAGTGAGAGCTTCTCTTATAATTTGTATACTTTGATAATAATAATAATAATTGCCTACTTCCTTGTATGGTTGTGAAAATTAAATGAAATAATGTGAATAAGGCACATAGAGATCTCACTAAACACTAATTCCCTTCCCATCTTCTAACATGGGCAGAAAACAACAGACATCAGCTCCAGCACCCAAGGGGCCTTCAAGACCCTTTCATTCTGGCCTTACTACATCCCCAGACTTTTGGTCACCACACTCATCAGACACATTATATTCTTCCAGCCACAAAGAACATCTCCCTCAAATCATCTCATGTCTTTTCACGTGTGTTGGCTTTTCACACAATTTTCCGTCTACCTAGAACGTTCCTTCTCTATTTTGTTCACCTAGCAAACTCCTACTTATCCTTCAAAACCTAGCCCAACACGATCTCCTCAATAAAGCCTTTCTTACTTTCAGTCAACCCCTCTCTCCTTTGTGCTCTCACAATAGTTAAGCCTTTAGCTTATCATGTTGTAATTATCCTCTTAAATATGTTTTGGTTCCAAGCCAGGTCAGTTGTTGTATCATAACAAGGTCCCTAGGAACTTAGGTTCTCAGGTTCTCCAGTGACTTAGATTTTTAATCTTCAGCGAGTTACTTCACCTTGCTAAGCTTTGGTTTCCTCACTTATAAAAATGCAGGTGATAATAGTGTCTATGCCCTAGGACTGTTACAAAAATGAGCATTTTTAAATGAAATAATATTCAGGAAGGGTTTAAATACAGCACTTAGCAAACAATAGGTGATCAATGTTAGTTATTACCACTATTAATTCAGGGGCAGAGACATCCTTCATTTCTGTGTTCCACCACTTACTTTTATACATAGAACACATAGAAGATGATTAAAGAAAAAGGAAATAAATACAGCAAGAGACTTGTCTGCTGCTTTGTAGGCAAGAGCAAGAGGCAAAAGGAAGGAAAAGAGAAAGTAGAGAAGTAGAAAACTGAGGGGCACACTTCTCCGCATAAGATAAATGTTGTTTTAATCAGCTAAGTTAATATTCCAGAAGGAGACTCAGAGGCCTGCTCCCCTTTGCTCTCATTAACCCAGATCACCGCAGACAGCCGAGCATCCCCTAGAGTGACCCACCTCTGGCGGCGGGAGCCAGCGGGCTGTGGGTGCATTGTTCCTAAAGTGTTACCGATCCATCCTGGCCACACAGCTTGAGGCAGATAATGACAATCCAGTTGAAGTCCTGATGACTGATTATTTTCATAAAACTTAAAGTCGGGAGATGTTTATGCTACTCACAATATCTTCTGGAAGAAAAAAGCTACTATCTCTTGAGTGCCTATCACGTGCCAGATGCTGCGCTAAGGCACTTTACATACATTACTTCTAATCTGCACGGCAACCCTTGGCAAGGTAGGCTGATTCCAATTTTACGGAGGAGGAAACAATTTGAGAGAGGTGAAGCAATTTGCCCAAGAGAGAGCCAACTTAAACCTATGTCTATGTGAGTCTGAAGATTCCATAACCATTATACCTCTACTTCATTAAATTATTTATATGAATACCTTATCATATACAATAAACACTAAAACTGGGATAAATATATAAGAATTGCAAGTAGGATTGAAATGCTGGAGACTTTTTCAAGGCTGCCGTTTTTTGCGGCTGTAACTCTGGCTGACTATTGAGAAAGAAAAGTTAAGAAAAAAAATGAAAAGAAACAGAAGGAACTTTTTTGTTTTGTTAAAGAACATGAAGGGCAAAAAGAAAACCAGGAAATTAGGAAGTAAAATTAAAAAGAAATTTAAAATAAGCAATTTATATCCCAATAAAGATGAAAGGTTAATACTAAAAAATAATATAAAATAGATGAGATTTTTAAAAATGCTTACGAAGCTAGAAGACAATGAGATTAAAGAGGAAATCTGCACACTAAAATATATACTCTAGCAAGAATAAAGGCTCAAATCCGTGAAGTGAAAAGATGATACACGAAAGTAGATACGATCAAGAACTAAAATGGTTTTTCTTAATAAAATAAATACCACCACCACCAAAACCCAAAAAGCTTGAAGAGAAAATGGAGAGAAAGGAACGACGGGAGGCAAGCAGGAGCCAGCCACAGGAGTCAGTAGCACCAAGGCCATTCAGACAGCCCGCAGGTGCAGTGGCTGGGAGAAGGGACAGTGTCCAATTTGACGGGAGCCCACGTGTAAAGTCTCAGATCCCTTATGTATTCTTCCCTTACCTCCATTACCCCCAAGACCAGCTACTTAAAGAGCAGAAAAGTCAGTGCACATGGCTTTTGGTACTGCCTGACTGCTAGGATGGAGACGGGGGCGGGGTGGCTGTAGGCAGACTGACTGTCCTTAGGGGCAGAATTAAACAGAGCTTAAGGGCCTGGGCTCAAGCTTGAGGCTGAGTTCCAATTCCCGCACACTGCTTTGTAGTTGGCTAAGTTGACGCTTAGGTCCTCAGTGTCCTCCCTTGTAAGAATGCTTGCATTCAACAGTTGTGGGAATTAATGCAATAAATCAGAAAGCTCAGTGTAATACCTGCCTTAGTGGACTACATTTCCAACAAACTCTTAATTTTTCAAAGGAA
The DNA here is from genome assembly GCF_028749965.1 of Puma concolor. Taxonomy (NCBI): domain Eukaryota; kingdom Metazoa; phylum Chordata; class Mammalia; order Carnivora; family Felidae; genus Puma; species Puma concolor. The sequence goes on along the minus strand of NC_141674.1, from coordinate 69,141,801 downwards.
AAGAATAGGTCTCTGGCCAAATGTTAAAGACAATGCTAGATTACAAACTTGAAAAGCCCTAAACACTGAAATACACACACACACACACACACACACACACACACCCCCCTCACCTTACCCACCATTTAAATTTAAAACAATGCTAACTCTTAAAAGAGTTAAGGGAACTCAACTATTTTGATTGTTTGCATGGCTTTTCCATTGTTATTATGACTTGACTGTGAAGGAAAATAAAAAGCATGTACTCGAATAAACTGTTTATCATTTTTTGTGATTGTTGACTGAGTAAGCCAATATTATTTTAGTGGTCAGGTGAGGACTAGAAATTTGACATCCTGAATCAAAATCTGTTTTTGTTTTTGATTCCTACCAACAATTCCCTCATGATGATCTTTTATTTCCCAAGGGAAATAGTAAATTAGTAACCAACACACTTTACATTCAACTACAACTCATCTATCTAATGGGCCCACTTCTAAAATTTGAGGTAGATGGTCTTTTACCAGGGGTATCTTTCTCTGAAACACTTTGACTTAATTAACTGACTTTTTTACTTCACTTTCCTTTACAGCTCTAAAACCTCAAAACCAATCAACCTGTTCTCTCCGACTACAATCAGAGGGAGTGCATGAAGGATAAAGAATATTCTTGGAACTTCGAGTAAAATCAGAGGTGACATATGTTGGCTTAAATGCCCAAACTCTGTAGTCAAACAAACATCATGTTAGGGCAGGTCTGGCCACTCACCAGCTGTGAGACCTTAAGCAAATCACTTATCTTCTTTTGTAAAAGTAGATAATGAGTACTGTTCTCAGAGGCTTATGGAGAGGATTAAATGCGATAAAGCACAGAGCCTGGCACCTATGAAGCATCTACTAAATAGTAGGTGCCAGCACTTTCGTTGCGATATGTGAAATTAGTAAACGCGACATCATTTAGTCTGAGATCTCTTTTAAAAATTACACAGCAATTCTTGTTTTGTAGCTCCTTTGTTCTCCCGCCGAAAGAATTTACTGTGTGCTAATGCAATGTTTTGGTTTAAAAGCCATCTATCAGGATTGATATTTCAGCAGAAAAACATAAGTGAATCTTTCATCTAATCAATATCTCTGATACCTATCATTATTATTCCTGGGGGTTCTATACAGTAGCTGTCAGCCTTTCTAAGAGAATACCAAAAGATCAGTCATTTTATGCCTAATAAAATCAAACAGCAAAAGCCATGTTGCTGTGACTGCCAAAACGCTTTTTAAAAAGCTTAGTTCTGACATATGATTTAAAAATCTTATGAAAAACATCCCAAAAACTACTCCAAACTCCATCATTCATCACTGGTCTCTTTTGCTCAGACAACATTGGTTTGCTTAGGACTAACTTTGCCTTTTAAACATTTCTAAGGGATTTTTGTCTTAGAGTTTCAATAAGCAAACAATAGGAGAAATGTGTGGAAGAGTCACAGAGCAGTATTTTTTTTTCCCAAAGCAGGTGAGGATTTTGGTCAGCTCAGTTGTATTGGGTTATTTGCTTTGTTTCTTATTTCGTACAGTGACCTCTAATGTTAAATGCTAGCATACCTAACAGCAATTTACCATGTATTCAGAAAAAAATGTTACTAGTTAAAACAATAGGCTTTAAAAATCAAACTGACATCTGAAGACTTCTTTCTCAGAAAGAAAGTTTACTGCACATTCAGTAAACAGTAAAGCTGTCAGCAGAAGGATGAAGAATCCAGAGAAACCTTATTAAGAGGTGAGGGGTGATACACTGCCAATATTTGAAAAATATTTACAGTAGACTTAATAAGCCTTATTATATGGTGCACCCACAGCTTATTATTAATGCCTTCTGACAGATACGTTACCCTGGTCTTGACAACTCGGTGACCACAGTGCCTTGAAATGAACTTGGATAATGTACAGGAGTTTCCATTAGTCCCATACATTTTGGAATGAAGTGCCAGTAAGATGCACAAAGTATATGTGGGTTAAGCGTGTGATCTTCTAAACATTCAAGGTTTTGTTTGGTGCCTTTAGCTCATGTGTTTCTATGATCCTTTGGAGAAAGACTCAAAGTGACATAACAGAAAATCCTCATTCTATACCATTCAAATGATAATTAAGACGGTCAGGAAATAATCTGCAAACCCCCAACTATTCACTCGCTAATGCTTCTAGTCTGCCAATACATACTATTTAAGGACTACTCAAAATCAACTTGATGCTCACCAGCAGGAAGTGGTGATATAGCATGTTCACCAAAAAGCATATGCATTTTATTGCCCTGTGAAGCAATCCTCATCTATATTCAACATGACAGTAACTCTTCATACTGATGTGTGAGATTAAATGCAACAATTTTATGGTAAGAGAAATATTTGGAACACAGGATTGTGTGAACACTTGCTACTAAGTTGTACTCGTAAAATACTGCAGGGATTACAGTCTTTAAAGAAAATTTCAGTATCAAATATGAAGAGCTATTTTCATTTCAGAAATTCAACTTGCATGCATTCAGTCAAGTGTTTCTACTTACAAGGTTATAACTGCAATAAAAATTTTATGAGTTAAAACTCTTTACAAACACTCTATCTCATGAGAACATCTTGAAGGTCAATTTTAAACCTGAAGTTCAAAGTTGAATTGATGGAAACATACATTTTCTTTTTTTTTCTCACTGAAATACATAAAGCAGGCATCCCTTTAACAAGTGCATATGAATTTGTCTTTTGAGGTTTGTTAATGAATTTGTGTGTAATGCTTCTTTGTGGAGAGAGGATGGTGTTGGTGATTTTGTCAAATATCTGTAGCTGTTGTTTTACTGGTTAAAATATTGTATGTAACTACCCTCGAATGTGTAGGAGTTTGAACTGACAACTATTTAAGTACTTTATAGATTTGTATGGATCCTCTTCCTTATACATAAATGATTTTAAAAGCCTGTAAGAGGAATCGGCCATCCATGTGTGTCTGTATATGTGTGTGTATATATATATGTAAGAACAAAACCAAGCCTATATTTTAAAATAATAAAAGAGGTCAATCTGGACTGTATCAAGCTGCAACTGTAATAAATGGAAAAAAATTTCCTTATTATTAGTAGACCAGTTATGTCTGTCCCTGGGAATAGGTACAACAATGTGAATAAAAGTTCACAGTCGTGACTATCACAAAAAGAATCAAGGATGTGGAAATTCTATACCCAATGAAGTCCGAGAAGTCTCCCAAAAATCATTGTGCTAATAAATAAAATAATGTGTCAGTCAATAGATTAATAATTTTAAACATAAAAGTTAATTCGTACCAGGGGACCTCCTGAAAGTTTTAAAAATTTCCTTTGAGAGAGTGCGTGTGCAAGCAGGGGAGAGGGGCAGAGGGAGAGAGAGAGAGAGACAAAGAGAGACAGAGAGAGACACAGAGAGAATCTTAAGCAGGCTCCATGCTCAGAGTGGAGCCCAGGGCAGGGTTCAAGCCCATGACCGTGAGCTCATGACCTAAGCTGAAATCAAGAGTCAGACACTCAACCAACTGAACCACTCAGGAGCCCCCTGAATGGAATTTAAGGTAACATTTATATACTTTAAAAAAGAAATCTGTTTTAAAGTTGATTCTTCTTTTGGTGACAAAGATGAAAGATGGCTCCCAAATTGTATTCTCTAATAGAGGCAATCCATAATAGATTACATTTTCTGAAGAGAACAGTAACCATTTAGGTACTATGTCCTTATGTACTCGTTCACATCATACCAGTTTTAAGAACCGCTTGAAGAGAAAGAAATAGCACTAACTGAATAATGAATGCAACTTTTTTTTTGGGGGGGGGGTGGGTGGGTAATTCATTACTGAACCAGCCTGACCCTTCTTGGCTTGTACACTGGGAAGTATATATCCTGCAACACTGTATAGTTTGATAGGAAAAAGTGTATCAAAATAGAAAATTAAAACTTTTGATTATTTGATAATGCTTCTAAATAAAGTTTTGTAAACTCCTGAAGAAGTTTAGCCAAAGAGATGAAAATACCCTTCTCAGAGGATTGTCAAATCTGTTTGAATATTAACATAATTTCTTATAATCAATTTCCAACTCAAATATTAGCCAAATGTGGATACACTCCTCTGTGGTTACCCTATTATTAAAAGAATCCTTTATTAGTGTCTGCCTTACTGTACCTGCATTTAGATCTATGAACATACACTTTTCCCCTCTCATTATTCTTTTTAAATTCAATAGGCATGACGAAGTGTGTCCACATAAAAAAAAGTTACTTTTAACTTCGTGGAAGCACTTGAGAACCACTACCCTTTAGAAGAATTTGGTATAAATGCTTATGATGTAGACAGGAAAAATCTATCTGTTGAGATTCAATTATATGATTTTTGAACATTTTCATGATAACAAATATAGTCATTCGCAGCTGCCTGTAGGGAGAGCTATAATCCTCAAATCGTAAAAGTATGTTTACAGAATTTCTTCTCAATTCTGCTGAAAAATCAATGTTTTTTATGATGCCCAAATTCTATTGTAGAATTTCCAACCCTTCTTTTTTTATTTTTGTTTTAGGTCTGATGCAATGCAACAAGCAAAAGTATGTTCCGTGTGTTTGTCTTCTGAAACTCATCTGCCAGATTCTGTGCATGGGTAATGGGCAATTAGAATACAAATATATTCTTTACAGCACCTAGAACCATCAAGCAACTTAACTGTATTCTTTCTCATACCCATGGGTTATTATTATGAGAGGACCTATGTATGTATGCCATGGGGCAGTGGGGGTGGGGGGGGAGGGGTAAGAAAGGACCAGTGTGTTAAAGCCAATCACGTATCATACATAAAAGTGCACGTTAACTACTTGAAAAAAATTCACATTTATTTACTGTCAAACCGTGTTAAACTTTACACTGGATATTAGTGATGGGCTCATTATTAACAGGTTTACACAAAGGGATGAAAAGAAAAGCAGAATTTTGCTGAAACAATTTACATTTCGTTAGAACTTTATCATAAAATAAATTAATTACTAAATATAGGCAGAAGGAATATGGAAGAGTAATATTTAGGTTTTATTTTCTTTTTTAAAAAAGAATAGGCACCTTTTGTTCACTAGGAAGTTTGTGAGAAGTGCCCAGTGCCCTCACTGCCCTCTGTTCAAGAATAAACAGAGGGGGAACACACACTCTTTTCTAGATTTCACCACATTTGTGCAAGGCATGGCGTAACTGGCTTCAAAGAGTTTTTTCCCCCCACAGAACACGCTCTTTTGGCAATAAGAAATTTAAATGTAAGAATAAAGACGAACTTGTCAAAGCAGAACACTGTGTACAGTGGAAAATAAGTGAAAATGGGCAGAACTTACCATGACAAAGTGTAAGAAAAAACATTTCATAACATATGTGCAACCAAGAGCTTTCCACGATATTTTCTTCAAACTCTTTAAAATTATTTTAATGACAATTATATTTCAGTTGGACACAAATGTATTTATTTTACCCTAGCAATAGAACAAAATATAATTTCTTTAGCCATTTTTCATGAGAACAGTTCATTGTACAGTTGAGGAAAGCATATGAAATAAGGCCTGTGGCTTGATTGCTAGTGGTTAAACATGTTTTCAATCTTTGCCTTAATGTAAAAGATTTGCAGTGAACCGCAAACGGACGCAGAATCTCTCTCCTGCTTTTCCAAGTCTTGTCAGGAACAGTAAGGTACAGTAAATTTGTCCCACAGGATTTTAAAGCCTACGTCTTGTATATAATACAATGCAGGCCCTACAAAAACGGTGCAGCCGTATTTACAAATTTAGTTCACAGACTGCTGCAGTAAAATGGCTGGAAAGTTTTGCTTTGCTTGCTTCACAATTTCTCTAAACAGCAGCAGAATCTTAAAATACCTGGTTGGCATCTCTTTTCTTTGTAACAAATAATCATTTTAGTATACTCTGTGTATATACAAAGTTTTTGTACGTTTTATAAAAATTCACAGAACTTCAAGGTTCAGTCCTCTTTTTACACTGGAGAACCACAGGTCAACAGGGCCATCTCTTCAGGCGGAGGCCGAGGGAGCTGCACTGGGCCAGCGGAGTCTTCACGAATACCTGCGCGTGGCCCCTGGGATTCCGCAGCTGCACTGTTAAAGACTTGTCACCAGCTGCATTTGTCCTTCTCTCACGTCTCCTTCAGGGATACACCCTTCCTTGTTAATGGGGATGATGTAACCATCGCTGTTGCCCCTGCTGATCTGATAACACATCTGAAGCTGATGGCCAGCTCCAAGATTTGGCATGCTTTTGTAGTAAATGTCCTCGTTCTCACTCCTCCTGGAGGGAGAGAGGTCTTCTTCCACGTCGGGGCTGCTCTCTTGATAGGGAGAGTCTCTAAGATTGGGCATGCTTGTGTAGAGAGAGTCTCTGTTGGGGGACTGCAGGTGGTCCTCCGCCTCGGCCGTCAGCTGGGAGACGTAGCTGTCAGTCCCCTGGGGCTTCACCTTCTTCTGGGGCTGGTACAGAAGGGAGTGAGTCCGCTGAGGAATGAGCGGTGCCTCGAGCTCTTTGTGATGGAGCTCCAGCCCCGGGTTGTCGCTGTGCATGAAAGACGAAGCGTCGGCCACGATGGCGTCATCTTCGCTGCTGCTGCCTCCAATCACGGGCTTGACGGGTAGCGCGAGCTCGAGGTTGTGAGTCTTGCCGCCGCCCCGAAGGTTGTTGTGCACTAATTCTGAAATGATCATCTTCTCAAAAGCAGTATCATTCAGACTTAGTCCACAGTCCACGACTTGCACGCTGTCGTTATAGTCCCCCTTGCGCAGTGAGTAGCTGTTGTTAAAATTACCATTTAGCGGTAGAGTATCCATGGCACTTGTATCCCTGGCATTGTTCAGTGAATGTCCTGAAACGGAAAAGGGAGGGGGTTTCCGTTATTGCCTCTGTTCCTTCCCAGAGAGCCTTTACTTCTTTTGCACAAAACTTTTTAATGTCGTTCAGGACAAAGTTGTATTTGAAAGCTAACCCTCGAAAAGTGCCAGGCTTTCCCGCGTTCCCAACTGTAGACAGTTGCAACCCCTTAGATAACAGGAGAAAGTGTGAAAGAATACTACTATTTTTCCAGGGAGGGAAGACGGCATACGGAATATTACTTTATCAATTTGGGGGAGACAGTAAGTATTAATTGATTTTTTGGTCAAATCTCTCTGACACTCTCACAAAGAAGACTTCACTCCATGCCCTTGCATAGTTAATGCAAAGCAATTCATTAGTGACATTTACATTTTAAAGTACGAGACTATGGTTTGTAAAAATAAAATTAACAGAATTTGTCCTAAACAACACTAAATTAAAAAGGAATAAGTCACATACAAAAACCGAAGGCAAATGTACAACATCAACCCACATAACTGGCAAGCAACTTTTTAAACAACATTCTAACATTTCCTTTTTCTGGAGATGAAGTAAAAAAAAGAATGAAAAAAAATGGGACAGGTACAAAGAATTCATGTTAAACAAAGACAGCCACAGCCATCTCTCATACTGACTGGACCAGGGGCCCACAAGCACCATCCAACAACACGATAGACAGCAGGTGGAATGACTCACTTTGGACAACTCACATCATGTCTGTCTGCTCAGGCTATCTGGCCTAAGAGTAGCTGATATATAAAAGAAAGTAAAATGATTTATTGTAACATGATGAAGAATTTCTAAGCTTCTCAGCAACTTAGTCAGAGCAAGGGTTCAACAAATTAGATTACCAGCAATAGCAGCCTTTTACTTTTTCCTTTAATATTCATTATCTTGAGTTTTTGTTCTTTTGGCACTAAGACTCTCTCTAACAGCAATGGCCCCAGGCTCCTAATGGTCAAAGTTTGCCTGCAGCCCTGCAGTCTGCATCAGTCACAGTGACAGCACCGAATGAACCAGCAGAGTCTACGGTACGAGACTGGCCCACAGACACCATGGGCATGGAGGTTAAACGCAGAAATGTTGGAGGTTTCTTAAGTATGGCTCACAGAAATTAAACCAATAATAAATATTAACTATGGAATGGGAAAAGGGTGTCAGCCTTGGCTAATATAATTTTATCTCTAAAGGAATGAAAGATTGGATACATCTGCTGAAGATATGAGAAGAGGTTTAGGAGGAAAAAAAATATGGTAACATGCTCTCTTTGAATCAGAGTTGTATTTTCTACAGACACATAAACATGTAAACTAAGACATCACAGTGCTTTTCAGGCAAATGAAAATCAAAAGTTTCAGAGAAAATTAAATGGTCTGCACCATGGAAAGTTAGGTTATTCATTCTCAAAATCCTAGAGAAAAAAAAATCACTTGTTTACAGATAGGTCTGGAAAAAAAAAAATGAAATGATGTTATTGAAATGAAACTGACCACTGTGAGGCTGCTGCATTGTATGCAAGGCTTGGAGGAGTCTAGGAAAAATTGAATTCTTGGAAAAAATAGAAATTTCCCTTTTTAGTGCTGACTCCGCTCTTAAAGCTGCAGATTATCCTAGAAAACTCAATTTCACGACCAATAAACATGTGGTAACTGTTCAAGAAGTTCTCATTAGCAGAAACAGGAGAAAGTGTGTGTGTGTGTGTGGGGGGGGGGGTGTTTGTTGGTGACTCATATTGTCTGAGAAACTCTGATCCAACTTCTACATTTGAAAAACGGACACTGTAATTTTTATCCTGCGCCACGTATAACAAAAGGAAGTCATGATAGCATTTGTAAGGCTTCCTTTGGCTTGACTGGCGCAATTTTCTAGCTTTCTCGATTCATGCATGTGCCACCATCTTTACTTAGAAAACATTTGGTGTTGTACGTTACAGGCGACACACAGAGCACTTGTTAGCATTTGTTTCCTCCACAGAGGTTCAGTCTGGTCATTTTTTTCTTTCTTTTTATCATTGCTTAATAAACATGAAAATATATACTGGCTAATCCAAAAGGTGTTTTCTATGATATACTGCAGATTTAAGCACATCTTTGACTGGTTTTGAAGAGGCAACTTTTTCTGCCCAAGTTCAGGTAATTCACTTGAAGACTTTCCACAGCCTGTAGCAAGATTACTGTGGGAATGCAGAAATGATAAGTCAATTATTAAGCATTCTGGTTGACAGCACCTCAGGCTTCAAAGAGCAAATTATTTCAGCATTGCGTATACTTAAGTATGGACAGCATTTGCTACAGACCTCTATTACTGACAAAAGGCAGTACAGATAGATGTACTGTTTGAATTTGGTAACACTTTAGTTGGAAATTGTGAACCACTTGCCCGCTGAGTCTACTTCATGACTGCTAGTTATGTTTTAATTGTGCCGGTTAAAAATCATGCTGAAAAAATTTACATTTGATAGGCAAAGTTAAGTTTGACTCCCATACTTGTCTCTCTGTAGGTTGCTAGAGGAAAGCATAAGGAAAGTAAGAAAAACAAGAGAATGAAAAGAGAAACCGCAGTTACGTTAAAAAAGAATTTCAAGTAAAGAAAAAAAAACCAAACGGAAACGAAGTTCTTTAATTTAGTGGCAAATACCAACCACAAATAAATATTACATGCTAGCAGTAATTACGTGATAACTTTTACCAAAATCTTGAAAATTCTGTTAATATTAAATACAAGTGCTTTTTTTTTTTAAAAAAAAAAGCTATTAGAAAACATAGTTATACAGGATGGGTTAGTGACAATCTCTCCCCCTCCCCCAATAAAAAACTATAGGTATAAACTGGCTAATATTAACTTTATTCTCAAAGTTTTTTTAAGAAAAAAAAAAAACTCCCATAAAGCTGCACTATACTATAGTTTGGTTACATTGATAATGCTGGATGCAGTTTTCTATACCTAGGCATCCAAATTATCTTTATTAGCTAATTCATTCCAGAAGCAAATTCTGTCCGCAAGCTTTAGAGTAAACTAAACAGTATATTACATAGATAGGATACCTCTAAATGATATAAATCTTGAAGATGGGCTCTCGGACCATGTGATGTCAGTCCTGTAATAATATATTAAGATTTATGCCACCTGTGTTGAAAACATGGATAATTATTGGTAAATACCATCATGACTGAATTTTTACTATAATATAGTGCAGTTTTAGAAGCCTGGCATGGGCAATACAGTAATTCTTTTAAATTGAGAAATCAAAGAGGAAATAATAAATATATGGCAACTTGAGTATACTAGAAAAAGGGTAAAGATCAGAGCTCTGTTTAGCAGCAAAGAAAGGTAGTTTTATTCGTAAGTATAAGCACACCTGGTGAGTTAAATACAGGAGCTGAAGGGGCATTACATACAACTGTTTCAGCGAGCAATGTGTTATAGGGGTTGTTAGTGCCGTGGGGTCGAAGAAGAGGGTTTGTTAGTAGGTAATTGCCAGTCATTCCTAAAGCAAAGAAACAGAAAAAAAAAGTACATCAGTTCTCTTATTTTTCGTGTTATAGTTGCAGTAAAGTACTTTTTGTATTCATCAAGGGTAGTGGACAAGTTGGCAACGGATAATCTGCTGAAATTTTCTGACTGTATTTGAACTACTAATTTGAAGGAGAAAGGGGAGAGGGAAGTTAAATTTCAGTAATTCACAGGTGCTTTCTAAGTCCCCCAAGTAAACACCTGCTGAGGATGACATTTACTAATTTATACAAAATCACTTTTAAACAAAAATGGCAATTAAATGCACAGAGATCAACATTATGTTTCAAGATGTTACTGCTTAATATTAAAAACCTAACCACTGAGGCCCAGAAGAGGGAATCTCAAACTTCCAGAATTTACAGGTGTGGGATTATCCCTCATGAAAACATCTGTGTTAATACCAACTTTGACACAAGCAGGAGGAAAAACAACTTTCACAAACAAATAAAAAAGTAGGACACGTTGCACAAAGCTTCTCTTAGTAAATGCAAGAGCACACACATGCCGAGGGGGAAGAAGGAGGCTGTGTACATAACGAATTATTAGACCATTCACAAACTCCATATCGTGAGAATTTTCATTCTGTAATCTTATTTGCCAGGTTTCAAAAATGAATCATTGAATAATTCATTTCCTTTTTGATAGTCATCTTAACAGAATTAGGTAAAACATCAGAGTAATGCAATAAACACACATTTCACTCACTCTTAATTGACAAATTACAAACCTTTCAATACTTATCAAACATACGTTTTGCATAGCTAATGTAATTTGGCAAAAAAATGTTTTAAAATTCAAGTTGGTTTTGATGTCATACATACTCCTTGTTTTCATTTTAAACCAGAATCTCATCAGAACAATGTCAACAGTGAAAAATGTCTTTAATATCTGTGATAATATATAGCACGTTATATTATATTACAAATCAGTACATCAAGACAAATTAGCTGGATAAATTACCTTTTTAAGGATATATACAATAATGTGATTTTTTTCATACCAAATTCAAACTTACTAAGCTTGGATTCAGGGTTATGTGTTTATATATGCACTTGTGTCTTTAGTATTTTATTTGCCAGCTTATTTTAAGTTAGGAATTATATTGATTATATGATAAGTTTCAAGCCGTAAAGACACTAAAACTAGTAATTCAAATAGAAAAAATTGCTTTGGGATTCTCATGTACTTAACTGTTTGTTTATGAAGACTTACTGTAAAGGTTTTTGATACTGATTTTGTACTTTCTGAAAGAAGTGTAAAATAAAATAATTTTACAAATAAGAATTTTCACTGCAAAATTGGCACTGTTTAATGTGAAGAGTAATTATTCTAATTATGTTAATGTTTTAAAAAGAAAACTTTCATAAATGCCTCAGAAAGGATGGATTTGTGTTCACTAAAGGAAAACAGTTTAATCTGTGGCAAAGTATGTTCTTAGCAATTACTTTTTCCAGGCTCATTCTGTTAACGTGGACTTTGAAAGTATACTTTTTGCATTACATTACTGAACAAGATGAATTTATATGTACTTTCATAAAGGATAAAAGTTGACTCAACAGGTTTAAGAGCTTGTGATGTAAACCTATTTTGAGAGGAAAAAATATCAGTGTTTTCTCTGAAATTCTTGTAAATTGGCAAAAGGTACAAAATTTATATTGTAAACTCAAATTTTCCTAGTAACTGACCTTGATTAAGTGTTGACGTGCTATTGATGTCACCTGAGATAAAAGAAGATTCAGACTGTTTTCTCACAGTGTCATTCCACATCCTTCTTATACGACTCTATTAATATAAAATAGCAAGACATATGTTATGTTAGTTTCCCCAAGCTCACCTTAAAGACACACAAAGATCTACCCTAAACAATCTGTGTAGGATTATCTGGTGGCCTTTAAAAAGAAATGTGTGTGGATTCTGGTCTAAAACTAAGGAAGTCTATACTGCTTTGTTGCTTCTGTACTAAAGAATATTTAATCTTCCACTCCTAAAAAGTTTTACTTTTAATGGCCTTTTTAAAAAAGAGGATATGATTGATTGATTGATTATTCAACACATGTTTATTGAGTGCCCACTGTGAGAGAGCACTATGGCTATAGAACTTTCGAATATCCCCCAAATGATGATAGACTTCTAAAAGAAGGATGCACTCTCAAAAATGGATGTTCACACCTCAAGAAACACCTTGAAGAAATACTTAGGAAGAAATTAAAACCAAAGTACTAAAAATGTAAGTATTTGCTACCTAGATCATTATAACGAGGAGACAATTAGTGCATCTGAACAGAACATGTCTCAGTAGGCTTTCTATAAAGAAGGTTAATTAAAGACGCTGTCAAATTCTTTGTTACCTGTGTGCCAGAGGAGTAGCGAGCGCTGGTTCTGGTGGTCGATGCCTTCACTGAACTGTGGGGGCTCTCAGTTGGGAGGCCGCCGCAGCAATAGGAGTGTCTGAAGCACTTGCCGTATTCTTTGCGTACCTGCGTTGAAGAACCACGAGACCGAGAGATTAATACAAATATACTTGCCCCTCTTTTCTCTAAATGAGCAGTGGAGACGACTGAGAGGAGTAAGTTCCACTAACACTTTTCAGTGGAGAAAATCCAATGAATGTACAAAACCAAGTTCAACTGAAATGGCTGACACAGTAATAAGAAAAATATCTCTGTCTACCAGACTGGCTAGGAAGACCTTCTAAATGTGATGTAATATGTAGAAATGCTTTATGCCTTATTATTATACAAGTGTTATTTATATACATACATATGTATATAAAATATTTTAAAGCTTTAGTCTATCTACATACTTAGTAACCCCAGTTTTATATTTCATAATAATATGACAAAAAATTAGTACTTTCCTCGCTTAATTACATTTAACCACACATAATTCAGTCATTTAAAGTTTATACGCTTCATGTCCTTTTACGTAGGTCAATACATAAACTTCTTTTACTGGATTGCATAGTTTTGCGGGTAACCTCTTTATAATGACAAGACTACTTTGGCACAAGAATAAAGAAAAAAAAGTACTTTGATACATATGCTATTAATTAGGATGGAATGTTTTCTTCATTTTCTGATGTGTCTAGCTTTAACATTTAGTGTAGAGAGTCTAAGATGCCTATTCACTTCATTAGCACACAAGGGAACTATTTATGCAATTTCCATTCACATTAATGAGATACCCATGTAATTTCCCTTTTCCCCTGAAGCTTGGATATATGAATAGATGGAAAAGCTGTTAGGCCCGAAGAAAATTTAAAGTGAACTTTAAAAAGTAAAGTCCAAACAACTGCTAAATAATAGGGCCCCACCTAGAGAGGTGGTACAGAATTGGGGGGGGGGGGAGTGGAGAAGAGGGCTGGATTCTGTGCAGCTCTCTTGGCATGTGAACAAGTTTTGCTCGGGCTTAGAGCCAGAATGAAATCAGAACAGATGAGGAGGAGAAGCTGCCTAAGAAATTATTTTCTAGTGGGTTGCAAAAACACTAAAAACACTTTTCCCTCCTCAGAGTTCTATGTTCTGTATCTGCCTACAAAGACCATGACTTTGACACTTATTCCTTGAAGAATTGGAGAATTAAAGTTACTAGATGACCTTTTAAATCTAAGTGCGCCTGCATTTTCATCCTCTTAGCTTTATTTAACGACACATGTTAGAACAAATAACAATGGAGTTGAACTTTCAAAGCATTTTCTTCACCCAAATATGCTCACTCGAGCAGTAAGAAGTGTGATTTTAACTAAATCATTTTATGTCATATTCTTAACCATTCATCCTGGCAGCACCCAACAGGACATATCCCGGACTAAGTAGAATGTGTTCAAAAGAAGTGCAACACAGTATTTCCAAAACATAATTGTTAACTAGAAAGCACAGCAGAATCTCTTTGTTCAATCAATCCGCACACCTCTCTGAGGAAATAATGACCACCTCAGTCTTTCTCTGCCAAATTTATGCTTTATGTCAAACACATTTGGAAGAAATTATGGTATGTGATCACATACACGTATACAAAATGCTCACTTGTGTAAGAAACAGTAAAAGCCACAATAATTACAACGTTATACCTGTATAATGTTTAGAAAATTAAAGTTCAGGGTTATTAAGTAACACCTGATACCTCAGAAAAAAATGTTTTCTACATTTAATGGCTATTAACTGCTCTGAAACGTGGCATGACCAAGACGATGGCAATCAAAATGGCATTTTATCCAAATAATACCCTCCAACATTGGTTTTGCCTAATGCCTATATTGCTGTGAATGCGCGTGATCTGTCAGTACTGCAGATGCCACTGTCATTATCTCAAAATTACAGCTTCCTCAACAACTGATGGAAGTGACAACACTATCATCTTGTCAGGACTGAAAACATAATCGTTTTTGCTTTCACAATTCTATTTCTCTGTTCAATTTAGTGACCAACTAGTAATAACAGAATAAAAAGACTGTATTAGATACGCAGACAGAGAAAGGATGATACCTAGTTAAATGGAGGCTAAGCTATTCTCTTAGTTTACATGTTTGTGCAAATGTTTCATCTTTAACTTTCGTTTTTGAATCATTTTTGCTGACTCCACTTAACAGAAAATCAGGACAAAATAATAAGACATGAGATATTAAATTACTGGGTTTTAGATCTTTCACAACTACTCAAAAGGTAACATTAATATTAATTGTTTGCACGTCTGGTGCTTTTAAAATCAAGGTCACTTATCCTTATGCTCAATTTCGTTTTGGACCGCTGCATTCCCTTCATCGAGCAAAGCATGAGACTACTTAACCTTTTTGTTATCTCGTACACCCCTTGCACAAAGAGCATTTTTGTAGGCCCCACTAGCAACGAAGAACTCTTAAACTAGGTTTAGTGTCTGGTTTATAATATTCCCAAAACGAGATCCAAAAGATGATTGGGATTGACATATTTTATCTACGAAGCCTGCATTTCCAGATATGCATTACAACCAACTGGAGATTAAAAATGTGATTCTATTTGGTAATCTGCCAGCTATAAAACTGTACAACCTTCTCTATTTCACCTATTAATTTCAAGCCAAAGAACAAGCCGGCAGAGCTCCGAAGTGTCTTCACTTACTTTCTTTTGGAGAGCACAGTGAAAGATGAAAATGAACACTCCCTGGAAAGCATTAAAGATGGTGAAGAGATATGCCATCACAATAGTCTCCTCATTAATAAAAAGCAACCCAAATGACCAGGTTAGGCCAAGAAGACACAGAAGAGCAAAAGCGCCAAGCACCCAAGACCTGAAAAAATAGAGCGAATTTTATTAACGAGTCCAATGAGAGAACAACACGTATCACACTTAAATATTCACATATCAGTAGTAGCAGTTGACTTTCTCTATGTTCACATTCAAACTCAACAGCATTTTGGCTTTAACCTTTCATTGATTAGAGAAAGAACAATAGCATTTAGTACTGCAGCCTCCAGAGAAAACAGCGACAGCAGGTATGACCTTTTCTCACTCCAGCATTAACAAAGTATCAAAACTATATTAAAATACAAGGTGTAACACATCCCCCCTGACTTTATTGACTTTTATGTGCATCTTAGTAAAAGGAATTAAGGAATCCTTAATTAGCTTACTCCTATATTCTTATTCCTGTGGTGTACTCATGACACTGAATAATGTGACACATACAGAAAGGTTAAATGGCAGATAATCACTGAACACCTAAACTGCAAATTCTAATAAACTAATCTTAGGTGAACCTAAGGTTTTATAACTAAAGCATGAAGAAGCCTAGCTGAAATGGGACAAAAATATGAGAACAATTTCAAAATAAAATAATTTTGGAGAGATTTCATCATGAATAGCTTAAGGAGAAAAGAACTGTAGAAAATAGGACGGAATGAAAAGGATTTAAAGTCAGTGCATTCCATGTCTAACTAATGATCTTACTTGATAAATGGCTTATTATCTTCATAGCTAGAAAGCATTATAAGCAGAAAAGAGAAACAAAATTATTAGACAGAATTAAAATAGAAAGTAATAAGAAAGCATTTATATATTTTATAAATTAGTCAAAATTAAGAAAGTCAAAATGCAGAGGCAAGCAATTAAAAAATAAAGGCATATTATAGTTTAAAAATACTATAGCAAATTAGATATTCCAAAATAATTATAAAAATTAAGGGCAATTCATGATATTGACGGATTTGTAAAAAATATAAATCATGCCATAAATTTGTTAATGTAGGGTTCTATCTTACCCAGGTAAGTCCGTATTATAGTAGCCATCACAAACACGGTAATTACTGGTGGAGATGAGAAGACAGAAAGAGGAAAAGGAAGAAAAGAGAGAGATGCTAAAGATTAGCTCTCTCTCTTACCATGCAACATGCAATGAAGCTGGCACTGACCTATCTAAAACATCTAATTGCTTTTTTTTAAATTGCCCTTACTATAGATCTGCCATTTTTTACATTAAAAATATATCTTTCACAATCCCATTATAACCAACTTGAATAATACCTCCT
Source organism: Puma concolor (assembly GCF_028749965.1). Classification (NCBI taxonomy): domain Eukaryota; kingdom Metazoa; phylum Chordata; class Mammalia; order Carnivora; family Felidae; genus Puma; species Puma concolor. The sequence goes on along the minus strand of NC_141674.1, from coordinate 69,124,897 downwards.
CCAATTTTAAATTAACTCACATTTAAAAGATAACTCTTAAAATGCTTCCATGAATGACTTCATGAATCAACAGCTATCAATTTTTTTAATTAGATAGCATTTTCCATGGATAGGACATTGTAGTTTTTGTTCAATATTGAATAAAGTAAACATTTCTTTAATTGCCATGAAAACAACAGATAATCTCCAAGTTAACAACAGTAATAGAAAAAATTATTTTAGGAAAACGGGATTAGAAGTAGAAACTGCTCAGAATCCTTAAATCAGGAAAGCCATTTAACAAAACAAACAATATAATCATATCAGCCATGCAAACAGGAACATCATTTTGAACTGCATTTTAAATTCAAATGAAATTGCTACAGTGATATGGAATTTCCACAAAGCTACCGAAACAATTTCTTGGCTCTAGATGAAGACAGAAATTATTATCTAATTTTTGACCAATGTCTGTGACATGGTCAACGTAAGGCTCAACCTTGATCAGTAAAACATCATTCTGAATAATTTCTACAGTTGATAGAAGGTATTCATGTATTCTCTGTGGAGAATATCTTTCACTTAGTTTGTCAAGCACTAGAATTAAAATACCAAATACTTACTTAATGTTTTCCAACCTGCTAGAATCTGGTTTCAAAGTGTTTGAGTGCTTCACCATTTTGCATAATGTGATCACCAGGAAGATAATATTTAGCTGTTATAACAAATAAAGAATTAGACACCATAACCGAAGAGTAAAAAACGAATCCGTTTTTGCAAATACACTTAATGAGTTAATGCAGTTAAGTGTCAATGACACGAGTACATGGTGGACACTGACTCCATTTTACAGGCAATGATCAAGTTGAATCCCCCCCCAAAAGAAATACTCTGGCTATGTATGATCGATTTGTTAATATATCGTTTGACATGACATCGCAACCTCATTAAATCAGCATCATGTGACGACTAAATAAATTAGAAAACCTAAATTAGTTTCTTTAGCTAGAGGTACTCCAGGGCCTAAAAGCCATCTAATGGAAACACTGAAGTGAATTCTTTAGAAGGGGCATTTACATCATACCACGTAGCTTCTAAGAATTGCTGGACTTGGGGCCCTAAGATGCAGCTGAGAGTCTAGCTTTTGATTTTGACTGATTAAATGAGGACAGTAACATTTGCACAATCTATTTGTAAGGTAATTGTGAGGCTCAAATGAAAGAAAACATGGAAAATGATGAAAGAATATCCGTTAGTTATATAAAGTAAGATAAACTTTTAAAATATGTATATATTTGCTATTTAACTGTTAAAAGCCATCAGTCCTTTTTTCCTTATGCCTCTCTATTGTATGGACGTAGGTAAATTCTGAAGAAAGGCTATTTTGAGTCCCTCTAAACAGTGTTAGAGTCCCTCCAAACACTGAGCTGTGCAGAGAAATCGAAATGCAAATAAAAGCAAACTGGGGAAGATGGAACCTGACAGGGAAGGAAGGCTTGGGAGGTCAACATGAGCGAACTCAGAAGAATAGACATGTTTTGACTGAAGAGAGATAAGGGTTTGTAATTTGCATTTGCTTCTACAGAAACCTGGAAGAACGCTGGACAGAGAGAAGGCAGCTCCATTCTTATGCTCCAAAAATAGAACTTAAAAGCTTGATCACTCCTGGATTTGACATTTTATTCACTTCAGATTATTACTTTTAGAAAGACAAAACAAAGTTATATTTTGTGAGCTTTACTTGGCTTACAGAGAGTGCAAGCAAGCCCAAATGGAGTATTCAGAAAAGGACAAACAGGGACAAAAGCAATTCCTTGGTGGTAAACACTCAATATAATTTTGTGATAATAACATGATCATTTTTACTGAGTCACAACACCATCTGATAAAGTGATAACATTATTTTACTCATTCATCACTACTTCTGATTTTATCATTAGGAAAAAATTACATAGGCCAATAAATAAAATTTCCAAGCCCTTCCTAATGATGAGTTTAGGAACAGAGGGAAGGCTTTAATCTAAGCTGTTTATCACTCATTTTGTCAACTGTGCCTTATTATTTCCCTTAGAAGTAGAATTTCCTCTTAAGGGATAAAATGAGGTTAATGGGCATAATTTGCAAGTGTTGGCAGATAGCATTCTATCGTTTCATGTTAATTACTTAACATTAACAAAAGAAGGACAAAAGAAGCTCTCTGTTTAAAAAACTATTTAAAAATTAATTTATTAAAATACTTGTCTAGAGAAAAAGCAAACCGATTTGTAGAAACATTTTTCTACCTTTATATTCTGACGATTATTCCAGTTGGTCACGATATAAGCAAATGGCTTGCATTTTCACAGGCAATTCATTCAACAAATATCTATTGACCCCACTGCTCCACACAAGAATGTGCTTACTGAATTGTGGTTAAGACACATTTTCTTCCTTTGAGAAATTAGGGAGATCCTTTTGGTAGTACGGTAAATATCTGATTTAGTTTCTAAAGAATGATGGTACAGTATATCTCTAATTTTTTTAAAGGCAAAATCAACAGTGTTTTTACTCTTTATTTTATGCAAGAGTACATCTTCACTAGTAAAAGTAGAGAATAGTTACAAATAAGAATGCTACGTACCTTAAACACACCAGACCCCAAATAAACACAAAAATGTATGCAACTCTTAGGAAAGAGTTGCAGATTCAGAGTTAAAATCCTTTAAATCTCTCAACCCTTCTTTTTGAATGTCCTCATAGAAACACTGATTTCTTTCACCCCATAATTCTGCACCCGGTGCTGTTTCGTCCCTCTTCCTTTTCTTACACAATTTCCCGAAGCACACAGGGCCCCAGTTTGATGTTCATCACTTTCTGAGCATGTTAATTATTCCCTCAGGAATAAAATAATAGTAGTAGTAGCAGTTAGTAGTAGTACATGGCAGGAAGGAAAAAAGCTACCCACTATAATGCATAAATTAGAAGAAAAATAAAGAATGTGAATGTGAAAAGATGTGGATGTATAAAGGATTGCTATTAAAGGAAAACGAGTAGAAAATGTGAAATCTTGAGGATGAACACATCCCAACATATTTTCCAATGAAGACAATTAGACAAAAATCTGTTATTTAAGAAGTAACACATTTTCCAGTAACACTGGAAATGAAAATGAAATCTACCTATAAAAAATAGAATTAAAGCTTAAATGTGATACAAAGCAGGGCGCCTGGGTGGTTCAGTCGGTTGAGCATCTGACTTCAGCTAACGTCATGATCTCAGTCCCCCCTCTCTGCCCTCCCCTGCCTGTGCTCTCTCTCTCTTTTTTTTCTCTCTCTCTCAAAAATAAATAAACATTATAAAATATATGATACAAAGCCATTTTTTTAAAGACTGAAGACTAACCAAGTTGAGTGTGACACAGAAAACATCTCTTATTTAATCTTTAAGAAACAGAGTGTTAGCTACATCTCCCCTTCCTCTCTCCTCATCTTACTGAGGTTTTTTTGTTAACGTATGTGTTTAATGCTTCTTTCTAGTTACAAATATAATACATTCAAAATACATACAAGTTCGGCAAAATGGGAAAACCAACAACAACCCTATCTATCTATCTCCAGAGGTAACAGGAAGCACTTGGAGAGCCATGTTACATTCAGAGAGGTTAAATGCTTTGCCAAAGATTACTTAGCCACTATAATGTCAGTGATGAGATTCAATATACTGTGCACAGGCTCCACAGTCCAGCATCTTTACAAACAAAACTGACCAATTTATTCTGGTGAGAAAATTAAGAGTTTGCTAGCAAAACAAAATTAAACTAGCTCTCTATTTAACAACAACAACAAAAAAGGGTTCTACGTCTATGAAGAGTAATCCATTTTAGAAATCACTGAAGAGTTGGTGAATGAGTTGAAGATAAACAATAAGTACATTAATAAATAAATTACAACTTCAAAGAAATTCTGAACACAAGAGGTATGCTGTTCAAATGACCTCTCCCTGATTGGCTTGCTGGAAGAACTATTTCTCTTTTTCTTTGTAAAACACTGCTGTCCCATAATCAGCAAATGGCTACAACGTCCACGTACTTCTACTCCCACGAGACAAATTGTATATCTAACACTTAGTTCTATTTTCTCAAACCTGTTTGTGTTCTACTCACATAGCTAAACAACACACAAACCCATAAAACTGAGTCTAAAAAGAGGCTGTAGTTTCTAACATTCTTTAACTTAGTGTTTTAAAAAGATGTCTTAAAAATGAATCTCTTTAAAAACAATTAAAAATATCAGAAAAATAATCATAAAATCACAGAAGGAGTTTTGCACTCAGATTATTTCAAAAATGTCTGAGTTCTCCAATTAAAAAAAAACTAAACACAAGAATCATAACCAATGCACTAATATTTAGGTGCCAAGAAATTTATAGTTAAAGCCAATACTAATTTAGACTTTGAAATATGACTTGAAAATATACAAATAATGAGGGAACGGTATCTTCAAAGTGACAAAATACCATCATTTCAAGACAAAGTAGTAATGAAAAAAGGCACACTAGACATATCGTGAACTACAATATAAAATGGCCAAAAAAAAAAAAAAATTGCTAAGTGTAAGATACTCTCTTTTCCCCAGTTCCACACTAAAAATAAAAATCTCACCAACAATGTATTTATTAGTCCTATTAAAGAAATGAAAAAGATACTCATGTCATTTAGGTATTGAACATTTTAATATACTATCACCAAAATGGATGACAGTGAAATCCTTTCTGGAATTAAATAGAACGATTCCTGAAGTGTAAATAATTTTTTAAAATGAGGTTTTAGAGTTCTCTTCTGTCTCCACTGCTTAAAAAAAAAAGGTAAATATATTTATTTTCATAGAAAAAATATTGTTGGCTGTGATCTTTTTCAGGAGGTGATACAGTCTTGATAAGAGTCATGATTTTGTACAGTAAACTATTTCAGTAGATGTTTTTCCCCCTCTCCCTTCTCCTTTCTTGTTCTCTTAAAATGTAACTGAGAGAATCAGAACAAGAAATTGAAGGGCAGATAGAAATATCTCTGATTAAATCTATCATACACAATAGTCACTTAAAGGAAAAAAAGTTAGTTTCAGATGAAGTACCAACTGCAAATCTGAGTTCTTCCTTCTTTGCATTTTCCTCAGGACATAAATGGCTCTTTACAGCCATAAACTTCTGTGTGTGTGTGGTTTTTTTTTTTCCTGATTAGAGTAAGGGATTTCTTTCTCCTCACTTTTATTTCTTCCCAATTTACTTTCCTGCATTTGGTATGCATTTAAAAAAATAAAAGAAAAAAAAAATCCCAACCATCAAATGGAATTTCCCCTATTTCTTCCTGGAAAGCATACGAAAAGGCAGCCCTTCACGTGCTGCTCTTGTTCCAAATTCCAATGGAGCCACTTTCTGTCCACTTGCTTTTTTTTTTTCTTCTTTCTAACATAAATACTACTAAGTTTAAACATAGTACAGATTTTGGGATAGTACATACTTTGATGCTATGCATCAGTGAGAAAGGAAAGAGACAGAATTAAAACCGTGTACACAAAGATTTGTCTAAACCTGGGAAGTGCATGTCATTTACTCAATCATCCACATAGAAGCCACTAGTGGGCACAGTATTAGGGCTGAATTATATAGTGTATGTCAACCCATTAGCCTAAATGCCCATACTGATGATTAATTTTAGAGATGAGGCAACGATGAGGCAACTCATCCAGGAATTAATCAGATTTTAACTCTGCTGTGCGTGTGTGTGTTGTGTGTACACACGGGTAAATAGGTAGATGGATATCTCTTAATAGAATTCTATGTGGAAGAGACAGCAAGCAAATTCAGAAGAAGCACATTTTTCCTACTCAGCTAAATAGAGTAAATCACCAAATGGGGCATTCCTTCTCTTCTAATGACAAATAACACACTTTTACCTATCTCTAAACAATAATTTCATAAATTATTGTATAAATAATCTGCTAGTATAATTTGTTGATAAAGTTCTCCACTTAATGATACGGCGTAGCTAATCATCACCCATATGGATGACACAAAGGTACAAAGAAGTTTAGAAAAAGAATAAGGTACCACCGGTTATAGGAGCCTACAGTTTGTTTTATAGTCGTCAGCCTGCTCAATTGAATCACATCCGTCTAGGCTTAGCAGCTTAAAATTCATTCCACAGCTTGCAGTGCTGACATGGATATGATAAGACAGAAGAACAGAAACACCACTCTGAAGTAACCTAACTGAACTGCACATGTTCTGACCCTTTTTGTCCTCCCTGGAGCTTTTGCTACCTGGCAAATGCAACTCTAAAACTGCACTTGTATCTCCAGATCTTTGCTGTTAGCCAAGCAGAAACCTATTTCTCCCTGGGACTAGCAGCCGGAGAGGTGTTCTCTGAAGAAGACTTCTAAATGAGTGTGTGAGCTGAACTCTTACTGAACTGAATTAATTATTAACGATGCAGATGGAGCTGTCCAAATGATAAGAACAGCTCCTGACGTGTCATGATCCAAGCTTTCATTAAACCATTTCAGGCATACTAATGGTTTCCCACTGCTCATTACTTACAAGCACTTTTCTCATAGATATAATAACTCTAGTGCCTGTAGGCAAGACAGTCTATAGAAATACAGAAGCAAGGAGTTTTATCTTCCATAGCATGTTATTTTTCTTCATAGAACATTATTAAAAATGTACACTTATTTAATACTACTAAATTAAATGGCTTCAATTCAGAAAAGTTGGAAATGCAAAACTATACTTTCCAGGAATATTGATAAGTAATTTTTGTTGTAAGAGTACTCCTTCAAAGGGTAGTATACGATGTAACTTGTATTATTAAGATTTGTGTCTGAATTGACTTTTAAATATCCTTTATCATCAGGATATATGTAATATAAATATATTAATATTCAACAAATGTGCTGTACAATCCTATCGTATCATATTTCAATTTAGGTCACAGGCAAGATGTTTTACCCTTCTATATCACTCTGTCTCTCTGTGTTGGGATAATTAGAGGGCAAAGCAGTTACAGGAGAATTACTCCTAGGATCTGTACTGTCAAAACAGCTAACTGCTGTGTTTTTGTTTTTGTTTTTAAGTTGGGAACACTATTCCCAAAAGCCCTTCACATTTCAACCTAAATTATTTGGTACAGGGTAATAATGACAACAAGGCTAAAAAATAATAGTAGGCTCACACTGTAGGTGGGAAATACAATAAAATGTGCTTTACCCATTTTCTTCCTAGAAGCTGACTATATGTGAACATTAAAGTCTTTAGGCCAAGTGACAAAGTTAATACTCTAAAGTCAGTATTTATTTTTAGATAGAAATAAACAAAACTGTAGCACAACAGAAGTGAACACATGATACTTTTATAGACCAAATACCCCGAAAATGGTCTCTACAATTTTCAAAGTATCAATATGTTTAGCCAAGGGCTCAGGGGAAAAAAAGAGAAGTCTTTAAGGATCATGCCACTTCTTGTCAGCTGTTTACCATTTATTTTAAGAATGGCTTAGGCTATGTTAACTTAAACCAAACAACAAAAACTGGGGCAATCATTTGGATTGAAGAGTTCTGGTGAGAAATCAGCTTTTCTAGGAACACTTGAACATGTTTTACTGGTTTGATTCATACAGGCATTCACCTCAAATTTTCATTTTGCTTTGTATAGTGTATAAAATAATTCATTTTAAGGACAAAAGTACATACACTTGAAGTAGTTTTGAGTTTCCTTGAACTACTAAAATTTTTTCTCAATTTTATGAAACACCAGTTAACTACAGAAATATCCTAATAAGCTCATTTGTGTCATTTCTTTTAAAGAAGAAAAAAATCCTTAAAATAGGTACTTAAAAGATATAGGCAATATTTAAACTTGTTTATGTTTCCTTTTCAAAGTTTTAAGTCCAAATATTTTAGCTACATCCTTTTATTTCAACTATATTTCAAATATTTGACTAATGGTAATATAAGCAGTTAACACTTTAATGTCACTATAGTTAACTTGTATCAAATTTATTATTTTTTTTATATTTCTTAAAGACCAATATTTTTATTTGGGATTTTAAACTCTTAGAAAAATAATTTTATTTCTAATGAGTTTAAAAGTGATTTAATATTCATTTATTAATCTCAACTTAAAATCTTTTTGTTCCCCCACAAGAATTTAGGGTATGGATATTTATTTAAAAGTACTAAATTACGTGGAAATTAATGTGATAAATATTAAGCTAATGTTCTTTCAATTCCATAAAACATTCATTTAATTTATAAATGCCACATAACTTGGTACAGGGCTAGTATTACAGGTTTTGGAGACATAACTTCCTGAACTAAAACTCTTAGCAAAAAATTCACTACTCAAAAACAAAATATACACTTCAGTTATTCTTTACTAATTGTTAAACTAGGCTCAAATCATGTGATCTTAACATGGCTTATATATAGATAAATTTTACATGGCTTATATATAGAGATAATTTTTTTAGATTATGACATCACACTGTAGCAAACTAAATTAGATTAAAAAAATTACTTTTTAGAGGAAAGAGGATTTTTCAGAAATACTACTAATCAGCAATATATAAACTCTCAATAATGGTATAACATTTAAAATATACTTTATAATTTTACCCTGTAGGCTAGATATGTTTATAAATCTTTGAAAGCATAGATAAATTAACAATGAAAGCAATTATCCCTGTTTCAATAACACTGCTAAAGCAGCAAACTAAAAATGAAGGGAAAATAGAGTCTCCTTACCAGAATAATGAAGGTAACTGGTCCAATGAAACTCCATATAAAATAGTTATCAACATGAAGCCAGCAACTATTATGAAAAGAAAAGAGTATGTATTAAGTAGCTTCAATGGATCCTCAAAATTACAAAAAAAATAGAATTTTAAAAATCTATCAAAAACTATCTTTACATTTGCTTTTGAAAATTTACTTATCACAGGTAAGAATAATTTTAATAACTCTGAGTTGGCTTTGATGTAAACAGTAGTAATTTATTTACTTCAACATACTGTTTTTCATTTCAGTTTTTAAATTTGGTAAAGGCATACATTATTATGCTTGTATGGGGAGAAGAATAAACCCCACAACACCCAGTCCCTGATTCATAAGATCTCTAACTTCACTAAGAAAAACCTGAAACTCGATAGTCCAAATCGTCATTATTTTTAAGTTCTTATCTTCAAAATTTGCCTATCAGATCTGTATCTGAGATAAAGCGCTTAACCCTATGGAACATAACAGATAAAATAAAATGTTCAGCTGCTATGTTTGTTTCAAAACAGTACAGCATAAATATAATACCTCAACTGGGAATGGATGAATACGAGATAAAAAAAAAAATCAAAGCATAGCACTCATCTAGTATTAGAGTAAATGATGCATAAACTTATTAAGACAGATTTTACTTAGTGGTTCATTTTTCATATAACATTGAATCCCCACTGAATTTCTTTTATTTGTCTTTCATCATCTGTATAGTCAAAAAGCTTTCTTTAGTCCAAGAAATCTTTATATAACTAATTTTATCAAAGGAAAAAATAAACAGAATTGGAAGGCAAATTCATGCCTCTAGCAAATAAAATCCTTAGAAACATGGCTATGTCTACCTTCTGTCATTTTCCATAAATATCTATATTTTTTATAAATGAAAGACAGTGACTTATTTTAATCCTTTCAAACTGCCTGATAAAATATTATCAAAGTAGAACATATGGGATGGAATGTGCTACTGTCACAATTCAGAATGAGAGTTAGCTAGAGGGTCGGCTGCACAAAGAGAGCTAATGAAGCATTAGGTTAAAACTGAGTAGTTAAACCTGTCAGATGCTTTAAGTTCAGAAGAATTTTTACTTAATATCTTTCTAAGGCCAAAAAGTTATTTACTTTTTCAATTTGTTTCAGGTCAATCTTTTGTGTTAAAAAGAAAGTCCATAATTTAGAATCTGCCTCGCTAGAGTACAAATCCTCTGAACCTAGAAAATTACAAAAGACTTGATTGTAATTTGTGCACGGCATGCCCATTCTCTTACCAATAAAGCTTTCAGATGCTATTTTAGTCTGTCAGGGCCCCTCACTGACAGCTAACAGGCTTTAAAAAATTATTCACTTGAAAAACACTCAGGTCGCTTGCAATTACTTACGCTTTTTCTGTTCCATAGCTCTTATAGTCAATAGCAGCTGAAACCCCAACCACTGTGGCAGGAAACAAGTAACCAGCAACATAATAATATTTCTTCCTTGAATATTCACTTTCAAAAACTTCAACTAACATTAGGTAGAGCTGTACACCTTCTAGGCACATCCAAGCAAAAGCGGCCAAAAAGAAAAAGTGTAGTAGTCCTGCAAATATTGGACAAGCAATCTGTAAAGGAAAAGAAAAAAAAGCACAAAAGAGAACACATGAATACAGACTACGCCAAAATTACACAATATTCACTGATAGTTCTCACTGTCTTTAAAATAAACGTTAAAGAAACCACTGTTTCTTTAAAAAAATTTTTTTTAAATAAATGGAAATGAGTTCTAAACGCCAAATTTGAAGAGTTTAATGCTTATAGAATATAAGGCCAGGTGTGCCAGAAATTTCATCACTGGAAGATATAACTATTTTTAGTGAAATTTAAGTGCAGATAAGAAAACATACCTTAATTTCTCTTCTAGAATTATCTATTATTAAATCAGAATATTTTACGTACGGATTAGTTGCTCCATAGATCTTTGGAACAGTTGTTCTAAATAAAATATATTACTTCTATTTTTTTCAATAACAGAATTTAAAAATTCACTTTAATGATGAATATCCTGGCTGTGATTCCTAATGATATTTTCCTGTCGTATGTGAAGCATTCTTAAATTCATCCCAGCGCAGATGGATAGAGGGTAAAGCATTAACTAATTATGAAGTACTGACACTGAGACCTCATGGTGATGAACAAATTGCTAGAAGATGAAGAAATGATCACTAGTCAGAATGACTCCATAAGCAAAGTGAAAATGGTAAAAATAGGATTTTTTCACGTCAGTATCCCTAGAGCTCTTCTATTCAAATCACATGTCTTAATAACAAACCCAGAAAAATGCTACTGCGCCTTGATACAAGAAATGAATTAACTCACAGTAATAATACTTAATGATTGCAGCACTCTCTTTTAATTTGTTACAAATTACCCTCCAACATCATCATCGTCAACTATATTGTTTACAAGGTCAAATATCAATATCGACATCATGTGTGGATTCACACCTGTTATAGTAATTTTCAGAGATCCAAGGGCAATAAGCTGAAGGGGTGCTTACCATGTATTTTGTCTTGTCAATGCCTATTAAGAAAATAAATTCCGCAATGAAAAGGTTGATACAAAGGTTCTTGTGAATAGTATTGCGGTCACTCTGTAGGCCACGGAAAAAGCAGAAGGTGAAGATGCATATAGCCAGGCAAACAAGGGAAATGACAATTCCCACCCAGGTGATGACGGTAAGGAGTAATTCGTGAACTCCATCTTTGTACTGAAATAAAAACAATATGAGAAACGTTAGTATTTCTGCATTGTATCAACTAAAGATAAGGTAGCTTTCACTTGTGATAGCTCATCTTTAAATACTAAACTCTGTGAACATTCTTATGTATTCAAACAAGGTTCAAAACTAAAAAGGAAACTTGATCGTATAACAGAGTTCAATATTATCTCATTAATTTTTATATCCAAAGAATGACCTACGAAAGTGGAAGATTTTACGTACAAAATAATGCGAGAGCCCAATTATTTCAAAATGACTGAGATAATTACCTACATAAACACAGAAGAATATTTATATACTATAATAAAGGATACTCAGTTATGATAAAAAAAAAATAATTGGCATCTTAATGACTGTCCTGGCTGACAAAAAATTTTAAGCTTCCATTTTCCCTTTGACTTTTTATATTTATTTATATACTAAGAGTCAAAGAACACAATAGACCTGAGAGTTTTCACGCTGTATTTCTTAAAATGTTTTATCTTCTGGCTATCATTCTCTTAATCACGGAAAGGAACACGAAGAAACGTTCCAGAAGCTATCCTGACCTTTCAAAATCTGCAGTTTTGCAGTGTGCAATGTTGTTAGGAAAACTTAAAGCCAAAGTTGTAAAACGAGATTCAGACATTCCAGATGGGAAGGGTGTGTTAAATTTTAGAATCCTCAGTCTCTTTTGTAGGACCTATTTCTGCTCCTTTTTTAAATCCCTGACTGCCTCTGCCGAACACCTGCCCAAAGGAGAAAAACTCAGAACAAGTCTGTAAAGCAGATTTTGAGAAGTAACAATAAATATAGGGCCAAGACCTCCTAAAATATACGGACAGTGTAGAGACAATCAGAAATTCACACTACTTTGTTTGCTAAGTTTTAGTTCCGATAAGCACCCAAAGACGGGACTGTTACCCAAGCTGTTTTGAATCTCTGAGGTTTTTCTCTGCTACTAATTAGAAGTGCAAATACTTACTGCAATTTCCCTGTGGGCCATGAGAATTGCAAAATTGGTTAGGTGGCTGCATGCACACGTCGTACGAGTTTTATTAGTGTCAACCAGCTTGCAGCCCTGGGTAGACCAATATCCCATCATAGTTCTTTCTGAGTAGTTCCAGAAGGAGCAGTTTGCATTGAAATAATTGTCAGGCTGGGAAATAAAATGACAAGATAAAATTAGGATTTTACACTCTAAGATGGCAATAGCAATTGTTTAATATGTGTAAAAGGTAATTTAGATTAAACTTTGCATGTTTCGGACTATAAAGTTTTTCATCAGCAAAATTGTAGACTATGTTATACAAGGCAGATATCTAACTTAAAAGGGGTTTTATAGTCCGAAACACTCTAAAGTGTACTCTAAATTACCAAAGACCCATTTTCCACAATTACAATTTCCATCTTATGATTTTACATACTGATGGTACATTGCAATCATTTTTTTTTCTTTTCTGACAAAAACAGACCCTTGAATTTGTTCTGAGAAAATTCTGTAAGGACCAAGTATTTTAAAAATCTATTTGGGGCCCATTTTTATTCTAAGTGACATGTCAGCATTGTCAAGGTTTTTAAAAGAGTCAACTAACTGCAGCAGATGTAAGAGAACAGTGCACAAATTCATTTTTCTTTGCCAATTCTGGGGATCACTTGGCTATCTGTGGGCACGTATATTCACTCTGCTTGTAACAGAAGCCAAAATTCTGCAGCCAATCTTCCAACACAGGATAATGATTTAACTGCCAACTTCATTCTAAGGCACAGCAGAGGAATCACCTCTCTTCAAGTCTAGATTTTTAAAAACACCACAACACTTGATCACAATTGTGTTGCATATGATCAGTAAAATCAAAAAGAAGACAAACAAACAAAAAGGTCTGCCATGCTAAAAAGGCAGAGTCCTAACAGTTAATACTAGGCTATCCTGCTGCTAAGGTAAGAGTTAATTTTCATTCTAAAACAAATTACAGTCATTTACATTTTCCTGTTGATTACTGAATTAGCTTTCATTAAGAATACACTTAAGTTCTAATAATCACTGAACCAGGCTCATTTAATTTTATGTTCACAGACTTAAATAAACTTATGTCTCTGACCTAGTCCAACATTTGAAATTCAAATGGAAAGGTCTTTTCTTTCCTCTTTGCCTTCTCCCCATTCCCTTTCTCCCTGTCCCCAGCGCTTCAAGTTTTGCTTTCTGTCCTCACTGGTTTTATAACCTTCTGTAACTTCATTAGCATATATAACTTACATCAATGTGTGGCAGGGTAAAAAGCACAGGATCTGTCAAGTATACTCTGCTGGATTCTTTATTAATTGAAACTGAAATGACGTGGGAATTCACTGCAATGGTGCTATTCCGACCAATAAAGTCAGCCCCCAGTTTTATGGTTGCGTTCTCTGTACTTAGAAACTGTCCCAAACTCCGGTAAATGATGAACACCAACTTCGCAAGCCCTAGGAAGGTAAAAACAGTCGTATGCCTTTACGGGAAATATGCTTACGAATGAAAAAAGATACATCCAAATAAGAATGAAAGGGAAGAATCCTTCTGGACTCTTTATTTGGTTTAAATTTCTTGGGAAAGAGGAAGGCATTATTTTAAATCTGCTTTTAAATGATAAGTAGTATTGTTATATTAAGAGTTAAATATGCAGCATTTTGGGGATTAACAGGTTTAAATGAACAAAAAATCCTGTCATTTGTTAAAAGATTCTGCTCCATCTTACCGTTCCTGCTGTTCTGTTTGACAGTATTTGCAGAAAGTTGGATTGAACTGCCTGCTCCTTTGATGCCCAGAGGAAATTTAAAGTCTTGGACCTGTCCTTCTGTACTGAGCACTGCCACTTCCAGAACTGGAGGAGGCAAAAGATAAAGGGGAGGAAAAAAGGACATTCTTTAAACTACAAAGCGGCACATGATAATTGCCTGGAAAACCACTGCTTCTTTTTTTTTCTGCCTATAAAATTTTACTGTTAAATTTCAACAAAATCATAAACTAAATTACTCTAAGTTAAACCTTTATTGATAACTCTAAAACATTTCATATAATCATTTTAACTTTTTTTCCCATGATTTTGTATCTTCTGTCATGAACTGATTCCTGACTTTTATCCTAGGAACAGCGTAAGAGTTAAAAGCACACAACTTTTAAAATTTCATTTATACCATTAAAATAAACAAAAATATTTCAAAGTGGTTTTTTTTGTTCCGTACATTAAATAACTTTTCAAGGCACATTCCATGACAATGGTAAAATAAAATATGAAGTATAAATTTGAATGCTTTTATTGCATGTATACATCTATTTTTATGTATATGATATTTTCATACATAATAAGATTATATAGCTCAATTTTGCAATACTTGGTTTTCTCTACTTTCTGAACATAGTGAGACCAGCACAGCATATTTATGAGAAAATGTTCTGGCATTATTTTAAACCTTCCCATTAATTCTCACTAGTAACTAATAACCTTTACATTTTTAAGTTATGTATGCCATAACTTAACAGTTATGCCCTGTATGCCAAATCTGGCCTGCCACCTCTTTTTTGTAAATAAAGTTTTATGAGAATGCAGCCATGTTTGCTCATTTACCTATTGTCTATAGCTGCTCAATTTCTACAATGTCAGTTAAGTATTTGTAACTTAGACCATGTAGTTTAGTTGCCTAGGCTAACTATTCGGGCCTTTATAGTAAAAGTTTACCAACCACTGTACTTTATTCCTACATTCAAAAATTTATGGAAAGGGAACAGGCTGATATAGAACACTAAGAACATTTACCTAATCAACAAGACCAATGTT
The DNA here is from genome assembly GCF_028749965.1 of Puma concolor. NCBI lineage: Eukaryota > Metazoa > Chordata > Mammalia > Carnivora > Felidae > Puma > Puma concolor. Next base: position 69,109,572 of record NC_141674.1, on the reverse strand, counting down.
GTTTAACTTTGTTTCAAAAATATAATAGTCATAACATAAACACGGTCTACTGTAATTCCAATAAAGATTGCAATACTTTATATCAATATTCATTTAAGTTTTTAAAAGAATGGAAAAGCATTATTGGTTCTACTAAAGTCAACTTTTTTATATTAATAATTAGAATATGTCATTTTACTGATGAAATGAGAGGGATTATATACAAAATTCCTTAGTTTCATCCATTAGATTTTAAAAAGTAACAGATACTCTTTTTTTTTTTTTAATTTTTTTTTTTTTTCAACGTTTATTTATTTTTGGGACAGAGAGAGACAGAGCATGAACGGGGGAGGGGCAGAGAGAGAGGGAGACACAGTATCGGAAACAGGCTCCAGGCTCTGAGCCATCAGCCCAGAGCCTGACGCAGGGCTCGAACTCACGGACCGCGAGATCGTGACCTGGTTGAAGTCGGACGCTTAACCGACTGCGCCACCCAGGCGCCCCCAGATACTCTTAATAATTCAATAGAGTCCATACATTTTTCTCTGAATTTCACTCTAATGGTGTATATTCTTGCATAGCGATTTCTATACCTAGACAAATATGTGTGTATGTGTTCGTACACACACACATACACACACAGAGAGATGATTAATTCACCTACCCCCTTTCTTTTTACAAATATGGGCTTATACCATTACAGTTACCTTTGGATAATAATTGATTTTTTTAATCTTTCACAAATTTGTTCTGTAAAGTATATATAGACTTAGTAGTAAATATGAAATCATAACATTGGAAGATTTTTATAAGCTATCAGACTACATGTCAAGCACCTGAACTACAAGTTTATAATCAGAGTCATACAGATTTTAGAATTCTATAAGCTGCAGAAGCTGGTTAAAAATATTTATTTTACTGACCCATGCTTAGAAGTATTAAGTAGGTGGGTAGGTAGATGATCCCCTCTCTTTATATCAGATTCCATGTATGTGAAAAGGAGGTAGAAGGGGGGAAGAAGAGAGGAAAAATATACATCTAATGTATACCTCACTCCTTTCACGCTGAAAGGGACTCTCAATTATTAACTTTTCTTACAGAAGACAGAAGACAGGGTGAAAGACTGAAATCCTTTGAGTTCTCATGAAAAGTTCCAAATACAGACTTACATGTACAAAGAGTTAATTTCATTCAACAAATATTTACTTTAATTTTAGTAAAGCTTTAATTCAAGCTTTAATTCAACATATATTTACATAAGTTTAAAAATCATGTCCATAGTAAAAAATTAATAATTTGAATTTTAAAAGGATCATTAATACAGATCTTTGTAGAGAATCAATAATCAACTTTATATCAATAAATAAAATTGTATCAATAAATAAGTAAATTTAAAAATAGATAAAAGGGAAAACTTCCAAGAAACAAAAAAACTGCCTAAAATAAATGAAAAACTCTATGACCATTAAAAAAATAACTGATAGCTAAATGTATGCTGATTCTTAAAAAACTGCTCCAGAAAATAGAAAAAGAATACTTTTCAACTCATTTCATGAGACTTATATAATCTTGATGCATAAAACAGCACAGGGAAAGAAATCATAGAATGTTCTCACTTATTAACAGGATGCAAAAATATTTAATAAATCATACATATATTTTAAGTATAATATCCTGAACAGACTGAGTTTAACTCAAAAGGGCATTGCAAAATACATTAAAGTAATTCACCAAATTAAGAAATTAAAGATGAAAAAAATTATTAGCCAAAATAATTCAACAAACTTCAATACCCATTAAATTATTAAAAAAAAAAACTTTACAGAAGAGTAAGAATAAAAGAAAAAAATCTTTGCCAAGATAAAGGTTTTGTTATCAGATAAAGCTTATCTTTCCAAACGGACACGCAAAGATTGATGAAAAACTCAAGAAACATTCTTTTTAAAGTCAGGATGATTCCTATTAGGAGTTTTATTTATTAACATTGTACTAAAAGACCTACCTAATGCAGTAATTCAAGAAAAATGTTATAGAGCTTAAGAAAAAAGCAAAATGTTATTATTTACAGAAAATATAATTAACAGCACAGTAATTTTAAGAGAGACTCTATATATGATTGGAAGTAAAAGAATTTAGCAAGGGTGCAGTCAGCAAAATCAAATGTGATCCTGTACAACAAACAATAAACAATTACAATATGCAATTTTTAAAAAGGTACTATATTTTAAAGTTTATTTATTTTGAGGGGGGATGGGAGTGACTGAGGGAGAGGGGAGGGGAGGGGAGGGAGGGAGAGAGAGAAAGACAGAGAGAGAGAGAGAGAGAGAGAGAGAGAGAGAGAGAGAGAATCCTAAGCAGGTTCTGTCCTGTCAGTGTGGAGCCTGACATGGGGCTCAATCTGAGGAACCATGAGATCATGACCTGAGCCTAAATCAAGAGTGAGACGCTTAACCAACTGAGCCACCCAGGGGTCCCAAGATACTATGTAAAATAAAAACAAACTGTAAGTTATCTAAGAATAAAACTGATTTTAAAAATGCAAGATATTAATGGAAAAAATGCAGAACTTTATTAGAAGAACTAACAAAAAGTGGAGAATTATACAAGGTCTTATTTGGGAGACCTCAACAAGTAAATAGATCTGTGACACTTCTTTCAAAATTAATTTACAAAATCAGCCTAATTCTAATGAAAAGTCCAGTAATATTTTCTGAGTTTGTGGAATTTGACAACTGACTTTAAAATTCACATGGAAAAGACATGCCAAGAGCAGCTACAGTAATTCCTCACGGAGCAGAATTTAAAGAACTTACCAGACATTAGCAGTATTGAAACAAAAACAAAAAGAGCAATGTATAACACACTTCTAACATGCATAGAAATGACAGATATCATTACAAACCACTGGGGGAAAAAATGAATTATGAACTAAAAGTACTGAAACAACACATTATCTATATTATCAAAAAAAAAAAGGCAACAGAAAACAAAAACCAAATTAGTTTCTTCCCTCATATCATCAACAAAAGTAATTTTCAGCTGGATTAGAACATAATTGTAAAAAAAAAAGGCACAATTTTGTCATTTCTAAAGTATAAGATCATTTATAAAGTTACAAGTATAACTACATAGCAGGGAAAATTTTTGAGGACACCAAAAAGGAAAGTTTTTTTTTTCTTAGTTCATTTATTTATTTTGAGAAAGAGACAGAGACACAGAGAGAGAGAGAGAGAGAGACAGTGAGAGAGCACAAGCAGAGAAGGGGCAAAGAGAGAGAATCCCAAGCGGGCTCCGGGCTGTCAGTGCAGAGCCTAACACGTGAGTTCATGACCTAAGCTGAAATCAAGAGTTGGATCCTTAACTGACCGATCCACCCAGGTGCCCCAATTAAAGTATTTCTTAAGACACAAAAAGTCCTACCCTAGAAGAACACACCGATAAATCTGACTTCATTATCCTGTAAAATAAAAGATATCATAAGCAAAGTAAAAAAGAGAAGGGATGCTAGGAATGTTTTCAAACTATATAGTCTACAAAGAATCGGTGTCCAGAATACATTAGCTACAGAAAAATAAATGTATAGGCAAAACCTGTGGACAACAAATTCACAGGAGAGAAAACTAAAATACCCAATAAAGACATTAAGTAATCTGAGAACTGCAAATTAAAACAATAATGTGGTCCATTCAAACCCATTAGAATAACACTTATGTCAATAATGAAGTGTATTTAGCAAAGAGATTGATGAAGAACAATGGTATTAAAGGTGAGAATGTAAACTGGTAAACAATATTAGAAAGCAACTTGGCGGTATTTAATAAAGGAGATGGGCCTGCTCCATCACTCAAAAATTCTATTTCTAGGTGTGTGTCCATATATGTCTAGGAAGGCACATACATATGAGCATGAAGATATACAAAAACCTTCACGGTTTTCATCAGCCAAAAAGCACAGGCCACTAAAATATCTATCATTGGCAGTCAAATCATTGTGGTGTATTGTTAGATTGAACGAAGAAACTAGATATGCACATATCAACGTGCATAAATATGAAAACTATAATGTCAAGGCAAAATTATACAACTACATCTACAGTGTAAAATCATTAATGTTAAAAACACAAAAAAGCAACTATTGAACGTACATACTTGGAGAGCAAAATTAGAAAAAAAATTACTAACGCCAGCAAACAAATTAAGAATGGTGGTTACATTCATCTGATCAAGAAGGAGGGGATCCAAGGGATTTATATGTTACCAATAACTAGCTCCTCCAAAATGTGAAGCGAAGATGGTGCAATACTCAGGTGTGGCTCAATTGGGTGACTAGAATACAGACAGTTCTGATATTCTCTTAATCTATATATTCTGTATGCTTGGAATAACATATGCCTTGTTCAACAGTTTCCTGACAGCCAGTACACTTCATTCATAGGACAGTCTCACTCACAACCAATGGTGTAGACAGGATTTTAATATATTTTTCTGTCTTTGTGGTTTCCAAATTAATTACCAAGTAGTAGCTCCAATGAGAAGAAAGGGGAAGAAAAGAGAACATACAGGAAAAACTATGGCCAATGCTGGGAGACCAGCAACATTCTAGGTTCCCTAAGCCTGGATCCCAGGGTACAAACAACACGGTGCCGACTTTGGCAGGGTCAAAACCAAGCCTCAATGGTGACGTGGCTTGAAGGTGTATAATCTTTGCTGTTGAGAGCTGCTGTGACTTTGGGGTTTTTGTTACTACAATATAAATAAGCCTAAATTGACAGCCATGTTGGCTGCTAAGCCCACTGGGAAAATAAATGATAGGGAATTTTATAATGGATGGATTAGGCTGATAATACCCAAACCAACTAATCAGTCATAAGATCTCAAAGAAAGACAACCTAACATGTGCCTCTTTTGCAGGATGCAATGAAAAGGTTCTTGGAGAAAACAAATTAACAAATAAACCTGAACTCATCAAGCCTCTAGATCCAATTATTAGTACATATCAATTATGTAAAATGATATAGTGGGAAGAAATAAGCCAAATCGAGAATGTGGGAAATTTCATAGTACAAATCATCTGCTCAATTTCTTCAAAAAAAGGAAAAAGGCTTAAAGAAAAGATGTAGGGAGAAATGACTCAAGCAATATATCAAATGTACCACAGGGACTTGTTTGTATCCTGGTCAAAACAAATTAAGCATTAACAAATTTACAAAAACCACATAAATTAGTTTTTTACTTTTTAAATGTTTATTTATTTTTGAAAGAGAGAGCCAGGAGGGGAGGGACAGAGAGAGAGGAGGCCGGAGGATCCGAGGTCGGCTCTGCGCTGACAGCAGAGAGCCCTCTGTGGGGCTCAAACCCATGAATCATGAGATTGGGACCTAAGCTGAAATCGGATGTTTAACCAACTGAGCCAGGTGACTCCGCAAAATCAAGTAAACTTAAACATACTTTTGTTATCTTTTGAACCTGTTTATGTTAATTTTTAAAAGTATGACAATGGCACTGTGTTTTTAATGCATGGGATACATTTTAAAGTATTGAAAGTAATAATAATATGATGTTAAAATTTGCTTTAAAATACAATGGTGAGAGTAATAAGTGAAATAGGGTTAACTAGATGTCGAAGATGGGTGATTTTTTTGTCAACATGAAAAAATTATGCTCCTCTCAAGATATTATTAAGAAAATGAAAAGAAAATCACATACTGAGGGAAAATATTCACAGTACCTATAACCAGCAAAATACCTGAATAATAGATACATAAGGAATCTTTATAACTCATTATTAAGAAGACAAACAATCCAATTAAAAATAGGCAAAATATATGGACACTTCACAAAAAGATACATGAAATGGTCCATAAGCATGTAAGAGTTGAACAGCTATCAGTAGTAAGTAACTTAGCAATTACACAAATGCAAAACAGAACCAGTATGAGATGATACTACAAACTACTCATATGGGTAAAATCAAAAGGATTGACAATCCTAAATGTTCGTGAGGATGTGGAGTGACTGGAAGTCTCATAGCACTTAGGAGTATGAAACAGTATAAACACGTAGGAAGATGGCAGCTTTATCAGTAACAGCGGAAAAGTAGAAACAACGTAAATGCCTAACAAGTGAATAAATACACAATTAGTGGTGTTTCCTTATAATGGAATACTACTCAGCAAGGAAAATGAACGACTGCATTATTGATGCTCTTACCAACACAGATGAATCTCAAAAACATTGTTCTGTGTAAAAAATGCAAGATCAAAAAGAGTACATACGGCATGATGCCATTCAACTAAAGGTCCAGAAAAGGCAAAGCTAAATTAGTGACAGAAAAGAGACCAGCGATCACTGGGGGCTGGGGTATGAGGAGATCTACTGCAAGAGAATCAAGGGCCCTTCTGAGGTGATGTTGGTCACATGGGTGTGCATTTGTCAAAACTCACCAACCGTACACTTAAAACCACTGCTTGTATTATATAGAAATTATACCTCCAAATTGACTTTAAAAAGCTATAATCAAATATAATTATATGAGATATAATTATACAATTTTTATGAGGTCATGTATTATAAGGGTAAATCACACAATAAAGTTAAACTAAGGATTCAAGGAGAAATCGCTAAGGAGTCAAATCAAATTGTCTTAATACCTAAGATATTGTAGCCATGCCCTAAATTTAGTTAAGAGCTTTGGGAAAGTGAGGACATAAAGGAATAATGGACTATTTTAGTCCTCATGTCTAAAAAGAGAACAAGTCCCAGGAAAAAGGTAAATGCTTTCCTCATACTAAATCATGGATGGTATTTGCCACCAAATTGTTTGTATTTTAGAAATCAAAAGTACATGTGTACTACATTCTATAACAAACTTCACCAACAATGTCTTTTGTTATTTTTTTTATTTTTTTTTTTTAGTTTTTTTTTTTAAATTTTTTTTTCAACGTTTTTATTTATTTTTGGGACAGAGAGAGATAGCGCATGAACGGGGGAGGGGCAGAGAGAGAGGGAGACACAGAATCGGAAACAGGCTCCAGGCTCTGAGCCATCAGCCCAGAGCCTGATGCGGGGCTCGAACTCACGGACTGTGAGATCGTGACCTGGCTGAAGTTGGACGCTTAACCGACTGCGCCACCCAGGCGCCCCTTTTTTTAGTTTTTAAAGTAATCTCTACACCCAACATGGGGCTTGAACTCACAACCCCAAGATCAAGAGTCACATGCTCTACTGACTGAGCCAGCCAGGTGCCCTGTCTTTTTTCAGGTAAAAATTTAAAAAAAGAAAAGAAAAGAAACCAGCATGAAGTGTAATACTTTAGAACTCTTGAAAACAGGTATTAGAAAAAAAATATTCCCGGACATTTACATTTTCAGACTAGGTCTCAAGCTGCCATATAATTATCTCAGATATCTAATTAACAATGTGTCCTGTATATATGCTAAGCTGATGAAGCTGATGGGAGCACAGCATATCAGCCTGGCCCATCAAATATTTCTGCATACTTGGAAAGGGTATAAAAGGGAAATTTCAGGTGGTTTTTTTTTTTAATAGCCATTAGAAGATTTTGAAAACAAATGTAGGTCAAACGTGCCACTTCAAATAAGACTTTCTACGATTCATCCTCTAAGATGATCAACTTTACACTTTTTTATCCTTACAGGTATATCACTGGAAAAATTTGAGAAGAATTGTTCAATGTATATCTTAGGAATGTTACTGGGCTAGCAAATAAATTAGCCAAAAATAATGAAAGTTTTGGACAAAACAGAGAGCTTTATTCATTCTGTATTACTACTAAGGCTGTGGCAGAGTACCATTTTCCTTATGACCGCTATCCCAGATCACGGCAGGCCAATTTACATACTGTCGCCTCGTTTCACCTAATTTGAGGTTACTGAGTTCTTTATCATTCCCAAAGCTCAGAGTACACAAAAACATACGGTTTTAATAACACTTTATTTCTTTCTAAAAATTCAGTTATTTAAAATAAACTTAAGCCTTTGACTTTAAATGCAATTATCATAATCTGATTTATACACCTTTATTTTCTCATTTTAAAACATGAAGTCCCACGATTTAGGCAGGTACAATTAGGCAATAAGATATGGGATCCCACATAGTTTTTTCCAGTATCTATTGCACCAATGCACTCTTTTGGTGGAAGGAATAGTCTGTGTTCCCTTTTGTTTTTTGTTTGTTTATATTTATGCTTGGGAAACTTTTTTGCTTTGCTAAGATATTATAAACGTCATCTGAGTTCACCCTCTCTGAATAACCAACAATTCTAAATCATTCAAGCCTATATTAATATAATTTTACTGTACTTACTGAGTTTTTCAAATATCATCAAAAGTGAATTCCTACCTCTCACGGCCAGCATTTAAAATGCTAAATTGTGCTTCGAAACTATCTGCAGCTATTTTGCAATCTATGAAGCATGTATATTCTGCATTATGGGAGATGTAGTTCGTTGACCACATTTTCACCTGAAGGCAGTTGTGTTTAGTATAAACATTTGGCTCAAATTCTGTGTGCCTAAAATATTTGACCGGGAGGATACATTCCAGAAAGTAATTTAAATTCATTAGGAACATGTTATATAAAATGGGAAAGCGTTTTCCCCAGTTCCACAGCAAGCACTTTCATTACTTACGCAATCCATATTCTGGCATTTAAGTACTCTAAACTTCTTTAATGATTTTTCAGTTGGAAAAAAAAAACCTACATAAAACCAACTTTTAAAAGATACAGAGAGATTTTGGCTTCTGCATTAATTTTATGAAGTGTGATCAATAAATTGTAATTTGACAAAAGAGAAGTTTGGCTCTGGGAAAAAACAGATTCAGAAGGGAAGCATCATTCTCTTAAACACGTACCTTCTAAATCAAAATTAAAGCTGACAATATATTCACTTACCAATATTTTCTGTGGGCATTGAGACCCTGGTTGGTTCTACAAGATTGTCAGCCAGGACAAAGGCGCCTTCTTCCAATGTATCGAGTAACATCGTTGCTGTGTGCGCTTGTTCAGAAGAATTCATGTGTTTCCAGGATTCCAAAGCTTCAGGCCTCAGAAGATTGTCCACTGTGTCGACAATTGCCTGCATCCATTAGAAAACTATCATTAGTTTTGACTGCTTCTAGTACCAAGGTGATTTTCACTCACTGACTAGTGACAATTGTGATATTTATCTGTCATGATGATTTACTCTCATTTCAAGATGGAAGAGCACCTGAACAACATCTACCTGGCCAACTTGAAACATATCTTACCATCTCAAAATGGAGCTGAAGATTAGTAGAACACTATTTGATTTTAATGGGTAAACGTAAAAAGATGGCTCGTTTATACTCATCTAATAGTATCTCAACTGTCAAAGAGAAGTACAACCAACATCAGCTCTTAACCTGAGGAATTACTCTTACACACATGTCATTCCTACTTATAACCTCAAGATTTAAATGTTCTAAATAGAAAGCCCTGAGATCTCTAGAATAGCCTGATATTTATGCTTGAAAAGTTAAACCACACTGTCTTTTAGAACATGAACTAAAACAGTAATCAAAATAGTGCCTTATACCACTGTCTACTTATTACCTTTGGGAAAAAAACCAAGATGATTTCAAAGTTTATAAATCATCTGTGTGCATTTCACTCTTCCAATTCCCTGTCCAGCTAGAAAACACTTGAGAGTATACCTTAGTTCATAAACAATGATCTGTTTTTAAAAGAATCAGGAGAACAATCCAAATATTTAAAGCCTATACTAATAATTTTAGGACAACAGAAAAGTAGAATAAGGTCTTCACAACCATCCAAGTTGTAAATGTTCATATTTGTAGGTTCAATTTATTACCAACAAAATAACATTAAATAAAAATACAACCCAGTCAGTTAAGCAACTGAAGGCAGGCTTTTGTACTGATAACTACAGCGTACATTGACTATGGCTTGGAGAGCTGAAATCACTAAGTTTATTTACTCTATCCCATTTACCTAGTCATAATATGTCATTAAGGCCATATATAAGTTGTTTTGATCTATTGGTAATCACTGAGGGAAAAGAACATACATCGTGCAAAGAACAACAAAAATCGCTACTTTGAGGTACGATATTGGAATAAGCAAGGGGAAAAGTTGTTTGAAGCTACTGTCAGAGTAAGATTAATTAGCTTAATCCATCTTAATATCCTCGTTCTGTCTGCCTTGTGAGCCACCACGACCTTCCTGGCAGGTGGAAGATACTTCCAAGTAGCGTTAAAGGCTTTTTTCTCTCTCTAATGGGAGATAGAATAGTCAAAATGCTCACAGTGATACTGCTGCAGCCATTAACTAGAGTGGAACAGAAATTGGTCTGCTGAGGCCAGATTCATTAGTCACCAAGAAATACAGACTGGAGCCTCTAATCTAAGTTACAAATGAATCCTCTGTCACCAAGTGGGAACTCACTTCATTTGCATAGTGTAAGTCAGCTTCTGATTTGTAATTTAAGTAGTTTTATTAGTCTTATCTGGGCAGAGAAGCTCATTTGAGAGATACTGAAAATGACACTGGTCAGAAATTAAGGTCACGCTGAAACTCACTACGCATACACATAACTCGCTGATGACACAAGTTTTTATTAATTTGAAACACTCCGTATTTATTACCATTTGTACTTTTCTAGCGGAATCAAAAATGATCATTAGCCTAATCATATTCCTTAAGTAGTCTCTCCCTGCCAAAGAAAGAAGGCTATTCTTTTCCCACTGAGATCTATGTCCTGGGCAACATACCAATTATTACATTTCACACATTAACTAACACCTTAAAGGTGAACTGAAAATTTCAGTATGACAAATTCTACACACTTCAGCAGTTATTTCTTTGCCCCCATTAAACAGGCTAAAAAGGAAATTCAGAATATTACTACCTAAAAACAGACTTTCCCGACACCTTTCCTTTTGTAAAGTTTTCAGATCCAACACTGTCTATTACGAGCTAGTGACAGGCCCCCCCCTTTTTTTTTTAAGCTCTTGCAACTAAAACTGGTAGTCATGGCTTTTGAATAACCTCTATTCTACAAAACTACAGGGTTTTTCGTTTTGTTGTCCTATGTATGTGAATTAGTTCTTCAAGGTATGATTTATTAAGGATACGGCCCCCAGAGGAGTAGGATTAGAATATAACCACCCCCCCAAAAGAAACTTCTAAAATTCACATAATAAAACAAAATGCAATCGGGTATTATTATTTTGATCTATCACACAAAACCAGCGTGACACACTTCCACTGTCAGCCTCAGCATGCTTCCTATTACTTGGATATACCAGGGAGAAAAATCGGCTGGAGTGAACAAGGATTCTGAGCCAAACAGAGGCTTTCTGTTTCTATTAGCCTGATAAAAACCAACATAGAACATATATTGATAACACTGTCACATTATTTATATTTCATTTCTAGTAACCCATCCCCATATCAACCTGCTTCTAGAAATGACTCCTAAAACTTTCAGGACAAAGCCTTTTTTTTTTTTTTTTTATTTAAGAGTACACCACAGAGATAAGAAAGCAGTGACTTTTTCATGCACATACATTATGACTCTACAGTCTTTGATATGATAAACTGCCAAGAATATATCATAGCTGTTTTACTCAAGTTGTTTTTTAATCCACAGAGATGACAACAGGAAACAAAGAGACTGTATGATTACTTTCCAATTCAGAGGATATTTCATTAAAATTCTTGCATATTTGGATAAATGAAGAAAAAGCAAAAATTATAAAAGTAAATTATTTGCTTATTCTGAGAGTAATATACCCGAGAAAAGCCAACATTTGTACAGCTGATATGGGGCACATTATATAATTATCAAAGACTGAAATACATTGGATCATGCAGCAAGATGAGAAAGCGTGGCAGGTAGCTGAAGGAGGGAGAAAGCAGGGTGACAGCACAGGAGAGATACCTTAAGGTAAGCCCTGCATGTCTTCTCTCGTTTTTGGAGCTTTTTAGTAAAAGAAAAGAAAATCAGAGGTTAGATTTTATCTGTCGAAATGAGGAAAAAAGAAATCCTCAAAACTTAGGCTTGTGTTCCTGAGCTCAAAGTTTATTATGCACAGCAGTCCTCTGGATTTTTGTGAATTTACGCTGACTGCCAAAACTGCACATTTACAGTTTATAGCTGCATTTTATTAAATATACTAATCCAAAGCACTGTGATAAAACTAGAGCCAAAATATGTGGTTAAAAGAAACAAAAGTGTCTACTTTTTAACCCTATAAAACCATATTAGCCACGGATTTTGGCTTAATAGGAATCCCATAGGCTTATTTTATAGTATGGTTCAAAGAGCTACCAAGTTTTTGTCATATTAGGAAAGATTAAGAGCACTAATAACACCATCCTCTTAGAGAGGGAAACCTGTCCTTCTCCCCAAACCTGCAATTGAAAACAGTATTACAGTGGCTAACATTCCTCTATGCGGTACAATTTTGCTGCCACCGTAAGAGTTGCATGTATTAGCGTCCAGAGTGTATGAGGTGTGTAACACATAATCTCTTCAAGTGCAGATAATGTGTTTGTAAGTGGGAGTACTGACCACGATCAGGCAATGTTTGCTACCAACTAAAATCTCCCTCAGAGATTTTAACTTTTTTTTTTTTTTTTTTTTGTCATGTTGCTCCTTTCTCAACTCTAATTCTCTCTTGGGAAATTAACCGAATTAGAAATTTTGTTTCTAAGTATATGTCAAGCATGGGGGGGGCAGGGGTTTGGCAGTCCAACGCTAGAAGAATGAAGAGCTGCCATATAAAATGTCTGACTAAATAACAGGAAATTCCTACCTACCTTGTTATAACTCCGTCCAGCGGAATCCTTTTCACTAGGTTTCAGTTCCTGCAGCTGTGCATCAAGAATGTCCACCAACTGCTCCATCAATCTCACCGAAGAACTCACATCTCCAGCAAACACTGGCCCTTTGGTATGTTTCGCCAGTTCATTGGCAAGACTAGCAGCGTTTTCTCCACTTCTGATCTGAAATGACAATTTATATTATCTCAGTATGACTTCTTGTTCTGTTTGTGGCTTCTTGTTCTTTTCCCGAGTATCTCTGTTGTGGTGAGAGAAATAGTTGCAAATATGTCAAAATCTGCAACTAATTGAGACCAGTAACTTTCTCTTCATTTCAGATGATTAAAGGTTCTTAAATCCTCAAGACACAAAAGAAATTCTTAACCAGACCTTGAAAAGAAATGAAAAGAAAAGAAAACCAGAAATCCCTTTTTTTTTTATTTTTTTTTAACTTTTTTTTTTTTTTTTTTTTTTGGGACAGAGAGAGACAGAGCATGAACGGGGGAGGGGCAGAGAGAGAGGGAGACACAGAATCGGAAACAGGCTCCAGGCTCTGAGCCATCAGCCCAGAGCCCGACACGGGGCTCGAACTCACGGACTGCGAGATCGTGACCTGGCTGAAGTCAGACGCTTAACCGACTGCGCCACCCAGGCGCCCCCAGAAATCCCTTTTTAAAAAAATCTTTTAGATAGCTCTCTCTCAATTTCACTACCACCATTTTAAACAGCTGCTTAAAAATCTGATTTATTTATTCCAAAGATCCAGAAATTTAAACCAGAATGTAATCAGCATGATACTGGGAGGTGTTATCTACCACTTGCTTGCATTTCAGAAAGGTGAATGAGGAAGGAGAAACTAAAATGTCACTGCATTATACTGTAATATTAAAGTTACTAATGCCTTTTAAAGTCATTTTTATTGATTCTATTATAATCATCTGTGATATAAAGCATAAACATCTGCTTGCATTCTGTGGATTCAGTTGCAAACTTAATGATATTTGATTTATTAGGCCAATGGACTATTTGTCTTACAAACATCAAAAGAAACAGAACAAACTAAATATGAATGAAATTAAGCAAGTATGTATTCATTAAAAAGCTTAACATAGAAAACAGCATGCCCCAAAACATATGTAACTTTGAACAAATAGTTTACAGACAAAACTATGCATAATTTTTTAAATTTTTATACTGAACAAAGAGCAATGAAGCTGGTTTTAACATACAAAGCTAAATTATTTATGTTAGACGTTAAAGCCCTTAATCACCAATGTGTATCATATTAAAAGGTTCCAACCAACCTTCTGAGCCAGCTGATTTACCCAGTGTGAGGTACAGTTGCTAAGATCGGGGCCCTTAGGGTTCCATGTTCCAGTGGAAACCATGCAGAGATAGGAGGCAGTTCCTGCAACAGATGTAGAAAACAACAGTGAAATTGAAACCATTTTTCTGCAGGCATTCGGGAAATCAGCTAGGATGATACTACTCTGCATGTTAAATTTTGAATAAACGCTAATGGAAGTGGTTGACAATAACTGACAAAAAGTAGGGTATAATGCAGATTGTAAACAGTAAATATAAAGTCAGCATTGAAGTATCAGACATTTACAGCAAACAAACAAAAAGCCCTTGATTTTCTTGGGACTCATCCAAAATGATACTCCTAATGAGAAAGGCAGCTGTAAGAAGCCTCACTGGAGTCCATGGGCAAAAAATGCCACACTTGACCCAGGTCTTTAAAAGGGAGAGGTAATTCACAGCCCGACCTTCAATAACTTTTGCAGTTTATGAACCGTTAAGTTGTCTACAGATGTTTTGTTACCAAAGTTAACAAAAATAATAACAGAGGTAGTTATCATCAATGTCTCTCTTTCCTCGAAATCACCTCGGTGTAATTCAGAACCAACTTACTGAATTTAAAAATAGACGTTTGGCATTTTACAAGAAATACCTCTTGTTCCCTTGGGACACGGTCGTTCAACCATCATTCCCCTTTGTGTCTGAGGCCACTTTATCCCCCTCGCGTCTAATGCCTCGCAGAATCTCTCTGGCAGGGGAAAAATATTTGTTACAGGAGGAATTTTGGTTGTAGAAACTGCTGGAGGTGGTTTTGTCCCCTTGCTTCCTTCCTGTGATCCGGCTACGGTTGTGCTCATGGGGCCTTTCTGTGAAGCAGTGCTTGTGGTTGGTACTGTGGTTTTGAACAGCTCAGCTGAAGAAGTTATTGTCACAGCTGTGGTAGGCACTATGGAAAAAAGATGAGTATATTAACCTCAAACACACACTTGCACTCACATACAGGCACACACGGGAACATGTATAGGCACAAACACAACACAAAACCCCTCCCATCCAGTTACCCCAAGTCCAACGAAATGAGAATTAGTGAGAACGCTAGTAAGGTCGGAGAAAGAATAAATCCATTCATTTATGTCAATTTACTCATATTGTTGACTAAGTGATGGTCGTGGAGGCTCTACTATCGGTTTGTCTGTTCGACTCGAATTGTGTTAAGTCTGTATCTCAATGAAATATTTGAGAGTACAATTTAAGTATATTTTATGATGCATCATCCAACAGAAACCGAAGGTCGGTTTTAAATAAAGTTGCGGTGTCCACACCAAAGATATTATATGTTAAATGAAACAATATGGAAAAATTCTTTTTTATATAAATTCATACCCTATAAATAATCAAAGTATCAATAAAAACCTGACAATTATATATAATTAAGACAACAGAAAATTTAAAGTCACCCACTCTACATCTTGCAGGAAAATAAATACTGTGACATCTTTCCACCCAGCAGCCATTCTTGCTTGAGAGAATTTTGAGCATGCCTGATTAGATCCAAACAGAAGATAAGCTTGGCATGCTTGTGCTGTGTTAGTAAGGAAACATCTGAGGCTTCGTTAGGCATATTTACATTTGAAAATGTAGGCAGAAAAAGCAACTCTTCTGGTCACAGGTTACAATGCAATCTCTTATCAAGATAACAGGTTAGATCAAATCATGCCTAATTTGAAAACAACCCTACATTATCTTACCGACTTGAACAAAGAGTATAAAAGGAAGCACAGTTACACATTTAGAGTATAAACTTAAAAAGGAAATTATTTTAAAAGGTTGACTTCTAGCATTACTTTCCAACTGTTAAATCCACCAGGTTAAAAAATAATGGAGCTTAATGTTTCCTTCATTAACTACCATTTAATTAGTTTAAACCATGAAAATTCTGTCAGTAAAACTTTAATGCTATCATTTAAAATCTATTAGGGGGCGCCTTGGTGGCTCAGCTGGTTAAGCGTCCGACTTCGGCTCAGGGCCGGATCTCCGGGTCTGTGAGTTCGAGCCTGCCATCAGGCTCTGTGCCGACAGCTCAGAGCCTGGAGCTTGCTTCGGATTCTGTGTCTCCCTCTCCCTCTGCCCCTCCCCTACCTGTGCTCTGTCTCCCTCTGTCTCTCAAAAATAAAAAAAAAATACATTAAATAAAATCTATTAGGTGATCACACTAAAGTTTTATCAACACTTATAGATTACTGTCTCTTAAAACCTTATACATATGATGCTGTAAATTTCAACGATTTGAGTACAGCAAATTAAAAATAACTATTTTTCAAAAATCTTACAAAAACATTAAGTTATTTTATGCTTTCTCTATAATGTGAGAAACAAACTAGAACTTTAGAACTTAGAAAACAAGTTTATATAATCACTAATATGTTTAATATTTTAAGCTGTGGTCCATAAATATTTATATAATCCTGCCACTACTGACACAGTTTCCTAAGTTCACCACAAAAAGTAGTGTGCATTTGCTTTAGTTCTTTAGCAGTGAGATATCTCTTGTTGTCCGTAAATGCATACTGCACACTTTCTACACCTTTTTTCCTTCTTTCGCAAGAGAAATTTCTTAATCATGTGTTTTATTTCCAGGGCATAATTTATTGACCATATGAGAGATGCCTGTGTACATTAGTCAAACAACATGTCTAGCCAGCTGCTGCAGAAACCTATTCAAACCTGTCTATCTTTTCCTGTAAAGCACTTGCCTGACATCTTGTTAAACCTCTGTAATTTTCTTTTGATTACAATGCAGCCAGGCTTTCAGTGCTTTCTCAATTAACATTTGTCAAAAGCATCACAATCTTTTACAGAAGTGTCAAATGACTGCCTCTGAATCAAATCTTAAAGAGTAGTGGGGAATCGGAGCAAAAGGAAAAGGGCAGAGCAAAATGGTTTAGTGCCACACCGTCTTATGTATCTCTTGACACCGCATTAAGTGGTACATATTTAATCACTGAAGTACGAATTAACAATACTGCAATTAGCGATCCGTTACCTAAACATCCAGGGAAGATTCATAAAAACTGAGTCAAGGTAGGTAATAAAATGACCTCTGGTAAATGCACAACATTTCATGCAACATGCAATGTGTTTTTGAGAAAAAAATGTCATACATTTTCACCTTTTCTTCATCAAAAGTTTAAAGGGAATCAACACATTCTTCAAAGATAAATCAATGAAATATTGGGACATTGTGAAAAACATGAAAGTAAACTTGTATGTGGCAAAATTAAACCCTTCCTAAAGACCATGAGGATCTCTGGAATTTTGCAAGGCTGAAGTTTAGCACCTTCAAGGAAAGCCATTTTTTCTAGTGACAAAGCCACAAATGCAGAGGTTGTTTCTAAAAATTAATATTTCTTCCAGAAGTGAAGACAGGTCCCAACAGGGCATCTGATAATGATAAAAGCCTACACTTATTCAGCATTTATGTACCAGATGCTATGCTAATCACCATTCATGGATCATCAGATCATCTTATTTAATCCTTGCCACAACCCCGTGAAGTAGGCACTATGATTATCTTCCTTTTACAGATGAGAAACTTGAGCCATGGAGAAGGTTAGGCAATTTGTTTAGGGTCACCTGGCTATATTCTTAAATGTTATGATCTTTCCTACATAAAAGATTTTCATAGACTCTCGAAAAGTATGGCACCCCCCCAAAACATTCTGCCCTTATTTTAGAGCATTTACCTGAGACTTTTCTGTGTAAATCTCTAAAACAAGACAACATGCGGGAAGATAACATAAAATACTAGAGCAAGAGATGATAAAAAGTTTCATAATGAAACTGACATGGCAAAAGATTCAAAACTCAAGAATACCCTAAAAATGGTAACAGAAAACACACGGCAACCCACAATAGAATTTTATCTCAAATCTAGTCTGATTTTACAAAGTTCTGTCCCAGAGTTATCAGGGTGTTATGTCAAACACTCAGATTAAATGACTTAGCATTCTGCCTACGCTTATCATTTGAGTATAGAGATGTAGGAACAGTGCTAAGAAAGTGCTAATAAACACACTTAAGAACTACCCATGAAAATTTCAACAAGCACATACAGAATGCTTCAATTTACTATGATGGTGTTTACTAACAACAGCATCCATTTATGCTACGGGTAGCACTTCCCTCATCCAGGTCCAAGAACCCACTCACTGTTCACTGAATAAACTCCAGTTATTACAGTGAGTCCATGGCCTGGAAAGGCAAAACTGTGTATTCATTAAATTTACTTTTATTCAATGTCTAAAAATAATGATCATCTTTTATTGAGCAGTCATGATCAGTGGAAAGAGGTTTCAAGAAATATGGATTCTTGAATCCACTTCCTAAATAAATCAACCTATTTCTGTTGATAAAATTTTCTTCTATTATTGAAGTGTCATACTTCAAAATTACTCCAAGACAAATATTCAGGAACTTTCAAAACCCAAGACATCGTGTTTTTTCAATAATATTTGAAATATCAAATTTGCAGACAAAGTAAATAGAAAGCAATTCAGATTAAGAAATATAAAAGAGTTTATAAAAAAATAACTGAAAAAGTTTTTCCTAAGCCCACTCTAGAGAGGGAGAAGGTGAAAAGAAAAACAGACTTAGTTTAGAGAAATGGAGTGAATGAACTATGCAGAGATCACATAAGGTTAAAAATTCAAAGAAAAAAAAAGATGTATTTGAAAACCATGATTAGGGTAAAGAAATAATATACTTGCCCTGTTAGGAATAAAAAGGCTTGGGTTTATAAATGGGGAAAAGTATTGAAGTTAATACACTATGCAACAGTCCACAACAAAAAATGAAAGGAGTGGTAATTTTACCATTTTATATACCAATGTATATACACCTTGGTAACACACATGGTTAAGCAAAGCCAGTACACAAGACTCTGAATTACAGCCAAACCAGTCAATCATTGCTTTATGACAGCTGAAGACCTGAATTCTCTGATTGCTTTGTCCTATCAGTTTTGTGGATCTTGCTTCTTAAAAGCTGACAGTAGCTTATTGATTTGACCTAAATTGATGGGCCAGAATAGTTCTACAAGGCCCCATCTCCATGCATATAGATATCAGCACACATCTTGGATGAGAGAGACAGGAGTCTCTAAAAGCATATGAAGATAAATTATAAGAAAGAGAGAAGAGAATATGGTTCCAACAGCAGCAAGAGAAATTTAGGTCATATAAAACTTTTTTTACCATTAAGGGCTTAATAAGGGGTCAATATGAATTCTCACTTTCCAGGAGTATTTAAGAATGGCTAAATATACTGGATAACAAAACACAGTTGTAGGAACACAACTACCAAATATGCCAAGTTTCTCATTTTCAAAGCAGATAACCGCTCTTTCCAAAAATATCTGAATTATCACAGACTTTTTCATCTGAAATGGATCAAATTATTTACCAGAAAATAAGCCACATGACATTATTATTCATCTTATATTGTGTGACCAGTGGACAGGGCAATGATTCTTTGTTGAATTGAACCTGTAACTCAATTTATTCACAACCCTTCAGTTGTTGCCTGACTATGAATTTGCATTTCTAAAAGTATTTATTTCTTTTTTTCCTAATAGAGGGGAAGAGATTTTTTTGCTGCCCAAAACAAATTTAACAGCTGTGAGAGTAATACAGGTTACAAAAAAGATTAACACAAGGATCAATACACAATGTCAAATTTTGTCAATTTCTGAAGTTTGCCTTTAACAAACCTATAGGGTAAAGAAGAAGGATGGTAACTAGACAGTTGAGATACAGGAAACATCCCAAATTACTGGTCCTATGGGAAAAAAGATATGTCTAAATTTAAAAGTAAATGATTCTATATTATCAATAAAAATTTTTATGCCTCAAAGATTTAATTGCTGAAAATTTAACAACAGACATTACCACTGTAATTTTAAGCTTAAAAATTTCAGACGTACATGAATTAGAGTAACAATATGCTATTATTCTCTTTTTAAGCAAAAATTATGTATTTTTGGCATACTAGAAAGACTCGAATGAGAATTTCAACTATAAAAAGCTGTGGCTTCTGTTCTTAGGTCCTGACCCTATTAGAATATTTAGAACTCAGTAATAACATATCTTAAAAATATGTATAACGTCGGGGCACCTGGGTGGCTCAGTCGGTTGGGCGACCGACTTCGGCTCGGGTCATGATCTCGCGGTCCGTGGGTTCGAGCCCTGCGTCGGGCTCTGTGCTGACAGCTCAGAGCCTGGAGCCTGTTTCGGATTCTGTGTCTCCCTCTCTCTGACCCTCCCCCATTCATGCTTTGTCTCTCTCTCTCTCTCAAAAATAAATAAACGTTAAAAAAAAATGTATACATACATGTAATTATGTTTAAGTCTGTGGATGTGTATGTATTGCTTTAACAGAAAAAGATACTAATTTCTTTTCCACCTTGTTGAAGAGACTGATTTAACCATGTCAAAGTTCCAAAGAACTTTCTGGTTCCTAAAATTTTGAAGTAACTCAGTAATTTGAACATTCCAATTAACTAGGTAAATTGAAATATTCAGCTTTAAAACACAAATGCTATTGTTCAAATAGAAAAGACATAATGCAAGCTTTATAGCAATATATGAATCAGTTACTTTATCATGAGTATGAGGTAATCTGGTTTTAATGAAATATTCATTTAATTTACCCTCAAAAATTGTTTTCCACAGAACTGAATATAATTGACAACTAAAGTGTATTTCCAAAGATTTTACACTACTTTCTAAAGTAATGATCCTCCATAAAGTACCTAAAGAGAACACAAATTGAAAACGTTAGCTTATCCATCTTCATAAATCATCACTTGGGATCATTTAATGCTTAGTCGATGTGTGACAGTTGAAGTCACAGAAATATTTACCTAAAACCATCACTAATTTATCAGGAAATAAAAATGTGTGATTCTACTAGGAAGATGTTGGATGACTCCCTTTCCTACCCAGATAGCAGACACCACAACTTCAGAACACTTATGCCTGACATTGTACATCAAGCCTGACAATTCTCCTGGGATTTCCTAACACACATTTCCCTTAACCACTGGCGCCAAGAAGTTAAAAGGTCTGCACATAGATTGTAATCAATTCAGAAGTCAGGTAGGAATAGGAAAAGAAAAAACAAAAAAAACACAAAGCTAACAGGTGCGTAGCTGGTATTACATTCTTAGCAATGCAAAACAAAACCGACTAATGATGTTACAATTTTTTGAAGTCAACATTTAAATGAAAAAATTCAAAGAAAGAAAATGGGCCAAAAAAAGGGTAAAATGTACACACTACGTGCCAACATGAAATACCACGACATCATCCTTTGAGCTTTAACCATGAAAAGGGGAAGAAAACGGACAGGAAAAAAAAAAACACAAAAAACCTCTGAGTCTTTTAAAAGTAAGCTATTCATAAAGACATGAGCATTAGCAAGCAAACGTTCTTACCTTGGGCAGGATCCGGTGGACCAAACTCCAGAGAATATCGTAAAATGAAGTTATTGTTCCACACGTAGAGTTGGTTATCTCTAGGATTGTAATCCACTGCAGCAATATACTGGTATTGGTTGGGGAAAGGAACATCTACATACTCTCCTCGGTTTAATCGGGTATTGTAAATGTAATCAATTGCATTCTTGCCTGTTTCACTCTCATTGTCTTGATAAACTGACCTGACCACATAGAGGACTCCGCAGATCATAAAAGCATTTGATGCAGCACGTTTGTCATACACAGTCTCCCACGTTGCTTCAAATCGAAGAGTATATGGATTTAGTTGGCTAATAACTATCATTCCATTGTTCTGTTCAGTGGCATAAATGACCCATAAGCCATTTTCATCAACTGCTAGGTCGATATCAGTCTTTCCTCCCCATCTATATGGTGAGGTATCATGATAGTTGGCATAGTTAATTATGGCCTCTCCACTCTTAATTCTAGTCCTCAAGTCAAATTTCACAATATTCCTTGTTCTCTCTTTGTTAAAGAAGACAGCACCATCATATACTACAAATCCAGTACCATCTACTCGATTTGGAAGTTTATATGTTGTTGTTTGGCGACTGTTTTGGAAATCTTCTAAAGAAGCATATTCTATTAAAGTATCGGTACGATAGGGAGTCCAGGGCATGAAATAAATTTTATCTGCAGCCTGAAGAGGGTCCTTGCACCAAGCACCTGCCTTTTGTTCAGCTTCATATATACATGGTGAATCCACAATTGCTTTCAAGGTCCCAGGGCACACAAAAACTAACAGTCACAGAGAAAAGACAACAATTAAGCCAAGTTAAAAAATTAAACAGGCAAACACAAGTTTTAATGATCATAAATCAAAAGAGAAAAAAATTTGTTTTATTAACATTTGATTTTTTTGTAATTTATACTTAATACAAGTACCACCTTTCCTTCTTCAAGTTACCATAATCAATGTACCAGCATACAAAGTGGCTGGGGTTTGTTTTCGTAAGGGCAAACCTAAGTTTAAGATCATTCACAGCTAAGTTGACAATGTGCACTTTTGCTATGTGTTTTCAAGCTTTTGATTTGGTAATTTATACTTTAAAACTTTTAAGCTTTGTGCATAGCAGTGTACAAAATATTTAGTCCCAGCTTTGTATCCTCCTTCCCCTAGCACACTTATAAACCCTCAAAAAGCAAAACACCAAAATAAAGCAAATAAAACAAAAACCCAATGTGAAGGTTTATTTAGAACTTTTATAAAGTTAGACTGAAAACAAAGGTTCTTCAATTGAAGAAACGTAAATATTCGGAAAATGTAATTAGGAACAGAGAAAAGTAAATACAAGAAAAGCAGAGATGAAACGACCAGGAGACCCTGGAACCATGGCATGCTATGGAGAGGGTTCTGGAAGCCAGGCAGGATGACACTTTAATAATAAAATATCCAAAGGTGTCAGAAAAAGAGATAAAGGGTGAAAAAGAAACACAGAATGGAGGAGCAGCTCCCCCTGGCCGACTTCAGAATTTTTACCCCATCACCAGATTTAGCAGTCATATAATTTCACTGTAAACAGTCGACTTCTTTATGAGGTGCATTTATGAGATCCTGCTGATTACTTTAATGTCAGGAGTATTGTGGGGAGAGGGAAGGGAGGAGGTAACATCCATAAGGCACATAACAGGGAGCTGGGGTTCAGAATGTATACGTTATTTACCTTTTTGCTCCACTTCTATTTTAAGCATCGGAAGAGAAACAAAAAAAAAGTGCAAGGAAAAAAGAAAAAAGATTAAAATAAATTGACTATTAGTCTAAGACTGAATTCGTAATAGATGCTAAATATAGGAAGAATAAGAGCTGTACTACTTTGGATAAAGAGAAACACACAACAGGAAAACCTAGCAGGAGAAAGATTCTAAAGTTACATAAAAGAACATGGATCAATGATTTTAGTAGATTAAGGAGGCAATACAAATATGTTGGCATGTTGTTTCACTTAGGGTACCTGAATAAATAATGAAACTCTTCACTAATGCATGGTATATATACTCTTGCCTTTCCAAGTCGCTCAGCATTTTTACCAAGTTTTACTGTATCTATGTATGCTACAGGCACAAATGCATGCAAAGGTATATCATCCCCATCTATCATATGAACTCATTATTAAATTGATAAAAACAGGTAAGCATAACAACAGGAAAATATATTTATAAAAATAACTCAATTGTGGAGCTTAGGTCTGATTTAAAGAATACTGATATGGTTATATTTTAACATTCTTTTCTAAGATATTTATGTAAGAAGAAATATATATAATTATGTATCTTAGTACATTTCATTTTTTTAATCTTTCATTTCTAGAAAAATCCATTTTAATTATAAGGAAAAAATGCCTCCTTTTTGGAATAAATATATCTCTCCTGCTACCCCAATAAGGATTTTTAAGGGTGGGGTAACATAGTACCTTTCTTCCCCATTAAGAATTAGTAAATTTACTTATTTAAATTTTTGTAGGTTTTATATTATAAAATTCTTATTAAATTCTCTGTATCACATATCTCAAACTTGTAGTATTAAGTCTATTTTTTAAAAAAGTAAGCAAAATACATACAAGGAAAAAGCAAGCAGAGTAGGCAAGGAGAAAAAGGAAGAAAGAATTATGGTTAGCTTATTATGACATCGTCTACCATCATCAATTTACACAGAAAGCAAGCTAGCATGCAGCGACAATCATACCGAGCATTCAAAGCAAATACCTTGACTCCACAGACCCCATAAAAGGTAAATGCTTTCATAAAACAAACCTGATTAGTACAGTTATATGAGAAAAAAAAATCCTCCCTCCAAGAAGTCTAAAGAAACGGATTATACAGTTAGGAAGGTTGCTATGTAAGATTCTTCCTGGTAAATAGAATTGTAATAATAACAACCCATAAAACACTATTTTAGACTGTATGTAGGCCTTGAAGTATGTTGCCTGAATTTCATAAAGTGACCAGATTAATGTCTGTGATTCTCCCTCTTTCCTTATTAAAATGCGTTAGGGTGTGCTAATACTCCATCTCCAAATTGATTATTCAAAGATACTGTAGTTGCACATTTCATTAAGATGTCTTAGCTTGATTAATTTTTAAAAATTATAATAATTCATCAAGATTAAATACTGACCTCCTGAAATACCTCAGGGGGAAATATCACACAAATATTTTTGCCATAGGAATAGCGTGTATAACCTTTTGCATTACGCTACCACCTTCCCATCTGACTTGGGTCTACTTAACCACTTTCAGGAAACATACTTGCTCTACCATGTGTAACTCTGACTATATCAGGTAAAAGTAAGTTCAGTGTTACTGATACGAAACAGTTCTTTTTTCATAAACCACTAGTTCTAAACTTACTCCTCAAGGAAGAGCAATCTTATACCTGCTTAGAATCAATAACGGAAGGGCGTCGTGGGAAAATGAGCATAAGAGAAATCATTAGTGTTGTGACTTCTCAGTCTATATTTATATACAGATCTGTATTCTTTTTTTGAGGAAAGGATGATTTTACTGAGTAAATCAAGTAAATGTAAAGGATGGGAATAATACATTTTAAAATATGTTACATATTTAGAACAGAACTTAAAACAAGTTCAATAAAGAATTTATAAAGTATATTTGTTTTCTATAAATTGAAAATGGCCAGGCTTTATCATGTAATACACTAAAATGACAGTGCATTTACTTAGCAAAATATTAAATAGGGAATTCTTCTTTTGTGATTTAACTGATATCACATATTAAAGAGAATAAAATGTAGATAAATTGTACATAATTTATAGTTCTGATGAAAACAGAAGTAACACCCAAATGTAAAAATGATCTAAAAACTTTTGATGATTGATGAGTCACATAAGATATGGGTATTGAAAACAAAAGTCTTTATATTATGATTTTTATGAAAACTCAAAGGACAGATAGATATCTGTCAAACAAGCCCAAACTCCATCAACCCAGAAGAATATAAAAATACAATAAAATTAATAAAACCAGCATTCTTCTTCACATGCCAAATGTATATTGCAACTTGTCTTACAGGACTGTATGAATTAATTCGTAACAATACATTTACTATTCTATAGACCAAACATAAATACATGACCCACTAACATCAGTGGAGGACAACTACATGGATATGCAAGACACAAAATTGACCCAAACAAACTTAAGCCTACATACTCTGTACCTGAAGTGACACACTATTTCATTTTGAATAATATCACACTTATTCACGAAAAATATTTAATCAATAGTAATGGTCATTCTAATGAAGAAAACATAGCTAAAATTATGGCATAACTTGTATAATTTGATGACAATTTGAAAAAGAGGGCACAAAAACTGAAGCCAAATCTTGACTGTAAAATATGAAAGTATAATAATTATTCTCTTTTATCCTACAAGATCCTTAAGACTTCCTTTAAACACACATATATTCATTTACTAACATTTCTGTTAGCGATAAAAGATACTCTGGATACACACATTTTTGACACGGGCATTATCTGAGCAGGTGTAAATGTCACATATTATATTACATGTGCCTGTCCATAATAAAGAGTAAAACAAACAATAGCATTTCTAATAAACTCTGTTAAGTAAATTCATTTTAAGATTTTCAAAAATCATGGGAAATTTTTGGACATTTTTTAAAAAGGAGGATATAGTTTCAGATGTATGAATTCCTAGAGAATTTGCTTTGGATAGAAACTGGCATAAAGCCAGGTGGTAAATGACATATAATAAATGTTATAGTGACAATTTTTATCAGCTATACAAAGTTTAAGAGGGGTATGCAAATGATACAACGCACAAAACACTATTAAAACAAGGGGAAAGGGAAAAATAAAAGTGTAAGAGATGGCTATGACAGAAGCATAAAGAAACAAAATGAGAGGAAAATGGGGAAAAGAGGTAAGGAAAAACACGATCCTACCTAAGATCAAAACAATCTAAAAAGATCTTTTGCATTAAATTTTAATATTAGTGAAAACCATGCAATTTATAGTGTGTCACAACTGTACAGTATATAGGAATTATAATTCTATTTGTTCACATGGCATAATTTGAAAAAAAAAAAGCCAGACTTATTTCTGATTCGTGCAAACATCTAGAAAGATAACAGCAAATTAATTACTGGTTTTTTTGTTTTTTTTTTTTTTAAGGACAAAAACTAAAAAGAACAAATACTTCTCTGAGTATAGCTATTTGCAAGTTTAGTGCACAATATACAACACTTCTGGAGAACTGAAAAAGTAAAATTTTGAAAGTTAGATGTTCCAGAAGATATCCACATTTTTCTTTCTTAAACAGAGCAAGAAATAACTTAAGAGTCTGAAAATAATATTTGCTTAACACTGTTCTTGGTCTATAGACTAGGTTACAGGAACTGGCTCCAGAAAGACAATTCTTGGCAGCTCTGACTGATTCCACTGTTTGGGAATGGATGCTGTATTCCTTTTCTAATTTGAGGACAGAAACCATGATAAATTCAAATGAAAGCAACTTTACGGAACAAAATTTTGGTTAGCTCAAAAGAATACAGTATTCCTCTAGTGGCACAGGAGAATGATTATGTAAGCCACCAACACTACACATAAGAGAAATGGTATAAAGATCAGTGCACTCAGTAGGCTTCCAATCCTACAAATGGTATAGAAAATACTGAAAACATAAAAAGCATCCATTTCACAGTAACACAGGAACACAGAGCAGGGATGAAAAGAAAAGATAATCTGTGTTTGGCCTTTAACTGATACCCACAAAAAGCCAATTTATCAAAACTGTGGGCAGAGGAAAAAGAGACCACGCCTTCACAGGATGTGTAAGAAAGTATTACTACCATATTGGACATCCTATATCCATATGAATTCAGCCCTCTGGTTTTAGAAATATTGATAGTTTGGACATATAAATCTGTCAGAACTAGTGATCTAGTTGTTGAGGTTCTGGAAAAAGCAATTTCTTTATTTAGTTTAAATCTTGTTTTTTAAGGAGAGCAGTGTATAAAACTATCGCAAATCAATAAAACTGCTGTTAAAGAACTCTCAATTCAAATGCCTATGAATTAAGGTGACAGACACCTCTTGTTTTCCAGTAACGAAGACAAGAACACTATCAAACAAACTAGCCTGTGAAAATTAGGTAGTATACTGAAACTTTTAGTTGTCTAAAGTGCTTTTTTCTATTGAAAGTAAAGAATACAATTTATCAGTATGAATTCTGAAATTAGGAGGAGAACTACACAGAATTAGAGCATTAGCTAAAGACTACTTATGAAATTTCCAACTAAATTTTAAATGTCCCTCTACAGGATCTAATGGATGTTGTCAAATTAAAAATGGAAGTATAATCAAGGCTTTGTTATGTCTATTTTATTTCCTGTTAAGATTTCAACACAATCTGGTAAAGAAATGCTCCTATAAGGACAAGGAAACAAAACAGGAAAGCACTTGCCTCAGTTACTACAATGGTAGCTTTTACCAGGCACTAAAGTTACCACGACAGCAGGTAGCCATTCAAGTAGCTCACGATTAAAACCAAAGTCAATTCCTTCTTTAGAAAACTGTGAGCCAAACCAATTTGTCAGCAACTGGTATTGGGCAAAAGTACAGATTTCTATCTGCCCTACTGAATAGCTAATTCAAGTTTGTTTTCTGGAAAAACACTAGTCTTAAAAGCCAAACACTTAAGAACACAGACAGACACTTGGCCAGCATCACACTATGGCTTCCTTCCACACTTCATGAAGCTAATTGGAGGCCCGAGTCTGTTAGTGCTCTGCATGCATAATGGTTTTGTAGGCCATAAACATATGCTTCTTTCACATGTGTAGTCTTTCAGCATCAACGAGGAATGCTAGAGAAAGTGAAAACTACAAACTTCATACTTACTGTAAGGGACACATTCATACTGGACTTCAAGATATTTGTATGTTCCAGGACATGGATCAGGAAATACATCTGACCCAGTAACTACTATACACTGTGTTCTATTGTTGCACCTGGAAAACAAAACAAATCAAATTTGTGTAACGTAATCACTGACTTGTTTGTTTTTAATAAAGAAATCTAATAAAGAACTGATCCACATTTTCTTTAAGCAACTAGTACCATAAAACAACAACAAAAAAATCAACTGATACTAGGTTGCTCTACATTATTTTAAATAAAGAGCTATAGGGGCGCCTGGGTGGCGCAGTCGGTTAAGCGTCCGACTTCAGCCAGGTCACGATCTCGCGGTCCATGAGTTCGAGCCCCGCGTCAGGCTCTGGGCTGATGGCTCGGAGCCTGGAGCCTGTTTCCGATTCTGTGTCTCCCTCTCTCTCTGCCCCTCCCCCGTTCATGCTCTGTCTCTCTCTGTCCCAAAAAAAAAAAAAAAAAAAAGTTGAAAAAAAAATAAAGAGCTATAAAAATCCTATTTTTCTTTTTGTTGTAATATTTCTATACCATGGGCCACACTAAATTTTAACTCAAAGTAAAAAGGAAGCAACTAACAGTTCTCTATTATTCTATTACACATTTAATTGGAATTTTTAGCATATTAAACATATACTAAAAAAAAACTTAACAGTACAGTTGTATTTAAAAATTAAAATAACAATTAAAAATGATACCATGAACAGAAACAGAGTCATAAACTGAATAGCTTGAAAGTAAGTTTTGAGAACATACTGAAACAAAGAAGGAGCCAGGTTTTTAAGTTTATTCTCTCAATCGGTTTTGTGATAAGTTTTGTATTCCAGGCACTTTCTACATTCTTCCATACCAGATCCCAAGTTCATAGAGCACACCTTCCATGCTCTGGCTTGATATATGACAGGGCACATTTTAAGCAGTTAGCACAGTGCCTGGCACATACTGTGTCTAAGACTGTTGTGACTCTTGTTTCGTTCACAGACCACAATGCGCTCACACTAAATATGGCATCACCATGAACCTAGATTCTTCTAAATTAATGCTCTCTGAAATGAAACATGGAAGAGAATGGCACTAACATGATGTCTATCATGCCCTATTTATTACTATTGGAAGTATTCTATTTCTGTGTTGTGAATTCATGGAGAGTATTAGGATTAAGGTAGAATTTCAGGCAAGATGATATTCATTTGAGTTCTATAAATTTCTCAAAATGTTCTTTTTATAAGCTTTATAAAGGCAGGAACTATTCCCCTTTATAATTTGACTTGATTGCAACTCAACACAATGTAATGTTTGCATGGTTTTATTATATTTTCTGATAGTACCTAAATTAAGAAGGCCAAGCAAGCAGAACAAGAGCATTATAACAAAATTTATTCAACAATTTGAATATCAGATATTCTACAGTGCATAAAATAACCAGACTATAAAATGGCAAGTAAAGAATGAAAAAGCGGCTCAGTTGTTTTGTTTGTTTGTTTTTTTGTTAGCATGACAACTAACTAAAGGACAGCAGAAGAAGAACTGCATTAAAAGGGATAGGTATGTTAAGTCAGGCACCTTAAGTCAGAGCCATCTCAACTCAAACCAGGTGGATTCATCCTGAAGAGCAGCAAGACCTGAAAACTTCTACAGGACCAAACAGGTACATTTATAGGTCAAGGTATATACAATAAACTTCAAACAAAAGTCTTAAATATTACATAAACTATAATATTACTTGTACAGATACAAATGATAACTTTTACCACAATTAATCTAGAATACTGTATGCCATATATTTTTTAAACTATACCATATAAAATAATTTTCAAAAGCGTGGACAATGTAAGTGGTGCAGTGTCACATTCTTAGGCAACATCATGTTTTACTCTTGTTATCTGTATTTCTCTTCAATTGGTTCAGTCATTTGAAGAAACGTGCCAATGATTCTCCACTAGTGTAAATGAATTATTTTAACATGAATCACAGAACCAATTATATATCTTAAAATTTTAAACAGCAGATGAATTTTAGATTCCTCAATAAATCAGTATCTAATAGTTCAACTAATGGTTCATTTTCCTCTTTCTTAGATTTTACAACAATCAAGTTCACCACTTTGTTCAAGATCAAGTTTCTTGATCTTCCAGGATCAAGAGACTCAACCACTACCTGTCCTTATCAAAAACTAAAGTGCTTTTATTTCCTTCCTTATATTTATTCATACCTGCAAGGACCCCCCTTTATCTCATTCCCACACCTTTAAGAAACAAACAAATCCAAACCCCTATGAGTTAGACTTCTCTTTTCTATATTCCCTTGGTATACATTTTATAGCCACTCAACAAAATCCTGCCATGTTTTTGGGTAAACATGGTTAAAGTAAGGGGACTGTACTTAAGGATGAAATGGACCAAGAGTGTGAAGGATTTTGGACCAAGTGTGTGAAGGAGGATATAGCTCAAAGGGTTTGGGAATTTATCTCATTTTTCAAAAATAAAGATGACATTGATAATTATCCATTTTTCCCCAGATGATCAGATAAGTATGACTGCAATATGAAACCAAAAATATCTTTATTTCATATTTTTCAATGTCACAGGATGTTTGCAAGAAGTATATAAAGGACAAGTATTTCTGCTTCCATTACATTTTGTTTAAAAGAGACCAACACCATACAATGAAAAATAATTGCTCATATTTACTTTTTCAGATCTTTTTGTGCATTAGTTACCTGACCACAGCTATAAGTTCAAATTAATGTCAAAAGCAATTACCATAATTTATATCAACCACATTTTAATTTCTTTTAATAATCACATTGTACAAAAACACTTTAAGACAGAAAAAAGTGTTATAGAGCCATATTTGTAAGTAAAATTGAAGGTAAGGAGGCTTAATGGAGTTCTTGCAAATAAAATTATATACATTTATAAAATTCATAGTTTCCCATGATGTCAAAAATGTTTCTTTTATACATCAGGAGTACTAGAAATTAATCTTGAGAAAAAGTGAAATTTAGGGGCTAAAACAGTAAAGTGTTAGCAAGAAGAGGAAAACAACTGTAAGAAGTATAAAACTATCAGATTTGCATACCGGTATCTTGCCTCATGGCAAAAAAAAAAAAATACTGAAGCTTTCAGAGGACCAAATGATGGAAATAAAATACCACTATGTACATTCATTTGTGAATGAAGCGAGAGCCTTAAGTTTCCAAATTGAGTAAGTTTGGGGACACAAGAGGAAAGAAAATTCCAATGTGAGCTGTTAGGACTCAGAAAAATCTGAAAACTCCTTAACCAGTATATTGTTAGTAAGATTGTAAAACTGTAAACTGCTATCATTTAAGAAGATAGGGAAAGAGAAAGCAATTAGCCACAGAAGCAAAGTAAATTCCCACCAACTGCTCTGCTTCAAGTTTTCATTCTAATGAAAATGAAAAGGTACAACTAAGCCAAGAAAAGAAAGGCATTCAGTTGCTTGTATTCTCAGTCCTGGGCATAGTCCCTGCATCATGTTCTCCTTCTTCCCCTACGGAAGAAGACTTACTGGTAAAGGTATGGCTGTATTAACCATCACATTATCAGCATATTTTGGTAATACTATGTGGATTCATTATGTTAAAAATGACTTTTCTTACATGTGGAGCGTAAAAATTAAGTATGAATGAGAATAAGGCAGAAGAATAAAGTTTTTTTTTAAATAGGTGGATTTTTAGTTACGACTTGAATACAATCACTGTCATAAAAAATTAATGCTACATATATTTTAAACACTTCAGATTTAAATAACTGATCTTATTTTACTTTATTTTATTTTGTATTTGTAAAGATGCACAGATGAATTAAAATAGTCAAAGCACTGACTTTCAAAATGTGGTCCTTAGACCAGGAGCACCAGCATCAACTGGGAACTTGTTAGAAAAACACGCTCAGGTCCCACCCAAGATCAACAGACTAGGAAACTCCAGAGGCAAATAACTAACCAGCACTCTGTTTTTTAACTAGATCTGCAAATGATTCTGGCATATGAGAACCACTGTGTTAAGACAAGTCAGACTTTGAATAAATATATTTGGAAACTCATGCTTTTTGCTCTATAAATCTTATTAAATTACAAATGAAACAAAATCATTAAGCTATGAGTATAATTTAAGCAGCAAGTTCTTAATAGAGTTTACAGTGTTAAACATGTCTTCTTCTCTTGCTAATTTTATTCAAAAGAATCAAGGGTTTTAGCAGCTGCAATTTTGAGCAAGCAGGCTAGTTATTTATCCATAAATTCCTAACATGGAGGGTCTATATTAGTATAATTTCTAAGTACAGGTATACATGACCTGTACACCCATTTTTAACAACTAAAGGCAAGTATAATCTTTTCCTAATATTTGCTAGCCAATGAAAATTTCTAACACTAAATAAATCTGGAAATAAAATTTTTGACAATCTATGAAAAGACACTATGTTTCCTGGAAGGATGTCATTAAGAATGACAACAACAAAAAGATCCACTGTAATCACTGTAAATTTTTCTATATATAACCTTCGACTTCTTTCTCAAAATAAATTTTAATACGTGACTAAACTACAGGAAGACAATATATCATTTTTAGAACTAAAGGGGCATAAAAGCAGCCCTTGCAAATAATAACACCACACAGTAAATAAATGTGGAGGTACAGAATAAGCACTCTGTCTCAAATTCTAAGCATTTAGTCATTTTTAATATTCTAAGCATACTTCCAAAAATTTCCAGAAGTTGGCATGTATAGACAAAAAGCTAATTTCACTGATGTGAAAAACATCAGTGTTTTAAAACCTCTATCAAAATTTTCACCTATATTAATATTTCTACACATTATTTTAGATTGCAACTTTCTATCATATTGAATATTTTTTCCTCTAATTTTCTTACAAATGTAAAAAGCAAAGTACAACATTCATCCTGAGAACTCCATGTTAACTAAAATAAATCCAGTAATAAATGCTTTATAACATTACCAAATTCAAACACCAGAATAAAAGTATTTTCTTACATTAATATTCATAAAACTTATATTTTAATCATAAACTCATCCTCTACCATGAAGAAAATCCTAAATCCTACTTTATAGGTCGTAAAGCTGCTTTTAATGGAGCAAAAACCCTGAATTTTAAAAATCAGTTTAAAATTCATTCCTGCAAGTCTTTCTACTCTAAATGAAAAAAAAAATTCTATTTGGGAATGAAGTCATTTGTACATCTCAAAATCTTAAGAAAATAAACCCGCATGATTTTGGAGATTAATGCTTTATTAGTTTACTTCTCATGCATAAAAGTATGCTGATAGATTTGTTTTTTTTTAAATTTAGAGTGTAACATTTAAAGTCAGTGATATTCTTCAGGTTTGTGCATAATATGTAAGAGAAAAATACAAAGTATCTAATGAATCTCTTAACCATTACAATTAGCAGATAGTAAAAGTTAAAGTATTAAAACTGTGTATTTTACCTTCCAGATGTAATCAATATTCTCAGATTTCAATATTAACTTTCAAAGCATCCACAATCATTTTTAAAATTAGGATAAACGTTGCCAACAAAAAGGTGTAGTTGATGAAAAGGCATTTTATAAATGTGTATTATCATTAATTTACATACTACTACATGGAAATTACCTTAGAAACTGTCATGCCCAAATTAGCAGTACTTTGAAGAAACATTATCTTTTTTATTTTGGAGATAATAGTGAGTCATCACTAATGAAATATTAATAATGCAAACAAACTATTAATATGTTGCTTTTCCTTAATCTTTTAAAACTGAATGAAAGAGGGCTCAATGCACACATTACTTATAATCTGGGAATAAAGTATAAAAAACAACAATATAGCATATCATTTGACTCTGTTCAGAAGCGGAGTCATTTGCTATTTGGGAAGATTAGTGTTTAGAAGCAGAGGCTTGGGGTGCCTGGGTGGCGCAGTCGGTTAAGCGTCCGACTTCACCCAGGTCACGATCTCGCGGTCCGTGAGTTCGAGCCCCGCGTCGGGCTCTGGGCTGATGGCTCAGAGCCTGGAGCCTGTTTCCGATTCTGTGTCTCCCTCTCTCTCTGCCCCTCCCCCGTTCATGCTCTGTCTCTCTCTGTCCCAAAAATAAATAAACGTTGGAAAAAAAAAAAAATAGAAGCAGAGGCTTTAGAATCAGAAAAAACCCTGCAATTTAAGTTACAGTTTGTCTGCTTACTTAAACTATGAGTCCGTAAGCAATGTATTAAACCTTTGAGCCTTCTTTAGAAGTTTGTTTTTAAGGATAGATAACACAGGCAAACTCTCTGCACAATGCCTCAACAAATATGAATTACTAACAACAATAAATACATCAACAATAAGTACACTCCTTTCTAGAAGATGGACACAGATTTGCAAACCTTAAAGGGGCAGAGTATCTTTTACTGCTCCAGAGTAGTTCCTACACTACACAAATGATTTCCTGTGTACAGCTTTAAAAGCAGGCCCACTATTCATGCAAATTTGTTTCCTTTCCAACTCTAATCTTGAATTGTACAATGCCCAACAAATTGCTTTTACTCTACTTTTGATTATCTTATGCTCATTATTACACTTTACCAAGTGCAAAGTATGGAGATGAGATTCCATGTGTAATCTATTGTGAGAGGTGTTTTAATCAATAGCCTTGTTCTGCTGATTAAGCAGGGGCTTCTGTTTTGGCAAGATAACATTAGTTTCTCCAGTCATGCTCCAAAAACCATTGGGAATCTTCAGCAGATCATTAGATATGCTACAATAAAGCTTTGGTACATTCTCTTTTCTTCCTTAAATTACTTCTTCACTGTCCCATCATTCCCTGTCTCGATGGCACTGCATTATTATTGCATCTCCCCTGAAACTTGCACTAGAGCTATGTCTCCAGGCCATAGGATGCCATTTTCAATTGAAGCTTCTGCTTGAAAATATAAATTAAGAAAATTTCATTATCTCCTGCCAGGGGCCATTATTCACCACAGTTCTAAGGAAGATTAAAAATGCAAAATCTACCGACTTGAACAAATACTCCAACATTCAACAGAAAAGCTCAGTATATCATGACAGAAACTAAAAATTAATGTTTGCTGAAATTTGGAGTCATCCTCTAGAATCAGTCCAATTCTTTATTGAGCCTATAGGTTCAGGGAAGATTGCTTCAACAATTTCAGTCTCTTCGTGGCATCTGTTACGTTTTAAATTCAATTAGAAAATACTAGCAATAACAGCTCTGTTTTCTTTCATGAGCAATCTTCTATCTTAGTTAAAACCGCTCACTTTTTGGAGACAAAATAAATGCTTTCAAGGTACCGGGGCATCATGTGATGACACTCCTTTCCAAAGTGCCATGTATAAGCAGAACATTCACTAGAGCACGCTGGAAGGGTTTAAACCACATCCACATGGGAGATTATTTCTTTTAAATGAATACAACACCTACAGTTGAATTACTGCAACTAAATCCATTCTCTCATTAAAAAAACAGAGTCTCAATTACTAAAAGAAACCCATTATCTTATGTCTGTAAGTAAACTTTATTCTCCTCAAATACACAAGAGTAAAAAAATCTAGAAATGTTACTATGTTTCTACAAAGGGCAAAAAATAAAAAGAAACAAAAGAAAAAGGACACTATCAGCCTATACATTTTCTCTGGAGGTGATTATATGCCTGGCACTTAATAGAAATTCAGTAATTGTTTTTGAATGAATGAAATGATGAATGGTTAGCCTGGCTATTTCTGCCTGTAAATAAACACAGTTAGTAGAAAATAAATACCACACATCCAGTTTTGCTTCAATCAGATGAACCTGATTCTCAGAGAATTGTGTCAATTTGGACATAATTTTGTTTCATGAAGGCCAATAATACAGCACTTAGGAGATAGACTAAAGGCAGAGGAAGAAAGTACCCTTTAAGCTTCCAAATCACTTCATGCACTAACAATTCCAAAAGACCAAGGAACGTATAGTACTATAGGCACTAGAACGCCTCTGACCTTTTGAGTCTACATTTAGAATAAATTTTTATGCACATAATATGAACAGGTAAGTTCCAATGCAAACAGATTTACTCAAGAAAACTGACGGGATAAAAAAGGAGTTATGTTCCAAGATATAAGGTGACAATCATTTTCACAAATCAAAGAGGGAAACCAAGTTGAATGTTACATCAAACCTCTTATTTTATTATTGTATACAATGCTCTTTTAGCAGCTAAACTTCTATTATATAGAGCTAAGGAAAGTGGGCTCGCTCTCTTTAAATATTTATTAATGATGATTTGTGAGCCTAACTAATTGCTAGGTAAACATAACATTAGGAAGCCAAATGGTGTGTAATTATTATGGTAAAAGAAGAGGTGTTCTATAGTAATGTTCCCATTTGTCACATAACTATGTTCTCATAATTTATTTAATAATTTGTGTATTCTAGAAGATTTCTACCCATCACGGTATTTAATTCTTTAAGCATGTTAAAATATTATACTTGAAGCATTACAGAATATGTCTTGTTAGAACTATTTTAAAGTCACCGAGGTAAAGCTAAATTATAGAAATAAAGTTACTACTAGAATCTCTAGGAAAATATGCTTGACTATTAATAGTACTTTCATGGATACATAATTTGGAAAAAATAATTTCTATTCCATTTAGTTTCCTATATGCTGGTGTTCTCAAAATTTTTCAAAACATTCCTGATTTCAAAAAACAACAACAACAACAAAACTGCCCCTCTTACTAAACCTGTGCAACTGTATTTGAAAGAAAAAGGTATAGAAAAAGCCAATTTATTAATTGGATAACCAGAAGCAAAAATACAAAATATCTTTCTGTACTATCAATATATAAACATAAACCTATTTGACTAAAAAAGTGTACAGTGTGTAACATAAATAGACAAATAAATACCAGGTAACCCACAGCAAGTCAACAAAAGCTCTGACAGTAAAATCCTGTTTAAGCCCATGTCCAGAATATCGTCATTCCGTTTTTGAGTACGATAAAAACAGGAATAAAATAAAAGTGACACCTTCCACAATCACTTTGTGTCTGAATAAAATACTGTATCAGGAATTATAACCAGAAAGTTTGCATATGTTAATATTTATAGTTAAATTTGCATCTTAGAAACTTAAAAATATTCCTCAAAAATTCCACATTAATTACAAAAATAAGCATTTGAAATGGCAGTGCGGACTTGCTAAAAACAACTTACTATGTTTTAGAAACCTCTGAAATTCCTTGCAGTTTTTACTGGACCTTGGGGTCAGTTTAATGCAAATTAGGCTTGACTCACTCAGAGCCTTATTAATCCAGTGCAAAATCTCTTGTTTGCAGAAATGCACATTCAACATAAATGTGCTTGCTTTTATTAGCAAAATAAGAAGTATTTATTTACAAAGCATGCCACTGAGACTAAGTTTCATTCACAGGGTCATCAGGTCTAACTACTTAATGAAAGGAATAAGATAATTCAAGTGGGGATAAAAACTATAAAATTTTGAAATACTTAAAAAATATCGCTTCTATGTCCAAATTTTCAAGACTACTGCTTTAAATAATTCAAAAATTTATTATGACCTGTATCAATTAAAAGCAATTATTTATAAAAATGTTAACCTACTACAGTTTGCACTTGCAGAAACTATCACATTTTTAACAAGGGAAATAGGAAATCGCTTTGGGATGCCCTAGTTAGATTAAATTAGCAAGAAACTTGTTACCAGACCATATAAAAGACACAGCCTAATACGACATGACCTTGCAGAGCCTTGGAGCCAATCTGTGATGTTCTTCCTTCCTATAACCCTTGCTAATTATCTGCAAAGTTGCAGACCCTTTTGTCGTGGGTTATTTTTCTTCAAATTGTGAGGGGATTTTTGGTTTCTAAATATTTAATTAGTCTTGTTATGGTATGAGAATTGTTGTACATGGCAAGCATTTCGATTTTCATACTCTATTCCTTCTAATTATCCTCAGATTTAGATTGGTCATCCCAAATCTTTTCCTTTTGTAATTATTTACTTCTTAGAGATCATTCTGTGAAGAAATATTTCCACTCTTATGGCTCTTCTTTTTCACAAATGGCTTTTCTGGTCCGTTAATTACCCGCTCAGAGGATTAGAGTTTAAGATAATGCAAAAGAACCTGCAACTAAAAGGAGTTTTAGAGGACAACAGTGAGTAAACTAGATTTTTGTCATCGCTATTTTAAATTCACCTTAAAGATTACTCCCTTGGTTTGGGATAGGATTTTGATAAACAAGAAAATTATGCCATAAATACATTTTTTGTTTCCCAAGATGTTTGATGGGGCATCATTTGGTCAGTATTATAAATCTCTACATATAAAACAAACACGTATCTGGTCTAATTGACAATTAATATAATTTCTGCTTTTACAGACCTCACTTTGATTACAGCACAGCAACAAATGTTCGCAGAACTCCTATACCAATTAAACTGCAAGCAAAGAAATAAAATATTAAGACTCTCATAGCGTGGCTTTAAAAAAATTTCCATTTATGCAAATCTTAAGACTAAACATAACTTTTGCTAAAGCATTTAACTGACTCAGGAAAAGTTTTGTCATTTTTTAATGAAAATGACTACATTCTATATAAGTGCCTTGATTTTTTTTTAATCAAGAGGCAAGAAAACACTGCTATTCTTTACCTGAAGTGAATTCTTTTGGCATAAAATCTTTTACATATTTTACTACTATGATTTCCTCATCAAAAATTTTCAGCTAAGTCCACTTTTCTTACATTACTTTTATTTTAAAGCAATCGATTTTACTCACGCAACTTATGAAATATTTTGGTAGTAAAATATGTGACATAGCTTTTAAACAAATGTATAGGAATGCCTTGTGTAAAAGGAGACGCAAAAGAATGAGTGGTTATCTTAATAATACAAATTGAATAAATTAATGTTGGAGCAGAGTATATAGAGTTAATATTTCTCCAAAAGGTCAACAAAGGGAAAACACTGTCATTCTGAAAACAAAGTGCTACATAATTGTTCTAAAAGGTATGGATGCTTTTATTATCTAGTTTTAATGTTGCATCCCATAAAAACCATTATCTGTGTTTTCCTTATGTTGTTCTTGCTCATCTAGAAAGATGCACCAGAACAGACTCCTCACAGAAATTACTATGTATATATCTTGAACTATTTCTTTCTTAATATGAAGCACCATATGAAGGACCTTAAGTCTCTGAGGCAGAACATTTTTAGAGCTGAGGACACTAGGCTACTAGCGTTGAACTGCTGTTTTCCATCTCACAGCGGTGCTCTCTATACAAGTCTAAGAGTAGCAACTTGTTGTCTTGTACTTAAGTGTGAGGGAGGCCAACACATTTGCAGGAAGCATCAGGTAAGGAGGAGGTACAGAGAAGGCCAACACATAAACTATGCTGGCCAAACAGTATAATATACTTTCTTCCCTGATTATCCAAACCGGAAGTGATCTTTGTCTCCTTTCCCTATGGCAGGAATGGTCTATATAACTAATTTGGCAATTAGTCATATTCTACTTTGTGTCATCTCTTGTATAATTCACATTTTAGTTTTTATTTAACTTGGTAAGTATGTTCCATGTTTAGAATTAAGTGATATACTCGTTATGTTTTGTTTACATTCTTTTGTAGACAACCCCTAAGAGTGCCGGGCACTTATTTGTATCAGGTCTTATTTCTAGGACACTAGTCTTCCCTCTCCAGTTAGATGTTGTTAAGTTTCTTTTAAATCCACCAGAATGCCCAGTCTTGTTTACAGCAACAAGTACTCACT
This sequence comes from Puma concolor, assembly GCF_028749965.1. Classification (NCBI taxonomy): domain Eukaryota; kingdom Metazoa; phylum Chordata; class Mammalia; order Carnivora; family Felidae; genus Puma; species Puma concolor. The sequence goes on along the minus strand of NC_141674.1, from coordinate 69,069,200 downwards.
CAATAAATACTTTCTAAGTTAGAATTCTCACTCTTCTATTTTTTTATTCAGGTTTTTTTTTCTTTTAATCAAAGGGACAACTCAAAATGTCCTGTTGATACATACTAGTTGTCATTTCTTTAATAAAAACTGTGGAAATTTTGTACAGATGTTTACCTAACTGTTCTGAAACACAAGAGATGAAAAACAATAAAGGCAAAAAGCTGGAACCACAGACTCATGGGATACTCTTAGCAGTAGAGCAGGTGTGGAAGGCTAAAAACAATCCTTAATACCTATAATCTGAATATAAATAATTGAATTCATTAGAGACTCTATAAAGAGGTGGATACTTTGTGGTTCATACACTCTCAAAATTAATGGAGTCTCACCTGACTGATAAATAATATGGCAAATTTCACTGGCTTACTTATGATAAATCAGAACTAATCTTTAATCATGACAAAATATTCATAATCTAATCCTTTTATCAAATTGACTATCACTGCAGGAGTCTCATGTGTTTGCACAATTAAAAACCCCGTGTTAGCTGTATATAATAAGGCATTACATTTGATGCAAATCCTTTTCTATTGAAATAAGTGCCAAGCTGACAGCAGGAAGTAGCTGATAAGAAAGCAACAAGGCATTGCTCATGGCATTCTTGATAACTGAACACCTACCTACTCATAAGCATTCAGTCTTCAGCATATTAACCCAAAGTGCTCTTTTTCTAAAAAAGCACAGATCAAGGGAAGTGTCCTCTTACTGCAATTCAGTCTCAAGGGCAAGAAATTATCTATAAATAGATAGATGACAGATAAAGAGAGATAGAGAAATAAATAAATAGGAAGGAAGGAAGGGAGGGAGGGAGGGAGGAAGGGAGGAAGGAAGGGAGGGAGGAAGGGGGGGAGGGAGGAAGGAAGGAAGGAAGGAAGGAAGGAAGGAAGGAAGGAAGGAAGGAAGGAAGGAAGGAAGGACACGATAATTTAATATCCACCTGTGATTCTGGCACTAGAAACAGCAATATAAGACATCATATGCTATTACACTCTAGGTGTAGAAATACCTACAATTTTGAAAGCATAGTAATACCCTAAATAAGCCAGACCAAATAATATCTATGCAGAAGAAAATGAAGAAGTGGATGTGAAATTGTGTATTACAGTTCTCTGCTATAAAAAAACGAAGTCGTCGTTTCAGAATTAATACGAAGGACCTGAGGCCCTAGTGTCATTTGCCATGTTCACATTACAGGGTTAAAAATGTATTTTTTAAATACATGGTATAGAACTATTCCATATTTTGAGAAACATAAAGAACACAATCTTTGAAAGATCCTTTCTTCCTTAGCCTAAGTACAAGGGAGAATTAAGAATGTCCAAAAGGAAGAAGCAAGCTGGTAAGATGCTTCAGAGTATAAAAGTTTGAGAGGGTGAGGTCAGAAGTTGAATAACTCCCTAAACAGAGCTACTCAGTATTCCCTCAACATATAGTATATCTTCCCACCTCAGGATATTGCTCATCACTTTCCCTTCTCCATCAGGTTTTGGAAGTTTATTGTGCTGAGAGATTTGGTATCATACTTATTTCTGTACACATCTCATCTTCTTCACCAGACTACATCTTTGAGGGGTTCACGCTCAGTTTAAGAATCCCTGAAATATGTGCAGTGCCTAATGCTGTGTCTTAGTCTAAAATTTATTAATTCTATAAACATCAGTCTGTAGGCTTGCAAGTATATATTCTTACTGGTTGTTCATAAATACCTTTACAGTGTTCGGCACATTAGCTTGTACATCCTGCAGCTCAGTAATTATTTGGGAGCATAAATCAATGAATGAAAGATAAAATACAATTTTCAGAAGTCAAGCAGAGTTCCATAGCCATAGGACAGAAACCAAATTAAAACGTTTCTGATTTACATGGTTTGTGTAAGTTTTTAAAAACTACAATGAGGGGCGCCTGGGCGGCTCAGTTGGTTAAGCGGCCGACTTCGGCTCAGGTCACGATCTCAAACTCCGTGAGTTCGAGCCCCGCGTCGGGCTCTGTGCTGACAGCTCAGAGCCTGGAGCCTGTTTCAGATTCTGTGTCTCCCTCTCTCTGACCCTCCCCCATTCATGCTTTGTCTCTCTCTGTCTCAAAAATAAATAAACGTTAAAAAAAATTAAAAAACAAAAAACAAACAAAAAAAACTACAATGAAGGCAGGGCCTTCCATTCCATGTTATATTCCTAGCCGGAATTAGCTTCCTATCAGTAACTTGTCTGAAAGGCTCAGTTCGTTGTGACCTATAAAATGTTAGACTCAAGAGCTTTAAAATACCGCTAACACCATGTACAGGCTTGGGAGTACAGGGCTGTGTGTTGTGAAGCAGCAACGCCACGCCGCTGAAAGCTGACATGCAGTCCTGGGCCACAGATATAAACAGGGTAAGCATATTAAATAATGGATGCCTAGGAAAACATCTTTATCACTGCAGACGAAGGGCAAAAGGTACACTTTATTACTTCATGCATAGTAAGACCTATTAAGCTAATCTAAGTTTTTTACATGTCTTATACAAATAGGATATCTTAATTTAATAAACTGTATTTGAGGTTGCATAATTTACAGTGTTAGAATTATTTTTATTTGCAAAAAAGTATTCTAATCCTTAAAATACTACACTCAATGCATAACATTACATATTTTGTTAGGAATCACAATTTATTAAGTGTATTTGATATATCATCATTAAGAAAAGAAACACGAGAAGAGCTTTGCGACTGCTCTTATCTTTGGCCCTTCAACTTTCCATTTCAACAACCTCGTTAAGGTCAAAGTGTCATGAGAATGTCTGCCCACTTTTAAATCTCTACAGTCTCGGCAAGGCAAAATCTTTTGGGTTCAATCAGGAGTGCTTTCTTTTTGTATTCAGCTAAAAAGCGTAATAGCACCACAAAGGTCGGCATATTACCTTTATTAAAGAAAAAGGATCACATGACAAAGATAAAATGCCACTTGTAGACCTGAATTGGGCAATTGGGGGGAGTGGTTAAAACTACTTTAGTGTTTGGTTGCCAGATTCCTACAATGTATGTAACCAGTACCACTGACAGGACTTGTTTTTATATTTATCATCAGTACCTTTCTCAGGTTGGGTAACATGGGAAGCAGAATTTGGGGCAGAGATCTCTGGGAGGCTCACAGCTCTTGGAACTATCAGGGAAGCGGGACTGGGGAGAAGTCTAATGCAGTTGCAACAAAGGCCCCTCAAATTCCTCAGGGAGGGAGCTCTGGAATTGGGAGGGCCCTTCGGAGCTGTGTCAAAATGAAGCAAAAGATGAGGAGGCAAAGCCTTTGTACTTTGGCATTCGGTGAGGGCTGCCTCTGGGGAGAAGGGTTTAAGATCCCTTCAGTCCGGGGGGTCCTGGGCGGGGACTCACAGAGAGCCCATCAGCAGGCAACAGCCTTGGCAGCTGAGGGAAAGAGTCCCCCATCCTGAATGGGGAATCCGAGGGCACACCACGACAGCCACTATAACACTGTACTTGTACAGAGTTTAATGAATTGTTTTCAAAAACAGTTCTTTTAACGTTACTTCTCATTTTCACAGATTTTATTGTATTGCATCTTCTTGTACACACTGACATGTCAATCCTGTTTACTAAGCGATATTCAAAGGGTTTCCTATAGAGCAATGAACCTTAACAGGCAGCTTTTAATTGGCCCACATAGGCAACCGCATTACTATTAATTCCACAGCTACGGCATAAAATAAAACCATTGCTTCTCAAACTCTAGAGCAATTAGACCTCTCGGCTATTTGGCTAACTCTGCTTCATGATACCCAATGCAGTTAATTATATTTTTTGATGTTAATAGTCTCTGTCAGTCTCAAGCATAGCTTCTCTTTGATGAATATTTAAATTATATTTGAATAAAAAATAATCTTGGTTACATTTCATATTCAGTAATCATCACAGCTTAATAAAGGTCTACTCGTCAAGGGTGGAAATAAATGGCAATGCACATATAAAGGTCTCAAATCAACTTACCAGATAATGTATTTGTAATGACCATTATCTATCTCTCTGTCTAACATACCTGTTTATTTACATTTCCAAAGGGTAGAGTCTCATTCACCTAACAACCCACAAATAGATTTCAAAAGTTACTTATAAACATTCTTTTAAATTATATATACAGAATCCCATGAATTAACAATGAGAACATCTTAGGACTGGGTCATAAGATAATTTAATGTATGAAAAAAAATACGAAATTATAACATGTCCTAGAAAAATTGGCATACTTTCCCTTGCCTCCTCTTGATGCATTGTTTTGGAAAATTCCAAGAGTAGTAAGAAAAAAAAAAATGTTTGATTTACTAAAAGACTTTTTGATTACGGATCTCATGGACCTGAAATCATTACTAAAGAAAAGTAACTTAAAAGTCATATTTTTCCTCCATAAGATTCTTGGCTGCGATAGGAGTCTGGGGTGAGGGTGCAGGAAACTTCCAAATATGGGGAGTGGGAAAAATGGAAAAAAAGTATAAAAGCAAAGCCCATTAGTATCATTTCTTAAAAATTTGTTTAAACCTTACTCAACTTAAAATTCCCTTAGTTTAAGACTTATAAATATGGAGAACAAACTGAGGGTTGCTGGAGGGGTTGTGGGAGGGGGGATGGGCTAAATGGGTAAGGGGCATCAAGGAATCTAGTCCTGAAATCATTGCTTCACTATATACTAACTAATTTGGATGTAAATTTTAAAATATAAAAAATAAAGTTAAATTACAAAAAAAAAAATGACTGAGTCATCAAGAAGTTACTTTTAGAACTTCAGATCTATCATTTGTAACATGTTTTGAGAAATTAAATAAGATGTTTTGGAAAGTGCCTAAAAAAAAATTCCCTTAGTTTAGGGGCGCCTGGGTGGCTCAGTCGGTTAAGCATCCGACTTCAGCTCAGGTCATGATCTCTCGGTCCATGAGTTCGAGCCCCGCATTGAGCTCTGTGCTGACAGCTCAGAGCCTGGAGCCTGCTTCTGATTCTGTGTCTCCCTCTCTCTGCCCCTTCCCCAGCTCACACTCTGTCTCTCTCTCTCTCTCTCAAAAATAAATTAAAATTAAAAAAATAAAAAAAAATTCCCTTAGTTTAGCCTACATCATAACAGAAAGGTTTTAAACAAAGCATTTACTTAACATAAACTATCAGGATGTTTTTAAATCTTAAATCTTTTATTTAATGAATAAATGAATGTTTTGTTATCTATTTAATTAATGCCCCTTAATAAATTTGTTTGTTAAATTTTTAATTTTTCACATTCTCATCCCAAATTCTAAATCTTTAGAATACAATGGAGACACAATGAAAAAAATAAAAATAAAAAAAGATACGATGAAACGTCCTGAAGTATATAGATCAACTTATGACTGTCGAGTAGAGGACTGGCAATTTCTCAAACTCATCACATTATAAATAAAAATGGTAAGGGCAGATTAAAATTTTGGGAGGTCCAAAGCTTATAAAACTTAAAGGTACCACTTTAAGGGGAATAAAAACCAGAAAAATTTCAAGTGGAAAATAAGGTGCCAAAGTGAATAGTTATTTAGAAAAAAAGAAAAGAAATCACAATAAACAACACATTTGTAAAAGCCAACAAGCATCACAAGCAACAAAATCCAGAAAACTGAAATAACATTTTAATAAAGTGATTGCCGGCATTCCTTCATATTTTGTTTAATATTTTTTCACCACAAATCCTACCATTGTCTCATATATAACAATTTCATACTGTCACTTTCTATAGTTTTGGTTTTCCTCTAGAACAGCTACTCAAAATTTGTTATTTACTACTGATGGTCAGCATACACAAAGTACACGCCTACAACGTCACAGATGCTCATGCCTGTTGAACTCCTACAGCCCGTGTCCCACAAACACAGGTATTCTGGTAAATTCTATTTTATATGCTACTCACTAAAAGAGGGGAACAGCATGTTGCTTTTATAATTGTAAGTACCACATCTGACTTGTTGTCTATATACTCCCTCCAGAATACAAGGGAGAGAACTTCTGCTTTGATTCATTATATATGAAAACCAAATCCCCCACTTACTGTTTTTTACACATTTAATGACTGAAAAGGTTTTCCACAGAGTAGCTTCTGGCTCCATTCACTTCAAACATTACTTTTCCTCCACTTGCCACATATTTCAGGTGCCACAGGACACATTCAAATTGTAATATGACATCTGGCCTTGCACATTTATGTCACAATCAGTAAGGCAATATAATGAATAATAGGAGCAATCCTAGAGGCCATTTCTTCACCAGAATAGCCAGAAATAACTAAACTGTACACGAGTGTCTGCAAACCACATAAAAATACACCACTAAACCCAAACTGAATTTATCACCACCAGAACCTCTACTTAACAGAATCCCACTAGTTCTTGGCTACTCCTAAGTGACCATAAATGAGGGGAAGTGTAACAGAGAAGTCAGAGAATGAAATCAAAACCTTAAGATTGTGTTTAAATATCATACTTCAGCCAACTTTACAAAAACATATGACCCTGTGAGCATACCGCTAGGGGTTCTAACAATGACTTGGAAGAGCTTGTTCAAGTGAAGGGCTCTGATGTTTAAGATTCATTAACTTCATGGTGAATCCACTTTTAGACAGAGTAGTATTTTCACACATTACAGGTGAGGTCAATAACAATGATGGATCTCTGGTCTGTAAAACTGAACAGAAAGACCACTGCCATAATCTCAAGACAACTTACACAGAGTGACGATCACTTCAGACATTCTCTTTAAGGCAATGGGGAGTGTGCTTAGGTGAGTTCTAAAACTATGTTGGTGTTGGTTGCATATGACATTTGAACAACTACTGGGAGAACGGTGGCATGCATTGGTTAAAGGATACACTTGATTGTTATGTGCAACAAATATCAAGATTACAGAATCACTCACTTTGTATTTCTTCCAAACCTGACTTTTCTTAGAAACATCAGAGATATTAGGTCTAAATCTAATTGTGGAATAGCAAACAGCATTACCAACTGTAACTAATTGCTTTATTTCAAGAAAATACATAGCAAAGTAAAAATAGGTCTTTAAAAACTGTAGGACAAATAAACATGTAATGCTATCAGAAACCTAATTAACCACAATAATTTTCTTAGGCAAAGTACAAAGCCGTGTATCGATACTGGTGTTTTTGTTACTGCTGCTCTTGCGAATTTGGTCTAGGTTCAGTTTCATTATGTGATACATAGAAAAATCAGCAACGACACAATTAATGACAGCTTAGCTGTATTTTTGTCTTCATTTGATAAGTCAATAGAATATATTATAAGCGATACTGATTCACAACTGCTACCTGCTTTTGAGAGGCAAAGCAGGGCTCCTAAACTGCTAGTAAGAAAATAAAGTAAGGATTTGGACTATAACAGTGACTAAGGATTTTTTTTCCCTCTACCCAATAACACACAGGATTTTTTTTTTTTTTTTTACTGACCGAGAAATCTCAATAAAATAAAAAGGATTGTTAGGCTGGAAAATTATCAATTTCACTCAAAATTACATTTTGTTATTATTTATTACATAATAAAAATGCATTAAGTAATAAACAGTATATTTTCAGACACTAAAATTATTCCAAAGCTTCAACAAATACATTTAATTTCCTGGCAATAAACATGCTGATAAGACGCTGCACTGCATACAAAAAGGAATTACAAATTCTTAAGTGAAGTTACAAATCATAATTTGTTCATTTTTTATAGTGGTAGAAAAAATGTGCAATATATTACATTTCACTAGCATTTGGCTATGAGCTTTCGGTGGGGAGTGGGGAGAGAAAGCCAAATACAGAGAAAACATAGTGACTATGTCTTGATTTGAAAATCTAGTAAATTTCGTTTCTATTCTCTATAACTGTGATTAACTATTTTTATTTGTTCAAAATTTAAAAGGATGCTTGTAAGTTATATTTATACACAACACTAGTAGTGTATGCCATCAAGGAGCAGCTACATACTAAAAAGAAGTCACACTTAGGTACAAAACAAAACTCAAATGGGTATTTGAAACTAGTCTTATGTAAGCAGATACAGTGTGCTTTCAGTTATTTAACACTGATTATCTAGTACATTCAGGTAATATAAGTCTAAATTGGACTTTGTTTCTGTCAGTTAACACAATTAATGTTTAAGTTGACTTTGTAAATAGAAACCAGTATTATAGTGTGAAGCAGGGTATGTTCTAAGTGAGATAAAACTACAAGGTAGATAACAATATATGTACTATTAAAATATCACTGTAATCTCATCTGAAACAGCTTTCAAATAAGAAAGCTGGAGTAAATGATACTCAAGGCTATGAAAGGGATTATGAACAGAGTATTTACAATAATATTAAAATCTGTATGTCAAATCAATGTTTACATTTGCTTTTATTTCTTCACCTCTCCACTTTGGTTTCAAAAATAAAGATAACTTCTAAAAATAAAAACCAGGGGTGCCTGGGTGGCTGATTTGGTTAAGCGTCCCACTCTTGGTTTCGGCTCAGGTCATGATCTCATGGCCGTGAGTTCAAGTCCCAAGTCAGTCTGTCCCACCCCTGCTCGTGCTCTCTCTCTCTGAAAATAAATAAATAAACTTAAAAAAATAATAAAAATAATAACTGAACCAAAATCACTAGAGTTGAAATAAGGTAGGTTTTTCCTTTTAAAAACCTAACTTCTCTTTCCCTCATCCGCCCAGTATCTCTCCAAAACCAAAATCAAATTCAGACTTTTAAGGTATTATTCAAACCTCTTAATTCTTAGGAAACACTGAAGATCAGTAATGTTTTGTTCATAGGGAAAATCGTCCTAGCTTCCTTGACCAAAAGACATAGTATAAAAGGTTAACAACCCACATATTAACCATAAGTACCAGAGAAAACTGTTAATTCACACTTATTCTCTTAGTACTCATTATCCAGTAGAATTGTTTACTAATTTTCATTTTAAAAGGAGAAACAGAGAACCCTGTAGAGCAGAATCTTTGATGTGACACTGTTTCTTTCTTCTACATTTGATAACCAGGGTTGTAAGGGATATTTATGTTATTTGTCTTCTAAGCCATTTTACAATTTATTAGTCTTTCTTGCATAGTAAATGTGAATGTTTAATATGTTTCATGTTTATTACTGCCACTAGTCTCCTCTTCCTATAATGAATGCTTTGGTTTAAATGCCCATTGGTAAGTGACATGCAAAGTATGTGTCCAATTAGATATACCAATTAGAGCTTTAATGGTTATTTATTACTATACTCAGGTTCAAGAGTCTATACTAGTAACCTCCCAATCTTTGGCCAAAGAGAGGTGCTTGTGATTCCATTAGGTGTCTTAAAACAACTCGGCCAAAAGTGAAGAATTCATGGAAATCCATCACCTAACAGAAAATAACTTAAGTACAATGCACACAGATGATGAGTTAGTAGCATCTGAGTTATTCATTTTTCCCCAGATACATTTCATCTTAATGGACAAAACGCTGATAAATCTGACACCACAGATAGATAAAAGCACTTGGGATAACCAGCGTAAAGGTAAGAATATAGTTCTTCAGAAATGGCAGGCTTAAATTCTATGAGAATGAATAGGTTCAATGAATAAACAGACTAAGCAAAAGTATCCCTGACCAGTAAGTATTTACAATCATGCAAGAATAAAATACACGAACCCCCAGAATTATAAAATTATAAATTATAAAATTAAAATTATAAATTATAAAATATCAAATTAGGTGAAAAAGCAGATTTGGCTAATTTTTTTTTCTTCTAAAAAAGTGCTGTTAATAAGGATGGGATATGAATATCTTAGAAAAACAGGTTTTAAGTATATTGTTACCTGTAAAGAGAGATCAGGAGATAAAAAAATAATTAAATAAACTCTTTCTATAAGAAAGCTCTGACTTGGATACAAAGCTTCTTTATGAAGACCGAATGATCTAAAATGATATAAAAGTTGAGAGGGCGGTATGTCAAGGAGAGGATATCCACACTGAAATCTATAATCATGAAGTCTGCCAGAGGACACTAGCAGAATTGTGACTGCATTTTGGTGGATTTTCTTGGTAAATTCTGAGAAGCTTCCAATATTCATCAGTTGTCATAGGAAGGTTTTGTATGACTATGTGTATATATCTTTTAAATATTTTATACACAATATCTTATCAGTATAGTTGAAAATAACAGAAGTGGATTTTTAAAGTCTAGATAGCAGAATTAATGAGATTAGTTATTAATTATTATTTAATAATAAATTTTCATGTCATGAAGATAGTAATGAGATTCTAGGTATTAAACGAATTGAAGTTTCAGCCTTTATAGCAAATAATTCAACCTTTTTAAAAGTTCACAAAGTGAAAAAAGGCATATCATATTGCCACTTCTTCTCAAGGATATTTTTTAAATAAGTGAGGAGAATATATGTGCTGTCGTGTAAACAAAATGTACTGAATGCAATGACAGTTGTTACCGGATGTAAAGAAACAGAGCCAAAATATGATGAGTCCCAAGTTCCTCAGCAGTCTAACAATGTTATTCAATAACTCTTTTAAACAATCACGTATGTCCCCACCACCCACCCCCAAAGAAAGTCTATGTGCCTTGACTAGTAGTAAGAATTAAAGGTGGAAAGGCAGAGGGAGAGATCCTCATGCTTACTCCTAACTAAGGCAGGCATGGTCCTTTCCATGGAGTCTTACTTCTAACGGCACGCTGTGAATACGCACTAAATTTCCAGACTCACTCTACATCTGCTGTAACGTAATGAGTCATGGAAAAGAAACTGTCACCGCTTGAGCTGCTGTTGGGTTGACATGTTAAGTAAAACGTGATTATGCTTGTAAAGAGTTGGGTGGGACACTGATAGGTTGACAAAAGAGAAATTCAAGGATGGAAAAGTAACTGAATGGGATGTAGGATAGGAACAAATTGATCTGGTTCCTATATATTTGAGCTTACTTCCATCATCCCAACCCTTGTTGGAAAAGATCTAGGCTCTGAAATAAGTTTTGTCACCTACTGACTTAGCTTAATTTAATGAAACTGTACCCAAGCTCTAGAAGCTAGATTTTTTTTTTTCCTTTTAAGACATAAGTCCCTGAATAGTGTTCCTACTTTATAAATCTAGGCCATGTATTTATTCATTGTTGGTTCTGTGACTAGGGAAATACTTAATTCTTCTGGTCTAGGCAAGACTGAATTCTATTTTCTTGATATCTATTCTGAAACTCTATCATGAAAAGCCTAAATGTTCTTTTATTTGGGCTATCTAGACAGAACAAAACCTTCAATATCAACAAGGAAAAAAGTGTACATCTTTTATACTTCACTATTATTTTACTATTACGACTGCTATTAACTTTACTATTGGCTTTATGAGACATTATCTTTCTGTGCCTGTCCTGGTTTCCTTGATGGCAACTTTACCTCTGTCCCTTATATTCAGGTGTTCTCTAGAGTTTTTACATGCTCAAACTACATAATGTCTGTGAATGATATCACCTATTCACCAGCAAATTTAACTTTACATTAATGTTTGCTTCATCTATATGTTCCTTTACCACTCTTGTGAGCACCAAATCTGTATAAGCAATCGCTTGCTGAACCATTTATTTATAGGCAAACTCGTTCCCAAATAAACTGATATGAGTAGTATAACTACCAAAAATACACTGAATTTTATTTAATAACCGTGTACTCTTTTTCTCTCAAAATAAATAAACTTAAAAAAAAACCCAGAAACGTAACATAGTTTTGCTATGAGGTTCTAGCCAGTTGCTATCTATATGTGGGCTAAAATTTTGGCCAGAAGCTTTAAAGGAAAGAGCTAGTTCTCCACTTGTAGGACAGTCCTTTTTTGTCTTAGTCAATTTCAACACAAAAACAGCTTATTTTCGAGTCAATGGCAAAAATATACCTTTCCTACCATAGGGAAAACCTGAGGCATGTATTCTATCTTGAGAGGAATACATTATTACTTTTAGAACCTCTTTGTATTTATTGACAGAAGAACACTGGTGCATATCTGCTAGTATGAATTAACTCTGTAACTCATACTCTACATGTAAAACCTCACCTACCCATGCATGTTACCCTAACATTAAATATTGGGGGAGGGGAGTGGGAAGTACACATTTACTTTCAGATCTCTAAACCAAAGTGCTACAAAACTTAAGGGCATATTATAAAGCATAGCGAACGGCAGCAATCTACCTTAATCAGAATGGTCAGGCTCTCAGAGAGAAGAACTTGAGCAAAGGGATAGTCATAAATGACACTACAAGAGGATCTCAGATACAATTTAGCACATCACTTTAAGACACTAACTAGATTGTCCCTAAGTGCTGCAAAAACCCGACATTGTTAGCAAACTCTACTTATTCATCAAATACTTCAGAGTTGTAGTAAGGTTTTTTTTGTTTGTTTCTTTTTTGCTTTAATGAAATCAAAGTGCTAAAACTATTGCACATTTTTTACTCTTTAAAAAAATTTTTTTAAGTTTATTTATTTTGAGATGGGTGGGAGTAGGGGCAGAAAGAGAGGAGAGAGACAGAATCCCCAGCAGACTCCACACTGTCAGTGCAAAGCCCAGTGCAGGCTCAAACCTACGAACAACGAAATCATGATCTGAGCCAATATCAAGAGTCAGATGCTTAACCTAGTGAGCCACCGAGGCACCCCTTGCACATTTTTTTTAAGGAACCTCACTATATTATCTTCAAAGAGTGCTAAAAATACTCTCTCTAATGGTGATTATTTTATAGAGTATTAAAATCATTTTAGGGAAGAAGTTCTTTTCTCACTTTTTAGGGTGAGCCATTTGGTGTACTTATAAGACAAGTGTACTATCACTGTCTGACAGAGCCTTGGTTTCACACTTTTAAATGAACAGGAAATAGAAAATGAAGAATCAGTAACAATTATTAATACTTTACCACCACCACAGTCAGAATTACAAGTGTATTTATTTACTTGATTCTTAACTGTTGAAGTGATGACAGTAAGGAAAGGGGACAAACATATATTAATGGTATTGAAAATTGTGTTTATCTCCATCACAGTGTTTTAGAAATTCAATAGAAAACATCAAGTGCTTTTATTTGAGCTTTCAAAAGAGAAGTTTTTTTCTTAAAGCCAAAAAAATGCCTTTTCCTACATTATTGAATATCACATTTTCTGACAATTATAAATAGATAATTTGCCAAATTATTAGGAGTATGGTAAAAATAAATCTTACTTCATTTGTGAATACTGAAAATTATTTTTCAATTAAAAAAAACAGGGATATACTTAAATAAAATGGGCTGCCTGTCTGGAGCATGAGACTCTGCTCTTGGGGCCAAGAGTTCAAACCCTACACTTACTTAAAAAATAAGATATTCAATAATTATTCATTAATAATTCAGCTGCAAAAATATTATCTACATATTTTCTTCCAGCTATTTTAAACTATGTACCAAATATGGCAGACTTCCTTAAAGGTTTATATTCTGACACTCATAGAATGGAACTCTTATAAGCTACCACTAGGAAACTCATTTTAAGTCCTCTTAATATTGTCTTCATTGTCACTAAGCGGTTCTTGTTTAAAAATTTTTTTTAATGTTTATTTTTGAGAGAGAGAGCAGGGGAGGAGCAGAGAGAGAGACAGACAGAGAGAGCAGGGGAGGGACAGAAAGAGGGGGAGACACAGAATCTGAAGTAGGCTCCAGGCTCTGAGCTGTCAGCACAGAGCCCGAGGTGGGGCTTGAACTCAGGAGCCATGAGATCATGACCTGAGCTGAAGTCAGATGCTCAACCGACTGAGCCACCCAGGCGCCCCCAAAAGTGTTCTTGTTTAAATTGTCATTGTGCTGACTAAATAATTATAAGCTACCAGTATAATACAATTTAAAAATGGGGTTTCTACAGCTAGTTTTGGAATTAACACCTTATTTGCATTAAAACATCACAGACTGGATGTTTTGATAACAAGGCTACAGAGAATAAGTCTATGCTTTCACTGATCTTAAATACCCCAAAACTCTGGTGCCTTTTAAAAGTATTATTGGGGCTCCTGGGTGGCTCAGTCAGTTAAGTGTCTGACTCTTGGTTTCAGCTCTATTATAACTTGCAGTTCGTGGGTTCAAGCCCACCATCAGCCCCATGCTGACAGTGTGGAGACTGGAATTCTCTCTCTCCTGCCTCTCTCTCTGTCCCTCCTCTGCTCACTCTATCAAAATAAGTAAATAAAAACTTAAAAGAATTATAAAAAATGCAGTCCTGGTTTTATAACATCATGAAACAATGAAAATAACTTGCTATATTATCTTCTACATTTCTTACAATAGGTAATTATATTTAATAGATATAAATGTGATAAGACATATATCTTGTTGGATACTGAATTATGTATTTAAATGTATAAATCCACAAAGATAAGTGACCAACAATGTATAATTCCTTAAGGCCAGCTTTTTCAGACCCTCTCTTTGTACCAACTCCACTGCTTTTTTGCCTGTCAATTTTGTAAAATCAGGTCATTTTATGTAATAATTCTTTACTTCCCATTTCTCTCTGGCCTACTTCTAGATGTTCGTCTAATATCATTAAACAGTTCAATAATATAAAGAATGGATAAACAGTCAATTATTAGTGGCTGCCTTTATTGTCTTTCTAGCATGAGCAGTTCCCAACTTTTGATACAGTATGTGTAAACTGTTGTGTTACAATTTTAGGGGAGTACAGAATCCATTCTTCCAAAGAAGGTAAGTTACGTTTTGATTCAAAATACTGCATAATCCATAATGAAATTTGTTTTAAATTTAAAAAACCTTTCTCAAATGCTATTTATGCAAATAAGATTTTGTCTTAAGTTTTTAATAACAACACTTTAAGAACTAAAAATAGAAACTTTTAAAAAAAGATTTTATGTATTTTTTTAAGTAATCTCTATACCCAATGTGGAGCTCAAAGTCACAGTCCTGAGATCAAGAGTCCCATGCTCTACTGACTGAGCCAGTCAGGCACCCCAAAAATAAAAAATATTTTGATGGAAATCTATCAAAAGTATTGTATATGTTCTCTGGTTTCTTAAAAAGCATCTTGATCAGCATTAACATTAAAGAAAAACTACTCATAACGTGCTATCAATAAAAAAATATGCTAATACATAGTCTCTGTGAAATCAGAGATTTTACAGCAATTTGTACCCATCTTACTATGGCATGGATTTTTTGTTAAATAGTTTTTTCATTTTTTCTTCATCATCTCTTACCACCCCTTGATATTTTCATTTTCCCTACACTGACCAGACCCCAGTCTAGAAAATTTGCTATTCTACTTTAAGGTAGACTAATAAATAAGCCAGAAAACTAGACAGAATATTGAGTCCAGAGTGGGGAAAGAGGCAGGAGAAGAGGGTGAAAGCTTTGAATAGAAAGATGAAGGGTTTTCCTAGTAAACAAAATACAAAAGCAATAATGTATCATAAACTCTATGATACTTAAATGTTCCTTCAGAGAGTCTCTATGTTCCAAATAACTAGAATTGCTGGATACTATTGTACTAGTTTGGCCATAACTAACCAGAATTTTAATATTTTATATGTAAGAGAATTTTGATTAAGATGCCAAGTGTAGCAAAAGTGAGGTAAAAAAAAAGAGAGAGACCAGGAGTTATGTGCTGTGTGTTAAGGCAGAGGAAAGGCAATACCTATTGTCAGCAGTGTTTTGGTATTCTATCTAGAGATAGGCAGGCAATTATCCTGTGAAGAGGTACCATATATATATTTTAAATTTTATAATTCAAACACATCATTTTTAAAACACAATATTAACCAATGAGATATATATATATATATATATATATATATATATATATATGAAGGGGGGGTAGAGAGAGAGAGAAAGAGAGAAAGCCCAGTATATGCTTTCTTAACTTGAATCTGCTGTATTTTGTTTGTTTTTTAAAGCTAAGGATCAAGAGAATGAGAAGATAAACCACAGACTGACAGTAAATATTTGCAAAAGCCCTATCTGATTAAGAATTGTTACCTAAAATGTATAAAGAACTCTTAAAACTCAACAATAAGAAAATGGACGGGGTGTCTGGGTGGCTCAGTTGGTTAAGCGTCCAACTCTCGATTTTGGTTCCGGTCATGATCTCACAGTTGTGAGATGAACCCCACACCAGTCTCTGTGCTGGGCCTGGGACCTGCTTAAGATTCTCTCTCTCTCCTCCCTCTTTCCCTCCCCTGCTTACTCTCTCATGCACCCTCTCTCTCAGAAAAAAAAAAAAAAAAAAAAAAAGAACAATCCAATTGGAAAATGAGCAGAACACCTGAACAACACCTCACCAATAAAGACAAACAGAAAATATGTAAACATAGTGAAAGATGTTCAATATGAAATGTCACTGGGAAATGTAAATCAAAACTATGAGATATCACTATACACCTATTACAATGGCAACACCACTTTGCCTGATACCACAATGGTGGACATGTGCCATCATAAATTTGCCAAAAGCCATAGAACACACCACACCAAGAATAAACCCTAATGTGAAGTATAAACTTTGGGTGATAATGAGGTGTCAGTGTGGGTTCATCTATTATAACAAATGGACCACTGTGATGCAAGATGTTGATAACTGGGGAGGTTGTGCCTGTGTAGCAATGGGACATAGTAACTCTCTGTACTTTCTCTGCCCATTTTTGCTGTAAAAAATATTAATTAAAAAATTAAAGACCTGGGGCACCTGGGTGTCTCAGTCAGTTAAGCATCCCACTCTTAATTTCTGCTCAGGTCGTGATCTCATGTTTCGTGAGATCGAGCCCCGAGTTACGCTCTGAGTTGGAATTCTCTTTTTCTCCATCACTCCCTGCCTCTCCCCGACTTGTGGGTGTGTATACTCGCTCTCTTTCTCTCTCACACAATAAATAAATAAACTTAAAAAAAAATTAAAGACCAACTATTGCCAAAGACCCAGTTAAACATTCTTGTTGTTAAAAAAATATTTCAAAACTCTACAGGCCCAAAAAACAAAATTACATTTGAAATATTCTTTTCTCTGTATCTTATGATATATAAAAATCAAAAGATGCATATTGCATATTCTTTCTGTTAAGTTAAGCTATATAAAAATGATACAGAGATTTAAATGTTGAAAGCTTAAAAGTAGAAATCAAGAGTAGTAGGTAAAACCCTCACTCAGTTTAATAAATGGGCTGAGAACGGACTCTATTCATCTACTTTGGATGTAGTAGCTAAAACGGGATAATAACACAGAAGCATCTACCTTTGAGTCATAATTTTGAAGGCATCTGGGAGGTAGCAATCTGTATTCTCCATCTGAAATGGGTCAGCATCACAAATCTTGTCATCTGTCCGACCATAGTTAGCGCTCTCAATCATGATCACATCGCTGCCTGGACATCGCAGATCTATAGAATAACCTTCACAGGATAATTCTCGCCTAACTAACCCGAATGGTAAAGCTGCTCTGCTGAAACCTTAAAAGTGAAAAAAAGAAAGAAATAAAATTAAAATTAAGACATGTATGAAATAAATTATTTTAATAAGGCATTTTCAAGTAATACGATTCATGTCTATATTCAAGAGATGTCACCAAAAGTATGTTTTTTAAGTCATCCATATATTTATTAAATAACTCCTTGATTCTTTACTATACGTCAAGAATTTTTTAGTTTTTTTAATATGTATCTTTGGCTGGACTCTTCACCTGTATAATAAAATTTAAATTACTCTAGCAAATACTATCTGTATAATCTATTCACGTATAATCTATTCACAATAAGAAACTAAGTGGCTCTTTTTGAGTAAATCCAAAGAAAAAGGACAAATTTAATCGATAGACTTATAAATGACAAGTTTTACAAATAGAGAACGTAACAACTAATCAAGAAACTATGTTCATTTAGGCAGTGGAATATAAGCTCTGATATACACTGACTTCACTTTCTCATTTAATGTAGACATATTCATTGCTGTTAGCATTATCTTAAAAAATATTTGTCTTAGCAGTCCCCCTCCCCAGAAAAAAACTAAGATGCTATGATAGTAATACGCTTCTGGTACAATAACTGATTTAGATTTATAGACACTTTATTTAAAACTGGTATAAATGCAAGCACGCAGCACTGGGCCAGCGCTGCTCCAATCTAGTCCGATAAGTTGAAATAACCCGGGAAGGGCAAAATTTATCTAAGATTCACTTTTGTCGCCTACAGAGCAGAGATGAAACATGTATGATGTTACTTTTCCTACCTGTGTGACTCTAAAATGAGATAATGTACATAATACTGCTCAATAATTAAAAGTGCTATATGAATTCAAGTGTGGTGTATTAGGAAGAGTGCAGAAAACGACCGTTCATAAGTGCTGAAAAAAGATTCCCAGATAGAATAAAAAATGAGAATTTTAAGTTTTCAGCCACTGGACCCATGAAGTAGTAACACAGCCTAGGACAAAGGGTAAACACACAGAAAGAAAGCCAAGAACAGCTGGGAGGAGCTATGTGAGCAAGAGGTCCACCTTCACTGTTGGGTGTTCTACCTATGGGTTAGCTACCATTCTCAAAAACTTCAACGCGGCCTCAAGTTTTTTAATTCAATTCTCTAACGTGTCACCATCTTGCACATTATTCTTATAAAAGACCAGCACTAATTTCAGTATTTTTTTCCTTCTCTCTATCCTTTTAATTAATTACTCTGCATCATATAAACTATCCCCTATATGCCTTTTTATAGGGGGAAAAAAAACCACCCTAACATTCAGAACTAAACAGTTCCAAGTTATAAACTTCAAGTTAAAAAACTGGGTCATGTCCAGGTCAATGCAAAGCCAAAACCTGTTCTCTTTAATGTTATTGTGCAATGCCTCTCACTAATTCAATGTAATAAAATCACCTGGTAAAACATGCACCTTCTTTCTAACACTCAAACAGTCCTCCAGAAGGGTGACTGGGTTACACTTTGATATGACTTAAAAATCACCAATTCTCAGACTTGGCTAAGCTCTCAGTTCTACTGAGACAACTAAAGGTGTAACTGGAATGAAGAGAGCAGAAAAAGGCATAATTTAGAGCATAGAAATCTTCAGAGGATTGCGCCACACCCCAAACATCGGAGGTTTTCACTAAGAGGGTTTATGGTCTTATGAGGTTATTACAAGTATGTGGGAGGCACACCAGCAATGAAGAAGGAATACAGAAATGGAGCTGGACAAATGTCAAGACAGACAGTAAACAGGCCGACCTCTCAAAGTTTATTTGTGAAAGTTCATAAGTAAATAAATTTTTACACGTATTATTGCTTCTTCTGTTTCCTGATACTGTACCGTACTGCCCATACAAATAATTCAGTTTAAACTAATATTGTTATATTTGTTTTGATTGAAAAGATGCTTTAGAGCTTCATTTCAATAGCAAAAGCTGTGGAAGTTTTTAATGGAAATTCAAACAAGCATCATAAAAAATCTGAAGTACAGAGTATTTTAAAGGCAGAGATACTTTGCAATTATAATTCCTTAATAAATGAGAATAAATTTATATTATTAGAAAATATTATGAATGTTAGAGCACATTATTAGAAGACTGGCTTGGAGCCATATTTCACAACTTTCACTACTTGTCAAAAATATAGGATATTATGAAGCACTGTGGTTTTTAAATTAAGCCCTTAATTTTTGTAGTTGTTGATATCTGCAGGATTACAGTTATGGTTCTAAGTGAATTTCCCCCTGCCTTTGAAAGATATTTAAGAAGTTGTGTCGTTGAGTGTCCTGCTGTTTTGGTAATTCGGAGAGGATTTTTTTTTTTTTAATTTTTTTTTTTCAACGTTTATTTATTTTTGGGATAGAGAGAGACAGAGCATGAACGGGGGAGGGGCAGAGAGAGAGGGAGACACAGAATCAGAAACAGGCTCCAGGCTCTGAGCCATCAGCCCAGAGCCTGACGCGGGGCTCGAACTCACAGACCGCGAGATCGTGACCTGGCTGAAGTTGGACGCTTAACTGACTGCGCCACCCAGGCGCCCCTCGGAGAGGATTTTTAATCCTTAGGGTACAATCATCCAAACAGGTAAAGTAAGAAAAAAGAAAAGGAAAAAGGGATGGAAAATCAACACATTTTAATAATTTAGATTTCTAACATAGAATCTTCTGGAGAAGAGAGATCATGGTATTTATACTTTCAATGCACAGAACTGGATGAGTTCTTAACAGTGAATATTGCTTTATTCAATGCTACAGTGTCTATGGTTTTGCATCGTACGTGTTCTCCTTTATAAAGTCTTGCTCTTTCCCCTGTTTCCATTGAACTTTATACACATCTTTACTAAAGTACTTATTATTACCCCATGGTACTATGCATATTCATTTTTTAATTTATATCTTCCTTGCTAACTATGATGATAGCGTTCTTAGTTATAATTCCAATGCCTAGGTGGGTACAAGATACATAATTCCAGTAAGTATTTGTTGAACCAAAGCTAAATCGACTAGTATTTGTTAAAACCATATAGAATTGCATTTTTTGTGTGTCATATCTATTTTCCTTTGATAATGAAAATAAAAATAGTAAACATTAAGAAATAGATAAACCATTTACAATCAATGAAAATGATGTGTCATCCTCAAAAAAAGAAAAATATTTATATTTTGACAATTTATTATTTTCTAGGTCCTACTGGGGTTCATTAGTGTTTCTCACAAAGACAGATGAATTACATGTTTATGAACTTTCGTGTTTAAACCCTGTGTTTCCAATCAGAAATACAAAAATTCAAATAGGAAGACAGAAAAGTAAATCCCCGTAAAACTTTGGTTTGCAAGTGTAATTTGTTCCAGAAACATGCTGGTAATCCAAAGCACTTGTATATCAAAGTGAATTTCAAGAACCATTGGCTCAGTTGTGATCCTGTAACAGTCAGCAACATGTACTACTCTTATTGTAAGACATCGCTTGTTTATCAAGTTAAAGTTTATTAGAAATGCTTGCTCGCCTTACAGAACATTCACAGAACAAGTTACAAACCAAGGTTTTACTATATTATAACAGTTAACATTTACACAGCAATCAATATGTTCTGACACTGTGTTAAATGCTTTATATGGATCACTTTTTTTGTTTTAAGCAACATCATCATCAACAACAAAAAACAATGGAGTAGGTTATTGTTATAAGAACAACTTTACAAAGTATGAAACTAACACGTTAAATTCAGATTCTCCAGGATTACTAAGGGTTTGAATGTAACACACACATGGTTGTCAGACTCCAGAGCCTGTGTTCTTATTAAAGGTCATGAATAGAAAAGTACCGTATGACTTTTCAAGCCCCCTAGTTGATAATAATTTTATAAGTTTTCATGCAATCTGAAATCCACCAATGAATGTTAGTCAACTTGACAGGAAACAACTACAGGAAATGTTCACAAAACATACACATGATGAAAATTATATTTTCGGAAATGTAGTGTTGTTTAAGACACATATACAAAGAGAGCATAGTCTACACTGCTCAAATACATACATATGGAAAGATTACTGAGTACTAAAGGGTGTTGGTCAGCCTTGTGAACTTGGTTAAGTCATTTTACCTTTCCAGGTTTTAATTTCTTTTTCTGAAGAATCAAAGTTATTTCAAAGTTCACCAATTCACCAATCTGTGATTCTAAATAGTCAAGCTCCTTTTTATCAGGTAACATGTCAGGATATTCTGACATTTTCAAGTGATCACTAAGTAATAAATTCCTTGCTCTATTTCTTTAAAATACAACCATACAGGAGAATGCAACTTGGATGTGTTGTGGCAGAGCCACGTGGAGTATACAGTACTATCAAGATAATTATCAAAAGCACATGTGATGAACTAGGCAGGCAGTGTTCAGACAAATCACAGACAGACATCTTCCTAGATTAACTCTTTTAATCAAAGACAATGAAAGGGATAAAATAAACATGCGGCAATTATGGGATCAAAAGAAAAATTTGCATACTGTAAATTGCCGTGCCTTCTTTGGCCACTTCACACTATTTCCCTGAAAACTTCAAGGGTTTTGGGTTCAATCTTTTCCACTCACAATGGTACTACGAAGTTTGGAAAAGTCTAAAATACAACTGTTGCAATTAATATTAATTATTAAAATTCAACATTTTCACTAAGAAAATGTTACGAAAAGATGGTACAACTCTTATTTCTAAATACATTTATTTATTCCCTTATTTATAACACGTTAATAACTTGTTATATTGAATCATGGAAATAATCACAGGTATGGTCACTATTTCTTAACCACACTTTTTTCCTTTGTATCTGATGCAATTCTTAAGTGTTTCCAGTGGATATTTTAGGATTTTTTTTTTTTTCAAAGTCACTTGCCAGGACTATATAATTGATTCCCAAACATGATTTTGTATCAGAGTCATCTGGTAAGTATTTTTAGAAAGACAGATCTTCAAGCCCTAATCCAGACCTACTGATTCAGAATCTCTGGGTTCAGATAAAATTCGGTATTTGGGGAGGAAATTGTTAATTTATTTGCAACACACTGATATAATAAGTAAGATGTGCCAAGAATTTCTCCAAGGCCTTTTTAAAATAGTTATTTCTCTATTGGGATCACATATTTATTAAATCACTGCCATCATATTTCCTCTTAATTCTCTAATATAGTTGTAGTTTTACTTTAATCTTTGAACATATTCATAATAGCCACTTTGAAATTTTTATCTGCTAAATCCAACATCTGGGCCCACATCAGCAGTAGTTTCTATTGAATGCTTTTTCTCCTGAGTATGGGTCAATTTCCTTGTTTCCCTGCATATCTTATACATTTTTTGTTATTGGAAAGTAGACATTTTAAATAATATTCTGCTAACAACTGCATATCCAGATTTCTTTCCCCTGAGAATTGCTGCTATTGTGATATTTTTTTTTTTTAGTATCTTGACGGGATTTAATCTACAGAATCTGCCTCCCCCAGAGTGTATGCTGCTGCTCTGCTCACTGTTCTTGTTTTAATTCTCATTTTTATTTTCTAGTCTGGCTTCCTAGGGATCACTCCTGTCTCTGCATAGCTTAGAGATCAGCCAATGACTGGGAAGAGACGTGGCACAAACAGTATGAACCCATAAGAAGGCCTCCACCCTCTGCTGATTGAGCTGCGTGTGTGTTAGGGAGAGTGTTCAAAGTTCATCAGACAGTTTTCAAGTCAGCCCTGGTTATTTACTTTCTGTTAACTTCTCTCATGTCTCTTCAGCACCTGTGTGTAGCTTCCCACTTAGTCAAGAAGGCATAGAGAACTTTGGTTTTTTCATTTCAAAGATGTCCTGATTTTGTTTCAGACTGGCCTCCAGTCTCCCCAACAGGGACCACAACCTCGGGCTAGCAGAGCTGGGAGTCTTTCCCATCTGTTTACCCCAGTGTTTACTACTTTCATTGGCAACACGGCCAGGCACGGGTTTCCATCCTCCACTCCAAATCAAGCCAATTCTCTCTGGCAGCACTCACTGAACTTCAAGGCCAGCCCTGCCCTAATGAAACCACCAAACAGACTTAGCTAAGGAGTGGAGGGTGGAGGGTAGGAGCAGCCCCAGGCTAGAAGGCTTTGAACTTCCACTGCTTATACCAGAAATTCTAGTTTTTCATAAATAAATGCTTCCCAATTTCTCATTTGGCTCTGGTTAATTTCCAGAGCCCTCAATAGTTGTTCACAATTTTGTTCAGTTTTACACCTGTTTTGGGAGAGGATTTGCTACTCTCTTTACCCAGAAATCCCATCTCCAGAAATTCTTCTAAGGACTTTAGAAATATTTACTGACTAAAATCTTCAAGAAAACCCAAAAAACAAAAACACACTGAGACATTTTATAAAGGAGGAAACTGAGACACCGAAAAGTTACTTTTTCTATGATCATACCATCCACTACGAATGAAATCAAGTTTTGACATACGTTAATGCAGCTCCCAGGTTCATATTCAAGTGTTACTTTAATGCCTCTTCAAATGATAATAACAATTAGCAGCATGTCTGCAGACCCCTGTTGCAGGGGAGCATAGTTAGTAGCGTGTACTGGGTGCTTTCTAGGCTTAGGGGAAGAAGATCAAGAAAGGAAATCGCGTGTCTGTTTGTCAAGCTTTCAATGAAACTGTTCAATCAACATAATCAACACAAAGAAATTCCCCAAATTAAAGTCCTTTAATCACACTATTCCTATGACATTTATTCTAAGTTGTATTTTCAATCTATTTCTATTTCAACAAAGGGGGGGGGTGAAGCATCCCAACAAGCAAAGTGTAATCCAATCCATCTTGCAACCCTGACAATCGAAGAAAAAACTTGTGGGAGGCCCTGTGAGCAAAAAAAAATCAATATTGTAGCTTTGTGCTGTGCAAATGTGAATACCGCCAAATAGCGGTGCTTAGAGTAAAATGAACTGTTTTGCTCCATTTTCTCCACTCTGAACAAATGATTTTGGAAAGACAGGTTTTCTTCCCCCCAAGCTATAAAATGTCAAGCAATAACTCTCTGCGCTTTAGGCTAGTGATTGGAATAAATACCTCCCGGCAACAGGTGCAGTGACTTAGGACTGAAATCATTCACATTCAGTCGGTAATTCCTAATAAACAGATGCACTGCTATCAGATGGGAATTTGTACTACCAGAATTAGAATTGTTACTGGATTCTGCATCATCTGAGCATTTTTGCGAGACTATATACTACTGTGTATATGCAAATACACTCTGGTCCATAAGCTTATATTTCTCATAAACGTTAGGCACTTGATTATGAACACTTGGCTTTTCTAACATTGTCTCCATTCAGCCTGCTCTTTATACATACGGCTGTAAAATCATACATTCCTATAAAAGTCTTCTTATTAAGCTGTAATATAAAAACATCAACTTTTCTGGTACTGTTTTTCCTAATTACTTTGAACTAAACCCTGTCATGGACACTACCGCTCATGTGGTCCAGGGTCCCAGTAAGCACCATGCCTTCTGATTATCAGGGACCTCGATGGGACTGAGGCTGTGACTTCAAGCTCTACTCAAACATTAACTCAAGCCACAGTCTACTACGAGTGCTGGCATATTGAAATCTGATTTATTTCTGTTTATATATGTTAATGAGATTTTTTTCCTAAAATGGAAATGAGAAAAATACTTAATGAAGAGGGGACATGATTTCAACCAGGCTGAACTACAGCTTATAAGCTTCCAGAAAACTTTTTTTCATTTCATTTTAGCTTAGATGAAAACATTAAAATTAAGTCAAAAAGATAAATTATTTCACTAATAACATTTTCCTTTCTCTCTGAAAACTCATGAGGTCATTAAAACAAAATTGTAAAACTCAAAAACTATCAAACTTTTCTTGGTCGGGACACCTGGCTATCTCAGTCAGTAAAGGTCAGTAAACCCTGAGACCTTTGATCTCAGGGTTGTAAGTTCAAGCTGACGTTGGGTACACAGCTCACTTTAAAAATAAATAAATAAATGAGATTTAAAACCTTCTTTGTCTACGGAAAGGCAGTGTATCAAAAACTCATTTCATTAAGTTTACAGAATGTCACACTCTATTGTTTTATTCTATTAGTTCACTTAAGAAATAATTTTATCAAAAACGGAAGAAGTAATTTTATCAATCAACTCCTAAAACATCTAATAACATCTAATATTGGTACATTCACTAAAATATAATTGTTTTGGGGTGCCTGGGTGGCTCAGTGGGTTGAGCGTCTGACTTCAATTCAGCTAACGTCATGATCTCACGATTTGTGAGTTCAAGCCCCACACCGGGCTTGTTGCTGTAGGTACAGAGCCTGGAGCCTGCTTCAGATCCTCTGTCCCCCTTTCTCTCTGCCCCTTCCCTGCTCACACTCTCTCAAAAATAAATAAACATTACATGTATATATTATGTATGTATATATATAATATATATAAATATAATATATATAACATATATATACACATATGTATATACATATATAAACATAACCTATCAGTCTTATGTGAGGAACCTAAAACTATGCCATGCAGAGAGTAAAAACAAACAAACAAAAACTACTTTCAACTTTGAACTTGTTTTCATGCCAAGAATAAAGAAAATAAGGCAATGCAATGTCATTTTCTAGCATAAGCACACTGGCCTTGAAAATGTAGCAATTTTTGCGTAAGTAAACTTAGCATGAAACACAGATCTAATCCTTACAGAAATACCAAGTTCTTTCCTGTAAAAGAAAGTGTTCAAGTAATTTAAGACCATGAAACTACAAAATAATCATCTCACCATTTATGAATGACATGCCTTAGATTCTTGTGTCATTCTTGGCTTACAGGATGTGGGGGGTTTTTTGTTTGTTTGCTTTTAATTTTGAATAAATTTTAAATTATGAAGCATTTCAAACAAAAAAAAATTTAAGAAGAATATTTATAGTTTTCTTATTTATATCCAATTTATATACAAAAAACTATGATTTACGTTGGAGTACAAACAAAAAATCCCAACAAATAAATGCAAGATGAAAAAACACTACCCAATTAAATCCAATTACACAAACAACCAAAGGGAAAAATAACTTATCTTTGAGGCTTGCTAACAGTAGCAAAATTCTGGACACTTTGTACACTCAAAGGTAAAAGTACCTTCCTAATGCCATCAGCTATTAGGTTAAATTATTACCACTTGTGAAAATCCTCTGGCTATTTTGAAAAGAAAATATGCGTTATAAGTATGTCCAAACATTTTGGGATTAAATTCCCCATTAGAAAGAAATTGATCTCTCCCACTTAAAAATTTGTAAATTCTCTTCCACTGATTATTAATTCACAAGTACCATTAAAGTACAGCAATTTAGAAGTTATATAATTCTATCAAAGTTTAATACAGCTCTAAAAGAAAAATTCCTGATAAGCATGTCTATTAAAAACAATATATACCACATAAAGAGATGCTTTTAATAGTTTTAGCAAAAAGTGTAACTTCTTCAATGTTTAGAAATACAGGATACTTTAATTCTGATCTACTTCTAAAAGAAATTAGTGAATTTTGTATTAAGTTTCAATATTACCGTTACTACTCAATGCATATGTTTAAACTATTCCCTTTGTATAGAATATTCTACTCGTTTTTCTCTTAGACAACAATTACTCTCTAAAACCCTATCAAGGCTTCTCCAACAATAGGCAAAGGAGAATATGAGCTCAGGTTTTGGGTCACCTATTTTCTTTCTTCCAATAATAAATATTTACTGAGCACCTACTATGTGCTTAGCACTCTTGTAGACACTGGGATAGAACAGTGAACAAAAATGACAATGGTCACTATGCCTGGGGTAATTTACATGGGGAGTGAGTTCTCCTTGAGGAAAGTATCGTATTTATCTAGTCCATCATTATAATGCCCAAACCTAACAGTCAATTTACACTGCTCTCTTATAGAGGGCATGAAATAAAGATATCTTCAGTAAATGGGTATATGAATGAACTAATAAGCACATGAACAATTATGAACTCCTCTGTCAGAGGAGGAAACGTGCTTCTAAAGGTCTCTACTTAATATTCCTCCCCTACTCAACTTGGAGCTACTCCACAGAAAGAAGTGAAGCCTATTTACTTTTGTATCCTTGGTTTTCAGCACAGTGCATAACACACCACAGGCATTCGACTTTTACTTAATTTTACTCTATGCTGGATTTTATGCTTTAATTCCTTTTACCAAAAAGATGTCAAATATACCCAGAAACTAAAACAAAGATGTTTTTATGAGGTTAAAAACAAAACAAAACAAAACAAAAAAAACAAAAAACCACACACCACAATTAAATCTTTTTTATATATGTTAAAATGTTTTAAAATTCAGATACCAGGAAATAAAAAATACAAATGTAACAAACATGGTATCTTCCCCAGGTCAGTGGGCCTAAACTATGAAATGTACCCTTAAATGACAAAACATCTGCAGGAGTTCACAATCATCCAGGAATCCTGGTCATTGGTCACGTAAAAAGGATGACAAAACCAGAATAACAACTTTACCCCTCTCCTTTTTCTACCCCAGTAAATAGGAAACTCTTTACATTGATTATCTTTTATAACTAGTTGAAACCAATTTAACATTAAGAAGTTACTATCAGAGGGGCGCCTGGGTGGCTCAGTCAGTTAAAGCGTCTGACTTTGGCTCAGGTCATCATGATCTTGCTGCTTGTGGGTTCGCGCCCAGCGCTGGGCTCTGTGCTGACAGCTCAGAGCCTGGAGCCTGCTTTGGATTCTGTGTCTCCCTCTCTCTCTGCCCTTCCCCCACTCACACTCTGTCTCTCTCTCTCAAAAATAATAAACATTAAAAAGATTTTTAATAAAGAAAAAAAATTACTATCAGAAATGCAATTTCTCAAGTCATTCACACTGTATTATCAAATTAAAATTCTTAAGTAATTCTGTATAATTTATTCACTGACAACAAAAAAACAGATACAGTCACAGAATAAGTAACAGCACAACAATTTCATCATCTCCTCAGGCACAATAGTTTATTTCTACTTCCACATTGATTAATATAATTTTCTAACAATTTTCTTTCTTTCACTACTCTTCTGTTATCATAAATTCCATTAGCAACCCCACCCTAACCTCAGAGTGTTTGTTCTTAAAAGCAGTTAAACAAGAAGCAGAAATGCAAAACTGAGATTCGTTCCTTCATCCAGTGACTTAGGTAAAAAGCCATACTACCTAAAAGATTCTATTCCTTTCTTGTCACTGTATTAATCTGACAAATAAAACTAGTTGGGGGCAGAGCCCTCATTTAAAGTACTCCACAGCTAGATCTCCAGATCAAAGAGTCAAAATTTGGATTCTAAGTCTTTTTGTTAATGTCTTATGTATTTAAGCATAAAACAACCAATATTTTTTTAAATACCAAAAAGACCCCAGGAGAAACTATCGGCCATAATTTCATTCTTGAGGAGGTACATTTAACTTGAATCAAAGAGGGAAAACAATGTAAATGGATAGAAGATTTCCATGTCAATTACCTTTATTGGACAACAATAAAGTTGTGGAGAAGTTACTTGTGTAACAATTGGCTTCCTCATTAAAGGTATCTGTAAGGGGGGCCAAATTAATACTAATTCTAAAACTTATTTGAGTTAACTACATTGAAACTGCACTGAAACCACCCACTCATTTCTCTCAATCCCAAACAACCATCCAAAGGTGATCACATTTAACTGTTGACTAAAACAAGTGTCCTAGAAGAGAAAGGCATTGTATCTCCACACACATTCCTATGAAGTATTTATTTCTCACTTCAGTTAGGAAAGATTAACGCAGCCTGAAGCCAGTCTCAACTCTTATCTTGACTTTTTACAAACTGTCACCCACACTAACACTTCAATCATTTAAAAAGTGTCAGCTGTTTAACCTGTTTCCCACTGAAAAAAAGGGAGAAATTTCAGGTCTTTCCTCTACCTGCTCCAAAAGGCACTCTTCTTTTCCTAAAACCTGAAAGGACTTCTGAAAGTCAGAACTTCATTTATTTATTTATTTTTTTACCAAGCACAATACTATTGAAGATGATAGAAAGGCTTTTCGGTTAGGAGTGAGAAAGCATCTTTCAATAAAGTCCTGCAAGGGGGCTTGGGGGCTTCCGCGGAATGCTTACTGCAGTAACTTCCCACCTCAAAAAAGCTATTTATGACACCAAAGTTGATTTTTAAAATTTCCTTTTTTCTCTTTAATGATGCTTAAAATCTGATTCTAAATTATGCCACAAACATGAATTTCATTAACTCAAACTGTGGGCTATCACTACTAACATGTAAGACTTTATAACTGAAGGTTATCTGCATCTCATGAACAATTTGTAAAGATGCATTT
The DNA here is from genome assembly GCF_028749965.1 of Puma concolor. Taxonomy (NCBI): domain Eukaryota; kingdom Metazoa; phylum Chordata; class Mammalia; order Carnivora; family Felidae; genus Puma; species Puma concolor. Next base: position 69,039,283 of record NC_141674.1, on the reverse strand, counting down.
CTAAAAGATATAAGGAGCTTATGAAAACAAGTAATCAGGGGCGCCTGGGTGGCGCAGTCGGTTAAGCGTCCGACTTCAGCCAGGTCACCATCTCTCGGTCCATGAGTTCGAGCCCCGCGTCAGGCTCTGGGCTGATGGCTCGGAGCCTGGAGCCTGTTTCCAATTCTGTGTCTCCCTCTCTCTCTGCCCCTCCCCCGTTCATGCTCTGTCTCTCTCTGTCCCAAAAATAAAATAAAAAACGTTGGGGAAAAAAAAAAAAAAACAAGTAATCAAGTGGGTAAAATGATACGTAAGAAATAAAATTACTCCAGTAAACACTGTACTATTATGCTATTACTTTTCTCAGTGAATGCTCCTGGACCAATTAAAAAGTGCAAAATGACAAAATGAGTGAAACTAGGAGATCCTGGTGGTATAATGAGTGAAAATTATGCAGTAGTGAGCCCATTTTGTGAACTTCGCTTTGAAACACAAACACAGGGTGCCTGGGTGGCGGGCTCAGTCAGTTAAGCGTCTGACTTCAGCTCAGTTCATAATCTCATGGTTTGTGAGTTCGAGCCCCACATCGGGCTCTGTGCTGACAGCTCAGAGCCTGGAGCTTGATTTGGATTCTGTGTCTCCCTCTCTCTCTGCCCATCCCCCACTCGTGCTCTGTCTCTGGCTCTCTCTCAAGAATAAACATTAAAAAAAACTTTTTTTTAAACCCACAAACTCAAAATAATCAAACCACCACTAAATGGAAAACAGCATTTCTAACATTATCTCTTACTAACATCTTTGGCAGCCTCACCCAAATACATTTATTGTTCATTCATTCATCCATTATGTATTTGTGTTTCCGGCACATTCAAATTCCTCCATCAGACTATTTTGGAGTAAGTCAAAGAAACTAACAACCCCTCAGGTTGCAGGCAATCCCGCTACTTCTACGAACTACAGAAGGCCCACACAGTGGCAAAAGTGCTCCTTGAAGTAAAGATGAGTAATGCAAGCACTCACTCTACTAACTGTGATGAGTTAAAACGGAAACCGCTTCCCCAAATGCTATGAAGGCTGTCAAATAATTCCTTAAATGACAGTACAGCTGAGTTCATGCTTGGTGTCAGTGCTGTTATTTTTGTTTTGGGCTGCTGAGGTCTGTTCAATTTTTAATGAAAGACGAGGTTTTAAAGAACACACAAAACTGCCGGCTAACTCAGTCATTAGAACATATGACTCTTAAAGAGCACACAAACTGTTCTCAAATATGGGTCACCAGAACACTCAGGGAGGGAGGCAAGGAGGCAGAAAGAGATAAGTTTAATCTTACATTGTAAAGTTATAAAATGTTGCCTTAAAAAAGAAACACTACTTTTCTGCAGAGGTAAAATTACATCTTTGCTCCTATTTAACTGCCAAACGAAACATCAAGGGAACTAAGGAACAGCATGGTAGCAGATCCACCAGCACAGGCCCTGCCCCTACATACACAGCCCATTGTTGTCTTTCACACTTGCTCCCTACGGGTACCGACAGTGCACAGACAACACAGCAGTTCCGACTTCTGGACTCAGACATTCTAACGAATTATAAGGAACTGTAGGAAAAAGGCTCTTAGGAACCCTGTTTGAACCAGTGTTGCTATGCCCTTGCGTACTACTCTATTGCCCCTTCCCTGGTACTTAAAATGTTTATTTCCCTTTACAACCTCAACTACTTCTAATTTCACCCTTATGAAGCTGAGTTTTTCCCAGATTAAAAAAAAACTCCCTTACTATTCAAGGCAAAAAAAAAAAAAAAAAAAAAGAAAAGAAAAAAGAAAAACAATAGAAGAGCTTGATAAGAATCTCAAAAACAAGCAGTGCTTCTTATCAGAAAATGAGAGTAACTTTAGGTGAATCTGATTTATAATGACAACAGGAATGTTTCAGAAAATTTATCTCCCAAGATAAACTGTCTAAGCAAATAATCAAAGGTTAAATACTTTATATAAATCATAAGCATTGACTTCAAAGCAGGTAAAGAAAAAGAAAGAAAAATGAAATAAATGTAAGTATCAAACATTTACAATGGTGAATTTAATTGGTAAAAGCAAACAGGCAAAAAATTAAAAATTTCTCCTATAAATTACCAGACTTGTTATAGTATTATAAAACAGACAGCCTAATATATTTCTGAGGCTTTACATACTGGTATAATCTTTCTAAAAAAGAGCCTTATAAAATTCCTTTTGTAAGAACATACTCTAAAAAGAACCCAAAAATTTGACAGAGATTTGTATATTCATAATAATGAAAAATTTGAGACAAACCAAAGGCTAAAATTAGGGAAATGATGTAAAAGTACACTGCTGAAACAGAATAGGATACAACCCTAAGCAACAATATTATAATATTATAAATATAATAAGTAACACTAAATATTATAGATAATAAATAATAAACTTTGGGAATGCATTCCCAGAAAATTGTACAAAAGAATTATAAATCTACTTCAACATTTAAAGAGAGATAAATGCACAGGGTAAAAAACAGTCCAGGAAATGGAAACCCTTTGTGGCATAGCAGAGACCATCACCATAACCAACTGGGAACTGAAGAAAACTGGCCACCAACCCTGAGATACCGAGAGGCAGAACTTGGGTTAAAGTGAACAGGTGAACAAAGAAACACTCAGCCTAAGAGGCTAACAGAAATCCTGTTCTCCTTTAGGAGAATGATCTGAAAATATACCATATCTCACCCTGACCAATCAAAGTGCCTCCTTGACCTCCTTGGTTCTGAGTTACTGGACTGTGCACACCAGATGCCTGTGTGAACGTGGAGCTCCTGGTGGTTTTCCCCAACACACTGCATATGTCCCTCCCTCCCTATATCACAATTCCCTCACGGCATCTGAGATACGTTTTTCTTGGGAAATCCATGCCAAAGCACATTTATACAGTAAGAAATATTTTGTTCATGCAGGGACCTGTCTCCTAAAGACTGCATGGGTTTCTCCTACTCCCCACCTCTCCCAACTTATACTTTCTTCTGTTTTATAAAAATTATTTAACATTTATTTATTATTGAGAGACAGAGAGAGACAGAGCATGAGCATGGGAGGGGCAGGGAGAGGAGGAGACACAGAATCTGAAGGAGGCTCCAGGCTCTGAGCTGTTAGCACAGAGCCCGACGCGGGGCTCGAACTCACAAACCCAGCGAGATCATGACCTGAGCCGAAGTCAGACGCTCACTCAACCGACTGAGCCACCCAGGAGCCTCTATACTTTCTTCTTGTTGTTTGTTCCAAATGTCCTGCAACTCAATCCAGACTTCCTCCAAGTACATCCTAGGGTGGCCAGTTCGCTGTTGTTTGTGTTAGTCTTTACATGCTGAAAGGTGGATGAATAATCTGTTTTCATGCAATTAACTATTCATGTAAAAGAAAGAAGCAAATGGTACTGGTGACATCAAGGTGCCATGTAGAAAATTCTAATAATTTACATATTCCATATAATGTATTAAAATGTACAAAGTTAATCTGTTTACACTATGGAATCGAGTCTTAAATCTAGTATGTGCATTCCTGACTTTGTAACTTTTTTCATACAATTCACCCCACTTTGGAATTCCTTCCTATATGCTCAGGCCACCCCCTCTTTACAGCTCAAGAGCTCCCTCCTCCTACAGTCTTTGCTAGCAGAAGATATGTTTTAAAGCCATCAGAACCTAACAGAAGGCACACCTAATTGAGAGATGGGATGACAAGCTTTGCATTTACACAAATTATGTTCACAAGACTCCCAAAATCACACTAATAAAGGAACAAGATCATTAAAGGAGGGGTCACTGGGTATCATAGTGCCCCACAGGCACCACTCTTATACACTGAGTCTTACTGAACAGGCAAAGAGTAGAGCCAGACATCCGTATTCCTGAGGCTGCCCCAAGAATGCAGAGACAAAAAACCACTCCTGTCCTTTGGTAAGATGCTCTCTCCATCCCCCTGATGATGGGGACTTTTGACGTCAGTTTCTGCTCTGCAACAGTATTCGTCTGCAAGCCTGTCAACCATATTAACTTGTAAGAGAAGGATCCACTTACATCCCACAGGCTGGCTAACTGAGCTTGCTCCCTGTGTGCTTTAAAATCTAGTTGTCGGCTGCACATTTGTCTTTAAAGTTTTAGTCTTCTGGAACAAGAAGACTTCTAGGAACTTATTAATCATATGCTATTTTTCAGATGTACTGTATAGTCCAGCACAGATTGTCTAGATTTGAACTTAGGCTCCTGTTTACTAGTTGAATGATGTTGTTCAGATAGAAAATTCTACTTCAGTTTCCCTATCTGCAAAACTGAGATAATAATAGCTCTTCTGTCTCAGAGGGTTCCGTGAGGGCTAAAGAAGTTACTACATGTATTCACAAACAGTGCCTGGCAACTCTAAGTGCTCAATTTTGCCAACACGCTTCTCTTAAAATGACACCTAGTCACAGGCTCTGGAGTGAACTAAGGAAATAGCATAACTAGTAAATTATAAACTAGAGATAATTGAATAACTCATTAGATGTAGATAATTTACGGATTATGAAATCATAATTATAGGTAATTAGAAATAAGCTAGTCCATGTTGTTCCCATTTCTCTTCCCTATACTTTCTTTGAGGGCACAAAGTTCATTTGCCAGTTGTGTGTGTGTGTGTGTGTGTGTGTGTGTGTGCGCGCGCGCGTGTGCGTGCATGTGCGCAAATGCATGTGCATGCAAAGTACACTGGTAGACCAGTCAGGAAAAAGGACCCTGACTTGTAAGAACTTACATACATATTCCAGACACAGTATACATTATCTCACTTAATTATCACAATGACCTTGCTGCATCCACAGAGTATACTGGCTGTATAGTGAATTTTCACTCCTCCCTTTTTAACATTAGAAACAGAAATACCTCCTCTGAGGAGTCTTCTCTGACCATACAACCATGCCATCCCACTTCACCTCCTAACCTGTGTCATGATCTGACAAGGCATCCGTGGACATTCTCTGCACTTATCACATGGCTTCAAACTCATCTGTTTATCTGTTTATCCTTTAAGACTATACATTCCTTGAAGGCATGAACACTTACTCCTATTTGTGTCCCAAGCATCTAGCAGAGTGCCTGGTTATAGTAAACACTTAATATAGATGTGATGTTAATTTTACAGCTCAGAAAATGGAGGCTCTGGGATATAGATCCAAGGTTACATTACTGCAAAGGAAATCTGATGACTGGCTTTAATCCTCCTCTCACTATACTATGGTACCCTGTCAAGTCCTACTATCAGTAGTTATTTTTTGAAATTCCAAGCCACTTTACTTCAACACCCTTTAAGCCTATTTTACCATGGGAATCGCTGCAATCCTAAGTCCCTAAAAACTTTTCCCAGACATTTAAATGAAATCCATCATTAAATGCACATTAAAGAGACACACTGATACTTTTTTCCAGATTTTCCATAGGTTATATTAAACTTGTTTTGTAAACTTTATGTTTGAATACATAACTCTCTCACCCAGTAACACTTTTGCGTATTATACAAATAGAATACTTATTTGGAAATCTGATAGGCAAAATCTCAAAGTCACCCAAAAGTTAATAGCAAACATTTTAATGATGAAAACTTCATTACACATAACATTATTACAGTTTTTTTCTGAGCATTCAGATGTCAGCATTTCTTATTACCCAAACCAAATGATCAAAGACTATAAAACCTCTGCAGGATTCAAAGGCAACAGACTAAAAGGTTCTATATATCTTGGTCTATTGCCTTGTTCACCTTTGCTTTCGTAGTGTCTAGCACAAAGTCAGTAAATTAATCATCTCACTAAAATTTCATTTCATTATTTCTGAGGAAATATGCCTGCTTACATATTACTTTGCAGAAATTATATACTGATAGTCTACAGAGATACGCCCTCTGTGGATATGAAAAGGAAAGGAAGCCACAGTTTTCCTGAGCCACACAAGCTTTAACAGAAGCCCATTGGAGTGTGCTTTCTGGAGTTGGAAAATATGTGCTTGGATTTTTATGGAGGCATTGTCACCTTGCCTGAGCCCCTGTATCTCAATCTCCTTTTCCACTAACAATTTTACCTGAACCAAAATTATCCGATGGCACCCACTATTTCTAAACAGTCTTACCATTCACTTTATCAGACTCAATATGTTAAATGTTATATGGTCTGCAAAAACAGGAGATACTGTGGTGTCAAACGCCTGAGGTCAGTAACTTCTACAAAAAAATTATGTAACTACCTTTAATAAGCAACTCCACTATTTTCTCAAGTATAATTAGGAATTTCTTTATGATATCTTCTCAGTGTCCATCATGCTATAATTTGCATTCAGATGCTTTCTGACTAAAGATGAAAAAGAAAGTCTGTGTGAGGGTATATACAGTTTCTGTTCTCTTCACAATTATAATCACAGCATCTACATGGGTACTTAATAAGTACATGTTAACATGCCAACAGTAACCATCCTATGTCCACATGTTTTTATATCAAATTTTAAATTTTAATTCCTTGAGATAACTCCACTTTTAATCTTTTAAATTTAATTTTCTGTTAATCACTCTAACTTTATTGCCTATTTCAATTTTGTTAGCTCAGTTATTCATCACTGAAACATTTATTGAGTGGTCACCATAAGCTATGCAAGATACACTGCACTGAAATGAATTTTGCAGTTTCCATTTTTAGGCAGCTCAGTCTTAAAAGTATGAAGCCAGAGCACATCACACAGTGAGAGAAAGGTCAATGACTTCATAAAAGATAGATAACTATCTTGACAGAAGAGATATCAAGGACGGTTCCTTAGAAAAGGCAATGTTTTAAAAACCCCAATATCAACAATATACAAACTCAAACAGGGAAGGATCTGACTGGAAATGAAATGAGAGAAAGACCACATGAAGATCATTTTTAACCTATTACTAATTTACATTTAAAACTAAATTTTTCTCGCTATTATTTTTCATTTACTCAACAAAGGTAGCCTTGTTCATCATTCAAGATTTCATATATTCCCCTAGGTATTTTGCAAAGGTTTAGAGGTATTTTGCAAAGGTTTAGAAGACTGCTCCAGTATTTCCAAAATACTAAAATAAAACCCAACTGGCTGGGAAACTCAATAAAACTCAACTGGCATGTTGTAAAAAGATTCGTAAAATTAACTCATTTTACTCTTTATCAAAAACGAAGTTCCTCAGTGTCTACAGTGAGACATGTATTCATGAATTCATGAATACCCCTCCTGAAATTCTCCCATAACTCATCATCTCCATCTTTGAGTCTTTCTCTACTTCGGTTAAACAACCAAGCTGCTACCTTTTTCCTTCTAAAAGCAGATCTCATTCTAGCAGGTTTAATAGGCTTGGCAGCTCACCTGGTCTCCATGATAGACTTCACATGCCTAAGTGTGGCATGCGATACCTCTTGGCTTTCTAGCCACATCCAAAGTGTCCAGACTCATCTCTTTCAATTCTCTACTTAAAATGAATCTAATCATACTCATCTTTCAAGGATATATTCTAATGTCATGAGGTATTTTCTGAGCCTGACAATCAGAATTAATCACTTGCTCACTATGCGCTCATAGCTTTTATACAGGGCTAAATTATCACACTTAGTGATTAGGAATAATTACAATTTATATAGGTACTACTCTTTCAGAATATCAACACTTCTATGTTTCTTATTTATCCTTTTATTCCTAAAAGTATCTTCATATGATAAGTTACATTTTTTTAAAAAAATCAATCTCAGAAAAACTTATACAATTAAAATTTCATCTGGGAATGTTAGAACTGGGACAGAATCACGCAGCCCCGTATGTATGTGTGTATGTATGTATGTGTGTATGTATGTATGTATGTATGTATTTATAAACTATATCCCACAGGCATGATACTGTCTATCAAAACATAATATACTTATTATGTTCACATACAATTAATAGAAATTTCATGAAAGATATTCTTCATATATAACCTATTTAATTTGCTTTTCTCTTTCACTCAAGTGCTTATCATACCCACCAAATACTGCATTCACAAACTGCAACCTACAATCTAAAAGGCACTGATCTAGTCTAAATCCTTAAATGAGAAAGTGGAACTTGGCAATCGTTACGTGAATCCCCCAAGGTTCCTGAACCTAGTTAATATTAGGCAATATATTCTAAGGCACTGGGGCAACTGTTCTACACATTCTCAGTATGCATATTTGTACATTCTATCTGTCAATTGGTTCAGTAAGATCTGAAGCTTCCAATGAATACTCAAAGCTCTATTCCGACAAAGTAATGATTCACCTCAAATCATATTTAATACCAGTTATAAATTTACTTATAACAATCCCTAATAAATATACAATATACACTCAGAAGGTCGATCTTTGGCTAATTACACTAGGGGGCACTTTTCAAAATCTCTAGACTTTAGGACTAAGTGCATCTTTCTGAGAAAGTGTGTCACATTCCTGGAATTTCAGAGCTATGGTCTTTTAATCCATTACCAGTTTTCTATCAAGGGATTACTGTCTTGTTTTTCTTACATTAATTATATATAGAATCCTCAGGCAGAAATTCTGACAGAAAGAATGTAAACGAGCTAAGCAGATGCTATTTTAATTAAAAAGAGTACATGCAAATATTTCATTTTGCGTAGGAATTCAATAAAGATTTAAAGTTATTTTTATTTGGCAGGTTTTGTTGTTTAAATAAAAACCACATGTTAAAAAGGTTATCACATTTGTTTATTAATAATGCAGAATAAGTATTCAACCAAGAGCTTCTTCTGCAAAGATAATAAGTATCTAAGGAATATTTGGGAGGGGAAAACACAGGAAATATAAAATTATCTATGGTTACCTTGTTCTAAGAGGCTGAACTTTTGCTTTCTGGCAAAAAATTATCTGATTACTACCAAATTTAAAAGACTATAATTTGGACAATATAAAAAGTATATAATTATGACTATAACTGCAAAGAAGTTAACTTGTAGTTTACATCTAAAACAATACACTGAAATACAAATCATGTACAAACTATTTAAAACTACTTTCAAGGAAAAAAGATAAAATTTACGTGTTGCAACCATGCTCCTCTGGGGAGGTCATTACTAAGTTATTCGTGAGTGTTGACTAATATCACCTAATATAAGATCCATTTAATTTCAGTTAACTGTTATTTAAGTGACCTGCCTAGATTTTCACAAAGCTACAGGCTAAACCTAATTTGTCCCTGTTTTAGAGTAACATCAATTTGGAATTGTCTCAACGTACATTTCAACAATAGTAACAGGATATTCAAAGTTGGAAAAGACAGAATTTATGGAAATCCCAATGCTTAATTAAATCACAGAATGAGGTTTTGAAGTAGTAAATAATAAATCACAATGAATCCTCAATCTGGTTGTCAAGGAAACTACTTTGCCTCTGCCATAATTGCTGTGATCCCCATCTTGCCCTTTTTGACACCAAGCCTTATCATGCATTCTGGTCAGATACTGAGAGTAGCTTTTCTATTCCTTTCAGGCAATCATGTAACACGCATTAAGCTTGACTGAACAGGGCCATGCGACCATACAAACATTGAATTCAAGGCCTTTTCCTTTTCTATCTAGAGACGGTAATTAACTGGTGAGCAGCAGTATATTCCTATCAAGCTTGGCATAAGAAATGGGACCAAGGCGCCTTGGCAGGTCTTAGCAGCTGTGTTTACAGGAAGTTTTCACTAATTTACTAATTTATTTTCAGAAGACCTATTTGTGAACTGGTAATCATTAATATCTTAAATATCATTTTTTGATTCCTCTTCAAATAAAGATCAGATAATAGGTTTGAAAGATTTGTGTACATATATATATATATATAATAAACACAAATACACCAAAACATTACCTTTAATATTGGTAAACTGATTATTTTAGGTGAAACAGTAAAAGCAGTGCCAAGTAGGTATTACTGGCTCAAAATGGTTTACTTTACTTTCCTTCTATTTTTTTATATTGGTCATTTTAAAAATAGTAACTATTTTAAAATAAAATCCTGAAATAAATTCGCAGTTTTATGTCCTTAATTCCATACATTGCTTCTACTGTTTTCAATATTTTTTCTTCCCTTAGCAGTGTTTGTTTTCTAATATAATCCTATTCACTTTCAAAAGTACTTCTTTAGTTAATTTTGCTATGTTGTTTGGAATACGATTTTTTAGATTATTTGATTTTGAAGTTCTCTCTACTCACTTCAACCACTATATAGTATAAAAGCATTATTACCATTCTATCATTAAATTCTATCAGTCTACATTGAAAATCAAAATTACCTTCATCAGGAGGACAACTGCTATGATTCAATATCCTTATTCTTTTGTGTCTTATTAAACTCAATACGTTTCTCTAGAGCTGATCACTTACCTAGCAAGAAAGATAGTGACACTGACTATGTCATAAGAAGTGTTAACAGTTCCTGAGTATTGTATAAAAGAATGCATACAAGTGTTTAGTTCTGTTCAGTACATGTTTAGTCAGCATTCAGTAAATTTTAGCTTCCAACATCATTAGCAATTTTCCTATATTCAATTCAAAATTAAAATACCAGACAAGTAGGGGCACCTGGCTGGCTCAGTTGGTGGAGCATGTGACTCTTGATCTCGGGGTTGTAAGTTTGAGCCCCAAAGTGGGTGTAGAGATCACTTAAAAATAAAATCTTGAATTGCGAAATTCTACTCCTGAAACCAATACTACACTATATATTAACTAACTTGAACCTAAATAAAATTAAATAAAATCCTTAAAAAGCAAGAAAAAAAAATCTTGTCTTGCCTAAGTAGAGAAAGTAACTAGTTAAAACTAATTAAGAAAGTGTAATAATTATGGGAATTCAAGCAGAACTTTACAAATAGAAAAATAATAAAGTTGAACTGGCTGATACTTGGAAGAAAAGGATCTAGAATCAAAGTTTGGTACAATGTCAGGAAAAACCCAGCCCAAGTAGCCAGGATATAACAAATCATACAGTATGAAATTTACTGCTTAAATATTTTCCCCCTGTTTTTATCTTAATTCAAATTAATGGATTTACTTATTTTCTTTTAGAATTAGTAACTACAAAGTGTCCCAGAAAATAGGAGGACCAGGAGGGTATTTACATTTCTTCAAAAATCTGCATCAAAGCAATACAGTCAAAGCTTAATCAATCATGCAAGTAGACATGACAAGAACATGATCCCAAATATTCCTTTTTTTTTTTTTTTTTTAATTTTTTTTTTCAACGTTTATTTATTTTTGGGACAGAGAGAGACAGAGCATGAACGGGGGAGGAGCAGAGAGAGAGGGAGACACAGAATCGGAAACAGGCTCCAGGCTCTGAGCCATCAGCCCAGAGCCTGATGCGGGGCTCGAACTCACGGACCGTGAGATCGTGACCTGGCTGAAGTCGGACGCTTAACCGACTGCGCCACCCAGGCGCCCCAATCCCAAATATTCCTATTGGTTCCACTATGTTAACATCACAATGAATATTGGTATCTGATTTTCTCAGTGCGACCAATAAACTTAAAAAAAATTAAAGTACTTTTTGTAGTACTTCAGTACATAGGTAGTGTTAGGGTACTACACGTGATTCTTACTCTCTGCCTAAGTTCTTTCATATACAATACACCATCCTGAAAATAAACTGCGTAACTTCTCAAACTAAATAAAGCAACATAAGATCCTGTCCCACTGAAACACACCATACCTTAACTAGGTAAGTTAATTATGTGCTTTGGTTTCACAAACAAACTGCTGTTGCCAGCTGCATTCTAAATAAGAGTAAACAGAAACAGTTTGAGCTGTCAACAAAAGACATAATTAAATAGAAAAAATGCTGTCAAATAAAACATGGCTACAATATTTAAAACAAATAAGGCCAACCAGATTAGGAATAGATTGTATATCAATGCACCTTAACCATCTTAACCACTAACCAGTTGGGTCAAATAAAAATAATCTAGAAGGAAAAAGCTCACAGAAACGTATTTGTGGGGAAATAAAGTTTTATGCAAATAAAGGTTAAAAGAAATTAAAAAAAATTTTTCAGCTTTTCTCAAGTAGAATTCCACAAGAGAATAAAGCCCTACATAAAATAATTGAAGGTCTATTTTCCCAATTCTGCTATTCTAGATGCACTGGCGAGTGCTAGATGTGTTAGGTCTTAATTACCTACCAGAAATAGCTGAAAGGGGCAAATAGAGCATCTTAAAAATTATGAGAACAGACTCCATACTCTTCAGTTTAAAAGATGCTACGGCTACAAAAGGCATTTAATCTCTCCTTCAGGAGTATCTTCTAACCAGAAAGCTAGTTTATATGTTTACAATGTCCTAATTTTTCAAACTGCTTTCACATTTGCTCACTATGTCATTATCCATATAAACAACTCCGGTTATTTGAACATGCTTTGCAGGAAGCATGATATTTTACTGTAAAAAAAAAGTCTTTACTGTAATTTTTTAGATAATTAACTTGAAATGTAATGAATACTGAAAGGGCCAAGAAAATATGTGGGACATTTTAATTACTGGTAGTACATTTGGCATAATAGAAATCCTTCAATAGGTTTGCTAAAATTCAGTCTCTTAAGCTATATAGTAGAAACCAGTGAGCTCTGCAAACCACAAAGATTATGGAGGAAAAAACCACCTCTACCTATTTAGCACCAACCTAATTTTTGGATGTTTGGCCACATTTCTCACTTCTAGTTAGGATCATTTTTCTATCTTCATTTCCTGATACCTAAAATCAGAAAACAAAATGCACATATTCCATATAACCTAAAGGCTTCTACAGTACCTCTCTCTGTGTTGACATACCAGAAAAGCAGGGAGGTTAATTGAAATGGCAGACTCAGGAAAAAAGGAGAAGATCGCTAAACAATTTTCACCCTCGATGAAAGAAAATGTGAATCAATCCAGTATCCACTGACCACCACTTAGATGCTTTAGCACAGTCTGAAGCTGACTTAGGACAAGATTAGGATAAGACATTGTCTTCACCTTGGATAATTTTGGGGAGCAGGAAACAAATCTATACCAGGAATATATATATATATATATATGATTATATACATAAAATTCTGATTATATAATGAATAAATATTATGTATTGAATATGTAATGAATATATATTATATATATTCAATTACATGGCACAGACTGTGTGGTGTAAAAATTGAGAGTAAAGAAACATTAAAGATGGGGCGCCTGGGTGGCTCAGTCGGTTAAGCGTCCGACTTCGGCTCAGGTCATGACCTGATCTCACGGTTTGTGGGTTCGAGCCCTGTGTCGGGCTCTGTGCTGACCGCTCAGAGCCTGAAGCCTGCTTTGGATTCCGTGTCTCCTCCTCTCTCTCTACCCTCTCCTGCTCGTGTTCGTTCTCTCTCTCTCTCTCTCCCTCTCTCTCTCAAAACTAAATAAACATTGAAAAAAAAGAAACACTAATGATAACTAGAATAGTGAAGTAAGATGTTACGAAGGAGGGGAAATCTCATTTTAACCTTGAGAGATGAGCAGAGACGATACAGAGATGATGATGACCAGGATTAAGAACAATCTTAAAGGCAGCTTTCTTGGTTTGTTTGTTCGTTTGTTCCTTCCTTCCTTCCTCTCTCTCTCTCTCTCTCTCTCTCTTTCTTTTTTTCTCTATGTCTGCCTTTCTTATGTGCTGTTTGTAACAACATGAAAATAACAAAAGTAATTTGATAGGAAAAATGTAAACATTAGCATGAGGCTAATATTTAAAATACAGAGGAATTAATACCTTACCCAAAAGAAGTTCTGTTACTCATTATTTTGAGCACCAGATCCATTACTCCTCATACTGTTTCATAACAATATATAGCTTCATATTTAGCATATAAACCGATTTATCCCATAATATACAATTTGAGTACACTAGTATTTCAAAGAAATTTATAAAGAAATTAAGTTGGAGGCCTAGGGGAGTAATACCACCACAATTTTAAAGACTGAAAGATGCTGTTGTACTGGCTAATTCAGGATTTGAAGGGATAAGACTAAGAGATCTTAAAATTGCTTTCTACAAAAAAACCCTCAGTTACAAAAGAACTTAAGGTTGACTTAATCTTCCATCTGTAGAAATCAGAGAAGGTTGTTTCATGTGTTTTAACTCAGAGAAACAGGGAATGTCCGAGTACTTGACAAATAACTCCCCTGACAGTATCTGAGGCTTAAATAATGGGACAGAAAGCATTCTAACAAGGGCACCCACAATATGTTCAAGGGACCACTCTTTGAAAAGGAAAAAAAATAAAAAAACAGAGAATTTCCTTAGACATAGTGCAACTTCAAGTATTATTATCTTCAGTGTTCAGATGAAGAACCAAATCTCAGCATATTTATAGGGCTGTTTTTGCTCACAGCAATAGTAATTAGAATTGGAAATAAAATTCAGTTTGTTTTATATTTTAGCTTCCATAACACTGGAACCTTTTTATCACAGGTATGAAGAAGAGTCACTAAAAGAACTCCTTTATATTTCAGTACAGATATACCTGTCTCACTTGGGCAAATTCATTTTAAATATTTTATTCTGGTTGGGTAAATAATCACCAATCAAATAGTTATAAAGCTTTAAATAATGCCTTAAGAGTTGTCTAATCCAATTGGATAATGTTCTAGATAAGGAAATGATGTCCCAGAAATAATAAGTGTCTGCCCAAGGCTATGTTCAGTGGCAAATCAGTGGCAGGGAAAGGTCAAAACAAATGATTTACTTTCGACTGTGACAATTCTAGTTTCTCAAACTATGACTTCAGTCATAAGTATTTTGAGATTTTTCCCAAGTATGTTCAATAATTACTCTGTTATTTTAAAAATAGTTCCATTCTTCCAGAAATGTCCTGATCAAACTGACCCTGAGTCTACATATCTATATGTTGCATTTCTAATCCTGCAAAGCTACAGATTCTCACAGTCTGGTCCTAGATTTGTAAATAATTCAATAGTCTCAAAACCAATCAGAGATACAGATCATTCCCTGAAGGGGTCCAGGTATGAGTAAAAGGAAGAAACACAAAAATTATTTTCATATTTAATTTCATTGTTAGGCTAATAAATTTAATTAAATAGTTTTAGGGGAAGTATCTTCTTTCAGAATGTGTCTTTACATTTTAAAACTGCTAACTTTTTATATGGATCAATTATAGCATAGAACATGTTACCTTTTTAAGAAAATACTTCCTAGTATCTTTAAGAATCTATAAACTATAAACTATAAACCACATAAGCTTGTATTTATTTCAAGTTTCCCATAAGGCCATTTACTCTTAATTTTTAGCCTTTTACGTGATATTGAGCTATTTCATAATTATAGTTGGAAAGAATAACCTATTAATTTAAAAGGGACACATTACAACATTTCTCTCTGGTATTACAATATTTTAATTTCTTTTTTGGAGACAAACTCATTGGGAAGTGACCATCTGCTAGGGTGTTAGTATTATTCAGGCAAAGCAATGAATAAATATGCTATGCTGTGAGAAGGAGACCATTAAATGAAAGAAATACAGAAAAAGCAGTGTGAAACCAACAGATTGATTCAATGCCATGGAAAAAGCATTTTTCGTTAATTACTTAATTTCCAAACACAGTAATTTTTAAATGCATGCTTTAAAAATATAAAAAAATCTTTTAAAATCTATTTTTTATTCTAAGTCAAGAATATATTTACAAAACAAACAACAAAAAATCAAACTTCCTATCATTTCTTCTTATGTGATTTCTTCACCATCTATTCATACATAGTTAGGTTATGTCCCCAACATAAATATCGTCCAAATTCAATTTTAAAAACATACACATAGTAACTTAAATTTCATTCACTGCTCTATTTTCATGTATTTTCAAACATTTTCCAAAAATTTATGTCATCAGTATTCAATGAGTGAGATAAAGTTTAATACTTTTTTTTAATGCTTTTTTTTAATTTTTTTTTTTTTTCAACGTTTATTTATTTTTGGGACAGAGAGAGACAGAGCATGAACAGGGGAGGGGCAGAGAGAGAGGGAGACACAGAATCGGAAACAGGCTCCAGGCTCTGAGCCATCAGCCCAGAGCCCGACGCGGGGCTCGAACTCACGGACCGTGAGATCGTGACCTGGCTGAAGTCGGACGCTTAACCGACTGCGCCACCCAGGCGCCCCTTTAATGCTTTTTTTTAATGCTTATTTACTTCTGAGAGAAAGAGACAGAGGTGTGAGTGGGGGAGGGGCAGAGAGAGGAAGACACAGAATCCAAAGCAGGCTCTAGGCTGTCAGCACGGAGCCCAATGTGGGGCTTGAACTCACAGACCGTGAGATCATGACCTGAGCTGAAGTTGGATGCTTGACATACTGAGCCACCCAGGCACCCCGAGTTCAATACTTGTTTATTTAGGGGCACCTGGATGGTTCAGTTGGTTAAGTGACCAGCTGTGCCTCAGGTCCCGGTCTCACAGTTCGGGAGTTCGAGCCCTGCATGGGGTTTCTCTGCTGTCAGCGCAGAGCCTGCTTCGGATTCTCTGTCCCCCTCTCTCTCTGCCCCACCCCTGCTCATACTTGCTCTCTCTCTCTCTCTCAAAAGTAAACATTAAGAAATTTTTAAAAATACTTTATTTATAAATGTAAGAATGTCAAATCAATTAATATCTAGATTTCTGATTTCTATTATAGTAATTTCTATGTATGTATAATGTGGGGCCTGTACAAGTATATAAGATATATACTTAATGAGAAACTGAATCATATTAGGTTATGTTAGGGAAGAGCAGCAAAGTAAGTGGGCCACCATATATAGATAAGGCTTCCTGTGCCTAAGGTGTGGGCTTTAAACAAGAGATTTGCTCACTTGGACAACTATGGATTCCCTGAATCTCTAGGGAAGCATATCAGAGGAGAACAAACCACCCTCTATATTGTAGTACAAGTTTAGGACCAGGAACTGTAAATGCTTATTCAAACTACGTAATATTCTAATATAGTAAAACAAATGGAAAAGTATAGATTTTTATAACTACTCCCTCATAGTCTGTTTTTTACATCTGTAAACATGATTTACAGAGATTTTTCTTTCTTCCACACACAATTTAATTGCCTTGTCAAGCCCGACTCACGATTAACACCTGGTAAACATTTCAAATGATTTTGATTGCTATTAAGCAGCTAAGCCACTCTCAATAACTTCTAAGGGCAAGGTATCCCTATAGTTAATCTATTTACGCAAATAGCTATCTATTTGAACCAGCAAAATTTCTTTTAAGATCTATCTCTAACTTCTTTCCCCAAAATACCAAGTTTTTTTTTAAATAAACTTAAAAATTATTAGTGCTTTACAAATATGAATTTCTTTAATCCTCCTAACAGTATGGTAATAATCCTCATTTAAAGATAAGCAAAACCAGACAGAAAGAGGTTAAGTAAGCAGCCCAAGGTCATGAACAGGAGAGCACTCCTGTTTAAAACTGAAAGGCTGATATTCACACTCAACCATGCTATGCTCTTCAGCACTGTGTCATGTCACCTTAGTCATGTCAATTACAGCGATAAATTTTGATGCACAGAGACAAAGGCAAACACTTTTTAGTTTGAAAGTCAATCCTGAGAATCCACTTTATGTCATCTTAGAATGAGAATATCTATTACAACAAAATGTTGCTACTTCACTGGCACTCAAAACCAAACCAAACTAAACCAAAAAAAAAAAAAAAGTGATTAGGGAGACAGGAATAGGAATTAAGTCTCAATATTTTCAAATGAGGGGTTGAGCAGGAGTCGTTAAGATGAATCAGGGAATCTTGTTTCAGAAAAGGAATTAATTCTACTTTCAATTCGACGACCTAAGAGACTGACTTGCTGATACATAACCCGTACCAGTCCACAGCTTAGAAACGATGCTGAATTTTTGAAGCTGAGCTTCCATCAGTAGATGGAATGTGGGAAGTTTTTAGCAGTGTAAAAACCAAAGGCAGGGAGGGAATAACAATGAAAGTCAAGAACTTTTCTCTCAATTTGAAACTGCTACCTTGAGTCTACCACTAACTTACTATGTTATCCTGAACGAACATCGTCATAAAATATTCCTCTAGAAAACGAAGGGGTTGAATTAAATTTTCTCCAAAGTCCTTTTTAAATTCTACAGTCTTTAACTGAAGTTATTCAAGTCAAATAAGCATTTATTGCTAGTCAGGGAACTCTACTTGTTATTAAATGAAAAGTTCTGTTAAATGTAAATCAAGGATTTCTCTCGTGGTCCAAAATGGTGTAATAGAATCAATGGAAAAAAGTAATTTTTATAGCACATCTGAGTAAGTGCAAAAGGTCACATGTCCATTTCAGTATCATTAAGAGCTTTACAGGAAATAATGGAACACAATGTAACAAAGGTACAGCATTAACAAATGTTTGGATTCTTAAATATGATTTCATGGTAGAATGCATACAAAGTTTTGACAGGAGTAAAATGAAAAAAAAAAAAAAAAGACCTGTATCTGCTTTAAAAAATATCTGAAGATCATATTCAAAGCATATGGTAAAACAAACGTGAATTCCTCTTTTGGCCAGGCATTAAAAACTTTTTATATTTTTGAATGACTTTATATCACATAAAGTCGTATGTGAGAAGCATTTTGATAGTTTAGCTTCACATATTTAAAAAATTAGCTCAAATATGCTAACTTTTTGAAAATGTCAACTTTTTAAACTACCTACACCGTTCAGTGAAAGACACAAAAAATGTGAAGATTTTCAAGGTCTAGATTCTTATTCAAATGAATACTTATTTCATAAGCACTTGATATACAGTATTCTCCTTTATGCACTTTAAGAAGTTGAACTACTATTGCAAATGCATAATTGATTTATGGGGGAAAAGTTCAAGTGAAGGACATATTACCAACTGTGCATTAAAGAGGCAGGGTAGAAGAAAATGTACAGCTCTAGAACATTTTAAAAGCAATATTTAAAAAATGCACATGCCAGATACAGGCAATGCTCTCCATTTCACATCAGCACATACGTCACAATAAACCTAAAGTCCCCCTCCAAAAACAATCACCAAAAGGGAGAGTTTATATCAGAATGCAAATAAAAGGCAAATCTTTTTCCATGTGCACATAGTAAGAAGGGTACTGTGCTCAATTACTCTTTTAAAGAATAAGATTTAACTGTTGTTAAATTTATAAAAGTGCATCAAGAATTTAATCACAACATGGTACAATATTAATAGATACAAATACATCATAGTTCAAATCCTATGTAACAAGGAACGGTGCAATTAAAAGTCTATGGAACGTATATTCGTAATGTTTCTGTCATTCAAAAGCGTTATACAGGTGCTTTAATAAATCTAACTCCGTAATTCTTTATTTTTTGAAATTATAGAAATGGATCTTTATTTTCTTACCCATTTTCACTCCATTCCCTTAGGAATAACTACTCGAGCCAGTCAGTTTTTCAACGAAGAAGTAAAAGGTAAGTATTATTAGGGAAGTGAGCTGGCAGGTGGACAGTTGTTCACTCTGCCTGTCATATCCCTTTAATGCAACTCTGATTTGCCTTTGTTCTGACAGTAGCAAACAGCTGCTTGTAAATGAGCCACTGTCCCTGGGCTGCCTCCCATTATTCCCCACTTTTGTTTGACAAGGTCACTTGCTGCAGGGATTTTGGGAAGAAAGGATGTGCAACCTATAGAATTAAGAGTTTAGAACCTAAGCAAGCTAGGTATTTTTCTTTTGGTAGCATGAGCAAATCAAGACTTGTACAAAAAAAGTTTTTTGCTCATTGAGCAAATCAAACATTTTTCCTAATTTAAAAACCAAAAAGCTCTATCACAAAAGCAAATGACTTTGCCATAAATCCTCTTTCCTTTAAGTTTACATGACAGTGGTATAAAAGGCAGACTTAATTACAAAATAATATTTACAAGCACATATGAATAAATACTAAGATGTTGCTCGTCTGCTGTTTTACAATGAGTTCAAGATCTGGAAAGCAGCAAATGCAGGAACACTTTTGGAAAACTTGATGCTATAATCCTACAGTTCTTTTATTTTAAATTTCAGTAAAAATTTCATTTATGACTAATTCCATTAAGGGTAGTAAATAAGGAAGGCAGGGACCTTCAAGATCAAAAGTTTCACAATTTCATTCCATATTGATTGTTACTTTTAATGAACTTTACACAATATATAAATTAATCTAGACTGAAACTTATTGCTAAAATGTTTGATCAATATTCCACCAGTGATCCAAAAGGTATAATTGACACTATAAAGCAAGGCTCACCTTTAATTTGCAGCTTGACCTATGATCTTCAGAAGGGCTTAAAGCTACATTATGACAATCTCATGCAATTAAGTTGTTTCTAAAGAGAGGCAGGCATAAAAAGTGGGATGGCAAGTTTTCCAAGCCATGGATGAGCATAAAGAGGGCATGCTGGAGCAGACACTCATCCAAAATGAATCATGATTTTGTGGTTCTGAAAGTTTATGAGTGGGAAACGATCTAGGAAACTCTTTATGCATTCTTAGGATAAAGCCACATAAATGTCACACAGAAATCTAGACTTAATTATGCACAAATACAATTTCTCACTATTCCACCTTTTTACCTGCATTTAAAATTAGACGGTTTTGTACATTTTTCTCATTTTAATATACAACCATCAGAAGGAATGTGAGCCTACAGTAAACTTTATCAACGCAAACAAAGCTGAAATTCTTTCCAGCAACACCAGCACTTTGGATGTGTTCACTGGTAAGAGGTTATGTACACATTGGGGGAAAATGAAGAATCATGTGATGATGTCAAGTTCCCTCATTCTCTACTCAAACATTACAAATCTGTTCACAGAATATACCATCCAAGTTTTCAAAAAATCTCCAGGCTCTTGCCATCTAATATACTCAGAAAATTTTGTCAGTCTTGTCTCATGTGGAAGGCATCTGAATTCTAAAAATAATTTGACTTACCTTAGCCAGGCTGACTTTGTATACCTTGTAAAGGCTACTCCGTTTTCTCCCATTGTCAGCCATTACTCTGATGTATCATTTATGGAATTAAAATAAAATGGGTTTTCCTACATTTTAGTCAGGATATGTCAAAGCACCTTCACAAAATACCGCATTTAAAGACATGTTAAAAGTATTACAACTGAATTATATTTGGTTATCCAGTGTTAAAAAGTATTCACATAATAAAAAAAAAAAATTAAAAGAAGCTAATGTTAATCCCTTATAACAGCCTTCACTCTTGTACAAAGATTTGAACACTCTAGTAGTTCACTATTAAGAGCATAGGACTGAAGATTTTCAGCTTCATTTGTATTCAGAGGCAGGCAAATCACCAAAACTCATTTACATCCCTCCATTTTCCTTACAGCTTGTTAACAGCAGGTGGTCTATCCATACCATCTTTGAAAGAGGTAGGTGGCTTAAAATGCCTTTACATTTCAGTCAAGACCCTGAATTAAAAATAAACTTGAGCTTTAACTTCATCATTTTCTCTACAAGATTCAGTAATACAGAATAAACATAGTACTTAGTTTGTTCTTATTTTAATCTACATTCCACATTCTGGCTTCATACCATAAATTTGCTCATTTTAATCCTGCATGTTCTCCAAAGAGTGAAGCATTTAAGCTAACAGAGCTGACAAAATGATCTAGTAAGAAACTATAAGTGTTTCTGATAGTCTTATTTTATTTTGTTTATTTTTGCACTCTATAGACTTGCCAGCATTCCTTTTTAAAAAAATTTTTAATGTTTATTTTTGAGAGACAGAGACAGAGCATGAGTGGGGAAGGAGCAGAGAGAGAGGGAGACACAGAGTCTGAAGCAGGCTCCAGGCTCTGAGTTGTCAGCACAGAGCATGATGCGGGGCTTGAACTCAGAAACAGTGAGATCATGACCTGAGCCAGTCATGCTTCGGTGCCCCATCAGCATTCCTTTTTACTGACGAACATTAGAAAACATTTTTAGGAGTGCCTGGGTGGCTCAATTGGTTAACTCTCCAACTTTGGCTGATGTCATGATCTCGTGGTTCAGGAGTTCGAGCCTCACATCAGACTCTGTGCACACAGCTCTGAGCTGGAGCCTGTTTTGGATTCTGTGTTTCTCTCTCTCTCTCTCCCCATCCCCTAACTCACGCCGTCTCTCTCAAAAATAAACATTAAAAAAAATTTTTAACACTATCACAATAGGAAAATCATGATTATATTGGCTATGTGCTAGCCCTAAGATAAACAGAGTATGTCTACATAGATGTTCATAAAAATTTTTTTTTTCCAAATGTTTATTTTTGAAAGAGCGAGAGAAAGAGAGAGAGAGAATGAGTGCGGAAGGGGCAGAGAGAGAGGGAGACAGAGGATTTGAAACAGGCTCCATGCTGAGAGCAGAGCCTAATGCGGGGCTCTAACTCACAAGCCTTGAGGACCCAAGTCGAAGTAGGACACTTAACCAACTGAGCCACCCAGGCATCCCTATAAAAATGTCTTTGTGTCATCTACTGGCAATGATTTTTCAGAAATAAATGTACAAAATTCTCTAATTTCTAAGCACATATGTCGCCTTCTACTTAATCTGACATGAGTATTAGAAGAGCCAGACTGAAACATAAAAGTCAAGGGGCCCCTGGGTGGCTCAGTGGGATAAGCATCCGACTCTTGGTTTGAGTTCAGATCGTGACCTCACAGTTTGTGAGTTCTAGCCCCACGTCGGGCTCTGCACTCTTAGATTGGGATTCTCTCATTCTGCCCTTCCCCTGCTCGCTCTCTCAAAATAAATAAAATTTTTTTAAAAAGTGAAAAACAAAAAAACACTGAAACACAAAAGTCACTCAGCTCCTATACTTAAGAGGGTGAATAAATAAGTCTTTGTGAGAAGAGTATGTCAACACAAAAAGGTTACAGAGAACATTCAAATCATGAGCATTACAAGTGCCTTCACAATAAAAACATGGAAGATTTAAACCACATATTATAAAAATTGGTTAAGAATCCTTTGAGGTAGGGGAGATGATTCTACTTGTAGTTTTTCAGACTAAAGTCAAGACTTCTAAGGAACTTTGCATATCCATGAAAACTCACAACTCAGAATGTTATGGCCGGACTTAATTCTGTTTTTCATTACTACTGTGGCCTCGTGCATTTCCTTGAGATTACAGAATAGGTACGGAACAAACCAATCTACATATTCATCTTTTTAAAAAAATGCTAAATTTAATCTCTAAGTAATTTTAATCTCTCTGGCTATCAGTGTCTAGTGACAAATTAATACTTAAAATATGATAAATGAGGTAAGATTTATTAAAACACTAATATTAAGACTTGAAAAGTAAAGTGTTAGAGGCACCCAGGTAACTCAGTCAGTTAAGCGCCCAGCTCTTGATTTTGGCTCAGGTCATGATCTCAAAGTTCACGAGTTCAAGCTCCACATCAGGTTCCATGATGATGGTATGGCGCTTACTTTGGGATGCTCTCTCTCTACCCCTCCCTGGCTCATGCTCTTTCTCTCTCTCTCTCAAAAAATAAATAAACTTTAAAAGAAACATACAGTTTTATTTTTCATTTTCAACCAATAACATAGTCATTTATATTTATGTTATACATTTCAGAACAAGACAATAAAAATATTGTCTCCAAAAGAGGCAGAAAAGATTATCATTTACCAATGCTTTCACTAGGTAATAACTTTAGGTAAAATGGAACAAAGCGTTTTAAAAAGTAGTTTTATATAAGTAAGTACCAACCAACATAAATGTAAAAATATTCATGAGCAGAAAAATGAAAAACTTAAAAAAATATGCTTTTGGTTATTTTAACTATGCTAACATGAAAATGAATTAAGTACAAATAGAAACAATTTCTGACAGTATAACACTGATAAAAATCAGAACCTTCATCATTTCATAACATTCTGCCTGCAAATAAATGTAAAAATGCTTTCATTAGGACTAGTTGTTCTGTCAACTTAAAATGTAGTTTATATTCCTATATCTTGAAAATAATTTCATTTAACCTGATTATAATCCTAGACACTTTCCAAAATATAAAGCTATTATTTGAAATTGGTAAGTCCCCATATATCAACTTCTGTTTTACTTGAAAACTGATTCTTGCAATTAGAAATGTTACTGTATAAAGTCTTGCTTTGTTAATATACCAAGATGTTTTAAGAAAGGATAAACAGGAGTATTTACTTATTAGAGCATCTCAAATACAAATAAAAAAAAACACTGGTTATTCCTTGTTTTTAGACTGAGTAGATGTAGTAATAAGATCTAAGGAATCTATTCTAATTTAGATAATTAGAACTTTAAAAAAGTTTTATACAAGTCATAAGCTTCACTAAATGTTAGGTTATCAAAAAATGTATTTTTAATAAATTCACCACATTTTATTCTTCTTTTATAAAAACTAATGAATATGTATAAAAAGTTTTAGGCGCAGATACCCAATGTGTATGAAATTCACTCTGAATAATTTTGTGGCACAAGCCAAGTCTCTAATTTCATACAACTCTCATAACGAGTGTTACTAATTTTTTATTGTTGCTTCATACAGGAAAATGTGCATTTCCTCCTTGTTCAGCTTTGACATGGTGTAACACTACACTTTTCAAGATATGTAGCCATTATATTTGACAATGCAGCTCAAATGACTAACAAATGTCACATGGAGATATAAACACTAAATAAGTAAATACAAAAGAATTCAAAATTAAATCTGACCTCATGAAGACTGCATTTAAATCTCCCTTAAATAAAAAAGGCTAACATGTCAACCTAAATGAACAGATAGTATGATCTGAACATTTAATGTATCTTATCCAATTTTAAGAAGTCACCAATTATATTTTACATTTCATAAACTTTTAATAAGTCAATGGCTTTGATGATCAATTTGACTGACATTCATCATTCTTCTCTACACATCAATGAGAAATTATACTTCCTTGTAAATTATTAAGAGAATAAAGTATTCAAAATATACCTATATAGTTTTACAGTAATTTTCTTTTATTTATTTTTTTAATGTTTACTTATTTTTGAGGGCGGGGGAAGGGGCAGAAAGAGAGGGAGACATAGAATCCCAAACAGGCTCCAGGCTCTGAGCTGTCAGCACAGAGCCCAACGGGGGGCCTGAATCCACGGACCGTGAGATCATGACCTGAGCTGAAGTTGGATGTTTAACCAACTGCGCCACCAGGAGCCCCAGTAATTTTCTATTCTAATATTTTTATATGTTAACTCAAGTACATTTAGCATGGTTGGAAGTCATTATACACAGTGATCTATTGTTAATAACAAGGGTGGCCAATTTTTCTATGCCTATAGCCTTTGAAAACAGTGGAAAACACTTGGAAGATGAAAATGAAAGACAAAAAGAGACTGGCGAAAAAAACCAAGAAATGTATTTGTAACTGTAACTGGACACAATATGTTCCTTTTCTTGGTCAATAGCTGGTTATACCATCCAGAAACCCAGGAGTCATCCATGACACCAGACATCTCCAAGTCTGGCTGATTTTAATGTATCCTTCTAATACATTTCCCTTTGTCTCTACTTTTATTTATTTACTTTTTAAAGTTTATTTATTTATTTTGAGAGAGAGAGAGAAAGAGCAGAGGAGGGGCAGAGAGGGAGAGACAGAATCCCAAGTAGGGTCCACACCATCAGCACAGAGCCCAATGTGGGGCTCGAACCCATGAACCCACAAACTGTGAGATCACGACCTGAGCTGAAGTCAACAGTCAGACACTTCACCGAATGAGCCACCCTGGCACCCCCCCCCCCCACCATGTTTCTACTTTTAGCAAGATAAGCCACCTACTGATCTTTGATTCCAATGCTGTCACAACATCTTTTCAAATCTCCCTGCCATATGTTTTAGTTCCTCTCTCCCCACTTCACAATCCTTTCTCCCCATAGCAACTGTGACCTTTCAAACTCAATCAATCTCATCAGGCCAAGCTCCTGGTTACTATCAGCTCTTAACATAAAGATGAAATTCCTAAACATAGGCCACAGGGTCCCACCTGGTTTGAACACAAGATCTCTGAGCTCAGACACTACATTTTACTTCAATTAGCCAAATGTACAAGCACCTTTCAGTTCTCCACACACGAATAACTTGACTCCCCTAATTTGGTCAAGTATTTGGACCTACACTCCAACTCTTCTTTTTATTTATTGAAGGATGACAGCATACACTATGCAAGGAGCTGGCTAAAACAAAGATAGGATTACCAGCTACATGGAGCCAAAATTAGTGCAAATAATAGGTGCCCACCTCTCCCCCCAAAATGTAAAATCAACACACACATTCATGCCATAGTAGGTACTAATAAAGAAATAGGTAAGGAATTAAAGTGCTGTATGTCTGGAAGTTGTGGGAGAAGAGGAGGTTTTGATTGGGCAGGTTTTGTCTAAGACAAGAACATGCAAATTTTAATCTAAAAAGGATAAAAGAAGTAATTGTGAGTTGGGGAGAGGAAAATAATTCTGGGCAAAGAAGCTACAGGTGTAAAGACCTTCAGATGTTTACAGGAACTAAAATAAGACTAGTAAGCCTGAAGGCAAGGGAGCCTGTCCAAGTGTGATTCCATGGAAAGCTGGAGAGAAAATCCTAAGTTAGATCACTTGGGGTTTACACCAATTGAGACCACCAAAGAGTTTTTAATAGGAAAAGAAAGTGACCCAATTTATATTTTACAGAGCTCACTTTTGCTGACCTGTGGAGAATAAATGGAGAAAGAATGGGGAATTGGGGGCGGAAAGGATGAATGTGGCCACTACACCAAGAAACCATCATTTTAGAACCCCCCATTTATAATTTATTTAGTTAATGCATGTCTCCCCCAGATTTTAACTAAATGTAAGTTAAACCTGGTCTGTTTTTTCTTCAACAGTATCACCAGAGTCTGGGATACAGCAATGGCAAAGATGGATATTATGAAAAAAACCCTTAAAGTGAAAAAGAAAAAAATCAGCAAAATTTGTATATCACACACTCACTCACACACACACACACACACACACACACACACACACGATCTATCCAAAGTGGAGGTTTATAATTAAATAGATCCTAAGGGTGTAAGACTTGGTGTCTGTATGAACCTTCGTATGTACCTGGGAGTTATTGCCTAGCTTTTATCAGATTCTCCAGGGAGTCTACAAGCTCCAAAATTTTAAGAGCCACTGAAGCCTATATCTCACCATAACTCTAGAAGGTAGAGTTGTCACAGAACATAAAAAGAACAATCAAAAATAGAACAGACAATGAAATACAGTCTAAGTTCCTCACAGATGCATAAGTTAATTCCTGATACTCAAATGAAGTGCAAATATCATAGGAATTAAAAGTTTTTAAAATATTACTTATTCTTGACTCTGCAATTAAGTATTTGGTTTTCCTTTATAACTGTATTTCATTTAAGTACTTAATTTATTAGCAATCCCAACTAAGAAGAAGCAGTGTAAGAGCATGGCTTTTTTTCTAATGTCTGTGGATAAGAATTTATCTGTAGATAATCAAATATTGTTCTACACGTTATTTAACTAGTTACTTTCAAGTACAGAATTAAATACAAAACTCACTCACCTAATCAAATATTGTTTTACACATTATTTAACTAGTTACTTTCAAGTAGAGAATTAAATACAAAACGCACTCACCAGCCTCAATTTTGTTTTCTCCCTTGTAGATCAGCAGACTACCTCCTACTCTCTGACTTTCTGAATCATATCTAAAAAGAGCTACATGGCACAGGCCCATGTGCACATAACAAAAGAAGTCAGAACACTCCAGGGAAGCAGTCTGCTTTGTTTTTATAGCCACTCTACACAGCACTCCCCTCTTCCCATAGGGCTTAGCAACAACACTACCTTGTCCACTAGTATCACAAAATACTATCATATCCAAACTATGTTTTGTTATTTTTGGAAAGTAGGCATTTCAAAACACTGAGATGGCAGTAGTCAACAAACACAAATCGTAATAGTAGCTTACTGCCAAAATCAAGTAAGATGCATAAGAACTTTGAGATATGAAAATACCGTAACTTTTATAGCAGAATCAAGTGGCTACTAGAATATCACTAGAAATTCTTTACCAAGTTAATTTTCTCCCCTCTATCCTGTCTAATTAATTGGACTAGAAAGGAATCATTCCTACTTTACTTAAGAAAAACTACTTAAATTAGTGCAGTTTTTTTCCCTGCTCTCCATAGTTTAAAAAGTAATCACTATGCTATATAACATAGATGTTAAATTCTTTTCGTTTGTTTTTAATTTTTTTTAATCTTTATTTATTTTTGAGAGAAAGACAGAGAGTGAGCAGGGGAGGAACAGACAGAGAAGGAGACACAGAATCCGAAGCAGGCTCCAGGCTCTGAGCTGTCAGCACAGATCCCGACGTGGGCTGGAACCCACAAACCACAAGATCATGACCCGAGCCGAAGTCGGACGCTTAACCGACTGAGCCACCCAGGTGCCCCAATGTTAAATTCTTTTTGTAACCAAAGATAGCAATTTATACTCTAGCGATGAAAGCATTTACCTGCCACTTAGGATTCTGTATTTTGAGCTCACTTTTGGTTACTGTTTGTTAAGACTTGTGTAAGATTCTGATGCTAAACACAAGGTCTTGACAGTATCTATTTCATGCAAAAACTGAAACACATAAATCTCAAATATCAGTGAAAGATTACTTTCTTTTGTGTAAGATATACAATCAAGTTAATAACTCAATAATTAAAATATGCCTGAAGAAAAGGATCTTGTGTGGGAAATAAATGCAAGCTTACAAAATGTCTTATACTGAGAAAGCACAGTTTCAATAGGGATTTCTAGTAATTTTCATGGAAATTTACATATAACTTATTTCTTTCAAATAACTTTTGACTACCACAGTAACAACTAACAATTAAAACTGAAATGCAATTTTAATTATTTCTTTTAAAAAATCTGAGGAAATAGTACTTGCTTATCTCTATATATTTAAAAGGGAACCAAATACATAAAAAGTTGTACTTGTTCACTGAACCAATAACTACTAAATATGCTAATATGTGCCAAGTACTGTTATGTGAGATAAAACTTGAAGAAACAAAAGGGAAAATGACAGGTCCCTGTCTTCATAGAACTTACAGTGGAAGAGACACACAAATGAAAGTATTTACAGATACTACAACTGTTAAACAAGAAAATAAATAGGATGATGTAATTTGGGAGGTGCTTTCCATAAGATTGTTATGAAAACCCTCTCTGGGGTTGACATTAATTAGAGCCAAGACCTAAAGGATGAGAAAAAAATCAGTGATGTGACAAGCCGAGGAATAAGTTCCAGGCATAAGAAAAAGCCTGGCATGTTCCAGAAACAGAAGGACGACAAGGGTATGAAATGTTAACATTTCTTCCCTCTTCCTCTAAGCTCAGAATGCCTTAACTGTAAGGACACGGACTCTGGAGCAAAGTCTGGATCTGACTCCAGGTATACTAACTTAGAAACTATGTGATCTTGGGCACTAAATTATCAAAATATTTTTAGGCTCTTTTTTTCCTAACCTACTTAGTCTAGAGAATAAGATCCACTATTTATGACCATTAGCATAAAAAAATCTTTGGCAAAAAAAAAAAAAAAAAAGCCCAGTAAATAATGTTCTTTCCTTATTCCAAAAGTGGTATCACTTTTATCTTTCTGAATTTTAAACAAACACCAATTGTTTCTTTTTGAATTTCACAACCTATACAGAACATTTTAAATAAAATTATTTTGAGCAAAATTTTCAATGCCCCTTAAAATAATTAAGTTTTCATGGAAAGTTGTGATGTAAACCTTTCTCCCTCCCTTTAGGGTGATGAACTGTCTCCCTGGAGTTCTGTTCTCAGTACTCTCTGTGGGGCACACAACAAAGGTTACTTTATAAAGGTCACTTCATTTCCATGGGTGTTTCTTAGAAGAAACAAACTACTGGCTTGAAACTAGTAGCGAAAACTACCAACCCCACATTTGAGGAAATATAAGAAACTAGGAAGAATTAGAGATTACTTGCTAGAACAGGTAGCTCTTAATCTGTGGTGCTCAGAGGAAAGTGATCTCTTCATATTGGAAGAAAGTAGGGAAAGTTGAAGAAATTACAATCATGTAAGTAAGATACCATGTGAACATTCCATATCCCCAAATAAAAGTGATAAAAACCTGATAGCTACAATGTAGTAACGCTACTAAAATGTTTCCAGTTTTAATACTTCACATTTATCTTTGTATCAGTAAAGTCTAATTAGGGAATCAGATATGGCTTGCTCACCAGCTCTTAATATTTCAATATCTTATTTAGCTAGTAAGTCAGAAGTGAAAGACGACATGCAAGTAACCGAAAACAATGTTGGCCAGTGCTTCAAAACTGGATTTGTCTACCAATTAAAACTAAATTAAATTTTGGAAAAAATGAGGTTACAGTTTTGGAAAACATATGGAACACTGAAATACAATGGAGCATGTTAGCTTAATTATCCCTTTAAAATAGTTTAGCCTGTTTGTTTAGAGAAAATAGTAAATACAGAAAAAGGGTAGAGATGCTAACACATATGAAGGAATCTACCACCTGCAAAGCAGTATATGGGAGTTTTCACAAGCTTTAGAAATAAAGTAAAATGGACAATCAAATCCAAGAAGACGAGAAAATCTAATTTTACTTCACTGTATATTTAGAGTAACTGAAACTTTCATATTAAAAAATGCAAATGAGGCTGACAAATTACATAGAAACCATGTAGTAATCATTTAATGTATATAATTTTTTTTGAAACTTTTTTTAAGTTTATTTATTTTGAGAGAGAGACCGAGCACACACGGTGGGAAGGGGCAGAGAGAGAGGGAGAGACAGACAGAATCCCAAGCAGGCTCCGCACTGCCAGTGCAGAGCCCAATGTGGGACTCGAACCCACAAACTGTGAAATCATGACCTGAGCCGAAGTCAAGAGCCAGAGGCTTAACTGACTGAGCCACCCAGATGCCCCAATATATACACATAATTTTAATCTTGTTAAGCCATTTGCTGATTCATTCTCTTGTGCAATATGGTACCTATGTCAATGATTGCTATTTGGAGAAAAAGGAAAAAGATTTTTTCTATACACTGTCTCAGTGCTATGGGAAACAAACTCAATTTCTTCCAAATCAAAAGGAGGTCCTGACTAAATATGTACACATTTGCCAAGAGATATGCTGCCTTCAGACACACCATTTGGCAATTAATTTTGCATACAACAAAATCTTCATACTTGATAGTTTTGAAACTCACACTGAGGACCTTATTCTTAGAAG
Source organism: Puma concolor (assembly GCF_028749965.1). Classification (NCBI taxonomy): domain Eukaryota; kingdom Metazoa; phylum Chordata; class Mammalia; order Carnivora; family Felidae; genus Puma; species Puma concolor. Next base: position 69,007,915 of record NC_141674.1, on the reverse strand, counting down.
AATATATGGAATTAAGCCATGAAATATATGTGACAACTTAGTATTTTGGAATGTTTATGACTATTGCCATATCATCGTTGACCCATACTTGCAGTTAGTAAGTGCATACTAAATATAAAATTAAAAGACCTGAAATGCTGAAAATGTAAATTTTCAGTTTCAGTTATGTCTAATGAAGAAAAATTTAATTCCAGCATTTTTAGCTCTTCCTCGACAATAGATGGCTACTTATATCAGAAAATTACAATTACTTTCTATCACCGTTTCTATAAATACTTTAAAGATAAAATATCTACTGCTATTCAGATCAATTTAATTCCCAGTTTAAGGAACTACACAAGTCTGGAGGTAATTTAATACTTGTGACACATAATTTAATAAGTTTGGGTCAAATGTATTAACTTCTAATCTTTTCTGACAACTTCATTATTTATTTTATATACAATGTATATAACTCAGCCACCAATCTTTCTGTGTGAGAAAACATACTCTTCTTCATGCTACAGCAGGCTCTCAATACGCCATACCAGGTTTCTTGGGTTTCCCCGTTAATTGGCTCTAATATGAACAATTAAATCTCATTTTACACTAAATCAAATGTAAATAACAGCAAGAGACTGAAATCCCCCCACCCCACCCAATCTGCTATCTTTCCATCTGCTCACTACAATCCACTCTGAGCAACTTAGGAATCATCACTGGAGAGAGCCACTGTTGTTTTGGGCTAACTGGCACATTCTTGCGGGGAGAGGGTGGCAAGACTGGAGGAAAAACATGGTCAAACATGGTTGTAGATGATTTTCTCACTTTCTAGGGGAAGAGTCTTTTGGGGACTATCATTTAAAAGCCCAGGCTTATACCCCAGGCTCCTGGGGCATAAAGCAATACTTAGGAGGCAAGAGGAAAATAGTATGACCAAGCAACTACCAAGTCACATCCAATGGTTACTGTGGTTTGGATACTTCAGAAGCTTGCAATACAATATGTAGATTGACATGAGCTATCCATCCTCAGTTCAAATGAACAGGGCCTAAAACCATAAAGGAAGCAACCCTACTTCAGGGCAAAGATCAACAGCCTGGGAATCACACCAACCAATTTCTAATTCTTGTTCTGACACCAGCTATCTCCAACTGCTGATCACAAACAAATCACCTAAATTAATTGCTCTGTTAAACTCCCATAAAATGGAAACCCCCTCTCTTCATAAAAATCTGTACAGAATATTATCTATGAGAAAGTATAAACAAGATACTAAAAATCGTATTTCCAGCCTTCCAGTGTTTGCTGTGTGTGTGTGTGTGGTGTGTGTGACTGAGTACTTACAAACATCATTTTTATATTATTTGGTTTCATGGAAATTTTCCCCCCACAACAAGGTCTGTCCCTTTTTTGTTTTTGTTTTTCTTTCTTTGCAATACTGTGAATAGAGAAGGGATCGTTCATTTATTCATTCCTCCAACAAATATTTACTTAGAATCTCCTTGTCATACACTGTCCTGGTTGTGTGGGAGACATCAGTAGTTGTGAAAGTGATAGGTATACTTACTTGGTCAAAGAATAAAAGTGCTATGAAAAATTGATATTCTTTCTCTAGAGTTTATAAAAGGTGAATCCAGTCCAAAAAAAATGAGAAGAAAAAGAAAATGAAAAAGAAAAAGAAAAAACAAAAAAGGCTGACTCATGTTCTGTTAATATAGTCATCTACCTGGAAATTCATTCATTCGTTCATTCACTCATTCACCAAATATTTATTTCATTTAAAAAATATCTGTTGTGCCTTGCACGTCCGGGAATCATACCGGCAAAAGACATGATCCCTGCCCTCCTAAAGTTCAAATAAACCTAAGTAAAACTACTTTTCAATCAAGATCTATTTATTACTTGAAAAGAATAGTTACCTAGAGGCTGTCAGAGAGGAGTAGTGAAGCCCAGAAGAAGATTAAAAAAAAAGCTGACAGAAGCTACTGGGTGCCTAAAACAAAGTTAAAAAATGAGTAAATAAAAGGGAAGCAAGAGTTGCTAAAGGGGTTGGCTCATTATGGGTCAGTTGATGGTTTTTGTTTTTTGGGTTTTTTTGGTGCATTACCAACAGGGATAATGTAAAAACATGATTAATCTATTCTAAAAAATATCAACTTTTCAAAACTTGAAGTTTTTTCTCTCTCATCCACTATAGCCTTTTTTTAAATTCCTTGATAACCTGGTATAATAAGTACACATTACTAATTTTCTCTCAATTTGCAAATTTTGTGAGATTTAACTTCGGCAGGTGAAATAAAAATCCAGGATAAATGTAGGATTTCTTTGTTCACAAGCTGCCTTCTGCTATACCAATAATGACAAAACCGTACATAAACAGACGTTAAGTGTAAGACAAAAATACTAGGTCTTCATTCTTTTATGAAAAATACCATGTAACAGAAAATGTTCAAAGTCTAAATCAAACACATTCTTGGGTTTGTTGACAAAAACAATAACAACTGTTAAAAGGCATTTTTCAAGTGATACTGACAGAATCGATAAAATATAAAATAAAATAAATACATAAAATATAAATCAGTAACATTTCTATTTCTCTGGTCAACAGTGCATAGTAACACCTCACCATGACATTCTAACACCTCTTATCAAGTGGTAGATAAGTTTCTTAACCGGTTTAATATTACTGAAAACATTAAAATCTTTGCAAAATGAACTATGGTAAAATACTTTATCATCCTACTGAAATGTCAGTGAGGTGTGCACATGGTCTAAAATAAACAAGGCTATGTAATGAAAATGAGGCCACAAGGAAGATAGCTGTATGCTTAAGAACCACCACCTGTCACACGGCAGAAGTGGTATTATGCAACAAAATCACAAACGTTAATGAATTAAAAAGTATACTAAAGGCAAGCACATTTTTAAAGTTAAAAAGTATGTTGCTGTAGTAGACTTAACTTTATTTCAAAGTTTATAGTCAGCATAGCTACTGGCCTCCTCCCAATTTAATTTGTTAACTTCTGATATTAGGAAATTTGGTCCAGAAAAATGAACTAACTAGACTCCAAGTTAGACCAAGAACCGAAATTGTGGATTCCTAGAAAATTTTTTCCCCAAAGCCTTTCTTGTATCATGTTACCATGGGACGTTTTTCCAGCTAACACACACCTAAGTAACTGAAACCATATAATATGTGGTTATAAAATTTGCTAGATATTATACACTTAACATGTTAATGTACACTAAAAAAATGTCTAAGGTAGGAACATATTATTTGTTTTTTAAATATATAAAAACGAGGTTTTTGTTTAATTTTAAAAAATTCACTGAGAGATGTTCCAAGAAAACATTAGTTTCTTGATATCAGGATTTCAAATCCTTTTTTCTTTCTAATTTTTTATGATGTTTAAATTTGCTAATAAAGTCATTAAAATATTTTACTATATATTTTTTAAAGCCTCACACAATATTACATACAGTTCAGATGACCAAAACACACACACACACACACAAATGAGCATTTATCAAATAATATTTAAAATAATATTTAAATTGGTTTTTGGTCATTTTTGTTTAAGAGAATTTCAAATCATGTAGAGGTTGAAGAATGAAACATTTAAAAATACTACACAGGGGCACGTGGATGGCTCAGTTAGTTGAGTGTCAGACTTGATTTCGGCTCATGTCATGATCTCACAGTTCTTGAGTTTGAGCCCCAAGTCGGCAATGGGCCGATAGCAGAGCCCTGTTTGGGATTTTCTGTCTTCCTCTCTCTGTCTGCTCCTCCCCTGCTAGCTCTCTATTTCTCTTTCTCTCAAAATAAATAAATAAACATTTAAAACATATACTACACAACAGAGATGAAATACTGCTGAATTGACACAAATGATTTAAACAACACAATTTTTCATAAAAATTAAAGAACATTTATACACAATCATATCAGAATTAAAGTGGCAAAAATTTTAAAATTATGTGATGCTCAAGTTATTAAAATACTGTAAAACTCAGTCATTATAACTTACTTCCTGTCTTAAACTGTTATTTTCAACTTTTATTGGTTGTATCTTCTCAATCCTTCCCATATAATTATTATTAAAATCTGAATGTTCATAGTTACTTGAATTCTGCACAATTAACTTCATAGAGGTGTGCACAGCAAAACTATTCAATCAACATTTTCCAATGTTGGAAAAATGAATGATGATGCACATTATGACTATAAACCCCATGGCACGTTAAAATAAAAACTATATAGCAAGCTGAAAATAAGCCATATCCAATAGAAAGTAAGCACTCTAAATAACAAACAGCATGCTTACTCTCTATTACATGGGAGAGGGAGGATGTTAAATGTGTCTACAGTTCATTTCATGTGCTTTTTAAGTTCTGTAAATGATTTTTCTTCAGGTCTTTGTACATTTGCTATCATTTTTAAAGGGGGCCAACACCCAATCTAAGTAATCATCCCCAATTCTTATAATATAAGAAATAAGAATGCTAACTAAAATACTGACCCTGCTCTAATTCAAGCTGAATCTCTAAAAATGTGAGAACATGTCATGCTTCAAAAGACAGCAAAGATTAGGAATATATGGTATTAAGTCTTAGCTCTAAACATTTTCATAATACATTTGTTCTTGCCTTAAGACAAAGTTTATGGGTATTGGTAAAATGATGTTCATTCTTCTTGGTTTCAGTTCTTCACATCACACACACACACAGAAAAAGCTGCACATAGTAAAAACTGAATAAATACATCATTTGCTGAATGAAAGAACAAATGACTCTGAATAAACAGAGTCAAGGCATAGAGTACCGTTAGCTCAATGGCTCAATTATGTTTCCTTATTTCCCTATTGCAAACTAACCACCAATTTTAATTTCCAATTTGAGATAAAATGTTTCACCATTCCCATACGTTTTTAAAGGCCACTTCTCAAAATATCAATATAATAAGAGAGATTTAAATGACAGTACTGAGAGTGAAGATTAATTGCTACATAAGCACAAAAATAATTCTTCTAAGAGGTGATGGTTGTATCGATGGTATACGGCCTAAAATACTTTCTCTAAAAGGTCACAAAATGGGTTTTAAAAATTGCATTCACTTACTCAATTACTTATTTAAATACTGTTATATACCAAGATCCCACAAATTTAAAATATAGTGGCACATTCAAATCACAATATAATCTTTCAACTGTGTATGTATTGATTAGGAACAGAACCCTCTCTGCATAGAAGCTGTCAATGGATAGTGAATTCGAGAGAACTGCCACCAAAAGGAACCATCTGTGGGCTGATAGAGGCTTTTCCACTGATGTGTCGACACAATGCCAAAATATGTAGTCAACGCAGTTAAAAAATGAAGCTAAGTACGATGTCTGGCACCAGAGACAAAAAGCATATGTTGAATGCCTACATCTCCCACTTTCTCAATAGGCTGTCTGGCATCAAACAGACCTAGCCTGAATGTGAAGAGTGCACGTACATCAATGAACCTTTCAAAAGTCATTTCCTTTTTACACATAGGAATTGCTGAAATTACGAATAGCTAAATCATAGACACCACACTATATGCATCTAGAAACATTCCAAAACTGAAAATGCAAGTGGATTTTCATTATTACACAAATTAAAAATCATAAAGAATGTCGTGTCAGACAGTCCTGTGGACAAATTAATCTCAACTCTGCATTTATTGTTGATTTGATGCTGCCTAACTCACCTATCTGTGCATAAGTTTCCTCAGGTACAAAATTGAGAAAATAATACAAACCTCATAGAGCCATTCATAGCATTATCCAGGACAATGAAGAGAAAGAATCTAGTACAGTGTTTGATATCTAGTAGGATCCAAAGGGCAGCCATTGTTTTAGGTTTAAATGAAAAGTACAAATTAGAGAAATTAAAAACTAGCTGTTTCTGTACACCTACAATAAACGTTTTCCAAACTTTACTCATATTTACTATTTAGTGATTAAGGCAAGCTTCATATTATATGATTATAAATCATGAAATATTAAAGCTCTAATAATATGTTTTTAATTCTGTATGTATGCCCCACTTGCACATTTATCTAAGTCTGAGCTTACGATTATTATGTTTTTAATGGTAGAAACTTCATTAAACTGACCACACAAATTACCAATCAAATCCACTTTTCTCTTTATATTTTCTCATCTTAGTGAATTCATGATCCACTGTGACTCCCCACATTCATCACTCACTACATCTGAATACCAGCTGCCATTTCTGCAGGCACTCAGTTCATTCTAACTAAAAATGCTCTGCTTATATGCACTGCTGAGAAGGCAAAGCCAAGCCGACTATGAGATCCTACCAGCAACCAGACACAGCTGATTGAAAAAGACTTGGTTCCTCAACGCAGGGGCAGTCAGTCTGCGATCCCGACAGCAATGCATGATCTGACTTGGTACAAAAGGAATGAGGTCCATGAGTTTCTCTCTGTCTCAGGAATCTGAATTAGTAAACTTGGGCAATTCCAGAATTAAGACAAAGAGCTGAAGCTGTCAAGATAGAACAAGGCTGGGTGGAGTACGCTAAAGTCATCCTTAGGTCAAACTGTGAGGGGGAAGAAACCGTGGGCAATCAATGCAAAGGGAAGAAAGATCAGGAAAAGAGTAGAGAAGGGAAAAAAGCCAGGGAGCATCCTGAGATCTGGGAGCACAGCAAACAGATGCAAAGGGAACCTAGGACACGTAAACAGAGTCCCCCACACCCCTGCTGCTCCAGACATCTTGGATCCGTGCTGGATATGACCAGTTTCCTTGCCTCTTTCAACCTCCACAGGGCAAACCAGGCAGGATGAATCCCCCTGAATCTCTGGGAGAGTCCAGTTTATTTTATGCCCAAACATCCATTAGTGCCACTTCCTTACCACCAATAAACCTGAATAAATCACCATCAGTTCACCTTTTTATTGTATCTCACTGCAATTTTTTCCCAGTCTCTCATTCTTTCTCACCTAGACTGCTGTAAATGTCCTAGTTAAGAAAGAAGGTATAAAGGGCAGGTAACAGGATGATCCCTACTCACAGGTATATTCCATTTGCCACCCCCCCCCCACCGTGTTTGAATTTGTGTTTTGAATTAGTTTCCAATGTTTCACACTGTGGAGATACATCATTCAAAATCAATTTCTGGGGTGCCTGGATGGCTCAGTCAGAATAGCTGCGAATTTTGATAGCAGGGTCACAGGTTCGAGCCCCAGGTTGGATACAGAGATTGCTTAAAAAAATGAAATCTTAAAAAAAAATCAATTTCTGACTTCTATTGGGGAAAACACAATCAGATCAACTGACAACATCTTCACATTGACAAAACATAAAAAAATGACAAAATAATCACCTGGAGCTAAGTAACATCTGTCCACTTTAGACAAGCATGCATTTTTCTAGTTTTGTTTTATTTCTTTATACTCTGCATGCTTCACTTGTCTATGTTAACTGCCTGGCCCACAGGAACTGGTTCAACATTTTCTTTCCCTGCCTTCAATAGTGAGCCCCATCTAACCCAAATAAATACTTCCAGAATAAAAATCTATAATCACCTTTGAAATTATTCAGTAATTATCCTGATACCAACATGACAGAATCCTAAACTCTTTTATAGGACCCTCCCCCCACCTTGCACATGCACTGACCACCCACAGTTCCCTACAGTTTTTAGCGGCAATGATCTTACATTCTAGTCCCTCTCCTGGAATGCCTCGTTCTTCTTGAGCTGCCCAGTTCTTACTCATTCAAGTATCTCTGCCAGAAAATGTTTCTTAACATACTCAGTTTCAGCTGGGTGTGCTCCCTGTGCACCTCTCTCTAGTTCCCTCATAGATGTTGTAACGTACTATAATTATTGTTCAGTCCATTAAAGGCAAAAGCCATGCCTAGCACACAGCACAGTCCTAGCACTTGCCAGGTGTTCAATAATTACTGACAAATAAATGATTTTTTTAAACATCTCATTTCTAAGCGTCAACAGTCTGAAAAGTAGGGATTTTCCCAATTTTATAAAAATAAGAAAATGCAGGCTCAAGTTAAATAATTTGCACAAATTCACATAGCTGGTAAGTAAGAGTCAGAATCTGAACCAATGGACTTCACACCAAAACTTGCTGCCTCTCTCTCTCTCTCTCTCTCTCTCTCTATATATATATATATATATATACCCTTTCTCACTCCCATGGGAAACTCTGGTATGAATGTATTTTCACTACAGGATATGTCGATGAAAGGAAACAGAGACCAAGTCAATACAAAAGACAATAATGTCTAATCCTAAATCAAAGCTGACAAGAGAAATCCTGTGAAGTGTTCAGCAGTATCACTGCAATGTGCCCGGCTGTCAAAATGCCACGACAACTTTCACAGTCCTAGGCAAACTAGAGGAAACTTCACAAAATCTTCATACTTAGAGTATTTAGCACTTCATTATTTTACCATAATGAGAAATGATTAGAAAAGAAGAAAATAAAAAAGCAATCTCCAATGCAAAATTTATTAAGAAAATTCAATGCCCACCGGATAGGCAAAAGACAGATAACAAACTCTTTAAGAAGAATGCTTATGACTGCCAAGAAAACACAATTAACAGAACTAATTAAAGCATAATTTTGTGATTCAAATTGTTAAATTTCAAAAAAAGTAACACTATTATAAATGCTTCAAGCACACATTAATTTGAGCAGTACTTAAACAACTTGTGATATAAATTCATAAAGCATAAAAAATTCTAAATTTTGGTTTTAAACATCATAGTACTATACTGCACAAGAATTTTCTGAAAAAAAGAGAAAAAAACCCACAATGACATCATGTAGTAGTAAACTAAGATCAAAAAGCCTAAAGAAACAAAAAACTCATCTTTAATATTCCTTGTTTAATATTACATTTGCCCTCATTGTTTATAATCTTTGAAAACCTCACTGTGTATCCACACAGGTTGCAGATCATAAAATTTTTTTAAAAGACTCAAAGTAAAGCCTAATTAAATGTTCTAGCGTTCTTAAAAACACTAACTCCCACATTTTTGCTCTCACAGTATCTCAGGGCCAACAAAATACTGACAACTATTGTTTTCAGTACATCAGAGAATAAAACCCTTGAAAGCAATAATCCTTTTTACACAGATGGATATAGATGTTTTCAGTGTTCTGTATGGCATCTTCTTGCCACATAAGCACCTGCAGTCTTGCATTGTCCTGCTCGGCATTCCTGAAAACACCTGGGCAAGCTGTTTACTAAAAAAACTAGACATTGGAGAAGATGAGGGATAATTAGCAAATAGAACTATTCCTGGCACTCTCTCGACATTAGCGCAGAACGGAGCTCCAAGCCGGCACCTGGTGAAGGGAACTGCTAGATGTGATAATTCCAATTTACACATTCAGCACAACATTCTGTCTGCCTGTCAATTTGAAACAGTTTCCTATTCAGTGATAACAGATACCCCAAAAGAATGCAGTGTCGAAATGCTGACATGAATTTTTTATGCACCAACTAGACCTTCTCTCCTCTGGACCAGCTGGATCTGCCTTCTTCACTCTTGGAATGGACTGACAGTTGGGTACTTTTTTCAAGTAGTACACCAAATTTATAGAGTAAATTTTAAGTATCAGAGCTTCATGCAGAATAAATACCAATAAAATGTCCTTAAGCATAGGTAAGAAAAATAGTTTAATGAAGTTGTGAAAAATTCACTGTGTATCTTAATTTATATTGTGCAGTACTCCTCAGCTGCCAAAAATATGAAATATGTATTTCCACCAAATACAAAATTTACTAATTTTTTTTTCTAAATTGACATAAAGAGAACAAAAGCAAGCAAGAAAAAGAGACAGACACACAGAGACAGCATTAGGTATATCGAATATTCATTTGCAAATGCTAAATAAAAAATACAGAGAAATCTGAACCTAACTCCATGCAGGTTTATTTTCAGATATTTTCATATGATGATAATTTGAAAAACTACTATATAAAGATAATTAATCCAAATGCTATATCCAGGAAATTATGAATTTTAGACTATTTTCTTATTCCCTTCATATTTAAGTGACAAATACATGAACTATACTTACAAAGTTAGCTATTTTTTCCCACATGTATATCAGATTATATTCCAAAATATCTCTCCCCATCATAAACTATACCCTCTCCTTCCAGGTAGCCACCTGGAGGATTATTCATTTGTTCTAATAACGCAGCCACAGCTCAAGCATTTCTGGAATTCTATTCTTATATTTGCCATATGAAATGGCAACGCATTCTTTTCAATTATTTTCAGTGACGCCAAACATTCATTTTAAGAATGAGCTGACTGAGACTTGTTAAAATAAATATAAATCATTCAGAAATTAAGTTGATAAAATAATGCTTCAATCTGAGAAGCACCATTATTGTTATAAAACAAGAGGTGGTAATAAGCTATTAGATGTGAGGCTCAGAAACTAGCACTTCAGAAACCTCAAATCAATGCTGAGCGTGTCAATGAAAATTTAAGTTTCCTGAGCAAACCTTTTAATTAGAAAGTACTTAATAGAAGTCCAGAATATATTATTTTTTAACTCACCATTCTAAGTGAAATGCTTTCTTCTTTAAAAGTAATGAATATAAAAAATATTTTCTCCAGTTGCACTATGCATTTACCCCAACTTCTACTAATAGACAATTTGTCATTTTTCTACATGAGAGAGACAGGAATAGGGGATAGACACAGACAGCATGTTAAATCAGACATCCATTTGCAAACGCTATTTAAATAAAGAGACAATAAGACATTTTGGTAAGGTACAACACTGTAGCTAACACTGTTGTATGATATATAGGGAAGTTGCTAAGAGTAAATTCTGAGAGCTCTCATTGCAAGAAAAAAATTTTTTTTCTTTTCTTCTTTTTACTGCATCTATACGAAAAGACGGGTGTTAGTTGAACCTACTGTGATAATCATTTCACAGTATATGTAAATCAAACCACCAAGCTGTATACCTAAAACTTGTAAGTAATATACATCAATTATTTTTCAATAAAACAGAAAAATTAAAGAAATTTGAATGCCAGTATGCACACATATACGTCCACATAAACATATACATACACACATACATAAATATACATGTACATATAAACATATACACATATATAATTAAAAGGCATTTTATGAAGCCTCCCCCAGGAAAGCCATCAACTGTAATATTATAAGCCATAAACTCTTTAATAATAATTAAGAACATATTAACCAAAAAAGTAATAATTTTCAAGCGTGATGTTTAAGTCTATGTAAAATGTCATAATTAAACACCATTATCTATTATAATAATAAAATTCCCTTCTTCTTATAGCTACACTAAAATTAATTTTCTAGTTACTAAAAGAAGAAATTCATGAGCCAAGATCATAAGATTTCCTAAATGACTATAGAGATAGTCATTACTCATCATTTTAAGATGATGCCTTCATAATTACTTATCCTCCAAAGCATTTTCTCAAACTATAGAAAGCAAATGGCAGTATCGGCTAGGTTCATCATTGGATTTCAAGAAAGAAGCTCTATTAGGGAACAGAAATCAACAATTAGCTAACTCAGATGTAGGTTATTACCATCCAGATCATTTAAAGAACTATCAAAATCACAGAAGAACTAAGGCTGCAGTCAGCAACTAGGGTTTGCTACCATTAAATTTGAAAGTATACTTAAACTCAGCTGTTAATCCCAAAGACTCCATTCCTGCATGCTACATTCTATGCATACACCTATACTGTATTTGTTTTCGATATTCACAAACTCATCACACTGTTTTTTGGGTGACAGTTAGTGAAACTGCTGTACCTGAATATATATTTAAAACACTGCTTTGGCGCTAACACACATTAAATGCATTCCTCAACTAGTTCAAATATTTTTCTAAGCACCATAGCACTATGAAAAAATATAGAAATAAGCAAAACACTTTCCCTGACCTCAAAGAATTTACTAAAACATATAAAAGAGGTATAGTAAATGACTCCCTGCCCGCCCCCCCAAAAAAAACCCTAAGTGAAAAAAGAAAACTAAAATACCTATGAATTGCTCTAGCCACTTGTGGCTACTTAAATTTAAAACAATTAATATAAAATAAAATAAAAATGTATGTGTTCAGTCTCATTAGCCATAGTTCAAGTGCTCAATAACCACCTGTGGCTGGTAACTGACCCTTCTGGACTGTGCTGCTATATAAATTCAAAGGATTCCTGTTTATAGGAGAAAAAAACATCCTAAAGGTACGAACTTTTGAAATGTATCCTAAAGAACAAATAGGCACTGAACAGGTGGAAGCATGGATTTCTTGGCATTGTTCTTAAGAAACACTTGTTAACATAGCTTGGCTGGAGCAGTAAAAGCACTCTGAAGTCAAAGTTCAGGTCCTTGAATTTTATATGTTAAGCCTTTCAGACTGAGTTTTACTCAGTGACAAACTGGTCACAGAACTGACATGATTAAAGGAAATAATGCATATATAAGTATGTAAAGACAATGACTAATATACATGTTCAAAAACTCAAAGAAGGGGTAAAAAAGGGGTAGGAGAGAGGAAGACGACAAAGAGGACCACAAAGTTGCTAACAAGAGAGAACAGAGCTGCTGGCTTTTAACTTCATTAGCTGTATTAGACTAATATTAAACAGCTATAAGACTTTAGGGAAATGTTATGGTTAAGCCTCAAAGTGGTCTATTGATGCCAGCAAGTGCTTTTTTTTTTTTTTTTTTTTTTGAGAGAGCGCGAGATGGGGTGGGGGGGGAGAGAGAAAGAGATCCTTAAGTAGGCTCTATGCTCAGCACGGAGCCTGATGTGGAACTCAATCGGAGAACTGTGAGATTGTGACTCGCAGTCGATTCTCTTGCAAGAATCAAGAGTTGGACAATTAACTGACTTAGCCACCCAGGTGTCCCAGCAAGTGCTTTTTTTATACTTCTCTCCAGCACATAGATTAGTAAGGAACCAAAGTAGCATCCATCACAAACAATCATAACTTAAGTTTACGTTGGTAAAGGTGTTCAAAATTACGGTGGGCTCTGATAGCAGGGAGAAAGACTCTGACAGCGGGGAGAAAGGAACTGTGAGTTAAATACTGAGTTGTCTATTCACTGTAGCACAGTGTCAACCATATTGCATGTCCTGGTGCTTACTGGTATATCACATTTCAAATCAATAATTGAGTATCTGATCTGTGTTCAATTGAAATGCATTCCAAAACACAGAAGAGCTAGTCATTCAAATTATTTATTTATATTTCTCTTCTAAAGCTATGTATTTGAAGATGTCAAAAATCATACATAAAGAATTATAAAACAAACAGACATTGCTTATGAAGGTTTGTTTCTACTGTGACAAATTTATCTTTCATGTTTTACTAACACACATGATCTTAAGACATATTTATATATTTATCAGCATTACAATGAAGTAAATCTTCCCAAAGACCAAAATATTGTTTAAAATTAAACTCAGTTCAATCTTTTTTTTCTTCGGTTTTTAGCAAAACTACTAGAAAAATTTGTTTGGACCTTGTCGGAAGGGTTTCAATTTTACATCATTAAGTTTTAACTTGACTAATCAGTTGAACAAAAGTACTTTATGTAAAATGATTCTTTTAGTTGCCTTAGCTACAAATCCCTGCAGGATACTATAATTGAAATCTACTCACGTAAGTTAGGAATAATTAGGGCCCCAAATTAAGCCAAACACAAAGTTAATTCAAATAGTCAGCTGCTGTCATTTAAATGGTTACGGAGTTTTATTGTTGCTTAACATTTCTGAATGCTTTTAAATGTACTTTGTTCTTCCAGTCTATATTTAGTATTTTAGTACAAATAGAAATGGGATCAAGAAGCAAAGATTCACCAGCCTGTAGACTAGAGTAACACCTATATCCAATCTTTGTCACTAAAGGTTTTCCACACAATTTTCGCTATCAGTCAATTAACAGCACAGTTGAAAGAATGGAGTGACAGCTCTCAAAGACAAGCTTTCTGGTAAATAAAGAGGGATCACAGAATGTACCCTGAGTGCCATTAATGCAGGAAAAGTAAGAGCTTTTGAAAGCTAACAAGGATAGTCTCTATTTGCCTAAACTCTGAAACAAAGCAATGGATTAAATAAGCTTCCTGTTATAAGCAAACAAAAGAGAAAAGATAATGTCTAAACCCCATACCTGCAGGAGGAATTCTGAAGGCATCCTTTCAACTCTTTTAATGGTGACTGCTAATCAGTGTGAACTGATAAACTAAATATAGTAAAAGTTAAAATTACTCTTGTAATATTTCAGTTTTTCAGTGTTGTGGCAGTAAATCATTCTTAGCAACAGTTTGTACTTCCCAAGAGAAACTGTGATTTTTAAAAAAATAGAGGCCTGTAGGTGTGTAACTTCTGAAGATCACCGGAAAGTTGCAGAGTTAGCATGACTTAATACTGTTTTTAATCTGCAATGGTAATGTAAAAAAAGCTGAAATACATTATTTTTTTCAATCAGCACCATTTAAGTTAAACAATGTTAAGCAATATATTTTAAAGTATATCTTAAATATTGTTGAGTGACAGCCTCATGAAGCAGGAAAATACACCAATGATCTGAAGCTATATATCAAGTTCTACAGAAAGAAAAATGGACTGGCAGGAAGTAGACCTTGGCAAAGGGATGATCTCTGCAGACTTTCTTAGTTTCTCCAGCTGTAAACTGAAAAACTTCTATAACTACTGACCTCCAGTTGTGCTTCTAAGTCTATAGTTCTTCAATTCTACCAAAAACTAAAAACAAAAATACTTTGACCTCTAAGATACCTACAGAAAACTCTTTGTTTAAAATTTGCTATTTACTTACTTTCTATCCAGCTTTAAAATGCTGAAGAATCTAATAAATTTCATGTAGAAATAAATGTGATTTGTGATCTGTATTATCATAAATCTAAAAAAATCACATCAGTAATCTATCTTTATCTCTGACAGGAAAAGTAAAAGCAGATTATGTCCACTACTAAAAATAAATAAAATCTTTGATTATGCATAATGCTACAAAGTAGAAAAATCATTAAATAACCTTAAGCAGATAAAACATCTTTAAGCTGTTTTTGATAACCAGTGTACATTCCAGTACTCTCGTCCTCTACTCTCTCAGGAGGCTAACACGTCAGGGTATTAATGGTAAAGTGAAAATTACAACTCTTAGTTTTTCTAAATATGTGGACTTTGAAAAATTAGGAAAATATAAACTTTTTCTAAATGGGTTAAGAAAATATACAACTTGGCCTTACATGATTTTATAATATTACTTTAAGTAGTAAAGTAATATTGTAGTAAAATGCTATTAAAAATAATGTTTCCATATAACACAGAATGAAAGTAGGACAGATCAGTGGGGAACAGAAGGAAATATTAGGGAGAAAGGGTCAGGCTGCACTGTTGCTCAGGGATTTTTCAAAACAAATCATCAGATAAAAGGTCAATCGAAAGCATATACAATTGGATTAGAAGCATAACCAAATATAAAAATGTTCAGTAAAGTTTCAAGATAGCTCAGTTCCTTTTTTAAATAACGTAAGTTATAAAACTGAAATTGATGTTTTTCTGTATTTCAACTGTGCTGTTAAGGTTAGAAACAAACCCTTTTGCACGGGTAGAAAATCACAGTCATGAAAAATCTGATTTTCTAGACTAAACATTTTAATAACCACAACTCCTTGATTCAGATGTCCTCTCACAGGCCAGCAACCTCAGCATCACCTGGGAGTTTATTAGAAATGCAGACTCTTGGGGCGCCTGGGTGGCGCAGTCGGTTAAGCGTCTGACTTCAGCCAGGTCACGATCTCGCGGTCCGTGAGTTCGAGCCCCGCGTCAGGCTCTGGGCTGATGGCTCGGAGCCTGGAGCCTGCTTCCGATTCTGTGTCTCCCTCTCTCTCTGCCCCTCCCCCGTTCATGCTCTGTCTCTCTCTGTCCCAAAAATAAATAAACGCTGAAAAAAAAAAATTTAAAAAAAGAAATGCAGACTCTTGAGGCCTATCCCAGATTACTGAATCAGAATCTACATTTTAACAAGATCTCCAAGTGATTTACCTGTGCATTAAATTTCGAGGGGGCACTGCTCTACATAAACAAGATTAAAAACATCCAGCACGACTGCCTTAAATTTCTTCTTTTCCTGTACACATCTCTTCCTGACTCATCCTCTACCTGATCATACTGCACACTCTCCTTTCCTAGATAAGCATTCCTGTCCTTGTACTGGATCCCATTTCTGCCTGGAAACAAACTCAGACATCCAACATATCTACTTAAAACAACAAAAAAGAAAATCATAAAAAGTGCTTTCCTTAAACAATTCTCTTAAAATCCAAGATTGCTCTCTCCCCACTACCACCAGCAACAACCCCAGCCATCCTTTTTATTGTGTCTAAGTTATGAAGCCCTGACTCTTTCTTATAAACTTATTATATTGCCTCTAATCAAAAGCTAAATATTAGATGTATCTACCACCTGGTTTAGATTTTAATACTACAAAGAAAAAAAAGAAGAATCAGGAAGGGGAGAGAGAACTAATGATTAATACACACACACACTCCACACACACACACAGAGATAGCTACAAAACAGTAGTAAGAAGCATTCTATAAACACCCAGCAAAATAAATGAGAATTTTACTTAATCTCTTTTAGATTAAACCCATACGCAAAACAAAACTCTGCTACCCTTGAATCCCTCTATTTTTTCCAGAAAACTTCTTGTGTTTCTTGACACTCTACAATTCCTAAAATTCAAACTTTATTTTTACTATGGGTATTTTAATTGCTGCTGTCATGTTTTTTTTACTCATCTCTCACAAAATTGTTATCCCTTAAAAATATAATTTATTAAATAGACTAGGTGCAAAAAAAATAAGCAGATAAGAGAACTATTACTGGAATCAGAATAATGACATTTAATCATAGTTCAATCTGTGTAGAAATAAGTTGTGTTCATTTCTTTTTCTTTTTGAACTTAGTGTCCATTATGCTTTTATATGGGTATGTCCTAATTTTATCTACTTTGTTAGTTAAATTGATTCACACCAAATGACTTAATATTAGTTCACTTAAATTAATTGAGAACTCTCAACTAGTAACAAAGTCAACTCCTAATGGATTAAAAATTTAAATAAAAATTTAAGGAAAAACACGGAGTTACAGAGAAATGCCAAGTGAATAAATACTTAACCAATATCAAGAAATGGACTTTTAAGCATAAAAATAATGGAAGATCTCACAAAAGAAAATAAATATGCATCAAAAAGTAAGAAAAGAAGAAAAAGAAAAGCAAATGAAGTAAAATATTGATAACTGTTAAATTTGTGATTATTTTATAAATATCTATTTAAAATTTTCATTAAAAATTAACCAGAACGAAATGAATTATAAGGCAAGCAATTGTTTTTTATAATAAAAACGACAAAGGGATATTATCATAGAGTTTGAAGAATAAGAAAAACTGCACCAACATACAAAAAATTTCACATCATCCAAAACCAGTTTTGAAGATGTCCACATGCCTGATGTAATAATCAAAATTCTAAAATTCTAGTCTCAGGAAATAACCAAATATGAAAGAAAAGATTTAGATAGATATTTACTATACTTATACTTGAAACAAATTAAGTTCAAATAGCCAATAAGTAGAGACAGGGGATTAAGTCATTTTTGACATATAAATAATAAATTACCATGCTGGTCTTAGAATCCATTATCTAAACATATAATGACATAGTAATACAGGTTATGATAATATAAATGAAAAACCAGAATAGAAAAGCATATGGACGTGAAGAACCTAATTTTGTTTCATAGATCATAATTTTGTTTTATCCATATCAAGAGTGTTGGGAAATAAAACAAAAAAGAAGTGTGCTGTGGTAATATCACGGTCCTAGAATTATGAGCAATTTTAAATGCTTATTCAACTTCCTAATTTTTTTATCTCTTCTCATGAGAACATATTACATTCAAAATCAGAAGGCGGGGGAAAGGGGGAAGTACTTTTAAGAAAAGAAAAGCCCTCCAAGCAAGAATAATGGCAGACATAAAAGTCAAACTCAGTAGAGTCCCATGCTGATAAGAAGGGATTATAAATGTTGTTTTTGCTTCCTGAAGCTCTGATATGGAATTCCCTTCTCAGTCTTACATTTTAGCCAAGAGATCCCAGGGCCGGGGCTAGGTATTCTCCTGGAATCACTTCTGTCAAGTTGACAAAAGGAGTTCAAGAATAGGGTTGAAAGATGTCATGAGATATTCACTAATCCACATTGATGTCTAATACATGTAGACCGCACGGCTGTCATATGTCATTCTCTGTCATGCAGGAGGTGAAAAGAAAATAAAGAGTACCATAGGGTACCAAGCATATGTTTCAGTAAAACATTCCCTCAGTAATGTGGCAGATAAATCGGTTCTTGGAGACATACCAGTTCTACATTAATACTCAGAAGTGCTCAATCATTTGTATCATCGTATTCTCTAATACCACAAACTAAATATACAGAATATAAAAAAGCGAAAAGGTATATTAATTCAAAAAATGAAGCAAAAGATTCATCAAAACTGAAATTACTCAGTAAGAAGTAGTTAACACAATAATTGTTTGGCGAAATTAAGATGCTTTCCATGTTTCCTGTGATTTTCATTAAGCTACTTTTAATGACACTGTTGATTCTTTCAAAACTATAACAATAACTGTGACAAATGCCTACTATGGATATAAAATCAATATTTCAAATATTTACTCTAGTATAGACAAGTTCATAACCTCTTTTAGCAAAGTATTATTTCGTAACGACAGATTTATTTACTTAGTATTGGATACAGTCTTTTCTGTCAGAAAACAGAGGCTTGTAAAAATTAAACGGCCAAGCAATACAATGTTATTGAGGTCTATCGGGTGGCTATTGTGTGAGACATACTGATTTATAACACTTTTCTACCAGCAACAGAACTAGGAGTGCATCAACATAGACTGTGAATCAACAAACCTTTTCTGACACTGAAGAAGCAAAAGAGAATGAAATAGGGTAGAGAGTGGGAAGAAAAGTAGGAAGAAAGTCTCAACAACCAAGCACTGGAATTTAACCTTTAATATATGAAATATGGCATATGTTGACACTGAATATTGATACATACGATGACAAAAGTATATTCTAAACTAACTTTACTAAAGATGCCACTTCCTCTTATTAAGTTTAGTCTTATTTTTTCAATTTTGAGTCATATCCTGAACAAATATACCTTGTTCTTGAATCCTGGTAGTAACACTATAAGGCATTTGGTTTTTAGAAAATAAGAGGCAGTACTATATAATTTGTAAATGGCATTAATATTTATATTTTAAAAACAGAATTAGGGGCGCCTAGGTGGCGCAGTCGGTTAAGCGTCCGACTTCAACCAGGTCACGATCTCACGGTCCGTGAGTTCGAGCCCCGCGTCGGGCTCTGGGCTGATGGCTCAGAGCCTGGAGCCTGTTTCCGATTCTGTGTCTCCCTCTCTCTCTGCCCCTCGCCCATTCATGCTCTGTCTCTCTCTGTCCCAAAAATAAATAAACGTTGAAAAAAAAAAAAATTAAAAAAAAAAAAAAAACAGAATTACATCACTACCTATGCAGAAGAAAGCTGCTGCAGTCAGATTACCTTACACTCATATAATACAATAAAGTATCTTAAGAGCAATATAGTTAGGTACTTTTTCAAGGAGTAAAATCACATTGACCTGCACTAAACATATAAATAAAAAATCATTATTAAAAAGCAATGCATTGTTTTAAACCACTGTTAATTTACATAACTTGTGAATTTAAAAACTAAGGTTACATTTGAAATGCAGCCAACACAGATATGCTGTACAATTCCTATTAATTTAATGGGAGTTCTCACTCCCATTAAGTTTAATAGGAGTCATACGGCCAAATCTCCACATACCTGGCTGAAAATTTACCTCCTAGCTTTCAACTAATCAAAAATATCCTGAAGTGAACAAAAGTAGTCAATTTTGCTAGACTGGGAAATCCAAAGTCCCTACAGTAAGTTAATTCAGCATTTTCATAGCAATGGCCATGTAGTTATTCCCAACAAGAAAAAGAACAAGGTTATCACAATGAGAAGAGATAAATTGAAGCAAGGGTTTAGGAGCTCTGAAAATGTAACATTTACTCTTAACAGAAAATATGTTCTGTTTTTTACAATCTGGAGCCAATTTTTCCATTTTTTTTCCTTCTCAATATACTGTCGAGAGAGAGAGAGAGAGAGAGAGAGAAAGAAAATCCCTTTTTAGAGCCTAAAATTATGCCCAAGGAGCTTGATCACACGAATAAAAAGCCACATGAGAAGATTAAATAGTAAATCCCAGTAATCAACTGGTTACTACTTCTGAATCACAGTGAATTCATAATTTCTTTTCAAAAACTTTTAAAAAAGTGACTTCATATCCACACCCATGCACCCCTACACCCCTACACCTCACCTCAACCACCCACACAAAGACAATATGACAATGGTTAAGAGTGATACTAAGCAACATCAGCATCGACCCTGAAAGTTGTGAGAAATGCAATGTTTGGGCCCCACTTCAGACCTTCTGATGTTCCTAAGAACCACTATTATACTTTATTCCACACCATACTGTTCTCCATTGATTTTTTTCTCCACCACCACGCTCACCACTGTCTTGACATAGCTTATTCAATTCATACTGAGTCAGCTCAAGCATCCTCACTTACAGCTAGAAGCCCTTCCTGGTATATATCCACACATCCACCTACCCTTCATCCCAATGCTTCTGTGAATATCATCATCATGGCACTTACCACTCTGTTATTACAACAGTTTATTATCCTCTCTCTATTAAGACTATGACTCTCTGTAAAGATTTCCGTTATTTATGTAATGGATATAAAATGAGTACCTATTATAAACCAGGCATTGTTCTAGGCA
This sequence comes from Puma concolor, assembly GCF_028749965.1. Classification (NCBI taxonomy): domain Eukaryota; kingdom Metazoa; phylum Chordata; class Mammalia; order Carnivora; family Felidae; genus Puma; species Puma concolor. The sequence goes on along the minus strand of NC_141674.1, from coordinate 68,986,930 downwards.
CTTGGGCACACTGATGAAATAAACAAACAAAAATGATTATTGCCCTTGTGATGCTGACACAGTGTGTGTATGAATATAAATTTTACACATTTTTCATATATGTGTACGTAAATAAAAGAATGAATGAATAAAGGCCTGAATTATTTTCATCTTTCTTAAGTTTAACCTTGGGATAAAAGCAATTATTCCTTCCAAATTATGGAACAGTCCGAAGGAAATACATACATGCCCAAAATAGTTTTTATTTCATATTTAACCCCTGGATCTACTTTTTTTCTGCCACTCAACTAAGCAAAAAGACCCTACAGCCAAACACCATTTTTAGTAAGGTATCACTAATACAAAAGTCATTGTAAAATATGCTTAGAGAATTAAAAGTACAATTAAAATTGGTAAGACGCTATTTCTACAGCAGTATTCTTAAATTTTCTCGATACATGTCAATGAATAGGTGAAGTTATATCTTGCATATCTAGCATTCTCCCAGGCATAATTTTCTTGAAATATGGATAAACAACAATGAAATTTAAACTAATTAACTAAAATTTTGACTAATGAAATCTAATTAAATACTCACTGCATAAAGAATTCACCCTGAAATCCATTTTACCGACTTTGCTGAAGAACTGCCATTATTTGTAACTTGTCACTTGAGCAAGCCTTCACATGTCTGACTTAGGCTTGCCAGGGCTCCATTATATAGCATAATTTAATTCTCTAGGACACAAAAATTCAATTTACTTTCCTACTTACTGATACATGATTCCACAGTGGTTACTCTGCTTATAAAAATTGGCCAAAAGAATCAAAGCACATCAGTTTCTCAACAAAACTGGTTTTTGAAGGGTTTGAGATTAGTTCTCTAAGAATAAAATCAATTCTAAGAAAAACCTACAGAATATTTTCAAAGTCTGATCTTTTATAATCATTTTTTATTTGGAAATTCTAAACAATTTTCAAAAATACACAGGGGAGAGGAGTCTCTAAGAATAAATAAAGCGTTTTTCTTATTTCGCAAAAACAAGTAAATTTAATGGGTGAGCCTTGATTCTTAAACACTAGTTGACAGAAGACAGAGATAAAGGGAGATAAGCTAATTCTAGCAATTAAACCTTTATATAATTAGGCTTTACCATGGTAAAACTTAAAAAACAAAAGTGTTTAGTGGTTTGCTTGCTCTTTAATATGTACACAAAACATGACATATTTATAATGTTCGTCTGAATATAAAACAAATGAGTCCTTGCAAATGTGGAAATATACCTCTCATACATATAGATGTAAAATAAATCCAAAATTGTTTGGCCTTTAAAATAATATACTAAGGTGAAACACTATTGTAAAGAGGAGGAAAAATAGAAGCCCTGAAAAGGCAGGCCTATATAATACACAGGCTTGTTTTGTTTTAATCTTATTTAGGTACTATTGCCTAAAATCCAGGTCTGGTTTATATTGAAAAGCCAGAAGACAAGCAAAAGCAGGCTAAATACTGGAATGGCAATCATGGGTCCTCCGGCAAGCGTTTTCCTGCCTACTGCAGACCTCCACTGGACAGCTGCACTCAGGTCACTTCCCCTCCTAGGCCCCCGTAGGTACTTGAGGTTTCCAGCCCTGCACAATACCATGAGCTCCTCAAGAGCCTGAACTGTGCCTCCTGCACTGCAGAATCTTAAGCACCTGGCTCAATTTAGTCACTCAATGAATGAGAAAGAAAGGAAGAAACCATCTAGGAAACTCTATCTGAGTTTTATCTGTACGAATCCGGAAACTAATACAAAAAGCGCTCATCTCTGTAAGATTTGAAAAGGGCTCTGAAGAAACTTAATGGCTGAATGGTTAAATTTATAACTCCTTTCCTGTGTTCTCATACCTAACTTTGATTGGGTTTCTCTATAGGTGTTCACAGAACATTATCTGCTTTCTGGCAATAAAGGACTATCATGTCATGTAAAACTTTTCTAAGACAAAACCATGTGATGCTGGATCAGTACTCTAACAGTGTGCATTAACTGCGTGTACTGTCACAGCTAGCAGTGTGGACTCCTCCTAAGTTCTTTTTACCCGTAGGAGGGAACTGCTTCAAAAGCAACACCCCCTGGCCTGATGCGCCAAAAATGAAATTTCTCTTAACAGCAGATATGAATCTTGACCTGATAGGTGACACTAGAAATAAAACTGCAGTATCTCATGAAACAGTCTCTCTTTGCTAGCCCCCCTGCTGAGTTAAGCTACTGTGCCAGCAAAGTGGTCTCTATCTTGATTGGAAAAATTTTCATTATGTGGACTAATGAGCCATTGGTCCACACCTGGAATCTTTTTTAAATGTATAAAAACATTCAAACATAACAGCAGGAATTCAGTTAGTGCACCCCCCCCACCCCGAAAAAAAAAAAAACGATGTAAAATTATGGACTATATACACAAGATTTTCATAACAATCCAAGCCAGAGATTCACATTATTAAACTCAGTTTCTGCTTGTTGCTTGTCATTATGGTACTATTCACTCAGACATACTACATTTTACTGTTAGATTTGATGTATCCTTCAAAAAAAAAAAAAAAAGATTTGATGTATCTTTCAATTCTGATGCACAGAGCAGTATCTCCTAAAAACAGAATCTTAACCCTGTTGTAACTTCTGAGTGTGACTTAAATCCAAGTGAACATTATCTACTTTCTGAATATAGAATTTATTTTAAAATATTTCTAAATTTGTTATTTATTTGAATTGTATTATTAAGTTATGTCAACAGACTGAAAGTAGGGGACTGGGAGGGCAAGAAGAAAATGATGAGACATAATTTTGGAACAAGTAATTCAAATAAAATTCTTTCAGCAAAATTAAATGTTAACACTTTGAAGCTCATCACAAAGATGCTGGAAAAATAAGCTTCTACTAGTTGACACCATGCCTCTTTTTCTCCACCCATCGTTTTGTTGGTAGGTATGAAGTGAATCCCTTAAAAGTGCATATAAACCAATTTTAAAATTCGAAAATATTTTCTTCAATGATATTTAATTGGGACAAATAAAACCTATGCATGTCTCAGGGATTTTGTACTCTTCACAGATTTTACAAGATTAATCTATTTTCACGCTGAATACATAACTACTAAATAGCTATAAAATTAACATATCTTAGCTCTATATTAACTTCTGACCTGCGCTGTAAAAAGCACCTAAAAGGGTGTTATTTTCACATGAAAATAGTATGTAAGACTAAAGAAATAATGGATACCAGGAAATCCATATAGTAATTAATAAATGATGGTTCTGATTAATTAAGCCTCAAAAATATATTCACTTCTTTAAAAATCAGGTCCATCTTCAAAAAGATATAAATAAAATTCAAAATGAAGCACTACAAAAAATGCATATTCCAGAAGATATGAAAAAAAAATTAAGACTTTTAGACCTAAACTATAACTCTACTCAAGAAGCAAACAAAACATGAAATGAAAAAGTTGACACAAAATACTTTCAATTTTACTGGCATAAATTTAGTCAGTGTAAAGTATATACCAAAGCAAAGCTTTCATCTTCTCAGGATTATTTACAATAATATTATACAAATGTAAGTGAAATATAAATTCAGACTACTAGCACTAGTTCTTCTGTACTACAACTGTGTGTAATGAAAATAATTCAACTAACAAAAAAAGGAATTTGACTTTCGGGAAATCTTTTTAACAGCTACTTTTTAAAATAATAAAACTCATTCTAGCCACTTCTATGTAGAGAAGATTGCATAGTTTAAATTAAGTTCGCCCAGATTTAAAAAATAAAATTTAAATTGCATCTTACCTTCTGTATTCGGTAAGAAGCTGATTATAATGACAAACCACAGACTTCGCATTCTGCAACCAGAAGACACCATTATTGATCCTTTTAAATATTTTCTTTGTATTCCTTAATGAATCTAGTTATAAATGCCCAGCTTCATCGAACCCAGCAGTCTGCATCATTGATCGTCATATCTGAAAAACAAACAAATCCATCATTTACTCTTATGGTCCTGCTACGTCACAAAAAATAAATGCAAAAATAATAACAGCCAGCAACTCTCTGTCTCTCCCTCCCGTCTCCTCCTAATTATAAAAAGATAAATGGTATATATTTTGATTCTATATCCAATATGGGAGCTTCTCCTACATACTGGGTATCTGAGCTTTACATAAAGAAAATGATCAAAGCTCAAAAAATCATTTATAGATAACCATGACCTATGAATTCATAGAATAGTTATGTAAATCCCTAATGACCGTTTTTCTCCGAAAAGCTTAGGAAGTCCTTCTAGAAAAATACACCTGTCTCCTTTGCCACATATCAGTCTTTTTATCAAATTACTAGCTTTAGCATATAAGCCTCTAATAAAATGTTATCAATACATAAATGTTTTTGTGTTTACTGATGATAACAGCAATATTATCTACTATTTTATCCTGTTATATTGCGGGTCAGATTAAAGATATAATTAAGCAGTTTATTTTTCTATACAAGGATGTACAATTTTTAACACATGGGTGTACATTAATTTATATAATAATGGCATTCCAGAACCACATTCTTAAACACCACGTATCAAATTGCTATAGCTATTCACACGGGGACTAGTTTAATAAACTGTCTCTTAACTATTTCATTTTAACGTTTTAGATTTTCATATATATTTTTTATAGCACAATATATCTTAGTAAGATTAAACCTATATCCTTGACTAGGTTGGTCCATCCACTGGACCCAAATAAAAACCTCAAGACCATGATGATTTGATCTCCAAGGTTGTCGCACATTTTTTTTTAAATGGGAGAGAGGTAAATAATATAAAACCTGGAACCAAGTCTAATTCTGACTGGCCTTTAGAATCCAGTTCTTCAACTGAAAAGAATACAAAAACTTAAGGTGCATGACTTAATCAGTATTTCTCAGTTCCTAGGATCACATGAGACCAGGTTATTTGCTAATAGGTTCTACTGAAGTATTTCACTTCTTTCTAGGGTAGCAAGAGGAATCAGAGTAAATACTAGCCTGACAATACACATAGAATGCAGACAGTTCTCAAATACATCCAGTCTCCTGGTCTTGCCTTGAGGGTGGAAAAATTACAAAATATATTCTTTTAAAGAGATATCTTAACAGTTTCTTCATATTAACTTCCTGTAACTTTCTTCTAAGTAATACTCATACAAATTTTCTCAATCTATCCTTAATCTGCTGCAGATAAAGAGTTTTTAAAAGTGGAGTAGCGTAGTAAGGGGAATATCCCTTATTCTGAAGTTGTATCTATAAAAAAATAAGTCTTACATAATTTAGATGCTGACACTAAAGCATAAAGAAAATTTAGAAAATTTTCCTAGATAACAATGGAGTTCTCTTTCACATTATCTAAGCTACTCTGCATTTGCTACACATTTTACATATCATATGTGGTTCTATTAGCAGTTTACTATATTTGACTATCAGTTCACTATATTCTATTATCAGTTCACTATGATATAACTTCAATGCAAAAGCAGTCATATTCTAAATAGTTGGGAATACTTATCACACTACAAAGTCACTACCTTGCATTACCAATAACCACAACAAAAAGAATGTAAAAAATTAATCTGAAGCTCTTATCTAGTATTTAAATATAAAGATCCATAAAATCATAGATGAAATTAGCAAGGTATTTCCAATAAGCATTTTGTTTTATCATGCCTACGATTTCAGAGATAAAACTGCTTCCCTATACATCCCTCCATGACCCAGAAGAGCCCAATTTTTTATCTCTCTATGAAACTACTGAAGACATTTAGGTATCATGACAAAGGGGGTCAGAAATGGCATTATCCAGTTCTGAGAACACTTCAGATGATTGTCTGTCCAAAGAAATAAGACAAAAACAAAGGAAAGAGCAAACTTCCTCTCCTGAATGCCAAAAATATAAAAAGAAGAATGACGTATCAAAAATTAATCTGCTGGGGAAACATGGCACACAACTGTGTAGAAGTGGCTATCTTTCTATTCTTTTTTCACACAGAACTCCCAAAGACTATTCAAAAGACAAAACCAAAAGTAAACGTGTGGTTTACAACTGCTGTGGCAAAGTACCTGCCTTAAAACTGCAAGCTATTTTATACAAAGCATAAAGAGAAGTCAGAAAATTTCATGGCCCGTCACACTGAAAAGGCGAATCAAGGAACAATTTCTTATATCCTCCATATTGTTCAATGATCTGATCAAGCAATTAGAATGATTTTAATGTGTGGATGAGACACATTAATTAGTACAAGTAAAATGAAGTCAGCCTCTGGAATGCTCCTGATTTGAGCAAAAAGAACTCTAGCTGTCCAAGTTCTGCTTGTAATGAGCATTTTCATTTCAATGACATGCATACAGGCTGCTTGCCCACAAGCACAACTCTTGAACACATTTCCACTTTCTTAAAGCGATCCAAGATTAGTCTGTCTTCGGTCATCTGCTATTTGAAAGAGCCCTTGTTTGTGGGAAGAAAGGGAAGGAAGAAATCAGAGACTGATGACTGCCTTGTAGGAAACAGCTGCCAAGATAGGAAAACCTCTGTTAGTAAGGGGAAAACGAGGAGGAAACCGCACAACCAAGACCTCTTTTGTGGTCTTTGGCCAGGACAGATATTTCATGAACAGATTTTAACGATACTAAAATTTAAGTGTATTCTTAAGGTTTGAACGTGAAACACAATTTTAAGGTTTGAGAATGTGAAACACAATTCTAAAATTACACTGTAGTCAATTATGAGGCTTAGTATAAATGACTATTTCTAACAAACAGAAACCGGTTCTGGAATGCAATAAAATCATAGCTTCCTTTATGCAAATAAAGCTTATGTCCATCTGTCTGTGCAATAAGCAAAAACAGAATAAATTCTTTTTCATTCTATAAGCCATATCCAATCACTTTCCATCAAATAAAATCATTTACAAAAATTCAAGCTTTAAACGCAATTTTGAAAACTAAGTCAAAAGATTTTACTGCTGTGATCCAAATTAAAAACAACCTTCCAGGGGCGCCTGGGTGGCGCAGTCGGTTAAGCGTCCGACTTCAGCCAGGTCACAATCTCGCGGTCCGTGAGTTTGAGCCCCGCGTCAGGCTCTGGGCTGATGGCTCAGAGCCTGGAGCCTGTTTCCGATTCTGTGTCTCCCTCTCTCTCTGCCCCTCCCCCGTTCATGCTCTGTCTCTCTCTGTCTCAAAAATAAATAAATGTTGAAAAAAAAATTAAAAAAAAAATAAAATAAAAAATAAAAACAACCTTCCATTAAAAAAAGTTAATGAAATTTGAAATACTTAACAAACCACAATCAGTTAAGGGTAGAATGAATAAATAATCAAACATGGTGAAACTAATCTTAGGAAAAGCATTGCTCCTCATCAAAGTGGAGGCATAGGACATTCACAGGCATACATGTAGCTAACAGACCCCTCCCTTCAAACTTCCTTTAACTACCTGCAAAATGAAGCTCAGTAAAACCTTCTTCTAATGCAAAACAAAAACAAGGAACAAAATCAGAAGAAAGCTATTAAATTTCCTTTCAGAGAACAGAAAGATTAAGTAATTCTCCATATTAATAACCAGTTTTTCTTGGGATGCCTGGGTGGCTCCCTCAGTTAAGCGTCTGACATCGGCCCAGGTCATGATCTCACGGTTTGTGAGTTCGAGCCCTGCGTCGGGCTCTGTGCTGACAGCTCAGATCCCGGAGCCTGCTTCAGATTCTGTGTCTCCCTCTCTCTCTCTGCCCCTTCCCGGCTCACACTTTGTGTGTGTGTCTCTCTCTCTTTCTCTCTCTTAAAAATAATAAACATTAAAAAAATAATAACTAGTTTGTCCTTAGATTTAAAATTTTTTTTTTCAACGTTTATTTATTTTTGGGACAGAGAGAGACAGAGCATGAACGGGGGAGGGGCAGAGAGAGAGGGAGACACAGAATCGGAAACAGGCTCCAGGCTCTGAGCCATCAGCCCAGAGCCTGACGCGGGGCTCGAACTCACGGACCGCGAGATCGTGACCTGGCTGAAGTCGGACGCTTAACCGACTGCGCCACCCAGGCGCCCCTGTCCTTAGATTTTAGAAAACATTTTTCCAAGAACTCTGGTGAGGAATTGTGACTATAAAGGCAGCTCAAACTCCTCATAAAGCTAAGTAATGGTTCATTTCTTAATAAAACCCGAAACAAGGTAAACTATGATTTTTATGACCAAGATTTTTAAATATCCAACCCACTTCTAATGTACAATCTTGTTCTTACCCTTCAAATAAGAAGATTCAAACAATTTCATCCTAGTCCTATTGCTACCAAACCTAAGATTTTTTTTTTTTTAGATCTACATGTCCTCCTACTCTGTCATGTAAAAAGTCAATTAAAGCATCACTACTACTAACCCTTCCAAAGCCATACAAATGACTTCCAGGAATATGCCTCAGCATTGTTTATATTCCAATACTCCTCAATGTTTTATACACTACTTACTTATACACTACTTAAGTAAGTAAGGTGCGGTCTTTAAAACAGTAACCTGCTGGGGCGCCTGGGTGGCTCAGTTGGTCAAGCGTCCGACTTCGGCTCAGGTCATGATCTCGTGGTCTGTGAGTTTGAGCCCCGAATCGGGCTCTGTGCTGATGGCTCAGAGCCTGGAGCCTGTTTCAGATTCTGTGTCTCCCTCTCTCTCTGCCCCTCCCCCGTTCATGCTCTGTCTCTCTCTGTCTCAAAAATAAATAAACGTTAAAAAAAACTTTTTTAAACAGTAACCTGCTTATATTTATTAGCTGCATGAAACATCCCAGGCTTTAAACTGTCAACAAAATTAGGAAAATACTACTAATCAGTTTTAATATTCAGGTATTTATGTTATAGTACCAGGAAGTAACATTTAACTCATATGTGATGATGCCTGTCTGGCAAAAATAGAAACAGTTTGTTTATAACTATCAGTGAAATAAGACGATTAATAAGAGAAAAAGATAATTTCAAATTTTCAAAAACTGGTTAACTAATAAGGTTGATATTGTATTAAGAGTAAAGGCAACATAAAGATTCGTATCTTAAGCTTTGTCTTTGATTTCCATTCACGGACACTGAAGTATGGAGACCACTGGATGCTACACCCCAAACAACTAAAAGCACGAGGAAGACAGGGAAAGAAAAGCACCATCTAAGCATGAGACCTACCAAAGTCACCCATCCTCATTATTATGCACTAATGCTGTATACAATGAAACCTTCATTCCACGCACTAAATGTTATGTCGGTGCTAAATGAAAGCCAAAGGAAGCTATACAAAATCAGTCTTTCTAATCTTATTTGTGCTATAAAATTATAATAATTATGGAACAGAATTTACCAGCAAAAGAGAGCTGTTCTTCTATATTTAGCCAAAACAAACAAAACAACAAAAAAGGATAATACTAACCCACTGTGCCCCCGTGCAAAGGCTTAGAAGATGAAAAATAAAACACAGTTTCATTTCAATTTAAACCTCATTCAGGGTGTTCACTTTCTAGAAATATCTTATGCGCAATCCTGACAGGCCAGAATTCCCCCTTCTTGTTAACATCGGACAAAATATCGACACTCTTGGGAGTTTTCTTTCAGTAAGTTGTCTAAGTAAACCCTCGCTATTGCTAATCGGTGAGCTTATTTTAACTCTAGACATTCAACGTTCTTTTGCGTTGAAGTTTATTTTCCTGCCCTTCACAGAGATTGTTTGGGGCTGGGAATGCTGACAGAGATCCTAAAACCACGCGGCCAATCACTGGTCACCACCCTCTTTCTCCATTTCATTTCTGTGGACACTGAAATCAAGCCCGGAGTACTTTAATTAAACTATTTCTGCCAAAGTCCCCTTAACATGCATCTCTGATCTTACCCTTTACTGAAACTTCTGCACTGTGAAGAAATAAATTCTTCTAAGAGAGGTCTTAGAGTAGAAAGGAGAAGAGTTCGGGAATGCTCCTAGTAAATTACATCAGCAATCCGCTAGAACATCGACCAGCCATGCTGAGCTTGCAAAAGAGGCCTGTAACTGTGGATGCTGGAGACACAGCGCGGGGCAGTCCGCCATTCTCTTCATTAAAATCCTTCCAGTTGAAATAATAAAAACAAATTGCTGTCATTCTCAAACCAATGTAGGGGCCATTTTATGACTGAACATAAACTTGCAAATTGAGTCTCAAAAGAAAAAAAAAAACATGAAGTACATGTCCCGTTCAAAGTATTACCATACAGATCATAAAAATTTGATGGCTTCCCCAACTTTTCTACCAAAAAAAAACCCCTCATAAATGTTTTTTTTAACATTTTGTATATATTGTTAAGTTATAATCCACCTACAATACGAGAAGTTAGCTTTTTCCCCATTTGGGGGAAAGGGAAAGCTATTTTTTTTTTCAAGTTTATTTATTTTTGAGAGAGACAGAGAGAGCATGGAGCTGGGGAGGGGGCAGAGACAGGGAGAGAGAGACAGCATTCCAAGCAGGCCCCACGTTGACAGGCTGACAGGGCCAGAGGAGGGGCTCTATCTCACCAACAGTGAAATCATGACTTGAGCCAAAATTAAGAGTCTGATGCTCAACCAACTGAGCCACCCAGGCGCTCTGGGAAAGCTATTTTTAAATGGCAGCCGTCTCCAACTTTAAGACATTTCCTTATAACTTTTAACTTCTAGTAGTCTAGAATTCTGATGAAAGTTTTTTAGTGAAATACAAATTATGGGTATTGCAACTGGAAATTATTTCTTGACTGCATACTATGTATGAAAGAAACACTCTATCAGACAGGTGTCACTAATCTTTTATTAGGTCACTATTATAAAGATCAGTAATCTGATCTTCATAGTTGAAGTTATTCAGCTAGCAAGTGGCAGAGCTTGAATTTTTTTTTAATTCCTTTTTCTTTTTTGATGTTATTTTTCCATTTTGAGAGAGAGAGAAAGTGCACACATGAGCAGGGGAGGGGCAGATAGAGGGGGCAAGAGAATCCCAAGCAGGCTTTACACTATCAGTGCAGAGCCCGATGTGGGGCTCAAACTCACAAACCATGGGATCATGACCTGAGCCAAAACCAAGAGTCTATGCTTAAGAGACTGAGCCACCCAGGTACCCTGCAGAGCTTGAATTCTAATCAAGGCTAATTACAAAGCCAATCTTTCTGCTAATCACTAAACGATTCACTCAACAAATATTTACTAAGCATCTATTATGTGCTGAGTACTAAGGATCAAAGGAGATAAAACTCCTCACCCCTGGGAGATTACATTCTATTTCAAAAATAACCCTTTCTAATAAAAAGCTATACTTGCCTGGCACATAATTAGGCATAAACACTTTACCTATATGACTTCAAGAAATCTTCACAACAACTTGAGGAAATATATATTATTATCTCCATTTTGCCTTGAAATGAGAATACTTAACCTGTTTTTAAAGACAGTAAGTCAATACCAGTGTTGGGATATAAACCCATATTTATAAAACCAGTGTTGGCAATAAACCAATTATTGCCACTAATTAAGAAGTTCAGGGGCGCCTGGGTGGCGCAGTCGGTTAAGCGTCCGACTTCAGCCAGGTCACGATCTCGCACTCCGTGAGTTCGAGCCCCGCGTCAGGCTCTGGGCTGATGGCTCAGAGCCTGGAGCCTGTTTCCGATTCTGTGTCTCCCTCTCTCTCTGCCCCTCCCCCCGTTCATGCTCTGTCTCTCTCTGTCCCAAAAATAAATAAAAAAACGTTGAAAAAACAATTTAAAAATAAAAATAAAAAAAAAGTTCAGAAAACTTACTTTATGTTTTATTACCTTTCCCTTTAAAAAAAAATGGAAGTATAACAAAAGCATTTTGGGACTGTGAAAATGACAAAATACCAAGAGAATAATGAGCTGATTTTCAAAATGTTTACATTAGTAAAACTAACATCCCTTAGGTAATGATAGCTAAAATTTAACTTAATTTTTAGTATTTCCAGTCAAGCTATCTTAATTTCATTCATTTACGGTGCTATTTAAAATAAAAAATTGGAGGGGCGCCGGGGTGGCGCAGTCAGTTAAGTGTCCGACTTCAGCCAGGTCACAATCTCGCGGTCCGTGGGTTCGAGCCCCGCGTCGGGCTCTGGGCTGATGGCTCAGAGCCTGGAGCCTGTTTCCGATTCTGTGTCTCCCTCTCTCTCTGCCCCTCTCCCGTTCATGCTCTGTCTCTCTCTGTCCCAAAAATAATAAATAAAAAACGTTGAAAAAAAATTTTTAAATAAAAAATTGGGGCGCCTGGGTGGCTCAGTCGGTTAAGCCTCCGACTTCAGCTCAGGTCATGATCTCACGGTCCGTGAGTTCGAGCCCCGCGTCAGGCTCTGGGCTGATGGCTCAGAGCCTGGAGCCTGCTTCCGATTCTGTGTCTCCCTCTCTCTCTGCCCCTCCCCCATTTGTGCTCTGTCTCTCTCTGTCTCAAAAATAAATAAACGTTAAAAAAAAAAAAATTTAAAATAAAAAATTATTCTAAACTGATAATTCTTATCAGCCAAAATACCAGAGAAGTCACTTGTAAGTTAAAACAATAAATTTAAGTATTTCCTCCAATTATAATTAACAATGAATCTTAATAGTCCTGGAAAGAATGTTTTCACATTAACATCTATAATACTATAGACTAATCATTCATTGTTCAGGCAAATAGAAAAGAAAAAATCCACTGTTGCTCATGAGATTCAATCTTATGTTTGGCTCACTGCACTGGATCCTTTGTTCATAAATCATTGTTACTAGTCATTCCCTGGATCAATATTCAGATTCCCTCTTGGTCTATATATACAACCACTAAATGAAATAATAATGACCCAGGATCTGTCGTATATTAGATCATCAATATCATCAGAGGTTTCTTAGAGATAATTAGGTAGTCTGAGTAAAATATGGTCAAGTTATCTTAAAAATAAATATGAAAAATTACTATAAATACACAGTTAAGAAGCAGAAGAAAATTTTGTGAAGTATATAGCACAGAGCATTTTGTAATCAATAAATGATACAACTCATTTACAAGCTATGTCAATATATACAGTATCATCGAAACTTGCAATTTTTACTTCTAAAATAGATAATATTAACACTATAAATGCATGTCTGTCAATTTGTCAATGAATATCTAGTGATTACAGACTAGATATTTTTGATATTGAGTACTGAAAGAAGTGCTACTTATTTGTTAATTATTTTCTCCTTATATATTATTAATTGGTCCTGTGTTAGGTTCAAAAAGAATTATAATATAGATTAAGATATGGTTGCTACCTTCAAAAAGTTAATAATCTTCATAGGAGAATTAAAAATAGAAGAAAATAGTGCAACCTATTCAGTTGAAATAGCATGTGACTCTTGATCTCAGGGTCTTGAGTTCGAGCACAACATTGGTTGTAGAGATTACTTAAATAAATATTTTTTAAAAAATAGAAGAAAATGACTAAGACCCAAAATATGCACTAATAATTGCTACACTCCCCCAAAACTCAATGGTATTAAGTGTATTTCATACCAAAATAATGAGGGAAAAGGTAAATAAAAGCAGTTTCTGGACCTGTGTTTCCCTTCAGATATGTACCTAGATCGACCAGCATCATCTGGATGGAGAGTCCAAAATTGAGATCAGGAGCACATTCTGAAATCCTATCTTCACCTACCACTGCAAGGGTTGGGACAATTCACAAATATGTAGTCCTCAAGTTCAGCAACTTGAGCAGAGGAAGGCACAATGAATCTACTATTTCATCATTTTCCCAATTATTCCAATTATATGTTTACGGTCCTGATTCCATCTTAAGTAATCTTGAAGAAGATTTTTAGGAGCTACTGCAACACATTTCACTAAGGGCTTGTCCTTTCTACCAAAACAGGTCTCACCAATTATTCTAATAATTCACATTAAAAAAATTACATCTAGGGGCGCCTGGGTGGCTCAGTTGGTTAAGCGTCTGACTTTGGCTCAGGTCATGATCTCATGTTTCATGGGTTCGAGCCCCACGTCGGGCTCTGTGGCTGACAGCTCAGAGCCTGGAGCCTGCCTCGGATTCTGTTTCCCTCTCTCTCTCTGCCCTTCCCCCACTCTCACTCTCTCTCTCTCTCTCTCTCTCTCAAAAATAAACATTAAAAAATTAAAAAAAAAAAACACCTAAAGGAGTTTCTATTTCAGAAAAACATTTTTGAAACCTGTTTATACATTATTACATTGGCAATCATAATAGTAATAACCTGACACTTATGCAGCTCACATATTTCACACTCTGACTTCATGGGAAAACTACACATGATCTAAAAACAAGATGACATCAGGGATTTCTTCCAAAAAGAGCAAGTTCTTGTGCCTTAGCCAGGGTTGCTTTCCATCAAGCCCTATGTTCTAAACCATATCAATCTGTGTCTCTAAGCAAAACGGATGATAACAGCATTTTATTGTGTTATAAAGAAAAGGAATATATCAATTATTTCTGAAGGTAAATTAATGAACAACATTAGAAATAAACTTGTAGTCTAAGTGAAAGAACCGAACCGACTCCTACTTCTGTTCTTAGATTCTGCATGGTTGGTATGGTTGACTCCTCTAAAAAGCATTAGGAGACTTAGGTGGGCAAGCAAGAGAAACAATCATGGACAAACTATTAAGAAATAGTAATGGACTGAGTTATTCTGAATGGTTGTTAAATATAAAAAAATTATAGCAAAAGCTTTATTAAGAAATTAAAATATATCAAGTTTTATGTGTTAGTGCTTTTTTGACTACTCAATCATGGCGTGGGGGTTTACAAAAGGTGGTTTTTAGAAAAGGGATTTGAAACTTTAAAGTATAATTTTATAGCCTCTATTAAAATTTCAAATAATATTAAAGTGGTAAGAAAAGAATGATGCTTAGTAAGAAATGTAGGGTCTAAAAAGTTGAGAAAAACTGAGTAGAAGCTTGAATTGTTTGCCAAGACTCTGATTTGGTAAAACACTAATGTATTTTTGTAATATTTCAACATTTAAAAACTTTTTCCAATTCAGAGAACTTTGAGGAAAATACATCCGTTGTTGCTGGGCCATATATACAGAAAAGCAAAAAGCTGTACTTAGTAACTACCACTGATAATAACTAGTGAGTGAGTTCAAATCTTGTAAGCTGAATATTATCAATAATATTCCATTATGTATGGAAAGACTACAAGTAAGGGATTGTGTAGAACAATGTTACAGAGCAGAGATCAGAAAACTTTGTCTATAAATGACCAAACAGAAAATATGTTAGGCTTTAAGGACCCTATAGGCTCTGCCATTGTAGCATCAAACCTGCCATAGACAATGAGTAATGAATGAGCATGGCTGTGCGCCAATAAACTTTACTACAAAAACCAGACAGCCAGCTACAGTTTGCCAACGCCAGCTATGGATGAACTGGCACAGGATGAAGATAACTAAACGCAGTTCAGTCAAGTAATGAACTGACCAATAACTACCAATGTCTGCCAAAATAATCAAACCAATTTTAGTCTGTTATTTTACGAAATCAATTTAAATGTTAATGTAAAGGTAAATTAACCCTGCTGGAATGGGAAAAATAGAACAAAGCAACATTATACTGACCAAAACAAATTAGTGTTTGACTGTGTGCGTATAACAAAGCCATATGTACAGCTTACAGTGTCTGGGGAGAAACTCCAGAAAAGAAAATAAAGGACATTGCCACAGTAACCTGTCTTGCTACTCTGTTTGGCAGGGGAGAATGTAAAACCAATCAAAACAGTAAGTAATGGAAGACTGAAAAGTAATGAGGTTTGGACAAGACCCCTGAGGTATTCTACCATTAGCATGATGGTTTCAAATAGCTGTTGGTGAAAGTGGCTTCAGACTCCTGAAATTTCTGTCACCATTGCTACTCGCCCATATGAAATACTGGATATATCCCAGTTCCACACTGTATTCAACAGGAAACTGATAAATTCTAATTTGCTGAATTTCTGCTAGAAAGCTAACAATTGTACAAGGCCAAAATCACCCATCTGATTCCAAAAAAGTTATGAAGTCACAATAAATGCACACATTTCTTTTAGAACATAAGTATTTTTACAGCTTTCCAACTGACTATATCTAGGTTCTCCCCAACCAAAGTATCTTGAATGCTACTAATACAGTAAATATATGCATTTTCTGCAATCAGATGTTTCTTAAAATTGAATAGTCATGCTATAACGTACCAGAAGAATAACATTTTTCAGCTACAATTAATAGGTATCACATTAAAATACATGAAGGCTAAACTTTTCTATCAATACTATATATAAGACAAAAGAGTGGAGAAGGTTACAAATTTTTAATAAGAGCATTATATTATGGTAGTAATAATCTAGGTGTTTTACTGGAAGTGAAGTGGATTACTGTAAATGAAAATTTAAAATGTCCTTTCCATTTCACAGATAACACAAAATGACTTTTTTCATGTCTCTAGAGATAAGGATAAATTTGCCACACATTTAAATGGTGCCTTCACCCTTCCCACTCTGGCTCATGAATTAATAATTCAGTGACATTAATACAAGAAGATAAATGATAAAAAGGTTAAGGCGCATGGGCCAACCGTACACACATACTTCTTTTAGCACAGTTAATACTTCTCTGCCAATTATAGCTAAAACTTTTTAACAGTTTTCAATAGCATTCTTACAATCTAAGTAGCAGCTTATGCACACACAATTTCACACAATTCAGGCTTAATAAATCTCCTGCTGGCACCAAACAATCATTCTAGGGGATTAAAGTGCAACATCTGTTAACATTAATAATGTTTTATATAGTCATATGTATTAAAGAAGCCTCTACTCCATTATTAGTCTCCTAAAAAACCTTCCAGACCAATATACTGATTTAGCATGAATTATACATATATCCTTCAATTGGTGACTTACAACAATAAAGAAATATATTCGTATGAAATGGCAGAAGAAAAAAAACATCGCATTCCTTGTGTAGTAACAAATTTTTTTGAGCCAAAGTTACTAAATGTGTTCAAGTGTGCGTGGTCAGATATATGCATGCAAATGAAATCAGCTCAGTCTCTAATAGTTTTTAAAACCACGGTAGCATTGCTCACGGTAAATTTCGATGAACCAGCGTTCTGTAAATACAAAGCATACTTCAAATTTAAGGTGGCACACATTCACTCACTGTTGATTTGACTCTTTCTCTGAAATGTCTTAATCTTCTCTCATTGTTATTCCCAGGGCCCTAACCCCTTCTCTCTAAACTTGTGCAAAAATCACAGGTAATCCCTCACCTTCCATCCAGCTTGCTAACTTTCATTGGACTGATTTTCCTAATTTCACTCTCCAACATAAAAATGTGTAAAACTGGAACCAACCCCAGAGATTACTTCATACATGAGACAAAGAAAACACTTAGGAGTATGACTTGACAAAGGCAGTTCGCAGAACTGCTGATTTAAAAATTTTCCGTGAGTACATGTATCATGATCTCGCTATAATTCAATTATCACAACAAAACTAGTATCTCTATTTAAACAATAGGGAAATTACAACTAGAGGCTGAAGAAGGGGTGATAAATGAAAAGTTTAACAAAACTAAAAGTGGCAAAAAGCACAACTAGGAGTAGAATCCAAATAGATCTAATTTCAAAAATACTTAATCAAAACACTCTGCTTCTGTCCAATTTACTTGCTCAGTAATTCTGGATATGCTTTTCAAACTGACTTTTACCAAGGTACCCATCCATATACAGAGCATTTCCCTCCTTTCCACCTAAGGAGTTTTATACAGATTTGATAAGTTTAAAAGCCACCTAAACCAGAAAGCCAACCTGACCACCTCAAAGTGGAAAATCCTTTCCTTCCACAAATTCCTCTGGCCGTCATCTGCATCATTTGTAGAGTTGATGATCTTGGATCATCTTAGGACTCCTCTTCAATTAAGCTTTTAAACTGTTTTTAAAATCTCTTTTGTCCAAATTTTCAATATGTATCTTTCTTCAATATAAGTCTCCTCAAACCAAACCAATAAACTCCCAATATTCGTACTTTGTGCTAGGCACCTACTGCCAGCAATACAAAAATGCACAAGATAAGGAAATGAGACACAGGCACAAGAAACTGCAAATTACTTTAATGTGATTAAGAAGACTAAGTGCTCTTTGCAAACCATAGCTTTTGCCTATCACTTTAATTGAGTCTGATATGTAGCATAATAGCCTAGTGATTCATATAGTGAATATACAATAAACTAAACAGGTTTCTGGAAATTATGACTTCTTTAAATGTTTACTTATTTATTTATTTTGAGAAAGAGAGAGAGAGAGAGAGAGAGAGAGAGAGAGAGAGAGAAGAGAGTGCAACTGGGAGGAGGGGCAAAGACAGAGAGGAGAGAGAAAATCCCAAGTTGGGCTCAACATGGGACTTGATCTCAGGAACCATGAGATCATGACCCGAGCCAAAATCAAGAGTCTGAGGCTCACCCAACTGAGCCACCAGGCACCCCTGGAAGTTATTTTTTTTAATGCTTATTTATTTTTGAGAAACAGAACACTAGCAGGGGATGCGAAGAGAGAAAAAGGAGGACAGAGGATCTGAAGTGGGCTCCGCACTGACAGCGGCGAGCCTGATGCAGGGCTTGAACTCATGAACCATGAGATCATGAGCCAAAGTCTGACACTAAACTAACTGAGCCACCCAGGCGCCCCCAGAAATGATCACTTTTAATGGTTTTCTTTTATAGCAAACATCTAAGCTTGAGAATGACCATCCTTCGTTTATTTCCTGTTCTTCCTCTAAAAATTAGTGAGATTCAATTTTTGGACCATAAGAAGCTTACTTACCCTCATGTCTCTTTCCTGGCATACTTATGATGTTCCTTCTGCCTGGAATCCCCTCTGCAACCTGTTTCTTGGCCAACTACTATTCTTCCAATACTCCGTTTAGGCCTATCACTGGACATACGAACTCCCTCCTTCCCCACCAATCCTCACCACACACACCAAAAGAGCATTGTCATTTGTGACCACAGTACAATGTGCTATATCACAGAGTATCTCAAGTATCATTTCAAATTATTGTGAGCTAACTGAAAACAGAACCCATGGCTTTCACATCTATAATCTCAGAGCCAGGCAGCCTTACATAATGTTTGGCAAATAGCACATAACGTTTTTGACAGAAAGAAAGGAACACAGGGAAGAAAGGAGAAAGCTATGAATGAATACATTGAACCACTGATGTGAAGTAAAGAACATGAATGGCAGAAAGGATAAAGAAAAGTGAATGGGATTCAGAAACTTAAGTGTGAAAGGAACTTTTTTTCTTTTTAAGTAGAAACAAACGTTAAGATCTCCCAGAATAGGGATTTCCAAGGATTTTTTTTTTCTACACACAACTTTTTGTTTAATTAAATGTTTAATTAAATATTGAGAATGCCTATTGAAAAGACAAAATAAAAATGAATGTTTTTCAGAAAGTTTAATTTACCATTGTTTGGCATAAAATACCTTCTTATTTTGATCACATACAGAAGCCAAATAAACTGAACCTCCTCATGATAAAAGTGAAGCAGGAAGGTCACAGTTAGTGGGAAACTAAACCTGGCACTCAGCTCTAACCAAACTCCATTGAAATAATCCCTTGATGAAGTTTTTCTTTAAAATACTTAAAAATTGGCTCAGTCAGTTAAGCGTCCAACTCTTGATCTCAGCTCAGGTCTTGATCTCACAGTCGTTGAGTTCAAGCCCCGCGCTGGTCTTCATGCTGGGTGTGAAGCCTACTGTCAAAAAATTAATGAATAATAAAATAAAATACTTAAAAATCTAATGGAATCTATGAAAACAATTTTTAATTTTAAATATTTTAAGCTTTTCAAATATCACAAAACATGAAGTCATATGAAAACCATGTTAAGTATGCCTGATAAATTTGCTTTTAAATAAAAACAAGACTGGGTAAATTTTTTAAAAATGGACATTTATTTTCAAAGTACACTAAAAATAGAAGAAAATTTGTTTTTCTGTAAAACTTTTTGAGAAGGTAGGCTTCCACAGCTACACATTTGCCCAGCAATATTTTGGATTTGGAGAAAATACTATTTCCATCCGTAAAAGTTCTCTTAAAAGTGAAAGTTTTAAAATAGAGGGCAACACACTTTACCACTATTCTGAGCAATGAATGGAAAGATTAAAATCCACACCTCTTTTCTCCTCCAAAATTATGGGACTGACATTAGTACTCCAATTCAACACCAATTTGGGTGCTTATATCTCACCTCTAGATGAAAAGACTGTAAATTTCATACTGGGAATTACACTTCAGTCTCTCCTTGCAATTACGGTATCTGATATCACCTATAAAGCATGTGGCATTGTAGATTATTTTCTCTCTGATATTTATGTTTTACTGTAGTTGCTAAAAAACCATGGCAACTTCCAAATTCTAACCTTCCACCCTTATTCAGACCAGCATTTGCAATTTAATCGACTTTAATATATGGATCAAACATTGATAATAAATCTAAGCAGCCTGTTTGCAGAAAGATATCTGAATATTAAATATGAAATTTAACAGGTTTTAATAATTAGACTCTGTAAATTGCGTAATACATATATATATGTCCGTCCCAATTTGGGAAGATGCACTTCTCACATAACACTCGTCAAACTAAACACAAGAAATTGTTCTGGCATTCACTAAATTAAAATCTTGAAACCCTACGGCTACAATGTGCAAATGTAGATCTTATTAACACTCTAAATCAAGCCATAGTTTTTATTCAGTTTCATATAATGCAATTTACAGTAGTCTTCTGCTGTAAATGCAAGAACACAATGAGATTTTAATCAGATTCTACTGTTAGTCACTAGAAGACATTTTGGAAGGTAGACAACCACCACCCCCCCCAAAAAAAAACTACCATTTCATAATTAAAAGATAAAAGTAATCCACCTGTGATTCCACTGAGGCAAGAACTGTGGAAGAATGGCTCCTTATGTACCAGAAAATGTTTCTAATGCTAAAATTTAGGACACCTTTAACAAAGCTTATACGAGAAACTACATACTATTTTTTCACAGTTTGCTAAGTGACTAGATGGTTACAACATGGATTTGTTAAAATATCTTGTCACAGTAACAATTTTTCTTTAAATATTTTATCTCATGACCATTAAAATGTCTTTTTAAACATTTCTATTATTTTTTATGATTTCCTTTACCACCTAACAACAAAAATTCACACGATAGTATCAATACCCACATTTAATTAACTTCCCTTTATTTCCTGTTGATTACCTTATGCAAATCTATCTTCAGCATTACTGGTCAACCAGTGGAAAAAAGAAGCCAGCCTTCATACCAGGACACAGTTCTGACAAGTCTCCTCTACTGACTTCCTTTTAAAACTGCCAATATATGGGAGGATCCTAATCTTTGCGATGACTTGGGGGCAGGGATTTCGAGCTGTGATTGTAGGTCAGGGAGAAGAATTACAAAAAAGAATTCTACTTGCATGGTTTCCATATGGTAATTCAATCAAACATCAGATTATAAAAGTAAAATGAAGAAAATATTGATCTTTTTACTTAATCACACAGTAAAAGTGTAAAGATATTTTCAGGTGGGTGGGGAGGCATCAACATTTCTTGTTTTCATTGTCAGAACACCAATATTGATAAAGACAAATCAGATCAATCACTGATTTATGTCCTAAAGAAGATAGGAACACAAATAGAAAACCCTGAGCAGAACTTTAAAAAAGTAGGAAGAGAGAAACTCCCAACAAAAGTAAGAAAAAATAAAACAGATCTAAAGAGTAAAAATGATGCCAAATAACACGAGCCACTTAAACATATGAACCAATGTGAACCAAATTTAATCTGTATCAATAAAGGTAATATTAATAATAAGCATTTACTGAGAGCTTTCCATGTATGAAGCTCTATTAAATTCTATGATAACAGCATCACACAATTTTTCTCTATTATATGGAAGTAAGAACACTTTGATACCACTGAAAAATCAGTATTAACTCTTTTATTATTACCATTATATTTCTTACGTCCATGAAAGGAATCTGAAACGGGTTAGGTTCTAGCCCAATTTATTGTAATCTTCATTATAATAAATGATAACTGCTTATTCAAAAATATATTGAAAGCCTACTCTGGGTTAATAACTGATGATATATGCTGATAGGTGCGTCTGGTTGTTGTTCAGCCTTGTCACCCATAATTAACCACCTATAAAACCTAGAAGTTATTGCTGGGTTTAAAGAATTGAAAAGCTACTGTGGAAATGATTTCATTATTCTTAATAATAAATAAGATGTAGCTAGGAAATTTCCTAGGTACCAACAGAATAAATACATAAGTTCATGATAACAAAAGAGAAAGCCACAATAAAAACAAAAATTGTAATGAATTACAAAAACAAAACAAAAAACCTTTGAGGGTACAGAAACTCCTAAGCTTTCCAAAAAGAGACAAAGCTTGTATCTAAGGAAACCTAAGAATATCAAATTAGTTTGTAAAGAGTTGTTAAGAATGTTCCTAAAATGACTCTCAACAAAGAGAATATATCTCAACAGGTCTAATCATGAGAAAAGTATTCTTTCACAAAATAAAAGATTTCTCCCTAACCTGATTATAACAGCTGACTTTTATAGTCTTACCTTGTAAGAAACTTCACGTGAAATACAAACCAACTGGAAACCTAAACCTTATAGCCTCAAATCCACATAATAAAATTCTTCACTTTAATCAGTATTTGAAGAAACACGAGTATTATTTAAAACATATACAAGTATATACTCAATATTTTTAGAAACTTCTCTAAAGTCTGTAAAATTATTATTTTTTCACAAATTTCCATTAGAAATATGTATATCAACTTGAAGCAATTTTTTTTGGACCGCTGGTATTATTTAGGCATAATGCACGCATCTCAAAGTATGGGCAGAAAAATGGGCTCATTCCTTCTCCCTTGCTCGCAAGCAAGTAAATGGCAGGAATGAGTAAAGTCCAGAATCTACGTTTGATTCCAACTCTTCCTCTACCCCGCATTTAATCGGTTGCCAAATTCTACCATATTACAAAAGTTTTCCCATCTGTCTATGGCCATTGTCTTGCACCTAGACTGTCATTCGCGCCTTCTAAGTAGGTTCTATTTCCTCCATTATTTCCCCTGCTCTAAGTTATTGTTTATGTCACCTTGAGAGTTAGCAGTTACATGTAACACTTACTTAATCGAAAATATTAACACCTTTTTTGGCCCAAATGCAAAGTCTAATTTTAGCAGAGTAGGTTCTTTACAACCATGTCCCAAACTAACATCTCGTTTTCATCTCCTTCCATCTGCTATGCAATTCATACCTTCCATACACATTCTCCTTAAGGCACCGTATTTCTTCCTTTATTTTCTAGAGCTTTTACCTCTGACCTGTCCTCCTCTCCAAAAGCCTGCATCTGCCGAAATCATTCTCTGCCTTTGGGTCTACCTAAATGAAGTCTCTTTTTTCCATACGACTCATTCTGAATTCACTCCACCCACCCTATTTTCCACAGCCTTTCCTCTACGCTTCACTTTGGCACGTCACTATAGTCTGCCTTATATTATAATTATTTGTGAAAATGTCTTTTTCTCTCATGAGATTATAAGTACCTCTTAGAGAGCAGTCCTTACACAGCACATTTTCCCAGGCAGGGCCTTAATAAATGGCTGTTGATCCAAAGTGAATAAAATTAAAGCCCAGAAGTCAATGGATAACTAGATGAAGTGGACTTACAGATGAAATTGTTCTTATAAAGGATAAAACATAATCAATATTGTAAAACACAGACCTTAAGACCAATTCAAGCAAATGCATACTTCTGGCCTGGCAATTTTGGCAAACTCGGTACTAGAAATTCTCACATTTTTAAAACCACATGTGCTGCCATAATAACCTCCGTGGCATTGTAGGAAATCAAAAATAACATCTTGAAAGTAAAAGCCAAAGCATTATAAATACCGTGAGTTATTAAAGTAAATCCAAGCCTTCACCTGTCACTTATGCACATGCCACATTGTCAAGAATGATTGCTCTGAGCTACAGAAACATAATGTATTTAAGAGAATGTACCCACATATGAAATATCAGATGCTTCAAAAGATAATTTGGGTTTGACTTTTACTTTAATTGGACTCTTGAAAGAATTGTTTTAAATAGTAAGACATTCTTAGTACTGTGTATCTTAAATACAATTTTATTTATCAAAATTGGGAGTGAGAAGTAGGACAGTGGAAATAACTGAAATGCTCTGGCTTGGTGCTACCCTCTGGCTTGAGAAAAACTAAATTGGACAACACAGAAGGGTGACAGGCTGCCAAAAATTGAGATTTACTTCATCAAATTTACCTTTATGACCTTAGCTGTACCTTATAAATGTCCCTATAAATGAAACATCAGCTTAAGGAGGTTTAATTAGACTAATACACTCTTGAATACAGTGCCAAAGATGGAAACACCTGCCTTTCCACTAAACAACCAAATACACCAAATTCACTATATTCTGAAAGATAAAATTCTTACCACTATATTTAGAATTAAAGACCACTTCAATTTTTTAAAATTGTCATATTTACATATATTAAACCAAAAACTACGCTGTTCAATTATTTTATCTGTAGCACAAAATCAATAAAACTCCAAGTCCATATAAATGAAGCTCACTACTAAAGATAGGGAGCTTTTAATTTGCACTGAATTGTTCGTTAAAATATTTTTCAGTCTATTCACACAAATCTTGCAATAGTTAAAAAAAATGGACTTAAGTCCTGCCGTTAAAGCTGTTTCTATACCACCATGACAGGTGATTTCAAAAAAATTTAACCTGGATGTTAAATACTTCAATTTCATCAATTTTTGATTGTATGTTAAAATGATGTAATATTGAAGCTTTAATTAGAATACTCCGCATTGAAGTCAATTTAATAAGTAAGAAATTAATTTTCAAATAGATAAGCGGAACTTTAGAAAGTCAGAATGGTATAGTTGTGATTCTGTCCGAAAGTGAACCTTTATAAGCTATGTTAATGAAAATTTTAACTATTTAGCCAAAATTATATATTGTTTCCTGGAATCCTTCCTAATATATTTAGTCTGACTTTCCAACTACTTGAATTACTGATATGTGTTACAGTTCCTTACCTAAACACATACCCTTATAGAGGGCTGCATATACTTTTCACTCTTTTTAAATCTTTTATGCAATAAATATAATGTCAACAAATTCAAATGGCAAAATTACCATCAAAGTTTATTTAACTCTTAGGTTCTAAAAGTCAATAATAAGGAGAGAAAATTAATAAACACTTAGGTCTTACACATAATGCAGTCATTCTTAACTTAAGATAACAGACAGCGCCAAATCTTCAGCCAAAAAAATGAGATCAAGGCAACACTGAATCCTTGGCCAAGAACATACACGTATATTTGCCTTACCATATTTTGGTTGAAACAAATATAAATGAAACAAAATAGAATGGCAGGCCAATCAAAACCATCAATTGTGCTATGTAGTTGCCCACACAAGTCCTTTTTTCTATACAAACTTTTTCTTTTAAAACCATTTTATTAACACAAATTTAATACCAGAATGGCAATAAATATAAATTTCTCAAACTGTCATTTAGGATGCTTCAATGAAAATCTCCTACATTTTCTTTGAGAAAAAAAAAGTACATGGAATAAAGTTTTTCTTTTGTAGGTTGAACAAAAGTAGGCAAGTATAAAAAAATCACTCATATATCATATCATAATGAATGACAGATTATCAGACCAAACATTAAAAGAATATTTTACTAGAGTTAGGCAATGCCAAACATGAAGGTATGGCAATTACCCTTTTTTTAATTATGGAGGGCTTAATATATAGTAAGTCACATGGAAACAATCTGAAGACCACCACCATACGATTCCACATTAAATCAAAAACTTATACATTGATACTAATCACTAAATTGATACCTTGCTCTTTTTCGGAGGTCAAACAGCATCTTACTTGGGAAGTCAATTTTTTAAAATGTGTGATTTAATATTTTTTTTAAAAAAAGAGAAAGAGGGCCCATAGCCATCAATTCAGAAATGAATAATATCAAATAATTAAGGAAGAAAACATTCTATCAGAGGAAATATCAAAAATATTATAAAGCGATAAATGGAATACTAAAAACATGTTCTTAAGTACAAAAAAACGCAGCAATAATTTTATAAATACATAGGAGTTGATGATTTATTCTTCATGAACAGGCAAAATCAATTTTAATAAAGTAAGCTAACAAATTAAGCCTATATTTTCGTTTATTTTCAATTAAAAGTTAACACTGTGGTGATTAAATTGCAACCTTCTTGGTAATATTCTTGATTTTTACAGATTTAACAGGCAATATAAAGAATGAGGCTACTAGTGTATGTAATCTACAAGAGTCTCAATATTCTTCAAATACACAAGTAAAAAGGCTACTCAATTTAATATTGTTCTAAGGAGTTCTTATTCTCATATTTTAGGAATATTTTAAACTATTAAAAATCAGTTCTAAATATTTTTTAATGCAACTCTAGAAAATGTGAATTCTAACTTTCTTAAGATTTGCTTCTCGATTTTTTAATCATGTAACATTATTAGCTGAATAATACATGTTTTAAAAAATATCTTTTCTCGTGTACTGAAACCAATTATAGGTTTCAGGCTGAAATGTCAGAACTTAAGCACTTCTTCACATA
This sequence comes from Puma concolor, assembly GCF_028749965.1. Lineage (NCBI taxonomy): Eukaryota > Metazoa > Chordata > Mammalia > Carnivora > Felidae > Puma > Puma concolor. Next base: position 68,960,159 of record NC_141674.1, on the reverse strand, counting down.
TCAGTAACAGAAGAAAATTAGTTTAAAAAAATAAAAAACAAACAAAAAACAAATGGGAGGTACGAGAGAGTGACTACATTATTAAAATAGGCAAAGCATAAAAGTTATGTTTGACCATCAAGTTCATTATAATTCCATGTCACCATAATTCAATGAGATATTTTATAAGCACTAATCATGTATGAAGAGTACAAAGATTAAAAAAGTGCTTTTAGAACACATTCTTAAATACCTTAATGTAGTGCAGCTGTTATCTGAATCCCATGCAGCAAGAGCTAAAACAAAGATTTTCTTGAAATGTAATTCAAACAATTTCAAAGGTCCAGGTACTTATTTTTTGTATTTGCCAACAGCTACTATGGGCCAGTAATTACTACTAAGAGATAACAAAGCATCTCTTACGATGCTCTGACAAGTAATAAAATACTGGGCTAAGCTATTTCCTTGAACCTAAATTTTTATTTCAGGCCTCTGATATGAGTATTAACAACTACTTTTCTGCTTTGAATTGTATTTGGTCAAAACAAAAATGCCTTTCAAATCAATATTCCGATTTAAAGAGCACTGAATATAAACTAATTTTTTAAAAACATAAATATTCAATGAGTAAATGGCCTTTCTTTTCCTTAATTGTAAATCTCAAAAAGACTGTTTAAATTTATTTTAAAATATGAAAAACATACAAATGAGACAAAATTATCCATGAACAAAAAGCATCAATGTTTTTATTTCCTTAAGATATGTGTTTATTTTTATATAAAGGTAATACAATCATGTTTAAATTACTGGAGAAAAAATGTGCAATCTTATAATTTATTCTTTTTTAAAATTAACAGAAATTTGATATTCTACGATTTTAACATTTTCAATCTTCAGTGCAGCTTTGAATTGGCAATATCCTATGAATGCCAGAGAAACACATTATATAAAGTGTACATAATAAAATGTAGTCTTCTAAACCTTTGTTAGATTTCAATTTGATGAAATCTATGCCTTTGAGAAATATAAAAGCAAAGAAACTAATATTGTTTATCCATTTTTAGAATTGAAATGAAGGCATTTGTTTTTAAATTCTGGTAATAAGGCAATATAATTTTTTTGTTTTTTTCCAGCACAGCTATTAAAACATGCAGATTCATAGTTCTGAATTCCAGAGTCTTCGTATAGGTACACATAAATTTTGAATAAATATTCTTTAGGGTTTTTTACATGTTTTGCTAACTTCCATTTAAAATGTTAGCATGTTAAAATATGTCTCTTGGTTCAAAGAGAATAAAACATAGCAAATTTTTTAACAGGAACTTCCATTTTTATAAAATGTATATTAAAAAAGATTATTTCAAATCTATATTCATAACGCATACTATATCTGGAGAATTATTCCTCATATTATATTCTACTGATAAAATAGCTTATTTTTTTAAAAGCCAATCTACTCAAATAGATACAGAAACAATACATACACATTTACTCAACATCTATACAAATGAGCAGAGGATATAATATCATAATTAATATTTTTATCATTCAATCAAGAATATTTGATTTCTATCAAATATTTCTATCAAATATTTGATTTCTCTGATAACTTACAAAGAACGTCAGGGCTATTTTAAACCGGTAAGCATTCATTGCCAATTAACTTCCCTGTCATTAGCATCACCAATCTAATACCAATAATACTTTTACAATCATAAATTAACTTTTCAATAACACATTTGCTTTGCAATGGATTCAAATTTCACGACTTTAAAAGCCACTCAGTAGTCTACCTCCAAATTTAAGACAAAACAAGTAGAACTTACCCTAGCTGTGCCTTTCCAATAACCTCACAGAAGTTATGCACTCTGTGACAGTTACTGTTCCTCACGTAACAATTTTCCTGGAATGAATTCTCTAGTAACCCTTACCTCTCTGTGAAGGGAGGTGTGATATTTGAGGGAAAAGGGTAATGAACTGTAGTATCAGATTCCATTTTCCGGTGCCTATCATATTTAGCACCAACAATGATAAGATATCTTTGTTTATTTAAGACAATGAAGTTGGCAGTACAGGATTCCTATCAATAACTCTATGGAATAAGAGCATTTATATACTTTTGTAAAAACATACCATCATTATCTTATTGAAGTGTATTTGCTGTTGCTAATATCCTTACCCTGGTATGAAAATGCTCTGCATAAACATAGCATAGACTTGTTAAGATAATACATGACCACGCTGAGAGGTTAATACTTCCCATGCCAGTACCATAAATCGCTTTATTAGACAACAGTTTCCTTGCTTAGAGGGTCATTCTGTGTAACAGTAACAATCTGACTTTTCACATTAGTAAAGCTTAGCTAATAAAACAGTCCCTAACAATGAATTTCATTAAGAAACAAAGCCTCTTAAAATACAAAATAAATATTTTTACTTGTCATATCATTCCTTGGTAAACTACGGGGAAAAATGAACTATTACATCTCTTTTCAAGGATGCGTAAAAGGATAACCCTTCTTTTTTTCCAACAAGCAAATTCTGAAGTAACATTTTTACTGAAATGTAAAAATAAAAATAAATAAGCTCATTTTTAGTATAACTTCATATTCTATCCCATCCTTAAAATTCCTGGCACAATTACGCATAGGATATGAAAAATTTTGTTCACTGAAAAGAACCAAATGCCACTAAAGGCATTTGATTCATCCTGATTACCAAAACACCTGATCGCAAAACTCTCAAGTATTTGAGTATCTGGCTTATAATTTCTTAGAAATTTAGCTGACACAATGTTCATAAATATAATTCAGTTTTTTAAATTAAGTACTATCTATCTTGCCTGCGTTCATTTTTTTCCAAGTTAGTCAGCAATTTTCTAAACCATTTGATATTAGGTCCTTATTGGTAGTTTCCCTGTTTAAGTGTCACTGCACTAATTGGTCCATTATTGCAAGTAAAAGTCATTAATCCAAAGTGATCATTTTTGTTTCAGAAAACAGCATATACAACTCATCTAATTTGATCTCCTAATTAAATGTAGAGGAATAGAATTTACTACTTTCTATTCAGTGACCACTTTGTAACATTTTACATTAATCTGGAAAATTTTCTAAAAAATCCAGATGTCTCTTTCAACAATTATTAGATATTTAAATAAGACCCAGTTCTACGGACATCCGGAGCTTTGGCCAATCATAAAAATAGTTATCACCTCAAAAATGAATCTGATTCATTATCTTTGTTACCTTTCAAGTTTTCTACTAAGTAAGAAAAGGTAAAAAGCACATTTGTGATCTGTGAATACAGGAAATGATAAATACTTGGGCATTTAGTATATTAAATTTCACTATAAATTTCACTATAAATTTCACTACTTGGCTAATCCCAAATACTTTACTTTCCTTAGAACAATTTTTCTCAAAAATTTTAAGTATGTCAAAAATACAATTTTCAAAAAAACAGTACCAACTGGTACTGCCTTGATTATTTTATCTCATATACAAGCTCCCTCTGCAGGTAATAACAAGGGTTAGCAAAAATATCTGAAACATGTAGCAGTTGCCTGGTACAGATGCAGGTCACCATTGTATAAAAATCTTATTATCGAGAGTCTCCTCCTTACCAATTATCTGATTAAAATAACTGCTTCTGAAAATTTGTGGTTCAACATGATTATTCTTGTCCCTCAGCTTGGCTAAGAATGCAGCTTGAGAAGACAGGATATACAAACTTTTCAAAGTCACCCAAGAGTCACTCTTACAAAGTGTATTTTCAAGGAAAAGAAAACATTACCTTGCTTACGCAGCACAAGCCTGAAATGATAGACCACCCAAAACAAAGCTGTTCAACACGTTTATCTGATGCATCTTCTGATCCCAAAGTAAACAATCAAAGGTGGTATTTTAGGATTGACTTCCATTGAAAGATAAAAGATGAATCTCAAATAAACGCAGTTAACTTCTACATTCTCTTCTTATTTAGAATAATTCTAAAACTTAAGTCAGGAAGTATTTACTTCTGAAAAAATAAATTTATTTTCATTAATTCAGTATAAAAAGAAAAAGAAAAACTGATTTGATTCGCAAAATGCAAATCCACTACATATCCCTTCCATAAATATCCCTTCCATTATATATTTTTTTCAGAATCTGTTTTAGGTTTCCCCTTACACACTCTCCTCCTTACTATATTCCTTTCTTCGGGTACACAGAGATAAGGTGCACCTCTGCAAAGGGAACGGGGTAAAAAGGCAAAGAAAGTTAAGAGTGGTTTCAAAGTCTTGGGGGCAGTGTATTACCAAAAAATTACTGTTGGACAATTTGATGTCTCCCTGATTTCTCTCTTCAAACATGTACACGCCACCTTTATAACATACAGGCAGTGATTAGAAATTTGAGGCATTCAGTCTGACTTCTCTATAAATGAACAGACAAGCTGATGAAGTGTTTTTTTTAACTAAGATCCTTATCAAATAAATGTAAATTATAAAAGATGTGCTCACTTTCATGCTAAACATACAGAAGTATCAGTTAAATTTCTTTTCTACTTAAAGAAAACAAGGTTAAAAGGTTAAAGGGAAAGGCAACTTATAACAAGCAGCATTTGTAGTGAGTTTTGTACTTAGAAGAAAAATCTAATTTTTTCACTTATATTTTTAAATATTCAGACCTAGTTTAAAACCAAAGACAATATGAAAAGTGACTTCCAGCAGGGCTATGGGTACCACAACATTTGCAGCAGAAAAAAGGAAAGTGGGGGGGAGAAATCACTATTACTCATCTATAGAGCCATCCAGAGGAAGCACCTAATATCCAAATATTATCCTTCTCATGACATTCACGGAATTTTGAAAGGACAAAAATAGTTAAATGTCCTTAGTGAGAGTGAAAGGTCTAGGACATCATAATTCTAGTATAATTTTTATTTGTTGATGCCTATAAAGCAAAATGAAGTGTTTTAGAATTACGCCCACCTCTTTTAAAATGGAAAACAAGATGCATAGAGTGAATCAATTCTTCATTTAATATATTAAGCCTTTTTCAAATTCTTCAAAACTATGCACAATCACTGGGATACAAATGCATAAGCTTACATCACCAAAATTAATGCTTCCCAAACTGTCTTGGACATTACCCACAGCCAAGCCAGGAATTTTAAGAATTAAAACACATCATAAGCATCTCAAGATAAAGAGCACAAATATGAGTGGAGAAAATATTGTGTAAAAATGTGTTCTGTAAGTTCTAATCAATAAACATAGTAATAAACAGTAAAAAATGGTAGGCTTTCAAGGCAGAGGAATAAAATTTCTCTGTGGAAAGTACCAATGGAATAAGGAATATAGTAATTCCAAATAGAAACACGCTGCTTCAAAGTAAAGACACAGGGAAAATCATTTTTGACAGATTTTTAACCTTAATTGCAGTTGAGAATTGATTAACTAAGTATAATCTACATAAAACAGAAATGTATCAACTAAAGACCTTATCTAAAATCTTACAATGATTCACTCATTATACAGAGAACGGCCGGAACAGTATTCCATTTTAAGAATAAATGTTTAAAATTAGAACTTTCTTTATAAACAAAACAGAAATCTCTTTTGCTCTCTTTATAGACGCTATTTACTATCCTTTACAAGAGGAAGCATTAGTCACAAGCAAGGTCACCTAGCCCACCCCCCCAAGCCCACCCCTGCAGCCTAGGACCATTTTTGACAGTAATTGGGGTTAGATTATTCTGTCATCGAAATCCAGGGCAATAATCTGTTTGAGGCATGAGCTGATGTAAAAATACCTACAAAATGAGACAAGGTGGGGGTAGCACAAGCATTTCATGATCCAAAGGCAGTAAATACCTTTGAGAACAAAATAGAGATTAACTAGGTCATATCATTTTCAAAATCAGTTTAAAAACAGATATTTTAATCGTACATAGAAAAAGGGTTAGTTTTGCTCTTTCAGTTATTAGATAATATACTTTAATTCCTTTCTTCATCAAATATATACACACATGTACATACATAAGCATAGAATTTATATTCTTTTCCTTTGTATATATATCAACATTTATTGACAGCTATTGGCTATTGATATATATACAAAGGAAAAGAATATAAATTCTGTGCTCATGTATGTACATGTGTGTATATATTTGATCAAGAAAGGAATTAAAGTATATTATGTAATAACTGAAAGAGCAAAACTAACCCTTTTTCTTTTATGAAGAACTTCATGGTGCATTTTTCATTATTACAATGGCTAAAGATATTATTATTCATCTAGAAAAAGATACAGGGTTGTATCTGGTTTTGTTCGAGCAAAATAATATGCCTTTGAACTGATAGAGGTCTAAAGTTACCCACCTTTTCAACTTCTTCCATCTCTCTGGCCAAGAACTAACAATTCATTTTTATCTGTGTCTTTTTTCTACTATCAGATTAAAAAACAACAACAGCAACAACAACATTTTTGAAGTTACTTAATGCATCTTAAGCAGAATTAAGATTTGGTCATTATTTCCGAATGTTAACTTCTGCTTAACCTGCCTGCTTTGTAATATTTATATTTTTACTAAAATATTGAGTCTATCCTTATAAAAAGTCTCCCAAAGTTTTTCTGTGTTTTTGGTTTTGGTTTTGGGGGGGTTGTTTTGTTTTGTTTGCTTTAGGCAGGCTTCTTTTAAGGCAACTAATTTCAATACTGAAATTCAGAGATTAAGGTGTAATCCCTGTGCGTGAATCTTAATGTTTATAACGTACTCCTCACAGATTGGAAAAATCAATGACAAGACCAACAGGGGCCCGTTTTGCTCAACATAGGTTTTCTTGTCAGGTAGTGATTAATGCTGTGCTCTGTAGAGGGAGACATTACATCCGGGCTAAAACAGACCTAAATTTTACCCTCAGGCAGAAATCTGATTTAAACATCTCTATTTAAAGTGACATTTGTCCTCCCTTTTCAACTGGTTTCCCCAGAAATTCCAGGAAGTTGACTTCATGACCTAAAAACAGCCGGGTGGCTGTGAGCAGCACTTGTGCCTGTTCTCGCACTTGGGGAAATCTGGGTGCCAGAATGAATCAAGGTGGTCATAAAACAGGTGCCCCGCTATCCGCTAGGATGAATCCCATGCCACCTTATTGCTACAAGAATTTAAGACTTAAAATTCCTTACAGTTCTAGAGTCAGTGGTAAAATTTTTTCAAATGTGTTTTGTTGCTGATAATAACCTAGCTATTCTTACTGATGGACTAAGTTTCCTTCGATTCCTAAAATTACATCTCATATTTCATTACACTCATCTGAAAGATCAGCTGATTACAAATTCTAGAAATCCAGAAAAGCAACTACTACCAAAAAAAAAAAAATCTCTAAAACAAAACAGAAGATGCAAGTAGAAACGGTTTCTTGTACATCATGTAATACCTTCCATAAAAACAAAAAAGGGAAAGCAAAAAAAAAAAAATGTTCATATAACAAAAGTCACCAAGTAAACAAGACATATGCATATTAAAACAGGCACCAATATCCTTACACTGTGAAACATGGTAGCTTTTGATATTATTAAGCAATTTAGACACTGTTGGCAAGTTCCTACTAACCAAGGTAATCTAATTTCTGTTGCTTTTCAATGTAAATTGATTTTTTTTTCTTTTAGCCGTTCTGGTAATTGAACAAATTTATACAACTGTGATGGGATTTTACTTACCACTACACAATGCATAAAATTCTCTAAGAAGACAAACTATATTACTTCATAAAACTGCATTTTTGTTGTAATTAAACAAATTGTATTTAAACTTGCTCTGTACTTCAAAGCAATCAATAGTATTTTGCTGTAAGCTGCACTTTATTTGCAGGTGTTAAGCACTAGGCTAGGTTCCTTTATTCCATCTACCTTTTTTTAAGATAATTTTTATTGGCAAAATAGGAGAGATTTTTTTCTTAAGAAATAAGTGTTTAAAAATCATTTCTTAAGAATATATTAGGAAGTATCTGGAGATTATTGCCTACATTTAGTCTATTAGATAAATGACCAAAAAAGATTATTTTAAAGTATTTTTGGTTGATTAAGACTTTTATGACACAATGATCCACTTAAAAAACATCTACTTACATCAACATAGCATTAAGAGATCTTCAAAGTTTATAACATACACTTAACAAAACCTATACACTAAAGTCAAAATACCACATTGAAGTCCTGAAAAAAATTTAGGGATTCTAGACCCAGTTATATAGTGTCTCCTTTACAAGTTATTCACACTTAGGTCAAGAATAATGTCATCATTTTAGGATTCTAATTTCCTAACTCCAACCATTAACTATCTCTGTGTTAAACAATCCATTTCTTAAGCGTTTTCTTACAGCATTAAAAAAAAAAAATCACTACTTGACCAATGTTGACTAGCAAAAAGATTTCAGAGAACAGTCTCAATTTTTCTGATAACATCAAGTCTAATTACAGTAATCGGGGTGATTAAATACTTTTCAACCTTTCAACCTTCAATCAAGAATTATTTGAAGAGATGAATATTTAGGTGGGGCTATACACTAATTAGTGTTATGCAAGAGAGAAGTTAACTAAGCTATGATTTTAATCTATGTTTAAAATAGAAATGTTTTAACTTTCTTGAAAATAGTTACAAAACAGTTATCTATTTAGGTAATGTGAACTAATATTTAAACAAATTACCTTAGGAACTGATATGACCAAAACATAAAAAGGATTTTGAGGCCTCTTGAGGTCTAGAAGCTAAACTTGCTTTTTTAACGCTTGATCAAAATCATCAGTTTGCAAAATTCTTTAGCTAGGTATTTCTGCAAATAATCTGATGAACCTTTTTTCATAATCCCACATTTCAATTTTTTAAATTTTGCTGGCTTGAAAAGAATTTTGCTTTAATTTTACGTGAACCTGTTCTGCAGAAGAGCAGACAGATATCAAATGTGTACCTCTCCTTCAAGACTCAAGATCAGATGCGGTGAACGTGAAGAGGCAAAGTGTACAGTCTTTGAGGAGACTTTTCGTAAAAATAGCAATCCTGAATTCTTCATTCACTACATTCTTCAAATTTCCAAAACTGTATTTCATTCCTGATCTAAATACAGTTAATCTGTGTTCCTAAATACCAGCAATTGGGCAAGTGTTATGGATTCTTATTAAAATGAAAACGATTTCTCTCAGGTAGGTATAGTGTGCGTAGCCCACACCTTAGACTACATTGTAATGCTCCCTTCATCTCATACTACATCTGTCAATAAACTAAGTGTGATTTGAGTATTTATCCACAAAAGTTAGGTCAAATAAATATTTTGATAGAAAATACCGCAATAACATTTTATTACTATGGTGTACAGATTTCCAGTTACCTCTTGACCTTCCCAACTTCTCAATCTTAGCTCACATATTCCTATGTTACTTAAGACATTAAAATATTATTTTAGATCTTTTAATAAAATACAGAAAGCCTCAATAATGATCAAATAAAGATCTAACCTTAAGTAAACCTTGGTTTTAATGCTCTCCTCTTGCTTACTTTAGGAAAGGAAACGCCCAGAAGCTTGGTGTTAACGTTTCTGCTGATTGTGAAAATTACAGCAATAAAAAACTCCAACTCCTTGCCTTAAGACTTTTAGTACTACTTCCATGTGAGATCTGTATATTTAATATTAGTTTTTATAACATTTGGAAGTTTTGTTGTCTGCTTTGATGTTAATCCATTAACAAAGCAGAGTGAAAAGCCTGAAAAAATTATATTTATTGGCAATTCTCAAATCAAAACCGGAAGTAATTGGTTTGTTCTACCCCCCCCATGACTTAATACTCTGATTTCCCCAACTACCTGCTCCCAGAGCTATCTGCATTTCTAAATTCATTTTCTGTTGCCAACACATAGTAACCCACAATGATTGAAAATGGCAGCTGAAGTGCTCCTACAACACATTAATTTTTCTCTAAGTAGTCCAATTTTGTCATTGAAATGTTGAAAAATCTTTTCACTGCATTTTACACCTTTAGAGATTTGCTGAATTCAGGGTCACCATCATATAAAATGAAGAGCAATGTTTTCAAGACAATTTTTAGATTATCACTAATAGCTCTAAAGGATAATGTTTTCTTTATACCGCTCTGCATTCAAAGCAGACTAGTTAACAGCAACTTAAGTGCAATAATAGCAATTACATCAATGTGGGCATTTTTACCTCAAAAGTACTTCTTAGACAACTGAAGGGACCAGATAAATAATAAATAAACTATCATAAAATGATTTCAGGGGAATGATACAATTTGAATGCCACTAAAAAACCATCTGAATAAAGAATCTTATTAAACTAAAACCTAAAAATGTTAGGCAATTAATGATACTTTCCCCTCCAACATTGTTCATCACAGTTAATCTTCACTATTAGAATAAAACCAAGGAGTCCGAACATTAATTAAAAAAAAAAGCCCTTCTCTAATGAAAGAATATAAATTCATGTTCAAAATCAACCAACCATCAAAGATAAAACTATAATAAATATGGGTTCCAAAACCTTCTCTGAGGTTCATTTTCATCTTAAAACCAGGCTTTAGGAAATCTTAAGCTAAATAAATAAAAGCAACGCTTGCCCAGAAGTTGATGAAAAAGTTATCCCTTGACCCATCTGCTTGCCATAAAATGACCCAAATGACCCAAGTACTTGTTCTCGTTTCTTCACTTACGGATACTGAGTTGTTAAAAGAAATTCAAAGAACATATCTATCTGCAAATGTAAAAAAACACTAACCAATATGCTATAAATATTAGCAAAAATAAACCAACTTTAAGCTGAATTCTTGAGTTTACGGTGTTTGATAAAATACAAAATTTTGGAGACAAAACAATCAATATTCAAAAAGAATTACCTCTACTTAAATAGAATTCACAAATTATCTGAGTATCACCTAGGACCCTTTTTCAAATGCACACTTGCTGTAGAAGTTGCATTAACAAAGTTCATGCTGAGTTTTTAATATTCAAACTCTCCATTGATTTTTGTCCCTTTAATTTAGCAAGTGTAATAAAAACTAAGTTTCCTAGGCATAAAAATGAGTGTCCCTTTATCACAAGATCTCTATTGTTTTATAGACTAATTAAAAGCCTTTCTTTCCCATTTTACTAATATTAACAAAGTGTAGGCCCTAGAAAAGTATTAAGTTAGAAGGAAAAGCTTTCTCAGTCTCTTCCACTGAAGGGACCCCAAAAGACAGGCAACAGTGACTATCATAAAATAAAAGGTCACCCTTTTTCTAGGAACAAACCATTTATCAATAGAAAATAATTGTCTTGCTATTTGCAAGGGCTCCACAGCAATAGACAATGTTTTTCGCTCACATAATTACAAAACAGTGAAAGTTCAGAAACACAGCCTGAATCCACCTCCCTATTTTTACCCTTTACAATTCTCATTGCCCTTTGGGCCTCTGCTTGGAAGCAAATGGAAGACAGGCTGAAGTTTTCTCAATTGAGCTGAAGCTAAGAAACCTTTGATATGCTAATAGTCCCCTTCAAACGGTAAGAATTCACACTTGCATTAATTCAAACAATTTGTGCAGAATGATGTGAAATGGCACCTCTTTTAGAGGCAAGCAACAAAAGGAGAGAATCGGAATGTCTGAAGGAACTAAACAACAGAACATTTGTTCTGCAGTATTCTCTCTATCATGCATAAATTTCCTGGAAAGTGGAGGGAGGGACAACAAAAAGTTCCACAACACACCTGAACAGAAGTGGATTTTCTTCCGTAAGGTTTTCCAAGTATTATAAAGAGGCTAAATTTAAAGTTTCAAAGTTACCTTCTTACCTAGGTCAAGAGTCCCATAACAACTTGGAATGTTGCTTAAGACGCTTCACAAACCATTCTATTTTTCTGCTATGGACGCATATTGCCTCTTTAGTACCCATCCTTTAAGGTTTGCCCAAGATCAGACTTGATTTAGTAAGAGACATCCCAACAGGCAATTATTTACCAAACGGATGTGACTTTTTTTCATTGTGCAACTCGACTTGAGCAAAGGGCAAACTCGGTGGGGCCCGTTCCAGACACAAACACTGACAAGGGAAATGAATGAACCAACAGCGCCCGTTAAATATACGCCTCTGGAAAGAGGAAGAGAGAAGTACACAAACTGTAAAGGCTGCAGAAGAAAATTTAAGAATTGGGGAGGGGGTGGGGAGAAGAGTGACTTAGAACCCGGCCTTTGTAACGGAAACCATATGGTTGGTGGCTGCGGCTCAGACGCTCCCAGGCTGCTTGGAGGAGCTGCTAAGCAGCCTGACACCTTTCAAGAAACAGGAGGAAAACATTTCCTCGGTCTGAATCCGAGACGACACAGTTTGCATCAGGAAGAACGGAATGAGAGGGCCCGGGAAGGGGGGAAAGGATGAGGGGGGAGGAGTCCATGGAAGACCAGGAAAGTAGACGGACACCGCAGGACCTGTCCCTCCAACTATGCTTTTAGAGGACGGAGTGAACAGAGGATTTAAAAAAAAAAAAAAAAACGCGAAAGACATACGTTCCTTAGCCTCCGATCAGCGTCACTTTGGGCACAAAGTAAAGCTTCCAGCGATTTTCCCTAACCCCAGCCCCGCAGTTTGGCGAAAGGAACAAACTTTACTGATCCCAAGCGAACGAGTCCTGCAAGCGTGCCTCCCCACTGCTAGGACGCTTTTGTCGCTTTGCCCGCCCTCGCCTCCCTACCAGAGGGGTCGGGTCGCACCAGCCAATCAAGGAGCCCACGCTCGGTTAGCCCGGGGGTCTCCCCTTTCCTCGCGCTCCTCCCACGCCTCTTCCTTCCAGCGGATCCCCACTCGGCACCCCCATCCTACAAACCAAGCTTCCCGAGATTCCCAACCCCACAGCCACCCCAGGGACCCACAGCCGGCAACTTCTCCCGCAGGCCCAGAGCGGCCCGCTGCTGCCCTCTCACTGCGGGTCCGGGAGGCTCTCTGCCCTCCCCAGGGCCCGCCGGGTGCCGGCCCCCGTCACCCGCCCGCCCCGCGGGGCCGCCCCTAATCGTTGCCAGCACCCGCGCCGGCCTGGCCACATCTGGCTGCGCTTTGCTGTCATCCTCGCCTCTCCACACCACCTAACCACCGACGAGAAGAAACAACACCCCGCAACAACTGACCCGGTCCCTCCCCCACCGCCCACTTCCCCCGAACTAGCTCCCGGCGCCCGGCCTGCGGGCTCCACTTACAGCCCGGGACAGGTCTGCAGCGGGCGGGGCGGTGGGGGGGACTGGGCCCCTCACCCCGAGCAGAGCGGCCCCTCAGAGGGCGCGCCCCACATCTCCCGCCCCAGACGGGCTGTAAAAGGGCGAGCGGCACCTCCCGACCCAAGCTTTCAGAAAATCAAAAAATGCATAAACCAATCCTACTCCCCTGACGCCCCCCTGCAAACAGACTGAAGCCTAGAGAGCGTTACAACACCTCCCCCGAGAAAAGGAGAAGCTGGCTGGACGGGACTGGAGTTCTGCGTATCGATTTCCGAGAAGAGGAGGTGGGGGGAGGGGGGAACAGCAAGAGCGAGCGAGAGTCTCCCCCTCCGCCCGGCCGAACATAAACAAACAGCCGAGCCCCAACTCACCCGCGGCTCCCTCCACCTCCAGCATCCACCCCCGGGCAGGAGGCGGAAAGCAAACAGGTCTCCGAAGCCCGGCACAGAGGCACATTGTTCGCTCCTGCGGCTCTTACCTCGGTCTGCGAGCGCGCCCCGGGGGCGGGCCGTCTGGCGCGGGGGGCCGCGCGGGGAGAGGAGCAGAGGGCAGCGGCGACCCCGGCCGGTGAGGGCCGAGGCCGGCCGCGCGCGGGTCGCCGGCCGCCGAGTCCGCGCCGGAGGCAGCGCCGCGGCTCGCCGGCCGGACGCGGCGCCGCTGCTCGGCGCGTCCTTCTGCTCGGCCGCCGCCGCCGCCTCCTCCAGCCAAGCAGCCAGCGCCGGGCGGCTCCTGGGGTTAAGTCAACATTTTCCCGCAGTTTCCCACACGCCGCTCCGCGAGAGGGGTCCTTTACACACGCGCACACACCCCCAAACCGAACGCTCCCTTAGCAAAATCAAAAATTCGGCAATCAGAGCGAAAGGGGTGGCGGAGGTAAAAGCCCGACAGAGGTGCGCAGACTTGGGAGTCCCCTCGGAGCGGTAGCCGCGGGAGGGGCGGGCAGACGCCGGAGGCGCGAGGCCAACTCAGTTTGTCAGGCGAAGCCCCTCAGCCCGCCGTCCGCGCCGGCCGCACTGGCATCCCTCGCGCCGACCCTGCGGCCTGGGGCGGGAGGCAGCGGCGGCCCCTCCTCACATTTCGGGACTCCGGGCCGAGGCTGAGCGGTGGCCGCTGCCCCACGAAAAGCAGAAGGCGAGGACTCGGGCTCGGGGAAGCAGGGAGGTGCACGGAAGAGCCACGCCACGCACAGCTACGGAGGGGAGCTGCCCCCCAACAATCCCAAGGAATTCTCCGGTAAGCTCCCGATTTCGCTCCGGCACCTCTGCGAGTGTGTGTGTGAGCAGAGAGAGAGTGAGAGGGAGAGAGAGGGAGAGAGAGGGAGAGAGACGGGGGAGCGCGAAGTCCTGACACAGACTCTCGGCGAGGGCTGAACTGGAGTCACCTCCAGCCTCCTCCTCCTCCCCAAATCCCCACCTACCTACCCCCCCTCCCCGAGTCCGACTAATCATATAAACATATTAGCGTGTACAGCGGCAAAGGACAAATCTCTCCCTCCTGATTTTTCCAGCAAGGGGCTCAGGCAAACTCTAAAGAAGATTACAGGCAGCTAAGTACAAAACGTGGAGCAGATAATCTATAACTCATTGCCGCCCAATGGCCATTTTCCACTCCATTTGAGCAGCTGCGGCGGCGGTGCGCCCGAGGAGGGGGGGAGGGGAGCGAAAGGGGACACTCACGGGCTCGAGCTGTTCGAGTGGCGGCGGCGGTGGCCAAGCAGCCGCCAGAGCACAGGCCGGCCCCGGCTCCGCCGGCGGGGCGGCCGCAGGGCTGTCCGGGCAGCGGCGGCAAGGGACGCGCGCACTCGGCCTCGGAACGCGCCCTGGAGGCGGCCTGCGGCTGCTGGAGCCCCTCCTCTGCCTCCTCGTCAGCTCGCCACCCCCCCTCCCGCCCTCAGTCCCGGGCCTCCGCATCCAGCCTCCCCCCGCCCCCCGCACCGTCAACACACCCATTCAACCCCGACCCCCAAGCCCCCAAACTCCACTCACTGCGCGCTCGGTCCTCCGCGCGCTCCTCCGGCGCGCGCTCTCCATCCTGTCCACACACACGCACTTTAAAAACATTTATTTTATTTCTGGAACCGGGTGAAGGGTATTTGGGAGAGCGCGGCGGAGCGCGGCGCTCGGGTCTCCGAGGCAGGGCGCAGGGGGCTGGCCAGCGGCTCGAGGCGGGGTGGGGGGGCCTCCCCTCTTCCCTGTAGGCCCCGGAGCTTTCTCCTTGCCTGCACTTCGGAGAGGCGCCCAGGATGCGTCTTTTACCCACCCCGTCTCCAGGTTTTCTCTTTTCTCCACGCAGCGAGCCGGAGGCTTCGAAACTTTTAGTTTCCGCAGCCCTCCTTTTGTGTGACTGCTCCGAGGAGAAAAGAACGTCTGTTCGCCGCGGTTGCCTCCGTCCGGCTGCGGCGCGCGGGGGACGCTCCAGGGTTAATGCGTCTTTGATACCTGAGATTTCCGGCGCGCTCGTTAATGAAAGTTACATTTTTAAAAATTGCGGTGACTTTTTCTTTGTAGTTACACAGACCTAGCCAAACTTTGACTTTATTGACTATATTTCACAAGAGCGTTTTGTTTGTTTTTGATTACCCACCAGGATAAGCAAAGGAAGGAAAGGAGACTACAAGGCTCTTTACTCGCAAGTGCATTCATCGTGCTGTTAGGTCTGTTTCCCTCATTTCCTTACATTGAAACTGCTTTTGCTCTTGTCCTCTGACCACACTTCCTTGCCACTTCTCTGTTGGTAGTGTTGTCAGCAAACAGCCAGGCAGCTCCCACGATGGACCTGAGCTTAAGGGAACAAACCACGACGGGACAAATCACGCTTGAAAAATATTTTAAAGCCAGTTTAAGTGTCCTCTGCATACGATGAAAATCAAAACTGTTTTTTTTTTCTTTTGAATTATAAAATCTCTAAGCTGAAAGTCATTAAGTTTTCAGATGTATTTCTCAGTCACTGATACTACTAATGAATGCAGCCATCAATTAAAGAAGCGTGTTTGCATTGGTTTTCAAAAAAAACTGATTCATCAAGATTTAAAACCTCTAGAAAATAGGATGAAACTTGAGCTTCTTTGCTTTCAGAAACTATGTACTTTTTGTTGCTGCGGGTATGTTGCAGTCATCATACTTCAGAAATCATTTCAAACAACAATGTTATTAAAATGTCAACAGCAGATCGTTCAAAAGACTTGAAGACTCTAAATACCTATCAGTATTTTGTCACAAAGCCAGATATTTGCAGTGCTAAAGTAAATCCAGCTATTGGTCAAGTTTGTTCTCAGCTTGTAAAAAATCATAAGTTAAAAGTACACATGTGCAAATAACTGAAACATACTCTTTTGGTTGATTCATTATACTTCTCAAAACAAGAATCCTTGATGATCAAATTTGTTTCTACTTAATGTATAGATGTTTAAATAATCTCACTATTCCAAAAGATAAGAGGAGCTACTCAGAGCATTTGTACTTTAAACTCCATAAACACTCCCATTTGGAATTTCTTAGATAACATAATTCAAATATTATCGACGCAGGATACAAGCTAGTCTGGGGGAAAAAAAAACACATGCAGAGATGGTGTGAAACCTTACTATGTACCTAAGGTTTTTAAATCTGTCAAAATTATACATACAACAGACCTACCTAGGAAAATTAAACCAGGCTACTTTAGTTGAAAAGAGGCAGAATTATAAAATTCTCAGACCTCAGGGGTCATTTATATCATCTTCTCTGGAATTTAAAATTGTTTTATTCAAGATTATAAGCCAAGTATGTCAAGTTAATAATAATCCACATTTACTGAAAAATGATAGCCCTTTCTTTTGTTCATCTGTGAAGGTTTTTCACTCATCTGGGCATGATTCACAAGAAGCCCCAATGAGTGCATAGATCAGTCTAATCCTATTTTCTTTTGGGAGGCAAAACCTGGACTGAAGTTTTTATTTAGTGAGCTTAGAAAGTAATCAATAGAATTTTTTGACTGAATCAAGCAGGCCATATGTTGGCTCATTTACTTATTTATTTAACTCTCTCAGAAGGAATTTCTGGAAGAACCCACTGTCTACATTTCATAGGTCTGACATTCTTTGATGCTTGGGACCTAAGTGAGTCACTCTCCACTATGTTTCTGAAGAGGCTACATCACAAAAACAAGGAGGGTGCATAGAAGGGGCAGAAATTGTTGGAACTATAGGGAGTGGAAAATGCGTCATACAGGTTTTTAATTTTAATTCAGTAGGACGTGTATTTTGTAGAGTTCAAAGGGTTCAGCGTCTTTCCTAAGAATATTATAAGCTGGCTATGTTTTTAAAATTACAGCTAAATGTATTCCTTCTCTAGGATGTTTTAAATATTAAAGAATTTTTAATTCTTTCCTTGCATTTTACACATAATAATGCTTCAACTTTCTTTGTATCCACAAAAAAGAATGGAAAAAGAGATTTTAATTGCATTGATATATTCAAGATTAAGCTGTTAGCCACAAACCTGCCATTACAAAGGAACACTTAAATGACACATACACATCCAGAAAACGTAATTTGCCTGACACTTCATGACAATTCAAAACATAATTTATAACAATACAGGTGCTATGGTAGAAAAAAATGAAATGAGAAGCTTAATAATGTCTGCAGATGTTAGCAAGTTAAGGGAAGTCGAAGGATATTATGCATTCCCTAAAATCCAATCAATTTAACTACTCAATCTATATTATTATTTAAATAATGGCAAAATCATTGACTTATTCATAATACAATACTTGCTAATTGTTTTAAAAAATAAATTCTGCAAAGGACAAAGGAAACACCCATTTCCATTTGTTTTATGTTAAATCAACATCTAACCACTCATGGTGATTTCATTCAAAGAAAACAGAAGGAACTCGTTAGCTTATGTGGTTAGAGAGATTGATGGGCTTCAAACATTTTAACCATATATGTTTTTTCCAACTGTAGAAACTCATGTTTTTAATTTAAGCAACTTTAAGAAACTAAAGATTATTTTATTCTATGTATTCACATACTTCTGATAGAGAAATTATGCTAATTTTTAAAGCTATTACCATCCAAGTACCTTTGTTTAAAGGAAAGTGATGAGGTACTTGTCAAAATACAAGTATGAATAACAAGTTTGGGTACCAAATTAGAGAATCTGAAGAAGTATGAAAATGGGCATTAGAATATTGTGGTGAGTACAAACCAGTAGAACACAGTAAGTTAACTTCTTCCAACCCCACTCGGCAAACTTGGATATAGATAAGGCAGTTCTAAAAAGGGCAACGTGGAGGTGGACTTGGGTGGACTGGGGGGGACTGGGGCCTTGATACTGGGCCCAAAACTGTAAGTTTGAGCTACACAGGAATAGAGAACTATTAATGAGAGTAGGCGTATTCGTTATGGGGAGTATGTTTTTGCCTGTGGTAAGAGCGCTGTGAGAGTTGTAAAACAAAACACATAAGTAAACAAGTAACAGGTGAAACTGGTCTAACTTCTAATACAGGAACGGAAATAAAATTAGCTAGATTTCACCCTAAAGTTAACCAATTCCTGTTTCTTTATCATTACTGTTCAGTGATGCTTAGTGCTGAAACTAGCTTTCCTACTCTAGAAAATAAATCTTTTAAAGGTCTAGAGCAGATCAAAGCCAATATGTGAATACCAAACTTAACTAGAACTGGTTGAAAGTTGCTGGCTTTGTTTTTCATTTTAACTTTGCCATGCATGTAGTCTGAAAAGAAATCAAAACTCATTTTCCATGAGAGCAGAAACATATGAAACCATTTGGCAAAGCCAATAAGTTTAACTATTCTCCCAGCTCTCTTCAGGCTGAGTAAATCTTTGTCCAAGAAACCCAAGCTCCATCTAAAATGTAGAGATGCAGTTTCCAAACATTTCAACTATGGTATGCATCTGATCATGTGTGGTAAACTGTGCTTAATGATATTATTTGGAAGTATATAATCATGTATATTATTGAATACTTATCATTTTATAATTAATTTTTTTAAATCCACCAATACAACTGGTAGAATGACTCTGTGCACCTAGAGTGTTTATATGTATAATGGTATATTAAAGATTGTAAAAATGTTATGCGTTGTCATTATGATACTCCAAAGTAAGCAAATTAAAAAAGATGTCCTACATAATCATTGTTTCACTGAATCTTACACAACTCTAAGTTAGGCTTTCTTTCCCATAGATTGTTCCCATAACTCTTGTTAATCTCTGCACTTTGAGGATTTTCTATAATTGGGCCTTATAGGCCTTCTTCTATCAATGTTTCTGTCAAACCTTGAAGTATACCGATAAGAGCATTCATTTTATACAAAAATGTCTATAACTTCATGTAATAACTATTTTGTTCATCATACAACCAAATATTTTATTAAAGTCCACAGTTTAAAAATAGCCTCCCCAATCGCTTTTTAATACACGCAGAAAACCTCTATCAACAATATAGATGAAATTTCTTTAAATTAAAAAACTATATATTGAAGTTGAACTAAGAGTAACCAAAATCACACCTCTGTTTTAAATGTAAGACATTTGAATGGGCAGTTCTTGGTGAAGCAAACATGCAGTGCTTGGGTGAGAACAAAAGCTAGGCAATGGTTAATAGTAGAGGCAACTCCACTCTCCTGAATCTAAACCCTCAAAGGTAACCAAATAGCAATTTCACCGAAGTCCAAATTGAATTTTTAGTGTCTCTGAGAATGACTTTGATTATTCACGTCATAGTTCATTGTAGCACAGCAAACTTTAAAAAGGCTTTTAGGAGTCAGGAAACAAATTCACAAATGCCTTCTTGACATTTTAGAAAGTCAGTCGAAGATACAATTATATAACACTTCTAACATTTTCATATTAGAAAACATAATTATCTTAAAAAGCATGAAATAATAATAATTCTAATCTATGATCTTAGTACTTTTTAAGCATAAAAATTATTTTGTTTCAGTTTTGAAAAAATTTTATAGTGTAAAATTATGTAATGTGAGATGTTTGACCTTGACTTTAGTTGATCCTCTGGTTGTATAATTACCTGTTACTAATATTTTTCATTATTTTGTTTTCTAATATGATAGTTATTTTTTCAACTCCACTTACCTGCTTTATTTTTTAAAGACCTCTCCTTGTTGCATATTATTTTAATAACCATAAATTTGTCTATGCACGTGGAAAATAGAATAGCAATTTGCAAAGATTTTTCTTCTAAACCTAGCTTTCATCATAGTTTCTTGATAAGATAATAAAATGTTGCCATCTCTGTTTTCAAGAATAATTTAAATCTTTATAATTAAGTTTCAACTTATTGCAGCTCATTAC
The DNA here is from genome assembly GCF_028749965.1 of Puma concolor. Classification (NCBI taxonomy): domain Eukaryota; kingdom Metazoa; phylum Chordata; class Mammalia; order Carnivora; family Felidae; genus Puma; species Puma concolor. Next base: position 68,939,615 of record NC_141674.1, on the reverse strand, counting down.
AGTGCATTCTTAAGGTCACTATGAAATCAATCACTTAGGACCCAGACCAAACAATGATGTAATAGGCACATGTTTTTTGATAAGTAAAAGAGCATCAGAAAAGAATTCGTTTTCTTTAAAATTAGCATCCAAATTTAGAATCATACTAAAATGTCACTTACATCACAAGAGGATACTGAAATGATTTGGAAATGATAAGGTCTTGTTGAGCTATATTCAATGAAAAGTTTTTGTTTGAGGTTAAAAAATAAAAACACATAACCTCTCCAGCTATTCCACAATAAAAAGACATTGCTGAATGGTCACCTGGACAATATACTCTTTGAATGGTTTCGTTTCAGTGATGGAGGTGTGTTGCTCTCAACCATCCACCTCCTATCCAACTGTCCTGGTTACCAAAATCACATATCTACAAATAACTCTTCTAGTGCATTAAAAGAGTGCCCCCCTTCATTATGGGAATGTAATTTATGACACCAATTTAATTAGAACTATGTCCTTACCACCTGAATTAATGACCCAAATTCAAACCACATATATTTCATTGTTCAGATAATGTAGAATACACTACAAGAAAAACTAATTTCCTGTTTATTATCTAATGATAATTGAAACACAATAATTCATTATAATACTGGATTACTGCTATATGTGAAGTAGCATGTCTCCAAGAAAGAGGTCACGGAAATAAACATGAAAAAATATTTATAATTGGATAAAATAAAATTAGAGAAAGGTTGAGCAAGAATGCTAACTATAAAACGTAAATGTTTGAGGATTCAAGAATGTAAACTATTTTTAAATAATATGGATCCCCAGAAGACAATCATTTATCATTTAAAAATAAACTATGGGTAATCAAATAAGGAATCTGAAAAATATTTAAAAGAATGAATTTTGACATTTCATATAATTACTCAATATTTACTTTCTCTCCAGTGCCCTCTTGTAAAATGAGTTAAGATATGATACATATAAATCAAAATATTTTATGCAGATGTAGATTTGAGATGATAATGCTAGCCTATTTATTTATATTGAATATTCTTATATAGGAAGGAATCATGTAATGTCAAAAATAGATACGAGATTGAATATTTAGAAAATTACCTGTAACTACGTAGGTAAATTTATAGTTTATCAAAATTTGGAGGTAAAATATTACACCTTATAACTAACTAAGGGAAGTCTATCTTTACCTCAATTTTCCAGTTAATGAAAGAAGTGTTTAAATACTCTATAGTTAGATTATTAACTTCTACAAAACTGAAACAGATGTGTGTCTTAGTATGCCATTAAATTTATGATTTACATAGAACCCTTACATAGAGCTGAGCAGAGGCCAATGATTCTAATTTGCTCTAGATTTATAATAACCTGATCTGGGTTTTGTAAGTATTGAAACACTTTAAACAAAATTAGAAAGCAGTTGTGCTTTGTGTGATTAAAGATGCAATTCTCTTTGGAGTAATGAGAAAAGTTAGAACATGTTTCTTTCTTTATGGATGTTTCTATTATAAACATGAGTGCTATACATTATATATTTTTGTTACTATGATTTTCTTGTTTTTAATTATAAAATAAACCAATTGAATTTCACTGGAGTCTCAAATTGAATCTATGCCAAAATTTAGCTGAAGAAAGTGGACTGGGCTTCATAAAAATCCTTAAAAATGCTTCCCAGGGTCTTAGGGTCTTATTATACAAATACTAGTTCACCATAATTTTCTAGAGTAAAGCATCTTTCTGATTAAGACCTGTGCAGCAAAAGGACATAAGTGCTAAATACATTGCAAACCCTAGAAAATGACATATATAAAATTGTTCTCATTACACAGATTATAACGTTTACACTATTTATTTAAACCTCCTTCTACTTTGCTTGGTGAATTATAATCTATCAGCTCCTAAAAATCAAATCTGTAAAAACACTATTTTAAACACTGTGAATACTATTTCCTTAAAAGTCAGAGATGTTGATGTTGATATGAAAAACAGTGTAAGCATCTGTGTGTATATTTATGTATATAGAAAATAAGTACATGCAAAAGTATCAATTCATTAAAAGTTTATCTCTCATAAAACCTTTATTAGCCCTTGAAGTCTTTGCCACTTCATATAAAATGATTTATCTTTTGAATAACAAGGTTCCATTAATCTGTTTGACAAAGGAATTTTTAAATCATTTAAATAATTTATCTGAATGAATTATTTAAATTCTGTAAAATATATATGCACATGTATATGTATATATCTGTGTCTATATATTTGTGTTCTGGCACAATATCACAGAAGAAATACGAAAGAGAATTCAGAATACATTGTCCTTGACACCACCAGCGTGACTTGGTGTTGCTGCTGACGTGTTCTTTGATCATCTACTGTTTGCACGGGACCCCTGTTGGAGGGCCATTTGTGCTGCGTTTGGTACAACAGGGTGGTTTAATGTCAGAGAAATGTGCACATTAGTTTTGATACTCGTTGTTAATTTGGCATTTTTACTGAGATTGCAGGCTGACATAGTTTTTCCAATGTGGGGATAATAAAGGCAATTATTCAACACTCCTAGAAAACTTCCTCAATTCAGTGCTCTAGGTGGTAGTGGAAAGGGGTAAACATGCTCCTTCCCCAGAGAAATAAATCATCTGTGGAAACAAAGGGCAAATACCCATGGAAAATAAATAAGAATATACACCAAAATGTATAAGCAAATACACAAAGCTAATTGGGACATAAAGGTTTATATTATATGCTTAATACGCACGACATTCAGGAATTTTAACCATAGACTATTTCTTCATAGACTATTACTTCACAAAATTTTCTCTCAAATAGATCTTATTGTTCTTTTTTCCCCTGAAGATGCATTTCTTACTCACAAAAATAATGAAAATGATGGAACATTTCCCCAGATTTGGTGAGGTTATAGAATAAGTTTATAAAAGTTTCTCCCCAAATTTATTTTTAAACATTCAGGAAAATAAGCTTTCACTTAACTATCTCCTACACAGAACAAAACAGGAGAGATATATGTGTGTTGTTTTTACTTTCTAGTCATCTTTCTTCTGGAAACTTCATCCAGTTTTTCCTTTGTGATACTGTACCCCTCTCCATTCTATTAGGTTTTGGTAAGTTCATTCAGGTTTTACTTCAATTTTGTGACCCGTCCTTTCAACAAATTTCTTTTAGCTTTATTTACCAGAGAGGTCCTAATTTTATGCATATTGAAATCTCAATCTATGTTTGTGGCACTTAGTAAAATGTGAAGTCTCTGTCTTCTCCAGTCCTTTTCTTCCTTACCTAACCATCCATATACCCATCTATGATACTACGGTTTTATTCCCATCACCCACAATACTCAAACCTTAGGAAGGAGGTATGCAAAGCTCTCAGTGGACTAATACAACTGTTAAAGGCCTTTGTTAGAACAATGTAGCATCATGAGCTCTTGGGGAGACAACAGTCTTTTAAAAGTTCATTATATGCGGGAAGCCTGGGTGGCTCAGTCGGTTAAGCGTCCCCCTCTTGATTTTGGCTCAGGTCATGACCTCACAGTTCATGAGATCAAGCCTGAGGCTGAACTCTGTGCTGACAGCGTGGAGACTACTTGCGATTCTCTCTCTCCCTCTCTTTCTTCCCCTCCCCGATGTGTGCTCTCTTTCTTTCGCTTTCTCTCTCTCAAAATAAGTAAATAAACATTAAAAAATAAAATAAAAGTTCATTACATGACTAAAAGTCCTATCAGGAACATCCTCTCTGGAAGCATCTCTCTCCCTGCCCACATTCTTATATGGAGATGTATAAATGGCTTCCAAAATACCTCCAAGCGTCTATATAGGAAATAATATTATACTGTTCAGAATGGTACACACCAATCAGATGAAGTAATTTTTGAAACACTTTACCTAGTCTCAGATTTTTAAAGAACAGTGGCCCCTTCAGTGTCTGGCAAAGGACCTGAGCTGTAGTTGGTTATTAGAAAGTATTTATGGAATATATGAGTCAGAATCCTATAATCATGAATACTACTATAATATTTAGTTCAATAATAAGGCTACTTCTTATCCAAATATTCCACACTGCTTTGCTGATATGGATATTATAAGTCAAATAACCTAGAAATCTAATACAAATATACTTATTACAAGTGTACATATAAACACACATACATAAATTTACTTAACACATTTGTTTAGTCAACTTACTGAGATATTTTTATAGACCATAGGTAAATATTTTACTATCTTGACAAATTAGTGACTACAATGAAAATTCGAGTGTTTTCAAAAAAATTAATTTAATAACAATGTGTGTGAATGTGCTTTTAAGTAAAGAGAATCACAAATACAGACAAATTGTCCAGGGAGTATGTAGCACCATTATCTTCATGTGTGTGTGTGTTGGAGAGGTAAGAAACAGCTCAAGGAAGGCAGTAAATTAATGCTTTTGAATTTTTGAATTCAGAGATACTGAAAAATTGGCCGTCTGTTCCGTATTACCTAGAACAAGCTTTCTCCCTTCTACTTTCCTGTCCCAACAACTTATATAACCTAGGGAACTTCAGAAATTGGAATCAGCGGGGCTTACATGAAGCCTTTCAAGAGTTATTATTTTATACCCTGGTATTTTGGTTTTATTCAAACACAGAACGTCTGATATTTTATGCATTATGGTGAAAGTATCATATTTCCATCTGAGTTCATTTATGATTCACTAAGCAGTTAAAGACTGGAACCCTACATCCAAGAGCCAAAAAACATTTTAACCATTTTTTTTCCTGCGAAATCACTAGCAAATTTTATTAATATTATCTTAAGGAGTAACTTAATCAAAATTTCCAAGGAGGATGTTCTCTTTTTCTGTTGAAATTCTATTTCTTTAAATTCTATTTCTTTTGTTTACATTCCTAGTTTTTTAAAACTCTTTTCAAAATGTGTGACTATATAGTACTTTGCCATCTAAGAAGATCATACTGAGTATTATTTTCTCTTCTTTGATGATATGTAATTTTTGAGTGTTGGAGAACCATAAAAATGAACATTGATTATCATAGCACTTATTACACATCATTGTATTTATTGATTTACTCCTCTCTCACTAGACAGTAAGCTCCTTAAAATCTCACTAAACATTATATGCCAGCTCTTAGCACAGCATGCAAGAGGTCACGAACTACTGATCTGTATAAAATCTAGCCAACAAATGTAATTTATTGGCCTTACAGATGTTGAGTCATATAGTATTTTGTTTGTTTTTAATCTGTTTTTGTCAAATTTTAAAAATTAGGAGGTTTCAGTCAAAACATGGATTTCCAGCTTCTGAAAAAAAAAATGGAAAGGTCCAACAACATTGGATGGATGTTACCTCATAGCAACATTCAGCCAGAGAGGCCTTCCCTTTTAATGAAAACATGTATCACATTCTCTACCATTCCCTGGGACCTCCTCAAAATCAAGGCAAAACATCATGTGCCATGAATCACCTAATCAGCAATAGTGTTTTGTGTTCTACTTTAATAGTGGCATTAAAGGAAAGTAAAATATATCTTCACCCACATCTTTGTTTTTGTTTTGTTTTGTTTTTTAATTAATTAATCTCTACGCCCAATGTGGGGCTTGAACCCATGACCCTGAGATCAAGAGCTGCATGCTCCCCAAACTGAGCCCACGAGGTGACCCTTCACCCATATCTTTGTAAAGTGAGAAATAGAAAAACAGATCTAGAGAACTATATGTTCAACCCAACTGCCCTTCACTCACTTTTCTTCCTCATTCCTATAAACATTTAAATTTTTTTTTTTAATTTTTTTTTTCAACGTTTTTATTTATTTTTGGGACAGAGAGAGACAGAGCATGAATGGGGGAGGGGCAGAGAGAGAGGGAGACACAGAATCGGAAACAGGCTCCAGGCTCCGAGCCATCAGCCCAGAGCCTGACGCGGGGCTCGAACTCACGGACCGCGAGATCGTGACCTGGCTGAAGTCGGACGCTTAACCGACTGCGCCACCCAGGCGCCCCAAACATTTAAATTTTTGAGTTCCAGTGGTCAATAACTTATATGTGAGTGAATGCTGAATTACACTGTCTATATACTTTGTAAGATATGAAGAAATGTATCGTGTAATAGTAATGGTGCTTTACTGTGTTCAAAGGATTTGCATATATGCTACCCCATCTGTGCACTTACCGCATAGCCCAATACTGAAATTAAGTGCTGCCCCCCCTCATGCTCACCAGTTAGCTCAATCCTGTCTCTGCTTATATTTATTCACCAGTTTTCTCTTTTCCTCCTCACTTGACAATACTTTCCACCACTCTTTCACTGATGTTTACTCTTCCCTTTTCTTTGCTTTCTGTAACCTGTTTAGTTTCCCTACATGGCAAGGTAACTTGACAGTAGCAAATGATGATTTTGATTATTTTTGTATGACCTTATATCCCATAAGTGTAGTTCACCAAAGCAGGACACATAAAAGGAATCAGTCTTTTTCAACCCAAGAAAGGATGGAAGCAAATACCTTTTAAGTATTAATAGACATGGCTTAAAAGACTTACTAGTTAAAAAAAAATAATTAAGACACACTAATACAGCAGAAACAGCTAAACACAAAAGCAAACAAGCTAACCCTTAACTAAAAAATACTGGGAGCAATTGATAGTCTCAGATATGTTCAAAAAGTAGTCTTTTTAAGGGTATATTTTTCAAAAGAGGGTATTTATTAAGAATTGAGATGATCTCCTTAATCCAAATTAGAAACATTTTTTATTATCCCAAATTGTTATGTTTCTTATTTATGTTTATTTTTAGTACCATTATTATCATTCTTAATTTTATATTTTGTATTTTCATATACAAATTTTTTTGTGATTACAGGTGAAAACATTTTCCTTTATGAATATAACTCAGTTTTATGCAAGTATGTCAACTGGGAAATATGATCATAATGAACTAACTCCACAAAGTGAGAATCACCTGTATTAAACATACTGGTTTTTAAAAATTCCTATAAATTATGCCATTTGCATAATATCCTTCATATCAGTGAAAAGTCCTGAGTAATACGTATTTTCTGAAAAGAGCCTTTGTGCTTATTATAGTAGTCTTACTGAAATACTTCTGTCCTTATGTACATCTCTTGAAATTTTAAACTAACTGTTCTTAATTTTATTTCAGAGCAAACATCATTTTATTAAAGACTTACCTAAACAGCTTCACCATTAAATCTTTATTAGAACAATTATATATGTCAATTGTTGAGACAGACACCATTTAAAAGAAAATCACAAATAATTTCCCATGTCACCTAGAAACTGATATTGGTATGTATGATTGGATCTTCTTCATATTGGAAGTTTTCAATTTTTTTTTTCACTAAGGAAAGCTCTTCTAAATAACAAAAGTAAAATTGTTTCTAGTAATCATAGTATTTATTTTTCAAAAATTTTGTCGTCTTTCCCTTTTTAGTTTTCCTGCCAAATTGTAAGATAAAAGACATATTCAATTCATAAAATTGGATAATTAATTTGGCAAATTAACTTAAGTCTGTGTCGATACTAAAAGCATGAAACGTTTTTATTATTATTATTGACTCTTAACAGAACACAGGCATGGAGAAGTAGAATTTCTTTTCTTAATGCTTAATAACCATGAGGCTATACCTAGGTGAAATCATTTATATTCACTTCTTACTTAAAATTCTGCAATTTGGTACAGTCAAGAATTTGGTAAATACCATTTTAAATTACTTTGCTCTGCAAAAGTTTTTGAAACGCCACCACTGAAGCATTTGACATATCCTTTCAAAAAAGCCACAGATGTTACTTTTTAAAAATAAAAACAATATTGAAGAAGAACCTTTTCTTCTACTTTATCTTGAAAAAGATCTGTTGAAAAAGATCTGTTGAAAAAGATCTCTAAAGGGTCTCATAAAGTGTAGATTCACTTAACTTTAGTTAATGTTAATTTTAGGATGTTTGAAAAATTGTTTTAGAAAAGCAACACGAGCTAAAAGCTTAGAATTTGGATCAGACCACCAGAGCAGACCCTAGCTCCACCATGTTCAGGCTTCTATAATTTGAGCAAGTTATGGAAGCTCATCTTTAACTCTTTCTTTCCTTGTTTATAAAATGGGAATCATAGTTACACGTATTTTATAGTGTTGCTGTGAGGGCTGGATGAATTAATACAGGTAGTACTTAGCACGTAGTAAGTCAGCCCTCAAATATTTGCTATTATTTTGGTACCATTAATAGCATAAAACACTGACAACTTTCAAAATGCTGCCGCATAGATGCCTAAAACTGTACAACCTGATGTGAAACAATTTTGAAAATTCTTACATATTCTCACATATTGGGTTGTATTCTAGCAAAAGATTTTAGAGCTACAATTTGAAATATATAGCTTTATATTGACTATAGCTTTATAATGAGAATATTTTATCACATATATGCCAGTGTTGTTGCTGGTGGTTTTTTTTTTTTTTTTTTAAGTCTATTTATTTATTTTGAGACAGAAAGAGCGAGCGTGGGGGAGAGGCAGAGAAAGGAGGAGAGAGAATTCCAAACAGGCTCTTCACTGCCAGTGCAGAGCCTGGGACTCTGTCTCACAAACCAAAGCGTGAGATCATGACCTGAGCAGAAATCAAGAAGTGAATGCTTAACCAGCGGAGCCACCCAGGCACCCAGTTGCTGGTAGTTTTGATTGTTTTATTTTAAGTTCACAACTTAAAGAATCCATTCACTTTTATGTTCATAGCTTATGATTTTCACTCTTTTTTATTCAAAAGTGCTTAGTTTTTTCCATAAATCCATAACATTAGAAGAGTATCTGGTTAAGCTTATTATACTCTGAAATAGCTAAACACAATTAAAGACACTTGTCGATTAGCACCCTAATTTTTACTTATTAGTTTATAATCCTTCATATTCCAAAAAGAATTTAAGGAGATTTACAATTAAATAGAAATAAAAGTGGTAAGAGTAACTAAGAATTATAAAGCAAAGAGAAAGTAAAGACTGAAAAATAAAAAGCAGGAAAATCAGTACAGGCAAAGCATGCCTATATGCATGCTAGCTTCAAATTTGGCTTAGTCTAACAGCCACACAAAGATTAGCTGTTAACAAGAGTCCTACTGCCCAGCAAATGCATGACCTGATGTTGAGACCTGAGAGAACCCTGACTAAATGGTGATACTGGTCAGTTACTTGTCATCCCATCTCATCTCTACTTCTGGCCCATCCCTCAGCCCTGTCTTCTCCACTACTGAAGCTGATACAATCCAGTTTTGCCTCTGCTACAAAGATGTCTTTCTTTCTTCCCTCTGTTGTGCCATTAACAAAACCTCCACAAAGGCTAGTTCAACTTTTTTCCTAAGCTAAGTTACTTAAGGTATCCTGCGCATACTTACCGTGGTTTGTTCTGGCAGATGCTTTTTTTTTTTTTAATAGAATGTTTCTCCATTTATTGAGGTCTTCTTTAATTTCTCTCTGAGATATTTGCAGTTTTCAGTGTACAGGTCTTGCACATAGTTTGTTAAACTTATCCCTTAGTATTTCGTATCTCTTGACTCTCCTATCAATAATATTTTTTACATTTTCAATTTCAGTTGCTTATTGCCAGTTTATATAAGTAAAGTTATAATGCTTTTGTAATGTATTTAACAGAATAAAAGTCACCCTTTTAAACAGTATAGTTCAGTGGTTTTAGTATGTTCACAAGGTTGTGAAATCATCACCCTTTATAACTTTATAACATCTTTGGCACCCCAAAAAGAAACCCCATAGCCATTAGTAGTCACTCCTCATTACCCTTCCTCCAGCCCCTGACAACCACTAATCTATTTCTATCTCTATGGATTTAGCTATAGAATTAATTTTATGCACTGACCTGATATCATGAGACCTTGCTAAACTCATTCTTTCTAGAGCTTTTTTATGAATTCCTCCAGGTTTTCTACATATATGTTCATATTGTCTAAGAAACTGAATATACAAATAGACAATACTCAAACCAAAAACGACAATAGAACTTTGACCCACAACCTCTGCAGCAATCAACCCAGAGTGATCAGAACTAGATCGCCGACTGCCAGCTTCCCTGTGTTTTGATTCTGCTTCTAACTCAAGACCAACTAGAAAAAGACAAATGCACTTCCCAAACCACCATATAAGACTCTCACTTCTAGTTAACCCACATCTAGCTTCTCCATGCCAGCAGCTTCCAATCAGTGCTTACTTGAAGCCTTCCCTTCTTTTCATTATAAAGCTTTCTTACCCCTGCCTGACTTTGAGTCTGTCAAATGCAAGTGTTATTGACTAACTGTTATAGCAAACTCTGAATAGTCATTCTGGAATGTTCTTAAGAGGAAGGAAGCCATCGAAATCTCTGGGAGGACTTTGGGGAGTGGAGAAAAAGACCCAGGTGGTTTTGGTAGTGTTCTCCTTTTCCAATGCCAACCTCTGGAAAACATTGGCTTAAAGCAACTGATAGAATCTAACTAAATTTAATGAATTAACCATTCCTAGTAAGGAAAATGATAAAGGAGGAAAGAGACAATGGCCCCAATGCGTATAACTAAGATATAGTACTAGTTCACAGGTGGATTCTAACTTGGGGAATAGTTTACAATTATTATTTTTTTGAGAGAGAGAGAGAGAGAAAGCGAGAGAACATGCGCACACAAGAAGGGGAGAAGGGTAGAGGGAGGGAGGAAGGGAGAAAAAGAGAGAGTCTTAAGCAGGCTTCACACTCAGCACGGACCCCAATGCAGGACTCGATCCCATGACCTTAGAATCATGACCTGAGCCGAAATCAAGAGTCGAGCGCTGAACTGACTGAGCCACCCAGGATCCCTAGTACAATTTATTTTTTTAAAGTATATCCGTTTTTACTGTAGAGCACAGAATGAATTTTGGTATTATTGGTGTGAAGAGAAATTAATATATTAATTTATTATCTATTAATATGTTACATTCATAAAATAATAAACCTGACTTGTCTGGTTCTTTGGGGATATGTCTTCTTGGAGTTGCCATTTTGTTTTTACTGGATTTTGTTCAAGAGGAAGTTGTGAAGCAGGGTAGACGGGATTAACATTAATCAAGTACCATCTCTATGTGACAGATATCATGAAGACATTTTAATGGTCTTTTATTTCAGGGCTGGCATTCAGCTGGCAAGCACGGGCAAGGCTTGCTGGTAGTTTATGACCAGCATCTGTTCTGATCTATTAGTGCCCAAGCTCAACCATTTACACATTGCTAAATATTTTAGTGTTACCCTTACTTTATTTAATCTTCAAAATAAACCTCCAGAGAGATAGGAACACTGGAAGCTGGAGGCAGAGATACTATTCAGGGACCCTTGACCCTGACTTTTCCAGCTCTTCCCCACCTTGCCCAGAGGAGTTTTTCTTGTCCGTGCTAGTTTGGTTCTAGAACATGGGAGAACCAGTGTCTGTAAGAATTTTCTTACGTGGAAGTGCCTAGAGTATAAATGCTTCTAGGATAGTAAGTTTGAGTTTTAAAAGTTGTGTTTTTCAACCCTGGCAGTAGTGTCTCTGGCAGCTGTGTGGCCCATAGGGAACCAGAGGAAGAGGAAAGCCAAGCCAAGGTATGCTGTGTCTGCATGCACCTGCTTCTGATACAAATGGCCACCTGGATCCAGGTGGAATCCACTTTGGTATTCTTGGCTGAATATTGGGAAATGGCAGGTGTGCGTGTGATACCTTCCTGCCCATCTATAACCAACCTGAAATGCTACAAATTCTGTGAGAAATGAGGCAACTCTGACAAAGGGAGGTTAATTTGTAAAATAAGTATTAGAGGTGTCTTTGAGACTCTAAAGCCTACATATCTTCTTTCAACTTTCTTTTAGCTGAAAAACATTTTTTGTCTAGAAACAATCTTGCATAGCAACCCGATCTGTTAATAAGAAACAATTATGTATGCTCTGATTAAAGCAACATGAAGGCCAAGAGTTCACTCAGCTACACCCTGTCTACTTTGAGCAGTGCCCGAAGTACCTTCATGAAACTTAACATCACGCTCTTAACAGTCGAGTTGGAAAAACACTGACTTCCAAAATGCTGCTGCCCTCAGACCCACTCTTGTTCACCTTGGTAAATAATTTATTCAACAAACATACTGTGTAGCTATTGAGTGCCAGACTCCAGGAATACAAAGATAAATAAGTACCGTCTGCCATCAAGAAGCTCATAGTCTGAAGGAGGAGAAAAATACAGGAAAACCAAATTAAAAAACAAACAAAAACAACCACTGATATCGAGCCCTTCTGTGTCAATTCTCACAACTTTAAGATATAGGAATGTTTAGCTCTTTAACAGATGAGAAAACTAAAGTCAGAGAAGTTAAGAGATGTATTGTCATGAATCCTCTGAGTGACAAAATAAGGATTATCATCCTGGTCCCAGGGCTGCCAAAAAACCCAGGCTCTCTCCTCTGTGGGATGCAGCCTGTAATTTGTTGTAAATCTTTGACAAAGTAAGCACATTTCACCACAGATTTAAATTTAAAATGCAAATCTCTTGAACAAGAAGGAGGGAAAAAAGCCCACAGAAACCAACAGATTAAATCATTAAAATCATTATCCTAATACCCCTTTACACAACCACTGTCATTACACACCTGTTAGCTCCTTCCCTCTCACAACAACTCTGTGAGGTAGGAAAGGCAGATATTGCTTGGCTTTCACTGAGGGGAAATGGAAGGTAACCTCGTGGGGTGAAATGTACTGGCCTAAGGGAAAATCACCTTATCTTTCAATCACCATCTCTAAGTAGCTGTGAGACTGTGGGCAAGTCAGCTAACCGTGTTAGGTGACGTTTTGCTCTTCAGCAAAGTAGAGAGTCCAGATCTCCCATCTTTCAGGTAAGGGCCCTTCAGTTCTGATATCTGCAAGATAGTATATGGCCTGGTCAAGAATATACACTACCTTCTGTTCCAAAGTCTTCTATGATTTCATGCTGCTTGTTAATATTAAGCTGAGGGAAACTTCCTGGTTTCCTAGGCATAGAATTTGGTCATGTAACAATTTTAATTTCTAATCTAATTTATTTTTAATTGTAATTAGACCAAGCTAATTAAAAAAAATAGGTGAATAGTCCTTACTGGTTATAAGCTGTGAACCTACATGAAAATTCAAGAACCTGTGGGTGGGAACACACTGGAGAATAATCTAGATGAATATAAAAGAAGAGACACAGAGAAGTGATAGCACTTTGTGACCGCACTACAGACTTCCTATACAGAAGGATGTTTTTCTAGTGAAGACCACAAAATTATCAGGGCAGCAACTTATCTTAGCACTAGGGATTTCAGTCTCAAAGTATCTGCAGAAACTTTCATTCCTCAGAAAGCAAAACACTGACAGTTTCTTGACCGACCTTGCCGATAATTTCATTTCCCAGAAGGCAGAGTAAGCAGTAAGGGGAACTCCTACTCTGGACCCAATTCTGACAGAAACCAGTAGGTAAGATGGAAATGATGGGAACCTTGGGGAAAAGTGGCCATGTGCTCTCAGAGTTTGATTTAAGCAGTGTTCTGCCTATGCAAACACAAATGATTCTAATGAGCAAGAGAATGGGGAGGAAACCAGAGAAACCAGTGTGCAGCACAGGGACCAACTGACAGGCTCTGAATTTAAAACAGTATGTGCAGAAAAAGGTAAAAGGGGGGCACATAATCAAGCACAAATATATGAAGATAGCATAGACCTATAAAAATAACATCAGCAAGACTAAAGCACAAAAAGAGCTGGGGCTTGTGAAAGATGCTAAAGGGAACAAAAACGATTTCCTTAGCATGAAATAAGGAAGAAGATCAATACAGGAATAGGCTCATTTTTTTTTTTAAGTTCAAGACATAAAATTTATTCATGAAAAAGAAAGGAAAGTATTTTTACTTCTTTATGTTTCTTCCCTGTTGGTTCATTCATATCTCTGTTCATATGCCATCTCTTCAGGATCTTGACCACTCTTTATAAAATAATTCTCTCTAACATACTCTGATTCCTAAACTTTTCATTCTTCTAATCACTGACTGCCATTACTTCACATACTTATGTGTTTTTCTTCTCCTGAACTACAGTGTAAGCGCTATGAGTGCAAGGACTTTGATTTGTTCAGTATAGTATCTTGAGTACCTTGTATGTACCAAGTACTACTCAATATGTATTTGTGGAATGGATGAGGTCAAGGCCATTAGACACTGGCCAAAAATTGAAAGACAACGTAGCTAGATTGTTTCTAATGTAAATAACATTCATTGAGGACAGAGTAGGTATCATACACTAATATTTATTTGCATTTTTCATTTAATCATCCTAGCTATAAAACATGCATTATTATCAGACTGAATAATTTGTCCCAGATCATACAATTAGAGAAATGTATAGCTATGATTTGAGCCAAGATCGCTAAATTCATGGTTTGAACACTTCACCCATGTGCCATACTTGGAGAATCTGACCGGTCTAGGTGCCAGTATGTCCCTGGACCTCTATGAGTTATTACTAGAGACCTTCTCAGTAAGATTATGGAGTGTTTAGCTGGTTACCTTTGAGAAATAGAGTGAAAGGGATAAGAGAAAAACACTTTATGTTAAAAAAAATGGCAGTCTGCAAACTTCGAATCCATGAAAATAATGTTGCTGGGGAGAGAATAGCCTAGATTATATTTATAAAAGACAATTACAAATCACAATCACAAAAGACAATTTTGTGAGCATTTTTTAAAAGTTGCTATTAGGAGAAAGTATAAATTCAACAAGAATAAGCTATGCAGCCCAATCTTATTTATTTTTTTTTTCTATAAAGTTGATAAACCAGTATATGAGGGCAATAGAAATAGACATCTGGATTCTAGCAAGTCATTTAATAAACTTTTCTTTATATCTTTGTGGACCAGATAGAGAAATACAGATTTAGGAATAGTACTATTATGTGTTTTCATAACTGACTGAATGATTGCACCCAGTGGTAATTTTAAGGCATCCGTGTCAGCACCCAATGGTAATCTTAAGGCATCCGGAGAAAGGTTTTTCAAGGGATATACCACCAGTCTTGACTTTGGCTTTGTCTGATGTAAACATATTTATCAATGACTGACATAAAGATGAAGAAGGCATACCTGTCAAAAATTGGTCACATGAAACAGGGAAAGTGAGTTGTAGATCCATTAGATTATAAGGACAGGATCTAAAAGTTCTTAACAACTAAAAAATGGGCAGAATCTAACCATATATAATTCGGTTGGAATAATTGGGAGGTTCTGCCTTGGGACAAAACACCAACTGCCTGAATTCAATTTGAGAGATATGAGATTTACTAACAGTATTAAGAGGAAAAAAAGAAGAGCTTTACCTGGCAAGAATCAATGGTATATATTATGGTTACAGAAGAAGTATAAGGAGGAGGAGGTGGGGGGAAAGGAGGAGGAGAGGAGGAAGAAGAAGGAGAAGAAGAAATAATTTATATTGCATTAATAAATTTAGGATGGGGGAGCCTGGGTGGCGCAGTCGGTTAAGTGTCCGACTTCAGCCAGGTCACGATCTCGCGGTCCGTGAGTTCGAGCCCCGCGTCGGGCTCTGGGCTGATGGCTCGGAGCCTGGAGCCTGTTTCCGATTCTGTGTCTCCCTCTCTCTCTGCCCCTCCCCCATTCATGCTCTGTCTCTCTCTGTCCCAAAAATAAATAAATGTTGAAAAAAAAATAAAAAAAAATAAATTTAGGATGTTCACAGAATAGGGAAGGACATGATCTGATTCTAACTCAGATTCTTCAGATTACCACGATCAAATCTGAGAGCAACATTTTAAAGAAGATACAAATAGAAAAATTATAAACCTTCTAGGATTGAGTAGCCTGTATGGCAAGGGGACTTAAAAACATTTCATATGAAGAAAGGTTAAAAGAATCAAGAAACTTTTAGCCTGAACATTATTATATTTGATAGCTTTACAGAATAGTATAGACACAAACATAATAATTTTAATCATCATTCAGCATGTACTTTTTGGTAGACACTGTGCTAAACATTCCATGTTAATTAATGCTAGTCACAACCTCAAGAAGTAGATTCTAGTTATGGATTCAAAAATTGGGACTAAGAGAGATTAAGTAACATGTTGGAGGTAATAAAAGCTAGCAAGATAATGCTTGACTTTGAACCCAGATCTGTCTTTCTCCAGTGCCTGCCTATTTATCCTCAATGGCAGATTCTCCCCACTAGATGGAAACTCAATTAGAGTGTGTGTGTGTGTTTACATATGTGAGGATAAAATTATGTAAAATGACAGAGAAAATCACTTACAGTAAAAAGGCTGCAAATAGAATATCAATATTTTAAATGTGGGTGTCTTGGGTACCAAGAATATGTCTGGTTCCTCCTTTTATCTACTTCTTTTAGTTTTCCACATTTTCTTTACTAAGCCTATTTTAATTTCACAAAAATCTCACTACTATTTTCTGAATTAAAAACAGTATTATGTGGTAGTGGGATTAGCTTTATTCTGAATGTCCAAAGGCTACTGAATTAAGATGCTGCAAGGTATTATGAGGTATAATTCAGTTTAAAAACAGAACCACTTGGAGTCAGACTTTTTCAGAGATGTAATATCTTGATAGACAAAGAGTGATCTTTTTGTTTCTGGAGATGCTAACCCAAGTCTAGAAACATTTCAATGCGATTGTTCTGTGTAGGTAAGATTATAATCTGACGTCCCTACCATTTTAGAATATGAGCCAGGAAAAAGTAAGCCAAGGACTAGGTGGTTGCTAATATGTCACTTCATACTGAGGCTTTTCAGTCAGCTTAGGAGGCCTGATTTCTATAGGTTCCTTTAATAAAATATTTGTGT
Source organism: Puma concolor (assembly GCF_028749965.1). Classification (NCBI taxonomy): domain Eukaryota; kingdom Metazoa; phylum Chordata; class Mammalia; order Carnivora; family Felidae; genus Puma; species Puma concolor. The sequence goes on along the minus strand of NC_141674.1, from coordinate 68,922,740 downwards.
AATGAATACATGAATATGTACATTTAGAACAGGAAAAGTAGACCATGGATAATATTTAGTTTTTGTGCCAGCCTTTTTACAAAGTATGTACAGATAACAAAGACCGTATGAAAGAGGGTATGCTCATTTATTTACTCAAGTTTTAAAGTCCTCCTGGCTGTTGATATCTGAGTACGGAATAAGTGGTCCCTCCAGGAAGTGTCATTTGGACTCAGACACTCTCCCTCTCTGCCTCCATTCCAGGCCCCTGTAAGCATCACACTTTTTTTTTTTTTTAAACCAGGCTTCTATTAACTAAACTGAAAGTTCCGCAGAATCAGGAGTCAATGTCTGTTTTGATATTTCTATATGATATAACACTTAATATAATGGGCACAAAACAAATATTTATTGAATTAATAGTTTGACAGGTATATTCAGCAAGTTTTTCTTCTGTTACCTAAATATAGTTGGAAAGAGTGCTTTTGATTTCAAGTGTAGACTAGTGCAGAGATTACCCCTAAGAATTGTCATTATTTGTTATCTTTCTTATTAGAGTCGATGTTTCCTATCTATGGGTAGATACAAAGACCCACTGATTTACCCTTGAAGCTATTTTTTTTAATTTAAAGTAAGAAAAGCAGTATGGTTCCTCTTCTCAGGGTATAAAGTTGTCAATTTTTGCCAAATAATAAGTATGTAAATTGCATTTATAATATGGAGGATGACATTAGAATTTGAGATCTTACTTCCTCCTCTTCCTCCTCTTGGAATTTTTTTAAAAGTAATCTCTACCACCAACGTGGGGCTTGAATTCATGACCCTGATATCAACAGTCACATGCTCCACCAACTGAGCCAGCCAGGCACCTCTAGAGTTTTGGATTTCAACACAAGAATTTGGGGATGGGGGGCACAATTCATCCCTTGACACATAACTGGAAAAGAAATTGAAATGGGCCAACTGGGTCCTTAATATAGCATGAAATGCACAATAATTGTTACATTCTTCCCTTAAATTTCAGTCCCTTCCTCTTGAGGGGATGTAAACTCTCAAAAAGAAAACTGGAAAATAACATTACACCCAGGAAGGGTTTCTTGATGGAATTCCTTTAGGTACCAGAAATTTTAATTTTCAAAATATAGGGATCCTAAACCTTGTCATAAGGAATAACTTTACGTAATCCTAACTTTGACCCTCAAGATTAAATCAGAGGGAAGAAGTACATTCTGGTCAAAGCAGGGCTTCAAAAGAACTTACCTCAGACTCTTCCCCATTCTCTAACCTTGTGGTAGAAAAGGCATTAAAAGTATTATTCATCCATTGCCTTCTATTACTATCAGCATGCAGTGAAACCATCTCAGGATTTCATTTTCTTTATATAAGTGTAGTTATCAGGACCGTTTTGGTTGCAAGTTATGGAAATAATTCAAATAAGCTTCAGCAAAGCAATTTACTGGTTCATAGATCCCTAAAGTTTAATAACTGGAATTAAGGCTCAAAATCAGCCTTCCTTAGGGTCCATAAACCCATCAATTCTCCCTTTGCCTACAAGTTGGCTTTGGATTTCCAGTTTAAAAAATTACAAGGACAGACTATGTATGATTGGCTCTCATTTTTGGCGGAGTGTGCACCATAAGACCAATCAGGAGTTCAAGGTCAAGGAAGACTACAACTCCTTTCTAGAACTTTTCAAAAGACAAATGTAAAGATATTTGAAAGTGCTTGAGATTTTTGGGTGAAAATAACATGCTACATAAGTAAAGTATATTCTAATAACTTAGAATATACTTATCATTTTTGAGTATTTAGCTAAATGGAATCTGTCTACAAAAAGAAGTTTGAAAACTAGTTTTGTATAATAGCTATCAATGTATGTTTTGGTATTTTTAGTATAATACAATATTTACAATCTTACTGGTTTGTTTAAGCTGAACAGAAAAATACCGATTCTTATTTCTACTCTTTTTTGTTTCCTGAAGTTCTTATAGCTTGGTAAATAAATGTGATCAAATTCCATTTCAGTATAACCAGGTTTAGCTTGCAAGTTAAACTGACTATATCATTAATTTATTACATTAGAGAAAGGAAAGTTTATGTGTTATTCATGAAAAAATTAAATGTTCAAAAAAGAAAATATTTTTGAATTTAGTTTTATGTGCAACAATGAATGAGATAAAAAAGACAAAAAAGAATGAATGTGGTAATTCCAATATTTTATGTCTTTGTGGGTCTGATTCTGCTTTTTACCTTTTTTTCCCCTAATTTTTGATTATTCGACTCTCACCACCACCCCCTTTTTAAATAGTGTGTTTGTGATTTCTAACTTATACCTATGGAATTCTGTCTGTTAAAATTCTTGGAGTGATGAAATAAAGATGGGCTCTCTAGAGTGGATTTTTGTTTTTTAATTCTACTGAGCCCAAAAGGCACAGCTAGGGACCAGTTTAAATCCTTATCTTGGAATCTTTACACCACTGAGATTACGTGAATTTTTGCTGGAATAAAAATAAGGCTGTTTTATGATTATGAATTTTTAGAGGAGAATTTTTTTCTCCTTAGTTATACATTTAAGACTTAAAGTTTTTCTTGCAGTTTCCTCTATGAGATGATTGCTTTGTAGACCAGGTTAATGATAAGGATATATGCATTTTGGATCCCAGCACAAGCCTTGGGCTGTGTCACTTTTTCTAGTACCAGCAAGAACATGAAAAATAAAATTCTTGTTCACCCCATTCAGTAAACGTCCTTAAGGTAAGAGATACTTCAGTGCTTAGCAACCTTAGAAAAATCATGTTGTCCTCTAAATTAATGTAGAAAAAAACATGCTAAAATTTCATATCCATTAAAGATTTTTTAAAAATCAAATCAAACTAAAAACAAAAAAAGGAAAATTTCTTAACTTGACAGAGGATATCTACAAATACTTATAACTTAATGGTGAAACTTTCATAGAATTTAGTTTTAAAAACAGGAAAAAAAGTTGTCTACTATCATCATGTCTGTGCAATACTAGGTTAGACTGGTCTATTGGTGGAGAACACGAAAATGAAATGGTGTAAAAACTGGAAAGGAAGAAATAAAGCTGAAATTACTCACAGAAAAAGCACTGTGTTTATAGGAAATACAAGAGAAAATACAGATAAAGTACGAAAATTAATAAGGAAGTTGAGAAGGTTTGCTGGATAAAATAAAAATACAAAAGTTATTTGTGTTTCCGTGTACCAGAAACAAACATTAGGAACTATCACTTTAAAAAAGAAATCATTAAAAACATATAATTAAAAATTTTAATAAAATGGTAGAGATATATCAACAAGTTTATGAAATAAAACTTTTTTGAAAAATATTACATATAAAAAATATACATATAACATTTATATAATATTGTATAAAATCTAAGATTTATATAGAAGAAAGAATGGTCTTAGGAGCCAAAATACTCTGGATAAAGATCACATAGAGGAACTTACCAGGTTTTTAAGTTAGCAGTGAAATATTGGTGAAGGGATAAACAAATTGAAAGAAAAAAACAGAGAGCTAAAAATTAGATCATAAAATATATGGAAACTTGATTCATGAAAAGCTAGCTTTGAAGATCATTTGGGAAAGTATAAACCATTCAGTATATGGTGTAAAGACTATAATTTCTATTTTAAAAATTTATTTCTAACTCACACCGTACACAAAAATTTCAAATGGATTAAAGGCTTAAATGTGAAAAACAAAATGTAAAAAACACTGAGATCAAGGGAAAGATTTCTTATGTAGGAAATGTAAGATATAAGCAAAAATCGAAACTTTGTTAAGTTTAACTGCATTAAGATTCAGAATTCTGTCGTAAAAGGGCACCTTAATAAAGTGAAAAGATGGAGAGCACCCCAAACACTGTCAGTTTGATGCTGCCCTATTTGAACCCACATTTGGTCAAAGACACGCTTTAAAAAAAAATAAAGAAGTAAAAAGGCAATCCACTAGCTAGAAAAAGACATTTATTACACAAATAAAGAACAATGGATTAATAAAGATATTGCCTAGAATTTTTAAATTTGTTTTTAAAAGATTTTACTTTATTTATTTGTTTGTTTATTTTTAATGTTTATTTACCTTTGAGAGAGAGAGTGTGTGCAAGTGGGGGAGGAGCAGAAAGAGAGGGAGACACAGAATCGGAAGCAGGCTTCAGGCTCCAAGCTGTCAGCACAGAGACCCGACGCAGGTCTCGAACTCACAGACTGAGAACATGACTTGGGCCAAAGTAGGACACTCAATGGACTGAGCCGCACAGGCGCCCCTAGATTTTATTCTATTTTTAAAGTTTATTTATTTGTGTATTTATTTATTGATTTATTTTTGAGATGGAAGGGGCAGGGGGCAGAGAGGGAGGAAGAGAGAGAATCCCAAGCAGGCTCTGTGCTTGCAGCACAAAGACCATCAAGGGACTCCATCCCATGAACTGTGAGCTCATGACCTGAGCTGAAATCCAGAGTTGGACACTTAACGGACTCAGCCACCCGGGTGTCCTTAGAAGATTTTATTTTTAAGTAACCCCTACACCCAACATGGGGCTTGAACTTACAACCCTGAGATCAAGAGTCCTGTGTGCCACTGACTAAGCCAGCCAGGTGTCCCTACAATTCAATTTTTAAAAAATTGGTTAAAGAGAATCAATACCTCATAGAACAGAAAACCCTACTTGTTAATTAAGTGAGAAAAGATGCACAATATCATGAATAATCAAAGAATTGAAATTTGAAACTCTGAGGAGTTTTTATCTCCTATTCAGAAAAGTGATAAAAATTTTAAGGGACCTGACAACAAATAATAAGTGCTAACAAGGTTGTAGAACTATTGGAACATTTATCTTTACATAGTTGACAGGAATGTAAAATTGATACATTGTGCAAGTTAGGAATTTTCTAATAAATTTGAAACTTCATACTCTGTGACTCAGCAATTTCATTTTCAAGTATATATTCTAGAGCAATTTCACAACCTCACATTATTGGCATTTTAGTCCAGATAATTCTTTGTTGTGGCGACTGCTTTGTGCCTTAAAGGGTTTTTAGAGCATCCCTGGCTTTTATCTATGAGAAACCAGTAGAATCCCCCAAGTTAGGACAACCAAAAATGTTTCCACACATTGCCAAACACTACCTGGGGGCAAAATCACTCCTGGTTAAGGACTGCTTGCCCTAGAGAAATTTTAGTACATATATTTATGCATGTTAAAGAATGTTATAGCAGCACCATGTAAACAGTAAAAAACAAAACCAAAAAATTGGAAGTAACCCAAATACCAATCAATGTTAAAGACAAATAAATTATGGCACACAATGGAATACTATACAACAGGGTAAGCTAATGAATTATAGTTACGTGCAACAAAAGTTTGAAACTGAAGAACTTAATGTTGAATGGAAAAGTCACAGACAAATACATACATTTTCACTTACATATTATTGCAAACATATCAACAAAATAATAATATGTTTAGGGTGCAAATACATGCAATAAAATTATAAGGAAAATAAGGGATAGGGAAAATTTAGGATACTGTTTAGTTCTGAGGAAGACGATTAAGGAATTATAGAAGGGCACAAAGAGAACTTGGAAGGTCACAGGGGACACAGGCATTCATGATTTATTTCTTATATGTGTATTGGACATTTTATTTTTTAGCTGCTAAATATTTAATTTTTTAAAAAGGAAGCAAGTATTATAACCTTATAAACTGTGAAAAGCAATTCAATAACACACCAGAAATGTCTTTTTATTTATTTAATAATTTTGATTTGTATGTTTGAACTGAAATGGTAAAAACTCATTTCATAAGCCAATTTAGGTTATTGCTAATAAGTTCTATGGTTAAAACAAAATGTATTAACCATCCATCAAGAAAGACATCCTGTCTTCAAAGACAATGGCTATTAACAGATAACATATTCAACCAACTGCTCTAAAAGCAGAGTTTTATTATTATTATTTTTAAACAGAATAATCTAGTGTCAGTAATCGGTGCATGGAGTGAATTTCCTCTTATAAAAAGCCCATCAACTGTTTTTTTGCTAATTAAGATGAATATTATTCCTGTGAAATGAACCAAAAAGTTATATGAAACCGGAAATCCCAAAAGGGATCTATAATCTACAAGAATAATTGCTTGCAATTTTAATTGAAGGAAAAAGAGAGAACTGTTTTTAATCTTTCCTTTTCTCAAAATATTAAACTAATCAACCTGTTGGCCAATTAACAATTCTTTACTATTACTACATCTGACCTAAAAATTGACATTTGATATATTTGAAACCGTTGTGGAATTTTAAAAGATAAATTGCACATGACTATTGGCTATACTTAACTCCAATATGGAACTTTTGTCATTCATGAAATAAAGTAACAAATTTTTATTAATGCTCTCAGAAATAAAACATATTTTATTATTCATTGAAGACTAGATGCTGTGACTATTCACAGAAATATGAATTCAATCTTTGTTCATTAAGTACAGCCAGAATTGGGAATGAGAGGAAAGATCTATTTTGCTGAAGAGCAGATTAATTACACTGAGAAATTTGCTTTATTTAAATAGTTGGCATTTGTCTCTTATCTATTAGAAAAACTTGTTAATTCTGAAGATTTATTCTGTTTTAAAGTTAGTTTGAATAGATACATGTGAAACAAAATATGTATTTACTTTTCAATTTAGTTCACATAGTAATTCAGAAATTTAGCAGCTTGCTTAAATTTGCAGTTACAAATCAGAAAGAAATAGTTGGAATGAGCAGATGTTTTAGTTATCCAGTAACTTGTTACACTGACCTGATCTTGGTTATGGGTGGGAGGTCAATTTTGTTTATCTTTTTTCTAAAATGTCATGATGTCAGTTGTACTAAAGATAGAGTAGAAGCAAAAAGAGAATTAAGAATTAAAATTTTGATTCCCCAATAAATCAGATTAGCGTCTTTGCAGCATAAACCTATTAGAAATATATACATCCATATACAAATAGATATGAATTTGGCCTCCCAGTCTTTAGAAAAGACTGATGCTAGATTTTTCCCTCACACATTATTTACAGTGGAATTTAAAGCAAAGTGAGAAATTTCATGTTAAATTTTTAGGTACATTTAAAAAATAGCTATATGAAAAGAATATTATCAACATGCACAATATATAGTCTCTCATTTATACAATATAATTTGGATGAAACTTTCAATACAAGTGAATTTTGCAAACGAATGAAAATTACCCTTTTAATCATTAAAACCCTTTTAATCATTAAAACCTTTTCATTCTAATGACTCCAAATCTCACAATATTATCTTATGCTCTGTATAGTAAGTTTAAGGATACATCATTTTATTGTAAAATTCTAGTGCTAGAAAGGAATGCAGATTTAATAAAAAATCTTCCAGTATAACTCTCTGATTTAAGAGATCAGAAATTTTAAACCCAAAGTATACGATACAGCTTCTCAAAATCAATCGTATAGTTAGTCTTTGGTCCCTCAATTTTTTCTTACAACTGATGAAAAGGTGGGAACAGCCTCTGACTTTTCAATTCATTCCTCTTGCCCCTCTCGGTTTTTATAATATCCTTCCTGGTTTGTGAGCTAGACAATCAGAGAACAAATTCTGTTTTAGATTTATGTAAACTGAGAGCAAGTGGGATGCAAGTGAGAATTTGGGAAGTATTAATGTGAACATGAGTAAGATGCTGGCTAGAGCACTTTTTTTTCTTCCCTAAATTTCCTCTAAAATTATGGCTTATGTCCAGATAAAGTTGTTGGATATTTGAGATATAACTGCAGCTCATACATTTATGCTGTATTTTCTTTTTTTTTTTTTAATTTTTTTTTTTCTCAACGTGTTTATTTATTTTTGGGACAGAGAGAGACAGAGCATGAACGGGGGAGGGGCAGAGAGAGAAGGAGACACAGAATCGGAAACAGGCTCCAGGCTCCGAGCCATCAGCCCAGAGCCTGACGCGGGGCTCGAACTCACGGACCGCGAGATCGTGACCTGGCTGAAGTCGGACGCCCAACCGACTGCGCCACCCAGGCGCCCCTATGCTGTATTTTCATATAATAAATTACTCCTGAGAAGAAAATTTTAATCTTGAAAATATTCTATTAGTTCTATTTATTATGTTTATTATTAATAAATGATTTTAAAATATTATTTAGATTTAAAAAAACCCTTGTGCTAACATATTCTTGTAGTTACCTAGTTGTCTATTATACTTTATTACTCTCAATCTTGGATCTTAAAATAATTCTGTACATTAAACTTGTAAAGGTGATTATTGGTTGTAGGTGAGTAAATTACACAGATTTTACATCACAGTTTTCTGTTATTATTGAGGAGTTTGATTTACTGTCTTAAAAGTGTGAGCTTATTTTAAAAGTTTTACCTTCATGTTTTAGCCTGTTTCTAGCTAGACCTTTTCTTCTTTTTTAAAAATGATTTAATTAATTTGTTAATTAATCAATTTATTTATAGAAGATTTTATTCTTAAGTAATCTGTATACCCTTTGTGGGGTTTGAACTTGCAACCCTGAGATCCAGAGTCACATGCTCTACTGACTGAGCCAGCCAGGCATCCCTGTATTGGCTTTTCTTCTTAAAAATTTCATAAAATATCAAATTCTTATGAACTATACACCAATGTGAAACTGCAGATCTTTTCATTTTAATTTTAAAATGTTTATTTTTTCACACACATATACCTGAATTCTAGGAGTATTTTTGTATGGGAGTAAAATTAATAAAAATGATAGCTTTGGGGCGCCTGGGTGGCGCAGTCGGTTAAGCGTCCGACTTCAGCCAGGTCACGATCTCGCGGTCTGTGAGTTCGAGCCCCGCGTCGGGCTCTGGGCTGATGGCTCGGAGCCTGGAGCCTGTTTCAGATTCTGTGTCTCCCTCTCTCTCTGCCCCTCCCCCGTTCATGCTCTGTCTCTCTCTGTCCCAAAAATAAATAAACGTTGAAAAAAAAAAAATGATAGCTTTAACCTCATTTTAAATTCTTCATTATCTTTTTTTTTTTAATCCAATTAAACTTCAATTTATATTTTGGTTCCTTCTGGGCTTAGCTGCAGTTTTTCGTTTGTTTGTTTTGTTTTTGCCTTTGCTCTTTTAAAATTGTGTAAGATCACTTTGATTATGCAATTGGCACAAGACCTATTTCCTCTGTTACATATATTCACATTTCATTAATAATAAATATACTGTTTTAAATAGCCTAATATTCAAATAATGGTGTTGTTCTGATTATAAAAATATACATATTTATTATAGGAAATTCAGGAATTGGAGATGTAAGGAAGACTATTAAACTACCCATTTTCCACTGTTTTGTGCACCTTTTTTTGAGGTTTTTTTTCCTAAGTCTACCATATGCTCTCAATTCTCTTTCCTCTTGATACACAAGCACACGTGTACACAATGTACAATGTATGTATTTTGTGCCCTGCATTTCCACTATTATTAATAGCAATTTTGATGATGAGTTTATTTCAAAGTGATTTTTTTCTACAGTGAGAAATTCCTTCCTTTTATAGGGAATATCCAAGACTACTGGGAAAAAAACATCATAGGAAGCAGTAATAACTTGCTGAGAAATATCATTTTACATTGACCTTTCCCATTCAATAAAATTAATTTTTATTGTTATTTGAATTGTAAAGAGGTTATGATTAAGACTAAAACTAAACATTACCTTTTGACATCATAAAAACATAAAGGCAAGAAAACTATGTGTTTAAACAAAATCATACAGTAGCTAGCTCGCTTAGGAGAAGTTATGATATATGCTCTTAGAAAACAAACATTTTTAAATTCACAGATGCTGCAAAGCCCTGGTCAAACACAAATTACAATCAGTTTTTATGTAACAGTAAAAATTCCAAAGGACTCTTACTCACCAACTCTCAATATGTATCACAGATATGCTTTTTCTTTATGCTCATAGAATATAAACCACATTTATTTCTATATCTGTGTATACTTTAAAATAAATTATCCCAGAAAACAAAATGTTGACTACACTGTGTTCAAATGCAATACAACAACAACAACAACAACAACAAAAACAACAAAACCCAGAAATCTTATACTCTGAAGAGCCTGTACATGGTGAGAATTTTGGAATGCTTATAGAATTTGAATGCAGTATCCATTTATTTCAAGAATATAACTGCCTTATAATTATCAGATCATTCAATACTTTTAGCAAATGCCACTCCATTTTTATTATAACAATTCACTCTTTCTTGTTTGAGTACTATCATATGTAGAAAGAGCTCTTTACTTACCATTCTGGGAAAGATGAAATTTATCATTATGCCATAAATACCCTGGAAAGCAAAGAAAATATTAATATTTATTATACCTCCATCCACGGGGGTTCTAACCGCCAAATGTAATGCATCAGCAGCAAAATAAAAATGAAGTAAATCTATTGCAGAAAATACAAATCAGTGTTCTAAGAATTCTTGAACATGTATTACATGATTTTGAACAGAGCTACTTTAGAATTAAGCAATTGTTGTGATAAGGAGTTTCAAAGTCAGAAATAGAACATTATATTTTCCCCAAACAAATATATTAGGATTAAGAGAATGTTGTCAATGAACTACTCTCCTTCTCCCCTTTAGCTCAGTTGAAACTTTCGTTTCTATAGATGCGACAGCTATACCCAAAACTCTTTAAGGGAAAATTGAGGGTCATTCTACTTTCTTGAGGTCAACATTAGTGACCATTTTTTTTTATACATTCTTTTTTTTTTCAATATATGAAGTTTATTGTCAAACTGGTTTCCATACGACACCCAGTGCTCATCCCAAAAGGTGCCCTCCTCAATACCCATCACCCACCCTCCCCTCCTTCCCACCCCCCATCAACCCTCAGTTTGTTCTCAGTTTTTAAGAGTCTCTTATGCTTTGGCTCTCTCCCAATCTAACCTCTTTTTTTTTTCTTCCCCTCCCCCATGGGTTCCTGTTAAGTTTCTCAGGATCCACATAAGAGTGAACACATATGGTATCTGTCTTTCTCTGTATGGCTTATTTCACTTAGCATCACACTCTCCAGTTCCATCCACGTTGCTACAAAAGGCCATATTTCATTTTTTCTCATTGCCACGTAGTACTCCATTGTGTATATAAACCACAATTTCTTTATCCATTCATCAGTTGATGGACATTTAGGCTCTTTCCATAATTTGGCTATTGTTGAGAGTGCTGCTATGAACATTGGGGTACAAGTGCCCCTATGCATCAGTACTCCTGTGTCCCTTGGATAAATTCCTAGCAGTGCTATTGCTGGGTCATCGGGTAGGTCTATTTTTAATTTTCTGAGGAACCTCCACACTGCTTTCCAGAGCGGCTGCACCAATTTGCATTCCTACCAACAGTGCAAGAGGGTTCCCGTTTCTCCACATCCTCTCCAGCATCTGTAGTCTCCTGATTTGTTCATTCTGGCCACTCTGACTGGCATGAGGTGATATCTGAGTGTGGTTTTGATTTGTATTTCCCTGATGAGGAGTGATGTTGAGCATCTTTTCATGTGCCTGTTGGCCATCTGGATGAGTGACCATTTTTTTTTTAATCCAAATTTATATATAAGTTATTTTCCTGTTTGGAATCTTGAACTGGAAATCTGATGTAGGAGGTGAGAAACAAAATTAGAAGTCTAAGCTCCAACTTTTCCACACTAAATAAATGATAACAAAGCACTATTTATTTTCTTACTGTTTTCTGTTCATTAAAAACAAGGTTTTGATTGCACCCATGATAAGAATTAGAACAAAATTATATTTGAAAAAGGAATTTTTTCTTGAATTTCTTGTGTTCTTTAGAAGTTTGTAATTAAAACTTACTCTCACATTTAATAATTAGTACAAAATTACCTTTCTTAGTGTCAATAGTTCTAAAATAAAGAAACATGTCAGTATGTAAGAAAATATGCTTTTCTCATATCCTGATAGTGTTATTATGTATTGGTCATTTTCTGTTCCTTTATTTACTTATTTTTTAAATATCATAATTTAGAGAAAAACACACTGAGTCATCTCCCTCTACCTCCCCTACCAAAACTAGATGTCTAAGGAAATTTTAATAGAAAACATACTCAGAAAATGGTTTTTACTTGAGTTTTTGGATAATGACATTTCAGACCCTTCAAAGTTTTGTTTTTGTTTTTAAGTTTATTTACTTATTTTGAGAGAGAGAATGCACGCAAGCAGGGAAGCGGCAGAGACAGAGTGTGAGAGAGAATCCCAAGGAGGCTCTGTCTGCACAGAGCCCAAAGCAGGGCTCAATCTCACCAACTGGAGATCATGACCTGAGCTGAAATCAAGAGTTGATGCTTTAACCCAATGAGCCACCCAGGGGCCCCAAGGCTATTTTTGAATGAAATAATTTTGAATAATGATTGTCATGTGTTAATGTAATTTGAATCATTATTTCCAGTAAAGAAAATGTTTCTATAAATAAAAACTAGCTAAAAATTCAAATTTTATACACACACGCGCACACACACACACACACACACACACACACACACACACAAACACATATATATGTATGTATATTTAAGTAAGCTCTATGCCCAACGTGGGACTTGAACTCACGACCCTGGGATCAGAAGTCACATCCTCTACCTACTGAGGCAGCCAGGTGCCCTTGAAATGACAGATATTGATGTTCACAAAATTTACTGACTTTTTTTCTGGAGAATAAAATTAAGATTAGAAGTGTGTCCTACTTAGATTTTGACATAGAGGATATCTTAGTTTTTAAACATTTTTACTTTTAAAGAAACATTTGGGTAGTTTCTGTAGAAATTCTGTAATGATTCAGGAATTCTGCCAATGAGTATAGGAATAGTTTTAAGGAAACTTAAAATAGTTCCTCTTAAGGAAACTATTTATATACTTAATTGTACATATTGACAATTTATTTCAAAATTTTGTATTTATTGATTTTTAATGAAATATTTTAATGGAAAAGACTTTTAACATAGAAATATTTTATTGTATGTGGTGCTTATTCCCAAAGAATTATTAATACTATTTTTGATATTATAACTCATATTTATAATTTTAAACTGCTCAAAAAAAAAAAGCAAAATAATTTTAAGCACCAGCTCCTGAAGAGGGCAGCACGTTCTAGATATTATTGAATTCCAAGCTCAAATATGACAGCTTTGGCTTCAGAATACTTTTTTCTAAGAACTTGAGGGAAAAAAAATTGGATATTTTTTATAGATGTCTGCTCCCATGATACAATAAACTAGCAGAAATTCTAGGCAGCTGCAGACCAAGGTCAAAACTGTATTTGATTATTAAAAGAGAACATTCAAATTAGACACCTAAAGCAATGTATTTAGAAAGGGAACAACAAAATACTAGTAAGGAGACTTTCCATAAGGAATGTGTTTTATCTTAATACTGTAGATAACTTTTCCTATTGGCAGTGCATTGACTGTCAAAACTACTAAAGGGGTTAGATTTAATTATCTCACTTCTTGCACATTTCATCTCAATTGCTATGGCAACATTCAGTTGCCTCAGCAGCAATGCACACTTTAATCAGATATTTCCTCCTTATTTCTCTATGAGCCAAAACTGTATAGTCAAATTTACAACCAAGTCCTGATGAATCTGATAACACTTCCTACAATTTAATGGGCAACTTGCCTCCACCCACACATATAAATATTTTCAGAGAGGCTTGTAACTATTGGACAAGTGTAAGACTTGATAAGAATATACATTTGGACTTTCCTACTTCACTTTTTTTTCTCTTTCTGCCACCATTCCTTTATAGCAAATTAGTTTTTTTTGTTTTTTTTTTTATTTTTTTTTTTCAACGTTTATTTATTTTTGGGACAGAGAGAGACAGAGCATGAACAGGGGAGGGGCAGAGAGAGAGGGAGACAAAGAATCGGAAACAGGCTCCAGGCTCCGAGCCATCAGCCCAGAGCCCGACGCGGGGCTCGAACTCACGGACCGCGAGATCGTGACCTGGCTGAAGTCGGACGCTTAACCGACTGCGCCACCCAGGCGCCCCATATAGCAAATTAGTTTTTTGTGTGTTTTTGTGTTTTTTTTGCCAATTTGAAACTCACTCCAGCAAGCCTCTACCATGGGTCATCTAACCTCAATTAAATAGCCAATGAATAAGGGAAACGACCTCTCACATTCTTCTTCCTTAAGAAGTCTATTGAATTATTTGCATTTTATCTGAATATACTCAGAATTGGCACATCAAAGAGCTTCTTTCTATTTCCTGAAAGCAGGTAGGAGAAGGAAGAAAAATAACTGAAGACAAAGTAACACATGATATAAGAGGAAACCTGTAGAGTCTCAGACTTAAGTGGAGAGCCAAGCATGAAGAAAATTTAGCCAAGCTTCAGTAATAGCAATTTTAATGAGAAGAAAAAGCATGATGCATTAAATCACTGATGTCACTTGGGTGAATATTAACTATCTACATTGTTGGACAAATCATCATTTTATTTTGCAAAAGACTAGAGAAACTTTTGTGGGCATATAGGGAATATTCAAACTGTCTTCAATTCTGACTTAAAGGGTTAGCTTATTATAATTTCATAAATGCTTAGAATTTTTCAAATAGTAACTATTTTAATTTGATACTTTTATAATAATTTTTTAAACTGTAATTAAGAAGCAAAGTGATCTTAGGTCTTCTTGACAATTTTAGTGCCTGCTAAAATTTGTATTTAGATAGCAAACATTTTATCCTGAAGTTGTGATAGTTCTCTGGTGAGAAATTTTACACCAGTAGCTAACAGTAATATTTCAGCATGATGTTTCAATCACCACTTAGTAGTGTCTGGTAACATTTTCATTAATGGAGGCAACCAAAAAGATGCTTTCTATAGCTGGGTTTACCAGTCTGACATTTTCATGGCAATTTCTAGATGGTATCTTAGGTATTACAAACCACCTAAATACAGCAATCAATGATAACTTGACCAAACATAAAAAAGGTTATTTAAGGTACAGTTTGTATGTATTTTTAATTTTAATTGAGATAATCATTAAAAGACTGTGTTCAACTTATGGTTATTGAAAACTTAGCTTCTCATTAATGATGAAGTTTGGATGCCATATAACCTAGGGAGTAGCTGAAGGAATAGAAGTTTAATTAAAAAGAGAAAC
Organism: Puma concolor; assembly: GCF_028749965.1. Lineage (NCBI taxonomy): Eukaryota > Metazoa > Chordata > Mammalia > Carnivora > Felidae > Puma > Puma concolor. Next base: position 68,907,578 of record NC_141674.1, on the reverse strand, counting down.
CTGCAGAAGAAGAGAAGCACGGAAACTATCTTCACATATTTGAAGGGCTTCTTATGTAAAGGAGACAGTGAGTATTTTAGAAAACCAAGACAAATGGCAAAAAGTTCCAGAGAAGTGGATTCCAGCTCCATATAAAGAAAATTTAAAAACAGAATTCCTCAAACAATGGCACGAGCTATGAAGCAATAAGTGCCTTGTCTAGGTGTATTTTATAAACCGTTTGCATATGAACTCTTTAATTCTGTTGCTTGAATTCTGGGACAACATTGCAGAATCACTCTACAGATTTAGATCTGGGAGTTCAGATGAGTCACTTTTTAATGAATTTTTCAAGTACCAGTGCTTTATGTCAGTATGGAAACCTAGCAGTGATCTGCAAACAGCATATTCAGCAGCAAGTTTGCAAATCCTACTCTGGAGAAATGGTCTAAATGAGAAAAACAAACAGTTCTTAGAGTGAAGAGTTATCTAAAACCTCCAAGGAGACATGTAAATCGGTCCTAATTGGCATTCTTTCAAGAACCTCAGTAGATGCCAGGGAGTGACTAGGGGTGAAGAATGAGTTTCCCTTTCAGTCTTGACTTGGCTCTTCAACCTAAAGCTGGGGTGTTGCCAGACAATGTGTATGCCGCTGACTGTGTTAGACTTGTTCTGGATGAAAGGAAGATTTTGGCACTATCCTCAAACTCTATATTCACTTAAGAAATAGTAATTGCTCAATTAAGGGCCCAGAGCTTTTTTCCTGTACCCAGAGAAATTAAAAGTTGAAGAGAAAATTGCACGTGATGTGGGAATGTTCACCTTCGCCAAGGTGGCTGATTAAGATAAGGGAAAGTTGTAAGTAATTTGAAGATTATAAATATAAGGAAATTGCTGATTCTTTAGTCAAAGTGATGGTCACTTTTTGTATAATACCAGATCCTATAGAGTTCCAGTTTACATTAGTTGGAAGTCGTCTTTTTACTTAGTTCGGTTTTGACATTTCCTTATGTTATCCTTTTCTCAAATCACATTGAAGGATACAAGGGGCTCACAAAAGGTCTTACATAATAATATCTAACCTTAATATACTCCAGTGCTGTTGTTTGGAGCATGAGATCTTTTGGAGAATGCCTGTCTACCAGAATCTGTTTCTATCCAAGGAGCTGATGAGTAGTTTTGCAATAAGGAAAACTAACTTTAATTCTTACCCTCAAAGAATGTAGGATGTTACATACTTCACTTTACTCTTTCCTGCTCCTCCAGGCTTCTTCAAATCAAGCCTTTATATTAACTTATGTTGTTTAAAATTCTACCTGCTGAGGTTTTGCTGGCAAATGGTCTTGAAACTTGTTTCCGAAATGCTCACCCACAAAAGCTTTTACTAGCCAATTCCATTTGGTTGGCTATACTCCCAAAACAGTCTCTGGTGAATGAAAACATTAGCTGCAGAGAAACAGAAACTTCCATGGCACCCTGGAGGAACTTTTTGATCCAAAAGACACTCCTAGTAAACCAAAGTGTCATTGCAAATTCGTGAACATTTCCTTATGTCATGAAAAGCAGTAGGAGGAAAAGCTGCATTTGCACAATGGCCGTTCCATGTGTGTAAACCTAGTCTCCAACGTGAGATCAAAGACTGTCTTCAATCAACAAGTATTTATTTAGTGCATACCATGTTTGAGGCTTAAAGAGTCAGAAAAGGACAAATAGGAGCTATTTGAAAATTTCTGGTATTTGTTGAATGAATGAAGAAAGACATGTTGCTGTCCTACAAAAAATTAATCATCTACAGGATTATAAAATTAACATGAAACAAAGCACAATCTCTCTTTATCAGTTAAAACGTTTCATCTATTTTGTGCCACAGAAGGTTTTAATAAATTTCAACTTCCTTCATTTAAGTAGTCCTAACAACAATAAAAAAGCACAAATCAGGTTGCTTTACCCAATATGGCCCTGCACCTGTACATCTACCCATTTGCACTTCTTGTCTGTGGAACTTAAGGTATCTCTACTGAACCTTGACTGCTCTGATTGTGAGCTTAATGAAGACAAGGAAGGTCTGCATTTTTGTTTTCTAACCAGTGCAACAGTGCCTGGTAAACAATAATAAGCATTCAGAAAATGATTATTTAATGGATAATAAATAAGAGCAATGAAATGGTATTGACATAAACGCAAGAATTTTTCAGCAAGGTTAGTGTGGCTTGAAATGGTGTTCGTTTGATGGAAGATAGAGGATTTTTCCACAGGGCCTTCAGGAATGGATGGGATTTAGATAGTCGAGGGGAAGGAAATAAGGTATTTCTAATGGTGTTATGAATATGAGCAAAGGGATTGTTTGGATACATAGATATTAATGAAAGGATTTCATTCTTCTTGATGGGACCATGGGCTGTGTTATGGGTGAGTGATTTTGTTTGCTTTAGATTAATGGATATTGTATAGCAGTGTTTCTCAACCTTTAATTTGCATTCCTGGGGATCTTGTTAAACTGCAGACTCTAATTTAGTGGGTCTGGATTGAGGTGTGAGATTATCTATTTCTAACAGGTTCCCAGGTGATATTGGTGCTGGTGCTATACTCTGAAATGTGACTGTGGAGGATCCTTAAAGCTAGACACAGTCATTTGGGCTTGATGCAGCAGGCATTCGGGAACGAACACTATATTCTCCAACAGCTATAGCATGATGAAAACTGCATTTAAGAAGATTGGTGTGTCAACCTTATGAAAAGTATACTAAAGAAGACAGAGTGTGGATATAGGAAAATCAGCTGGGAGGCTGTCTTACACTTCATCTGCGTATTTCACAGATTAGGTTTTCAATTACCTGTTGATTGATTAGTTTGTGTGGACATGGTCAATTCAAAAGTACTTTCTCAGTGGAATAACTGTGGGCCCACTGATTTTTTTAAAACAAGTCAAGTTTAGGTAAAACACATGGGGAATTCATGAATGCTATTCCCTTCCTCTCCATCTGGAAAAACTGCATTCCTTCTTAAAAATAATTGAAATGTTAGCTCTTCTGTTCTTATCATACTATAAAATTGTAATTATGCCCTCACATGTATGTCTCAGACTCTGATCTTATTATATCATAAAGATAATAATAATAATAATTAGCAATAGTAGTACAACTAGTGTTTTTTGAGTGCTTATTAGTAGTGGCAGGTAAATTGCTAAGTTTTATAATTAAATCCTTATAACAATGTTGTGAGGAATACCGCTATTATCACCCCCATTTCTACAGATGGAAAAAAAAAGAGTACTTGCATGCCTTAATATGGTGTTAGCTACATGGAAATAAATATATTTATTCAGAGAATGATCAGTCAAATGTCTTCTAAGAAATCACTGATTTCTTAGTGTAGCTTCCATTGTTGCTTGATATCTTTGTCTTAATTCCTTGATCTCAAATAATTATAATAACAGATAGGAATTAGTGAGCGTTTCCTATGTCCTAGGTACTACTTTAAGCAGTTTACATGTGCTGTCTCATTTAATGTTCATAATAATCCTATGATATAGGTGTTATTGTTACCCTCATTTTACATATGAAGAAAATGAAGCACAAAGATTAAATAATTTGTCTAAGTTTCCATAGTTTTAGAGCAAAATTGTAGTTTGAATCCGCTGCACAGTGTTACTGATCTTAGCCTAACTTGTCCTCAGTAACATGGAATTCTGAGTGTTTTCTTAAGTGAACACCATAAATTTCTTCAAATCATATTTGTGAAAAGTTAATTTTTCATAAGAGAGAGCCCATGAAATGCAAGAAGGCTTATTGTTATATTTTTGCTTCTGTTAGCACATTGCAATGCCTGGCCAGGAGGAACTCCCCAAGGCTGGCAGATACTTAGATATGAGAAATTTTTTTCAGTGAAAGGACAGCAAATCTCAGATAACCTGGGGCCCCCATACATCATCTCTCTAGTCATACACCAAAACCCTCATACCCACAATTCAATTCCACAAAAGAATAAAGAGTATTCTTCAAAACAGGGAAAGGATTATTTAAAAGATAGTCAACATTGATAACAGTAAATAGCTTCAGCGACACCTGGGCAGCTCAGTTTATTAAGCATCCGATTTCAGCTCAGGTCATGATTTCACAGTTTGTGAATTCAAGCCCCGCATTGGTCTCTACGCTGACGGTGTGGCGTCTGCTTGGGATTCTCTCTCTCCCCCTCTCTCTGGCCCTGCCTGCTCTCTCTCTCTCAAACTAAATAAAGTTAAAATAAATAAATAGGCAAATAAATAAATAAATGGATGCAGTGATATCCTCCCTCTTAGGCTTCTCTTTATCCATGAGCTGCATGGCCAGTTCTTGCTAGAATTTACTTCAAGTTCATGCAGGGAGGGAACATTATAATCTATTATTTGACATATTATTTTAAAAGGTTGTATTATAGTAATGTAAGTAAATATACAAATGTTATCTGTACACATATTCCTACTAAGTTTTCTGCCCCTCAGGAAGAATCTTAATTTTCTAAGATAATATGCATTGATATTTTAATACCTATCATAGAGAATTGGTTCCTTCTTACTAAAATATATAAAGAGGCACTTAATATTTAAACAAAAGAAAAGAGAAAGCCATTACTACAGCCATGAGTACCAAACATTTGGGAGGTCTTAATTGTTTTCACTGGAACTCCCACCAAGCATAATTGTCCTTTTTCATTATTATTCCACTTTATTTTTAAAGGGGATGGGGGGAACCCCCCTGCATTCTATACCTCCAATTGTATTATACAAATTCATGAAATATAAAATACTTTTCTATAACCTAAAAACTATTTTAGGATTATGACAAAATTTCATGGAAGGTGTTTAATTTGAATTTTTTAAAAGTTATTTTCTTACTTTGAAATATTGCAACTGCAATACAAGTCAAGTCTTTCCTGAATTATCTGTGAGTAATGACAACTCATTACTATGACTACTTGAACATATTTTTCAACAGAAACAAGCACATTTTCCTTTATAAATGAAATACAACCACCAACATCAGAATTGATTCATCACTACCATTCAACCCTCAGACTGCATTTAAGTTTTGCGATTTGTTTCAACAATGCTCTTTTTAGCAAAAGGATCCAGTCCAGAATTAAGGAGTGCATTTAGTTTTTAAACTCTTTAGTCTTTTTTAATCTAGAAGATTTCCTCAGTTTTCCCATTATTTTCATGGGTCTGAAAATTTAAAAAAATTAAGAAATTTAAGAAACAAAAAATTACAATTTATTATTTTGTAATATGCTCCTCATTTTAGGCTTATCTTCTATTTTCTTATTATTGGACTTAGATTATCTGTCTTTGCAGCATCATGAAAGTGAGGGTGGATGGATCTCATAGTGTCCTATCAGTTGGCACATCACTTGTGACGTTAGTATTGATCTCATGATTAAGGTGATCATTGGAAGATTTTGTTTCTGTTTTTAGTAACTATATTGTGGAGAAGTACATTAAATTTCAATTTATTTATTTATTTACATATATATAATATAATAATAATATAATATTATATTTACATATAATATATATATTTATATATATAGACTCATGGATATCCATTTTATCCAATAGGTTATAATCTGCTCTTATTATTATTCACTTTGATCTTCAAATAGTCTAAGATATGCACAGTGTGATCCTCTTTAGTCTGGCCTCTTTCTTTGACATGTCCCTGGCATTGTTTTGAGTACTCCCATATATTTTTTAAATGTTTATTTTTGAGAGAGAGCATGAGCAGGGGAGGAGCAGGGAGAGGGGGTGGAGGATCTAAAGTGGGCTCTGCACTGACAGCAGGGCTTGAACTCACAAACTCATGAACCATGAGATCACAACCTGAGCTGAAGTCAGACACTCAACTGACTGAGCCACCCAGGCACCTCAAGTACTTCCGTATTTGGGGCACAATAAGATACACTTTATTTTTGTCTTTTTCATGCCCCGGGTATGCAAACAGCTGTTTCTCCAAGCAGTCCTAGTTTCTTTAGATGGTATTTAGATTTGGAAGGCAGGTGTTCCCATTGTTTTGGGTCTGTCATTGTTCTCAGGATCTGGAACTAAGGAAATATATGCAGGAAAAAAAATCTGTCTATCTATCTATCAGCTATTTGTACATGTATACACATATTGACGTATATTTGTATCTGTATCTATATCCATACATTAGGAGTTCACACTGATACCTCCATTTTAATTTAATTTATTTTTTAATTTAAAATCTAGTTAGTTAACATACAATGCAATATTGATTTTAGGAGTAGAATTCAGTGATTCATCACTTACATACAACACCCAGTGCTCATCATAACAAGTGCCCTCCTTAATACCCATCACCCTTCTAGCCCATCCCCCACTCCCCTCCCTCCATCAACCCTCAGTTTGTTCTTTGTCATTGAGTATCTTATGGCTTGTTCTTCCCTTCTCTTTCCCCTCTTCCTATATGTTCATCTGTTTTGTTTCTTATATTTCACATATAAGTGAACTTACATGATACTTGTCTTTCTCTGACTGACTTATTTTGCTTAGCATAATATACTCTAGCTCCATCCATTTCATTGCAAATGGCAAGATTTCATTCTTTTTGATGGCTGAGTAATATACCATTTTATAAACACACACACACACACCATATATATATATATATATATATATATATATATATATATATATATATATGGTGTCTTCTTTATCCATTCATTAGTTGATGGACATTAGGGCTCTCTCCATAGTTTGGCATTTTGGGGAATACTTTATACACATCAGGGTGCATTTACCCCTTCAAATCTGTATTTTTGCACACTGAAACCTCGATTTCTAAACCAATGCCACATGATCTAACATAGTTGCTCTCTTTTCATATTTTTAACTACTTTCTTCAACAATGAAAAAGCTATATCCCAATTATCCTTAATATATTTATTTGATCTATTTCCTCACATGTAACCACTATCCTATTGCTGTTAAACATCCCAGTCTCCACCCAGACTTCTTCTCATCCTTCGTGAGCTCCAACACTGCTCTTTAGGCTGTTGAGGCTTTCCCCGCCCACACTCCCTATGGATGCCAACCTAACTTGTCCCCACCTAATGAGTTTAGGGTTTGATTGTTCAGGAAAGGAAAAAAGGAAGGATAAGGGAAGAGGAAAAGGAAGGTAAAAAAGAAGAGAATAAGAAGAAATTGCAATTCTTTTAAATTGTTGCCTGCTGTGTGGTTTCTAATGTTATTGCATATTATGTATTTAATCGAAAAGTTATCTTTTTATTAAGAAACTAAAAACAAAATAACAAGTCTATCTTAACTAACTAGACTTCACATATTTGACAAATATTTATTGAGTACCTACTACTCTGTGCCAGTATAAATAAATTTTAGTAAAAACCCAATTAACTACAGTTCTCAATTAATCAATATATTTTACTTACTTGCCTTTCAGGGAAATTGGCCAATTATAAGAAATCACATCCAAACTGAAGATTTATTCAAAACAAGGTCAGTCATAAAGTCAGTATGGATTTTACTGTAACTCCCATGACTTATATATTCTACTGTATAACAAGTGATATTCAGAATTATGACCCTAAAAAGGAATATGAAACTCAATCACAATCTAAATACTGCCATGTTCACTACAGACATTTTAGAAATATTTTCAACAAATATACTTTTATTCAGTTAACCATAAAACTCTATTCCCCAGAAAACCAATTTCTATTTTATTTATTCCTTCAACAAATATTTAGGAAACATCTATATGTGTCAGAGTCTGTTTAAGAAAATAAAAATCTATTAAGTTCCTGTTCTGATGGTGTTTAGCATCTAGTGAGGGGAAAAAAGACAATAAACAGGCAATATGTGCTATTCCAGGTTATTATAAGTGCTAAGAAGAAAAACAAGGAAAGCTAGGGGAGCTGCCTTAGACAGGTGGTTAGTTTAGTTTTTTCTTGCCATCAGTTTGCCATTTACCCAGTGACATTCTTTTCCTCAGGATGAGAATTATATTATTCTCTTATTTGTTTGCTGGTTTTCTTTAGTATGTTTGGATCAAATTTACAATGAACTTTTAGTTGCATCTAAGTCATTTTGCACAGATTGGACCAATATCAATCAAGATGGCAAATTGGGGGCATGCCTGGGTGGCTCAGTTGGTTAAGCATCCGACTTTGGCTCAGGTCATGATCTAGCAGTTTGTGGGTTCAAACCCCACATCTGGCTCTGTGCTGACAGCTCACACTCTCTCTTTCTCTCAAAAATAAATAAACATTAAAAAGAAAAGATGGTAAATTGAGGAAGGTAAAAGGGAAAGAAAGGGTTAGTTGGGGAAGCACTCTGAGTGAATTTTTAAATTAAAAGAGAAACTTTATTATATTGCTTGGGTTTTCTACATCACTTAACACTTTCTTCATAATGTGTAAAAGTTATTTTTGCTAAAAAATATTTTCACAGTAGCTGAATTCTACTTCAAACAGTGTAGTGATAAAGCTTATGTATCCTTGAGCAACAATGAATGGAAAATGAAGTGATTGAGATAGACAAAAATCTGTAAATCTTTCTATTGTTCGTTAGCCACTTTCCAGATGTATATGTTTTACTAACTCCCACAAATGGCGACTCTATTTTAATAATTTAAATTATGGATATGGTCCCAAAGCCTTCTATTATTCTGAAACAATATTTGGTATTTTATTCCTTAGCTCAGTAGATATCTGTCTACTCTAATGGTACTGGTATGAATTTCAAGAATTTATAGTATATCAGTTTAAAAGAAAGATAAATAAGAAAACAAAAGTGGTTAAATTCTAGGATAGATTAGTCAATCGAAATTATTATCATCTATATGTAAAAGACAAGAATTTTGAGACCTGATTTAAACTCTTCCCAGTCCTTGTTAGATAACTTTGGGCAAATAACTCCTACACTCTTATCTCCAGTCTTCTCTTTGGCAAAATGAAAATGATGCTAGTTTGTGTCTAAAGTCACCATTTAGAAACAAGATCTTAGAATTAAAACAAAGCCAATAAAAAAAATACCAGTGTCGTGTGTTTTGACACACACACACACACACACACGCGCTCTCTCTTTCTCTCTCTCACTACACACACACACACACACACACACACACACACAGTATTAAAGGAAAAATTATTTTTCAGTCAAATAAGAGAATATGTTGAATACTCAATTATTAAAATTCCTATTCACTAAGATTACTGTTCTGTTCATTTCAATCCTTTCAAAAATTACAGTAATCCTCTCAAATGATTATATTTGAGAAAAAAGAAGGATAGGAGAAATAGCTACATTATATTTCTCTTTTGATCCTTATTTTTGATAGGGTTCACAAAAGATGTCTACATCTTAATCATTTAGACGTTGCATATGTGCAAAAATACATTTTATGAGAAAAATCCTGGCACATTCCACATTATTTCTCAAATAAATAATAATAATGTACAAGTTTGAATTAGTTTCTTAGAGAGAAGAGGACCCCAAATCACTATTATTCGATTTAAATTATTAGAAAACAATCCAATAATAAGTTTTGCTAACTATAATAATACATTGACCTTTATGTAGTATATTTATTCACAATAGAGAATTCTATACAAAACATTCATGTAACTTTTCTAGTTCATTCTCAAAGGCATTTTATAAAATATAGATTAAATAATTTCAATTTACTCATTTTGCCTCCATAATATTTAGCATTCTATACTTTTAATTATAATAAACTATTCCTCTTTAATATATACCCATTTAGTATATATATGTTATACACACATATTTGCAAAGGCACAATGTTCTTTGGCAAGGAGTTTATAATTGGTGTCTTAGAAATCAAAACGAAAATGAAAAACTTTCCATTATTTCCAAAATAATCAAAATATACAAACAAATAATTCTGAACTTTGATTGTATTTATCACTGTGTATTATAATATTATATAAGTTTCTTTGCTTTTATAACCCTATCTAAGTCGATGAGCATGGGAATACTCATTTTTTTGGCGTTAAGCCATTTTATAAGGTAAACGAAGTCACACGAGTATTTGTTGAAACCTCAGAACTAGTGAACCATCCAGTGGATGGCAAATTTGGATGGGAGGGAAAAGCAGTTTAGAGACCTTCTTAGCTGATACAATAGACAAACACTGGGCAGTCCAGAAAGCACAAGACAAAGGGTTACACTGCAGAAGTATTTGTTGTAAAGCTACGATCCCCCACCCTTGTAAATCCGTATATACTATTTACATTTTTTCACATAAATTTATATCCACAGGTGGAACCCAATTATCTGTCACAGGGCTATTATAAGGATGAACTGAGACCATATTTATAAAATTAACACTGAGTTTGTACTAAGAGCTAGGCCCTTGTTTAAGTGTATTCATCTTCAGAATAATACCATAGATATTAGGTTGAACTACGTGAAAGTGCCATTTCAGTAGGTGAAAAACTGTTGAATATCAGCAAAATGACATTTTGACCTACTACTGTTGTTTCATGTTACAAATGAAGAAATTGAGGAACCGAGGGCTTAAGTAACTTGTCTAAGGAGAATCTCTGCTTCTCCCCATCTTACGATTGAGGAAGCTGATGTTTAAGAAAGAATAGGCAACTTTTCCAAGGATACACAGCTATCTGCGTTTCAGGGAGTTAGATCAAGAGAGATTATATCTGCTTATGCATTTTATAAATTTCATATTGCTAAAAATATTAATGTAAAATGTTAATATAAAATGCTGGTAATATAAAATCTTCTCTTCCTACCCTCATCCTGGGTCTTTCATTCTCCAGTAACCAAGGATTACCAGGAAAAGATGCATTTAGTGATCAGGATAAAAAGGCCTCCATTTTTACTGTCTTCTGAGAGCTTCCCCTCCAAACCAACAGGGTGACTGCACTCATCCATCCCCAGCCTCTCCTGTGACCAACTCAATGCTAAATGATTAAGGTGCTAAAGTTCTTTGGTTTGTTCTCAAATTATTTCCGGTGATATCCTTGGGACAAATGCGGTGCAAGGGCTATCAGAGATAACATTAAAAAAATTCATGAAACGTTATCATTTCTCAAGTAGCACACAAAATGAATCTCAAACATAATTTCATGTGATTTAATTTGAGCTGGAACCAGGGACATTTTAGACTGTATACACAGCAGAAGAAAGAAGAACCCAAGTAGGAGTATCTTGTTGTTGTTTTTTCTTTTTCTATTTCTTTTCTGCTCTATTTTCACCAATGCCTCAGACACTCCCTTGTAATCAGTTAGGCACTTTGAGACATGAACTTTGAGCAGCATTTGGTGCACTGCAATAAGGCTAGGAGAGACCATCTTCATCCTTGGCATAGAGAACATGAACATTTTTCTTAGCAGCATGTGCTAGGTATGCTACTTCAATGAATTACATGAACACCAGTACTGGTTTCCTTGTAAAAATTGCAGCTGCCGCAGTAACAGTTTATCGTTCTGGTTCTCCTACACACAGAAGATACAGTAGTTACCAGTACCTGACTCCAGAGTCAGCCTGAGTATGAAGCCAGACTCAACCTGTATTTGAAATCTCTACCACTTAACAACCTGTATGACTTTGGGCAAGCTTCTTTGTATCTCTATACACCAGTTTCTCATGTGTAAAATGAGGATTATATTAGTTCCTACCTACACAATTTAGAACTATTTTAAATGGGATCATGGTTGTAGTGTTTAGAACATTGCTAAGCGTGCTCTGTATTTTAATAAGTATTGATTTCTCGTGAAATTTTGAGCAGATCTTAATTTAACATTTAGAAACACAAGTGCTTTCATGTGTTCAGAGAATGCTTAACCTCCATCAGGAATTTAGGTTAATTTCCTTAAGAAATGATTCATCACACTCCTTGCATTTATCTTATTCTCTCTTTATTTCCTAGATTTATCTTTAATATATCTTTTCCCACTTCCCAACATTTACATAACCATCTCAGTTTTCCCAGAACAAATACACTTCATCACCAGTTACATCTATCCTTGTCCTTTCCTTTCCTTCAGTGTTATAATGCATTTCATTGTTTGTTCTGATCGTTTACTGATAACTGCTGTATTACCAAAATAGACATCAGTTGCTAACACAGAGTAGCTATGCTGGGTGCTATTCAAAGCACAGAGAAATTTTTCCCTGAAATTGAAGCTGATGAACTAGAGGCACATAAAAAACAAATTAAGATCCACTCACTACTACATATATGGGGTTACAACAACAAAATACTGCATGTGACTATTATACATGGTAACAGAGAACTTGTACTGGGAGAAAAAAAATAAAATGTGAGTTATAAATCACAGTAGGTTAATAGAAGACTGTTAGCTCTGATTTTCCTTTTTTCTTGTAGAACCTTTTAATTACTGCATTTCTAATGCACTTACATTTGCCAGTAGTTCTCGTTTTTATTCTTCTAATAATAGTTCCTAAGGTACATCCTATAAATTACACCTTTCCTTTTCCTCTCCCTCTTCTCTTTAAACAATTCTGAGAAAGAGAGAGAGAGAAAAAGAGCAAACTGTAATTTTAAGTAACTCCTTTGGATTAGTTCATGTGCTCCTTTAAAAACAAAAATCTCTAACTGTCATTAGCACTGTGCTTTCCTGCCCGCATTCTTATACATGCCAATTTATCATTACAGCATTGCTGCTGGCCTGCCGTTTTTCTATTAAGGCACCAACTCTAGACAAACAAGCCCTCTCCATTCACTCCCCACATTCTTTACTTTTTTAACTTGTTCTAATTCCAGGTTTCCTCTAAGGACCCTCAATTTCAAAACCCTTCATTAGGCTGGCCGAAAGTACTTCTGTTTCCTTTTACTCTATAAAAGGCTAGCTTTCTCCCCGAACTCATTTGTTCAGTTTTGTCTCTTAACCTCCTTACCTCTTACATCACTCTTTGCAAGGACAGTGCCTTTTTTTTTAAGTTCTCTAAGCCTTGTTCCTCTATCTTTAAGATGTTTCTGGAAATCTCACTTCTACAATAAGTAGAGGAATAAGTGTTACCACTGAACTTGCCAAACAATTTAAGGGATGACTGTAGGTCCTACATTTGATAAAATGGGAACAAATCCTAATTTAAAAATCCTGGGAAAAGCAATTACTTGGAGACAGAGAAAAATTTGTGGTAAGAATGACTCCATGGCAAATAATTAGGTATAAGAAGAGTATAAATTATTTTTTTTCTTGAAAAGATAGAGACATTCATTCATATAATAAATACCCCAGATCCTCTACTGTGCTAGAGCCTGGAATGATAATAACAACCCTAGCAGTAAAATATCTACTTTCTGGAGTATTCTTTTATGGAATGTTATTTTTTTGTTACATTCTTTGCTTTCATTCTTCACTCTTCACATGATGCCATTCAGTGTCAAAAGGTACACATAAGGCATCAAATACTTGCTTTTAAGTATTGTATTCAATGGCATTTCCCTCAAAAGCTTCAACTAGAATAGTTTAAATTACGATAAGAAAGTGATAGATTTGAAAAGTCCTTTTCTGCTTTTTCTAGTAGTAGAAGAAAAGTCCAAGAGTGTGACGATTTGAAGAAGAGACAGAAAGCCAAATATTGGATAACAAACATTTAGTGAGTGAAGTTCTGGGGTGCCTGGGTGGCTCAGTCTGTTAAGCCTCTGACTTTGGCTCAGGTCATGATCTCGCAGTTCCTGTTCCAGGGTTTGAGCCCCTCATCTGGCTCTGTGCTGACAGCTCAGAGCCTGGAGCCTGCTTCAGATTCTGTGCCTCCCTCTCTCTCTGCCGTTCCCCCTCTCCCCCACCCACCCCCCCGCCCTCTCTCTCTGTCTCTCAAAAATAAATAAACATGACAAGAAAAAAAATTTTTAATATGGTACCTTCTCCCAAAAGCCTTAAAAAAAAAGATAGTGAGTGAAGTTGTTTATGACCCCTAAGGAAATTACACTTGAATAACGAAATTATGTTTCGTATGTTTTTACGATTTGGTTTAAAGCTACCTTTCCATATTCAACAAACTAGGTAGGGAACATATTACTCCCAGTTTAAAAGAGAAAAAAGTTGTATGCCAACTATATTACAATAAAAAATAAAGATGTTTGTTCTTCACAGAAAAACAAAAAGAGAAGTTAAAAAAGTGGTGTAGCTAGTAGGACAAAAGCCGGATTGAGGCTAAAATGTAGGTTTTTCCAAATCCTGGTTCAATTTTTCTTTCATTGTAAGGCATACTTCTGCTTTTTAAAAATGCACATTCTAATGTAAACCAGCAGTCTTTTGTCATACAAATAGTAAAATATACACCACATTCACGGTTAGCTTATGTTTTATATATTTCATAGAAAATAAAATATTTGAAAACAAATTAAATTTTTATCAAAATCCTTGGTAAAGTTTGCACTTTCCTTTTGTATGTTCAATTTTTTGATAAAATTTTAATATATATATTTTATATTACAGTGGGAGAAACGTGTGTATACTTTGATTTCAAAGTGAAGTGAATTTTGAAATTCTGAGGCATGGCTCTGACATCAAAGATATTCAAATAATCACCACACTGATAACATTAACTTGATTGAATATTGCAGTCTTCTTGGTTAGATGTATTTAAAAGTTGTCTTCAGTTTCTGTTGCTTAGAAAATGCAGCTTCCAAGGAGAATTCAGTCAAGGGCATTAGTGTGTTAGTTATCAGAGAAAATATGATTAGGTTTGTGTAGAATTCACATGCACCTTTAAATTTTAAGTGCAGGGGCACTTGGGTGGTTTAGTCAGTTGAGCATCCAACTCTTGATTTCGGCTCAGGTCATGATCCCAGGGTCATGGGATCGAGCCCTGTGTTGGGCTCCTTGCCGAGCACGGAGCCTAATTAAGATTCTGTCTGCTCCCTGCCCCATCCTGGCTTGTACTGTGAATAAGAAAATAAAATAAAATAAAATAAAATAAAATAAAATAAAATAAAATAAAAATAAATAAATTTTAAGTGCAAAAGATCCCAAGTCTTGTGAGACATAAAGTTAATACTCAGTGGAATTTAATTGAATATATGTAATTATCCTGTTCTGAATATGATCATTCCTATGTCAAAGTTTCTTGAAGGATATGGATCTTGAGACGTAAAGACTATATCTCCCTAAACAAAGTTTCAGTATCTCAGTGGTCAGCACTCAAAAGGCTAACATTTACTGCCCAAAAGATGTTTTCTGAAAGTAAGATGACTCTAAACTCAAAGGAAAACATAAAATTATTTTTTGTATGCTTTTCTTTTCCTTATAATATACTTTTCTTTATCACTGGTTCCTCTTTTCCCATTTCCTATATCTATTTTGGCCCCAGTATCCAACTCATTTCACTCTAATTTTCTTTACCCTTATTCTATAACCTGTCACTTTTCTGAGAATTCCCTTGTTTCGTCTTCACCTGAGATTAGCCCCCAGCCTATAATACACAAAAGGGGTGTAAGACCATTCTGTGTACTGAAAACATAACACTCCAGTTTATAATATATACTTTTTTCTATTTGAAGCCTTTCTTTCTCTAGTAATGGAAACCTTTCACCATGTCTTTCTCCATTCTGTTCTATAATCCATCACTCTGCTTTTCCACACTCAACTTGCAGGTTTTGACCCTCCTTCTCTATTACTCTCTTTGAGATCTGAACCTCTTTCATCCCTTTTGCTATATTGCATGTCTGTCTCCTCTCAAAAGCTCCCTCCTTCTGTTCATGGCAGCTGATCCTCTAGGTATCTCATCTAAGGAGGGGATGTAGAGGAGCAAGCCCACCAAGTGGCTTCGCTTTCAAATACTAAATGTGAACGTTGGCTGGAGCGCCAAGTGGTAAGTCTATGCAGTACAAGCAGTAAGCACTACGGGGGCTCAAAACTTTTGTATTATTTCCCTGTGTGTGTCTGGACTCCATATCTTTGTCTGAATAATCATGTGCTTGTCTCAACTTTGTTAGGATTATTCAGTGCAGTCATTCAGACCAAAAGGCATTGCTGCTGTAACAGAAATACTGCCAAGCCGAAGAGTTTGACTTAGGTTCACAAAATAACAGAAAGTAAAATAATATATAAATAAATAAATAAATAAATAAATAAATAAATAGGTTTTAAACTATATTGTGTGAATGGCAAATACTCAGAGCTCAAAAATAAAATGCCACTTCAAATGTGACCCTTAAATAGACCGGAAATCATATTCAAGGATGCCAGAAGCTCATTATGCTTTGTTTTGATTCAAATAACCCTTTTAAAGTCCACATCCAATAGTGCTGTGTAGTAAGTAGGCATTTAATAAACCCTTGTTTAAATGGCCTGAAACTGAGAAATAAGAATTGTGTCAGAGAATTATTTGGAAGAAAGACACATAAACCTCACACTTTTCTTTAAAGTGACCTCTCCCCAAGAGTTCCCCTGATGAGAAACACTGGGAGCATCATGGAGATTTTTTGGCATGCAGGATGGGTAAGTCTACGCTTGATATTTGTTGGGCCTCTGCTGAGGTGAGTATTAATCTCTCACTCCACTTGCCTACTTTATTTATCAATCAATATTTACCGTCCATTATTAACAGGTTAGGCTCTTTTTCTACTTTACTCAGCCCATAGGGCTGGGCTGGGGCAGAAAGATGTTAGCTTACATTCTGTCCTAATATAAACAGTTAACAAGACCTTATCTTACCCTGGCTCCTTCTCAGTGCTCCAGGCCAGGGCATTTTCTTGAGTGAGCTGATGGTTTGGGGTCTAAGGGAGAGGAAATGGGTTGATGGACTCTACCAAACCACTAATAATTTATTGAGCACTAGCTATGTACCACCACTTTTGAGGATGTTTACATAAAGAATTTCATTTTCAGCCTCCCGACACATCTACCCACTTTTCACAGATGGAGAAACTGAGGCACTAAGTTAAAACAAAATGTCTAAGGTTATGCAGCAAGTGGTAGAGCCAGGGATGGAACCCGGCAATTTGAGAGACACATTCTCAAGGAGTAAGGCTGTCCTAGGATAACTGGGTCAATTAATTCAACTCTTGTGTGAGACTGTGGTTTTGTCTTGTGTAGTTTTCTGTCTGCCAGGCTTGGTCCACTGGGTTGGATCATGCTGAATAGATTGCCTTGTTTCGAGTTGCCAGCACAAAAGGTTTTATTGTTGTTTTGTCTTTTGTTTTTGTTGTTGTTGTTGTTGTTGTTGCTGTTTTGTTTTGTTTTGGGGGGAGGAGGTAAAGCTCTTTCTCTTGACCTGATTATTCCAAAAGCAGAACACCAGCATTATCAGGAGGACACTAGGCCACTGGTCCCTGGGGCAGCAGGTATAGAGAGGCATCCTGTGGAATGAGTGACACAAGTAGCCCGTATCTTGCTGGCTACAGCCCTATAATCAGGTTAATTATTGTGAAGATAGAATCCAGAGAAATGATCACTTAGGACACCAGGATAAGGGTCCTGGGTAAAGAACACAGAGTTCAGGGCATAAGATAAAGCTAAGTAAGCATGGAGAAAATGACGTCAGAAACACAGGTGTTAGAGGGGCACTTGGGTGGCTCAGTTGATTAAGCATCCGACTTCGGCTCAGGTCATGATCTCACAGTTGGTGAGCTCGAGCCCTGAGTTGGGCTATGTGCTAACAGTTCAGACACTGGAGCCTGCTTTGGATTTTGTGTCTCCCTCTCTCTCAGCCCCTCCCCCACTTGTTCTCTCTCTCTCTCTCAAAAATAAACACTAACAAAATTAAAAAAAAACAACAACAAAACAGAACAAGTGTTAGAATATCAGACTGTGTCAGGAAGACAGGGGCAGAAAAAGCATACCACAGCTCAAACTCACTATGTAGAATGGGGAAAGGTCAAACTGCCAGATGACAGAACAAGCATAGCCCACTGCCCTTGGTGGGGTCTCTTCTGCATCTGTAGCTACTCTAGCACCCCCTTTGTGCCTAGCCTGTCTACTGTTTCTGTAAAGTCCTGGTGGTGAACACCATGAACATGATCTCTTACTTTTAGCTCAAGGTTCCTAAACTGGTGGAGCTATGTCTAGGAATGTGTGGAAATGTTTCATTTCCCACTCTGCTTTTTCATTGACCTTCCTTGTGTGGGGCTGTCCCTTCTGATGGAGAATCAGACTAAGACTGAAGAGCTTCTTCAACAGTTGCTGACTATCATACTAGAGACCACTATGCAAGAATAAGGGCTAGCTCAAAGAAGCTGTCATTCTTCTAGTCACGAGAGTTAGGACCTTGGATTAAGGAGATACTGCTTGATGTATTGCTTATAAGTTAGTTCAGCATTCAATGTTGACCTAAACCCAGATCCTGCTAAACTACATGGCACCTTAAAGACATACTTAGGCAACATTGACCAATGTGCTGCATTGCAGGGTACACAGCGTTTATTTCTTTATGACATAATTATTTAAATTTAGTTCTGAGGCCACCATGATCTGTCTTACCAGACGCTTTCAAATTTTGAATTCTCACCTGGGTTTCAGTTTGTTCTCAAGTCTTTATTTATATCCAGTGAATCAAAGGATAGTTTGGTAACTTCAACAATAACATTTGATGGGTAAATAGATTTGGGGTTATGAAATTTAGCTATCTTCTATTTTGCAACTGTAAGTGCAAACAGATATACATTGTTTTAAATTTAAAGGTCAGACCTGAAAGGTTCCACTTGCCAGGATGACTCTAGAAGCTTCATGGCCAGTATCCTTCTCATTGTTTTGTCAACTTCTGTTTGTACACTCATATCGTGCTGACAGTATCATAGGCTCTTGAAGAAATATAAAATAAATGTATTTCATGAATTCAAAGTATGTAAATATATGAAAATATCTGAGCCACAGAAATATTTCCTTTCATGGTTCAGACTTTTTTTACTTTTTTATTTTTTATTTTAGAGAGAGGGAGAGAGAGCTCATGAGTGGGGGAGAGGGGTAGAGGGAGAGAGAGAATCTTTTTTTTTTAAGTTTTATTTATTTTGAGATAGAGTCAGAGGCAAAAAGAGAGAGAGAGAGAAGGAGCAGGGGAGGGACAGAGAGAGAAGCAGAGAGATGGAGAGAGAGAATCCCAAGCAGGCTCGGCACTGTCAGTGCAGAGCCCAATGCAGGGCTCAAACTCATGAACTGTGAGATCGTAATCTGAGCTGAAGTCAGATGTTCAACCGACTGAGCCAATCAGGCACCCCAGAGGGAGAGAATCTTGAGCAGGCTCCACACTCAGCATGGAGCCCGACACAGGGCTCGATCCCTCAACCTTCAATCCCACAACCCTGGTATCATTGACCTAAGCCAAAATCAAGAGGTAGATGCTCATCTGACTAAGCCATGTAGGCACCCCTCAGACTTATAAGTTAGAAAAACTGGGTTCCATCAGCATAACAGAACTTATCGTTTGGAGCCTGGTGAGGGGTTGACACTGAGGGAGTCTTCCCAGGACTATCAATGGAGAAGAACAAAATCTTATAAATGGATGGGGCAAGAATGCTCACACAAAACTCTGCTTCTATCTCAATCTTTATTCCTGATTAACTTGTCCTCAGTGACTGCTTTTACTCTCTTCATGATATGCAGAGTCCAGAGCACTGAAAAAGAAACCAGGAATCAGATTGAGGTTATTAGGCACAGAAATCTGGGTCCAAGAGAAAGCCAAGATTGCAAACTGAATATGGCCTCTTAGATCCACAACAAGAAAGAGCACACTCCTGCCCAACAATGAACTGTAGGTGATACTGAGATCAGTAAAGCCTTGAGGGAGGAAATAAAGGAACCCCAATTGATATAGCATGGTTAGAAGAGAAGGTGACCTCTTTCCCTGCCATAGTTTTGGGATGATGCTAGGGCAAGGCATTCCCTACAATATTCTCTATCAGTATCAATTCCCTTCGTACCTCTTCTACCTGTCTCTTGCCCTTCTCTAAATCTATCTCCATGGGTCACTGCCTAAAGTCAATAAATTGAGACCTTTCAAAACAAAATATTTAATTCATTATAGTCTCAAGATACCCTTATCTGTCAGTTTGATACAGTATAGTGGAATGACCACAACAAGGAGTCAAACTGATATCAGTTTGAATTTGGCTTTGACATTTACTAGCTGTGCCCCCCTGGGAAGTTTACTTATACTTCTTTAAGCCTCAGTGTCTTCATTATAAAATGGGTAAAGTAGTAGCTACCTCACATAGATGATTAGAGGATTTAAGAGATAATATATACATAGTATAGCGCCTTCACATGGAAGTCATCAGTATATGGTAGTTTTGTTTATTATTTCTCCATACCAATATCTGTATTAATTTCCTCGGCTACTGCAACAAATCATCACAAGCTGAGTGCTTTAAAACAATAGAAATCTATTCTTTCACAGTTCTGGAGGTAAAAGTACAAAATTAAGCTGTCAGCATGGTTGGTTTCTTCCGGAGACTCTGAGGGAGAATCCATTCCGTGTTTCTCTCCTAGCTTCTCTGGCTGCCAGCCAACATGGACTTGGAGACATATCACTCCAATCTCTGCCTCTGTTTTCATGTGGACTTCCTTTCTGTGTCTCTGTGTGTCTTCTCTTTTTCTGTTACTTATGAGGACATATGTCATTGTATTTGGAGCCCACCCTAATTCAGGACAATCTCGTTTGGAGATCTTTACCTTAATTACATCTGCAAAATCCTTGTTCCAAATAAGGTTACATTCGGAGGTTCCAAGTGGACATGTCTATTGAAGGAACATTCTTCACCCCTCTACAAAACATGTGATTGGCTGAATTGTATCCCTCCAAGTTCATATGTTGAAGCCCTAATCCCCAGTACCTCAGAATGTGACTGTATTTGGTAGACAGGGCTCTAAAGAGGTAATCAAGTTAAAATGAGGTCATTAGTGTGAGCCCTAGTCTAGTCTGACTTGTGTTTTTATAACAAGAGGAACAAAGAGAGACACCAGGAATGCACATGCACAAAGGAAAGCACACTCTGTGTGAGGACACTACAAAAAGTGGCCATCTGTAAGCCAAGGAAAAAGGCCTCAGATGACCAAACATGTTAACACCTTGAGCTTGTACTTGCAGCCTCCAGAACTGTGGGAGATAAATTCTGTTGATTCAGCCACTGAGTCTGTGGTATTGTGTTATGGCACCCCAGCAAACTAACACAATACATAAATGATTTACCTGCTTTCTTTAGTTTCTTTAGGGGTATAACAGTTTACATATGGAATCTGACTTCTTACAGTGTGTTCATGAACCCCATATTTGCAGTAACCATACAGTGTGAGGGAAGCTCGCTTCCCTCCTGCTCAGATATTACTCAATACACTAAGCAGTGTTACTTGGTCGAAATTCTCCATACCAATGGTTTGGTATGATTTGGTTTGATTTTGTAGCTGAATTGAATGAATACAATGAATATGGTTCAGTGCTTGATAACAAAAATTCTATAGTGTCATGGGCCATCATAATAAATATTATGGTTATTGTGAAATCTCAAAGGTATAGAGGATTTAGATTAAAGAGGACTAGAAGTTTCTAGTGCTTTCTAGAAGGACTAGAAGTTGATATTTCACCCCATTTCAACTCAAGAACCATTTTACTTGTATATGAAGTACATATTCTACTGTCATCCATTAGCAAATTCTAAAAATAGCCTTCATGAGCATGAAATTTTGCATCTTTTAATTTATGGGCTTGAAAAAAAAAACCTAAACTCCTAAGTGTTATCTTTTTTAACTAGCTTATGATTAGCGCAGCTGTTATTTTAGTTCATTGTTTTATTGCTTTTGTAAAGAGCTCTGGGATTTTTATGAAGGTGCTAAGCTTATAGTGTATTTTTAATCACCAATTCAGTTGTCATTATCTTTGTCATTAAAAACAGCACATCTGTAAGCCTATGCTGGAATTCAAATAATATACAAATATATACAAGCAATTAACAGTAAATATTAATAATGATATCATCAACCTCTAAGACAGAAAGCCAGAAAGACGGAGTTAAAGAATCACACATAGGTCTCCCAAGCTTTTCTCTGACAAGTATGGTTTCAGATATAGTTATTGTTGAGATATTTTTCTGACGTATTACTTATGACTGGCATACCTAGAGGTTTTAGCGCAATACATCAACCAGTGCTCTGGGGGTGGATCTCACATTGTACTCTCTTAACAGTAGTTGGCAGCAGGTAGCATTCCTTTCCTCTGTGTCTATTCTGACCTGCTCCAAGGTCAAGACAATGAATATGTGATCCACCACTCACTTCCCTCTGAAAAGACATGGATTTCTCAGTTAGTGTAATCTACATGTTTCTTCACTGCGTTAACATCAATAAATAGGTTACTGAGAAAAGCAAGGGAGACAGGGCTACTGATACTCTAGTCTCTATGGCTAACATGTGAGCATTGGAATGATACTGGAAAGCATCATGATTCAAGTGCTTTGAACAGACTTCTTGATGGAGACGGTAAGCTCTACTGAACGATTTCTCTCTTTTGTCATTGTTGCCCAAGTGCTTAGCGCAGTGCCAGGCACCCAGGAGGTGATCAATAAATAATTGTTAACGGGTAAATTAGTGAATGAACAAACTGCAAAACGTATCACCACTCTTTATTAGGAAAAATATTATTAGTTGCTTACTCAACAGTGATAAATGGTACTGAACTCCATATGGTGAAATCAAAACAAAAAACATAATACACATAGGCCATGTTGCCTCAGGCTCAAGCAAAGCATTATCAAGATGCAGAGAGAGGAGCAAACACAGGCACACATCTGTGAAATAAGGAAGTAACAGCAATTACATATATATTGCAATCCATCAAGTAGTTCAAACAGAATATATAAACATGGTATCTATGCTGTGACCCCCCCCAAGCCCCCCAAAGTTTAGGACATTTGAAATCTCAGGAAGTCTCTAGAGGAAATGCAAAATCTAATGGAGTAGATTGTCAGAGGAAACAAGTTTTCAGTCCACGTTTGAGGAAAGCGTGAGCTCTCATTTGGTAAGAAGTACAAAACTGATAGATTAGGAAGCCACTGTAGGAACTTGAAAGGGGACAGAATAATGTGGACAAAATTTTTAATGAACTCATACAACATAGAAACAGGAAAACTTGATATAGTATATGTACAAATGTTCT
Organism: Puma concolor; assembly: GCF_028749965.1. Classification (NCBI taxonomy): domain Eukaryota; kingdom Metazoa; phylum Chordata; class Mammalia; order Carnivora; family Felidae; genus Puma; species Puma concolor. The sequence goes on along the minus strand of NC_141674.1, from coordinate 68,884,489 downwards.
AAGACTGTATTAAACATAATACAATGGTTCATTTCTGTAAATAATATCCTTGGGCCTGGGCAGGAGGGAGGCTGGCTCAGATAATGGCTTCCTGAAGTCAAATTGTTGTACTTGCCTACACAAGCCTAGTTAATAATCTTTCAAAATCTAACCACCTGTGAGTGAGACATTGAGGAAGTAGTAATAAATAAACTATTTTACTGCACCTTAGGGAAACACACTCATAATTTTACCCTACCTGAATCATGGGAGAGTAATTGTGATACCTTAGACATGGTTTTCTACAAAATCACAGGCTTTGGCTGTATACATTAGGTGAAGTAGAGAATCAAGTCAATCAATAATGTTGAGGAAAAAATAAAATGACAAAACAAAACTTCTCCCTCAGTTATCTGAATCATTAAGGTAAGAATGGGTTTTATAAAGAGTACATTTTCTAGATCAGTGGTTCTCATCTTGTTTAGAATAAGAGTAGCACTCTCTGTTGACTGAATAAATAGCATCTTTCATACTTTTTTTGGAGTAGGTATAAGTGTTATGATACTTGGAAAATTAAAATTTCATTTACTAGTATTTCTGACTTCAAATATAGCACAAATACCACCTCTAGATGTGAAGGGTTGCTCCTCAGAGAAGAGTGGCTGGGTAAGACAGTACAAAACGTCTCAAAACGTGTTTGTTAACAATGTGCCTGGTTTGAGCCACTGTTTGCTTTTTTAAACAAAACTAGAAGTGGCACTCTTCAACAACATTCTTCAAATACATTCTTCTAACTGGAAAAGGTTAGGGACCATCGAGCTAGACAATTGCTTGGATCTGTGCTGGCAGTTGTGACTTTCTAGGATCACAGGATTAAAGAGCATCTCAGCAGGTTTGACATCTTGGCTGTCCTTATGATCGATGCTCGTCACAGTGGCCAGAACCATGATGAGACTATCCCCATCAGTCATTAAGGAAGCCTGTCATTTCACGCATATTGCCATAATTTGAGGACGTGTCTGAGGAGTGGAAGCAATGAAACTGCAACATGGCCAATCCCATAAATTTAGCCATTTATCACATATTACAAGATCTAGAGTTGATGGCCAGGGTGATGGATATTAATGATGAAGATGGCTTGATTTAAATAGTTTATTGTCCATAGGTATAACTTAAGTATAATTTATTTTCTCTTTCCTCAAAATAACTATGGTTAAGACTGGGAAGATTAACTGTCAGAAATTACTTAAATAAGAAAGAGAAAGTGATTTAGTTTACCCATAACAGATTTAAAGTACATCAGAATTGAAGGGGGGAAGATATAAAAATCATGACATGCCAAGAAAATGAAAATATGGAAGAAATACACACATCATCAAGTCACTAGTTCAGATGAATCATTTTGCTTAGTATAGAGAGCACAGTTAATAATGGGTTATCTCCAAAAATGCTTGAAATGTGGCATTGCAAAAGGAAATTCTGTTCATTTTTTTTTAATTTTTGCAAAGTCAGATAATTTTGAGAAAAACAGTACTGCAGAGAGTACCAAAGTTGCTAGACACAGCATCCCAGTTAAAAATAACTACAAATAGGAAGCCATCCTTGGTAGAACAAAAAATAAACGTGAAAAAAAAAGTTTTGTTTCTAGGGAATCAAAGATCTCTAGCAGGGACAAATGACAAGACACTTAAGTTGAAAAATAAATGTAAAGAAGCTTGGGCATAGAATTGAAACTAGAATGAAAACAAAATAAAACCCTGATTACCATAAATGATTTTTTTAAAGGTGAGGTGGGAAGTATTTTTAAAATTATATATTTGGGGCACCTGGGTGGCTCAGTCGGTTGAGCATCCAATTCTCGATGTCAGCTCAGGTCATTATCTAAGGATCAAGCCCTGTGTCGCATTCTGTGCTGAAATTCTCTCTCTCTCTCTTTCTCTCTCTCCCTACCTTTGCCCCTTTCCCCAGGTCATGCTCTTTGTCTCTCGTTCAAAAAAATAATTTAAAAAAATTAAAAATAAATATTCAATTTAGAGTAGTAAATTATTACATAATACAGGCTACTTTCCACCTACATTTATAATCTCAGCATCTAGTAAGTGAAGGCACAAGGTGACATATACTTTTTAAGATGTTTACCAGTCCTAACCCTTTTTGAAAACGAGTTCCATTTCTATAGTGGATGCTAGTCCCGTCTTTGAACTGGGTGATCCTTCCCTGTCATCAGAGCAGATAGGACTAAGGACAGTGAGAGAGATCCGCCCTAAGATGGGTAGATATGATTTTGTCTCTAGAGAATTTGGAACTGGAGCACAGTTAATTAAATGCTGGAATAGAAAAGGGATGTGAAGCCAGTGCAGGGCCATGTTTGGGCTTGTGCATGTGCTGAAGCAGTGAAAATCACTTGAGAGAAAGGGAGGAAGAGAGAAAGAGATGCAGAGAGCCCGAGGGGCAAAAGCAGTGGAGGGAGGGGATGAGCACAAGAGAAAACCAGATGCTCCGTGAGAGACAGCCCTCACGAAACTTTCTTTTCTGTATGGTTATGGTTTCACATGAGGTTTGCCTGGAGTCCCCAACCTTGGTTTCTGCAAGTTTTCCCTACAGTTTTCATAATAAACTTCAACTGTGCTTAAGCATTAGGCTATGAGTTCAATTTAACGCATGGAGAAGAGGTAAGATTCTGCAGAAGTTAGGGGGAGAGATAAATATGAGACAGAGTCATCACATTTCTTTTAAGTTTCTCTATTTGGTAATTTATGAAACACAATACCTGCCCTTATTGGCTCTTTATATGTTAACACATAACAACGGAATAAGTATGCTTAGCGACTTCTCTGGGTCTTATGGTTTCTTAGTGGACTAGCATATGATTTCCTAACACATACTCCCCCTATTAGATTTTGCTTAGTCAAAACTTGAACCGTTAGCCAAAATTAGGCTGCAAGTTTCTTAATTTTTATAATGTATTTTTGCTTAAGTAAGCATGATTTAACATAATTTGTACTTCTGGTAGAAATACAGAAGTTGGAACAAACGTAATAAGATGTCATCTGTCTACAAAATAGAAAGAAAGAACCTAGAGTTGGTGAGAACTTAGGGAGATGGGCCATCTCAATCCTGGCTGTGTGAATTGTAATAGGAATTATGCCAATACTCATTCATTCAACAAATATTTATGGAATTCATTCTTGATGCCACTGTTCTAGGCACTGAAATTCATCAGTGAACAAATCAGACAAAAATCTGCCTGTATGGAACTTATATTTTTCAAAAAGTTTAAAACTGTACATATCTTTTTAACCTAAAAGTTGTACTTTGGGATATATGTATATGTATTTTTTCATACAGTGGAATACTATGTTGCCATTAAACACATGTTTTTAAAGAATATAGTATTAGGTTAAAATCTTCTTTTTTAAAAAATTTTTTTAAAGTTTATTTATTTTTGAGAGAGAGAGACAGAGTGTGAATAGGGGAGGGGTAGAGAGAGAGGGACACACAGAATCTGAAGCAGGCTCCAGGCTCTGAGATGTCAGCACAGAGCCTGACGTGGGGCTCGAAGTCACGAACTGCGAGATCATGACCTGAGTTGAAGTCGGACGCTCAACCAACTGAGCCACCCAGGCGCCCCTAAAGAATATAGTGTTAGGTTAAATATTAAGTTATAAAGGAGTAACTACAGTAGGTTCTCATCCTTATAAAAAATAATTTAAATAGTTTAGTGAGATAAGTGCTCACACGCATCTACTTTTTAAATTCAAAAGAAATATATACTGACACATTAATGGTAGTTGCCTCTGTATGATGACATTATAGATCATTTTAATTTTGCTCTTATTATGTCTCCATGTTGCTAAATTTTCTGTAACAAGCCTGTATTAATTTGATATCTTTTGCCTCACGTGTAAGATGCATGACGTTTCACATTTTCATATATTTAAAATTGAGAATTATGAGCTCAATGTGGGCAGGAATCTGTCTTGGAAACTTACTTGAATCAATGAATGTTATTGTCAAAAAGAAAATGTCCATACTTTAGGCAAAGGAGTACATTGTAGTATAATTGTCACTGTACATGTTTGACATTAACGATGTCTACAAGCTGATTAATACTTTTGTCACTCCAGTTGAGCTATGTCTCTAAAATGCCACATGAACTTTAACTTGTTTGGATCCATATATATCATTTAAAATATCTGGGGCGCCTGGGTGGCGCAGTCGGTTAAGCGTCCGACTTCAACCAGGTCACGATCTCACGGTCCGTGAGTTCGAGCCCCGCGTCGGGCTCTGGGCTGATGGCTCAGAGCCTGGAGCCTGTTTCCGATTCTGTGTCTCCCTCTCTCTCTGCCCCTCGCCCGTTCATGCTCTGTCTCTCTCTGTCCCAAAAATAAATAAACGTTGAAAAAAAATAAAAAAATAAAAAAAAATAAAATATCTTTTGGAAAGATGAGCACAGGGTACCTAAAAGGCAATTTAATTAAAGGTGGTGGATTCCTAACAATAGCTTCTCATTCAAGCTGGAAGAGCTCTGTGTCCAAAGTTCCCATTGTATGCGTTTTAATTAAGGAAAACAAACAAAACAATAGAAAATAGAAAAACTGCAAGTAATACAATACAAGTCATATATTATGAAATTAAACAGTCAGTCCAAAAGATGTTAATAAAAAGTTCAAGTTTTAGGGTTCAGAGTAGTGAACATCTGTCATTTTTACCCCTTCACATCTGGATTTCCCACTCTGGAAAATAGGTAGGGTCTGCTGTCTACAAAAACCCTTCCTTTGGGGAACCCCTTCTCAGCTCGTGTAATCTACCTGGGTTTGACGCACACACCAAACTCTGCAGCTGTGCTGTTCGGTGCAGTCGTGGCGATTAATTTAAATCTAAATTGTTTAAAATAAAACTTAAAATTTTGTTCCTCAGTTACAACAGTTCCTCAGTTACATTTCAAGTAGTCGTTAGCCACACATGACAAGTGGCTACCATGCTGGACAGTGTAGATGAGAGACATTTCCATCGTCACAGGAAGCTATCTTGAATCGTGCTGTGGAATTAAGTAACTCAGGAAATCCCATGTGACTGGCCATAGCGACACATGGCTATGTGTCAGAGGACACATGACCCAATCAGGTTAGTGAGATCCAGGCCCAGGGCTTTTGTAAGGGTTGAAAGAGAAAGGCTCTCATGACTCTACTGGAATAAAAGAGGATATGAAATTGGAGCTAATGCAGTTCCCACAAGGGACAACCCGCTGAGTATGGAGACTGCACGGGAGAGAGAAATGAGATCATGGTGATGTTTTTTTGAGTCTATGAACCAACAGGGCCTAAAGACTATCTGCAGGTTTTTAAGTTGTAAAAGCCAATAATTTTCCATTTTGCTCAAAAGCATTTGGGCTATTTGGCTGTTTAGGTATATAACTGAAGGAGTACTGACCAAGCTATATAATCGAAGGTGAATTAACTGAAAAGTATCATGGTTGTCTCTGATGCCACCATCAAGGCTCAAAGGTGACTCCAAGGATATAAAAAAGATTCTGGGTCAAACTTTGCGATTCAAATGCAAGAGTGATATTTAATCATATAGATATATGTATTTGGTTGCCATTTAGCAAACTGAAGTCTTGTGTGTAAATTTTCATTTATTTTCTGAAAAGCGATTACCAAATCGGTGGGAGTAGGCTCTTATAATGGATAGCCTCTTGGAAGCTATGAATATGATATATATTTATGTTAATATAGAAAACTTCAGGACAATAATTTGCTTTCATATTCATCAGCTCATACATTCTCCAGATTTGCTTTACTGATGCATAGGTGTTTATGATCTTTTGTATACTGCTTGAAGGGGCTTGGGGTTCATTGTGGTGTGGCCCGCTTTTGTGCAATAACTGGATACATAGTCTTTTCATAGTTGGTAATAGTAATTATGATATAGAAAGAAATTTGTATAATTCATTGCTAAAATTTTGGTGTGTCATATTTAATTTTAGTTTTCTTTTTTCTTATTCCCTCCTCTAATTTATACCTACTACCACTGGCTTTGAAGATCAGGAAAGTAGTTAAAAATAAATTGCAAAAAATAGGTGAAGAAAATGTAAAGAGCCAGCTTTTTATCACTAAATGAAGAAAACTTTAATTTCAGTGCAGGCCTTTTCAACTATTTTTTTTATTCTGTTTTGTTTTATCTTTTAAACATCTGTAATACAGCGAGGAGAATCATTGTGCACTATGTTGAGCTGAGTTCTCCACTTTTGCTCTGATGGCCTTAGCTGTAATTGGCTTGTGTAGGCTTCCATTTCATTTTCATAATGAAATATAGTTAACAAAAATGAAAATGCCAAGAAAATGGATGTGCTCTAAAAATGGCAGGGGATTGGGTGGGGTGATAGGACACGTTTTCTAACAGCTTACAAAATTATGTTTTCTCTCATTTCCTATCCCTCAAATAGACTGACCCAGGTAGAAGATAGCCCATTTTCAGAAAGGCTCCCTATGGAATCAGTGGAAATGTTCAAAAAACTCCCTGAGTCAACACACTGACAGTGATCAGGAAAAAAAGAACAAACTCCACAAACTTCACTAGCTTTTGGGCTGTATACAAAGAACCATCATATCCCAGGCTTAGGGAATGATATATGATGCACCTGGAAAAGTGCATTCAGCTTGGATAAACTCAGTTCCAGAAATATGTAGAAGATTGGAGAGAGTTAAGAGGGAAAAAAATGATGAAGTGACTGGGGAGGTGAGGTTGGGAGGGGGCTTGGGAGGAAAGATTAAAGCAACCGACTAAGTAACTTTTAAGATCTGACATGATAAGAGCCAACAAATATTTTAAAATAGCAAATACTATAGAGACAGAAAAATTATTTGGAATGGCCACAGGACCACAAAAAAAATAAGCAGTACTGACTATTCCAAAATTCTGGCTACGTATAGGGGAAAAGGAAAAACAAACAAACAAAAATAGTAACTTTTAGAATATTCTCTTAACGAGAACATAGGAAACTTAACTCATGGCAAATTTACTAACAAAGAAAGCCATGGGTGTTAGAATTTGATTGTGAGGAAAGGGTGGTGGGCGATATGACTGGAGAGGTTCTTTCCTACTTAGTATTTCTACAAATCTATTATAATATGTAAATTCAAATTTACATTGAACAAGCGTATATTCCTTGCCACGCAGCGAGGTTTAAACCAAACTTTTAAAGAACCCATTATTACACAGTTTGCCCTGGGATCTCCGACCAACATAGGGGAGAAAACTGTTTTTAATCTGCAGTTTTCCAAAAACAATTCAATTAAAAATAATAAAAAATCTGAAATGCTGCCCACAAGGGTTAATAACTACAGAGGTGTCCAACAGATATTCAATCACAAAAATTTAAATGCTCTTTTCATTAAGCCTCTTGTGTCTTTTTCCATAGCTAAACCAAGATAATTGTTTTGGGGCTAATTTCTGAGGCTCTTTAATAACACCTCCTGCTAGACTTCTTATGTAAACTCAGCAAGAAGAAGCATCCAGAGTAATAGAAAAATAGTTGTGCTCATTTTACAGCTCAAATTCATACTTTTCTTTATAAAAGAGATCCTGCTGTTTGAGTTTGGCAACTGCCTTACCAACTGCATTGGGGAAGATTGGATTAGGAGGCAGCGCTGACTATGCAGTAAAGTCCCCACTCTCTAGCAGGATTTTTATGTAAATTCCATTACAGTTCATACTTTTGCAGATAATGAAATGGATACAAAACACTTCAAGGTTTCTAAGTCAGCAAAATAATGAACAGGATAGCCTGTAAACTGCTTTAATACATTTTTGACATTTGGTCACTCATAAAAATGGGCTTGGTATTTCTTCTTTCATATAGGTTTTCTTTTTTAATGCTACATTCTAACAGCTCGTAGCTCTACAGGTTATTGCTAACGTGTGAACATGAACTACAAAGAGTTCGTCATACTTTAAATTTCAGCAAGTGGCAAATTTTGCATTATGTTTCCATAAGAAAATATGGACTTTTTTTTCTACACAATGTCATTCCTTTAGATTGAAAAAAGAAAAACAAAAAAAGCACACATACCTTATAGACTAATGGCAGTGCCAGAGGGATATGCTTTTGTAATTAACTCACCACAAAATTAAAATTATGTAGATTGATCTATAATTATTCTTTTATATAATTTGTGATGACATGTATGGGCAAAAGTGTATTTTCAAATGACTAGCCCCTGGAGACAATATGTTTTCAGGTTTCCAAATGGGTCTTTTTTTAGCAATAGTCAATGACTATAACAGAAACAGTCAAGAAAAATATTACGTAGCACAATGTATAAAATGTATTCTTTACCTTCTGCTATTGTCATTTTAGTTCCATAGACTGTCTGTGCTTGAAGGTGAAATTCCCATTAGTGTCAATGGAGAATCCAGGCATGGGGTAAAGGAAATTCAAGACTTTGGCAACAATGACACAATTTTCCGAGTGAAGCAAGAATGTGAACAAAGTCCGCATTTCAAATATAAAGTATTCTGGTGATCCATTATCCCATTAGTGTAGCTGAACTTTTCAGGAAAGTATACTCATCTTTATTCTGGGATGACTAACACACATGCAATATTCCCTTTGGTATATTCAATAGTTTCAGTCAAAATAGGAAGCCTATTGACATTTCACCTCATTGCCAAATCAAACAAGATTAGTCATATGAACTGAGTCTCACTGATAGATGATTTTTGATGGTGAAATGTCAAAACGTGATGCATGACCTTTGGCTTGTAGTTAGCCTTTTGGGAGCCACGCAGTAACTTTGTCCAAAGAAGAGAAGCCCAACCTTTGGTTCCTGTGGACCTATGCGGAGAATCATATCATGATTTACATTTTAGAATGTTTCACTCTCATGGAGCTCTCAAATGCACTCAAGTGTTCTGGAAGTAAACAGTCCAGGACTATGCTTTGGGAAGTCCAGATGAGTTAGAGAAATAGATGAAAACAGGGAGACAATGTAACTAAGCAATGCTAAACAGAGGCAAGAGGTCGGTAAGCACTGGTAACAATACTGAGTGCTTACTTAGGCTTATACTGATTGATTTATATGCATTATCGCATATATACCTCACAACAGTCCTATAAGTAGGTCCCTATCTTATAGATGAGAAGGTTGAGGATAAAAACCATATAGCACACTGTTTTTCTGAAGATCAAATGCTATGTAATGGAATTGGATTTTAAGCATTCTTAACCACTTCAAATACCGTCTTTGCCTTCAATCCTCCCCATCACAACCACCAACACCAACACCAACACCAAAAAAGTAATTTGCCCTCTATACATACTTTTTGGGATACGCATTGGTTTTTGTGGCTTCATTCTTTTATGCTGCTTTTGATGGTTGTTAGCCTGGTTTAATATAGGTCTTAGATTATGATTTTGTCATACATAGTAGTATGACTGGCCAATTACAGTTGTTTCTGCTCTTATTTGCCTCTAAGAGACTTTTCTTTAAAATTTCTGACCATATATGAAAGAGAAAATAGGGATTCCTCTGTTACTGGTCTACATGATTCTGGCAGTAACAAAATGTAGTTTCTGGGAATATGATTATATTTTTTTTTTTTTAATTTTTTTTAACGTTTATTTATTTTTGAGACAGAGAGAGACAGAGCATGAACGGGGGAGGGTCACAGAGAGAGGGAGACACAGAATCTGAAACAGGCTCCAGGCTCCGAGCCATCAGCCCAGAGCCCGACGCGGGGCTCGAACTCACGGACCGCGAGATCGTGACCTGGCTGAAGTCGGACGCTTAACCGACTGAGCCACCCAGGCGCCCCTATGATTATATTTTAAATGACAATAACAATAGCCAATGAATGTGCGCACACTCGTATCAGGCCTTATGCTGGATGCTTTGGGTATATAAACTCATTCACACTCAGAACAACACTGTGGAGTAAGTATTATTGCAACCATTTTACAGATAATGAAATGAAGCTCAAACGATCTAAGGAACTTGCTGAAGGTATGAAAAGTCTGCAGCAGAACTGATTCAACACAGATCTTTCTGCCTCCACGGACCTTGTGCTTTCCTTTACCACATTGCCTGCCATATCCAGGGATATTAACTCTTCTGAGCTACTTTCTTTTAGGCTGCAGATAAACTTTTAAGATCTGACAAACTCTGTTAGAGGCAAAGAGTAAAGATCATTAACATAAGATACGACGGCATAAATGCCTTTTTTTCCTCCCTTCTTATCACTTTCATCTTCCTTCTCTCTACTCCTTCCCATTTTTATGTGAAATGATATTATACATTTCAGTACTTTTGGATGTCTGGCAGCAGTTGCCATAGGTGAAAGGAAGACACAAACCATCCCTAAGTCTAGAATTGCTGAGATTAACAGTGCCTGTGGAAACAGGACGCCTTGCCTACCTTGGTCTAGTTTGCCTCAATACTTCAGCTTTTAATTGTAATACCAGGTTCTACTAATGTGCACACGGGACCTAAGAATTCTGCTTCCTTTGACTTCTGTTCCTCATTACGTTGTGTGCCCTTGGTCTCCTAAAGAAACAATGAAAGAGAAAGCAGGGGGGATAAGAGATATTTCCCCTAGCACTTGGCAATCTGACATGTTTGCAGGTCTGTATTTATCTCTGTCTCATCCTTTTGAAGGTGAGCTTGTGGGGAGTACCATGCATGTCATGTTGCATTAAGTACTCAGCACACTCTTACTCAATGCTTAACGTAATAATTCTCGTATTCATTCAAGAGAAAAGCCTTCTTTTCTTATGTCCAGCCAACTGAAAAGATTCATAAGGATGATTTAAAAAGATTGAAAGGCTACTCTAAACACAAAAATTTACAAGACACACACACACACACACACACACACACACACACACAGAGCAAAATCTCTCAGTGGTAAAAGATAGTATTCGAGTTGTTGCCCTTTCTCTTTTTTAAGAGCTAATGTCTTGATAAATGTTTGTTCAAAGCTGGTACATATTGTATCACTCAAGAATATATGCATGTCTCTTCAGAATTAAAAAAAGAAAAAAGAAAAACTGCTTTTGGATGAATCTGTGCTTTTGAGTGGCCTGTTTGGTTGAAAGTTTATAGTACTTATTTTACAAAAAAAAAAAAAAAAGGTTTTACTAAATTAGCTTCTTCTAGAAAATAAATCTGGATATGATCAGGAACAGCCAAAGCAAGAAGCAGTAAAATCCAAAAATAATATTATAAACAGCTTAAGTCACTTAACTTTATGTAAATGTACTGAGGAGGAAAAAAAATGAGAGCAGAAAAAAAGAGACTGAACAAAGCAGGTTAAAAACTGGGAGGAGAGAACTCTTGGATCAAAGGAAAAGAAACAAAAGAAATTATAAGCTATTCTTCTTTTACTAGAAAGAAATTAAGACTTGCACCTATGATACATCGGAGTAGAAGCAACTATAAAAGAAAAAACAAAAAACAAAAACATGCCCAAACCTGTATTTGGATCAAGGTGGAGTAGCTACCTGCCACAATTACATAAAACCATCTCAAGTTATTGTTACAGGATTATTTCTGAAATAGGAAAATATTCAAGTATGCAACATCCTTCCCAGAATTTTCTCCCCTTAATCAGTAAGTTATAACATTTCAGAACACAGCAAGTGCCACATTCATTAACTACTAATACTGAATTAGAGCTTTCTAAATCTTCTTTATCCCCTTTAGAGTTTTATGCCTGACTTCTGTTTCGTTGTGTATAAAAATGTATCAAATATTACGCATATTTTTTACTCTCCTGTCATTTTTTAAATTGCTAGGTCAAAATTATTTCTCAGATATCAAGCATACACAAAAGTGTTTTCCCCTAAGCTATAAAAATTTGCTTAAGGTAGAATGATTAGTAAATATTTTAAAACAAAGGAATATCCAAATGCATTTATTTTTAAGAAGTTTGATACTATATAGCCCCTATGTTTGCCCAATAATAAGGTAACCATTTATCCCCCATCTGGGCAATCCCCATTGATGTCTCTTGCTCTGGCACAATTATTAATAGCATCCCTTTTCTTCTCAAAGGCATCCAAATTTAGATAAAAATTATATTGTTACCCCTACCTAATATCAAGGCAGCATGGCATGAAAAGTTCTGAGGCTTTTGAGACAAGCCCACAGGGGTCTGTGCTTATTTCCATCATTTACTTATTGTGTATACTCGGGCAATTACTTATCTGCTCTGAGACCAATTTTGTCGTCAGCAGCATATGGGTAATAATAGCTCATAGACTTGTTGGGATAACGTGAATGCAACAGTATTATGTCTGGGTACATACACAAATGGGGATAATAAGATCACCTTATAAGATTGTTGTGCATTTAACTTAAGATGATGGATTTATGCATACTGCTTGGCACATGGTAGATACACCAAATACAGTTTTCGTCACACTCGTTCTCATGATCATCATTATCATCTGCCATTAGTGACTGTTTGTAAATATTAGAGTTAATTGCTTCTCTCCTAACATCATCTTTTCTAGTACTCATGTCACATCTGTGGAAGATGGTTAGAATTTTGCCTTGTACCCATAACAACCAGGAATTATGAGCTCTTTCCTAGCACTTTAGACTGCAAGTGTGTTGAACGCAGCCTGGGCAGCATTTGGTCAGTTATTAGGGAAAACACATTGCTTCGTTTGATATAAGAATGAATTTCTCAGAGTGCATCTGAAAAGTATCCTCAAGGCAGAGGAGTATGAACTCTGACTTTGGAGACAATCCCTGATTCTCCCCTCCTGAGAGAAAATGTCTTAGAAGCCTCCATCTGATTCTTAATAATTCAAGCGGTTTCCATTCTGTTTCATTACATATCTGTTTCTGTTTTGCATTTTAAAATGTTTTAATAATTTTCTACCAAGGCAAATTTGTGTGTTCTGAGGCTTATCTTCCTCCTGATACACTCCTGCCTGCTTCCACATTACCTGTGCACCAGTTTGAGAAAGAACAGAGATTCCCTTGTTGGGTACAGCTGGCTTAGAAACCAGTTCTGCATTTTATGCACCTTGTGGCCCTTGGCATACTACTTAATTTCTCTGAACCTCAGTTTCTTGGTCTTAAAAATGGGGATACTATAAATATCTATCAAGTTGTTTGATATTTAAATGTGATCATGTCTGTAAGCCCACTAACTCACATATTAGGAATTCAATCTATGTCAGTTATTTTACATTCTTTTTTTGTTAGTGAAAAATGGTTAGTGATATCTAGCCAGGTCACACTGATGAGGACCAGTTGGAATTTATTTCTGTTGGGTCACAAAACCCAAAAGCACATAAAATAGATGACATCTGGCTTACCACATAAAAATGTCTATGCAATCCAACACGGAGTCTCATGCAACTATCCAGGTTCTCTCTTCCAAATTCCCTTAGTAACTCAACCTTGAGTGGTAATGGCTTATTAATGACCTTACTTGACTAGGCATGCATGTTTTTTGGAATCCAGTTGCCATATAGGAACCATATGGTTGAGACCTCTTTAGACTTTACAAAGCGCATTAGTAAAATGAAAACAGAAATAATATTGTGAGGCACAGGATTCAGTCAGCCAAAGACTCCATTCTTTACCTGGCTGACACTTAGATGTCCTTCAAGATTCCAGTCAGACATAATCTCTTTTGGGAAATGCTCCTCAAAGACCTGTGCTTTCCTCTATCATTGTACTTATTACAAACCGCAGAAAATTCGTGTTCATTTACCTATCTGCTCCCTTAACCTTTCAATCTCTAGAGTAACAGTTCTCCAAGTAAAATCAGCAGACTCCTCAAGGTCCCAGAGACCCTTTTAGGGGGGGTTGCAAAGTCAAACCTATTTTCAAAATAATACTAAGACATTACTTGTCTTTTTCACTCTATTGACATTTGCACTGATGACAGAAAAGCATTGGTGTGTAAAACTAATACTCTGAATTAAGGCAAGTGGTACCAGACTAGCTGCTGTACAGTTTGTTCATCAAGTTGTAGTATCATAGTCATTATATTCTTAATCACCTACCACTTGCATGACACAAAAGCAAAACAACACTAAACAAAGAACAAACAAAAAATAACATACCAATTTCAGTGAAGGATGCCCTTTAAAAAACAATGAAAATTAATATTCACTTTATAAGCCCAGATTCCTGAATACACATCTTTAATATTCTGTGTGACAAAATGGGATGTATATAAAAAGCACTCCTACTGTAACTGAAGGATGATGATTGTCAAGTACTTGTGAGATAAATGTTTGGGTTGCAAGCTGAAATAGCTTCTCTTTTCATGGTTTTTACTTTAAAAAGCAACTGACAGACAAACCATGGTTATTCAGAGTCGGGTACTTCACAGATATGTTTCAAAAGATAAATGAAAGGGGCGCCTGGGTGGCGCAGTCGGTTAAGCGTCCGACTTCAGCCAGGTCACCATCTCTTGGTCCATGAGTTCGAGCCCCGCGTCCGGCTCTGGGCTGATGGCTCGGAGCCTGGAGCCTGTTTCCGATTCTGTGTCTCCCTCTCTCTCTGCCCCTCCCCCGTTCATGCTCTGTCTCTCTCTGTCCCAAAAATAAATAAAAACGTTGAAAAAAAAAATTAAAAAAAAAAAAGATGAATGAAAGCAAGCAAGTCAATTCAAGGAAACAACCAATGGTATTTATTGCCAATGACAAAATTCAAACATTCCAGCAGAAATTATAATCTAAAGAATAATTTGTATCTGCCACTGTGTGCCTGACAACTTCCCAATGCTTAAAGACTTTTCTGATAAGCTTGGTGGTAATATTAACAGTGGCAATTAGAAAAATAAGTTTTATGACATATGTCGACTTTTGGGAAATCTGCATAATTCAGTAAAACAGTATTTTCCATCATGTTATAAAATCATGCAAGTAATGCATGGGGGAAAGAGCTATTCATAGGGTGAGATAAACCAGGGGTGCCTGGCTAGCTCAGTTGGAGAAGCATGTGACTCTTGATCTTGAGGTTGTGAGTTCAAGCCCCCCATTGGGCATAGAGATTACTTTTAAAAATGTAAGGCAAACTAATGTACTTTAACACAACAGATTTTAAAATGTTCTTTGATTTGGTTTCAGATTCCACTTTGCAACTAACCTTTAATGAACTATTTTTTTTAATGTTTAGTTTAGTATCAAAGAAGAATATCGCATTTATCTGAAAAGGTTATTAAAATATTCGTCTTCGTTTCAATTAATATCTGTGTAAGGCTGATTTTTTTCATATACTTCAAACAAAACAATACATTGCAATAGATTGAAATACAAATAGATGTGAGAAATTGGCTGTTCTCTTTTAACACAGATATTAAAAATTTTGCAAAAAAATGTAAATAATGTCAATGTTTTTTTTTTAAGTTTATTTATTTTTGAAACAGAGAGAGACAGAGCATGAACGGGGGAGGGTCAGAGAGAGAGGGAGACACAGAATCGGAAGCAGGCTCCAGGCTCTGAGCTGTTAGCACAGAGCCCCATGCGGGGCTCGAACTCACAGACCGCGAGATCGTGACCTGAGCTGAAGTCAGACGCTAAACCGACTGAGCCACCCAGGCGCCCCAATAATGTCAATTTTCAGAGGACGTTTTTGTTTTCAAAAATAGAGTTACTTTTCATAAAACTGTGTTTTTATGTTTATGTTTTATGTGTTATATGCAGTGAGTTTATTACTGCTATTTATAACTGAATATTAATTTGTTTCCCTATTAATTCTAATGTGATAAATATTGAGAGCTATAACTCATAAAAAAATCTTTTGTGATCTTCAATAATTTTTGAGAATGGAAAAGGTGCTGAGACCAAAAAATGTAAGAATCACCGCTAGAGAGGGTAACACCATTCATCTTTCTATCCAAAATGCCCATTATTCACTAGGTGGTTCATACATGTTTATGTAATGGATGGATGGTTGATAAAGTAACTGAATATTGTATATAATGTCAGAAAAATCTTACACTATAATAAAAAATAGTAGCTATGCAATATGTAAGGAACAAATTCAAATGCAATTTATTATTATTATTATTATTTTTTTGTCTACCATTGTTTCTTGCCTCATAATGCCTATCTCCAAAACTGAGGTAAAGAAAAAGACTCTTTGGTAATAATTTATCATTTAATTAAATCACTCAAGAAACATCTGCTGGGAAAATACTATTTGCCTGGATCTAGATGAGATATTGGTGGTGATAAGAGGGACAGCAAAATAGTTTATTTTTCTTAAAGTTTATTATTTGACAATCAAATCAAAGAATTTACTTGTTTCATCATCAATTTGCATATTTTACAACAAATGTGTTTGAGATAGACTAGTCTTAACACCTTTTGAAGGTTTTAACATGTTTTGGTTGACTGTTTTTTATATTGCTTTATCATTGTGCTTTAAGGAATATTTAGTATCCACCTCTTCTCCAGTTTCCTGTAATAAATGCTTGAGTGCCTGTTAGTCCTAGAATGATCTGGAGGGGGAGTTTTGATGGGCAGGAAAGCAGAAACCTGAAGGGACAAAGTGAGTGAGGACACAGTCTCAACTAGATTAATTTACAGACTGAAGTCTCACAGAAACATGAATCAAGTCAGAACTTTCTCAAAAATTCTAAACCCTAAGTGTTTTTTTTCTTTTTTTTTTTTTTTTGTATTACTATTTTGCCTCCTTCAAGTCGAAGTCAACTCTGTTCTCAAAGAAAGAAAGAAAGAAAGAAAGAAAGAAAGAAAGAAAGAAACAAAAGAAAGAAAGAAAGAAAGAAAGAAAGAAAGAAAGAAAAGAAAGAAAGAAAGAAAGAAAGAAAGAAAGAAAGAAAGAAAGAAAGAAAGAAAGAAAGAAAGAAAAGAAAAGAAAAGAAATACAGAAAAGAAAAAAGAAAACATAGGAAAAGAAAAAAAAGAAAAAATATATTTGTGAGGGGATGGATACGTTAATTAACTCAATGAGAGAAATCTTTTCACAACGTAGACATGTATTAAATCATTACATCGTCCACTTTAAATAGCTTACAATTATACCGCAATAAAGTGAAAAAAAGACACAGTCAACTCTCTTAAAAGAGAGAATATCGTCTTGATAACTCTATGAATGAGGAAGAGTAGAAACAGTTTGGAAAAGACAGTATATATTTTTAGTTCCATTGAATGAAGGTGATAATAAATCTTCTCTTGCCAGGAAAGGAACGCCTTTGAGTTGTGCTGATGTAGTAAATAGACTATATCCAAGATCTAAAGCTCTGTAATTATTCCATATATACTATTTTACCCATTATGAGATGCATTTCCCCCCTTGTCTTAACATTTCTGAAATTGGGACAAGGCTGTTCAATCAATGAGATATCACAGTTTCATTGGCAGAGTTTTAAATTTTCTTTGTAGACTATAAAATATTGGTGTGTCTTACTACTGACAGCATTTGAAATTTAGTGAAATATAATATCCCAGAAAAACTGAATAAGACTTGATTCTACAGTTATATAGTGACACAGTAATCAGAATAGTGGTCCTTAATGCCTTGCCTTGAATTGGATCTATTTCCCTCTCCTGTCTCATTGGGAAATACTATTATTTTGTCATCTAATGAGCAAATAAGCTGATTTGCTTCAAAGCAATGTAAGCAAATTTGAATGACACTGTTTGATCCCTGAGAACTTCAGTTTGGTATAAAGTTTGCACAAGCCCAAAGGGAAAAAATTCCAGATGTTTATAGCTAATGTATAAATAAGATGTGATCACAAGACAGAGATTTCTGTATACAGAGTGTACCCTAATTTTTATGCTTCAAAATATTAAGCATATCCTCAGCTTACAATTGATTTTATATATTTTAATGCAAACAATGGCATATGTAATTTTCCTTTGCATTACCCTTCCCTTCTGAAGTGCCAAGGAAAATAAATGTGTGCAGAAAACATTTATACCCACGTCACTATCCGTACATTGGGTAAACAATCAAAGATGCACGTATGAAAATTAAGAGTATTCCCACTTCCTCAGTCAAGACAGTCATGCTGTTTTGGCCACACATACGCATAATGGAAACAAAATTGCTTTAAATAATCAAAATACACAAAGGCACATTTTTCTGAGTGATTGGAAATAACCCTGACAAATGCTCGCATTTGGTAAATTATGAGCTAGCCAAGGTACGTTTGCATAAATATAATGAAAAACATTTTTTAAAAATTTAGTAAGCATATAAAGCAAGGCATTCTCTTAGTAATGAATTTCCTTGGCAGATAAACCAACAACCATGCAGGGCAACTTTATGAAGGTGCCTCCCTGAGTGCTTGACAGAGTGTGTGTGTGTGTGTGTATGTGTGTGTGTGTGTGTGTGTACGTGCACATGTGCGCATATGTGTGTGTGTGTATATATACATACATATATCGATGAAGAAAAATCCTTGGAATTATATGAGATGGAGATCTTCCTGCAACTAAAAATAAATATAGAAAAAGCCTAGACACATCACATAGCTACTTGTATTTTGAAAAGAACACAACTTTGTGCAGTGGAATACTATGATAATACTGCACACAAATAATTCATATTTCCCATATGTAACTCTTTGGTAACGCAGAGATGGCCTTTTTGGTAAACACATGATTATATTCTCTTCTAACAATCTAGGCACCACACCTCAGCTGCACACTTAAACAGGCACCGGTCTATAGTTGAGAGGATTTGTGGGTGTCTCATAAAAAAAAAGTGTTTGAATAGGGCAAGAAATAATTTTCTACTCACAGAGAATATGGCACTATTTGTTACCAGTTTGCTTTGTGCAGTGCATGGAAGTAAAAGCCAAGGAAAGATGTACATTCACTTAGGATTTTCTAGTTTAGCCTATTTCTTCTTCTTCTTCTTCTTCTTCTTCTTCTTCTTCTTCTTCTTCTTCTTCTTCTTCTTCTTTTTCTTCTTCTTCCTCTTCTTCTTTTTAATGTTTATTATTTTTGAGAGAGAGAGCCTGAATGGGAGAGGGGCAGAGAAAGAGGGAGACACAGAATCTGAAGCAGGCTCCAGGCTCTGAGCTGTTGGCACAGAGCTCCTCGCAGGACTCAAACTCAAGAAATGGGAGATCATGACCTGAATCAAAGTCAGATGTTTCACTGACTGAGCCATCCAGGTGTGCCTAGTTTAACCTCTTTTCTTTCTTTCTTTCTTTCTTTCTTTCTTTCTTTCTTTCTTTCTTTCTTTCTTTCTTTCTTTTTCTTTCTTTCTTTCTTTTTCTTTCTTTCTTTCTTTCTCTTTCTTTCTTTCTCTTTCTTTCTTTCTTTCTTTCTTTCTTTCTTTCTTTCTTTCTCTCTCTTTCTCTCTTTCTCTCTTTCTTTCTTTCTTTCTTTCTTTCTTTCTTTCTTTCTTTCTTTCTTTCTTTCTTTCTTTCTCTTAACGTTTATTCATTTTTGAGAGGGAGAGAGACAGGGCGTGAGTAGGGGAGGGGCAGAGAGAAAGGGAGACACAGAATCCAAAGCAGGCTCCAGGCTCTGAGCTGTCAGCACAGAGCCCGACGCAGGGCTCAAACTCACGAACTGGGAGATCATGACCTGAGCTAAAGTCAGAGGCTTAACTGACTGAGACATCCAGGCGCTGCTAGTTCAGTGTATTTCTTAAACTAAACATAATAAGACAGGGAGACTTAACCACTGAATTTGCTACTTGGAGAACCAAACTATTCTGAGAATTCTGTAGCCTTTAGAAATCACTAGTACCTGAAGAACACACCTTTAAATGAAAGGGATGTTATCAAGGTCCTTTCAAATGGTCTTGCCACAAAAGATAAGCACACACATCTATGAGGGTAAACTGTGCTCAAAAAGATAAAATAAACCAAGGACAGGTTGGTGGAGTAGAGATGACTTTCTTGTGTGTGTGTGTGTGTGTGTACACACACACACACACACACACACACACACACACACACACACACACACACAGGTAGGGGGTGGTGGTGGTGGATTCTTTTAATTCCTAAGCATGAATTATAGGAAAAGCCTGATTGTCTTTTACAGCCTTAGTCATCTTTGAACATCATCAGCTTTTCCCCATTAACTGCCACCCACCTTCACCTGACAACAGGAAGTAAGAGCTTGAGAGAAACCAGAATTACTAAAGGCCTCTGGTTGGGTAAAATGGTGCAGTCAACCAAGTTGAACTGGTGTCACTTGCCTGGCTCTTTGAGGTAGCTCTTATGCTTATCTCTTCTTCCTCTCATTTAAGAACAAACTCCTAGAGGGGCGCCTGGGTGGCGCAGTCGGTTGAGCGTCCGACTTCGGCCAGGTCACGATCTCGCGGTCCGTGAGTTCGAGCCCCGCGTCAGGCTCTGGGCTGATGGCTCAGAGCCTGGAGCCTGTTTCCGATTCTGTGTCTCCCTCTGTCTCTGCCCCTCCCCCGTTCATGCTCTGTCTCTCTCTGTCCCAAAAATAAATAAATGTTGAAAAAAAAATTAAAAAAAAAAAAAAAAAAAGAACAAACTCCTAGAAAGCTTAATGATTTGCTTTAGTTTCAATATTCAGATACGCTGAAGATGTTCGGTAAGAAATTATCACTTAGCAATAGGATTTCTCTTCCCATAGTTTCACTGAAACCTCTCTCCTATTGGTCATCAATGACTAACTCATTGTGACATCCAGATTTCTCGTATTTCATCTTCCTCGTCTGTATCTCCTCCTTTTCACCTGACCATTCCCTTCTTTCGGAAACTTTCCACCCTTTCTCAATGGACATTCCTAGTTGTTTTTTTCCCCCCAACTGTGTGGCTGAAACTTTTGTCTCCCTCTTCAGGCTTTCATATACGTGATCTAAAAGTTTGTTTCTCAGCCCGCTTCTCTCTCCTTCCTGACAATCTTATCTACCAGTTGGGCCTTGACTGAGGGTGACCCTCCCCTCCCCCCATAGCTCTGTCATATCCTCAGAGTGCTGGACACATGTGTCCATCTGTACACCTCTCTTCTCTACAAAGATAGGTTCTGGCACCTTAAAAATTCATTACATCCAAAGTGAATTTAGTATCTTCCCTCTCACATTTCCGTATCCTCCTCATATCTCCTTTTTTTTTAAGTTTTTATTTATTTATTTTGAAAGTGAGAGAGAGATTGAGAGAGTGTGTGCATGAGCAGGGGAGGGGTAGAGAGAGAGGGAGAGAGAGAATCCCAAGCAGACTGCACACTGTCAGCAAAGAACCCCATGCAGGGCTTGAACTCACGAACCGTGGAATCATGACCTGAGCCAAAACCAAGAACCAACTGAGCCACCTAGACGCCCCTCATGTTTCCTTTTTTTAAATGTCATCACCAATATTTGAAATCTCAAAGTCAAGTATGACCACTTTCCTGTTCATTTCCACGATAATTTGTAAAACCCTGTCAATACTTCCTCTGAGATATTGTTGCCATTTCTACCTTCTTTTTCATCCATCCTATAGATTACTCTGATAGCCTCATAAATGATCTTTAGACTCTTCTGCATCCAAACCACTTTGTATGTTGCTGCCAGAAAAATCTCCTTGAAACAGAGGGGTTTTTTTTCCTGTTAATATACATTTCCTTATCTAAGTGCAATTGCTTCAGTCATTTGCTTTGCTAATATTTTTCTTTTCCTGCAGAAGAAATCTCTCCCTTGTTGGTGCCTCTATATCATTAAGTATTCTAGTCAAACAGGTTTGTCTTCTCATTTGATAGTGAGCTCCATACGTAAAGGGCCTGTTATGTCTGTCTTTAAATCTCCTACATACATTGCAGTGACTGACAGAAAGTAGACCCTGAAAAAGTCTTTGATTGGAGGGTTGGGTTTAGTATCATTATTTTATTTAAAAACCTTCAACATTCCCTCTTTGTTACACGCTACAAACTCTTTTCCCTGGTCAACAAGACCCTTAGATTTGGGGTCTGGGAAAGCTTGGCAAGAGGATAACAGAAGGCAGGGAAAGAGGCCCAGACAGAAAGGAAATTGAGACAAGCGGCTAGTGGCTGGCTGGAAGTGTTCTGAGACAATGTTTGTATTGTTCCTTTGCCTCCTGAGTGCTACCTGGTCCTTGGGGGCCCAGACATCCACATACCACAACCAGCAATCTCTCCAGGAATCTCAGAATGCTCCGTGCCCCTGTTATCCCACACCCAGGCCTGCCACTCCCAGGGGATGCCCTGTGTCCATTGGCAGCTGCTCAATGACTGATGCGCTGTGCTTCTGTCTTCTGGCAGGAAAACTGGAACAGCCAGCTGAGCCTAAGAAGGCACTTGCCCTGAAATGTTAATGGTAATTCCAGACCATCAAGCAGAGAGCTAGACCATTGGGGCCCTCTCTCTCTTTGCCACGTGATACACGAGTACTGTATTAAACATAGGTTTTTAGAAGTCGCTGCCCTAATTTTAGTGCCTGAACCCAGGAGGGTGAGCCAACAGGAATGTGGGTTATGTAGGTAAAAAGTGCTATGATAAAGGGAGACCTAGGCAGCCCCATACAGATTTTTTTTTCTCCTCTGTTAAATAAATTCATTGACTGTCACCAGCAAGGATGCAGGAGAGCAGAGGGAAAGGGAAGCCCCAGAGAGATGGTATGTTTCTCCCCAAAGACTAAGCTCTTTTGCACATAAATTGTCTCCCCTACTTTATGTGCAGGTATCTTGCCCAAAGTTCCCCTCTCATTGTGGAATACAAGAGTGCTACACTGTAAACAGCCATTGTAAGTGTACTGATATTGGAGAATGTAAACTTATAGACTAATCACAAGTCCAGTCCCATTACTCACTTTACCTTGGGGTGAGTTAACGTGAAGCTTTTACAATGACCCATTCCCATGTCTCCATTGTCTTTCGTTTCCTCACCTAATTTCATTGTCAATTATTTTGCTCTACCTTTTTTTTTTTTTTTTTTTTTCCAGTAAGAAAGTAAAGTCATTGTCACGTCCATCCTTTCCTATGCCTTCTTAGGGGATGATCTCACTAATGTCTTCACTAGATCAGAGGCATCTGGCACATAGTCTCCCAATCTCCTTCACCTCCACCATCGGTCACCATCTTCTTTTCCTCTTTTTCTTGGAGTGAGATTTTTTTTGCTTTGTTTTGTTTTGTTTTGTTTTGTTTTGTTTTGTTTTTTAAATCTCTATAGGTAGCATAAGAACCTGGACTCTGCCCAGTTCCTGCCCCATTAAGGACACATTTCCCCTTGTACTTTCTTTTTTTTTTTTTTTCCAACGTTTTTATTTATTTATGGGACAGACAGAGACAGAGCATGAACGGGGGAGGGGCAGAGAGAGAGGGAGACACAGAATCGGAAACAGGCTCCAGGCTCCAAGCCATCAGCCCAGAGCCCGACGCGGGGCTCGAACTCACGGACCGTGAGATCGTGACCTGGCTGAAGTCGGACGCTTAACCGACTGCGCCACCCAGGCGCCCCTCCCCTTGTACTTTCAATGTTTCCTGTTCCACCAGCTCTTTTTTCCCCCAGCAAGTATGGTCAAATCTCCACTTCCTAAAGAAATGTTCTTGCCTTACTTCTTTCTTTTCACTTTTTGAATAAAAATTCCACACATACTCTAATTCTAGTTATTATCACCTTCATTCTTCTCATGCCCTTGAAGTACATATTCTGCACCTATGAATCTGTGGAAACAGTTCTTGTTGATCTAACCATTGCTGAATCATTAGCTGCTGGAAGCCTATCTATGGTTCTCACTGTGCAATAATCAGCACAGTAGACCATTCTGAATCACGCTGGTGCGTTGTGCTTTCTGTACTAGGTCGCAAGCTTTCTTGATGAGTGTTACAAGCTAGAGCTTCCTCATATTTCCTGAACACCTTTCATTTCCATAGTAAATCTTTTTTCTTCTCTACACATTTATTCTCCTTCCTTCCTACCCCATAAATTACTTACATTGCCCATGAATATAGGTCTTTTCATATGTTATCACAACCCCACACTAGAAGTCATTTTCTGAAGACAACATCCTCTAAGATTTGTTTTCTTTTGCTCTCCTTGGTAAAGATATCAATATATCCACATCCCAAATACATACACAGTAAAATCTTGGATTGCGAGTAACTTGTTCTACAAGTGTTCTACAAGATAAGCAAACATTTCTAACAAATTTTAACTTGATAAATGAGTGATGTCTTGCAATATGAGTAGTACATGATGCTAAACATCACATGATCACAACTGAGCCAATTGTTCTTAAAATTCGCTTTGATATATGAGTGCTTTGGATGATAAGCATGTTTCTGGAACTACTTATGCTTGCAAACCAAGGTTTTACTGTACATTTAATATTTTGGTGCCAGCAGATAGAATTTTCTGAATGCATACATATTTTGGAAGTTTATTTTTGGCTTATTATTTTTTTCCTTTCTGATTGTGGGTATCTGATTTTTGCTTTCTGATTGTGGGCATCTGATCATGATGGAGTTTTGAGGAAAAGGTGTTTGAGCTCAGGGTATTTGGAATTCATAGTCCGTAAAAACTGCTGTTTCCAAATTACCATGGATACATCATGGAGATACCCTTGGATTCTTGCGCTACTGGATTTTCTCCTTCCTTTCTTCCTTGCGTATTTTTTATATGTAAGATGAGAGGTTTATGACCTCGCTGAAAGTGAAGTGGGGGTCCCAGTCTTGTGTGTGAATATTTTTACTCTCACCTTTTTTCATCATACATAGCTGTAGGAAGTCTTTGGCAGTGGGGTATTTGAACAGACTTTTTAGGAAGGGAGGAAGGGTCATACTGATGAACACTCTAGTCTGTGTTCCCCAGCATGTCATATACTGATTTGACTGCTTACTTTTGGCCAGATGAAATGGCATGAATTGTCCTATATCCATTCATGCGCTGTGTCCAACTTTCTTCTTTGAAAAATGACTATTCTCACAGATGTAGACTTTCAGAAAGGATATTGACAGCCTTCCTCTTCAATCTATTGTTATACAGATAGACTTTGGGACTTGCCTGATAGACTGTTTGGCATAGTCTTCACAGTGTCCATTCAGCCCTGGGGGCAGAGGCAGCTCCCTTTATCTTACACAATAGGGTCAAAGAAAAGTCACAGAGGGAGTTAGTCTCCCAGAAAGGCCATGAGAACTGTGTTTATGGAAAGCCATTGACTCAGGTTTCAGCAATGTGGGCTTCTCCAAGGTAATAACTGCTAATAGCATATATTTCCCAGGGAAACTGAGTTAGGTTCCTTTGTACAACTCCTGAGAGAAGAGAGATGGCAAATGCCGGGACTATCTTGCTTGTCTATCTTGCTTACTGTTGTATATCCTCTGCTTCATGATGTCTGACAGAAAGAGGTGCTCCATAAATATTTGTAGAATTGAAAGGCATGAAATATTGCCAAGGAAATAGGTAGCATCCGTAGTAGTACTAGGTTTTATGGAACTTTGGCAAATTCCTTATTTTCTTACACTATTTTCTTTTTATTTTTTTAACGTTTATTCATTTTTGAGAGAGAAAGGTACAGAACGTGAGAGGGGGAGGGGCAAAAAGAGAGGCAGACACAGAATCTGAAGCAGGATCTAGGCTCTAGGCCATCAGCACAGAGCCCGATACGGGGCTCGAACCCACGAACCGCAAGATCATGACCTAAGCCAAAGTCGAACGTTTAACTGACTGAGCCACCCAGGCGCCCCTCTTATACTATTTTTTTAAAGAAAGTATCACATATTCCTGAGGTTGTGATTTAAGAGGATTTTTCCCTGAGGCATTGTCAGGGAAGTTGGGAATTTGGTTGAAATTGATCTCTGCTAAAAGATTCAGTGGTCAGATTGGAAAAATCTCACCTCAGTCCATTTTAGGGTTAGCTGCTTTCCTAAAGAAAGCAGTCCTTGACCTGAAGCCCGTAGCCCTAGCTGAAGCTGGCCAGAAGATAGTAGATACTAGCAGACAAGTAGATAATTCTACTGTGACCATTGTTTTATTCCTTCTGGGATTTAATTATAAATTTACCTTTTCTGAGTATAGCTTCACCAATTATGAAAAATGTCCATTTTGGATAATTACATAAATGTGAAATAGAACCTGTAACGGGTATAATAGTTACGAATCGACATTATAGCAATGTTCAGTGTACCGGCAGTTTTTTTAAAAAACCCCAAACATTTTATTTTAATCAAGAAGAAAACAAGGTATGTCACAGATGAAAATGACACACATATTTTTGTGCTTATTATTTAAAGAAAGGAGAAACATCTGAAATCTGTTTGCTAACTACAGTATAATACAAATTAGCCTGCAGGCACTGTGTGCGCTCTACCCTGTCTGCTTGCCAGCCCTGCTTAGTCCCAACGTATTAATGAGCAAGTGCAAGTATTTGAACAATCAGCATTTCCGCATTTGCATGCAAACTCTCATGCTGTGTAATTATACACAGAGCTGGCACTCAAATTAATTAAAGCTGATTTCTCTGTAACTGCAAACTGGTCATATCCTCAGCTCTGCCTTCCTATGAAGTCATCACTCTACATTCAACGTGACACTTCTGTCCCTGGCATTCTTAGTAATGCTAATGTTCGACAACTGTGAATCCGGCAATATTTTAGATTGCAGCTGACAATGGCTGGGTGTTCTTGTGCTTTTCCTCTCCTCCCTATTTTTCTCCCTTCTGGTATAAAGATAAAGAACAGCTTTTGAACGCTTGCTTTGTAATTATCTCAAATAATAATGCAAACAAATTACATATATTGTTTCAGTTGGTTCCCTCCCTCTTTTATGACTCCACCCACTTGATTAGTGCTTACAAACAATTCATCAAACTTAAAAAATGTGTTTGTTTGATACTAGCACACAATTAGTTTTGATGGTTTTTGTCTTAATTTTGAAAAGGCTTTAACAAATGGTGTTTTATTTTAATAGATAAGGATCTCATAATTCAGGATCAGGAAGATTAGAAGAGAAAGAAGCAGGAATGACTGCTAGATTTGATTAAGACTTTTTGAATCCTCATCAAACACAGCAGTATTGCAATGGAGACTATTATTTGCCAAAGAGATCCATAAACGTTAACTTCTAGGGCAGAGGCTTTCCTCAGCTCTTCCGTAATAAAACCGTCACCCTCTGGTTTCTCAGTTCCTCTGAAGGAACTGTATCTGTGACAATTCCCTTGAAAAGACATCCTTAGAGCAATTAAGATATCATTATGATTCTCTTTTCATAAATTTAAATCTCTGAATACAGGTGGCTACTAAAAAGCATTGTCATGTAGGGCCCCGGGAGATGAGCTGCTTTGACACATTCCTCTGAAATCACTCCTTAACACTCAACCAACCACTGCTCACCATCGTCCTCATTTCTCTGTATCCCATTAGCCAGAAACTGCACAGTTAACTATAGCAGGGGCTGGATGTCTCTTTTTTAGAGCAGGCACCAAACAGTTCTATCTCTCAAGTTCAAGACCCTGAAATACACTGCCAAGAAGATTGCCCCAGTAATCTACATTTGAACGGGAAGATGGAGCAGGGAAACCCTTTATAATCAATCTCTAGTGATCAAACCAAGAGATAATTGCCCTTACCTTATCAGTTGTACTTCTGGGTCCACACAGAACCTCAGTTAGCAAGCTCCCTTCAAATTCCAGTTGGCGTACAAGTGAGGAAGGAGTATTGAGTTTTTCCCGGAGAGGCTTCTGGGGAGATCACAGTCACTATTATTGTGATCCGAAGCCTGCCCTTCTGTCTCGTCATGAATTTCCTACGCAGACAGGTGTCATATTGGCATGAATTTCGTTGCCAAGTGCAGTTTAAGAGGTGGGCGTGGCTGTGATCATGTAGCCAGTTCCACCTGTCCCTAAACCCTCATAACCTCCATTGCTTTCAAAATTTCGCTCAGGTACCCAGTGACTTCATGAGTTACCCACGCACTGGGTTCGACTAACAGAGGTGTGGGAACAGTATCGAGTTAAGCAGCATCGTCATTGTAGTACACAATGCTCATTGCTACTGGCAAATACCTATTTGCTGAATCAGGATTGGGCTGCACTGAGCAGGACGAGGCAGTTCTACTGCTTTCTGTTTGTGTCCTTTTTAGAAACCATCCTCTTCTCATTAACCATGGAACAAAAATAGATTTGTTTTCATGTTCATTCCCTAAAATATAGCTTTTATAAGCATAGAGAATTACTATATTTTAACCTTTTTTTTTTTGAAAGCAAGCACTTGGAAAACAAAAGGCAAAGGAAATTGGGGTTCCCCAAACAATTAAAATGAACATGACTGAATATGTTGTAACTTTTTGCTCTTAAACTTTCTGATAGCAAATCAAATACATCTGGTAGTTATGATTCTTTTAGTTCTTCTTATGGGAGAACGATAATAGGAGAAATGTTCTGTAAACTTCTTAAGAAAAGGGGATCTTTCGCAAATTAGGGACTAGTAGACAGTTGGTACTCAATTTTTTTTTATTAATGGTGGTATTTAAAAAAGTTGATAGACTATATGTCTCTTTATAGGTATATGTATAAATGGAATTCAAGTTTGCAAGTGGTAAGATAAGATTTTTGAAACGTGCCAAATTATTTGTTTTATTAATCATTGTAAGTACAACATGATCAGAACAAAGTTTAGAAAATAATGGAGCTAAATACATGTAAATGGCGTGTCTTTGACTTACATTTTCTACCCATTTTATCAATGTACTCTGGAAGTGGTGGGATATTAATTTTTTCACTGACATTTAAATCAAGCAAACTCTTCTTTTTTGAAGGGGAAGGGGGTTGATGTAAACTCAAATATCAAAGTTTGGCCCGATATCCTACCCAAAGCAAAAATTCCTTATATAATATTGTCTTTTCCTCAACTTGCCCAACAGCTAGCACAAAACTGACATGTACATAATGATATTGAATAGAGTTTTGCTAAGTAAATATTTAGTCGTACATTTAGAAGTGTGTATATGGACACTGTAAGTGATGTAACTAACCTGCAGATTCTTGAGGAGTTCCTTTTTATACAGGGCTTATACAAGGTTTACATATGAATGTGAATGGTAACATTTTCTAAATACAATTAAATTAAATGATTTTGAAGAGAATGCATTACTAAGTCTAAGACAATCCATTCTGATTTTAGATAGAGATCTTCCTCATTTTTGACCAATATCTCCCTGAATTGTCTATTCTTTGGTATGATTTTTTTCTGAAGCCTCATGAAACTTTGAGGATAAATTTAATCTCTATTCCACATGAAAGTTATTCAACTATTTGAAAAATGGCTATCATTTTTCCCTAAGTCTACTCTTTTTTCAGTCTGAACATTCCTTTAATCATTCTAATATGAGATGGCTTTTAAGGTTTCTCACCATATTGGATAGATTCCAGTTTGTCCATGTCTCTTCTAAATGTGGCAGCAGAACTGAATGCATTACTTGAGAAGTGGTCTAATTATGCAAAGTACGTGGGTACTGATGCCTGCCTTGTTCTGTACTCTATTTCTAATAATTTAGAGTTTTATGAAGGCAGGAAATGCACTCTGAGGAGAGGTTGGTATCATTAGCATATTGTTAGTTGTTGAACTTTTACAAAACTAAAATGTCTAAATATTTTTCACACCAAATTCTGTCTGGTCCAGTCTCTTGCAACGTGTTCTTTGCATGGAAATAGTGGACTTTATATTCATCAATATTAGAGCTCATTTTTGGTACTGGCCCATTGTTGTAATTATTTGTGGCATTTTGAATCCTGATTTTGTTATCCAATGTCTTAGTTACCATATTTTATTTTGTATCATTCTTGGAAAGCTGTGTGGCTATTATGGGTCAGGCACTATGTCAGGCTGTGACAGTACCCAAAGCCATGAGCCAGGGTCACTTTCCTGAAAAAGCTCACAGCATAGCCAGGGGACTGTCAATATAATTATTATGCCTTCCATG
Source organism: Puma concolor (assembly GCF_028749965.1). Lineage (NCBI taxonomy): Eukaryota > Metazoa > Chordata > Mammalia > Carnivora > Felidae > Puma > Puma concolor. The sequence goes on along the minus strand of NC_141674.1, from coordinate 68,854,662 downwards.
TTTTCTTTCAAATCACTGGCCTAAATAAATAAATAAATAAATAAATAAATAAATAAATAAGTGATAGTACAATTCTCAGAGATCTATTTTTAGATTGACTCAATTGACTCAATCATGCTTAGCTAATGAGAATAAAATATAATATCTATCATTTTTATTGAGTACTTATTTAAAGATAGGTAAAAAGCATTTCATATACATTATGTCATTTAAGAAGCACATCATCTTTGTGGCACAGATAGTTTTAATCCTTCATTACAGTTGACGATAATAAGGTTCAGGACGTTTATGCAATTTGCCCAAATTTACATAGCTGATAGATTTCAGTTTGAACCACCAAAGCTCTGACTCCAAAATTCATTCCTAATCACTCTTAAAGAGTTAATGCTGCCATTTTTGGAAACTTTTTTTTTTTTTAATTTTTTTTTCAACGTTTTTTATTTATTTTTGGGACAGAGAGAGACAGAGCATGAACGGGGGAGGGGCAGAGAGAGACGGAGACACAGAATCGGAAACAGGCTCCAGGCTCCGAGCCATCAGCCCAGAGCCGACGCGGGGCTCGAACTCACAGACCGCGAGATCGTGACCTGGCTGAAGTCGGACGCTTAACCGACTGCGCCACCCAGGCGCCCCTGGAAACTTTTTAACTATACTGTAAAGTAGCTTCAACTTATCTTCTAGGAATATATGAGTCTTTTGATTAAAAGACTTGCCAAAATTAAGTTATCCTTTTTTTTTTTCAAGGGTAAAAGTAATTTAGTTTACCTAGGGCTACTTTGTTCTTAGTGAACTCATAATGATCCTTAACAGTCGCTAACATTTTCTCAAAATGTTCATTTTTACTTTAATAATTTTGTCCAAATTTTGCTAGGGACTGATGTCAAAATCGTTGGTTTCCCGTTCTCAGAACTTTTCTTTCCTCTGAGATAAAATCAGATTACCATAGACTCATCTTCAGTTTTCTTTTGTTTGTTTATTTATTTTTAATAATTTATATATATTTTTGTTTCTTTTAAGTGTATTTATTTCTTTTGAAAGAGACAGAGAGAGAGAGAGAGAGAGAGCACGAGTATGATCAGGGAAGGGGTGGAGAGAGAGAGAGAGAGAGAGAGAGAGAGAGAGAGAATCCCAAGCAGACTCTGCACTGTGAGGATAAAGCCCAATGTGGGGCTCAAACCCACAAACCATGAGATCATGATCTGAGCCAAACTCAAGAGTTGGACACTGAACTGACTGAGCCACCCAGGCATTTGTATTTTTTTTAATGTTTATTTATTTATTTATTTTGAGAGAGAGAGACAGAGAGTGTGTGTGTGTGTGTGTGTGTGTGTGTGTGTGTGCATATGTGCATGCGCAGGGGTGGAGAGGCAGAGAGAGAGGTGGAGAGAGAGTACCAAGTGGGCTCAGCACTGTTAGTGCAGAGCCACACTTGGAACGTGATCTCATCATGACCTGAGCTGAAATCAAGAGTCTGATGTTTAACTGACTGAGCCACCCAGGTGCCGCCTCATCTTCAGTTTTCTTGATTCCGCCTCATTCTCCAAATACCTCAGAAATAATTGGCAGAGATTCCATGAACACATGTGAAGTTCTTTCTATCCTGAGGACACCAAAACATATGTATGTAGCTATCTGCTTCAGATTCCTGGGATTCATTTCCTGTAATGTGAGTTATTGAAAGTAAAGATTGAATTGTTCTGCACCCAGTTTTACACATAGAACACACTTTTTAACATATTTTTTTAAAAAATCAACATAATGGAGAGGAAAAGAAGCCTTATAATCTTGTTTTATAAAAAAGAAAGAAGACCACTATTACTTGCCTTTTTGGCAGGAGCAACACTTCTATCACACATGAATGGTTCTTTTGTTAAGGGAAAAAAAAACAACAGATAAATCTGGATGAGACGCTCAAGTTGAGAAAGTCAAGGTCCTTCTGGGCATAGCCTGATGGGCAACACTGGATAAAGGGAAGGCTCGATTTCTCTATAATAAATAATGAACAATGTATCAGTCTGGGACATAAGCCTTGGACATGAGAAGAAGGGAAAAGATACGAAAAGGGCAATGGTGCCAGGTGCTGCCCAAGAGCATGGCAGAGGGCCTGGAACACAACAGAGGAACACAGACAGGGAAGCAATTCTGAAGCTGCTCTCACGCAAATCTCAAACTTCCCTGTGCTAGCCCAAGAGGTGATATGGAAACGATAATACAGGACAGGGTACTTTGCTTCCAGGTAGGAGATCATCCCAATTTTGTAAAATAAAAAATGCCTTTGAAAGAGGGAAGAGCTTCTATTTGGTAATGTTTATTATTTCAGTTTGAGTGGATATTAGAAGATAATAAAGCCCTGATCTCTTATAATATTCTACCGATATAACTTTCCTTAATTGTACTTTTATTACACTGTGTTTTTTTTTTTTTTCATGTTTATTTTTGAGAAAGCACGCACACACTAGCAGGGGAGGGGCAAAGAGAGAAGGGGAGAGAGAATCTGAAGTGGACTCTGCACTGACAGCAGTGAGCCAGAGAGCCAGATATAGGGCTCGAACTCCTGAATCATAAGATCATGACCTGAGCTGAAGGAGGTCACTTAACCAACTGAGCCACCGAGGCATCCCATTATTACACTGTATTTTTAAAAGCTGAATTAATTCTTTTATAGAATAGTATATATTTTTTACTACATAGAAAGGCCTAAGATTATTTCTGGTAGGTAAGCACAGAATGAAAGGAAAGTATGTTATCAAGAGAATGTAGATGGGGCGCCTGGGTGGCTCCTGTTGGCTAAGCATCCAACTCTTGATTTTTGCTCAGGCCATGATCTCATGGTTCCTGAGATCCAGCTGCGCATCAGGCTCTGTGCTGACAGTGCGGAGCCTGCTTGGGATTCTCTCTCTCCTTCTCTCTCTGCCCTCCCCTGCTTGTGTACTCGTGCGCTCTCTCTCTCTCTCTCTCTCTCAAAATAAATAAAAATAAATAAACCTAGGGGCACCTGAGTGGCTCAGTCAGTTAAGTGTCTGGCTTAGGCTCAGGTCATGATCTTGCAGTTTGTGGGTTTGAGCTCGGCATCAGGCTCTACCAGAGCTGACAGCTCAGAGCCTAGAGTCTGCTTTGGATTCTGTGTCTCCCCCTCTCCCTGCCCCTCCCATGCTCATGCTCTGTCTCTCTCTGTCTCTCAATGATAGGTAAATGTTAAAAAAAAATTTTTTTAATAAAAAAAAAACTAAAAAAAAGAAAATGTTGAGCCCTCCAATGTGAAAAACCTTTTAAATGTTATTTTACTCTATCTAGACAAGACTCAAGCCTCAGTTTAATCTGAATTAAATGGGAATAACCAAAGAATTGGGAGGAAATAAAGGCTTTTTACGACAGTTTTTTTCTCAGAAGAACATTGTGTGTGTACATTTACATGTTATTTTAATATTCGTAAAATATTCTTAATAAAATAATATGTTTAATAATAATTCTGATGGGGAGTATAAAATAATTAATATACTATATTACGAAAAAAGATGTATAGATATATGTGTGGGTATGTAACAAAGAAAAAGAAAGACTCGCAATTTTTAATCAGTTTGAAAGTAAAAATTTGTTGCTGAGAATGTATCTCTTTGGAAATAGGCAGTATTGGAGGCATCAGCACAGTAGTATTATGCTAATGCATTACAGCTGGAAGATGAACCTTGCTGAAAAATTCAAGAAACTGAATACTGAACAGTTAGTTGCAGAAGGGCAATTATGAGACCTGGTCTGGTTTCATTAACTAAGATGAGTGAGAATAAAATGTAAAACTGAAACATAAATGATGCAAGGCATATTAGATATTAGATTTCTTTTTTTGTTTTAATTATCTAAGTTTTCATTAATAAGAGCTTTGAAATATATGATCTTTTTTTTGATGCTGGCTATTTCAAAGCAATGTATTATATGGGCTTATACTGTATCACATTCTAATAATTCTAATAGCTAACTTTTTTATTACCATGTGCCAGGTATTGTGCTAAACATTTTACATACGTTATCTCACTTATTGCCACGATTTATAAAGTAGGTAACATTATCATCTCCTTTTAAAAGAGGGAGCAACTGGGGCGCCTGGGTGGCGCAGTCGGTTAAGCGTCCGACTTCAGCCAGGTCACGGTCTCACGGTCCGTGAGTTCGAGCCCCGCATCGGGCTCTAGGCTGATGGCTCAGAGCTTGGAGCCTGTTTCCGATTCTGTGTCTCCCTCTCTCTCTGCCCCTCGCCCCTTCATGCTCTGTCTCTCTCTGTCCCCAAAATAAATAAACGTTGAAATAAAAGAGGGAGCAACTGAAGCACAGAGATGTTAAGCAACTTGTCCGAGGTCACATTTTTAGCAAGTAATTGAACCAGACCTGAAACTCTAGTAGTGTGTGGAGACTGTATACTGTATATTTATTCTGCATCTACTGTGCACTTTCTTTATGTACCCGCTATGTTCTTAAGTGTTTTTCATATGCTGTATATCTTCATGAAGGAAAAGTCCATCTTCCCAAATTATTTCGTAATACTAACCAGTCCTTAATATCCTATTCAAAGTGAATGCAAAATATACTGTATCTGTTGGGGTGCAGCTCAAGGATCAACTTATTTATGGATTTTGTTGATTTCATTGACTGCTGTCTCCTTTGTATCCCCTATACCCTGTTCAGATGCCTGTATACACCCATAAGATCCACGGCTCTTATTTACTTACATATCTACTTATCTGCAGGGCCTAGCTTGGTGTTGAAAACACAATAGCTGTTAAAAAATATCTGTGTAATGAATCAATAACTGGGGCTAGCCCTTATCTCTTCTGCATTATTTTTCGACACATAATTTTCCCTGCCAGGCACCAATTTGTCTCCTGCTGGGGGAAAGCAGAATACTGCCTTCTCCACAGTTTGAATTAATGTTTTCCCCGTTTACTAAAGTGGTAAGGAAACATGAGTTACTCTGCTCAAGCAAGGAGCGTTCTTGATAAATATATTAAAAATACTGAATCGACAAGCTTTATGTTGGCCCGCCTCGAAGAGAGGTGGCCCAAATTCGAACACAGTGCGTGTGACAGATGTGGCTCAATATCATTCTTCCCAAAATCTTTATTATTAAGTGAACGGAGCCACAGTTGAAACAGAGAAGGAAACTGTAATGTTTTCACCGCAACATAGACCTGGGAAGAAGAGGAAGTCAAGTGTGGACTAGTGCATTGGCATACTACTACTCTTTCCTTTTTTAATCTACTCATCGGATGCTTAGTGAATAAATGAGAAGCTGAATAAATAATGAGATGGAGAGAGGTGGGAAGCTGCGGGTGGGCTCTGAGATGGCCGTAGAGAACAGAGAACAGGAGATCTTTGGGTGGAACACTAGAATAAAGGAAGGAGAGGGAGAGTGGCAAGCAGGCAGTATGAAAAACATAAGGAAGAGCACCAACCACATGGGGTCGTGGGGGCACCTGGCCTCTTGCGTAAGTGTGAGAAGTTCAGTGGAACAGAAGGTTCTCGGAGTAGAGGAGAGAAGGTGGCGGTGGCCAGACAGTCCCGGTGTGAACATTTTGTGATTTAAAAAATGCAGCAGTAGAGCTGCACTTGAGGCCTCCCTCCGTCATGGCTTCAAGACATGGCCTTATAAAAGTTTTTCTACATTATGGGTGCAAAAATCAAACGCCTAGAAAGGCCTGGTGAGTAAAGCTGAAGGAGTAAGGAGACTGGAAATAAGGCAACAGGAAATAGTGTACTATGTTGTCATGGAGCACATGGACCCAGGATTGTTCAGTGGTGGCAGAACTCTCAACTATCCTAGATAAGCCAGGTACCGGTTTTTTTAATGTGAAATCTCTGATTTTGGAAGTATGGACAACTAATTTAATGTTTTATTAAATATTATACTGGCAAAAACAATGCCTGTTACCACTCTACAACCCCTGATTTAAATTTCCTATTCTATGAAATGAGTTAATAATACTTGCTCTATATTCTTCAAAAGATGATGAGAAAGGTCAAATCACCTTGCAGATAAATACTTGGAAAATTATAATGTGCTATAGCAATGAAAATATCATATTATTATGATGATGATGATGCCACCAATTCTCATTTTCCTAACAAGCCAATTTGTGTCTCGCTTACTCTTCCCCATCTTTATTTTAACCTAAGAGTAATCTACAAGGGAGCATGGCACACCAGGCCACCATAGCCTGGCATCAAAGGAGTGGATCCAACACTGTGGACTGCTGGGTGAAGATTGGTGAGTACCTGGGTCGTCCCACCTGATCCAAGTTAATGGAGTATCAGCTCTTCCTTCAGCAGTAGGGAGAGTATAATAAACACTTTTAAAATATGTCCTGGGGCACCTGGGTGGCTCAGTCAGTTAAGCCTCTGACTTCGGTTCAGGTCATGAGCTCATGGTTCCTGAGTTCGAGCCCTCTTTGCTGTCAGCACAGAGCCCTCTTTGGATCCTGTCCCTCTCTCTCTCTCTCTCTCTCTCTCTCTCTCTCTCTCTCTCTCTCCCCCCTCCCCCACTTGTGCACATGCGTACTCCCTCTCTTCCTCTCTCTCAAAAATAAATAAACATTAAAAAAACAGAAAAATAAAATATGTCCTTCAATTTGATTACAATACCTATATGCAAGCCATTTCGTCTCAGCCTATATAACTCTGGATAATCAAAAATCTAAAAAAAGAAAAGTAAGAGTAGACATTACCCACACATATTGGTATGAGCTATCAAAATATTCTCTATTTTTAGGGGCGCCTGGGTGGCGCAGTTGGTTAAGCGTCCGACTTCAGCCAGGTCAGGATCTCGCGGTCCGTGAGTTCGAGCCCCGCGTCGGGCTCTGGGCTGATGGCTCAGAGCCTGGAGCCTGTTTCCGATTCTGTGTCTCCCTCTCTCTCTGTCCTCCCCCGTTCATGCTCTGTCTCTCTCTGTCCCAAAAATAAATAAACGTTGAAAAAAAAAATTAAAAAAAAAAATTTCTCTATTTTTAAATTATTATTTCTTTTCTACAAAGTAGAGATCCTCATGTACTTACAGAGTTTTTGGCCAAAGTTTTGTTTATCCTTACCCAACTTGTAGGCTAAAAAATAAATAAATAAAAACCAAGCAGGGCTGGTACCAATAAATGCTAAAGACGGATCCTAGAACTAAAGATAACACTCAGATATGGGCAGGGCTCCCCAGTTGAAGTTACAGAGTCACTTTCTTTCATTTTAAGTCTTTAAACAGGATTTATCTCATTTGTCTACGATGATTTGAGTGTGGTCCTGCCAGACGGTGACCTCTCAAATTTTCTGTGCATGTCCTTGTGCTGGTTGAGACGTCTGTACAATTTTCATAGAATATGTTCAGATTCTCTGCGGCATGTGTGCCCTTTTAAGAAACCAAAAATCTCGTAAGCATCCCATAAATTTTACCCTGCTGCTGATTGGAACTTCTTCAGAAGCAGGACCAGAACAACCAGGTCTCCTGTAAGTGTTTCTCTAAAGACTTTATTTTAGCAGCTGTGGTTGAGGCTTCCACTGCAGGCAGCACAGTAAGGTTTAGATTAAAAAACGGGAAATAACCCACTTGAAGTAGAATTCTGAATGTACCTACCAGCAAGAGTGAAATGAATCACATGTTTCCTGTAGGTGACATTTTACTCTATGACTTAAGGAATCTCAGCAGGAAAAGTGTAGGTTTGCCTAGAGAGGAGTGTAAGAAAAATTTACAAAGAAATGAAAAACCTAGAAATGAGGACGGCAGCTTGCCAATTCTATGATTTTTAACTAGGAATGTTCAAAAACTAAGCCTTCTGTATAGATAGTCCAAACAACCTTTTATAGTTTCTGGAAATAGGGCTGCAACTCCATTTCATCCTCTCCAAGATAGTCCTGGATTTCATGATGAATAGAAGCTGGGCACTGAATTTTACATTAGGAATGAGGCTAAAAGCAAATGGAATATTGAGAAGATCAAATCTATGGCATTTGTTATTGGTAGTCTGGGTCATAGTGAGAGAGAATTAGAAGAACTCCATTCCTCTCCATATCAACTCATTTCCCATTTTCTTTGTCTTCCTACTCTTGGGAATCAGTTGGAATCAAAGAAAAATTTGGGACAGAGTGAGAAGAGTCTCAGATGTCGGGGAATGGAAGAAACAGTAACAGCTAGATCTCATCCAAAGATTGGGTCTTATCGAGAAATTGGAAGGGCACCCTGCAATCTCCGGTGGGACTATCCTCAAGAGAGTTGTAAAATCACATTCTGATGGAGCTTTAGGGAATCTGTAAGATCAAATCAGTAAAACATAGTGTCTCAGCCTAAATCTCAAACAAGCTGGTTCCTTCTTGCCTTTTGATGACCCTTCCTCCCATTCCACTCATGGGAGCCACATCTAAAGTTCCATCCCTGCGTTCTGTCACCCACTCGCACCCCTCTCCAGCCAAATCTGCAAGTGGGCGGAATGCGGTGGCAGAACAAACAGGTTTGGGTGTGGTATGGTTCTTGTCAAAGGGTCACAGTCATTTGTTTTCAGCCCTTGTGTTTATATCTCAAAAGGAGGATATACAACATGCTTTGAAAATCTGAAGCCTTACATGTTTTCCCTTTTTACAAACATATCAGTTGGTTGAATTTCTTTTCTTAGTAGATTGTCTTGGCCAGAGGTCCAGGGATTTTTTTTTTTTTTCCAATTTATTTTCAGAGAGAGAGGGCACAAGCTGGGGAGGGGCAGAGAGAGAGAGGGGGAGGGAGGGAGAGAGAGAATCCCAAGTGGGCTCCACACTGTCATTACAGAGCTTGACCCCATGAACTGTGAGATCATGACCTGAGCTGAAACCAAGAGTCCTAAGCTTAACCTACTGAGCTACCCAGACATGGCTTCCCCATCCCCCCGGAACTTCTTAAAGAGGGATACTTGGATATTTCTGAAATCTAGAAGTACCTTAAACGGGGCGCCTGGGTGGCTCAGTTGGTTAACTAACTTTGGCTCAGGTCATGATCTCATGGTTTGTGAGTTCGAGCCACATGTCGGGCTCTGTGCTGACAGCTCAGAGCCTGAGACCTACTTCAGATTCTGTGTCTTCCCCTCTCTCTACCCCTCTCCCGCTCACGCTCTGTGTCTCTCTGTCTCTCAATAATAAATAAACATTAACAAAATTAAAAAAAAATAGAAGTACCTTAAATGTAATAGGCTCTTAACAAATATATGTTGAATAAAGAAGCACATCTTAAAATTTTAAGAGCCTTTTAGATGCTCATTTAGCAGAGTTACAGGTTAAAGATAAGGAAAGAATGATGATATCCCAGGGAAAGGAACTAGGCAGACTTACAGTGTGAGCTTAGTTCTGATTCAGACTGAGATTCATTATATGAGGAGGGCTGACAAGTACTCTATTTTCATTAAAATCATTAGCCCAAGTAAACTGCTGTATTTCCTTTATATTAAATATTTCCATTTATTTGAAAATATTCTGTATAAGGCAATAGTTCTTAAGATTTTGGGGGTTATAAGTTCTTTTTGGGAATCCAAAAAAAGCTGCGGACTATCTCCTGAGACAAAAATGCACATTCAAAAAATTTACTAAAGAAAAAAAAAAAAAACCACAAGAAACTCTGTTCATGAGTACTCTGAAGCTTATTCATGGACAAACCTGTATCCCAGGTTGAAAACTTTTATAAAGGTAAAGCCCTTGAACGGTGACCTTCAGGGTCCAGAAGAGGGCTTTTAAGAAAAAAAAAAAAAAAGTTTTATTTTAAGGTTCAGAACAATAGACTTCTATATAACATAATCACAAATTCCATCCATTCCAAGAGACTGAATAGAAAGAAAGAAGCTCGTGAAGCTGCCCCCTCTCTGTGGAGGTAATGGAATTTTCTTGCACACCCCACAGGGCAGAAGAATTCAAAGGCACTTGTTTAAGCCAGAGGACCTGGGAGACGCAGCAGTATTATGGCCCTACTGCACTGTCCTAATATGCAAGGAAACACACACAGTAGGTTCACTGTGCTCGGACACATGAAACAAAGCAAAGGTATGGGGTCCGTGCCCTGGAAGTCTAACATACAGCTTAAGATATTTCCTAAACAAATTAAAAGAGAAATTACTGTCATTAATCACTCTCTGATTCCTTACAGTGTTTCTTCTTCGGACCTAAGGACCTAAAATTTAAGCTGATTACCAGTCCTTCCCTGAGATGCAAAGGCAGGGGGAGGGGGAAACTTGGAAGAGAAAACAATCCACATCTCAGTTGCCCTTTCTGACCCCACATCTCCCCTCTTCTCAGCAACTGCTTCCTTTCCCTAATAGTCTCCTCCTCTCAATGGCAGGGGGGAAAAAACTGAACTTTCTAACTGAGCCAACTTCAAATTGCCAAACTAGAATCTGGAAGGTTGCATTTTGAAATGCTTTTGTAGCCAAACAGATGTATTTCTAAATTTTACTTCACTCCATTCACTGGCTTCTCCTCCACTATATTTAGGATTCAGTGCTCATTTTCTTATCATTTTCCATTTCATTGCTTTTGTTTCACATTTGAGTAACTATAGGTCAAATGTACTCCAGACTATTCTGTTAAAGACATGTTAAAATCAAGTAGAAACTGTATGATTAAAGACATGAATCATCTGTTTTTTAAAAACAGGAAAGTAAACAAGTGCTTGGTGAAGCCCCACCTGCTTTGCTGCTGTTGTGGTGCCGAGCCTATCATGAGGAAAACAATTCCCCCTTCTCAAGGCTGAACTAAAATTAGGCTCCACCTGCAAGATGTTAATGAAAACTTACACAGCTGCATTCCAGAAACAAGTTACCCAGATTGCTTTTGGAAAGCTCTGTGTAAAAGCAAACTTGTTAGCTCTTTGCCTAATTCCCAAAATGTAGTATTAATTTTAATGGCAATTATTAGCACAATAACCAACTGATAAGTAACCTCAAAATAGATCCAATATTATCAAATAGGAAATATACTGTAATTTTATCACACATCCTGCTGGGTTTAACCCCTTAGTCACAAATGCATACTTCCTGTCTCTTTTGTGGCACTTTTGTGCTCAAACGGAAGACATGAGAAAAAGTGAAGTCACTGGAGTGGTCTGCAAACACTTCCAGTTTGCACGGGGCGCCCCTTATCCGCACGCCGCTTAATGGGAAGAAGGATGGGAAGCACATGCTTCTTTTGCCCGTGATTCATTTTGCAGATTCTCAAGCTTTCTTTGGAAGAGAAGCCTCAGATCGAAACCACATCACATCAGACTCACAGTCACCCTTTTCTTGCAGATTGAGGATACGGTGGCAGCACATACATTCCCATCACGGAAGGTGATCTCCCCGTTTCATTTCCAGGTCAAGTCTTCCTGACTCCGCCTTGTAGGCCAAAGAGCTCAGTTTTGATCTCCATTACTTTTCCAGATCATACTATGGTGCTTACCCTCAGAGAGAGAGATAAGGTTATAGTTTAATTATTTACTAAATTGTGCGTGTCAAAAATTAAAGAAGCTGTCATTTGGGGGATGGAGTGTCTCTGACTTTTAAAAATCCTTGCCTTCAAAGAAAATCCCTCTTCATCATTTACTTTACTTGCAATTTAGTCTTATCAAAGGAGCAGGAAATGCCTACAGTTGTTCTGATTTGAACCATGTTCCTGATGTTGCATGTGTCCTGTAGATTCTTAATATGGTCACAATTATATACCTTCGTAAAGGCTCTTTGGAACAGTTTTTAAAAAGTTGTGTCGAAGTCAAATAGGCTCAATTAGACCTGGAGCAGCAGATTCAGTTTCTGTTAGAGGTTAAATAATGAAGAAAATAGCAATGCTAACAAGTAGGAGGCTGCCTTTCATTACTCTATCTGATTTCATTAGCCTAATTCACACTTATTAATTATTGGTTGGATGAGATCATCAGTGTAAGTATGCCAGCCTCATGATAGTTGCATTTGGGGAATAGTCAGTCTTTTTCAAGACTTCTCCATGGTCCTCAGCTGATCTTCCCATTTCATTTCCATTTCAGACTGCTGCCCTATTCGATAAATGTATCTGAACTGCCTATGAAAGCAACGCTGCCAGAATAAACATTTTGTTTACTACACAGCCCTGCTTACAACTGTCAACAGAGAAATATAAAAGGAGATTTAAGTCTTCATTCCTAGATAGTGAACTCCTGTGTGCTTCTACAATGCAGGTCATTACAGACTGGGCTGCCCCCTGAGATGGAGCAATTCTCGTGCACATTGTAACAAAGGGCCGCGGGTCTGGCAGCGTGGGAGTGGACTGGGCCACTTAGATAAGTTTCATTCACTGTAGGAGCCCAAGGGAACAGTGCATCAAGGCAGCTGCACCGCCTCAGTTCGTGGTGTAACTTTACACTATTTTCCCTTTAAGTCGCTACTAATCCCTTGGGTTTACATGTTTTTGGGGCTGCATCAGAGAAAAGCAGTGTGAAATTGCCTGAAAGCCTCCTTATAAATAAGACTTACGATATAGACCAGCTCTGTTGATGAAAAGACTGAGAGAATGCCCTTGAGGGCCCCAAGAGCCATTTTACAAGGCTCCCACTGTGATTTTTTTGGTCTCTATCTGATTGCTAAAAAGAAATTACTAAGTAGGTTAAAAATCTCACCGGCCCAAAATTCAGTTAGAAATGAAGCCTTAGCATTAACATAAATCCTGTCTACATATTTACTAACCAATATTGCTTGTTTAAATTTCATCTTCTTTTCTAAAAGATATCTTACCCCTTTTGACACACAGGAGAAAGAAAAAAAAAAGCAGGAAATTGGGATCAGAGATTAGAACACTAGCCTAAGTTTCCAAGAACTCTGGATTTGCTTCCTAAAGGAGGTACAAGGCACCAGTATGGGGCATTTACATGCTTCATCTTCTTAGGTGAATTCTTTGAAGTATTATTGTTCCATTTTGAAGATGAGGAAACTGAGGCTAGTAAAGACAAGACCATTCATTTAGCATGGGAGTGTCTTGCTTTAAAATAATCATGCTTTTTCTCGTATTGCCGATCAGAGAAGCTAGAGGAAGTGTCCCTACTAGCAAAGAGGACATGGGGAGCCGATAGAAAAGCCCTCTCCCCTCCTTGTTCCCTTGGGTTCTTCAGTATCACCAGTGGATCTCTCCTGTTTACTCTTATGCTTCTGGAAATTGGTCTGACTTCCCACCCTGCTCCTTTTACGAAAACACTAACTCCTCTTCCTCCTCCCATTTCCTGACACTCTGTCCTGTCCACCCCACCCTGCCTCCCTTTGGTTTTCCTACTCTCTAAATCCTCCTACAAATAGCCATTTGGAAACAATTTCAAGATCCACCTACTTTCCTGTGCATCTGTCTTTTGTAATTTAGAGGTTAGGGACTGTGTGTTTTCTACTTGTCATGTTTATGCCTCATACTCTGTGGGTATCTAATAAATGCTGAATAATAGCAGCTTTAAGACAGTGTAGAACCAGAAACACAGGTTCTCATGTTTAGCATTTCATCACCAGCAAGGAACATTTATTCACTGTCAGCACTATGCTGGGCACTAAAATGAAGTTAATTACTATAGCTGGACTCCTCTTGTTGTACACCTTGGCATTTTACTTTTCTATCTTATTGTCTTGACAAAAGGAAGGAAGAAAGAAAGAAAGAAAGAAAGAGGGAGAGAGGGGGAGGATGGGAGGGGAGGATGGAAGGAAAAGAAGGAAGACAGGAAGGGGGAGTGAGGAAGGGAGAGAGAGAGAAAGAGAAAGAGAGGAAAGGAGGAGAGGAAAGAAAGAAAGAAAGAAAGAAAGAAAGAAAGAAAGAAAGAAAGAAAGAAAGAAAGAAAGAAAGAAATGCCATTGAATCTTATCATTAAAATCCACAGCATCCTAAAGATAGAGGTACTTTTTATTTTTTTAAAGACTATCCTTGATTGCAGTATTGGTTTATGGTAATTGCATGGAGAATACCAGTTTGGGGAAGAATTAAGTTTGCGGCTTAAAGAACTCAGACCCTCACCCAACAGAACAAAATTATACAATATTAAAAAGTATAGAAGCTCCCTGTACAGAAGGAACACTAGAAAACTCATGAATTTAATGACACCAACAGTGCGGATCCAACAAAAAGGTTGCCAGACACATTTGTTGTCTCCATTGTTGATAAGGATGGTTTTTCATCTCAGCACAAGGTAAGCATTGTTTCCACACCAAGGTTTGAAGCCTAGACTTTCAGCCCAAATCGATGGTAGCCACTGGTCCTTGGAACTTTGAATTCTGCCCATGCTGCAGAATGGTTGACCATTCTCCTGGAAAATCGCCTCTACTTGGGCTGAGCTGCTGCTGCCACCAGCTTTAAGACTCCACAGTGCTGACCTCCATCCTTCAGCACTTCAGGACTCAAAACCTCAAGGCAGGCCAGTGCCCATCACTCGAATACTCAGCTGCTGGGGAGTGTGGTCACACACTGGCAACCCCTCATTAATTTGCAACCTGGGTGACTAGAGAAATTAAGGGTCACTGTTCAGACCAACTTACTTCAGGGCAGAGGTACTTTTTTTTTTTTTTTTTTTGTAGAAAGGGGAACGAGGGTGCAAAGTGTGCTGAATGAGAACTCTTTGAGACTCAGCGATGAATCCATATGTAAACGTCAGTTTGCTGTTGCACGTACGTCCCACTTCCCTTTGTGCCTGCACGCAAAGGCAGAGAATAGGCTATCTAAAATTTGTATTTTTCTAAGAAAAACAAAAATACCTCTGTGTTCATGCTGTGTCTAAACAAGCAGAGTAAATTGAGACATTTAAACTTGAGACAATTTAGGCTAAAGATACATTTGCTTGTAACATCAATATAATTGACTCAAAAGGTGTTTTTTTTTTTTTTTTTTTTTGACTTCCCTAAATACTGATCTCAATTCCACTTCTCTGTGGACAGAAGCTACAAATATATAGTAAAAATAAAAAGGCACTTGCAAATTTGGGACTTTAGTTCATGGGCAGACCTATTGTAACATCAATTTTTTTTATTATTGTCCTCAATCATTAATTCAGTTAATATTTATCAAATATTATCTACCACATTCTTAGCTCTGTGCTGTGCAGTGGAGCTCATAGTCTAGTGTAGAGACAGACATGTAAACAAGCAATTAATAAAATATGGTGTGGTATAATGGAAATAAGTCCTACAGGAATGATAAATTCTTCCTGTGTGCTCTGGGAAGGTGACATGTGGGAGATGACATTTCAGCTGTGTCTTAAAGATGAATAGTTGTCCACTGTCAGAGGGTGGGAAATACATCACAGGTAAGGGGAACAGTGAGTGCAAAGATAGAAGTCCACGGAAAAGGATAGTGTAGTGGCCTTATTACATAGAGCATGTGATAAATAGAAGATGATGTTAATTATATTTATTCTACTAGAAAGAATTCTGCATAAAGAATGGGTTGGCAGTGGTTGAGTCTGTAGGTAAGAGTGAATTACATGGTCGTTATTTTAGTCAAGGCATAAGGAAATGAATGAGGGGATTTACTTGGGAAGTGGAAGGGAAGATGAAAAAGATATAATCGAGAGATATTTAGGAGGTAGAAATGAAGGACTTGATGACTAATACAACTGATACAACTAATATGGGAGAGGAAGGTCAAGTTGAACAGTTGTCTCAATGGTGGTGCTCTTATGGAGAAAGGGTGTTAACAGTTCCTCCTCTTCAAATATTTCAGGAATTGTAATGAGTCATTTCCATATGTTAGTTTATTCAAATCTCCCAGTAACAATGGGACATAAATAATAGGGAGTTTTATCATTATTTTTTATGGAACTCAGGAAGGGTGAGACAGTTGTCTAGTATCACAACTGGAACACAGTCGCGTCAGGATTAGAATCGGAGTCTTATAAAAGCCAGTGTATTCTCCACACATTTCTGTAAGTGTAATAATTGTGTAAGTAGCATTAATGAAATTTCCCTGTGAAAACCCTGAAGTTAATTTTGAATCAAAGTAAATCACACAATTGACTAATGAGTGTTATGACAAATTTGAGCCTTTCATTTTGAGTGAAATCATTTCTTTTTTCTAAAACCAAACTATTTTATTTTATTTTTTTTTATTATTTTTTTTAAAGTTTTTTTTTTCAACGTTTATTTTTATTTTTGGGACAGAGAGAGACAGAGCATGAACGGGGGAGGGGCAGAGAGAGAGGGAGACACAGAATCGGAAACAGGCTCCAGGCTCTGAGCCATCAGCCCAGAGCCCGACGCGGGGCTCGAACCCAAGGACCGCGAGATCGTGACCTGGCTGAAGTCGGACGCTTAACCAACTGCGCCACCCAGGCGCCCCTATTTTATTTTTTTTAATTCTTAAAAATTTTTAGATTTTTTTTTTGTTGTTGCTAAACAACAACATACCTGAAAATAAGTTTAAACTCCTATTAACTGGTTTGTAGTAAAAAAAAAAAAAAATTGACATCTCTTAGCTAAGTTTTGTTTTGTTTTTGTTTTTGTTTTTGCTGTAAAGGGATCTGCTATACAGATAAGGCCTAATGCATGGGTAGAATAATAGGTTTTCAAATAGCTAATCACTTGATTTCAACTCATTGGAGATTTGACTTTCAGTATTTCCATATTACTGATTCAAAAGAACTTAGGAAAATATATTATCAAATAAAAATATTTCTATAGTTAGCTGAGCAAAAGTTTCTTTTTTCCTAGCAAGCACAGTGGGCTTTTACTTGTTACATAATAGTTTATTAGATGGAAAAAAATAAGGTGTGCTTTTTCATGCAGTAGCCACTTAATTTTCCCTGATCATTTCTAGTTCTCAGGTTATCTCATTTTAAGTACGGAGGATGCTGTATTTTCCAGTATCTTTTGCTTTTGTGGTGATTGGGAAGGTATTCCTTTGCATGAGCTACTCGCACCTGGCCCGAAATCTGTGAAAGAGAATACGATGAAAAAAAAAATGACATGGCCTCCAGCACTTTCTTCTTTCTTTCTTTTTTATTTTATTTTATTTTTTATTTTTCATATGAAACATTTTCCTGCCAGGATCTTCTATATACAGTTGGAGGATGCTTTTGATATGTAGATCAAGCAAAATGGTAAATACAGAGCCCTCTCTTTTCAAACATTCCCTTATTCTACAATGTGCCTGTAGTGTCACTGTCTTTGATTTCCATGAGGCTTGCCCTTGGGTTTGTATTGTAACTTGGTATCTTTCCATTGTCCCTTACCACAAAAAAAATTCCTTTTTAAGAAACTGAATTCAGAATGTAATCCATCAAGCTTTAGCTCCTCTTTCTCTTTCCTTCTGGAAGATTTAGTGACTAAGTCTTTGCTTTGATTTTCTTTCTCTGACTTTGAGGGGTCTCACTTTCTCTTCTAATTGCTACAATCTGGTAACTCCTTTTGCTTGGAGTAAACAAAAACAGAAACACTTGGTGAGGAGACAAACAGGCTCACAAGCTCACGTGCCTGACTAGCTGATGGATGGCAAGGTCTGGCTCTCAGGAAGAGATCTTTCCATGGCACCATGCAACGTCAGTTTCAGGATGGGCTCTCTGCCAGGCACAGTGGTAAGTGCTTTACATGGATTAGAATCCTCCAACCAACCCTGGGTAGGTAGGCCTTGTTATCATCTCCATTGTTCCTTATTAAGGAACTGAATCTAAAGGAGATGAAATATCTTTCTCAAGGTCATTCAACTAGCAAGTGGTAGAACTGGTTGGTAAACCCAAGTTTTTCTCACTTCAGTGCCTGAATTTAAATGACTAATTTATGTATTTTTTCATCTGAAAGCCTCTTAATGCCACTGTAAAGGGGTTCTCTGAACTGGAGGAGTAGATTGTCATTATGTTATTTCTTGAGTTCTAATATTCCAGAGAGTATATTTTCTTGATGCCTGTGGACTTGTTAACAATCTTCTAAAAATAGGGAAAATGGAAAAGTTGCCAAGGTCACCCATTAAAAGAAAAAGGAAAGCAGAAAAGAAAATATATAAATCTATATATTTTATTGCAATAAATGAAAAATTAAAACGTGAGCCAGGGGTTAAGCATTAATGTTGGCTCTGATTCTCTAGTGGCCTGTCTTATTTAGTTTCCTACAATAGTGAACAGTATACAGAAATGATCACTGGATGTGTTGTTTATTTATGTGTTAGTTTGAGTGGCACACTGTTTTGTAAACTACAATAGTATTTTGAATACAAATGGAGTATCTTGAAATAACAGCAATAGAAATCCTATGAGCTATGCATTATATATACATGATTTTATTTATTTATTTATTTATTTATTTATTTATTTATTTATTTATTTATGAGAGGTAAATGCTCCCTGAATTTTTAAAAATAAAACAACGTTAAATTTTAAAATTTCCATATTAAAGACACAAAACATATTTTAAAATGTGATTTTATTTTATCCAAATTGTGTTCAAATGTTAAATTTTGACGTATTGCCAGGGCTCTAATACTTTATAATAATCATTTACCATAGGTTATTTTTTAAAAAGTCAGTATGATGATTTGGTGATCTTAATTAATTCATCCACAATTCACTCATCTACAATCATTGACAATCAGGAAGTTTCAATTTGAGCATTGTACAATATATGTTTATTATGAGAAAGCACTGGGGTTATGCTCTTTCGGAAAAATAACAACAAACATACACTTAAACAAATGTATTACACTTAAATTTAAATGAATTAAATACATTAAATAAAAAATAAGTAATGAATAATTATTTCTGTTTCCCAGGAGCTCACTTTCTAGTACCAAACGTATCTAGTTGCACTCCATAAAGATTATATAAAGGACTTATTCGTAAATGTGCATAATTCTGCTGCCAGAGTATAGGAGAGTGAGAGAGTAATTCTGACTAGAGGAATACAGATTTCCTGGAAGAGAAGGGATTTTCCTGGTCTTCCAAAATGGATAGGATTTTGAGAGGTAAGTATGACTCTGAAGACAAATATTGGTTACTTTAAGATCAAGTAGAATTCTTGTGTTTAAGCATGTTTTGTCTCATTGAACAACAAAACAGATAAATTTCTTGAAAAAGATAGGTATTTGTGTCTTGAAATGACATTTTAAATGGTGGATATCTTTTGTGTAAATGCCAGAAATAAGATATTTATTTTTTCTTTCTCATTATGTGAAATAAATAAGGGTAAAAGCTGGAAAATTATAAAAGTCACTTGATTAAATGAGGCAAGCAAATAAATGCTTTCTAAAGGTCTCAACTCAGTGTGCTCTTTCCCTGAGGCTAGTTGGAACTAATCCACAGTCACAATTGCTCCATCATATGGGTGGCCAGTCAATGTGGTGCCAGTAATAAAATGTGTAATCAACTTTCACATGTTTTTAGACATTCCCAAATCGCTTTGATCATGACTAACAAGAAAACTGCCATTTCAGTTAATAATCTATAAATTCTCAGGGGGAGGTTTGGTCCACTACCCCGCAGAATATTTCACATTTTATTTTAAAAATGCAGAATAACACAATCTAGAAATAGATTTATCCTTAAAACATTAGTCAATTTTCCATTACGTAATCTTCGTTAATGTCAACATTTTAAATTGCCATTTCTCATAAGCCCAGGGACCTTGATGATTGAGATTAAGCTGCTTCTGAAAACATATGTGCTTTAGATCGCATTTCCTCTAAGTCAAACGAAAGCTATCTGTCTGTGATAGTTTCAAGCCTGCTTTCAGCAGTGCGACCTGTGACATCATTGCCCTACTTCGTATAATTGAATTTTGTTTAATCCAAGGAAATAGAGTTATTGTGGCAAAGAAGATACCAGAGTAAATTTCTCTAAGCCAAGTGCCTTTTTAAGCTGGTGAAGATGTTCTAAAATATATATCAGCTCCATGTCACAGGTCCCAGTTAACATGAATAGTTAGAGGTGTACCAATCGCAGCATCCATCCAAGAAAGCAACATGTAAGAGCTTGTTGAAAGCAGAAGATGATTTAGAGAGGGAAATTTCAGAGATGACAGCTGTTTAAATCTAATCAAAATTTCTTTTCTGCACCAGGAGACGTTTAGTCTTCCACTGGCTCTAATATGTATCTTAGAAATCCGTAAGATTTTAGAAGGCTGTTGAAGCAACACTTGAGAGCCCAATTCAAGGATAAGACCTGGTGACATCACTGATACCGGATTCATACAGAGAAGGAATAGGTATGGAAGGCTGTTTGTCTGGGACACATCTGAAACAAGAATCTTAACAATGGTAAATCTAAAAGCTGGGTCTTCTAATCTCACGGTATCATGTGATTTTTCTTTCTTACACTCACTGTTAAAACTTCCCATCCCGAAGTAACAGCATGTTCACACACAAACACCCCATAGACAACTGAAACCATTAATATTTGCATAGGCCTTGTGACTCAAAGTGTGGGCTCTAGACCCAGATCACCTGGGAGCTTGTAAGAAATGCAGAATCTGGAGCCCCACCCCAGATGGACTGACTCGAGATCTGCATTTTAACACGGTATCTGGATTATTCTCACGCATGTGAAGCCTGAGAAGCACTGACTTAAAAAGCAAGTTTTCGAAGTTGCACGGCCCTCTCATCCTTAAAACCCATGTATGTTCAATTTCAAACCACTACGTATTTCCCCATTATTTAAGGCAGTACAGTTTAGTGAGTGGTTAAGAACAAGTGTTTCCAGAAATTCCCTGTCCAAATGGCCTGAAGCCCACTTCCAGGGCCAATTTGGGCCTCTTCCCTGGGTCAGTCCTCCTAAGGGTGTAGCTGTCTGGAGTGGGGGCAGGCCAGAGATGGAGGCTGGACACACGCTGGGTAGGCCCCTGCCGTACAGAACGGAGCAGGGGGAGGGAAGGAAATAGGGTTGGTCCCAAGTTCAGGCTTCCATGTGTACCCTAGCCCAGGCCTTGCGTGTGTTAGCGAGTATGGTAATTATTAAAAATCTGGGGCGCCTGGGTGGCGCAGTCGGTTAAGCGTCCGACTTCAGCCAGGTCACGATCTCACGGTCCGTGAGTTCGAGCCCCGCGTCAGGCTCTGGGCTGATGGCTCGGGGCCTGGAGCCTGTTTCCCATTCTGTGTCTCCCTCTCTCTCTGCCCCTCCCCCGTTCATGCTCTGTCTCTCTCTGTCCCAAAAATAAATAAACGTTGAAAAAAAAATTAAAAAAAAAAAATTAAACCTAGGGGCGCCTGGGTGGCGCAGTCGGCTAAGCGGCCGACTTCAGCCAGGTCATGATCTCGCGGTCCGTGAGTTCGAGCCCCGCGTCAGGCTCTGGGCTGATGGCTCAGAGCCTGGAGCCTGTTTCCGATTCTGTGTCTCCCTCTCTCTCTGCCCCTCCCCCGTTCATGCTCTGTCTCTCTCTGTCCCAAAAATAAATAAAAACGTTGAAAAAAAAATTAAAAAAAAAAAAAAATCTATCTGTGGCTGTAAGTTGACAATTTTGTGAAATAGAGAATCTAGTCTTGGAAAAAAAAAATGCTTGCAATTTCTTCCACCCCTCCTTCTACTGCTGTGGTTGGCAGGATAACAGGTACCAGTCCTGATGCCACGCCCTTCTTTTTCATCTAGTTTCTCTGCTTCCATTCACACTATTTCTAGTGTGGCACCGCAGAGAGGGACGTTTCCTTAGAGACTCACACATACACTCGGGCTTCCAGGCTCTGTGCCAGAGGAGTCTGACAGTGACACAGAGGGCAGTGTACTTTCCTAGATATACAGGCACAGCTCTCACTGCCGTCAGTGGGAGTTCTATGGTCAGCTTGAGAGCCGAGTACAGTCTGGAATTAAAAATTTGTCCTCAAGGTAAGGCAGAAAAAGTGGCTGGTTACAGAAGAGCCATACTCCACAATTAAATAGCAAATGCCCCAAGATGGAGAGAAGAATACCTCTAAGGTCCAGAAGGAGAAGCAGGTGAAAGTAAGTTGAATTACAGCCAATCATCAAAGGAATTTTGAAAATTCCTTGAAAGAAATTATGTAGTAAACTACCTGTTTATTAAGAGGTCTTTAAAATTAACCATTTCACCTACTTAGAAGATTCTAGAAAGAAAGATTCTGTGAACACTACACAATATCCTTATATGCTATTTTCTTTATCTGGCACCCTTAATTCCACCCCTCTTCCAGGTCTCGGTTTAAAAGGAAGCCTTCCTAGATTAGCTCAGGTGCCCTCTTGTAAGTGTGCTCAGAGCATCCTGCATTTCTTCTTCATAGCATCCATCCGGTCCAATTAAATATTTGGGTAATCATGTGGTTTATGTGCGTCTCTCCAAGTAGACTGTAAGCTTTCTGAAGACAAGGGCTGTGTCTGTATAATTATGTGCCTGAAACATACTGGCCACTCAATAAATACTTGTTCAATGAGTTTACATTTGGTAGCCTGAATATAAACTCCAAAAAGTTTATACTGAAACACATCTGCCAAAATTTACAGACACCTACTGGATCCTCACCCGGACCTATTTCCTGTTCAGACACGATTAAGGGGATTGTTTATCTGTTTTCCTAAACCACAGCAGACTCAAGTAGTAAAGTAGAAAGAAAAAGAAGGGAGGAGAACAAAGAGGGCATGAAAAAAGCCAACTGGACTGACAGCTTCACAGAGCTAGAGGACAGAACACTTACCCATAAAAGAACTAAAAGAACTAAAAGAACAGAACAGCACCAACAAGAATATAACCACGTGGAGCCTCTATCAAGGGCAAGATATTGCAGAGGGTACCTTTGTAAAATTTCAGAATCCTACAATTACTGTTGATAATTAATGCATCTCCATTAAAAAATACAGGGCAAGAGGCACCTGGATGGCTCAGTCGGTTAAGCATCTGACTTCAGCTTAGGTCATGATATCATGATTCTGAGTTCGAACCCGCATTGGGCTATCTGCTGTCAGCTCAGAGCCCAGAGCCCCCTTCAGAGCCTCTGCACCGCCCCCACCCCTCCCCCAACCTCTCAAAAATAAACATTTTTTTTTAAATACAGGAAAATTTGTATTTCATATATGCCGCTTAAGAAGGCAGGAAAATAAATATTTTGGAAAGATTTTTACAAATCAATTATCTGAAAGCAAATTTGTAGAGGCACCTGGATAGCTCAGTCAGTTAAGTGTCTGATTCTTGATTTTGGCTCACGTCATGATCTCATGGTTCGTGGGTTTGAGCCTTGCATCAGGCTCTGCAATGACGGCACGGAGCCCGCTTGGGATTTCCTGTCTCCCTCTCTCTGCTCCTCCCCTGCTCATGCTCTCTCTCTCTCTCTCTCTCTCTCTCAAAATAAATAAACAAAAATGAAAAAAAAAAGTAAAAGCAAGTTTGTAACATACTGAATATATAGATAGTATCCATTATAATACATTTTAACATTTATAAAGCACTTTTCTATATTTTGTCTCATTTGATTTTCATAAAATACAGGAGGGGGTAAACTGCAATTGTCAGAAAAATTTGCTTATGTGGAACATCATACTTCAGGGTAAGGCTGATGAGTCAGGTGCTACTATAATTTTCTCACCAAATACTATAAGGAGTATTTAGATGTAGATTTTTTTCAAAGAATTGTTCAAAAGAGATTTCATTATGATTTCAAAAAGTTTTTAAAATCCAACTTTTTTTTCCCAATAATGATTTACTGAGAGTTAGACAGTATATTTAAATTAAGTCACCTAAATCTTACAACGGAGGTGCATAAATAATATAGACGAGATCTTATACATATGCAGTAGATGCAAATTTTATTATTTATAATATTTTTAAAGTAGATGTGTTCTGGACATTAACTTATTATTTTACATTCATTATGCCCCTGTATGTTGGCAGTGCTCTTTGTAGAATGCTGAATTTTACAGAAACCATACACACTCACACGCACTGTCCAAATCACACTTACTTTAAAGCATACTAGGAATGCAAAAATGCACTTTAAATTTCCAAATGTTGCCAGTACTCAGCATTGCGTTTAATTTTTTCCTTGAAATAAAGAATAATGGCAACCATGTAAAAAGTACAAAGTATGTCAGAGATGATAAGGAGAACTTGTTGACAGACAAAAGACAGTCCCAGGAAAGTTGTTCTGTCAATAGCAGCTGTTACATAGCAATATAAAACCGTCTTTATATAAAGTGTTCACTTTATGGTTCCTTCTACAGGAGATCAAAAATTAAATATATGCAGGAACATAATTAGAGAATTAATGGCCAAAGACAGTGCACAAAGGGAGAGATTTCCAGGAAAAAAATGTGTTATAAGCAGTTTTTTAATGACCCTGCTTTAAAAACAAACCTGAATTATAACAACAATTGTTCTCTTGTTGTGTAGGAAAGGTCATATTAAATAATTCCTCTCTGATTTTATGCACCCAACAGCATCCACCCAAGCAGGGACAGGTTTTGCCTCTTTGATTTGCCAGTGCAGCGATTATAGCACAACCCTTTCTTTTGATAGTTATACAGTTAATCAAGGACAAAAAATATCCAATCACTTATTTTTGCTGTTATACAGAAGCACGTAGGTATCTTTCATTTTGATTTCTGTGTGTGCACTGTTGTTACATACAACAGATATAGCTGCTTTCTAGCTCTTTCATTCTGGTCTTCAGACTTCTTTTTCGAAATCTCACCTAGTCAACATTTTGTTGTTGTTGTTGTTGTTGTCGTCAAGGATACAGTACATACATGCTAAAAGCAAAGACTTGCTTTCTGCCACAATTAGAGGAGCGTTCAAATCCAATCCCTAGCATCAGGTCTGTTTAGCAAGATATTGTAGGGTGGTTGACCAGAAGGCCAATAGTTAGAGACAATTCTCGTGGCTTAGTCTGAACCAAGAATGGGATTCCGGGCCTCTGGGATTAAGCATGGTGAAGCGTTCCATGAGCTTCCAAACATTCTCTCTGGTAACAAGTAGTGAACTGCTTGAACTCCAACTGGGTTGTCGTATGTTTTATTCATGGCCCATCATAGGAGCCGCCAAACAGATTATCATGTTTACATCAGGCCTCCTTGGAGAGGGAAATTCTTTAATAGTTGAACTAGCAGGGTCAGTCAGTACAGAGATGCCTGTGGGCGACCAAATAATAAATAAATAAATAAAATAAGAGAAGAAGAAATGAAATCAAACGTTGAGAGTTTAACGATGTCCTTCAGCAGTCGCCAATCGATACACTTTTTATCTCTTGCTGAAAAGGTTATATTAAGGTTCCGTCGTTTTAGTAGTTTTGCTCATTTGCTTATTTAGTTATTTGCTTACTTATTACAGGAGTGAGGAGATGCAGGGGGCATGGAAAAGTGCAGAGTCCACAGAAACCCCTTCATTGGAGTGGACAAACCGTTACCATGTCTATTTATGGTGTTGCATCTTTTTTAGCAATTCGGCCTTTTTCAGTAAGATAAGTGCCAAGTGGAGTTGTCCTATTGTTTCTGCTGGAAGTAAATGCACTTTAGCAGATGTTGTGACATGAAGTAGCATTTCCTTTTCTTGAGAGTCTGATTTCAAAATTGACTTACAAAGACACATTACATTTTGGCAGGGCAGTAGCTTTCCTAGGTTGTGCTTGCTTCTTGGTTTAGGGATTTCCTACAACCTTGCCGTATTTAGCCCGGCCATTCAGCTTTAGGCAGGAAACTTGTTTTCTGACTAGAAAAAAACCATGAGCTAACAGGTGAGGTCATTATTCACGGGAATTCTTTCCTTTTAGTTCGGCTGACTTTATGATGTGTCATAACGAGAGTTACACTGAGCGCTCAGAGTATCACAGGGTATCCTGGCGGGGGTTCTTGACGTAAACTAGAACCTCTGTGGGTTCATAAGACAATTAGTCAGTCGTGGTATCCTAGAAATGGAAGGCACTTTAAATATCTCCATGTAGAGGAATACCTGTACGGTTGTTAATATCGGGGGTTTCTAGATATGATATCTCATTCAGAGGTTTACAATTTATAACATCCGGAAGTTCCTGTACAGAGACAATATATTTACTTAACATGTTTTTCAAAAGGAATATCAGCCTCCATTTCATAGACTGAGACTCATGGGGATGGAAGACAACCCAGTACCAACTCTGGCTACTTGTTTTGGTGACAAACATATTTGTATAAAAAATGACGTTTTAAATTTGGAGTTGGGATTAGTAATGCCTTCATGAGAATTTATTGCCTACATTACTGAATAAGAAATGAAGGGCATCTCAGCTTGGATATTAATTTACTTAAAGAGAATGGTCAAAAAGGATCAAATGTTTTATAATATGCCTAGAAAGCACGTAAGACATACATTTCTAAAGGAAAATGCTACTTAAATATTAAGATAATTTCTCTGTGATTTCCAGATGCTTATCCCTATAATGCACCTTTGAATGTCCTCTATCTGGAATGGTCTTCATGAACTATGTTTACTTGGCTAACTCTAGTAATTCTTAAAGATTCAGTTTACTCATCTATCTCTGAAGATTTATTTTACAATTTCACACAATGTTCATTATGAATCACTTTCTTCTCTGTGTCATCACTGTGCCTTGATCAGCTCTTTCTTATTGTCTGAGCCACACAGTATTTATCTTAATTATTTATTGACATTCCTCCCCTCTCTGACTGTGATATCCTTATGGGAGGGACAATGTCAGGTTCATTTTTTATTGTATTTTCACATCAACTTCAGTACCTGGCACAACATAGTGACTCAATAAATACATATAAAATAAATGAGTATGGCCTGAACACCACATATATCAAATCAGTTTTAGACTAAAGTTCTACCCAGATAAATACAATAAACAAATTAAATGAGATGAGGCAAAGATAAAATATTTATGAATACCTTAGGACTATAGAGGGACAGAGAGAAGGAAATGATAAGTTGATACTCCCATTCATAGACTAGAATAAAAGTAGTTTCTTAAATTGTCTCAATTATTTGTGCCCTCAGAAAGCTTGTCAGAGTCTGGAGGCTTAGTGTATGTTCTTTTTCAATCATTCTCTAGTAAGCGAGGCAATCACTGAGAAATTTCTTGAATCTATGCCTGGTTAGGGAAGCTCTTGAGAATTGAAAGAATTTGATTCACAAAAAGGTTTGGTACCATTCACAGAATGCATATTCTAATCACTACATGCTGGGTTTTTTTGTTTTTCCTTTTTTTTAAGGCACTGATTATTTCAGAAGGAAGCACATCAACATGACTATAGTGAAACCGGAGGGGAATTATAGGTTTTTCTGCTTGAAAATTTGTTATTGCTTTTATGAAAGGAATTCACATAGACATGCAGATCTTAATATATCCTTGAATTATGAGAAGATAAGCAAATATTTTTATTTTAAATCCAGGATACAGTTTACCTTATGGTATTATATATGTTAGAAATCTGAGATAACTGTGAAGATGTGAAGAATACTTTCATTTGTTCACTTGATAAACATTTCTTTGAGTATTAGTTATAAGGCATTATGTTGAGCCCTGGAAAGATTTCCTAGATATGGATAATTTAGAAGTACAAATTAAAAACAGAATGGTAAGTAAAAAGAAAAAAAAATCCTCTTTATATTTTCCTCTGACAATTGAGATATTTTATAATCTGCAGTCATGCTTTAGGGTAGCAGGATATACAGTTCACCAATGACTCTTCTAGCTGTGTGAACATATGATTACCCAAAATCAAAACCATATTAATATTTAAGTTTAAATATTTTATTTTCAACTTTTATCTACCAAATTTATTTGCCATACTTGAAAAAAAATCTATAAATCAGTTATAGGAAGTACGATGAGAATAAAGAACCAATTCTTAAAGAACATATTCTCTTCTGTTTTCACATTTCTAAACTTGACTTTAACAATTAATATGGCTAGCAAATGTCTGGACCCTACAAATGGAACATTTAACAGCAAGACCAAATGGCCAAATGCTCACCACCTGCCCATGCCCTCTTGCAATCAATCAGGCCTAACTTAACAAAACAACCAAAATACAGTGATTAACTAAAAGAATTAGACCAGTGTACTCCTACCAAATGACTTGGAGGTGATTTTGCCCCCAGTACTTGGAGAACATTTGAGCAGACTGCATTCCTTCTTTTTCCTCCTCTATTCTGTCACGATGACACTTATCTGGGAGGTATTCAAGATTATGTACAGATGATGAGAAGACATACAGTGGGCAGTAAGAGTGAGTTAAGGAGGCACAATCCTGTTATTTTCAAACCACTTTACCAGAATATGGTGAATAACTAGGGTGATCATATAATTTATTATTGAAACTTGGTGCTTTTCAAGTGAAAGGGGTGCTATTTTTAATTATGACAGACAATTGGTGTAAATTGGGACCATCCCAGGCAAAGTGG
Source organism: Puma concolor (assembly GCF_028749965.1). Classification (NCBI taxonomy): domain Eukaryota; kingdom Metazoa; phylum Chordata; class Mammalia; order Carnivora; family Felidae; genus Puma; species Puma concolor. Next base: position 68,826,400 of record NC_141674.1, on the reverse strand, counting down.
GATGTATGACCAGACTATGAATAATTAGCCATAACTAGACAATGTAAAATTAGTTAAGACAAATTGGCGAAGTTAGCTGTAGATAGTCTGTGTAAGGTAAGGCTTTTCTCTTTCTTTCTTTCTTTTCTTTTCTTTTCTTTTCTTTTTTTTTTTTTTTTTGAAAGCATGAGGGAGTATGGGGGAGAAGCAGAGAAGGAAGGAGAGAGCGAATCCCAAGCAGGCTTCATGCTGTCAGTGCAGAGCCCAATGCAGGGCTCGATCTCACAAACCATGAGATCATTACGTGAGCTGAAATCAAGAGCTGGAGGCTTCACCGACTGAGCCATCCTTGTGCCCCTAAGTAAGGCTTTTTAAAGTTTGGTCCACAGGATTCTTGATCTTGGCTCAGGTCATGATCTCGTGGTTCGTGGGGTTGAGCCCCGCGTGCAGCCCTGTGCTCACAGCGCAGAACCTGCTTGGGATTCTGTGTGTGTGTGTGTGTGTGTGTGTGTGTGTGTCTCTCTCTCAAAATAAACAAATAAAACATTTAAAGTTTGGACCACATGATTGATTAGCTAGTCTTTGAAATTCATGTCACTGACTTAAAACATCTTTCTGCTCTGTATCTTCTCTGGTTTATTTTTATTTATTTTTTTAAAAATCTTTTTTTAATGTTTATTTATTTCTGAGACAGAGCACGAGTGGGGGAGGGGCAGAGAGAGAGAGGGAGACACAGAATCAGAAGCAGGCTCCAGGCTCTGAGCTGTCAGCACAGAGCCCAACGCGGGGCTCAAACTCACAAACTGTGAGATCATGGCCTGAGCTGAAGTCGGTTGCTCAACCGACTGAGCCACCCAGGTGCCCCGTTCTCTGGTTTAAATGACATGTATTTACATACTTTTATCCAAGGACTAGTTTGGGATTTTCACTTTTATTTTTCTAAAAACTTTCATCATCGAAAACTCTTATAGTAATACAATTTCCTGGTCAACCAAAAACTCGTAATGATTAATAAGCAAGATGTATAAAGCTTGAAGGCAAAGGAAGACACTATTTGACTGGGAGTCAAGGAACCTGGAATATTGTTTTGACTCTGAAACTAGTACCAAGTAGAACTTACCCTCACTCTGCCTTAATTTTCTCACTGCTACAAAGGTGATAGCATTACTTATTAATTTCCTAGGGAGGGCTTATGGAAATTACTTCAAACACCTCAAAGGTTTCAGTTTAAATACTTTATTTTCCAAGACCTTTGTAACAATAAAGAAGGCAAAAGAGGAGTAAAGAGTTAGAATACAGAATTAAATGTGGTGTTTAAGACAGTACAGAGAAATATATTTGAATAAAGTGGAAGAAAAGCGGCTCTTTCTGACTGGAAAACTTTCAGCCCTTGATGATTTGCTAACACTTTCAGAAAGCCTTCCCAGAATCCTGTAACTTCCCCCTGAACTCCCTTCTGATGCTTAATTGTTATTGTTTATTTGTGTTCCCAGATAGACTGTATATCTTGCAAGACCCAACTTGTTTTATCCATCATTAAATAACAGTGTATGAAATGGATACTCAATAACATTTTTTAACCAAATGTGTTAATGTTGATGACAAACAGACAGAATAAGACATCTCTGTTTGAATATTAATACTCTCTTTTAGGTTTCCGCCAGGTTCTCTTTTCCTTTGAATTTTATATTCAACTTTTTTCAAAGATCCCCTTTCCACTAAACCTCGAAAAGGAAGCCTATAAAACCTACTAAAAGTTCTATAAAGTTTCACCATAAGGTACCTCTCCACTGCGACACAGGAAGAGCTGGTTTGGAAATTGGATGTGAATATGGTTTGGTGCAAATTATCTATTTGCTTTCGGAGGTGTTAGCTCAGTTGGTGAGAGGACAGCACTAATAAGGTAAGGGTGCAGGTTTTATTAGCTTTAGACAGAAAAAAACTGCCCCCGAGTCACAGATTGTACCTCCAAGCTCAGTGGGTTCTTCTGGGTCACAAAGAGAGTGCAGATTACTCAGTACAACCTATTAACAGTTCTGAAAACAAGCAGCTGATGGCAGATCTTATATACAAAAGATAGCACATTCTTACTTTGCAGAGTGCTAAAAAACATTGACTCCATCAAACAAGTGTCAATTTAAGAAGTGTCCTTTTGTCATCTGTACCCCTTTAGACTGCAATACTAAAATGGGCATACTTGGTGAAGGAATCTTTAAACCCAAATTCTGAGAATTCTTCCAATTCATGATTGGGCTCTCTGCTTGGGTGGAAGAAAATATGGCCATGTGATATTGGTAAAATCTTGTCAAAATGGTAAAAATCAATCTGAAAATCATTTGTAGTGATCGCATTAGGCATTTGTGGGGTGACAGATTCTGCAAATATTTGTATATTGAAATAATGGTCTTCTTTGCAAAAATGTGCTTTCCCACCCACAAAAGCACATTTTCATTGTATGTAGAGCTCTGTTTTTCTAATAAACATTGATTCATGGCTCACTACCTAAATGAATGCCAGAAAAAGGAAGTAACTTTGAATTTTTTTTGTGATACATTCTGTTAAATTCAGTTGCAGGAACTCCTATTCAAGTGTGGTAAACCAGTTAGATGCTCTTAAAGGAAATGTGATGAAGAACGTAACAGTGACATGTAACAACCATCTATCAGTCATTCAGCAATAAGAAATTATACCCATTAAGACCTGTTCCGGGGCGCCTGGGTGGCGCAGTCAGTTAAGCGTCCGACTTCAGCCAGGTCACGATCTCGCGGTCCGTGAGTTGGGCTGATGGGTCGGAGCCTGGAGCCTGTTTCCGATTCTGTGTCTCCCTCTCTCTCTGCCCCTCCCCCTTTCATGCTCTGTCTCTCTCTGTCCCAAAAATAAATAAACGTTGAAAAAAAATTTTTTTTAAAATAAAAAAAGACCTGTTCCACATACGGCAATGTTCTAGGGTCATAGATGCTGCCCATTCTGTGGTCAATCCACTTTTTAATATCTATGTTGGGTTTTTTGTTTTTTGTTTTTTGTTTCAGATGTGTATATATACCTACATATATATGTTTGTATGTATATATATATATATATATATGTTTATATGTGTGTGTGTGTGTGTGTGTGTGTGTGTATATATATATATATATATATATATATTTTTTTTTTTTTTTTTTTTTAAGAGAGAATGCGAGCGGGATAGGGGCAGAAAGAGAGGGAGACAGAAGATCCAAAGTGGGCTTCTTGCAGACAGCAGCAAGCCTGATGTGGGGCTCCAACTCACCACCAGGAGATCACGACCTGAGCTGGAGTCAAAGTTGGACACTCAACTGACTGAGCCACTCAGGTGCCCCTGTAGTCAATCCATATTCATTCATTCATTCATTCATTCATTCGTTCATTTAATGTTTATTTGTTTTTGAGAGAGAGACAGAGTGTGAGTGGGGGAGGGGCAGAGAGAGAGGGAGACACAAAATCCAAAGCAGGCTCCAGGTCCTGCACTGTCAGCACAGAACCCGATGCGGGGCTGGAACTCATGTGAGATCATGACCTGAACCAAAGTCGGACACTTAACCGACTGACCCACCCAGATGCCCTGGTCAATCCATTTTTAAAATGAGTATGTTCTCGAGGAGAGTTGATGAAAGGAACCAATTGTTTTGACTGGGTTCTCAGGTAGGAAGAGAATCCAGATTTTGGAAGTGAAAGACCTAGACAGGAAAAAAACTTTATACTAAACTCTTCTACAAGATAGTTCCCTTCTGGTTCAGGGTTTACTTCTTTCATTCCCATTGCATGTACTTTTGGGGAAACAAATATCCATCATTGTCTTCTCAAAATTGTAACCAATAACCATTCAATAAAGCAAATTTCATATTAGAAGCAAGCATTTAAAAATAGACAATGTGTAACTAATGTAACATTGTGTGTCAACTATACTTGGAAAACCCAACCAACATTTACATACACAAATAAATAATGATACAATTAAACATTAATGTACTATATAATATGTGTTAAAACTATATGGCAGTGAACCTATCAAGAACATTCTCCTAGGTACAGATAAGCCTGTTGACTTGCCATTCTTTCTATGTTTACACTTTACAAGTAAAAATATCTCATCCTCCTAACAGTGAAATAAAGACACACATGCATGAAGTATGCACACACACACACACACACACACACACATTTTTCTCACAATTAACTGCTCTTCCTGGCAAGAGAATTGAGATTTGGGTACCTAGGGGCTTAGTAGGAAGAGAGCAGGACTGCTTCTTTTCTTAGGATATTTTAACCATGAGGGAATTCTTTTAGCAGACCAGATTTACCAGATCTCAAGTTGTGTTGTAAAACAGAAGTTGCTGTATCACTGGTTCATATCACAGTCTTGAAGAGCGGCTTTCCCTGATAGAAACTACGTGGCTCTCTGAACATTTTAAAATTACACAGGGTACATGGCAGAATGTATCAGAAATGCTGCTCTTCAGGACCTGTTGCTGAGGAAGGTTCAGAGATGAAGATACCTGTGCTTTCCCAGAAAATGTTGTGGTGGATAGTACAGTGAAATAACATTAGCCAATTTTGGCCAAAAGCCAGGCATCTGGCATACAGAATCTAATCCTAGAAACAGTATTTAGAGGTACAGTTATGGTTGTTGTAAAGGTGAGATTCAGGAACATCCACTCTCTTGCCAAGAGCCCAGAGCTAGTTAGAGATAGACAGGGATTGGAATCTTGGTCCATTCAAACTCAGAAAGTGAGCCAGACAGGTCTTGGTTTGAAATCTCCTGCTACCACTCACTAGCTGTGTAAACTTGGGCAGATTTCTTAACTTTATTGAGGCTAGTCTCCATTTGCACATCTTTAAAATGGAGAGAAGGCCTACATTGCAGGACAGTCCAAAGGTTAAATATTTGACACAGGCAGTGCTAAAGGGCTAAGCATAGAGTGTCTTCCCTCTGTGGACCTGCCTTGAATAAGCAGTCGGTCAAGGCCCTGAGCTACTTGCTACTGGAGACACGTTATCCATAAGACTCTCTCCTCCCACAAAGTGTTGGAGATGTGGTGAGAGAGCGAAGACAATAACATATTATAGGATGTGTTTAGACATTTACCCCAATATGTGAAACAGATAAAAAGAGGACACTCTGTTTTGAAAGGGTGTAGGTGTGTGTAAGGACACACACATCCTCCCACTCAGTCTTTCCCAGCTGCCTTCGGCAGTCCTGGACCATCCTCCTCTGAACCTCCTTTGAACCCTGGGGGGAGGATGATCTCTGGGGGACTTTCAAACACAAAATCCCGGCTTCTATTGTAGGTACACAAATATCTGTAACAAAAGGCATGAATATGATAACAACCATAGCTTCTATGTCCATTCAGCCAGAGACTGAGATCACACAGTTGCTCATTTCATGGAAAAGGGCAGAAGAGGGTCAATGATGGTATCAGAGAGAAGGTGGCTTTCACAGGAATGGGTAGGATTTTAAGAGGCTGAGATCACCATTGAAGAGGAAGGAGAGGAATGAAATGCATTTTAATAGAAACATATCCGGAAGAAAGGCAAACCGTGAAAAGAAAGAAAAAGAAAGGAAAAAGTACAAAGCATCTTTGAGGCATGGAGTAAGCTGACTCAACTGGAACTTTGAGTACAAATGTGTAGGAAGTGGAAGAGATGGGTCTGGAAACCGGAGGCAATAAAACATTGTGTTAAGACATGGGTCTTGAAGCCAGACAGGTGTGGGCTTGAGTTCCTGTTCTGACAGTCAGTAGTTGTGTGAGGAGGAACAATCGACTTAACCTCTGTGAGCTTTAGTGTCCTCTTCTGGAAAATGGAGACACTAATATTAATCATCACATTAATGGTAATAGTAAATGGACACAGTAACATTTATTGAGCAGTTACTCTGTACTAGGCATGGGTCTAAGCATTTTAAAGGTGTTCAGCACAGTCTTCAGGACAATCCTCTGAGGTAGCTACAATCATTGCCACATTTTGCAGGTGAGGAGACTGAGGCAAGAGAGGTTAACAAACTTGTCTAACAAGTCACTTGTCACGCAGTTGATAAGATAGGGATTGGAATCCAGGCATTCTGGTTCTGGAATCCCCCTCATTATTAGAATTTCAGCCATCTACCTTGGAGAGTACAGCAAGAATTAAACGAAATAATACCTACAATAGGCCCAATGATGGGGCTCAGGACACGCTACTCCAAAATTGAATATATTAAGCTGAACGAGTTTGAGAAAGTGGCAGAAGCAGGAAGATCAGAGTCTTCCTTCTCTCCCCTTTTCTCCTGAAACAGGCCAGAAAACCCTCATGTGAGAGGGGCCCTCCCTTTGCCCAGAGGAAAGGCGCATCCTTATCTCATAAGACAGAGATGCCAAGAAGCACCTTCCAATTAGGCCTTGCTAAGTTTCCCCCAGTTTATTACACTTACTTCATTCTCCTTAAACTATCATATTTGTACAAGACTGCCAACTATTTATCAAACCTAGCATAAATGTATTCAGGTCTGTTTCTTTGGGTCTTTAGTTCCTTATGAAGGCTCCCATGTCATGTAAAACTTAAATTAAATAAATGGTTAATCTGTCTCTGTCAGTTTAATATTCAGACCCAGCCAGAGACCCTAAAAGGGTTGAGGAGGACTTTTCGTCCTCTACACTAGTGAAGTATCAGACACAGGATAAGGGTTCAATTGAATAACTCTTAGCATAAGAAAAGGAGAGAGAGAGCTTGAAGCCAAGGCATATGAAGGCCCTTGAATATCATATTTAGGGATTGTTTTGACATTTTCCAGTGGACAATTTATTTTATTTTTTTTTTTATTTTAGAGAAAGTGGTGGAAATATATGAGAGAGAGAGAGACAAAGAGAGAGAGAGACTCTTAAGCAGGCTCTGAAGTGGGACTTGATCTAACGACCATGAGATCATGACCTGAGCCCAAATCAAGAATTGGATGCTTAATGAACTGAGCCACCTAGGTGCCCCTCCAGTTGATAATTTTTAATTATATATGGAGTTGCAACAGGTTTGTGATGTGATCAAAAACATGATTCAGAAAAACTAATCTTTTAGAATATATTAGCTTAAAATGAGAGAGCATGAGTATAGACCAATTAGGCATTTATTACAATAGTCATTAAGTGGGCCTGGAAAAGGGTGGCGGCAGTGGAGCTGGAAGGAGGAAACATAGTCGTAAAAGCTATTGCAGCGACTGAGATGGAAAGCGCAGCGAACAAAAGATGACTCATGGTTTCCAGGCTGGGTGATGGGGAGGATGCAACTGACTTCATCAGTAGAAACAGATCACAAGGAGAAATTGGACCTTGAAGAAGAAAATGATGGTTGCTTTTTTTTTTTTTTTTTTTGACAGATTGAGTTTGTGATAACAAATCATTTAGGTGGAGACACACGATAGGCAATCAGCTTTGCAGGAACTCAGCTCCATGTAACAAACATACAACAGTATCTAAACTTTTTTTCTCAGAACATCCTTTTTTGATTAAATATTTTGAGCACATACTCATTTACATACATGTATATAAACATACATATATGTATAGGTATATATGTATTATATAATTTATAGATATGTTTATTGATAAATTGTTTGCATATACTGTTATACATTATAAAAGATTCATGTGGAAAATAATAAGTAGAAATTCCAATATTTTCCCCAAGCCCTGATGGATGTTTGTGAGTATTCTCTGACAGGTGTATACCCCATTTTAGAGAGCACTGCAATATCTTAGACCCCTTCCCAGTGTTGGGGTCAAAGCAAAATGAACAAATGAACAAAACTATTCCTTCTCCTATGAATGAAAATCTCCCCTTTTCAGTGTCTCTTAGTGCACACAGAAGAAAAAGGACTGAAGACCTCATTGCCCTATAAACTCTCACTTGTGTGCATAAAGGTGTGCATATAAGGATGTTCAATGTAGCAGTGTTGATAAAGATGAAGATAAGCTGAAGGTTTATCAGGAGGAGAAGATAATACAAATTATGATATATCATTTTATGAATAAAGAATTAAGGTAAAACAATGTGTATTGAGGGGGTAAGAATCTGCAAGACATATTAAGTAAAAGTAAATTGCAAGAAGACAAGGTCTTTATTAAGAATACGCCATAACCTATGAAGAATTCTGAATATGAGAAATACATGTATTTTATATATATTTGTTTTGCCATGACACTGAATCTGAATAAGCCTCTAGGTCAACTACCAATTAATAGAAATGACAGAGAACGGAGGAATGTATTGGAGAACACTAGGGAATGCAATCAATAAAATCCAAATTGGTTTGGGGGTGGGTGGGAATCTGTTTGGGATAAGTGATTAAATTATTTATTTTATTCAACAAAGTTTAACCATAAAAAGAATGACAGAGAGCTGGAAGGGGAACTATGATTAAAGAGACTTTAAAAATTCAAAAAATGGCAAAACTTAAATACTATCGGAGTTAAGGAACCACTGACTGATAAATTTCCCCCTCTATATTTCTTATTCTTTTTTACAGTGATATGTTCGTATGCTATTTGTGTAATTAAATATAACATTAAAAGATAAAAAAGAATTGAAACAGTATACATGGGTGGGTTGGCAGAATGGAAGTTCTAGATGTATGTTAGATTGAGAATCCCACTTTTTTTTGTATTTTGTGTTTTTTAATTTTAGAAAGAGAGAGTGCAAGCAGGGGAGAGGGGCATAGAGAGAGGGAGAGTGAGAATCTTAAGCAGGCACCATGCTCAGCACAGAGCCCAACACGGGGCTCAATCCCAGGACCCTGAAGTCATGACCTGAGCTGAAATCAAGAGTCAGACACTCAACCCACTGAGCCACCCAGGTGCCCAAGAATCCCACTAATTAACAAAGCTGAATATGGGTTTATAACTATAAGGACATTGTGTTCAGAGTCACATAATTGCATATGAAACTTGCTTGGAAACTTCTCGAAAACCATAGAAACGTAGTGTATCGCAGAACCTGTGAAATTGGTTACCTTGTAAGTTTGTTTTCTCTCACAATCCCAAGCATTCTTGCTTTTTTTCTGTTAGATTCCCAAATAGCACTGGGAATATTTTTTTTTTATTATTTGATATCTCTGATCCTTGGGTCTGGAGTTTAAGATAGCATGACAAAATGGGCATTAGCCATATACAGGAAAGTTATTAACTATTGAAATGAAAATCTCTTGGTTGATATCAGGAACATTCTGTTATTCAAACTAATGCCAAAATATGACAAACTGATGCCAAATAGAATATGCCTTCAGTTCTAGACAATTGATTTCAGGAGTGAGGGAACTTAATAATGACTGAGGAAATTGGTATTGTTTGGTGTTCTTTTTCTCCATGTTTGCTTCAGATGCTTTAAATCATATCTTTAATTGGTTGCCTTGTGTAAGTTCACAGAAAATTTTGCTTACTGAAACATGATTCTAAACAAGTGCCATTGTTTTATTAAGCTTATGGACCAGCAAGGAGTATTTGATTTGTAAGAATTTGCTAATCTGCTAGCAAGGCTCTGTCCCAATCCACTTTTAGAAGCTGTTTTCAACATATTTTTGGTTTGGTATTTAGATGTTAACAGAGATGATAGGAATTGTGCACTTTGATTTTTTTTTCTAATTCTGGTAACTAGTAGAGAACTCTAAACTGAAACGAAGAAAGAAAAAATCCAGCGTGCATCTTTCCTTTTCCTACGACCAACAATTTCTAAGCTATTTTGCAAATATAGGACAGCTGCTTTATTGAGCTAAAAAAACACTACAAAATGTAATGATAGCACTTTGGACTCTATTCTGATCTCCCTTAAACTCCACACAGCTTGGAATTTTCTGTAATTTTAATGAAAATGTGGCATGGCACATCTCTCTCATTTAAATTATGCACTGTCAGTATTTTCCTTCTTTGCAACTGAAGCACTTCTTGGGAAACATGCCAGGTACAAGAAGGGAGGGTGAAAGCCGAAAATAGAAAATGGAGGTGGGGGCGGGGAAAGGAACTGGACTAAACAAACACACTCTCCATATAGCCATGTTTTTAAAGACTTGCAAATCACTGGGAAATGGGGTACAGAAGTTCAAGTAGGATTAAGGTAGCTTTAGCAAGCCTAAATGGGGCTAAACACAGGTCAAAGTAGGGCTACAAGCCAAACCTTAAAAACCCCGTTGATTTGTTCAAAACTAACACAAGATCTCATTCATTTTAATGTGATATCAGAGTACATCTTGTTACTATTTAGCCACTTAGGGCTTGATACACATGTGTAAAAGTCAGTAGTGTTTCCTTATACCAGTGACCGGTGACCATTTCTCAATTAAGAAAACCTTCTTCCCTCACCTGTCATGCCCCTCTTTTGTTTTCCAAGCAAAAATCAAACATTTCCTTATTTAACAAGTATTTGTTGAAAACCTGAGTGAAGAACAAGACAGAGAGGGTCCCAGCACACAATCATCTATGTTCCAAGTCCACCTTTTGTAGAATTCACATACACAGAAATAATTTCCTTTGGGGAGAGGTGATTATTTTTTTTTAAAGAATAGGCATCATATTTATATCAGTGAGAATTTGGTAGCATTTTGTAAATCACTTTTCACATTTAATTCTCATTTTAGCCCAGCATGGTAAATATTGTTATCAGTCTGTTTTACAGATTAGAAAGTTTTAGGAAAGTTAAGGAAATTGGTGATTATCATTGCTTAATGGCAGAGCTACGACTAGAATTTGGGTCTTCTGACTGGAAGTTAGTATTTTTCTCACTGTGGTGCAGTGGTTGAGAACATGGGCTCTGGGAGACAAAGGATTTGAGTTTGACTCAGGTCTGCTCCGTGCCATGACCTTAGGTAAATTACTTAATGGTTCTAAGCCTGTTTTCTCTAAAATGGAGATCATGAAAGAATCTCCCTCAGAGGGTTGCAGGAAAGAGTAAATAATAAAACATTTGTGCTTAGTACAAAGACCAGACTCAGAAAGGGTTAACTAAGATAGATTAATCCATTCTCCCAGCAGGATCAGAAATACCTGAAATATCAGAATACGAAATTCACCATTAGTGTGTATCTTCCTGGTCAGAAACAGTGTTAGGAGTAGGGGTGTCCAAGAAATCTAGGATCTTAGCTCAAAAACACCTTTTCTACCTTTTAAGAGATTCCTTTAGGATAAGTCAATGGATGTTTGAAAATGCAGATCTTTGGAGGGTAGGAGGAGCAAAGGGATAGTGTTTCTCAGTGATCACCCTGCTATAAATTATTTTACTCAGATAATATCTTATTTGAGATCTTCCTAAAGGAAGAGGGTTTTTGTGCACTTTGGGTAGGGTAGATCTAGAAGAGATAGAAAAGGATAGAAAGTAGAATGCCTTTGGCCAGAATGGTGGAAGCCTGAGGGCCCCAGGTGCTTGGGTGATAAGAAAGGGGCATTCCAAAAGAGGGAAGAAGAGTCTAGAAAATGTGGGAGGGCTCCAAAATAAACTTCCTTTGTTTTGCAATTGAGGTTGGGATTGTTAACGGTTTGGTGTCAATAAAATCATCTCCTGTCTTGCCTTTGGCATCGCTGACATGACACTGATGCCGGAGAGGGGATACTTGATCAGAGCAAACGTTTTAGTTCAACTCAGAACTCTGGTTCCAAGTGCCCAAGGATTGTGCAGGCAGACGCTTGTCCAGTAGGGATGAATCAGAATCCCTGGGAGTGCAGGGCTTATTTTCTCCCTGAAACCTGCTTGCATTCATTATTTAAATTATACCTTTACATATCATCTCTGAAATATATCAAGCTAGGAAGCCCAGGAATACCTCCTCTCCACTACTTGGTTGTAATGAAACCAGAGGCTTATGGAAATGTCACTGTGTAACATGCATCCTAAGAGCTGTTTAAAGCCCCCAGCTAACCCATCCTTCAAGTAGGATCAGAAATTAGGCTCTCTTTAGAGCCTATTAACTCTTCATTCTCCTCTTCCCATCTACTGCAATCCCTCCTCGTGACATTACATTTTAACTGCCATTAACTGTGGCGTCTGTGCATGATCTCTTCTGGGAGAAGGAAGATGTTGTTTTGCCTCAGTAAACAGAAAGGATTTATAAAGTGTTAAGCTACAGCATCAGTGGCGAAGAGCTTCAGCTAAGAGGGAGGTTGGTCAGCCAAAAGAAGCACATTGGGGCAAAGATCCCTAAATTGAGCCCCAAGTTCTGAGTTTGAATCCCAGCTGTGTCTCCTGTTCCGACTTTAGCTTCCTGATCTGTAGAATGAAGGAGTCAGATTTGGTTAGCCTGTGGTTCTAATCCTTGGAGTTGGAAAGATCCAGTCATCCTTGCTATGAAGGTGGTTTTTAGTTTGGCTTTAAATTAGCAGCCACAGCCCTTTGGTTCTGATCTCACTGCCGGTCCTGAGATATCACAAGCATTTGCTCTGAAATCCCACTCCTTCAGCCTCTATTTAGTAGCAGAAATCCCCCAGTGCTAACTTATTGACTGTTCTTATCATCCCCCAAAATGCAAAGGTGGTTTGCTTTGCATTTTGCCACCCAGTGACCCACATCTGAATAGGTGGAGGTTGCACGACAAGAAAAAAGGCAGAAAGTTAAGTCATAGCTGAACTGTAGATCAATGGCTGCAATTTCACCCCAAAGCAGTCTGTGCTTCTGGAAGGACTAAGACTTATTGGTTTCAACACACAAAGATATAAAATGTGCTGTTATCACATCTCCCCAGAAAGTGTACTGGCACCAGCCTTGGGAAACTGTGGGGGAATTGCAACTTCCTAGCTGCTCTGTCAGTTCTACCATCCATTTTGCTAGTCCGAATTCCAGCACCTTACCCATGGATAGATGCCGTTTTGTTGGAAGTGAGCCTTGAACTATTACACATTGTGAGTGATAGTGATATGACTAATACTATAACTGAGGTACCTGCATATTTAAATGAAGTGAAATCTCATGACATTCAGAATTCTGCATTTAAACACAACGTAGGGGCACCTGGGTGGCTCAGTTGGTTAAGCATCTGACTTCGGCTCAGGTCATGATCTCATGGTTCTTGAGTTGAGCCCCACTTTGGGTTGTGTGCTGACAGCTCAGAGCCGGGAGCCTGCTTCGGATTCTGTGTCTCCCTTGCTCTCTGCCCGCCCCCCCCCACTCTCTCTCTTTGTCTCTCTCAAAAATCAATAAACCTTAAAAAATAAAAATAAAATAAAAATAGAAAATAAACACAATGTAAACTTTCATATATGTATTCACTTAAAATACAGTTACTCAACCTACTAGGTGTGATACACTGTAGAATGATGAAGGTAGATTATGTGCTGGGTAGTATCTATATTTTAGACTCAGAAAGATTTTATGTAAATTTTGTTGTTGGTGCTAAGTTTACTTAAATATGATATTCAATTTCTCTGAGATTCTACTTTCTTTTGGGAACAACAATATTTATCTCACAAGATCTTTGTGAACGTGAATGTCTCAGGCATGGGTAGGTATTCAAAAATACTGTTTTACTTGTTTATTTACCTAATAATAATTCCAGCCTCTATTTTACAGTTGATAAAAGTGCTTTCACATATTGCATAGTATTTTCATCCCTTACCCTCCTGTGAGGCTGGTAAGGCATTTTACCTTTATTTAAGAGAAATTTGAGGTCCAGAGAGCTTGGAGTCAGATGCTTCTTCAAACTGAATTCTAGACCCAAAGGCAGTCCTCAGAGGCAGCATATTTGCTATCAAAAAATTAGGAAGAGCTTTATTTATTTTTTCAAAAATGATTTAATTAATTAATTAACTAATTTATTTATTTAAAGATTTTATTTTTAAGTAATCTCTACACCCAAAGTGGGGTTTGAATTCACAACCCCAAGATCAAGAGTTGCATGCTGCACCAACTGAGCCAGCCAGGCACCCCCAGAAGAGCTTTATTAAACCGAGAATGGACCTGCTGAGTGGTGGAAATGTTTGTCTCCTCTTATAAACTTGGAGGAAATATTTCTGATCTATAATTATACAATCATGCTTCCATGAGGGTTCTGTTAATATAAATGAATCTTGTTGCAGAATTCTAGTATCTCATCTCCCCTCCATAGCCGTACCATGTTGCCTTTCAGAAGAGAGTTTAGTGCATTTGCTCCTTGGAGAATTCTCTCATATTGAGATGATCTGAATAGCAATTGGCATAAACAAGTGTTTTCTAACCAGAACATCACGATTTTACACAGATCAATAAGTCATTTCTAGTGGATCTGGTCCAGGACCTTTAATAGTGTGATTTCTAGAGCTATGAAAGCCCCCTCATCCAAGAAATAATTCTTCTCTTATCTAATTCTTTAAATTGCTCCACAGTCTTTTATCTTGCAATTAGAGATGAAGCTTGAAATGCAAATATCCTTAAGAATAGTAGCTAATTGAGTCACATTTGTACTAAGGCAAGTGATACCAGAGTCATTCCTGAGGAAAGAGTTACTGGAAGGGCACTGGCCAAACCCCTGTAGGGGAGTCGGGAGGGGCAGAGATCAGAAACTGCGATGAGAAGGTCTAGTATACAGAAAAGAATGATTGAAATCAAAGATGAGATAAGTTTTACCCCTTAGTTTGACTGGATTTTTTTGATGAAATCAAATATCGGCTAGGGTGTGGGGTTCCCTAAGACTCTACGGGTGAGAAGAGTAAATTGGTTCAGTGACTTTGGAGAATGAATTGGCAGCATATTAAAAATAAATTTTATCTTGGGGCGCCTGGGTGGCGCAGTCGGTTAAGCGTCCGGCTTCAGCCAGGTCACGATCTCGCGGTCCGTGAGTTCGAGCCCCGCGTCCGGCTCTGGGCTGATGGCTCAGAGCCTGGAGCCTGTTTCCGATTCTGTGTCTCCCTCTCTCTCTGCCCCTCCCCCATTCATGCTCTGTCTCTCTCTGTCCCAAAAATAAATAAATGTTGAAAAAAAAAATAAATAAATTTTATCTTAATACCTAACCAAAGGAATACCATCCATATGATCAAAGACATCCATGCTAGGATGTCCAATGCCTCATTCTTTACTATAGGAAAAAAGAAAAGGAACAGTCTAACTGTCAAGCAAAGGAAAAATAATTTTATGGGATAGAGTGCATTCATATTATGAAATACTAGGTAGTAGTTGTAGAGAATAAAGATGATCAATATATACTGATATAGAAAGATAGTTAATACATACTGTGAAGTTTTAAAAAAATGACACCTTTAAACCCTACTATATTTTTATATATATTTGTATATATATGGAAATGCACAGAAATATTCTGGAAGACATACTTAAAATGGATAATAGTGACGACCTCTAGGTTTAATACAGAGGAAGAGTAGTTGAAGCACATTTTAGAACTGTAATGCTGCAATTTTTTATTGGGATGTACTCACATATTAAAAAAAGAAAGAATGTGCTGTACATGTATTAATACCTAATTGGTAGGTACTCTGAAAACTCAAAAGTATGTGATTGAATGTGAGAGCTACAAAGTGCTCAAAAGGTTTTAAGCACAAGCCACCTCTTTTTTTCTTAAGCCTAAAGACTTTGCTAAAGGTCATATTGCCTATTAGTGCTTCAAATGGACTACACCGTGGATCTCCTATCTTTGGTTCTTGCACCTCTTCTACAGGTTGGTGCTCACTCTTAGGATATCAGTGTGTCTTGCTAAAATTCTCTGCCATGCAAATGCAAGATATTATTACTTTCACAGATATGGAGTGAGGGGTTAGGGCAAGGACAACTTTTGAGAACAGGTGACTTCAAGGACAAAATGCTGACAACCTGGTTCAGATCATATTTTGAGACTGGTTCGAAGAGTCTATTTTATACCTTCCTTTAAAATTTTCAACTATAAGGGTGCTTGAGTGGCTTA
This sequence comes from Puma concolor, assembly GCF_028749965.1. Classification (NCBI taxonomy): domain Eukaryota; kingdom Metazoa; phylum Chordata; class Mammalia; order Carnivora; family Felidae; genus Puma; species Puma concolor. The sequence continues at coordinate 68,810,565 of NC_141674.1, read as the reverse complement.
GTCGGTTGAGTGTGGGACTCTTGCTTTTGGCTCAGGTCAAGATCCCAGGATCATGGGATCGAGCCCTGAGTCAGGCCCTGTGCTGAGCATGGAGCTTGCTTGAGATGCTGTCTTTCTCTCCCCCTGTCTCTCCCCCCGCTTACACACTCTCTCTTTTTCTCTAAAAATAAAAATAATTTAAAAAAAGAAATCTTGGGGCGCCTGGGTGGCGCAGTCGGTTAAGCGTCCGACTTCAGCCAGGTCACGATCTCGCGGTCTGTGAGTTCGAGCCCCGCGTCAGGCTCTGGGCTGATGGCTCGGAGCCTGGAGCCTGTTTCCGATTCTGTGTCTCCCTTTCTCTCTGCCCCTTCCCCGTTCATGCTCTGTCTCTCTCTGTCCCAAAAATAAAAATAAAACGTTGAAAAAAAAATTAAAAAAAAAAAGAAATCTTAAAAAAATTACAAAAAATAAAATTTCAAGTATAAGAGTAAGAACTTCTGAGAAATATGGGAGATTAAGGCAAAAGAATGGCTCTTAGATGATTTCTTTATGACTTTTCTACTTTAATAATACCAGCCAAAGCTCAGATAGCAACGAAACGAAAATGGCTTTGCAAAAAAAAAAAAAATATATTGAATTTTGTTTAATTAAACAACAAAAAGACATTCAATTGCAGTATAGTGGAATCTGCATTCCAGGTACGGAAATCTGGGTTATATCCCAGTTTGCTCCTTAAAAGTTGCATGAAAAATCTGAATACAGTATGGAAAGAATGGTATTTTCTTATCCAGGTTGCTGGTAAAAATAAGTATGATAAAATGTTTGACAGAGCTGCCACATTGATAAAAGTGCTCAATAAATTCTTGTTGAATTGAACTCTATTATACCATTCCTTAGTACTCTGTTTGAGAACTCCTGCAAATTAAAAATAAAGAGGAAGGTGAGATACAGACAGGACAGCAGAGAAGATGTAGCATACTTTGGAGAAGTGAGTCAAAGAATCATAGACTGTTGGAAATTGTAGAGGTTTAGGTACACTTTTAGTGATGCAAACAGCTTCCTTTTACAAATAAGGAAATGGGGAGCCTGAGAAGTTAAATGACCAGCCTAAAGTCACTCACTTGGAGCCAGCCAGGTCTCCACAGTTTCACTCAGTTGCTTTCTTTTTCAGAGTGTTTAGTGATAAGTTCTTTTGAAAGGAAGAATGTAACCATTCTATTTGCTTCCCTAAAGGATGCCAGAAAATAATCAACTGTGAAACAGTGTATAAATGGCTACTCAGTGAGTGAGAGGATTGTATTGTTTACCCCAACAATGTGCTATCAACTCCTCAACCATTTGTTAGGTCATCAAATTGACCTATAGCTGTTATAGGGACAGGGATATATCTAGCTCAAGGTCTCCTGGTATAAAAATATATGGAATGGAAGAAGAAAGGTAAAGACTTGGACATTGAACTTGGGCTGTTCAGTGATGTCACTTAGCTTATTCTACAATCAGAAAAACTGGTCTTCTTATTTAAAAAAATTATTTCTCAACTAATTGGGAAATAGGGTTGCCAGATGTCTACTCACCGGAAGTACACAGTCCTATATTTTTGCGGTCTGTCTGGTAAAATGGAAAAATAATCAGAGAGCATGTGAAAGCTTAAAAAATTATGTAGACTTTTTAAAAATTTGAATTAAAAACATGTATATGATATTAACTTTGGTATATAGACAAATGTTGTACCTTTTATAAGGTGCTTGCTTAGGCCAACAAACGATGTACACAAGTGTTGAGGAGGAAGAATTTCCTCAACCATTCAAGATCCTTCCAGCTGACTAAGAATCAAATTGACATAAGACAGATTAATAGGAGAAAATCAAATTTTTAGTTTGCATACGGGGGGCCTGGGTGGCTCAGCTGGTTGAGTGTCTGACTTATGATTTCGGTTCAGATCATGATCTCACAGTTCATGGGTTCGAGCCCCATGTTGGGCTCTGCACTGACAGTGCAGAGCCTGCTTGGGATTCTTTGTCTCCCTCTGTCTCTGTTCCTTCCTCACTCATGCTCTCTCTCTCAAAAATAAATAAATAAACTTAAAAAAAAGAGAGAGAGTTTACATGCAGGGAATCCATATAGACATGGAAATTCCAAAGACAGTGAGGCAACATGATGCTTGTATGAGCTAGAAGAGGAGTAGAGATCTGAGGTTACAAAGAGGAGAATGACCATTAACAGAAAGATGAGAGGAGATGTTTGGAAAACAAAGATTGAGCTATTATGCAGATAAATTTATTAAGAGGAATTTCTATTGATAGTTCTCTTCTTGGTATAGGCAGGTGGTTGGTGGGGGCTGGGGTTAAAGAGCTTTTCCTGAATCTGTTAAGTTTTAGTTACTTTTAAGTCAAAATAACATTCATGCCAAAGTGGCCTGTCTTGGGGTGGCCTGCCCTTGTCCCCTATACCAGCTATACTACTGTATGTTTAATTTTAAGTTAATATTTTCATAATTACTTTAGAAATCTGCATGATTTCACTCTTAAATACTTCCATAGGGAAAAAATTCAATTTTCAATGTATTGAACCATGTGTGGACTGATCATATAAAACAAATTCAAACTGAAATTTTGAGTTTTCTTCAAAATTCCATGAAATGGTTTAAAAATAATTATTTCTCGGAAGAATATATCATAAATAAATATTTTACAAACAGCAAATAAAAAACACCAGCTGAAATAAGCAGTAATTTTAAATTATTAAATTCTTATTCACCACCTCCCCTTTGCCAACTCCCTTATTTTTGAAGAGGACATCTGGAAATCCTATTCTTTAGCTTCAGCAGAAGCTCCTTCCAGCTCCTTTTCAGCTGTGTTAAATAGAAAGAGGGCTCTTGGAACCAGACCAACATGGTTTCAAATTCTTTCCCTACTACTTACTAGCTGTGGAACCTGGGTCAAATTATTTTACTTCTCAGTTTTCTCTTTAGAAACTGAAAATTATAATTCTTACCTTGAAGGGGTGTGTGTGTGTGTGTGTGTGTGTGTGTGTGTGTGTGTGTGTGGTTTTTTTTTTGAGGATTATAAGAAAGATAAATAATCACTCATTTACCTTATACATACACAAATTCATATGGAAAGTATTTAGCATGGTACCTGACGAGGCAATGTGCTCAGGATTTGAAATGCCATCCTCTTCCTCATAGGTCAGCACAGTGTTTCCCAATCTGATTTCAAAAAACTCTAAAAAGGATTTCAGGGTCAAGTAAGTTTGGGTGAAGGCCATATACGTGGTCCCTCTCTTTGGTGTAAGAACATGCACATTAGTATATTAAAGGTTCTAAGGAGGCTTAATGTGGTGTTTTCCAATCTTCTTTGAGCACAGATTTTCTTTAATCTCTAGAGAACAGAAGTTAATGGTTCTAGGGAACTCAGTTTGGGGAAAACTGGGCCAGAAAATGGGGAAGTATGGGTAATGGCTTTAAGGCTCCTGAGAACAGGGGAAAAGCTTAGGAAAAAAAAATTAGGGATAGCTTGTGTAGCCGTCCATTCCCATTAGAGTTTCTTCCCTTTTTCCAATTAGAATGTGATTCCCTTAGAGGAAGGCTTTCAGACTTTCCCATCTAAGTACCCCTAAAGCAAGGGACATGAACACTCATTTTATCATGAAAGCCCATGAGAACCTCTCATGTTACTCCATAAGATATCTGTTTGTTTAAATATAACAATAAAATTTTTAATTATTGAAAAGTAAATGATTTAATGCTTTCTTACACACCTACATACACATACTTTTTTTCTGATCTAATTTATATTCCTGGAAGAAATGGCATATTTCATGCTTATTGGATATATAAACACAGATTTCCTGTTTAATAGTGAGCAGACATGGGAAAAGTACCTGTATTCCAGGGTGAGAAAGAAGGCCTTAGGTCAGTCAGACTACAGATACTGATGGATTTCTCTAGTCTGGGTACTGTTTTCAGGACTGAAGCAAGGAGGCAGAAAGAGTTTGTGCCTTTAAGGAATGCTTATGGCCTTGTGTGTCATGAATGTATGGGGGGGATTGCGTGCTGAACATGAGGAGGGAAGAAACGAGACAGCCAATAAACTCATGAAATGATAAAAGGATGACTTTTAACACCGATTAATGTTACGAAGAAGATGTGACATCAATGGCAGGACTGGTGGAGGCTATTTAAGTCAGACAGTCAGGGAGGCTCTTTAAGGATGAAACACTCAGATTGAAGCCCATTGATATAAGAAAGACATTATGCAAAGGTTTGAGCTAAGAGCTTTCTAAGTTGAAGGCAGAGCATCTTGCAAAAGCCCAAGAATGGGAAGTAGCTTGATAGGTATTTTAGTTTGGGTTTCTCACAATGGACCCTGAGGTAAGGACAGGGTAGAAGTAGTTTATTTGGGAGGTCACCCAGGAAGCACCAGAGAGGAAATGGAGAAAGTGGACAAGGAGAAAGAAAAACCAATAAAGGCTGTGTTATTAGAGGTTCACTGCTATGGATAACGGGGGGCTTATTTCCTCTGGAGTGGAGTCCTTTAGAGAAACCATTTGGAATTCACCTCCCAATCATTCTAACCAGAGGGCTGGGAGGTTAGGCCTCCCAACTGCCTTCTCCCATTTCCCACTGGCTAAGTATTAACCTCAGGGTTTTACTCTCTTGCACTTTCAGGTTGTACCTGTGGAGGCCCAGAAAACTCCTGAAGAGCTAAAGAAAGTCCTCAGGCAAATAAAAGAGAAACATGGGTGCTAAAGATAGGAAACTGTCAGTATGCTGAAAACTCTTCAGCTGCAGGGAGGCTACGGTTGGGCATCAACAGTGTCTGTTTTCCGGAGTGGAAGTCAAGGCTAACTTGGTTGCAACATAGCAGAGATACTTTAAAGGGAAAGGAGTTCAAAAATGTAGGCAGAAGCGAGATGATGGATGACTTTGCCTGTTTTCAGTCCATTTGCAATGAGTTGTCGTTGGAGGATTTGTAGTGGGGAAATGATCTGATGAGATCAAGCTTTAGAGAAATAGCTGGCCTGTCAGTAGGCAAGTAGGCAAGACAAGAGGCAGGAAGATAGATTAAGAAGCCATTGCAGTAGTCCAGGCAGGTATCATAGTCGATTGGGTTCAGTGGTAGATTATTAGTCTTCATTTTACCTAATCTATAAACAGTATTTGACACAATTGATCACTTCCTCTTGAAACACTTTCTTGCCTTAGCTTCCAGAACACGTTTTTCTCTGGATTCTCCCACTACCTCTTTGGGACTCTTCTCCAGTCTCCTTTCTTGGAGTACTCAGTTTTGGAAGACTCAGTTCTGGGACATTTTCTCTGTCTTTAAATACTCCCTGGGTGATCTCATGTCATCTTACAGCTTTAAATATCACTGACACCCACAAGTTTTTCAAATGTATATCTTTAGACCAGACCTCTGTCTTGAATTCCATAGTCATTATGTCACTATCAGCTTCATCGCCATTTGGGGGTTCTGACTGATTCCTCAAACCTAACATGTCAAAAACTCAACCCTTGATTCCTCGCACCCCTGCAAGTGGTAGTAGGGCTTCAGGTTGTAGCAGTAGAGGTGGTGAAAGTGGTCGGCTCATGAAACATTATGAAGGTACAGCCCACGAGTCTTAATGATGGACTAGATGTGAGGAATCTAAGAAGGCAACTCAGTTTTGACCTGAACAACTGGATATGCAATAGTGCAATTTACTGAAATGGATAAGAGTAGGTTTGTTAGAGGAAAATCGATGGCTCTGTTTTGACTGTATTAAGTTTGAGATGCCAGTTAGGTATGCAAATAGGATGTGTGAGGGATTGGAATATTCCACCTAAAGGAGAGGTTTCCTCATCCATATTTATATTTAGAAAGTGAAATGAGGATTTTACAAAGATGTAAAATAAAGGCTCTCTGCATCTCTCTGTATATTGGGACTACAGAATTGAAGAATCGTTGTCTAACCATTAAACACTTGGGAAAAAGTAAAAGATGATATGGGGTGATAAACACTCCCATGCATATTCATAGGCAACCAAAAACACTAGGGTATCTTTATCAAATGGATTTTGATGAAAAAAAAATCAATGATAGTCACATCAGTCCTTTTTATTTATTTATTTATTATTTTATTTTAAGTTCCTCCATCCCCCTTCCTTCCTCCCTTCTTCCTTTCTTTTCTTTCTTTTCTTTCTTTCTTTCTTTCTTTCTTTCTTTCTTTCTTTCTTTCTCTCTCTTCCTTCCTTCCCTCCCTCCCTCCCTCCCCCCTTTCCTTTCTTCCTTCCTTCCTTCCTTCCTTCCTTCCTTCCTTCCTTCCTTCTTCTCTCTCTCCATCTTTCTTTCTTTCTTTCTTTCCTTCTTTCTTTCTTTCATTCTTTCTTTTCTTCTTTCTCTTTCTTTCTTTCTTTCTTTCTTTCTTTCTTTCTTTCTTTCTTTCTTTCTTTCTTTCATCTCTACACCCAACATGGGACTTGAACTCACAATCCCTAGATCAAGAATTGCAGGCTCCCCCAACTGAACCAGCCAGGTACCCCAAGTCAGTCCTTTTTAAAATCCTCTTCTCAAGTACCTCCAAAGACTTCACATTTTACTTAAACAAAAGTCCTGACTTTATCTGATCTGATCATCTCTAATCTTGGCCCTTGTCCACCTATACCCTTCCTCCTGCACAGCCCCTTACTCACTCAGCTACACCCACAATAGTCTTCTTACTCTGCCTTGAACACTCCAAATTGGCCACTCAGAGCTTTTCACCGTGTTGCTTCCCTCTGGCGACAGTCTTCTCCCTCCCAGATATGTGTGTGGCTTTTCCCCTAACCTCATTGTGGTCTTGCTCAAATATTGCTTCCGTAGGAAATGATTCTTAGACCATCCTATGTGAAATATCAGACTCTGTCATTGTTTATCCATTTACTCTGTTTATTTTTCATACTTTTTATCACCACTTGAACTCAGTTTATTTGTATCTATTTGCTTATATTTTTAAGTTTATTTATTTCTTTTGACAGAGAGAGTGAGCACGAGCAGGGGAGGGGCAGAGAGAGAGGGAGAGAGAGAATTCCAAGCAGGCTCTGTCGTCATCAGTGCCTGATGCAGGGCTTGTTCCCATGAACTACGAGACCAAGACCCATGCGGAAATCAAGAGTTGGTCCCTCAACGGATGGAGCCACCAAGGTGCCACTTTATTTGCTTATTATCTGTCTTTCTTATTAGTATGTAAGTGTCAATAGGCCAGGGGCTTTACTTGGTCTGTTTTGTTTAATTCTGCATCCTCGGATCCTAGAAAATTATCTGATACATGAGAGATACTTGGTAAGGATTTAATTGAATAAATAAATGATTCCTTTTTAAATTTATGTCATCAAATATTTCTTATATGACTATGGAATATTATAGAATGCCACATAAAAAATATTGGATGGGTAGGAGAAATCTGCTGTGATAGGAAATCTCACAGTCTAGATTCAAAGATCTAGGCAGGCAGGCCCTATCATCAGCAAGAAAATATTTAAAAATTTAGTGATTTTCAGGGAAAGAGCTCCAGTGTCTGATCCAAGAGTAGTGGTTGGGGAAGGAGAAAGTTAGAATGGCAATAATCATATTTGTGTGGACTACTGAGACTAGATCTCAGGCAAAGTAGAATAATCAAGGACCTAATTATCAGAACTACGGTATATATTAGACTAGTTTGCTGTGCATTAGAATCAACTGGGGGAAATTTGATGATGAGGTTTCACCCCATTCCAATGAAGTCAGAATATCTGGGGATGGGACCCAGGTCCAGGGAGTGATTCCAAGGTGCAGACAAGTTTGAGAATTAGTATACGGGATGTTGCTCTTCCAAAAGCAGACTGGAAGCTCTGGTATTACCTGAAACTTGTTAGAAATGCAGAATTGCAGGCTGTACGTCTACCTACTCGAGTAAGAGTACATGGGGATGGACACTGAAATTTGAGAAGCACTAATATAGACCGCAAGGTCAGAGTTAGGCAGGAAATAAGGTCATTAATCCTCAATTCCCTGAGGTGAATTAGGGGACCATAAATCCACTGTGTTCACTATGCTTTTTGATTTAGGTCAGAGTTGGATTCAGAGCCTGGAAGTTAGGGTTGGGGTAGGGGTGATTCTAAAGGAGGACAAACGGCTTTAGTTCTTAGAGGAAGTCAGTTAAAAGAACAGGGACCCAGGCAGGGTTTAAGTCCAGTGTGAGATAACTGGTAGGGGACCAAAGGTATGTTGGTTCCAGACTGTAAAAGAGCCACAGATAGTGATAGTGTTGGAGTAGGTGAGTGACATAATTAAATCTATATTTTGGGCTCAGATTGACCAGCGAGGGAGAAATTCTTGAGGCATTGCTGAAAAAAACAGTAATGAAATAAAGATAGTATACGAATGAGAATAAGTGGTAACTTTTTCACTGTTCTTCAATATTACTGTATGTCCACAAGTCCCAGAATTAGGTTGTGTACCTTATTATTTTAATCATCCAAATATTAAAAATATCACCAAGAATTAGAGGAACATGTGGAAGCCAACAGTAGATTAGAAATTGTTTTGCTTGGTTAGCTTTGTTCAGATGTTGCTAAATTCTTTTCTTTAGAAATGTAACTTTTTTATTTCCATGTCAATAGCATAGTTGACATTTTAGTTTGTTTGTTTGTTTTTTGCCACTTCGTATAGCTATTCTTACAACTGCAAACTTTAAAGTCGTAACACACTTTACATATTTTAAGGAAACATTGGTATTTGCAAAATTCCTCTAGGCTACTAATCACACTTAATATATACCTTCACATTCATGTCACCTCATTCTAAATGCATGTGCTGGTTTCACTGTGAAAAGTGAGAGAAGTGCAGGAAACTTAAGAAGTGAGAGAAACGTGAGGATTATCCAAGGAATCTGATCTGTGCTGTGAATGGTCCTTTTTCTTAGTATAAAGTATCACATGTAGTCTATGTTTTTAAAAATTGCAATTGGGCGCTGACCTACTAAACTATAATCTCCATGAGGTGGGGTCAGATTCGAGAGTTTAACACCATTTGTGGCATGGAGCAGGTGCTCAGTAAGTAGGTGTTGAGGAAATGAATGGATAATCATCAGATTTTAGTCTGGGAGGAGTCTGGCTTATCACTGCCTCCTTCTCTGGAGAGGGATTACCCTCGGCTGATGGGAACGGCCTTTCCTGGAGAAAAGTGGGCAGTTAGACTTCCGAAACCACAGCTTTGCTTTGCTTTCTCCACCTCCTTGTCCTGCTTCTCCCCCACCCTTATAGGTGTCTCCTAAAAACACTCTCCATATATCACTTGCCCAGGAACTCCTATCTCAGACTGCTTCTGGGAAACTGGATCTAAAACATTGTATATACGACTATCATGTATGTGTGTATGTATATATAACACATGTACATGTATGTGTGTATATATAACACACAATATTTTCCAAAATTTTTATCCTGCCCTACAATAAGAAGTACAATAAAAAGTACATTTTACATTTTGATCCAGTATAAAAGATTAATAAAAATCTATGTACCTACACACACATATTCATTCATATGGCAACAAATGTTTATCTATTGCCTAATATGTGCCAAGCACTATTGATTGTCTTATTTGATGGAGAAGTAACAGCAAATATGGAGTTTGCATTAATAGTATAAAATTTAACTTTACCATGTGTTATGCAGGCTGATGTGCTGTATTCTGTTCTAATATTTTCTTTTATAACCTATTGCATTCTATTCCTTTTAAGAAAAATGCTATTCATGACCCACTAAATTGATTTAACAATGTGCTTGAGACTTGTAAACATCAGGTTGAAAATATTGCCTTAGATAGTGTCAAGTCTGATTTTATAAGGCTTAAGGATGTTTTTGTTAATACCTTCAGGCATTTAATATAATATATAATATTTAATCCCAAGGAAAAATATATAACTGACCTATGCACAGTATTATTATCTTCTTCCTTGAAGGCTTATATGATTCAAACTTTATTTTTATTAGTATTTTTCAAAATACCCTTTTCATCTTCTTCAACTAGAAGTCAATAAATGAAGCTTTTGCTCTCTGTCTAAACTGTCAAGGTCTCTAAGAGAAAATGTGCTTTAAAGCAGTAGGAGTTAATGGTCACTTTTGCACTATAAATTCTATTGGCAGATACTCTACTAGCTGGTAGATATAAGGACGACTTTCTCCTTGAAAACACTAATGAGACTTGGGAATAATATACAATCTGTGATTCAGGTACCATCCTCTAAATGTAAGAGCTTTTAAACAATCTTAAAACCTCATCGAAAATAAATCACATCATTTCTTGTTATTTCTTAGAGAAGTAAAGATATCTAATATAGGTCATAAATATTTGTGAAGTAAAAGAACTTCAGTTTCTGAGTCTAAAAAAATCACTTTCTTCTTAAGAGGTTATGACATATGTTTGCACTTGATTGATTGATAAATGAGGGAGTACTGTGTTTTCCCCCAAATAATTCTTCTCGGAGAGGAACTTCCCGGAAAGGCCACGGCTGAAGCAGTTGTGAATAGTTGAAGAAGACATTCTCCATAGCATGACCTGGGTTTAAATACTAATTCTACCAAAGAAGTGTGTGGCAGAAGGCTTGCTTATGAATTTCAGTTCCCTTCTCTGTAAAATGGGATAACAATCCAAACTTCACAGGGTTGTTGTGAGAAAAATATATGATAATATATTGGATGTCTGGCTCCTTATCATTCAGTAGACATCAGTAAATGTTTATGTCAAGCAAGATCCATCAAGAGAGAACATTTAGTTTGCCTGGTAAGAAAAGTCAGTGGAATCAAAATTCTCTGATCAGGGCGTCTGGGTGGCTCCATCGGTTAAGCGTCCAACTTCAGATCAGGTCATGATCTTAAGGCTCGTGAGTTTGATCCCCACACTGGGCTCTCTGCTGTCAGCACAAAGCCCACTTCAGATCCTTTGTCCCCCTCTCTCTCTGCCCGTCCCTTGCTCATGCACACTATCTCTCTCTCTTTCAAAAATAAGTAAACGTTAGAAAGGAAAAAAAAAAGATTCTCTGATTGTTTAACACACCCATTGAGAGTTGCATATCCAAACAGTGGTTCTGAGATGCCACATGTGGAGCCCAGTAATGATGCTTTCATTCTAAACATCTTCAAAACTCCACTTTGGGAATTGCCCTTAGAATAAATCATACTTTATGGTGAACTTTTTTTTTGTTGATAGTATTCAGAATTTACCCAGCTGTACCTTTTTCATCAGGCCTAGATCTCAATGATTTTAGGTGGTTCTAAAAGTCCAATTCAACCTTAAAAGGATAAGTTATGATTATTTTTTGAAATTGTGATGCAGGACCTGAAGGCAGCATGGAAAGAGGAGTTCCTAAAAATGCTGTGATTCTCGGCAACTAACATTATTGTTAGACTATCAGCGTGGCTTGGCAAGAAGCAAAGAAGATAGGAACTACTACCGATGGTGATCTTCATCAGTGGGCCAGGGACAGTCCCCAGCTACTCAGAATCATACCACAGCTGCGGGCCAGGGCCAAGCTGTGGAGTCTTGTGGTGCACGGAGGCCAAGAACTTGAAACTTGAGGCTTGGGAGCCTGTGTAAATCTAGAGCTTCAAGGGACCTCTCAAGGCTCCATGATCTGAATTTGTCTTAGCTAACATATGGCTGGTCTTACAGTTCTCATCCAGTTCAAGCTTTCTGCTTACTGTTTTAACCATGCTCTTGCTTCTCAGAGTCTGTTTTTACTCAGAATGAGGCAGTTCCGTGATGATCATGGGAAAAGTGGTTTAACCTTTCTGAGCCTAAAATTCTTTATGGAAAATGGAAGTAATAATGGTACATTCCAGTAGGGTTGTTGTGAAATTACATAAGAAAATGAAAATAGAGTGGTTAATGGGGCATCTGGCACACTGTAAATTCTTAATGAATTATAGCTATCATTATTATCACCATTACTCATAGCAGCGCAATTTACCTCTGTGCCCAGCTCAATGCCTAGGAAACCCAGCTCAATTAGAGGCATATTATCCAAAAGGGGATCCTGGACAAGTATTCCTTGGGTGAGGAACCTTTTATAGAGTGTTCTGAGTTCATATTATAGGAGAAGAGAAAGCCATTAAGGGCACCAAGCTGGTTAGATAAATCGGATATATACATGACCATATATAAATGGTCATGTGCTTTTATAATCACATTTGCCCATAGCAAATGTGGAAAGGCGGATTCCATTTTCATGACTTCTGAGCCCACTACCCATTTCTAGAATAATAATAACAGTAATAAGAATAATAGCTAACATTTCACTTTCCGATAATTATTAAGGGTGCTACAGAAACCCTTGGAGTCGTGTGTATTTCTGATTTGGCATCTCTAAAATGAATAAAATATCGAAGCAAAAAGAGCAGAGCTGCCCCTTCCCCCATCTTTTTACATGTTTTTATTTTTATTTTATTTCACTTTTTTTTATTTTTTGAGAGACAGAGAGAGAGAGAGAGAGAGAGCGCGAGAGAATCTTAGGCAGGCTCCATGCTCAGCCAGATGCAGGGCTTGATCTCACGATCGTGAGATCGTGACCAGAGCCCAAATCAAGAGTCAGATGCTTAGCCGACTGAGACACCTAGGCGCCCCAGTTTTTACATGTTTTAAATGATGATAACACTTGTCTTATAGCTTTTATGAAAGTGTAGCATGTCAAGAAACCAACAGTTCACTGACTGGTGGTGGCACTACCAGCTTTGTCCTTAGTGTTGTTTGTCAGTCCTTGGTATTTAGTAGTCGAGAGGGGGAGAAGAAGGGAGTACCTCCAGGGAAGCACCACTAGAAAACCATGTTAGAAAGCCATCCATCACTGATGGGGCTTTGTGGCAGGATGTTTAAGCCACTGGGTTTTGGGTCTCAGGTTCCTGCAGCCTAACCCAATTTCCAAGCATTCGGCGGGGTGTATCACTTGGGATTGTTATTGTGTCATCGTGGAGAAAATATAGCTGAGATTGCTGCAGGCTAATCACCCTTCAAAGGCAAATGAAAGAATGAAAATTCCTCTCTGACAGCTTTTTAAACAAAGCACTTTTAACTATGTGTAATCCACAATTTAGCGCATGCAAGGCGTGCCATTATTTTTACGTGTAATTTGCTCTTAAGATGGTTCTGCCAATACAAAGTTATGGTTGCTGGTGACCTGTGTGTGTTTTAGTACAAATTGTCCGATGGTGGTGGTTGTTTTTCAACTTTCAGGTAACAGCACCCCAAAGAATGCAACTATAGAAAGAAGGGGTAAAATTTTAATACTTTGTTGAGGCACATCAGGAATGTCTCTTTTGAAGGGGTAAGACAGCTTAAGAACTGACTCTTTCTAAAGAACAAAATGAGGCCCAACTCTCACGACATAGATTTGCCAGCTCTGTAGTTCCTTTCCATAAGTAAAATACCATTGATAGCTGCCCCAGTCCTCAAAGACTGGAGAAAACTGACAGCTTTACAGAAATGATAGAGGATCTAACATAACTATTCTTTATTCATTAACCCTAAGAAGGAAAACCTTTGAAATAACCAGGAAGAAAAATACCTATTTCCCTGATCACCCAACATGTCAATTATTTCTCTTTTGTTGAGTGTCAAATATTCTGTAGCCAAAATCTATTTTTACAAATAGGGGCAAGGCAATTTAGAGGAGAGAGGAAGGGAGGAGGGAGAAAAAGAGGCACGGAGGGAGGGAGGGTGGAAGAATGTGATGTGTCTCCTACCAGTATTTCTATGCTCTTTATATTGTCATTAGTTTTTCTCCTGATAAGCATTCTGCCTCATTCACACAATATATTACACCGAAGAACCTTTTTCATTTAACTCTCCCGTGTCTCGGTTTCTTTATCCTTTAAATGATGATAATGCTTGTTCTGTTTCATAGTGAAGGTGTTAGGATTAATAGTATATTATAGATAAAAATGTTTTGAACTCCCCAGAAAGACACAATACAAAGTATTCCTATTGTCGTCATTATCACCAAACACACTCTGTACTCTCTTATTGCTTCTTAGCTTCCCAGTGTCTAGGCGAAGTAGTAGCTTAATGAAGGATGTAAAATAATAGAGCTGCAAAAGAACGCAAAGATTTTTGAATCCAGCCTTTTTTTTTTATATATATACAGAATTGGATAGTGGGACTTAGAGACATTAAATGACTTTTTGGGGTTACGAGACTTCCCTGCTCAGTTCCTCTACTGAGAGTGATTTTCAAGACTAGGCTGTCAATTCTTCTTTCTCTGTGCTTCTTTTCTTAGTGGCTTGAGCTATTTAAACGTGAACTATAATCTCTATTCTAAAGTTTCTAAAATTGGCACCACTATCTCTGACAAATGTGTGCTTCAATCTCATACTTCCATTTGTTTTCACACCTTAACAGTTAGATAACAGCATTAGTTTCCTAGAACTGCCATAGTAAATATCACAAACTGCATGGCTTAAAACAACAGAAAATATTCTCTTGTGGTTCTGAAGGTAGAAGTCTGAAATCAATGTGTAGGAAGGGCAGCGTTCCCTCTGAGGTTTCTGGGAAAGTATCTTTCTTTGCCTCTTCCTAGCTTCTGATTATTGCTGACATTCCTTGGCTTGCAGCTTGTATCACTCCTGCCTTTACTCTGTTGTCACATGATCGAATTCCCTGTGCAGAGCCATGTCTCTAACTCATCCTCTCCTTAGAAAGACACCTGTCGTTGGAGTTTAGGCCCACCCTAATCTGGTATGACCTCATCTTAATTTGACTTCATCTGTGAACACCCTCTTTCCAAATAAGATCATTTGCACAGGTACCCAGGGTTAGGACCACAGCATATCTTTTGGGGGGACACAGTTCAACCCACAACAATAAGCTACTCTTACATGCTATTCAAGATGGCCAAAATCAACTTCACCAGAGTCTTTTGAGATTGTCTTTGTTTCTGTGAAGAGTGTCTCTAATCTTGAAGTGTTTGGGGACAAGAAGCACATGATTTTAACGCTTCTCCCACACTTATGCTCTACATTCACTTTGTCATGAGGTTGTATTGTTTGTTCTTTTGAAATATTCATCAGCTTCTTTGACTGTCCATTGCCACTGCGTCTGCCCTGGGCCAGGCCTTTAATTACGAGTTAGTTATTGGTTCTAGTCTCTCCCTTACCCAGTCTCTTGCTACTCAAAGTGTGATTCAAGGACCAGGAGCATCGGTTTTATCTCCAAGCGTGGTAGAAATAAGAACTTTGGTGTTACTCAGACCTGATTCTGAATCTAAATTAGAATCTCCATTCTAATGAGATCACCAGGTGAGGCTTTTTAAGTTTGACAATTTTGATGTGGTTCAGAGCAAAATTGATGCCCAATTAATATTTACCCAATCCCTCACCTGTTGGAAAATTTTATTTTTATTTTTTTATTTTATAAGTTTATTATTTATTTTTTTAGTAATCTCTACACTTGACGTGGGTCTTGAGCTCACAACCCAAAAATTAAGAGTTGCATGTTTTTCTGACTGAGCCAGCCAGACACCCCTGAAAAAATTAAAAATCCCTTCAAATTCTACCTCTATCCAGATTGGTTAAAAAAGTTAAATCAAACAGGTAAGATGGAATAGCATATAAAAAAATTATAAAACTAACGATGATGTCAAAGATTGTTAAATAACTTATAAAACATGCATGGTATAATGTTGATTAAAAATGCTGGTTCTAAAGGATACATGATGCCAATTTTGCATGTATATAAATATAAAAGGACTGGTGGAATATTGGACAATATTAACAATGGAAATTGTTCACCCTTTTTTAAAATTTTTTAAAAAATCTTTATTTATTTATTTTGAGAGAGAGAGTGCACGCTCATGAGCAGGGGAGGGACGGAGAGAGAGAGAGAGAGAGAGAGCAAGGGAGAGAGAGAATCCCAAGCCAGACATCCTCTGTGTTGTCAGCACAGTTCCTGAGATCAAGTCCTGAGTGGAAATCAAGTGTCAGACGGTTAACCCACTGAGCCACCCAGGCGCTCCTCATCCTATTGGTTTTTGTTTTTATTTATTTTGAGAGAAAAATAGAGAGCAGAGGAGGGGCCCAGAAAGAGGGAGAGAGAATCCCAAGCAGGCTCCCTGCTGCCAGCACAGAGCCCAATGCTCACAAGCTCACAAACCAAATCAAGAGTAAGACACTTAACCTGAGTCAGCCACTCAGGTGCCCCCATTCTATTGTTTTAGATGATTCATCTCCTGTTATGATTTACTTCTTGCAGTGAAAACATTCTGTAATAAGGTGAAAAGTAGTTCTCAAAAATCTTATTTATCTAAATGTATGTTCCTCTAGTTTTTAAGATTTATTTGCATATTGGGAATAGTATAGATTTTTTTTAGTAAGACAGTGTTTAATAATTACATGTGCAATGAGATAGGTGATATACAAATATTTTGTATATATATAGAGAGATAGTACAAAGGAGTTAATGCAAACAAAAGGTCATGAAAGTAAGACACTTAAGCACATACCATTTTATTATGTGACAATAAAACTACCATTGCAATAAAGCGTTTTGTTTTTTTTAATGTTTTTTTAACTTTATCTTTTTATTTTTTTAAATTTACATCCAAATTAGTTAGTATATAGTGAAGCAATGATTTCAGGACTAGATTCCTTAATGCCCCTTACCTATTTAGCCCATCCCCCCTCCCACAACCCCTCCAGCAACCTTCTGTTTGTTCTCCACATTTATGAGTCTCTTTTGTTTTGTATCCTTCCCTGTTTTTATAGTATTTTTGTTTCCCTTCCTTTATGTTCATCTGTTTGGTCTCTTAAAGTCCTCATATGAGTGAAGTCATATGATTTTTGTCTTTCTCTGACTGACTAATTTCACTTAGCATAATACCCTCCAGTTCCATCCATGTAATTGCAAATGGCAAGATTTCATTCTTTTTGATGGCCGAGTAATACTCCATTGTATATATATACCACACCTTCTTTATCCATTCATCCATCGATGGACAATTGGGCTCTTTCCATACTTTGGCTGTTGTTGATAGTACTGCTATAAACATGGGGGTGCATGTGTCCCTTTGAAACGGCACACCTGTATCCCTTGGATAAATGCCTAGTAGTGCAATTGCTGGGTCGTAGGGTAGTTCTATTTTTAGTTTTTTGAGGAACTTCCATACTGTTTTCCAGAGTGGCTGCACAGCTTGCATTCCCACCAACAATGCAAGGGAGATCCTCTTTCTCTGCATACTCACCAACATCTGTTGTTGCCTGAGTTGTTCATGTTAGCCATTCTGACAGGTGTAAGGTGGTATCTCATTGTGGTTTTGATTTGTATTTCCCTGATGATGAGTGATGTTGAGCATTTTTTCATGTGTCTGTTGGCCATCTGGATGTCTTCTTTGGAGAAGTGCCTGTTCATGTCTTTTGCCCATTTCTTCACTGGATTATTTGTTTTTTGGGTGTTGCGTTTGAAAAGTTCTTTGTAGATTTTGGATACTAACCCTTTATCTGATATGTTATTTGCAAATATCTTCTCCCAATCTGTTGGTTGCCTTTTAGTTTTGCTGATTGTTTCCTTTGCTGTGCAGAAGCTTTTTATTTTGATGAGGTCCCAGTAGTTCATTTTTGCTTTTGTTTCCCTTGCCTCCAGAGACGTTTTGAGTAAGAAATTGCTGCGGGCAAGATCAAAGAGGTTTCCGCCTGCTTTCTCCTCAAGGATTTTGATGGCTTCCTGTCTTACATTGAGGTCTTTCATCCACTTTGAGTTTATTTTTGGGTATGGTGTAAGAAAGTGGTCCAGGTTCATTCTTCTGTATGTCGCTGTCCAGTTTTCCCAGTACCACTTGCTGAAGAGACTGTCTTTATTCCATTGGATATTCTTTCCTGCTTTGTCAAAGATTAGTTGCCCATACGTTTGTGGGTCCATTTCTGGATTCTCTATTCTATTCCATTGATCTGAGTGTCTGTTCTTGTGCCAGTACCATACTGTCTTGATGATTACAGCTTTGTAGTATAGCTTGAAGTCTGGGATTGTGATGCCTCCTGCTTTGGTTTTCTTTTTCAAGATTGCTTTGGCTATTCGGGGTCTTTTCCGGTTCCATACAAATTATAGGATTATTTGTTCTAGCTCTGTGAAGAATGCTGGTGTTACTTTGATAGGGATTGCATTGAATATGTAGATTGCTTTGGGCAGTATCGACATTTTAACAATATTTGTTCTTCCTATCCAGGAGCATGGAATCTTTTTCCATTTCTTTGTGTCTTCTTCAATTTCTTTCATAAGCTTTCCATAATGTTCAGTGTATAGATTTTTCACCTCTTTGGTTAGATTTATTCCTAGGTATTTTATGGTTTTTGGTGCAACTGTAAATGGATCGATTCCTTGATTTCTCTTTCTATCACTTCATTGTTGGTGTATAGGAATGCAACTGATTTCTGTGCATTGATTTTATATCCTGAAACTTTGCTGAACTCATGAATCAGTTATAGCAGTTTTTTGGTGGAATCTTTTAGGTTTTCCATATAGAGTATCATGTCATCTGTGAAGAATGAAAGTTTGATCTCCTCCTGGCCAATTTGGATGCCTTTTATTTCTTTGTGTCGTCTGATTGAAGAGGTTAAGACTTCCAATACTATGTTGAATAATAGTGGCAAGAGTGGACATACTTGTCTTGTTCCTGACCTTAGGGGGAAAGTTCTCAGTTTTTCCCCATTGAGGATGATACTAGCATTGGGTTGCTCATATATGGCTTTTATCATCTCGAGGTATGACCCTTCTATTTCTACTTTCTTGAGGGTTTTTATCAAGAAAGGATGCTGTATTTTTTCAAACGCTTTCTCTGCATCTATTGAGAGGATCATATGGTTCTTGTCCTTTCTTTTATTGATGTGATGAATCACGTTAATTGTTTTGCGGATATTGAACCAGCCCTGCATCCCAGGTATAAATCCCACTTAGTTGTGGTGAATATTTTTTTTAATGTATTGTTGGATCTGGTTGGCTAATATCTTGTTGAGGGTTTTTGCATCCATGTTCATCAGGGAAATTGGTCTATAGTTCTTTTTAGTGGGGTCTCTGTCTGGTTTTGGAATCAAGGTAATGCTGGCTTCATAGAAAGAGTTTGGAAGTTTTCCTTCCATTTCTATTCTTTGGAACAGTTTCAAGAGAATAGGTGTTAACTCTTCCTTAAATGTTTGGTAGAATTCCCCTGGAAAGCCGTCTGGCCCTGGACTCTTGCTTTTTGGCAGATTTTTGATTACTAATTCGATTTCCTTACTGGTTATGGGTCTGTTCAAATTTTCTATTTCTTCCTGTTTCAGTTTTGGTAGTGTATGTGTTTCTAGGAATTTGTCCATTTCTTCAAAATTGCCCATTTTATTGGCATATAATTGCTCATAATATTCTCTTATTATTGTTTTTAGGGAATGGTATAGATTTTAAAATGGTAACTGAAGAGGGAGAAGCTATTGACCTGTGATAGAACTACTCATTCTCTTTTCCTTAAATAAACTCTACACCCAATGTAGGGCTTGAACTCATGACCTCAAGATCAAGAGTTGTGCAATCTACCAACTGAACCAGCCAGACATCCCAGAATTATTCATTCTTGCAAGTCACCAAAGGAAAAATGTAAATGAGTGCTGAACTACAACTAGTGGCAGAGGACAAAGTGAGGGAGTCAAGTGGTGTCTTCTATTCAGATACCACTGTGATTTTGCCCCTCCATTTGTTTAGGCTGAAGTCAGGTTGTTAATTTCCTGTTGCTACATAACAAATCACCACAAACTTTGAGACTTAAAACAGTACAGACGTCTCTGATCTCATATGTCTGTAGGTAATATGTAGATTAAGAGTCCAGGCACAGATTATTGGGATCCTCTTCTTAGGGTCTCACTAGGCTTTAATTTGGGTGTTGGCTAGGCTATACTCTCATCTGCAGGCTCAGTTAAAGGAGAATCTACTTCCAAATTCATTTAGATTGTTGGAAAAATTCATTTCCTTGCAGCTATATGACTGAGGGCCCTGGCTTCTCACTCGCTGTCAGCTTGGTGCCCTTAGGCCTTAGGTACCACCTGCAGTTCCCTGCCACGTGGCTCTCTCCAGAGGGAGCACACAGCATGGCTGTTTGCTTCTTTAAGGCTTATAGGAAAATCTCTTTTTCCAATCTGCAAAAGCAGAATGGTAGATAGGAGTGACATGCTATCAAGTTTACATATTTTATTAGCTAGAAGTAAGGCAGAGTCCTGCCCACACTCAAGGACAGACAGATCGTAACACCAGGGCACCGGGATCATGGGACCACCTTAGAATTCTTCCTACCACACAAACCAAAGTACACTGAAAAGTCTCCAAGAAAAATAAGAGAAAGAGCAGGAAAGATGGACTTCACTGTAAAGCCCAGTCCCTTTCCTCCTCAGGCCTTTTCAGGCCTTTTCATACCTACTTTTCATGTAGGGGCTGCTCTTCTAGGCAGCCAAGGAGAAAAAGCTCTTCAGTCTTCAGAAGGCAGGAATAACCAGAAAGGGACCTTAGCCAAGTATACAACAAAACCACCAGGGCTTAGGAGAAACAGACACACAGCATCCTGTGGCACTCCTTGGGAGGTTCTGACAGAAAAGTCTGGAGGGCAACGTTGGCATTTCTATTTGTTCAAAGTTCCATAGTTAGTACTGCTGAGCTTCTCCATATTTCCTAACATGGGAAAGCCTTTCCTTTTCCATTCACATATTTAGAGCCTATACAAGCCCCACTCTGCTTCCATGTTCACATGAAGCCTTTTCTGATTGTTGCAACACATGCTAGTTTCTTTGTACCCCAAACTTCTATATTTGAATACTTACTTATAAATACTACCACATAGGCTAGTCACTTTGCAAGTTCTCTTTCACATCTTCTGGATTTTTCTCTGCAACCAAAGTATTCCCTCTTCAAGGACAGAGTTCTTGTATTATTATACACTCAGATTTCTGAGTGTATCTCAAGTATACAATTTAATTTCATTAATTGGCTAAACTCAGAAAGTAGGGATGGAGCATAGGCACTTCCTTTCCATAGTGGTACTTAACTTGGAGTCTGAAAACTATTGTTTTGGAAGGGAATATAACAGTATGTGATAGTGGAGTATTCCTGAATTCAAGATATTCATGTACAATGAGTTAATTTTTTTAATATGAAATTTATTGTCAAATTAGTTTCCATACAACACCCAGTGCTCATCCCAACAGGTGCCCTCCTCAATACCCCTCACCCACCCTCCCTTCCCTCCCACCCCCCCCCATCAACCCTCAGTTTGTCCTCAGTTTTTAATAGTCTCTTATATTTTGGCTCCCTCCCTCTCTAACCTTTTTTTTTTCTTCCCCTCCCCCATGGTCTTCTGTTAAGTTTCTCAGGATCCACATAGAAGTGAAAACATATGGTATCTGTCTTTCTCTGTATGACTTATTTCGCTTAGCATCACACTCTCCAGTTCCATCCATGTTGCTACAGAAGGCCATATTTTATTCTTTCTCATTGCCACATAGTATTCCATTGTGTATAGAAACCACAATTTCTTTATCCATTCATCAGTTGATGGACATTTAGGCTCTTTCCATAATTTGGCTATTGTTGAAAGTGCTGCTATAAACATTGGGGTACAAGTGCCCCTATGCATCAGCACTCCTGTATCCCTTGAGTTAATTTTTTGGCCATATTTGTATATTTTGTGTACTACATTTTACATAGTATTTTTCTTTAAATTGAATCTTACTTGACCTCAACCCAAACAACAGTACCATGAAACCATGTACTTCATATGCAACTTACACATTTTATATTTTTCAACATCACATGAAAGTATTTAATATTGAAATAAGGTATTATCCACGTACTGCCCACAGTTATTTCCTGTACCACCAATAGTGCCTGTGCGACTTGTGGGGAATTACTTGCATAGTGCAGAACATTCTATTCTCAGAATGTGGCTCTATTTCCTTTAGACCTTGGCCCTCAGAGCCATAAAATATAGGATAAGGACAATAATAGTAACGATTAATATTTCTTCTTAAGCACCATGTACCTGGTAGAGCGCTAAGTATTTTATACATATTCATTAATTAAACCTGCCAAACAATCCTATGTTATTATCCACCTTGGTTTTTTTTTTTTTTTTTTCAGACAAGGAAATGAAGGCACTGAGAAGTTAGGTAACTTGCTCAAGGTCACACACCTGGTAACAAGGATCAGGGATTTGAACCCAGACAGTCTGACACCAGAGTGTGTTCCCTTTACTTCGTGCACTGCTCCCCTGGTTTAATTGGTATTATGAAAATTAAATGCAAAGCAAAATACAACAACAACAACAACAACAACAACACACACACACACACACACACACACACATACATACACACACATACACACACACACATACACACACACCCCTCATCTAGTACCAGACTTAACGTATGGGAAGAACTCAGTACAAATGATCTTTCTAGAAGATATATTTTGTTTCATCCTTACATAGGGATCTCACAATGATGTCATATCAGTCTTTAAATCTCAGACTGGATACGTCTGTTGCCTTCTCCTGGAGGCAACTCAAGAAACTTCAGACAACTTTCCAGCGGGGTTAGAGAGCAGAAGTACATCTGATTTGAGGAATTTCACATTGATCCCTGACACAACAAAGGTGGCTTAAATTGACCTTCCTGAAAGTTTGCAGGTCATGAAGACCAATTAGTTGCTATGGTGTCAATAAGTGCAAATTGCTTTAGATTGTCGGTGAATGGGGAAATCTCCACTGGGTCAGTGCCCAGGGCAATGAGGTACTAAAGGCTCTGCAGGTGGTTTGAAGGCAGACATTAAACATAAATCCACAAATGTGCTGGGCTTTGGCGCCCACTCCTAAATGGTGATGTGCTCTGGTTTCTTCAGCCTGTACAAGGAAATCGAGGTGCTGATCTCAGCCTATCCATCACTGTGTGGCCGAGATCAATTTTATTTTAAGGATTATACTGTCTTTAGACATGGTCCAACAATTTGGAATAGACAGAAGTGTTTATTTTGTGGAACTTGCGATTATCAGTAAAACATCAAGATTTGACTAATTAATGATCCTTCCCCTCCAAACAGTCTTCATTTTAAAGGCCTTCATTTAAATTAGCGGCAAAGAAAATATATAAATAAATGTCTGGTTGAAATGTGGAAACCAAATGTTCAGCCTTTAAGAAAAAAAAACAAAACCTAATTCAGAACTCAACCTGGAATGCCATTATGTTACAGTAACAGTTAAAAAAAAAAAAACAACAAAAAACAAAAAACGTCTCCAAATTAATGATGCATATACTGTCACAATAAACAGAGTTAACTGAGATAATTAAAAGTATTTTTATTCAGTTAATAAGATAAAATGTCACAGTTGAGAATGATTACCCTGAACTTCTGCAGATAGGGTAGGCAGAACACCTTGTCTTTGTAAAAACATAACTATATCCAACAATTGCAACATGTTTTATTCATATGGTGTTTATGTCTGGATATGTCCAAGCTATTTGCTAGGTGAACAGTCACACTTGATAGATCCAGGAGGGAATTTCTTGGTACAATGAACAAAAAGAGCTATTTTGTTCTTGTGCTCCAACCTCAGACCAAGGGAAAAAAAAATCTGTCATAAATATATGGTCACCTTTCTGCCTTTAAAACTGTGCTGGGGCCTGGGGAAAGATTCTCAGAATGTAAAAAAAAAATTGGTGACATTACATGGGAAACTTTCTGTTCTTCCTCTTGTAATAGTCAATCTTGTTTAGACAGTAGCCTCTGAGTGGCCTGGGAACAGTGTATTATGAGTGATAGCAAGGGATTCAGGGACAGGGGATCACAAAACTATTATACAGTGACCAAGAACTGAGTTTTCTACTATAACTTTACTATTTAAGCTTTGTTTTTTGGATGCAGTGATATACTCAAATGTCAATGTCAAGTGCCATATTCCAAACTACCTATGATAAAATGAATCATTTAATGTATCTACTTAAAGCTCTTTTACTCTCCCTGCCTTTCCTATGCTGCAAAGACAAAGATACAGTCTTTGTAATTGGAAGGGAAAACAAGCAACATGGCCTTTAACCATAAAGCTTTTTGTGATGTAGCTGTAAAAATTCAGCAATTGAAAGTAGAAGAGGTCCATAACAGAGGGGAAGGTCCATAAGCAACTAAGGTTATGCTCTGGGGTGTTGCTCCCTTCCACATTTCAAGGGTAATATTAGGTCACAATCAGAAACAAGAGTGGGTGGAATTTTTTCGTTGTTCATTTTAGTTGCAATGACCGTGGCAAAGGGCTACTTACTGAAGTGTGTTTGTTTGTGGAGGTAACTAACTCCACAGGGACTATCTTAGATTATGCTTCAGGAATGGAGTTTGCAATGAAAAACACCATTTAAAGAAACATTGACATAGCATCTGAGCCCTGCTACCTTCTTGGTACAACTCAGAAGCTAAGTGTGTTCTTGAAAAGGAAAAGGTTCTTTTGTGTAGACCGTGCACCCCATATCAACGACATACTTGTAAATCCATGGTTGTTCACATCCCAGGTAGAGATTAAGTACTCAAGAGCAAAACAGGAAATGAAAAACTAAGACTATTACCAAAAGCCAGTACAGAAAGTTGTTCTGCTGGTCGTTTGGGACATTTGCAGTAGGTAACCCAAGTGGAGGATGTCTGTGAGTGGTATTGCCTGTTATCTTTCCAACGGTTCTATAGACCGGTGCTCAATGAACTTGACCACAGAAGTAAGTGTTTGACCTCTTCGAAAATGAGAATTGGGTACTAATGCGTAGGATCCTCAGAAAGTAAAAGGGTTCACAGTGCTAAAGACTTGGAAGGAGGAGTGTAATAAAAGAGAGCACTTGAGGCAAATTGACCTTAAGGAGTGAACAACTACAAAAGCACAATTTCTCTGAAAAACCCTTCTACCCTCAGTGAGCTAAATGTGAAGGGACAGGACCTGAAAAGAAGAATATGAGCCCAGATAGGCAACCACAGACGAGAAATAGCCAGACTTTGCAAAATTCCAAATATAGTCGATGAACTCAGACCTGCCTCTTGCTTAGGGCAACTGAGGGAGCTTCCTTGGGTCCTATGCTTCTTGTCTATTGGATGAGAGATGGAGGGAAGGGGAAGAATTATACTTTATTCCTCTTTCCTGAACTGCATTAAAATTCAGTTACAAATTTTCTGTTGGGGGAACTGTAGGAGTTGTCTACAGTGTGGCTTCCTCTTACATTTGATGATTTGGGGTAGGTGCCCTGTATTGGTTTAGATGCCCAGGCTCCAAACACTTCCAAAGGATGGCTTTGTAGGTGACTATGGCACCAGTGAGTAAGGCTGACTCTATTTCAGGTCTTGACTTCGGGTGGAGGTGGGGAATTATTAGGTGTGGATATGCAATAAGATAAGGTATGGGTTGTAGTGGAATGAATAATTGGCATATGCTATCTGAAGCTGTCTGCTTTGGAACTCCCAACTTCATTAGGCAAAAGCATGTCTAAAATAAAATCACTCTCTGAGATACCATTTTGGTTATGGGAAAAAATTTAAATGCACACACACACACACACGCACACACACACGCACAACTCTGGATTGCTTCTCCCTAGTCATTCTTCCTAACCAGACTTAGCTTCCTAAAGATAGAGACCAACTATTCTTCATTTTTCAATCTTGATTTTTCAATTTTTTTTGTGGTCCTTAGAGCACACACTAGGCCTAACACTTAGCTGGGGCCTCAAAAAATATTTGTTGAAGAACTGAATGGGAAGGCCAAATTTAGTATCCAAGATAAGAATGATCTGCAATATTCTATGTTTATGTTTACTGCTTTTTTTACTTACTGAGATCTGTTTTTAAATTTTTTTTTAACGTTTATTTATTTTTGAGACAGAGAGAGAGCATGAATGGGGGAGGGTCAGAGAGAGAGGGAGACACAGAATCTGAAACAGGCCCCGGGCTCTGAGCTGTCAGCACAGAGCCTGATGTGGGGCTCGAACTCACAGTTCGAGATCATGACCCGAGCTGAAGTTGGATGCTCAACCGACTGAGCCACCCAGGCGCCCCTGAGATCTGTTTTTAGAATTGTCTCTTGCAATGGAGACAGCCTCTTCTCTTTCCTTACACCATTTCTTATGCCATTCTAGTATGCCCACAAACCCTGGATCCAACTTCCTAAAGAACTAGAATCTACGAGTAGGACTGGAGGTGGACTTGAAAGATGTAGAGACAGTGGTGGCCGAAATGCTTAAGATGTCTGCAACTTATTTCTGCATTTCTAGATTTACATAAAAAAGATCTCTGGGCTGATGGCAAGAGTCTTGGCTTCTCTGCAAAGAAGAGAAGATTTTGATGCCATAAAATCTGGCTTCAGAAGCTCACGTCCCCAAACACAGACACACACACACACACACACACACACACACACACACACACTCCTCAATCATTGTCCTGTGGAATGAAGATATTGATTAGGTCTTTCCATTAGGACATTTTTATTGAAGATTATACCGGGTAAGAACCCATTGGTTTACATATGCGTCATCAAGTGACATCTTTTTTGGACTCCATATATGTGCGCTTGTTTGGGATTAAAGCAAGATGGCCAAAGCTCATAGGACCAAGCTGGAGGGCCCCAGCCTTGGCCTAGTTAAAGAGAAAATATCTGTCTATCTATCTTGTTCATAGATATGGACTAGAGTGTATGTACTAAGCAAGTTTCAAGGAGTTTAGAAGTATTATGTCAATAGCAATCAGCATATTGAACTAGGTGGAAATGTTCAGGGAGGGAAGTGCCAGAGGCAGTGATGGGTCTGGTTTTATTTAGCGCATTTAATAATGATCTGGAAGAGGGAGAAAACATTAAAATCACAGATTATACTAAATTGACAGGTGGTGTAAACACAAATGAGGGCAAACAAAAGGATATAAAGAATTTAGAACAGAAATGAGATTCCATCAGAAAAAAAATGCGCTTTCACATCTGTGCAAAGTATCTTAAATCAGCAATGGAAATTGTTTTAAAAGTCATTTAGCTCAGAAAACGTTCATAGGCATTGCTCACATTTATAAGTGCTAACCCCTCCCCGCTCCTAAGCTATTTTTATTTCCCTGGATTATATTGTTTATTCTTATCATTTAAAATACAAATCTGATCATGTCATTCTTCTGGCTGAAATCTTTTAAAGGCTCTGGGTTTTCTATAGGAGGGAGTCAAAGCTCCTTAGCCTGTAGGAGACCCTTCCTTCACTATTTCTGTCCATCTTCCCAGCCACTTTCGCATGTCTGTCTGCTCTGCACTCCTTATTGCACCCAGGCTGAATTATTTGTAGCTCCCTGATTGCATCCCACCTTATTACTAACTGCACCATCTGCTCGACGCTCCACTCCTTTCTGTTTTCTGGGTGATCTCCATATGACCTTCAAGATTTAGTTTTGGCCTCTCCTCGTTCACAGGCTTTTATGCATAAAAACCACTTCCACTCCTGAGTTTGGTTTGGTGCCTTCTTTGCCATTGCCATCACCCATGCTGCTCATTTCAGACCTAACATGTTGACAGTGACGATGGCTGTATTTACTGAGCACCTAATCGTGTTCCATACTCAGTGCTATATATTTTCATGCATTGTCTTTGTAATCATCACTACCATCGTAGGAGGCAAATACAATGACCTCAGTTCCATACGTAAGAAAATTACATATTTGGTTAAGTGACTTGCCCAAGATGGCACAGCCAGTAAGTGGTACAGCTGGGATTCAAACTGCTTCCCAAGTCTATACCTTAAAAAATTGTACTATTGGAATAATTTGGGTTTTTGTCTCTTTTCTCTACTTGTGTAAACTTCTTGGTGCCAGGGACCCTGTCATGATCACCTAGCAGCTATAGTACCTGGCATGGTACACACAGCTTAGTAATAATACTGATGATAACATGGACAAGGATAATTAATACTTAATGAGTGCTGATTATGTGCTAAGGGGTTTGCATGTATTTTTATGGGCATTTTTCACAAACATTGCAGAGTGAGTAAAATAAGTTTTAGCTTATATTGGAGAACCTGAGGCTTAGAGAGAGGGTTGAGAAACATTTTTAAGATTAGGGAGATCTGTCTTTAAAGTCCCCACTCTATTTTGATGTACCATTTTTCACTCTCATCTGACAGAAAATAGGCATAAAACAGTGGTAGGATTCTCCAACAATTGCCAGTGAACCCCAACTGAAATGCGGGAGAGATCACATACATGCACGCACGTAGGCTCTCTGTCTAACTTTCGTTACGCCCGTTGATCTACTTTACTTGAGCCCGTTCTGATTCACTTTAAGCTTTAGTCTCAGGGGTACTTGCCTATCTTTATGGTTAAATGAAACAGAGATCCGTGCACCAAAGAGAATTGGCTCTTACTATTGTTACTGCTCAAAGTTTTTGTTTGTTTGCTTTTTATTTAGAAGGATCAGCAAGACCCAGGCCATGCATGGTGCCCATGAGATGCAGTGGAAGGCATGTTGGTCTAGATTGGAAGAGAAGGCTCTCAATCCAATCATGTTATTGGGGTAGTCACTTTACTTGTCTTCATTTCAGTTTTCTCACCCATAAACCAGCTTCCCAAGTGTTAGATTGGTGGCCAGCTCTATCACCATCACCAAGGGAGTATTTGATAAATATTGAGTCCTGGGTTCCATTCACAGATTTGAACTCTGCAGGTTTAGGGCATGTGTCTTTGAAAGCTCCCCAGGGGATTTTGCTGCAGTGAATTTTTGTATACCACTGAAATAATGATTTTTGCTAAGATATAATGTCATTTATTATCTGCGCTCACTTCTTGGAGGCTCTGCAGAATATATTTTTGGTAACATTGGTAATTTATACATAGCAAAGGCGTATAAAGTGAGGGCTTTGGATGTAGTAGGTTCAGTGACAGAGTTTCATATTTATTACATTCACAAAAGAGGCTTGTGTTATTTGAAATGTTCTTTTTTTTATAATAATAAAAGTAATGGCTAATATGATACAGAAGTTTTAAATTTTTTTACATACATTATTTTATTCAGTGCTCATTTCATAGATTATTTCCTTTTTACCAGTGAGAGAATGGACACTTCCAGGTGTCCAATGTCATAGTGTACATCAGGAGCATTGTCAGAATTTGATCTCATATCTCCTGAACCCCAAGGCCAGCCATGATGTATTCAGCTCCTCAATAACTACTCTGTGGCCTATGACTGCTGCAGTAGGACTTCTAGTCTTCACATGAAAAGGAACTACATTTCATTTTCACAAAGCTTTTAGATTTTTAGATAAGAAGGATAGGATTTTTGATTGCAAGACGGCTGAAAGGAATGGATGGCATAATGCTGCTGAAGGCTTTAGTATGCCTCTAGCAATTTCCACAAATCTAAAAAAAAATTTGCTAGGCTTAGTGGAAAAACGTGTTTTGAGAACCACTGGTTTAGAATATGTGCCCTTACAGGCAAATCCTGATCTACGTGTTGAGGATCCCATTCTATGATATTGATTCTGCTTCCCACCTGCTCCCCAAAAGATTGTATTTCTCCCTCAGCCCTTCCCATTTGAACAAATGGAACCACAAGCAGCCTAGTTGAACAGCCCCAAAACTAAGGTACTTGCTCAGTTTACTTTCACTCTGGTTCCTAATTCCTATTAATCACTAAGTCGAATTGGCTCTAGGTCCAAATATATCCTGCATTTTTGCATTTGTCTCCACCTCCCACTCTCCATCTTCCCTAATCCCTCCTCAAATTAGACCTCCATAATCTCTTTCAGAAACTGCAAAAGCCACCTACTGTGGTCTCTCAGATTCCTCTTTGGCCCCCCTGCAGGCCATTCTCCTCACTTAGCACAGAGATCTCTTTTAAAATGTAAATCCCGGGGGCGCCTGGGTGGCGCAGTCGGTTAAGCGTCCGACTTCAGCCAGGTCACGATCTCGCGGTTCGTGAGTTCGAGCCCCGCGTCAGGCTCCGGGCTGATGGCTCAGAGCCTGGAACCTGTTTCCGATTCTGTGTCTCCCTCTCTCTCTGCCCCTCCCCCGTTCATGCGTTCATGCTCTGTCTCTCTCTGTCCCAAAAATAAATAAACGTTGAAAAAAAAAATTAAAAAAAAAAAAGTAAATCCCGTGTCTTTCCCCTACTTAAAACTCTGCCAACAATTCCCATTACATTTGGAATAATTCCTTAACATGTGGCCTTCCCAGATCCAGTTTCTCCTGGTCCTTCTGACCCCATGTCTCCTTCTGAACGGCATCTCACCATGCTAGTCAGCTTCCTGAATACACCGTGCTTTACTTCTGCATCGGAAACCTTGTGCCTGGAATGCATTTCCCCAAGATCTTCTGAAGTCTGGCTGCTCTCCACATTCAGGTATTAATTTGAATATCTTTAGATATCACCTGTTCTCCTCCCAGAGACCTTTGCGAATAAACTCCAAGTCACTAATTTTTTTCTTCTTTATAGGACAGAGAGAGGCCATGCTGTAATTTACACAAAATGTATTTGAATAGATCTTGCGATCTAGGGTGAGTTACTCGAAGTTACACTCCAGGTGCAGAGAGCACTCTAATCAGGAAGTCCCTCCCCCAGAGGAGGGTAGGAGGCTGTTAGCTAGGGCTGTTCAGAAAGGCCACATTCCAGAGGAGGCTAGTACCAGCACTCCACTATCTTTATCTATGCTAAAGATGGTTTGCTAATTAGCATAGTAAATGTAGGAAGGGGATTTTCATTGGTGAAATCAGTGCCTGTTATTTAGCATGATGAATGCTAGAAATGGACTCCCACCTGCAAAATTAAAAGTGCGTGTGTCAAAACCATTTGGGGTTCATGCCCCAGTCTGGCGTGGGCAAAGCATAGAAAACTAGAAACCACTTTCTTGGGATTGGAATGTAGAGCTTGATCTTGAAATTTCCCATGTCTAGCTATTGTCTTAGAAGACTTCATTGCCTGATGCTGATCATGAGGATGGCAGAATCCTACCTCTGAGATATTGCCAAATCCATCTTGAGGAAGCCTTTCATGTAAGATGGTGAAAGGAATACCTAAAAGGACAGAGGTGGCACTCCATCAGGCCACAGAACAGGCTTCATTAACTGTGTGAAGCCTGTTTGCTACTACATTTTATTTAATAAAGTCCTTATTGTGTGGTAGAATTTAGAATGAATCTTGCTTTCATTTATAACCTAATAGCAAGGTTGTAGAGGGAGTAGCTCACACTTATCTATCGCAAAGCCTATGACAGTAATTGTTATCTATCAAAAAGAACCCAAGACATGTGCATACCAAATGGGCTTTGGCTTGATTTATAAGAATTAGTAGATAAAATGCGCCTTGCATGTTTGCTTCCTTGTTTAGTATCTCCTCCATGCCCTCTGGTGACTCCAGTGTAAATTTCCCAAGAGCAGAGGTCTTATGTGATCTCTTCCCAGAGCCTTGACCAGAACCTGGGATCTAGGAGGCACTATTTCAGTCACTCAGTAGCTATTTTAAATTTCAAAAAATCGAATAAAGGAGAGGGAATAGGAACGGTAAAAAGAATTGAACAGAGAAACAGGGGTAAGGAAAACTGGGGAGAAGAATGAAGACTAGATGTATGGAGAGGACAAAAGAGTCCTTAGTCTTAACTAGGCAATGGACAAAAGTAGTAGGGCTATGCTTTCCAGCATGTGTTGGAAAACGGGCCCTATGTGTTGCAATGAGGAAAAGCATAGTTAGTAGTTAAACAAGATTGATAAGGACTACATAAATCTCTCCTTCAAATATCCACAGTGCACAGGAGCATATTAAAGGCTCTGAAAGGCATTTTAGGGGACACACACACACACACACACACACACAGAGATCAAAACACCTTGTTAACTTTGTTTTGCCCAGTATTTCCCAAACTTATTTGAACATGGGGGTCTTTTTTCTCTGTGACATTTATTAACAAATTCTAAAAAAGGCTTTAGAAAAACATAAAGGTTGTGGATAGGAAATTGACAAAGAAAATACCCATGCTTTCATTATGTTGTGAAGCTAGTTCTGGGGCAAGGGTCTAACCTTTCCTTCCCATGCGCCTCATGCGTGGAAGGCACCTGCAACTGGGTTCTGAAGCAGCCAGGGAAACAATTCTCAGTCTACTTCTACCTTCTGACCCACCCTTCACCCAGAGAAAGGAAGATGGGCTGCATGGCTGAACCCTCCTGAAGCAGGAATACTGAGAGATAACTAGGAGCAATCATGCACTGAAAATCGGATATGAACGTGCTACCCAGTGTAGCAGAAAAAATGAACCCGTGAGAGTTGCCAGTACAGTGAAACCCACTTACTACATCCTTTTAAAGATCAGTCTAATGCTCACACATGCTCAGTGCTTCCTTTTCTTGGCCCTGGGAGAAATATTATGAAGGTGTTTCACTTTAGTAGGGTTCATGAGTTTATGGCCTTGAGAATGCCCTTGAGAATAAACTCTAGGGATTGAGAGAGAGGAAAAGAAAAGCTGCTTTTAATGGATTTTGTCTTTTCCATAATATTGCAACAAAAACATTTGAATTAAAATTTCTAAACTCAGTAAGTACCAAAAAAGAGATGACTGTTTTCCTTCCTTTATTATCTTTAGTTAACTAAACATCAAGTCATGTCAGAGAATTAAGCAAATATATTTTGGGAGAGATTCCTAAAATATAAATACTTCAAAATGCATATAACTTCATCATTAAATGTTTGAATAACACAAGAGACATATGAATGTGTGCAAAGGTAAAACGATAACAGAGAAAGTGTTCTTTCATAGCCCCTGAACTTCATTGTGCTTTTCTTTCAACTTGGAGCTCTTTGGTCTCATGTTGGCCTCACTAATTACCATTCATCCTTCAGTCCACAGTTTAGATGACATTTCCTTTGACAAGTCTTTCCTGAGCCAGCCACCTAGTCTAGAAGATTCTGGGCAGGTGTCTCCATTGTAACAACCCTTATCCCTTCATCCTCTATACAATTTACCATTTATAAACTCCATTTATCCATTTATAAACTCCAGAATTTCAGGGACTACATATATCTCATTCACTAGTTAGTCCCCAGAGCCTAATGAATTGTCTAGCAGAAAATAGATGCTTAATAAATTGGTTAACTAGACAGTTTTGGTTTAACTAGAATATAACCTACATTTTGATATTCAAAATTACATTTGGGGAGACTTACATCAGCATAAATATTAATTCCATGTTCATATATATACTAACAGAGAAAGATATATTCCTGGGATTGGCTCCAGGGTAATTTAACCAGAATTCAAAGAAAAGTTAAGTTTAAGAATGATAGAAATTAGAAATTAAAAACTTAAGAGATGAACTTTTTGAAGTAATCTTGAGGTTTGCAAGTTTGTGGAAATTTATTCACTTCATGAAAGCATTGCTTTTGGTTATAAAGTCTACAGATGATTGAAAGGCATTTTATTGTTTAAGATGTTTGCTTCATTGAAATGTACAAGAGTTTGCTTTGCAATTTTCTAGTCACATGATTGTAGAGGTCAAATACTTATGTGAAAGCTACAGAATAAATAGACATGAAAGATCTAGCTTACACACAGACACACACACAAGTTATTTTTCTTGAGACATTCATTTGCATGTGTGTTTCCATGGCTATGGTAGGGTGTATAGAGAGGGATGAAAAGAAAGAGAAAGGCAGGAAGAAATAAAGAAAAGTAAAAATAAAGACATAGGCAGAGAGGAAAAAAATTAGGTTCATAGCCAAATTCTTGAGTTCCAGGTATAAATAAATTAACCAAACAAAAGCAAATAGATATTTGATTAATATAGGCTACACCGGATCCTCAGGGGTGTGTGTGTGTGTGTGTGTGTGTGTGTGTGTGTGTGTGTGTAATGTGTGTGTGTGAATTTATGCATATAGGAGTCATTTCTTGGTAGTCTACTGTGTTCATTGGTCTATACATACATTGTGTCATAAGTCTGTAATCTTTGATAAAGTTCTCCTCTATCCAGATAAAATAAATACTGAAGCAATTTGCTGATGACCAAAATTTGGTCGCATCTTGAAGAACAATCAAGTGAAATGAAATAGTTTGGAAATCTTACTGTAACTGGTTGCTATGTGGCAAATAAATCTTTACCAGCCAATCAAGATTATACATACAGAATGGTCGTATAGTAGTGAAAAACTGAAAACAAAACCAAGGATACGTAAAGTGGGAAAGTTGAAAGAAAGAGTAGGCTCCTATAGAATATGGATGATGCTGGGGCCAGAGAGAAGGAGCACAAACTATATTTTGGGGAAGAATACAAATTTTTGAAAGTCAAGTCTCAGAATGCTCCGCATGAGCATAGTACAAACTATCTTCACTCTATTCTAAAAAAAGCTGTTTGAGCATTTGGAGAGGTACAAAAAGGAACAGAAAGATAGAGGAGCTCACGATGAGCTATAAATCTTGATGCTTAAATTGAGTGGGGGGAGTTGAGACAGTACAGTGCAGTACTTGTTAAAAAAAGTGACAAATGGTGTTTCCATTTGCGAAAGTCATTTACAATTGGCCATTAATAAAAGGGTTGGTTGGTATAGGGGGAGTCTCTTACAGAAGTTTTAAAATTTCAGTCATCAGATTTAGCCCATTTTATTTAATTCCACTTAACAGCTTCAAGTTGATTTTATTCAAATACGTATAAGGTCTCAAATGGAAAACACTTTGGTAATTTGCATGGCTATTTTCAAGACTGCAAAATCTAATCGTCACAGACAATAGAACCAGACTGTCGGCATTGGAAATAAGGGACAAAAATGACTGATGTAAATCAGCCCTTGAGAAGTTAGGTTTCTCCCAAGATAACCTAAATCAGTGCAATGTCCTTGCTCACAAAGTTGATGTTCACAGAAGTAGCTGATGACATTCCCAGAGAAACTGCAAGTCCTGCCTGGGGCCATGGTCTACTCATGACACAGTCTCCCTATGGTGCTGTCTTCTACTATGAGGAAATAAACCTTTTCGTCTTGTTGAAGAAGGGTCTCGACATGTTTTATTAGTTGGGGTTTAGTTTAAACTCCTTTTCCTTTAAGTGTCTTTGGGGTGACTGTTAGATTCCTTGCTCTCCTGATATCCTGGAGATCCACTGGGTGCTATAATTATTATAATTGTGGGCCATAACTGTCTTGTTTTGGGGCCATCTGCTCTTCTCACTTGAATAATCTAGTTTGTCATTGGGCACACATAAATCACAGACAGGATAGTTTTCTCTCTTCCTGACTTGACAAACACCAAGCACATTTAGAATTCAGCCTTGTAATTAAGCAGAGTCCAATCTCCACAGGCAGGGCTGATACAAAAGGATTTGCAGCTTGGGGAAAGGCTCTTTGTGTTGACCTTGGATGGCAGACATTATAGCATCTGAGGGAATTGCTGCCCCTACGCTGTCCTCATCAGTGACCCTTAATCATATCCCCAGGTTATGTGGTTAGTAGGACAGTGAGCACTAAATTTGTAGTGAAAAGACCTCCAACTGGTCTTTGGGGGGTGTGTGTATGTGTGTGTGTGTGTGTGTACGCGCGTGTGTGGTGTGGGATGGTATGTGCATTACAACACATTTACTTATTACTCATTACCAATTATTATCAATTGGTGATAAGAATAAACACATTAAATCTTTCTCAGTGTATGGGTGTGTATTTGTATACCTGCCTTCTGTGTTGTGGTTTATAACAGAGGTACTTTTTCATTGTTTCCCCCATGCCTTTCTCCGTCAAAAACCTAAGCTCTCCAATGCCAACCGCATATAGCTCAGCTGACTCCTAACGGGCTCTGTTTTCTGGGGGAAGATGTTGCTGTTTCTACCCTCTCAACATCAAAGGACAAGAGTAGACTTGTTACCTGGGCTGTCACGGAGGGTCCCCTCATTAGGGGGATAAACTGTCTGGATTTGCCCAAGACTGTTCCAGTTTTAGCAATGGGTGTTTTTTATTCCCAAACCCACAGTCCTGGGCTTGATGGCTCCTCAGTTCCTAGTACTTGGTCATGAAAACGGGAACAGTGTGAGGTGGTTGCTTGCAGTTGGCACTCTTGCCTGGTGCTCTGACAATCTGCTTTGACCTTAACTATTTGATTCTGATTGGAATGCAACTTGTACTTGCCTTTGCGCTATGCTCTAACCTGAGGGTTTTCAAGCTGTACCTCGTTGCACTCCAGGAGTCTACGGAGAACCCGGCCCACAGGAAGTCAAGGACAGAGAGCTCTAGATTTCCTCTATTTCAACCAAAGTAGCACCTCCACACTTCATGTAAAATATTGGACTCTATGTAAGATTAACCAGCAAAAAGATGTTCCTTGGGGGGCCTTGCTGGCTCAGTTGGTTCAGCATGCAACTCTTGATCTCAGAGTTGTGAGTTCGAGCCCCACATTGGGTATAGAGATCATTT
Source organism: Puma concolor (assembly GCF_028749965.1). Taxonomy (NCBI): domain Eukaryota; kingdom Metazoa; phylum Chordata; class Mammalia; order Carnivora; family Felidae; genus Puma; species Puma concolor. The sequence goes on along the minus strand of NC_141674.1, from coordinate 68,774,172 downwards.
AAAAACCTTTAAAAAATGTTCTTAAACAAAGTTAAAAAAACCATAGCACTAACCAAACTGCTTACTTTATTTAGACTTTAACAAATAAGCCAGACTGCCTTTAAGAAAAGTGAAAGAGTAGGACTAGCCTTCAATAAAATAGCTTTTGCTTCCCCGCCTTCTTTTGTTGGGTATAAAAAATACTGCACTTGTAGTCAAATGTTGGTAATTGTGAACTATTTTCCCCAACTGTTCTTTCTTCCTGAGTATCTTTCCTTTTCTCTCTATAGCACGGGTCACCATGTAATAGTCTACATGTTAGCATTCTTCAGAATGTCAGGGATTGATTAAGGGATAGGCCTGTCAAATATAAGAAAACAGTTTTAAAAGCTTGTAATTTCAAAGTTCCTCTTAGTATGTCAGAAATGAATGGTATCCTGTGGGTCAGACTGGGCATTGGCATTGTTATTATAGGTTGATTTATGAAAGGGCTTTATTGCATAGATAACACATCTGCATTTTCTGGAGAACAAGTAAACATGTTGTAATGCACATATCATTACCCAAACACACACACACACACACACACACACACACACACACACAATCTTTGAAGAGAACCAAACCTTGAGTTAGAACCTGTATTAGAAGCAGAACAAAGTGCTAGCTCAAAGAATAAATAGCCAGCTGAGATTGGTGAGCATTTCTTGGGTTTGGGTTATGAGAGAAAGGCCTAAATTCAGCTTAGGTTCAGGTTTATTAAAAGAGAGAAACTATATTTCAGGTCAAAGGAAATATATTCTAATGAAAACTCAAAGACATAGGAATAGCTATTAGAAACACAAGAGTGAGAGAGACCTAACTCTAATTCATTGATTGGTTCATTTTTTCATTCATTCATTAACTTCCCACCATCATGTGATGACATCTAACACTAGCCTTCTTCACTTCACCACCAAGGCTTCCTATGCTCTGTCATTCAGCTGGTTTCCTTCTGTGTTGGTCACTTCATTTTCAATTTTTCAAACCTATATATTGGGAGATGTTGATTTGAAACATGAAAAGATGTAGGTGTTTATTTACATAGCATGGCTTCTAGATTGAAGTTAGAATTTGGGAATGGAAACTTGATGATGCTCTCTGCTTCTTCAGTCCTGTCATCCAGACACTCTTTCCTTATACATTATCTCTTGAACTGTTTCCTCTTCCTTTTTCTCCCCTGTTTCTTTTTTCCTCTGTGTGTATGCTTTTCTGGCTCTCATGTTCACTAAATGGTTGCATAGCTCTTTCCTTACAGACTGAAAACACAGGCAGCACAGTGAGGAATGATTTCTGAAGTAGGAGAGGGTCACTATCGTCACACAGTTGTGGAATGATGAGAAAACATCTGATGGAATCTGTGAAGTACATTATTAACTGGCAAGGGATCTACCACATTCCCAGATGAATCTAGAATATTTCAGTGGCTTTCCTGGTGTTGTAATCTGTCAGTTTTTAAATTTTCTCTTTTATCTATTTTTTTTCTTGCAAACCCAAAGAGTAGTCCCGGGCAGAAATAAAATGGCCTTTGTTAGGTTATGCTTCCAAAAGAACAGGGGGAAAAAGGGTTGTATGTGAACGTGTTATGATTCTAAGTGCTTTCAAACCATTCTGTTTAATTCTCTTTGTGGCATGTAATTCCTGAGGGACGTGCACCAAATTGATAAGCTCAGTGCTAAAGTGAACTGTCTCATCTAGTCCCCAGGAGCCTCTGACTGAAGTGTCAAAATACAATCGTGCACCAGTGGCATTGCTGTCCCGTAGAAGAAACACTTCAGCACACTGTTGACATCACAAGCAAATTAAAAGACTCGCCAAAGTTAATATTCTCACATTATAACAACATCTCCTATAAATTATTAACGCCCACACGATTTATTACCCATGTTAGAAAAAAAAAAAAGCAAGTTGAATCACGAGCTGTGCTCCTTAATGATTTATTTTTTTGGTCTTCAATGTGTTGAGGTTTATAAATCATCCTGCTCAACTCTACACTGCACCAAGGAGAAAGCAGTTGTTAGTCAGGCCCTTCCCTCACCGATGATCACCTATGCACGGGGTGGTAGCATACTCATTATTTTAGCATCTATCATCAGCCTCTGTGTTTCAGACTGGCTGTTCCTTTTCATTACTATAATGCTTAAGCCTGGCATTGAATGGATATGATTTAAGGCTTTAGATGATAGATCTAAGCCTTTTCAGAAATAAATATTAACCTCATTATTTAGGCAGGGAGGCCAAACTGACTTGTTCTATTCCGTCTCAAGGCTTCTAAGTAAATCAAGATTTACTTGGAAATCTTGTGCTCTTCAGTCTGGCCCACGAGCTTCACCCCTAGTCTGCCTTGATTATAGTTCATGTTTTGAAACAAATAAATGTATTTTATTTCACTCTGAGTGGTGTATTTTATCTCTAGCTTTGCCATTGACTTGGGCGAGGCATAGAAGTTCTCAGAGAACTTCCTAATCTATTCAATGAGTGTATCGTTTTAAATAATCTCTAAATTCTCTTTCAGACTTAAAATTCTGATAGTCATAGTGTGATCGGGCAGTGATTTCCCCTGCTGTTGGAGTTCCTGAGAGTCCTCTGAATATTTGCCTGAGGCATCTGTCTGCCTTTGCCCTAAATTAGCTCTAAGAGGCCTGGGGTCTATGCTGGGCCTGTCTGTCCCTAGTTGTCTGTGCTGGCCATAGAGCAGGAGAAACATTTCAGAAGAACATGAACTTTACTTGAAAAGAAAAAAGTTACATATAGGTTAGGACGACTGAGGTTTTTCTAGAACTGTTGGGAGAAGGTTGTAAAAACTAAAAAAAAACTTTTGAGGTTAGTTGACAGTTGAGGCCTTTGGTGACCATTTAGCCTGACTTCTTTGCTTGTTGCACATGAACCCTTAATGAGGAGCCTCTAACCTTGGTATCTTCTCAGCCCAGCCTGGACACCCTTGGTGTGCAAGCACTGATGTGTGCTCCAGGAACAACACCTCATATTTTGAAAATAGTGTCACGTCATATCACTGTCCTAAAGTTAGCGGTAAAATAAATACTTGAGCATAAACTAATAAGGCCTGTAAATACAAGTTGTTTTAATAGTTTCTCTTTTAAAGGCAATTTGATACACATACTTCTTAGGAATTAAAATAATAGACATCAATAATGCATGGACTACACATTTAATTTGCTTTGCAGAAGTAAATAAACATGTCTGCATTTTTTTTATGTGGCATCTTAAAACTTAGGAAACATAGTTTGAACCTCTAAAATGTGCTCTGTTAGATTATGTATGATAAGCTTGCATCAGTATCCCAATTTCTGAGGTCACCTGCATGGAAGTCTGGCTTTTTTCCCATTTAAATATATAAATTTGGGACCATCACTTAAGCTTAATGACTCAGTTTTCTCATCTGAAAAATAGAGAGTAATCCTCAGTCACTTCATAGGGCTGACGTGCAAGGAAAAAGACCTTATATATTTGTGAAAGTTCTTAAAAAAACTGTATAGAAGGAAAAATTACTGTTCTGATTTTAATTAAAATGAATGATGACTACACCCAATGGAATTTTCCATCCCTAATCCAAGTAGAAAAGTGGTATTCTGGGGCACCTGAGTGGCTTACTCGGTTAAGCGTCCGACTCTTGATTTCAGCTCAGGTTATGATCTCATGCTTTGTGAGATCAAGCCTTGCATCAGGCTCTGTGACAGCACAGAGCCTGCTTGGGATTCTCACTCTCCCTCTCTCCATTTCCTGCTCATTCTCTCCCTCTCTCTCAAAATAAATAAATAAACTTTAAAAAATACTAAAAAAAAAAAGAAAGGTGGTATTTCATTCATCTACCATGAACACCTATCTGAGATAACATTTCCATATTTCTTTCCCTGCTTGAAAAGATTTTGGGGGAGGCTAAGGTAAAGGAGGGTCCTTGCTTTTACCTTTCATGGTTCAGAAACTAATACGATGTTATAGAAAATTTAGATCATACGGTGGCCAAGGTTGATAGTTTTGCAACTTGCTTGTTGATTAAGTTCATCAAGCATTTATTGGGTTCCAACTATGTGCTATTCACACAGTCAGAGAGATGAGTGTACTAGGGATTTACCATGAAAACAATTTTCCTGTGTAGGTATCTTTTTCCCAAGTGTTTGAGTGTTAGGATATGGTGAGGGTGGGATCTATCTATCTATCTATCTATCATCTATCTATCTGTCTATATCTATCTCTATATCTATAGATGCAGGGATAGATATCTCTATATCTAGATCTATCTATCTCTGTATCTATAGATAGATAGATAGATAGATAGATAGAGATAGATAGAGATATTTGGGAAAGTTAAGTTCAGACATTGCTTGTCTAAGATCTTTGTATAGACATTTGACTTATTGTAGGAGTTGTAGGATAATGCCCCATTGCAGAACAAAGGCTTCAGGAGGCTTTGCTAAAATGTAAGTTTCACTCTGCTGATTAGATAGGATCATTGAACCTTATGCTACCCCATATATATACAATGGAATCTATAAGCACCCTCCTAAGAGGGGAGGCATTTAGATGAGGTCTTTAAGGCTTAGGTATTGTATACCATGAATGAACATGAAAGGCTGGTTGGCATAAATAGCCATTCATTCTGTCAACAACATTAATTGAAAACTCAGGGGTGCATAAAGCCCCATTCTGGTTTATTGAGTAAGCCGCAAGAATACCTTCACATCTGTATGCAAATATTTCACAACTGTGAAAACCCACTACTACCGGAGAGTGAGTGATGCTGGTGCGAAGAGGCTATCAAGTGGTGGCACATGCGCGTTGGCCGTGACTTGTCTACATGATGTTTGTCATAATTTTCTGCAATATACATGTCCTTTAAATATATTATGGTGCTTGTAAATACTAAAATTGTTCCACTGTCCTTGGCAAAATGCCTCAACTGGACTGAAAGCCTTGGTGATGTATTTTGGCAGGATATTAGCATGTTTGCTGTGTAAAGGATCGTGGATTGATATTTCTTTGCATTCTATAAAAGCTGCAGGTTTTTGGGGCGCCTGGGTGGCGCAGTCGGTTAAGCGTCCGACTTCAGCCAGGTCACGATCTCGCGGTCCGTGAGTTCGAGCCCCGCGTCAGGCTCTGGGCTGATGGCTTGGAGCCTGGAGCCTGTTTCCGATTCTGTGTCTCCCTCTCTCTCTGCCCCTTGCCCGTTCATGCTCTGTCTCTCTCTGTCCCAAAAATAAATAAACGTTGAAAAAAAAATTAAAAAAAAATATCTGCAGGTTTTGAATAATTTTACTATATGTACAGGGCAAATACATCTCCAATTACTGTAAGACCTTTTCAAAGAATACTTTTCCATGGTTTCATATATTCTCTCTTCTCTCTCCGAATGTACGCTTTGAGCACAAGGAATGCCATCTATTTTACTGTATCAGGGTACCTACCCGCTCCCTTCCTGGCCTTGCCTACATTAGATGTGTGACTTTGGATTGATGAGTCCCACCATTGCTGAGGCTGGTCAGCCGACTTCATCTCCGACCTACATTCACTCAGCATCCACCTCCGCACCTGAAGACTGACACCAGTGACTCTGGGGCTGAGGGCTTTTTTTTTTTTTCTCTGAGAATAAGCTCACTTTGCAAATAAAGCAAGCCAGAAATGCCCTAGAATTGTTTTCTCTGGTGGCCAAGTTCAACCAAAGATGAATGGAGAGTTGGTAAATAGATACACCAGCTTGTTTGCCCCTTGGCTGGGCTGATACCAAGTTGTGTTCTGCACCATCTTTTAGGGGACCCCAGCAGGATTGAGCTCCAGTTGCCAAATTGGAACTGCCTCGAAAATGCACTTTTTACTGCCTTTTTTCCACTCCCTGTCTCATTTCTCGCGCCTTGCCATTGTTTCCTGGGATCAGCTCCCGAATAAATTACAATAGTCTCTCCTTATCTGGGTTTCACTTTCCATGGTTTCAGTTGCCTGCAGTCAATGGCAATCTGGCAGCAGACATGCTCCTTTTGAGGTGTTGTCGGAAGGTCAGCAGTAGCTTAGCCCTTCGTCACCGTGCCTACGTCATTCATTTCGCTTCATGTCATCATGGAAGCGTTTTATCTCACAGCTCCACAAGAAAAAGGGTGAATACAATATAACACAGTATTTTGAGAGAGAGAGAGAGAGAGAGACCACATTCACAGAACCTTCATTACAGCATCTTGTTTTGATTGTTCTATTTTATTATCAGTTATTGTTGTTAATCTCTTGCTGTGCCTAATTCATAAGTTAAACTTTATCATAGGTGTGTGGTACAGGAAAAAAGTCTCTATAGGGTTTGGTACTACAATGGTTTTGGGCATCCACTGGGGATCTTGGAACGTATCCTCTGCAGATAAGGGGGAATTACTGTGCCTTGTGTTAGAATATGCTTCTGAGGGAACCCAGTTAAAGTATTGAAGTTTCTCACATGTAAAAGAAAAACAATATACCTGCCCCACCTATCCACACAGTTACTGTGAGGATCAAATGAATATATATACATATACATATATATGTATATGTATACATATATATACATATATATGTATATGTATACATATATATACATATATACACATATATATGTGTATATATACATATGTATATATATACATACATATGTATGTATATATATGCTTTGAAAATTGTGCAACACTAATAAATTCATACATTTTAATCATTATTGTTGCTGCTATTGTGTTTTACAAACTTTAATTCAAAGGCGTAAGATATTTGCAAATAAAATTCTCTAGCTGTGAGCTAAAGAGAAAAATATCAAAAATAATAATGTAAGATAGGAAGTTATTGACAAAGGGTAAAGAATTCGCACCACGAGGTGAAGAGAACTTTTCAACTGCTACTGTAATACCACCCAACACCCACATAACCCTCTCCCCAAAATGACAGATGTCAAAGACAAAGGATTAAAAAAGAGACGACTGGCTTTTCCCTATTGTCACTTACTTTTCTAGGGAAGAATATCTTTCCATCTTTTCTTTGTTTGGAAGGTGCCTTTTCATTCTATTATAAATTCACAGGGCAGGGACCGACTTTAAATCTTTATTTTGTAGAGTGCTTTTAAAAGTTGATCACATTATTCAAATATTCAAAAAGATTAAAAAAAAATCTTGCTGACCCAAGCCAGACAGTTCGAAGACAGACAGGAAAGTTTAAGAAGCTGTAGTTTTAGATGGTAGTGTCCGCTTACCAACCAAAAAAGCAAGTTGAACATTGAGCAGAGGATTAAAGACTATTCAACCTTGTGTGATACCTCCCAAATAAAATGTGTGGGAAATTTTTCAGGAAAAAAAAAATGTTTTTTTTCACTTCATACACTTTAACCTCCTTACTCAGAAACCTGTCTAGAAGAAAAAAAGTAAAACCTATGCATTCTGGAAGCAAAATGGGGGAAAAAATAAGTCAGATAAAGAACTGTGGTTGGCAATATATTTAACAGCCTAAAAAGATATGAAAGCAAATGCCAAAGCAATACATTCACATTGCAGGTTCGTGTAATTATATCTTGCCGACTAAATGAGTTTTATTAACTGAATGAAGAGCTGAGCATTTCACTTTTTGTCACACCATAATTTTCTTAGATATTAATCGATTGTGACCACATTTACTCCAGAACTGAATAGACCACAGTGCAAGTTTAGTTTTAGCATGTGGTTGACTCTGCCATGTTGAAATAATGATCTTTTGTAATTGCTAATGATTTCAGTGAAATTTAGCACATTCAGAGTTACAGGGATACTATTGCACAGAATGAGGTCTGTCATTAGAGTCACAATTGAGTTCCCATCAAAAAATTCCTGAGATGTTAAAATAGGGACAGTGCTCGCAATCTTGTGGCTCTTTAAGTGATTTTACTCTCCTGCTTTTCCTGGGAGGTTACAGTTAAGTATTTTCCTCTCTGTTTGTTCCCAGGAAGGCTTTTGCTAATCTTCATTCATGTACTGGCCACTTTTTTTTTTTTTTTTTGGTGATCTTTGGTTCTTAAAAGCTTCTTATTGCATTTCCCAATTTTAAACTACATTTGGACAGTCACTTTTTCCCCTACTCCCATAATACTTAGCTGATGCTGCTAGTACAGCACTTGTCATACTGGATTATAGGTAGTTGGCACAGTGGCTGTCGCCTGCATTAGACTATGAATTCCCTGAAGGCAGTAACCACCGTTTCATTTTTGCATCCTTAGCACCTGTCACAGTCCCTGGCATTTAGGCGGTGCTCAATAAGTGTTTGGTGATTGAATCAAATAGACACAATGCAGTGTGTTGATGTTTAATGCATTTGTTGGCTCACATGACACCAGTTGTTCCTTATTATATTATACTTAAGTCCTCATGAAAAGAAGGAGTTTTTAAACCAGAAAGGCATAATCACGTTTGGGTTGAAATAATTTAGTTCTTTAGCTTAATTATCCTTCAAAAGTTGTTTGCCGTCCAATAGCTTATTGATTTTAAATATTTTCCTTCTGAAGAGCAGGATTTCAAAAAGATTTCTAATTTTTTAAGACAGACTTTTACATTGCCAAGGAAACGGCAAGACCCCGTAATAGGTGAGACCAATCTTTCACCTGATAAGTGAATTCCTACTACATTATGATTCATTCTATTTAAGCCACTAATTTTAAATCGGAAAAGGAACTGAACAAATGTTTTTAAGAATCCCAACTGTTGAAAAGTTCTGTAATATAATCTAAAATAAATATACCAACTTAAATTTTCCTTATAAAAAGGAAGCTGGTTGGTTTAAAAACTATCGTCAGAATAAATATTTATGGAGCAGAATGACGACTTATCCACAGCATTGGCGTACATTTTCTTAGTTAATGTTTGATGAAGTACTTCCATTTACAATTCATCAGTGCATGAAAAGAAGAGTTTCATTAACTATTTTTGAAAGATAATGAGGCCATGATCCCTTTCCAGATGTTTCACTCGTCAAATAATTGTGATCTTTCTTCCAAATCTCCCTGTTGCTTGGTTCCTATTTTCTTGTTTATTGAGCAGTGCTTTATGAAAATGAAGAGAGGTACTGATTTATAAAGATGAAGAGAAGTAGAAATGCCAGACAGACGATGAAGACTGGGAAATGAAGGCATAATTTTACCTTCCCCAAATTGGAGGCTCTTGAAGTTTTATTACTAAAGGATAATTATCTCAGATGTGGAAAGAGAAAAAAAATTTTTTTTTCTTGCTTTTCGTTTAGAAGCATAGGGACACTTCCGACTCTTTCTCCACAGAAGGGACTCAAGAATATGGCTCTTTGCAGAATTCCCTTGGGCGTTAAAAAAAAAGAGAGACTTGGATTTTTGCTTGAGAGCAGACTAATCTATTTTCTAGCATTCTGAAGTGCAGGGAAAAGAAATAGGGCCCAAAACACACAGTGAAATTAGGGATACACTGCAAAAGTTACATGAATATAACAATAGGTAAGTTAGTGGTCACAATCAATATAACACCACCAATAATAATAATAAAGCTAACATTTACTAAGTGTGTACTACGTACCAAGTACTGTTCTAAACACTGCATGTAATAGTTCAGTTATTCCCCTACAATGACCATATGTGCTAGGTAGTGGTATTAGCACCATTTTACAGATCGAAAGTGGAGCCATGAAAATTTAGATAACTTGTTCAAGCTCACACAGCTAGTATGGGATGGAGTGGGAGAGAAACTGAAGCAGCTGGTCTCCATGGTGATTGCCGTTATGCTACGTGAAAGCAAACACAGGATGATATGAGAACTTTGAGCAATTTGTTTTGCATCTTGGTACTGCCCATGTTTTCCTTAATTGCTCCCCAAACCATCATTTCAATTTTATCCACGTTGACTATGTTGGTTGCAGTATGACAGAAGGCCAAGGAAAGTGATAATCAGCAACACCTATAGAATATATAACAAAAACTAACAGAAAGGATTTGCATCCCTTTAAGCATCGTTAATATTCTTTCTATTTCAACCACCCTGTTTGCATTTAGAAATTAATGAAAATGTTTCGCAGCTATTAAGAAGAGTTTAATTGGGGTAAAAGTTGCCCCACAGGAGGAATAGAGAAATACCCATTCTCCAGCTGTTGTAAGGGATGGTTACTGAAGGCTCACAGCTGCCTTTATCTTCTGAGAAGGAAGCTGCCTTGCTTGGAATGTACCCCCATGGGGGCAGCCAGCAGCCAATGATTAACTGATCTATGTGGAGTATAAAAGGTGGATTGAAGGATGGATTGAACTCTGGTGCTCCAGAGGACAAGGCTCTCACAGTTTTCAGCTGAGCACACATCCTTACTTGGCTTTTTCCCTTGCCCTCCTTTTTCTCCTCCCGTTGACTTCTCCTAAGAGCACTACCTCAATAAATCCCTTTTATAAGAATCTTTTTCTTCAATTTTGCTTTTAGAGAACAGAAGCCAAGATGGATTGTATTAGAACAGTCCCAGGAGGCAGAGTCTAAGACAGAATCCCGGAGGAAGATGGCAGTGAGTCCTCTGTGTCGCTGGTGGTAGGTACAATATTTCAGTCCCTGGCATTCTGTAGCAGTGTGATTAAGAACAGAGGTCAGCAAACTATAATCTTTGGGCTAAACACAGCTCACTGCTTTTTGTAAATAAAGTTTTATTGGAACACATTCATTAGTATTGTATTGTATCATTAATATATGTATTGTCAGATAGAGCTGAGTTTTGAGACAGACACTATGTGGCCTGTAAAACCTAAAATATTTATTAGCAGTTCCTTTTTAGAAAAATCTTGCTAACTCCAGGCTAAAATTTTCATCCATGGTGGTAAGTTGGATTGAGATATAGGTAGAAGGGAAAGCTGTAGTTAGTTTAAGGTCTTTGTTTTGTGAGGTATAAAGAAATTGAAACTGTAAGGACTGTGCATTTGAGTGACTGTGAGTACCATTCATGCACTGAAGAGAGAAAAAGACATGCTATGTGTTATTACTACTGTGTAACAAATTAGCACAAATTTAACAGCTTAAAACAACACATCCTGATTATTTCCCTGTTTCTATGGGTCAGGAGTTGAGGGATGGCTTACTGGGTCCTCTACTATAGGGTCTTTTAGAAGGCTACGATCAATGTGTTTTTGGGGCACAGTCTCACCTGAAGGCTTGACTGGGAAAACATCTACTGGCAAGCTCCTGTGATTATTGACAAGATTCATTTCCTTATGAGCTGTTGGCTGAAGGCCATCCTTAGTTCCTTGCACATGGGCCTCTCTAATATGTCCTATTAATTCATCAAAGCCACCAAGAGAGGGATTCTGCTAGCAAGAAGAAAGTGACAATCTTATGTAGCCTAATGTAGCCTAATCAAGGAAGTGCCATCCCATCACCTTTGCCATATTCTGTTGGCTAAAAGCAAATCTGAAGGCCAGGCTATACTCAAGGGAGTAGATTATACGATGGTGTAAATGCCAGGAGACAGGGCTCATTGGGAGCCATCTAAGAGTCTATCTGCCACATGGGCTCAGATCTGTTATTCAGACTTTAAAGCAAACTGTGGGAATCAGAAAGATTCACTAGAAGCATTTAAAGAGACAAGTCTTTTAGGCCAAAGTCAGAGCCCTGAAAGAAAAGGAGTAACATCTTGAAGTTTGAGATAAGGGTATTTGGGTCGTTGAAAACCCTAAATCTATATGTTCTTCTGAACACTTTTGGTCTGTCTCAGTGGCTAGTAAGCTCTTTCTGTCTTGTTGGAAAAGAGATCCTCTGTGTTGAAGGCTATAATGAAGTCTCAGATGAGACAGGCTCCTTACCAAGCAATCTTCAGGATCTGTCTGTACTTTTCATCGTAGGGTTGCATGTTAACATCTCTTGACTAGGAAAGTAATGACCTACTAAGGGAGGAGAGGAGCTATATACCAAGGAAGTGCCAGGCATTGGCTGACATGTATGCCTGGGAGGGGACTCAGAAGGAGCTGGATCAACACGGGCAGAATATAAGCGTATGAACTGTTCACAGATACGGTTACTGTGTTGTGACACAGAATATAACACCATAGCAAGGTCCTGGATGATATGTCTAATATAAGACTGGGATAGCTCTTGGTTTTTTGGAAAAAGTGATGGTTCACATGAAACAAATTAGAGATCCCAGCACTGTAGTAGTAATAGATAGTGGAGGAAGGAAAAAACAGATAGGAAATAGAGATGAAAAAAGGGTCTATTAAGTAAGACTGAAAAATCCATATTTGACTATGTTCCTCAGGAGGGCTTGCAGAACAGTCTGTTTATTAACATGGTGAAGAATCTGCTGATGAAGGGGATTCCGACACTCGAAAAATATAGTTCTTTTTAGACCAGGGATAGTTGGAGATGATGTTATAGGGCTGGAGTCCATTGAATAGCAATGGGGATGGTAGGTTCCAGATTACAGGGCAACACTGACTATCAGAAGCAAAATGGGTGCAATCACCACAAAGGGAAGCAAGGCTGGAATGGCTGTCCTCTGGGTGAGGGTGGAGGATGTTCCAAAGTACCCGTGCAAATGGTTACCTTATGAAAGAGAGATGAGCAGACAATCAGGGTATTATTTGTATATATAATCAAGAGAGTTAAAAAAAAAAAAATAGATGAGCAAAAGGCTGAAGATCAGGCCACTGAATGAAAATCTTAATCTCTTGCTCTGTCTTCAGACCTGAGCCAATTCTCAGACCTAGAACCTACTGACTGAAGGAAAGTCTGGGTCCCATGTGAAAGGAACTGCAACATTATGGGAAGTATGACTCCCTAGTCCTTCCCCCAAAGGACAAGAGCTATTTACTCAGGACACTGTACACTAGGGGAAAAGGGATATCCAGATCTGTCTGGGACTATTAGATACAGGTATGAGCACCTAATGGATCCCTGTTAAAGTGGGGATATATAAATTTTGGGAAATAAATAGAGTCCTGACCCAGGTTCATTTCATGGTGGGTCTACTGAATCTACATGTTCACCAGTGGTCATTTACCTAGTCCTTGAATGTATAATTGAATGGATCTATTAGAAGGTGGTAGAATTGTACCATTGTTTTCTCGGTCAGCTATTGCATTAGCAAAAGCCATGTGGAAGTCCTTCAAACTATCTTCCTTGTCAAGTTAGTAAATCAAAATCAATGATTACATCCTAAGGAAAATTGCACAGATTAGTGCCGTTCTCATAGATTTAAAGAATGCAGGGATGAGGATCCCCATCCTTCCTCCATGTTATTCAACAGTCAAGATGATACACAAACTAGATGGATCATGGCAGATGACAGTGGAATACTGCCAAGTTAACCAAATTGTAGTTTCAATTGCAGCTGCCCTGTGGTATGTGATATATGCACTAGGGTAAATCAACTGGATATAAGGTATGTGGCTATTTTTCTGGCAAATATGTTATTTTCAATACCCATCAGGAAGGAGGATCAGAAGTTGCATTCATATGGATGAGCAACAGCAGTCTTGGTTCGTCTTAGTGTTTTTTAATTCTCCAGCTTAGTAAAAATATATAGTCTTCAGGGACTGGAACTATCTGGACATTCTGCATAATATCATGTGTGTGCACTATATGTATAACATCATGTTAATTGGACCAAGGGACTCACGTTATGGCAGAGGAAGTATGGCAGTGGACACGTGAGCCTAAGGTTCATTGGCCCTACTCTACTCTGGTACACTAAGGGACCAACATAGAGATGATCTCCTTTGAGGATGAGTACCATCTTTTAGGGTTTTGTATACACTTTATTTTTTTTTTTATTTGAGAGAGAGAGAGAGAGTATGAGCTAGCGAGAGTAGCAGAGAGAGAGAGAGAGAGAGAGAGAGAGCAAGAGAATCCCAAGCAGGCTCCATGCTCACCACAGAGTCCAATGAGGGTCTCGATCCCACAACACTGGGATCATGAACTGAGCTGAAATCAAGAGTCAGATACTCAACGGACTGAGCCACACAGGTGCCCTAGGTTTTGTATACACTTCAAACCAGTAGATATTATACAGTGCTCTATCCCCGATATGTATGTACTATATGAGTCCAGGAATCAAAGGGTATATATAAAATGAACCCACTCACTATCACTTCCAGTGAGCCATGTCTGCAACTTTGTTCTTAGGTCTTAGGTCCCAGTGGAGGGAAACTCCCACCAGGGGATAGAGCAAGAGTCTCAGTAAACATAAAGCTATTGCCATATTACTTTGGGCTCTTTGTGCCAGTAGACTAGCTGGCGCCACAAAAAATGTTACTATATTGGCAGAGAAACTGACCTGATTATGATGAGGAGGCATCAATGAGGCCGCATTTCAGAGGCAAGCAGCAATGTGTTTGTCACTCAGGTGATCTGTTGGGATGTATTTTGGTGTTCCCATACTTTGTTTAACTGTAGTAGGCAAGTACAGCAACAACAACTTGATCAGAGCACAGTAAGCTGGAGCTCAGATACCTAGAGCTGATGACTTGGTTTACCTTTAAAGGCAATCTATGTAGACCTGCAGAAGCTCCAGCCCATAAGGAGGAGTATGGAGAAAGGGGATGGAGGAGGACGATGATGATTACGTCATAGCCTTGGAACAAACTGCAGTAGGGGAAGCGAAGCCTCTGCTACCTCTTCTTTTCTGCATCAGCCCAAAAAATGTGGCCAACTAGAATCTTGAAGCAGCCGTGCCTGGAAGCAGCAAACTTGATATAAGAAACAAGTGGGTCTGGGCAGCCTGAGGGATGGAGTGCAGGGCAGTTGTTGGTGTCTCTCCCATCCACTAGTGGCTGTGTTTGGCTGCTAACAGCTCATGGCTGTACTCTTGACAAAGCTTTGCCCTCAGTGGAACATTTCCAACTCAGCCGAGAGTTACCCTTCCTGGGAATGAGAGGCATTAACCCTGTGGTACAACTTATGTTCCAGAGTTCTCCAAGGGACCAGACCGAGCTAGTTTTCAGTAGAGACCACATCCTTCTTGGCTAAGTGCTTTTATACTATTCTCCTGCTCCTCTTCTGAAAGCACTCCCCTAATAAATCATTTTCAGAAAAATTTCAATCTCAAGCCCTATTTCTAGGAATTCTGACTCAGGATACTATCTTCTACTATTAAGTATACTGGAAAAATCTTTTATTCACCCATATCATTGTAACCCAAATTTGATAGGATGCACTTGGAAAGTTGTATAGATTGAGGTTGCCACCTCCTAAGGTCTCTCCTTAATTTATTACCATAGCAGAGGCTCTTACTCATTTTCAATGCTCAACTTTACTATAACTGATGACCATTATTCTATTCTTGTTACTCTCCAAGACTTCTTCAGTACTGATGTCGACTATCTTTTCAGATACAATTCTGATCATGTTACTCCCCTGATTAAACATTTTGGTGATTCTCCACTGTTTCCCGGATAAAGTCTCAACCCTTTAGCATGGCATACAAGTTTTGTTTATTGGGCTGAAATTTTGAACTGAATTCCAGTAGACTCTTCCCCCACTCTACAGCCTATACACCATGTGCTGCAGTCAACCCAAACAACTTTTTATTCCCTGAATTAGGTATGCTCTGGTTTGAATCCATGCTATGCCTTCTGCCTGGGATGGCTCTTCTCACCTCTTCTGCTTGTGAATACCTGCTTCTACTTTGACACAGATTGTTTATCAACTTTTCTGTGAAGCTGTTATTGACCAACTTCTGAACTTTTTTTCCAAACTCCAGGAAGAGTTAAGAACTCTTTTCTTAACTTAAGTACTCACCTGTGCTATGATGTTTGTCTTATTTTTTGTGATTGTTTATTAACATGTCTTCTCCCCCAAACATAAATTAAAAATTTTCAAGGGCCATATAATTTGTTTTTGTATCAGCAATAGTGATCACATTGCCTATCATAGTTCCCTCTCTCTCTCTCTCTAGATATGTATATATGTCTGTCTATCTATCTATCTATCTATCTATCTATCTATCTATAAATTGATGAAGAACTTGGCATGTTCTTAGATAGCTCCTCAGTCTGACAGGCTGGTCAGTTCTATTCTAGTTCTTGCCTTCAATCATTTTCCTCTTGTTGGAGACTTAAACACTGAAGAGAGTCTTTGAACAACTGTCTGTTCACTTAAGCCAAATGACAGACCAACCTTTAGTCCAGTATCACGTGAGTTTATGTAAATTTACCTGCTATGAATTCACATCAGTTCATAGTCCCTGTGATTTGCAGCAAACAGGGGCTAAGAAATAAGCTTTCAAGTGGCGATAGCAAGCCTGAAATTTAGCTCAGTGACATAAATGCAATCCTATGTTTGATCTCTCCTTCAGGGTGGTAACAAGAAAAGGAGAGTTGAGAGAAAACTGCTTTACCAGTGTAACCCTTTACCCCCTTCATAACTTCTCTACATTGTAGTCACTCTGGAGGCCAGTTTGTTGGGCTAGTGTTTCTGATTCAACTAGATTTTCATATAAGAAGGAAATGGTGTGTTCTAAGTTTTCAGATTTTTCTAAAAACATTTATTTATGTTTGTGAGGGGCTGGCTTGTGGATCCAGCCCTAGGAAGTTCAAATAAGTATACTTAAGAAAATCCCCAGTATACTATTAGAAATTGCATTAGTGATCTCGGAATAAACCAGAAGGTAAAAATGATAATAAAAGGTTCTGCTTTATGGGAAACTCGATGGTTAATGTGGCATAAAACCTGGTTATAAGAATCTGACCCGATAATATTCATTCTTTTCCTCCAGCCACATTTCTCAGCCTCAGCCGCTGCAGCTGCCTCTGACTTCAAAAGAAACTCTGAATGAAGAGGGAGGGCACACAATAGAAGAAGTGGTCTGATTATCCCCCTCTGTTTGGAAATGAGTAAAGATCATAGATATGTTTTCTTCTTTCTGTGCTTTAGACTATGTAATGTCAATTACCTCAAGCAAAACCCCCTGCCCAAGATAATGCACAGATTTGGATTATACCAAAATTGCATAAAATTGGAAACAAGATATTAATAATAATCCACAATAGTGTGACAAAGTGGAATACATGTTTACTTTTATTGGCTTTAGCTGGGACAATAAAAAAAGTAAATTGGTTTAGAGATTTAAATTTTATATTTATTACACCCTGACCTTTTTTGCTCTTCTCTCACCACTTTTATATTACGAATGAGGTGATTAAAAAGAGACTGCTTCTCTTTTGTTCCATTATGGCACATCTTTTGCCCCTTTAAATGTCTTTGTATGTTTGTGAGTGTGTGTGTGTGTGTGTGTGTGTGTGTGTACTGATTATTTTAACCAATGTTTGAAAATGAAGTTGGAGTGCTAGAGGTCAAGTGAGTGAGTTAGCCTGAGCTGGTAATTAAAAGACCATGTATGAAGTATTAACCAGAAGCCACTCTTGGACTTTCCATTCTCAACTCAAAATGAAACGGCAAGCATAATAATCCCATATCACCTGTGAAAATGATGTCAGGAAATGTTTTCTCAGAGTCAGCTACTGGTCAAGACTTACAAGTTAAACACAATAATGCAGGATCAAGATTCTGGAAAGGCCAAAAGTTCGAACAGGAGACCTTTAGCCTCTCTGCCTGCAATGCATAATAATACTTCCTGTTTGTTTGATAGGTGTGTACCATTCCCTGAAAACAAAAGCATTTATAACTTTTATGTTAGGAACTAAGTGTGTGCTCTGGTCCCATTCTTCCTGTTTAGGATTCCTTTCCATAGAAGTGAATTAATATAATTTGAACTACTAAATGAAAATAACAAACAACAACAATATCCCCATCGACTAAAAGCTGTCTTACTAAGCTTCCAGAATATTTGGGATCATCCAAAGTATAAGAGAGTTATATATAATTATGAATGAGTTTCATCAAGGTTGGCTTGCTGTTTAAATGTCTTCAATAAAGACTCTGTTTCCTTACAAGAGTCTAGATAGACCATACGGTTCTGTATTAGCCAATCAAACCTTATAGCAATAAAAATAGTTGGGGATTTGACCTAAAAAGTGCTTCAATTTGAGCTATTTCTGCTCACAAATAGAGAAGATTGCAGGTAAGTAATGTGAAGTAATGTTCGTTACTAAAAGAGTTTAGAAATATATAAAATATAAAGGAGGTTTTTTAAGGAATTGAATGATTTAGTAAGCCCCAAGCTTTAGTGGTTTGTCATTTTTTTTAGCCAGTTTTTAGGTTTGACTGACCAATGCCCCAAGAAAGCAGAGCAAAAACTTGAATGCAAACCTTTCAACCAGGTGACTCTATAGTTTATAAGTGGCAGTGAATGACATTTCCTCAGGAAAATCTTGGAAATTACCAGTGTTGCACATTTTATTAATCCATGTTTAACCTGAAGCCTAGAAACTAGCACCCCTTTCTTCCTGTCTTCAAAATTTCTATTACCAACTGTACTATGTTGAAGTTTATATGACAGGCTGTTTCAACACTTTTGTTTAGTTAAATGGAAGTGCATCACTTTTAAAGAAAAGCCCTATTGCCAAAAAATATAAACAGCCCTAACTTTGATTAATATAAATATTTAAAAACCAGAACATTCTGCTACATCTTGCAAAAACAATTCTGATGTTGCTGATGGGAAAGAAAAAGTGCTTTCATGCATTAGATGAATCCAACAAAATACAGCTGCAGAACAAAATTTTAAGTAAATATGAATTGTTTGCCTTTTCACAGGGCTATGGTATTTACCTAAATGGAGTTATTTTAGAACCTTTTATGTTTTATTGGTAAAAATGAAAGGTTTTTGTTTTTGTTTTTACAATTTTAGTTCTGAAGTATTTGATTTAAATTTGAAAGAGCTCTAATTAAAAAACACCACTAAAATTATTCCTCCCGCCCAGTTCAGGGTTTTGCTAATAAACCACCGGACAAGAGATGTGTGAAATGAATAGATGAAGAAAAACGTTGACAGCAAAAGCAGGGTCTGGGGGGTGAAGTTAGTTTATTAGGCCCCGTTTGTCACGAATGGGCCTGCTGCACATATAAAAGCAAATCCCTCTACCTTAGAAGATTAATTCTGAAGGAGGCACTCTTGGGTCAAAGTATACATAAGCGTGTGCCTAATCTCAGAGAAATCAGGCTATTTTCTCACAGCAATTAAGCAGAGGTCTGGGGTTTCACCCACAGTGTATTTAAACACAGGATACAATTAAACCCCAAAGTATTAATATCTTTGCTCTGCAAAATTGCCCAGGAAATAGATTTTGCTCTCTTTCAAATGAAAAGCAAGGCAAATGAAGAGAATAACTTGATTCTTAGCTAAGTTGCTGGAAATAAGAGTGTCGTATTTTCTTCTAATTGCCAATGTCTTATGTACATAAAGACAGTTCTTACTCTACAATAGGGCAAGCGTTATAAGCTTTCTAGTTTCCTTCAGTCTGAATAACGAACCTTAGAAGTTTGCATGAAAGTATATTGTTTTAAACTGTGATTAAATTTCTTATTTAGCATATGTTAAAAATCAACTTCTTATAAAAATCTAAGAGCTCATTGTTTACCACCAACAAAATGTCACAACTAGAGAGCTTTGCAACCTATGTAAAGAGTAAAAAAAGTAAATGTAATTCTAAAGCAATCAAGTGTTCAAAGGGATTGCTTTCTGCAGAGATTTTTCTTGAAGTTTTTTTATTCATATACTCATCTCAGGGCAAGAGCTGATCTTCTAGAGAAAAGTATTGCCAGTTTAAAACACTGCTTCGAAAATGCTAACTATAAAAACAACAAAATAACTTTTATTTCTTGTGCATCAGTTCCCTGAAGGCAAAGATTTTAATAGTACAAAAGCTATATTAAATAAACCACTACCTTTGTTCAGCTGTTAAAAAAAAAACTGGTATTAAACAAATTTTACCCATATTATAATTATTGTTACTTCTCTTTTGTCTGCTTATGAGATTAATATTCCATTTCATTGCCAAACCCCATTCTCTTTGTCTTTTCAAAGGAAGGGTAGGGGAGGGAGGTTGCTCTTAGAATAGGAAAGGATAGAAATAGTTTTGCATTCGTGTAAGAGTTTCTAGCAAGACAGTTATTGGTATAGGACACAGTGAGAAATCTTATAATCCATGGCATATAGGCATGTTCTTAGAAATTAATAAAACTGAAAGAATGAAGCAAAATGGAATGAGTCAGGTGTGGAATGGGGTGTGTGTGTGTGTGTGTGTGTGTGTGTGTGTACTAACATATTTTCCCACTTAATACTTCTTTGTTACTTTGAAGAGGAGATGAGTACTTAAGGTAAAGTGCAGAAGGCAATGTTTCCTTGAAACCACATGATAAATAGCTTAGGCACTTTTTTGATGTGTGCTGGGCTCTGTGAGAAGGCATGCAATCTGAATTTTACGAAGGATTGTTTTAATAGGACCAATGACTTTAATAGTACTTCTTGCTGACATCACTGGCAAATTGGTCTACTCTGTAACCTTTAAAAGTGCAGCATATCCCAAAATGAGTTACTTATTAAACAAATGTTCTCTCTCTTTTTTTTTTTTGAGTGCAACTGACCTTTAAATGATTATTTCTCAGCACTTGCAACAAAGAGAATCTCGCCTATCACCTTTACACTTTTGATGCTACGGTGAGTAGATCCATAACCTTTTCACAACACTTACCGTGCCACACAACATGGGATTACAAACGCTAATGAGCACCTTTTCTTTCAAGGAGAAGTCCTATTACTTTATTAAATTGTTGCAGTACACAGAAGCCATGGAAAAGTATAACAATAAATCGTTATTTTGATCAATCTGCAACCATTTTGGAAAAGATAACTCCAAAGCACCAAAGAGTAATTGGCTGCTGATAACAGGTTCTACTGACGCTTTCTCTGTTTAGCTTAGGAGGGGTGTGGGTTTGGGGAAGGGAGGGGATGGGCGATTTAAGTAGTTGTATTTGATTAAAACATTGTCTTTAGGTTCAGGCACTTATACAATTTTTGCAGGCAATTTGAACTAAACTTACAGACAACTAGCATAGTACCCCCTTTCACTAACTAGAAGGAAAAGCTTTGCAACTTCAGAAGTATTATGGATGGTACAGATGATATAGATATAGATATAGATATAGATATAGATATAGATATAGATATAGATATAGATATAGATATCCTGCAGTGTTAGGGATTTTAAGACTATGCTATCCTCAAAAACAGGCACTTTTGTAAAGATGTAATGGGTGTAATCAAGTTGTGGTTTTCTTTACTTAAATAGAGATCACATATTCAGAAGAGTTGATGTTTTCTGGGATTGCTTTACTAATGCAAGGAGTTCCATATCACTTTAAGTCCCAATGGTCTTTCCTTGAGCAAATCACCTATTTATCCTTTTGTAAAACTGCTGAATCTGATAACAGTTTCATTAATCTAAACATATTCCCCTCTTAAAAAGAAAAGCAATATTCCAATATTGAAAAAAAAATCTGAGAAAAAGTTTTTTTTATCTGAAGGATTCGAATCCTCGAACAAGCTAGTATATCCATACTTTATTTACCTATATTTTACCTGAATAGTAAGGCACAGGTAGTAACTTATGTTCACAAATAAGCTCTTTTTTTTCTTGCAAAACTGACCTTATTTATAAAAATACTGTTTTAAAAAGATGTTGGAGTCTTACGATTTTTAAATATCAGCCCTCCGTGGAATAAAAAGGCATTTCACAAGTGTATTCTCTCTCCCTCCTCTTTCCCCACATTTCCTACAAAGTGAGCATATTGGGATGAATTACAGAGAAGTATGAGAAAATTTTTCCTAAATAATGAAAAAGAACTGTTCTTGAAATAACATTCACTTACGGTTTTCTTTTCGGCTCTGACTTGGTAGTATTTCGTAAAGCATGAGGGGCGCAGCCACAAGCCTTCATCAGAGAAATCAAAGTTAATGTCCTTTGGAAACATTGGGCTCTGAAAAAAAAAAATAATAGCAGAAATAGGACTTATTTGGTCCCCCCAGTTTAATTTACGAGAAGGCAAATCAGTTATGTTATTGGCATGTAATCACAAAGAAAAATACACAGACCGAAGACTAAACCGACTCATTGTCAGGGCTTCCAGGATCTTATTCATTAATTATGGTGGCTGCCAACAGACAACAGAGGAAAATCAACAATGCTGGATAAAATAATCATCAAGGGCTTCTATGTCTGTAAACTATTTAAATTCTTGAAATTGAATATTTATGATGAGTGATGCTTCTTTAATGTATACCATATTTCCATCAGTTCTCAGCTCTGACTGCATTCAGAAAGCCCAGACGCACCGTCTTTTTTTTCACACCCACCTTTTCACTTGGCTTTGTCCCGGCCCCCTCTGCTAACACCCTTCCGTTAGAAACCTGGACGCCGGGAGTCACTTGCTGTTTCTCAAGTGCCTGCTCATTTTGTGATACCCCTCTCACCCTTAACAATGGTGCGGTTCGATATCCTATCCGCCTGTTCACAGGCGGCTCCCGTGTGAAATGATCGTGAAGTTTCTTTTGCACCCATCGATACGAGGCAAACCAGAGTGGGCTTCCCTCCTTGGGGTTAGTGAACCCAAGTTGTCTGTGAGCACAGACAGCACTATGGCCCCAGATGTGACTGGTTAACTGTACAAGCAGGGAGGATAAATCCACATAACAATACTTCATTCACCAAGGAAATCTGCAATGGATTACAGCTTCTCTATGGTTAAGTCTGGTCTTAATTTACTGCTTTTATTCAGTTTTCAACCACAAACGAGCCCCTTATGAGGCATTCACTATGCAGAATTGACAACTCTTTTTATCTACTTGAAAAATATTTTTGGATAATAATTTATGGTTACAAAATATGTTAAGCAGTTTCAATAGTTATATTATATTCTTTCAATGCTTAATGATGCAGTATCCCCTGTAAAAATGGAATGCCAGGAAATCTGGTAATTTTACATACAGTATTTATCACAACAGAGCAATTTGGCCATATAGAAACACAAATTAAAAAAAAACCTGCATATTTCATAGGAAGTCTTTTAAAGACATTTTTAAGCTCTTAAATTGTATCTCAGGAGAAAATCAGGGTTCAGAACAGTGTCTAAAGGCCCTATATATATGGGTAAAAAATTATTTTGGCAAGCTCTGTATTTTATTTATGGATTATTATGTTTAAAATAGCATATTTTGAACACCCTTCAGAAGGAAAAAAAAGCTGCAGCTCTCTCTGAGGACACAAGAGAGAGTTCATTTGCTATTTATATTTTATACATGAAACCAAAATGTGTGGGTAGGTTTGTACTTTTTCACCATCAAACGTATTCTCTTAATTTATATTCTGAATTAATGCCACCTTTTAAAAAAATCCATCTGAAGGTACTCATTATTATTGGGCATAGAATGTTTTTCAAGGACTGATTGTCAGTCTCTGAAACTACTCTGGAAACCCCAAACAGGCCCCAAATCATCATACTCCTTTAATAAGTGGCAAGTGCCAGTAACAGAGTTTGTCAGTTAGGAGCACATCTCCTAATATTGCCAACCAGTGACTTTAGAACCGCAAACGGGACCGACACAGATAGGAAGGTATTTTATAAATGGAGACAATGGAAACGATGTGAAGATGTTCTCTGGGATGATAGCGTTCCTTTTCCATCGCTTTGGATTAATTTAAACCGCAGGTACACAAAGCTTTGCAACTTCCCTTTTGGCAGTATTTGAGCACTTTCAGACTCATTGATACTAAGGGATTCTTCCCATGGCAGAATGAACTCCCTGTAGATAAACAAAGGAAAACATTCAACTGAGGTACTTGCCGTGTTTTCCTCATTAGTGGCTACACTGTCTTGAGCTTGGGGAAAAGCATCCTTGGCATTAACAGGAAAGGACATTGCTTTTACAAGGAAGAAAACTTTATGGTTTTCTAAAACATCTCTCCTCAAGTGCCATATGTAAATCATATTTAAAAAAAACAGAATTGTATGTGCTTCAGGGGGTAAAACTACATAAACGTGCAATAGAAAATAATGAACTGTATCACTTTGGTTAGTTAAGCAATTATTGCTTCTTTATAGACCCAAATGCAGTTTGGTTTTCATCATAAAAATGTGGGGGGGGGGGGGGTTTTGTTTATTGTTGGTGGTGGTTTGTGATTTTGCTCGAATGTTATCATTCTTGTTATTTTAGAACGCGGCATATTCAGCCTTTAATATGGTAGCTGGGTTTCACTGCTTTCATAGATGTTCTGGATGAAGGTGTAAAATAAAAGGTTAGAACGGTGATAAATTAGACAATAGAAGCATCGGATTCAAATGGCACTTACTATAATTCCAAAATCATATATTAGAATAGTTTCATTAACAATATTATAGCTACTTCCTGCTGCTTATCTCAAACATATTAACATATAGATAAGAACACATTCTGTAACAGAATATAGAGCTTTGGATTTACGACAAACAACAGCAACGACCTAGCCTCATTAATCTGGGCAAAAATAGTTTCTGATCACCAACCATGGGTCAACAAGCACCAGATTCCGAGGAAGACTTTGGGGCATTCCCACCGATCTACTTAGTACGCAGACCCATAATGTTCGTGCACCCTTTACATTATACCCTGTGTACCCGGATGCTAGTGGCCTTTCTCCTTCCTCTTCCTGCCAAGCATTATATGTGAAGTTAGAGTGGGAGGGTCATTTAACAATGAATTTCCCCATTGTATAACCATTACGAAGCTATCCAGGCTAAATAACTTGTTGTTTTTTAAGTCACTGTGCAATTTCAAGGTTTTAATGGTCCTTAAAATATAACACCGTGTGTCATTTATTTCCTGAAGTAAAAGCTAGTGCCAGCCTTTGGAATTCATGTAAAACAAGTGGTTCAATATAGTTTGAGGAGAGAATGAAAACTTGATAAGCAATTAATCTACCCTGAATGCCTTCCTCATGGTTTGTGCCTTTTCTTACTGATTTTTTAAAAAAAACCAGATGTATTCAAAAGAAAATCAAATAAAATAGACATCTAGATCTTTCTATAGTGCATTTGTTAGAATGAAACCCACACACAGGGAGGCAGGAAAGATTGAACATTTAAATAATTCAAAAATAGGGGCGCCTGGGTGGCGCAGTCGGTTAAGTGTCCGACTTCAGCCAGGTCACGATCTCGCGGTCTGGGAGTTCGAGCCCCGCATCGGGCTCTGGGCTGATGGCTCAGAGCCTGGAGCCTGTTTCCGATTCTGTGTCTCCCTCTCTCTCTGCCCCTCCCCCGTTCATGCTCTGTCTCTCTCTGTCCCAAAAATAAATAAACGTTGAAAAAAAAAATTTAAATAATTCAAAAATAAAGGTGTTTCTGGTTGAGTAGTAGAAACTTGAATTTTTTTCCCCCTGTGCCTGGAGCTATGGGAGAAGGGAAAGATTTGAAATGGGAAACTGCATACATAAGCATAGAGAAGGGACTAATTTCCTAACAGGATAATCCTGCAAGTGACACCTGGTTGGGGAAAAGAACCTCTCCGAGTCTGGCTGCTAATTTGCAGAGGCCCAGGCTTAAGAGTTAAGGCAGGCCAGAGACTTCGAGACTCAAGACTCAACTAGAAAACAGAGCTGAGTCTGGTTGATGTGTCTGCCAGCCAAGTGTATTCCCAAGGAGCATGCATGGTGAGACTACAGAGACTTGTCAGTAAAGTCATACTGCCTGAGATGCTGTATAGGCTGAAGAGACCCTTGTCAGAGGACCGTGTGTAGCAAACAGATTGAAGACCCAGGAATCCAAGAGGAGGAGGGAATGCATCTCAGTGGTTAGCGGGGCCAAGAGAATGGCACAAATTCATGCAGGGTGTCAATAGTTGAGGGCTGCAGGTGAAAAGATTATGACTTCTCCAACTCAGTAGAGAGTATGGTTTGCTCCTTGGCAGCGTGGTATAGGGCAAAAATAGCAAATCCAAAGATATAGAGATCAATGAAAGGCTGAAGAGTTGCCTGAGCAAAATTAACAGGGACAGTAATAAAGTCAGAGAGCTTGCTTTTGAGTGAATGCCACAAGTGTCTAGGAGCTTCGCAAGGTAGCATACTTCAGAAGATATTCCTTGTAGGGAAATGATAACCATGCTTGAAAGGACAAGGACGGGATCCAACAAGATGGTGTGTATGTGCAGGACTGAGACTGAGACCGAGACCATGCCTCTCTATCTCTTAGTGAGGAAGTACCTGGAGGCTAAAGAACTCTATAATACCATACCTATTGCGTAAGTATGACGATCACCTGTGTATCCATATTACATACATCCCTATACCTAAATTAACTGCCTGGTAAAACATATAGGCTTCACCCAAAGTTTTGAGTTAATCACAAACAAGAGTACTGGTTGCCAAAGTCCCGAGGTATAGAACACTTATTCGGGCACCAGGTAGAAACACCTGCAACGTGGGTGTGCCGGACTAAGCATTCCATCATATTTTTGGCCCCTAGCAAAGACCGGCCTAGATGGAATCTGCACACATTCTGTAACCCGGATGAGTACTACATGCCTATCATCTGAATGGGGTTAGTCTCTGATTGGAGTATTGCCAAGTAACCCAATTTTAGAATAGCACAAATTTTAATTATATGTTTCATTTAGCTGACACCTGTCCTTGGAGGCTGTCATTAAAATCTAACAAGCTATGATGTGGGAACTATTATTATCTATGATTTATGGAGAGGCAAAAATAAATAAGGAGAGAAATAAGGAAAGGCTGGGAGGTTTCGAGAAGCGGTAGAATTTAAAAGGCTAGAGATTCCACTGGTGAAAAAGAGCATCGTATCAACTCCCTTGAAAATTTATAGAAAATGAAAACCCAGATCACTGACTTTCTCATGTTTGAGGCATGATTTCACTAAATATCTACCTCATCCATCATTTCACGTTGTGGATATAGTACGCCGCTCTTTCCCTGGGTAAATTGGGGAAAAAAGTACATTTTAAGTAAAATGGTCGGAACTGAGAAGGCATCAGTTTTAAAAATAAATTCTACCAATTGTAGCATCCCATACCATTTGTCTTGTACACCTAGTCTGCTCAGGAGGAAAATGTGGTGAGGGAAAGGTTGGGGTACAGATGAAACAAGAGACATAAAATGCTGATAATCGTAGAATTTGGACAGTGAGTACATGGGGGTTTGTTACACTATTCTGCTCACTTTCGTGTAAATTTTGGAATTTTCCATAATAAAAATTCAAAAGAAATTCAACTTAGAGAGGCATTTAGATACTTGCACACATTTATTTGGGAAAATTAATTCATTTTATACCCTGAAATTTGAGCGTAAACAGAAGAACAGAACATCTTATATTAATTATATTACTATACTTATGTTAATGATCCCACGGTAACTCTACTATTCTCCTAAGAATGGAGAACCAAAGCTCTGTATACATTTTTCTACTCTCTGCATTCACAACCAATCTTTTTATAACAGCCCTGGGTTTCTAGACTGAATGCCAAATATGCTTCCCGTTTAGATCAAATTTAGCTTTAACTAAAATAATTAGCCCTTGGTCCTAATTCTAATGGAAATGTAAGACTCTTAATATTCAGTAATGGTAGCACTGTTAGATACTGCTGCTAACAGTGATTTATATGAAATAATTAGCACACTGTTTCTGTTGTAGATACATGCAGAATTTGTCCTAAACCAAAGGCAAAACAATAATAAAAACTACTGCCTTTTAACCTTTCCATGAATTTAAATAAAAAACGAGCGCTGGAATTGCACATTAATAAGGCCTGTTAAGCTTGGAAGAATATTTTACATTCATCTGTAGTTCATCAGACAGGTTCATGACCTCAGAGGAATTGCTGTAGCTCCTGCAGGTCTTAAACCGGCATGGGAGAAGACACGAAATATTATTTTATGATTAGAAAATTCTACTAGAATTGACAGAAACAAGGAAACACACTCCAATATTGAGTATATGCTCTGAAATGAGCACATAGAAAAATAAAGATATTGAATGGATTGACTTTTATTCCTCCAGGCACCTTAAAAAGAAGCAACTAAAAAGACCTTTGAACATAATGCCATAGTTTTATTCTTAATGCAGGAATTGTTAAGGGCCAGCCCCTACTGTGTGTCTGGAGGTACACGCGAAGGGGGATCACCGTCTTGTTTCCCGGTTTTCTAAGTTATACGATAATCACACACAAAAAATCATGTTTCTCATTAAAACTTTTTTTTTGAATTCTCACCAAGTACATGTTTGGAAGTATCCTAGCGTTCGTTTATCCTGCCTTCCCTCGAATTTCCTGTTGAAGGAACCGCATTGTGTGAAAGCCATTGTCATTCGGCTACCACTGCTAGCAGAGGCCCCACTAGAAGCAGTGGGGTTCGTGCAGTTGCATCCTCATCACTCAGCCTGAGAAAATTCCATCCACCGAGCTGATTCATGCTACTTCTTTGGATCTGCTACTGGCAGCACAATAAGGGATGAATGAAATAAGCACTCGGCCGCTGAATGCCCTTAAAGACCACTTGGGAACTTTATTTGGTGCCAGATAAAGTGACCTGCCAGTGTCAGCTGCGGGAAGCATATTGTACTGGGCTCTGCAGTCTGTCCCAGTTGCCTATTCATTTCTGAGGAAATTTTCAGGTATTGAATTTTAATCCATGATGCCCAATTATAATTTGGGACCCTTTTACATTAGAGTCTGGGCTTCACCCCATTTGGCAATTAAGTCAGAGCTGCCTAATACATGATTTTAATTTCCGGAAAGCAGGTGCTTCCTTTGGTCAGTTACCAATCTCAGATTTTCCTTCATTCTTTAGCTCAAACTATTTTGATTTTCATACCCCCTGACCCCCCTTCTAGAAGTATTCACTGCATGTTAGATGATTTTCCTACTTAAGCCTGTAGGGATTCCCATAGGCTTCTTTTAAAAGTGTTTATGACTTTTTCAAAAATTCATTTTGTAGGTATCCATTTGATCTCCATTTTATAATAACTTGTTATATTGCCTTTTAAAGTAATCTGAATAAAGGTTTGTTTACATTGTCTAACGCTTGCAGTTATGAAGCAAGACTCCCCAGAAATAAGTATTGTCTGCATTAGCTTTCTTTGTCTTCTATTTTTACCAATTTAGTTAAAGGCTTCCCTAACAATTCAAAAATGATTTTTATTTGAGTTATTTTTACAACGATGTGTCTTCTCCAAACAATGATTTATTGTTCAAAATAAATTCTTGAGAGAGAACCTTAAAATAGGAACAACTCAAAATTCCAGGGCCAGATTTGGAGGCAAATGCTATATAAGTCAAATCCTATCTAAGAAGAAGTTCCCGACCCTCCACACACATACATGAAGATGGGGCAGTCTTATCTTCCAAAACGACTTTGTGCAAGATAGAGGTAGTACCAATAGAGCCGTAGAGACGAGATTGGGAAGCCAGATATCAGTTTGTGCTAATAATGACAGCATTTTTATCCCTTCCGTTGCTATGAATGAGCTGCCTACTTCACTACTTGCTTTGCCACATATGAATTATAAACTACTGTTGAACTATTGTTGCTGTGATGGCCATCATAGGGTTAAATTTAAACCTTTGGTGGCCATAGATGGACCTGTCCTTGGTAAGGGAAGTGAGTAAAACAAAACAAAGAAAAAGAACAGAGTAGGAAAAGAAAGAAAAGAGACAAAGTAAGAAGGAGAGAGAAAGTTGGAAGAAAGGAAGGAAAAAGGGGACTTAAGATGGGGACACAGTTGAGTGCTACCATTGGTTGGCTTAATCTGCTCATCTTTTGGCTGTCCTCTGCAGGCTGAGAGCACAAATGCCTCCTACCTACAGGGACTCCCTTGAATACTGTTGCATAATTAGCTGAGGATTAGCAAAATTGATAGTCTTTAATGGGACCATGAGCAAATGTTTCTTTTAAAAAGAGCGAAGCACCCAAATTCTGGATCTGAAAGATGCAAAATTAGAGAGATTTGCAAAAACACTCGGTTACCTAACAAAAGTATTCATTTAATATTTCTCTTAAGGAATTAGCTCTCCCAGAATGTAATAAATGTGATTGGATTAAGACATGTGAAATGGTATGTGGTAGTGTTTCTCAAACTATGTTCTAAGAAACGTTAATGCCATGCTGGATACTAAGCGATGCTTCCTTAAAAAAAGCATGCCCTCATCAAATACATTTCAAGACACTAAACCATATTTGCTCTCTGAGTGGGTCACAATGCTTATTGCCGTATTATAGGCACTGAGAATTCCTGCAGTGCAGGGGCAGGGGGCGACCCATTTATGTTGAATCCAGCATTTTACAAAAACAAATTGGCTATGAAATTTTTTCTCCTTAAAACACTTAATGGTTTGCACTTTCTGGAACACCATTATAAAGCAGTGCATTCCAGGAATCATATTGCTTCGTTGTCGTTGCTTTTGTTTTGAAGAGTAAAACTAGCTGAATTATAGGGTTAGTATTGACTTTGGGACTAAAATATTAAAGTTGAATACATGTGTTTAGTGTGCAATTCATTAAGGTGGATATGAACCTTATACCTTATGTCATTGTTCTTACCATGCCTGTTTACTTTTCTGTATTCAGCCTCTAACCATATTAGGGCAGGACCCATGTTTTGTTTTCCATTGTATCTCTAAGAACTTGCGTAGTGCTTGGTACAGTGTACATATTCAATACATATTTGTTTGAATAAATAAATGAACACTGTAGTAGACATCTTTTTAAGTTATAGATATAACCATAGTAGAATGTGGGTTTTAAAACAATAATTTGAGCCTCAAAGTAAAAATAATAGAAGTAAAAGTCAGAATAACTAAATTTCCCTGGTCTTTAATAGCTTTGTCAGAGGCCAATAAATTCCTCACCAATTACTCTATTGTCTGATGCTTCATTGCTCCTGTTAGCCGGTCTGTTTGAAGTCAATGTTCATTCTGTTCTATAATTTTCCAATTTGTTTTTAAGTCTTTATATCTTCAATTATATTCCAGTAGCCATTTCTTACCTGCCCTTTACTTTTTGTTGAATGAATTCTTAAAAGCAAACTAATACTGAACATCATATATCACAATGTGCTCTCAGAAACTTACTGAAGAGACAAGAAAAGGCAGTGAAGGCCTGGGGGTGAGGCGTGTGTGGTACAGAAGGGGTAAAAGACATAAGATGTTTAATTCATTCAACAAATATTTACTGAGTGCCTATTCTATGCCGGGCACAGTGTATAGTCTGGACAATTCAAAGTCAGACAAAAGATGAAATATTCATCAGACAGATATCACCAGAATTAAGAATTTTCAAAATTTCATCACCCCCCCAAGTCAGTTTATACTCTAGAATGACCTGATATTTTTAGAGCAATGATTTCATGTGCAACTTGTTTGTCTTATCTATTTTGTTCTGTTTTTACAGCGGTTCACCTTTTCTATCTTGACAATGCCAACTTGCCTGAAATTGTACAATATTTTATGGGCCAGGACAAACCACTTAATATGATTCTGTCACATAAAATTTAAAGTCCTTTTATTTACCTTCAATCAAAGTAGTAACCGTTCAAAAGTCTACTTCAAGAATGGTGTTGACCAATGGTTGGTAAACTATGTCCTGTGGGCCAAATATGTCCTATCAAGCATGTTTATAAGTAAAGTCTTATTGGAACACAGCTACACTTACTTACATATTGTCTATGACTGCTGTTCTTTCATTCAGTATTAAGTATAGACATGAAAAGCTGGAATGTCTAAATTTTATGTCTAAGTTTTTACATTCTATGCTGGGATTATAGGGCTTGTCTCTGGAAGTATTATACATGAGCATAGATTGTAGGCAGGCTCCAAGCTGATCTATTTCCTGATATCCATTTTCTTGTGTTCCCATCCTACACAGAATAGGGCTGACTTGTATAATCAATAGGACATTGTGGAAATTATGGAGTGTGACTTCTGAGTCTGGGTCATAAAAGGCATTGTGATTTCTGTCTTGTTCTGAAAGAACCAGCTATTATGTCTAGGGGACACTCAAGTAGCTCCCAGGAAAGTCCATGTGACAAGGAACCGAGCTATCTGCCAACAGCTGATGAGGAACGGAGGCAATCCATGAACATCCAGTGAGTGAGCCATCTTAGAAGCACACCCTCAAGTTGCAGTAAAACCTTTTGATGATGGCAGCTCCTGCTGACATCTCCACCACAACCTCCTAAGAGACCTGGAGCTGGAACCACTCAGGTGAGTCAGTCTTGAATTCCTGACCCTCAGAACTATGAGATAATAAACGTTTACTGTTTTAAAGCCACTAATTTTTGGGTAATTCATTATACAGCAATAGATAACTAACATGATGTAAGAGAACGTGGGCTCTGATGTCACACAACTTGTGTTTGACACCTGGATCTACCACTTGCTAAGATGCATGACTTTGGGCAGATTATTAACTCTAGTACTTAGTCTTCTCGTCTAGAAAAATGGGAATATTATTGCCCACATTTCACAGAATTGTTGTGAAGAATTCAAGGAAGTAATGAGTGAAAAGATTGTTACATAAATGTTAGTGACTGTTGCATAAGTGTTAGCAGTTATTTTCTTTTCATTATTGTCAGAATGGACTCCAACTATCCACCTAAAGATTCTTCAAACGTCTTTTGTTTTTTGGCAACTAAGTGAATACATAGTAGAATTTTGAAGGCCTTTTATCCCATGTACTAGAATTCATACAATTTAGAATACCTCAATTGAATGTGGGGGGTCAGTAGAGCAAGTAATTAAGAGAAAAGGCTATTGTCAATATATTGGAAAACAAGACATATATTAGTACTGCATAATATTTCATATAAAAATAATAGAAGGTGAAGAACACGCTGCTACCCAAGAAAACAGGTAAAACTATATAGCCTAACCCCAGCCACACATTTTCAAAAACAAAATGACAAATGTAATTTTTGGCCTGATTTGCTAAAGCCTAAACTACACATATTGGTTTTTGGTAAAAAATAAAAGATAAATAGTCAAATACTATGATGCTTTGCAGGTTGCTTGAGTTATCTAACCCTTCTTTAATCCAAGGGATTATTGAACAAAACCGATGTTCATTCAAAAACACTTATGAAATCTGTTGTGGATTACCAATATCATCAGTTAAACCTGTTTCAAATTTATTGCTTTCATTCAGGTTAAATAATAAAAGGGTCCATTTGTCCCACCACATGTATATACACGAATTCAGCTTTCATCATTCCCTACAAGTTTAATCCAGTGATTTATGTTTTTTAACGCATGTTCAAGGAATCTGTTGAAGAAACTCATCCAGACAGACAGAAGAGTTAGATGGGATTAATAGGGTGTATGCAGGGTTTAAAGCGGTTGATTCAGTTCAGAGTAAGTTAAAAAGAGAAAAAGAATATAACACTGTAACCCTCCTTGAGGTTCTAATCATTTTAATGACTTTAGCAAAAAAAACCAAAAAAAAAAAAAAAAAAAAAAACCAAAAAAAACAAACAGGCTAAGGTCAAGAAAGTTCACAGACAAGGATCCCCGTTTCTAGCAATACATTACATGAAGAAAAGTCATTGCTTCAGCTGTTCCTTTTTTTCTAACAGTGAGAAACACTGCTATATTTTTCTTAGAAAAAGTCTGCCTTCTATATAAGTCATCATATTAATGATTAAATCTGAGGTTTCAGAATTCTTGATTTCCTTGGTGAAACCATTGTATTTCACGTAACACCACAACCAACAGCAAAAACTAAGAAAAAATTGGGCGTGCTGACTTTATTTTTAAATGTTTATAGCCAGGCAATGTATTACTTTTGAGATCCTCAGAGAGCAACTGCTCAAATACAAAAAAAATACTATGACTTCATCTCATTATTGATGACTTGAACATTTAAAAACATTCAGTTTATGTCTTGCAAGAGCAAAAATATTGGAATATGAGGAGGAAAAATCTTCTGTTTTCCCCAGTAAAGCGAAGTCCATTCCACGCTTTCAGGTATTTTTTTTTTCAGTGATATTCTAATCTTTATACACATTAAGAACTTCCTTTGATAATATTGTTTCATTAGTGTAAAATGTATTTTAACAAATATGCCCTTTTCCATTAACTTCTTGCCAAACACAGAGGACAAATGGAGACTTGATAAGCATATTTTAGTGCTTCATTGACCCCGATATGTATTTCCAACCCTCATTTTGTTACAACTTTCATAGTTTAATGGAACACCTTGGGCCATGAAGTGTTTTGTGTTCATTAACTTTTAAAGAGGAAGAGATATGCTATCTGATTATTAGCATTTGGGACAGAATATCAAGTGCTCCTCATATTTTTCTGATTCTACCCACATCACAGACTAGATATAGGGACATGGCAAATGGGAAATAGAATTCGGTGTGTCCAACCGAACTTTGCACGATGGGGAAATGTACTATACCTGTGGGGTCTTCACTGTAGCTGCCGCCCGTGGCTGTTGCACGCTTGAAATGCCATTAATACAACAGAGGTGCTGGATTTTTAATTTTACTTGTACTAATTTGTTTAAATTTAAATAGCCACATGTTACTGGTGGCTGCCACCCTGGACAGCACAGGATTCGATGGCTTATGGTCAGATTTTCAAGAAGAACAGCTGGCTCCACAACAATTGATGATCTTAGTTTGTAGCTTTGGCCACTCTTATTCCTACATTGATAACGTCTAAAAAGATGAACCTTTGGTTGTTTTTAAATACCATAGACTTAAATTTGCTAGAGAATGTCTGCTCTTTGTAGTATTTTGCATATACAGACACCATGAGATTTAACTGCTTTCTATGAAAAGTTGCACTGCTCAGATAAAATTTATATTTAATTGTTTTCAATGTATTATTTATTAATACAACTGGGGTTCTTTCTTGTTCAATATTATCGTTAGTTTAAAATTTCCTCAAATAGGGGCCCCTGGGTGGCTCAGTCAGTTAAGCGTCCGACTTCAGCTCGGGTCATGATCTCACAGCTCGTGGGTTCAAGCCCCACGTTGGGCTCTGTTATGACAGCTCAGAGCTTGGAGCCTGCTTTGGATTTTGTGTTTCCCTCTCTCTCTGCCCCTCCCCCGCTTGTGCTCTGTCTTTCAAAAATAAAAACAAACATTTAAAAAAAAGAAATTAAAAAATAAATAAAATTTCTTCAAACAATTTACAAGAATTATCTTCAGAATACATACAATGCTATCAGATCTTAATTTCCTACTTATATGAAGAGGTAAAATATTTATCTCAAGCAAAATATGCCTGGAGATACCTAATATCATAATTATTTAAAATGTCATTTGCATGATGTCTTGAGTTCAAGTAAATTTGTTGAGTGAAAGGAAAGAATAAATATGAAAGTTTCAACAGACTCCTGCATTTTTATAATGGGTTGGGGTTTGACTTATGTTAATATACCTTTGATCCTTATTACTTTATTTTTTTATTAACGTTTATTTATTTTTGAGAGTGAGAGAGAGTGTGAGTGGGGGACAGGCAGATAGAGAGAGAAAAACATAGAATCTGAAGAGGTTCCAGGCTCTGAGCTGTCAGCACAGAGCCCAACGTGGGGCTCGAACTCACAAGCCGTGAGATCATGACCTGAGCTGAAGTCAGACACTTAACCGACTGAGCCACCCAGGTGCCCCTTATCCTTATTACTCTAGTTGTGAAATTTTTAAATCATCATTTCATCTTTTGTTTTTAGTTTCTACAGTGATGTATTGCAAGATTATGGGCAGGGCATTCAGCTTCAAGTTTTTTGTGTATTTGATTTCACTTAAATGGGTAATGACATTATGATCTGCTGGCAAGTTATTTAAAAACTCTGATTGACCAAAACTAGCTAGGAATAACCTAATAGCAACCAATACATATTTGTGGGAGTAGGAATATTTTTTAAAGTTCATTGAAATACCCCGGAATTTCCTTTCTTGTATAACTCTGTATGCAAAATCCTTTCTTCGTTTGTTTATTTCTTTGGATTTATATATGCAACCAAATTCAGAGAATATGCTGTGTCTCAGTACTCTAAATTCCTTATTTTTCTTTCTCAATTTTTGTTATCTACAGATAAGCTCTGTCCATGTACCCCACAAAGGGCTGCAGTATCTTAACTATTCCAGCCCCCAATCTATTCTGCACTGTCAATCACATCACCTCCCAAGGTGCTTCACTGCACACAAATCAAGTTTGAGTCAAGTTTACTTCTAATCAATAGATCCTTATAGATTGTTTTAGTATACCTAAATCACTTCCCAGAAAATATCTTGCCATCTCATTTCTAATGGGAAAACATTAGATGAGATTTCAATCTGGGCCACTAAAGAAGAAAGGCTAATGTACTCTTCTGGTCCATCAGGGCCCTAAACTCCATGTAGTTCTTACATGAAATGGGAAAATGTTTTCTCTCAAGTCAAAGACACACACAACGGGAACATTGTAACTTGGGGGGCAGTGGAGAATGAAGAAAAGGGCTGAAG
Organism: Puma concolor; assembly: GCF_028749965.1. Lineage (NCBI taxonomy): Eukaryota > Metazoa > Chordata > Mammalia > Carnivora > Felidae > Puma > Puma concolor. The sequence continues at coordinate 68,737,798 of NC_141674.1, read as the reverse complement.
GAAGTGCCTGCTGCTAGATTGTTTCCACACTGTGGAAAGCTTATGCATTGCCTTGAAATCTGCAATGTGGTCAGGCACGCGAGTTCTAAAGTGAAAAAAAAAAATCTGGAAATCTTTTTTTTTTTTCATTTTAGTAAATCAACAGCAAATGTAGCTACTGATGCTACTTTGAATGTGATAAAAACACAGTCCATTTATTATCCATATTCCAAAGATATTTATTGCTCTAATAAGACAGTTAAATAGTATGCTAAGCAGCTGTTCTTAACAATCTGTCCTGTTCTAGAGCTAAGGGGAGTACTGAGAAAATTTGTATTTAGATGTTGTGCTTTCCAGTTAACAAAATGCTCTCATACAGATCATCTTATTTAATCTTTGTAGCAGCACTGTGAGAGTTAGTATGTCCTTGAACCGCAGTCAGGAAACTGAGGCTCTCATAGACAGGGAGTTGCCTGTGTTCAAACAGCTGGCATTCTAGAGATGTATCTTTAAACATGCACAGAAGATCCCAGAAACTGCCTTCTTCTCATTATAATGTACCACAAAAATGGTTACTTATATTTACCATTTTACTTTTCTGATATTTTATTTTTTTTTGTTAACTTTATTTATTTTTGAGAGTGAGAGAGACAGAGTGAGTGGGAGAGGGGCAGAGAGAGAGAGAGAAGGAGACACAGAATCTGAAGCAGGCTCCAGGCTCTGAGCTGTCGGCACAGAACCCAATGCAGGGCTCAAACCCACGAACCATGAGATCATGACCTGAGCCGAAGTCAGATGCTCAACCCACTGAGCCACCCAGCCGCCCCTACTTTTCTGATATTTTAAATGAATATTTACTTCTGGAAAGAAAAAAAAAAGATAATTTTGGTCTAGGGGACTCCTGGGCAGACCTACACTCTTTCCTACACTATGCTGGAGTTAACTATGCTTCAATCTGCATAATGTTAAGTTCTGTGTGAATTAGGGTGGAGGCTACTGAAGGAAGTTCACTGCAGAGGTTTTGCTAGAGCTGGGATGTAGACCAGAGTCAACTGAGCCCTTAGTACTCCTCTGAGAACACTGGAGTATGGTGGGCCACTTTTAAGATGGCTCCCGGTGATGCCCTCCTCCTAGTATTCATGTAAAATCCCCTCCCCTGGAGTATGAGGAGGTACCTAGTGACTTGCTTCTTATGTGTCACTTCTGAGATTATTTACAAAGAGGTGACTTTGGTTTTGCCCACTCTCTGTTGCTTTTTTGCTTGCTCATCTTGATGGAAGCCAGCTGCCATTCTCCAGGCTGCCTTATGGGAGAGCCTATGTGGCAAGGAACTGAGGGAGGCACCAGCAAACAACTAGTGAGGTACTGAGGCTTCTAGTCCAACAACACATGAGGAACTGAATCTTGTCACCAACCATTTGAGGGAGCCTCTTGTCGAATCTTGAGGTGACTGCAGCTCTGGTGATCACTTTGACTGCAGTCTTCTGAGGACCTGATCCAGAGGATCCAGTTAAGCTATGTCCCATTCCTGGCCCACAGTATTTGTTGCCTTACACTGCTAGGTTTGGGAAGTAATTTGTTACACAGCAATACATAACTAACACATGAACAGAATTGCTTTCCTACCCTTTAGGTACACAATGCCCTTCCCACTATCGAGAATTAATTTTGGAAACGGATTTGATGTCAGTAAGTGAAAACTGCATAGTGGATAAAATCATTGCTTTGGGATTAGAAACATCTGGGCTGTGTCTGGATTTGCCATTTACTACTCTAAGACACTAGGGAAGTTATTCACTATCTCTGATCCTCCTTTTCCTCATTTGTAAAACTATCTATACTATCTACTTCGTAGGTGCTTCTTTAAGCGAGATCATGAAAACAAAACAAAAATATTTAGCATCTAGTAGGCACCCAGAAAGTATTAGCTATTTTATGACAATCATTCCTTAATTTGAATTTAAATATATTAACTGCATCTACTCATTTGGTTTTGCATTCCTAATATTCTTATTCCTATGGAAAGGACCATCAATGCCATTTTTGTAAATACCAATGAACAAACATAAGCCATTCCTTTGGATAGGAGGAACCTAGGTACTCAAAAAACTCCCACCAAAAATGGAAATCATAGTGTCCTAAACATCAGGAAACTGTCAAGGAATAACAATAAAAACCATTCTAAAATATTTTGCACGACACAGAAATAATGTAAGTGCATGATAATAACTGGCAGGTAATGTCTTAAAATAGAAGCCAAACTACAATGATTTTCACTAGATGCTTCTCAAATCCTATGGGTGACATGAACCCATTTCTTCTGTCACATTTCTGAAGAGATAATTGCAGGCAACAGTGTAAACAGCTTAACATTCACAGGTCATATTGAGAAATGTTTATAGATATTGACAGCTAAATACAACATATCACAGCACCCCACACAATGTGGCATCTACCTAACAATGAACTTCCACAAATCAAAGTCAAAAAGTCAAGCTTTGCTTTGGTAAAAGGGAATATAGAATTATTTGTTGAATATGAATAGATGAATAATGAATGAAATGCTTTCCAGAATTATAGGTGTGTATGAAATATTACAGAAATGATATTAATGAAAAAAATAAAATTTTCTTTTATAATACTTAAATTTCTAGGCATTAACCCCTTGGATTTAGCAATTAAACAACAATTAACCCAAAATAAGAAAAACAAGTCTCTAAGCAATCTACTAGACAGGCAGTAAGCATAAAAAACATTTCCTAATATTTGCAGAATGTTAGTATGAAATATTTTTTTTTAAACTGAAAACCTCAGAGTGTCTGGCTGGCTCAGTTTGTGGAGCACATGACTCGGATTGTGAGTTCGAGCCCCACATTGGGTGCAGAGATTACTTAAAAATAAAATCTAAAATATAAACAAGAAAACTGACAAACTCATACAATTTACAAAAAAAAATTAAAAATGAAATTTGCTAAAATCTTAAATAGAAATATCTACTTGGAAATGGCAAATAAACAAATTCTCATATAAAATTACATTTTCCAGCTGACAGTGTGTAATTTAATATTTGTGGCAAAGTGGAAACAGATAAAATGTACTTACATTTATTGGGCATGAGAAAAATTTAAGAGTAGGATATAGAGAAACATTTGCATTAGGAAAAAAGGGTTAGTTTCTCAATCTTTGTTAGTTATTTAGTATGTTAAACATACACAGTCTGGGTGTAATTGTTTCTAGTCTTTTAATGAAACTATGTGTGGGTGGAGTGGATATATTACCCACACTTGAGAATGTATATACAGAAAAAGTTACTGGTATTTCTAATTATGTTATATTTCTTAACTACCTAAGAGCTTCAAAAATTTTAAATTACTGTATATCTTATTTACACACCCCCTCCTAAAGTTTCCGTATTCTGCTCATATTTATCCTGTCTTCTACTCATTATTTGTTAAATTGTACTTTACTTCACAACCAGAAATACATATTGATGATTGTGAATGTTGATTAGTTTCTTCGGAAAGCCATTTATGCACTTGTTCTTGTACCTTGAAAAACTATGCATTTGGGGCGCCTGGGTGGCTGAGTCGGTTAAGCGGCCGACCGACTTCGGCTCAGGTCATGATTTCGCGGTCCGTGAGTTCAAGCCCCGCGTCGGGCTCTGTGCTGACAGCTCAGAGCCCGGAGCCTGTTTCAGACTCTGTCTCCCTCTCTCTGACCCTCCCCCATTCATGCTCTGTCTCTCCCTGTCTCAAAAATAAATAAACGTTAAAAAAAATTTTTTTTAAAAAGAAAAACTATGCATTGAAAAAAATGTATATTTTAGCTTCTTCAAGAAAGATTTGAATCAGGAGTATTTTTATATAGGTGCAAACTTTTTGTCTTTTGTGATTTTCCCAGAAAGGCATGAAGTTTGAACGTAACAAAGCAAAGCAAAAGAAAATCTTGCTCTTCTAAGCTCTGTATGGTCTTTGCTCATATTAGAACTAGGCCAGGATACAGAATGTTAATTGTCTCATGGAAATCCTATAACCAAAGTAATATCAGGTGCAAAATGAAGATTTTTATTGGATTTCAACAGAAAGAAAAAACAATGACAAGAGAGAAGAGGATTTAAAAAAATGAGAAATCTTGCAACTAATATTTATTTGGCACCTATTATGGGTCAGGTACACCAGTTCCTTGGGTTATATCAGTGAATAAAATCAACAAAAAAACTCTTCCCTCTTTAGGCTTACATTCTCATGGGGGGAGGGGTGCTTGGTGAAGGGAGAGAGACAGTAAGTAACAAACATAATAAATAAAGATGTGCCAAAGGTAAAAGAAAAAGTAGAGTTAGGGAAGAAAGTGTGTATGGAGGCAAGGTAAGGGTAGGGTTGACATAGGTGATATTATATAGGAGGGTGAGGGTACATAGGTCTTACTGAAAAAGTGACATTTGAGCAAAGACTTGAAGAAAGAAGGAAATTATCCCAAGCAATATCTGAAGAAAAAGCATCTGAAGCAGAGAACATAACTTCAACAAAAGTCTTAAGACAGGAGCGTGTGTGACATACTCAAGGAACAGCAGGAAGGTAAATGTGGCTGGAACAGAGGGAGAGAGGGAGGATAGGTTTGTGGATAAAGTGCCTAGGAGACTATACTTAGGGTGGTGGTACACATCTTTGAGGAATTTGTAAGCCATTGTGAGGATTGACTTTGACTGACTCTTGACTGATCAATTTTTTGTCCTTGCCTTTTTTTCCCTCCTCCTTCTCCTCCTCCTCCACCATGATCACTTTCTTTCTTTCTTTCTTTCTTTAATGTTTATTTCTGACAGAGAAAGAGAGTGCTAGTTGGGTGGTAGAGAGAGAAAGGGGATAGAGGATCTGAAGCGGGCTACACACTGAGAGCAGCAAGCCCAATACAGGGCTCGAACTCACGAACCGTGAGATCATGACCTGAGCCAAAGTTGGAGCTCAACTGACTGAGCCACTCAGGTGCCCCCACCGTGATCACTTTTATTGCCAAGGCATTTATTTACTGAATACTTGTCTTGATTTGAACAATAATAAGATTCTAAACTTTTAGGAGTGTATTTCCACAATTTTCTCCTTCTCATCATTTCTATTCAATCCAAATATATGTGTTGGATTCCTAATATGGGCAAAATTGTGCATTAGGCACATTTTAGAAATAGACTGTAGGGCTGCCTGGGTGACTCAGTCGGTTGTGTGTCCAACTCTTGGTTTTGGCTCAGGTCATGATCTCATGGCTCTTGAGTTCAAGTCCCCAGGTGAGCTCTGTGCTTACAATGCAGAGCCTGCTCCCCCTCCCCCCTTCCCCACTCCCCTTCCCCCCACCTCATGCTTGCACATGAGCACACACACACACACACACACACACACACACACACTCTCTAAATAAATAAATAAATAAATAAAGGACTATAGTCTATATACTCTGACTATAGAATATGGTCCTCTGGACCACTATTGCACACGACACAATACTAAGTGTTTTATATGTGTTAACTTATTCAGTCCTCTCAGCAACCTATAAAATGGGTGCTATTATATTTTTCATTTCAAAGATGAGAAAAATAAAGCACGGAGAGATTAAATAACTCATCCAAGATATGCAGACTGCAAGCTAAAGAACTAAAACTTGAACTCAGGTATTTTTGACTCCACAGTGTGTTCTTGACCGTTCACAATACTGCCTTCTATTGTTATAATCCTTTACGGTACTCGTACTCTTTGAAATGTTTTCTTTACCCACTTGTTCATTCACCAAGTATTTGTTACAATTCGACTGTCTTCTCGGTGCTGTTCAGCATTGTGGAGATAGGGCAGCTACAAGCCTCTATGGTAGCTTTGTGTGAATTAGAAAAAAACATGCCTATTCCTGAAGGCATTTTACTTTCTTCTGGCAGAAAATCACTGTAACACTCTGATCTTTGAAGAGCAAGATCTCTAACCATCATTGCTGGAAAATTGTCGTAATAAACATACAAATTTATTTTCAGGTCTAAAGGTAGAATATATCTGAAAGCCAAAATATTAGAGGTGTTTATGATGTAAATAGTATCCCTTAGATATGATGCCCTTGTAAAGTGCACAACCTGAAGTGCTGTACATGACACCACCATATGAGCCAAATAAAAGAAAACATTGCTCTCCAGAGATGAAAAATAGAACACTCGTAGTAGGTCAGAAAACTCACTTCTTTTCTATAAGACCTTCTCGGGTCTTATTGATAGACTCTTTCAAAATCTTCCATAGGAACTCAAAAACTCAGCAAAGTTGCAAATTATGATTTGAACACTAATAAGACACTAAAGTTTTAAGGAGTGTATTCTGGCCGTTCTTTTAAAATCATCTCTGATTTTCATCAATTCTATTCAGTTAAAGAAACACATGTTGAATTCTGAACAAGTGCAAAACTGTGTGGTAGGCATATTTTTAAAAATATGGACCATAGCCTGTTGGGCACAGACCATATACTGTGATGCACCGGAGGGCTATTGAACTCCACATGATGCCAACTCTGTGTAGTATTTATATCCATCACAGCTGACATTAATCAGTTAGCTACTTAGAAGAGGATTTTCTCTCATCGAGATCAGAGCATACCTATGCCATTACTTTTATATTAATTAGCACTTATCCTCAAAAGATTTTAAAGTATGACTGGTTATTAATTGCATCTTCACAAATAATAAAAAAGGAGGTTTGGGGAGGCTAATAGTAGGGCCAGGTTCAGTCAGGAATTTCTGACTCCAAAGCCCACCGCGCAGACTGCCTGTCAGCATATGGTAGGAGGCTGACCAGCTCCCAGGCTCTTGCAGGTTGAGAGAAAAATCGCCGGTGAAGACGATGGAAGAGAGAGCACACAGATCTTACCTGTGCCAGTTTCCAGCTTGCTTACGCCTACCCAGACCACGCACAACTCCTATTGTTAAGCAGCCAATTCAGATGACTAAACCCTGAACTGTACTTTCAAATGCATGAAATAGTCCCAGAGTTTGCTGCAAGGTTTCTTACATCCCTTTTCTTCTCCATGTGTCTTGTTTTTAGGCTTAATACTGTGCTTCCGAAAGAGTAATTTGAAGATATCAGGGAGTATGAAATAAGAAAAGCAAACACACATTCAAAGTTAACCGGGTGCCAAATACCATTATGAGTACTTTGTTATATTCTCTTTTAAGAAGTGAGAATGAGGGGTGCCTGGGTGGCTCAAGTAGTTGGGCGCCCGACTTCGGCTCAGGTCATGATCTCACGGTTTGTGATTTCGAGACTTGTGTTGGGCTCTGTGCTAACAGCTCAGAGCCTGGAGTCTGCTTTGGATTCTGTGTCTCCGTCTCTCTCTGTCCCTTCCCTGCTCATGCTCTCTCTCTCTCTCTTTCTCTCTCTCTCGAAAATTAAACATTAAAAAAAATTAAACAACAACAACAACAAAAAAGAAGTGAGAATCAGGTGTGGGTTTTTTTTTTTTTTTTTCCTAAGAAGGAATGTTGAGAGCTTGATCTCAACTTGGAAATATATCTGGAGCTGAAAGTTTGGGTAAAGGAATGAATAGAAAGGAATTTTTGTACCTCAAACTCTCCCATGTAGCAACATGGCCCTGGAGGCATTGTCAACAAAGCAGTGGATGAAACATTTCAGCCACAGGAATCAGTGAAAACATGCTTATGAAATTTGTTATGACTTCATAGAATTCCTTCATTCAAATGGCCATTTAGTTTTTACTTATTCATGTAGTCTCTAAATGACTTGTTTGAGAAATAATCTTTTGGAGATATCATCACAAAGAAAGCAAGAGTTTCTCAAAACTGATAAAAATCACTTAATTTTTTTCTCAGCTCCTTTTCTTCTTCTTTGTAAAAAAAATCTGTGTCTATGCTCTGTTTTCCCTATCTTGTTGTCAGTCCCTACAGAACAAGGGCTAAGTTTTATGCCTCTTTGAGACTTTTAGTATTTACCTTCTACTTTGCACACGGAAGACTTCATTCATTTACTCGTTGATGATTTTTGTGAGCACCTGCTATGTGCCAGGCAATGGATGGAGTGAGGGACAACAATGGCAAATAAGACACAGTTTTTACCAAAATTGTCACTGTTATAGAGAAGCCACACAATAAATTGGCAATTGCATTAGGTACAAATATAGTATGGGGCAATATAGTGCTCATCAAAATAGAGGGGTACTAAGCTCAATCTAAGTTGGTCAGGGAGGACTTCCCACGGAAGGTGACAAATATTCTGAGATCATAAAGAAAGTAATAGTTAAGACGCACAAGGGCAGGACAGGTGAAGGTCACTACAGGAGCCAAGGCCTTGAACCCACCAGCAAGAGCTCAGTCTGCTCTGGGACCTTTCAATAACTCCTTATGGTTAGAATGGTGAGCTCTTGCTTGATGGAGTGGCATGGCAAGCAGGAGACAGCTCACAAAGGGGATTCCACCAATATTTGTTTCCAGTGCTCCTGAGGCCTTTGGTAGGTGACACAATAACAGCTGCAATCCCTACAGGTGTGCCTAAAAAGCAGGTGTCTACACAGGCCAGTCATCACGACAAAGACCAAGTGCCACTCTCACAGAGGACAAAACAAAAGGTGTTCTCATTACCAGTTGAGTCAGAGAGCAGTGTGAAATGGGGGAAGAATCCAAGGCGTCATCTCTTTCTTAACCTGCACACTATAATTGAGTTTTAGAAGAAAAGTGGCATCTACTCAGTAGATGGATATCTTTCAGATTCTCCAAACTTGTCTGGTTATCATGTCTGTGACCTTTAGATAAACGTAACCTGAATCTTATAAACCACCTAGGCCTGCATAAGCCAAATACTTTTGTTCTATCTGCATTTTGCAAATTAAGCATCATCTGAGGGGATATATTCCATCGCAAGTAACTTTTGCTTCTCTCAACCTTTCCTGGCTCTGAAAGCGTTTCTCCAATATGAGCTAGGTACTGAACTTTGAAGAAGAGTCCACTGTAATAACAGTAAAGTTTAATGATGCATAACTTTGAGAGACTGACAAATTTCCAGCCAAAGTATTGATTCTTACAGAATTTATGAAGCACATGCTGTATTCTGTGTCATTATGGTCCATTTTTGGCTGAAAGAATCATGTAAAATAGATTTTTAAATGAGTGGTAATAGCCAGACATAAAGAAGGTATTGATGTGTGTCATGAAGGGTGAAATAGCATGCCAGATTAAAGCATATAACAAATCAAAAACAACAGTACCTTCTACTACTACAAATATAAATTTGCTTTTCCTCTTAATCACCCCCTCCTGTGTACCACTTTGCACATTTACAATTTCCTTTCTTATAGACCTCTTCTGAAGAGGATTAAAAATGTGTAAAATTTTTGCATAGTTGCATATCTTGCTTCGTGGGATACTAAAAGTTCAGAGACCGGTTCCTCAAATTTGGCAAAGTAATTGCTCTTATATGTAAATACTGCCCTTTGCAAATAACGCTAAAAGCCTGTAATCTAATCCTTATTACATGCATATAAATGGAATATTTAGTAGATCAATATTTAAATACCTTTATCAATTCAACAATTTTAAAACAGTACTGGAAAATTTCATTTGTCTTTCAGAAGCATGAAAGTTTATTCTTCCTGTATAACTTCCAGCTAAGCTCCTTTTTGTCCTCAAAAGATCGCATGGATGACATCCCTACATCCAGCCTGTTTTGAAAAAGAATAAAATTTAGTCCTATGGTCCTCTGCCGCTTGTTTTTGCCCTGTTCATCTCAATGCCTGTTATGAATTAGCTTCTCAAGAAACAATTGAAATGCAAGTCTTATTTCCCCCCAGTGTACATTTTGTTTTGACATACCGGGGGGAAAAAAGTAGCTTTCAAAAAGAGTAATTTAAACTTTGATTTTACGCTTCACTTTGGAATACATGTTTATTAAATGCGTATCTCACCGACAGAGTAATCAATACAGATTGTGTAGTACATTAGGAGGAAACCATGTCTGAGATTATTAGAAAAATTAAATGCTTTTAGTTTTGCTTACTTGAGCAATATGTGGAAATTAACAGTTTAAACCCTTTCAGTCATCTGACCAGGCTTAGCTTTAGTCAGAACTCATGCTACTGTGGCTGAGCTGAGCACTTTCTCTCGTTTTTTTTTTTCTTTTTCCATCTCCTCCCCTCGCTGCTCTCCCTTCCCCTGGCCTTCTCTTTTCTCTTTCCTTTTCTTTTCCTTTCTTTCTCTTAGCAAAGCTGCATTTACCCTATCAGGTTAGCATTCTCCTGGTGAACATCAAATTACTAAAAGCCTACTTTTAAAGACTAAGATTTATACGAAAATATCTGCATTGAGATGGGAGACAGAAAGAAAATTGATTGAGCGGCTATGACTCTCTGAGAGGTGGTGCTGTGTTTCCATCACATTCCAGAAACCTCGTTAGAGTCAGAAAGAGAGGTCGCACAGGTCTAACCGTGCTAGGGACCAGTGGGTCCCACTCACAAATATATCTCCCCCACCTCCAGAAACCCCATGAGAATAAGCTAAGTCCTTTCTTGAACAGCTGCTTTTCAACAATTCAGGAGTTTATCAGCCTAATAAAAAAGTAACTTGGCAGTAAGAAAAAGGCTGAAAGTCTCAATAGGCTCTCCTTCAGCCTAGTGGAGCCTGAAGAACTCTTCAAGGTCTTAGTCAACAGTGAACAGAGGAGTTTGAATGAGCACTCATCTATACCACAAACTAGCTGCTGAGACACCCAGAGAGAGGTCAGTCTTTACATAAACATTTTTCCCAGGCCACAGGCAAGTAAGTTCAAAAAAAAAATAGGCCAAGTCTAGATGGAGGATTAGAACAAAAGCTCCAGGAACAGGAAAGCGAGTCCCTTGCTCAGGACCATATCCCACAACAGTGCCATTTATAAACTGCATTTGACCTGAGGTGTTTCAATTCATGATGTCTACATTCATAGCTTTTTCCACTGGACTTTTTTTTTTTTTTTTAAAGAACAATTTCTAGTTTAATGGATTGATGTGCTAGGAGAACTAAAGTTTTAGAAAGCTATGACTTTTGGAAGCATTGTTTTAAAAGGTAGCTATGACTATACTCAAAGGTATTTGAAACGTGGAGGTTGCTCTTCAAATTTGGATCTTTATTTCCTTTTTTTTTTCAAACCCCTGCATTTGTTAGATACACCAGGCCGACTATAGACATATGACGTGTCCATAAGTGTATACAATTGTAGCATTTGGTTGTGACAAACTAGTTTTACTAAAATGGAAGGTTTAATAGATAAAGTGAGGAACTATGTCAATGTGATAGCATATTCGATTTTGCAAATGAGCTATTCCTAAGGCAACGTGAATTGCTTTGCTTTTATGTTTCCACAATCGTTCGTTTCATTTGACAACTAACATTCAGAATCCATCTTTGATCTTGGAGGACTTGTACAAATCAAAGTATGATAAATTCTTACACTAGGGAATGTAAAACGACACGGACAGAGTCCTTGGCCTACAGCACCTGCAGACCCACCCAAGACCTGAGGTCAGGACTCGCTTTAGGTAGGCTTGGGAGGTGCTCAAACTTGTCTTCAGGCCTTTCAACACTGCTCTCTGCCACATTTACCACCGAGCATCAGGGATTCCAAAATTCTACTCGTCAGTTATGGAGGATGTGTTATGTGCCATACATTTTCATTTATTGTTTCTGATGCTTACATCAACTTGCAGGATCAGTATGTTATTTCCATTTCACGGATATGAAAATGAGGCTCATTAAATCTAACCACTTCCAAGGGGCAGAGCCGGATTTCAACCCCAGGTCCGACTTCAAAGCCCCTCCTTAAGCTCCTGACATCATTATGGCTCATCATGAGACCTGAGACTTCCAGGTGGAGTTCACACCCAAACTTGTTCTTCCTGTTTTGAGCTCCTTATTCCCTTTGGCTTTCGGGCTTTGGGGTTTTGGAATATAGACAGTAATGATTTTTTTTTTTTTTTTTTTTTTTTTTTTTGGTAGTGGAGGAGGGTGGGAAATGACTCCACTTCTATTAACTTTTATTACTAGAATTCTATTTAGTTCCTGACAGGGACCTTTGGAAATGATACCTTTACCCAGAGGACTTGTAACAGGATAAATTTAAAGCAGCATGGCATATTGTTGATCACGCAGACGACATGACTGCCAATTTAGCGTGCTGTTAAGATTAGCCATTTGTGTTGGCTCGACAATGTTGTGAAAACTCCTGTTAGCTTCTTGGAACTACAAAACATGTGATGAGAAATTTTTCTTATTTTGCTTTGTGACTATCTGCCATTTGATTTTCACTCTAAAACATAAACTGACATCTCTCGCGTTTGTAACAGAATTTTCCCTTTGTGAATAAGTCCCTCAAAACACACTTGGTTGGCAGAGCAGCCCATTGATCTGTTGAAAATCATCAGAAATCCATATTTCCATCAAAGACTCCCTCTCTGAAATTTACTGTGTGACTTTGGGCAAACCACTTAACCTCCCTAAACCTTCAAATATAAAGTGGTCATCATGAGGATCAAGGGAGATAATTTCTACATAAAAGGGCTTTACAAATGGTTAACTATTACACAAACGTAAGGGTATTTCTGGACATCATTCTCAACCTGATTCATTCCTTCCGAAGAAGCGGTCCTGCAATATAAGGCCTTGACTTGAGTCTTCCGTGTGTGATATCCTTTTGACCCTACCCTATAAAGGAAGAACCAAGACTCTTAGAATTCTCTCTGCAATTTACCACTGCTCTGCCGATAATCATATGTCATGAGCACTGAACATTTTCTCCTTGGATTTCCTAATCCTGATTAAATGGTAAATCCTCAAGTTATTAGGTAGCAAAGGCTCATTTATCAAATCCTTAGAAAGAAGCTACTCTTTTTGGAATTTTTCCCTTTCCTATCAGTTCGCAGTTTATCTTTTATAATCGCAGATTGCTGTCCAGGCAGTCTACTTGAGATAGAAGGCAGGGAGTAACAGAACTATATGAGGAATGATAAATGATATCTCTCTGTTCCTTTCTTCTCATTTGCCTCCTTACATTTGGGGTAACAGGTACCTCTCCTTCCCATTCATGATTACTTCTCTAAAAGTACCTTAGTGCCCCCTGCAGGTTACATGAATTTCTCCTCCCACAATCTTGTTTATCCTTTTTGTTTTTTTAACCCTCTCCTGAAACAGACTGGTGCTTCGTTTTTCTCAATGTGCTAGAATCTAGGACGGATGTCATTTATGGTATCCTCTGAAGTATTGAGAAAAATGACCCAACCGTGGTGGTTTTGATCTCATGTGCAATATGACTGTAATAATGGATCCCAAATATTGGGTGTAACATTGGTCGCTATGAGACCATTGACAGGTGATAAGTTATGGAAGGCATTTCCAGGTGGGAAATCTGAGGTTTAAAAGGCTAAGTGACTCCATAGGGCTCCTCAAACTAGCTTAAGGTGGTTGCAGGGCGAGAGCTCAGGTCTTCCAGAGTTTACTCACTCTTTTCTTTACTGTGTTTCGAATAGTTCCTTTTCTGTATTTGCAAAAAGCATCTGTTTTGTTTTCCAGTTGTATATCTCAAAAACCTAACCCTAAGAGCTACTAATGTCATCCATCTGACTTCAGTAGATAACTGATGGAGTAGGGCTTCTAGTATGCCAAAAGGATCTGCGTGGCAATGCTAATCCAATTTGGAACTACATCCTGGTGCTATTGCAAATGTCTCCGAGGTCAAAGATATAATTTAGTGAGAACTAGAAAGTGCAATAAACATGGAGGAAGGCTCATTTCTTGATTTACTTGAAAGTTGCCTAAAGCAAAGTACTCTAACACACAACCTTTTAACGATCCTTCTACTGAAAAGACAGAAATCTATAGGCTTTTTCTAGGTTTTATGATCTTGAACTTCTTGAACATTTTCTGAACCTTCTGTTTCCTGAGCTGTCACTCATTTGTCCCCAAATTATTAATTGGCATAATCAATTCTGTGTTTATCTTGCTTCTTCTAAGGGCAGAATGCCCATTGACTCAAATTATTTATCATCTAAGAATTTGGAGCTCAGGAAAGTCTGTCTCTTTTGAAACTTAACTATTTTGGGATTTTGAATACAATACTGAATTCTACAATACTGAATTAAAACGAATGCTACGTTTTAATCTAAATCCTTGGAAGAAAAAGTAAAATTCTGAGATATAATAATTAAGCCCTGTAGATCAAAATGAAGGGTGAAAATATCTAGATATAAGTTCTGAAGGCCATATTAAGGAAGACTTGGTGAAAATGGTAAATGTTTAAACCACAAATCTATGTTTGTTCAGCTTCCGGATTTCTTCTTACTAAATAGTTTTAAAGCTACTTAACAGCATTTAATTGACATTTTACTCACTATTTTACTTGCTTTAAGTCTTTCATACTCAAGCTCTCCCAATTACGACATGTACACAAAAAATTACCTTCGCCTATTTCCAAATGGCTAAATGTAGTCTGATGTAATTTCTATTAGAATTCGGTAATATTGATACTGCAGGTGGTGCAGCAGCATTTGTCAAGTGTCAATTATGACTCTTCAGTGGGTTGTCAAATCAATTTTGTTGGTTGTGACCAGCATTAAAAAAAAAAACAAAAAAAAAAAAAAAACAAGAAAGAAAAAATGAGAGACAGAGAGAGGGAATTGCATGGAATATAAGGAAAAGAGTGGATGGTAAGTATTGATTGTTATCTGAAACTCTGCTTTTGGTATGTGTGTACTTTGATTGTGAAATAAATTGTGTTTCTTACCTGAGTTGTAGTCAAACTGAGAAACACTATTCTAGACCACAGTGGACGAGGGCAAGAACTCCTCACCCACTGCGTGAATCCTTCTGTGCTTTGGTTTTCTTCTCTGAAAATATGTGTGAAAGAACTGTCACAACAGGGTTGTTGTAAGAGTTAACTAAAAGATAATGTTGGTGCACGGTATCTGACATGGTAAGAACCAAATATTGTTGTTATTTTAGTAGGAGTTATCATATTTGAAATCATATTTGAATCATTTGAAAGAATAAATCAAAGTACTTACACTTCTCCCTCACATCAAGATCCCTTGCAAACTTCTACCTACTGAGCATATAGCCCCAGGAAAGAAGCTGGGCTTTCCCAAGGTTAGAACAAAGAAGCCATTGATCAGTTGTAGATCTCATAAACTGACTCTTCTGAAACAACAGTCATGAAATTTGGGTTGTAAGAAAGAAAAGAATTTTTGCAATTGCCTCCTGTCTTCTTTAACATACTGAGAGGCTGGCTGGACAAACAATAGTAGAGTGTCTTAAATGAGAGGAGGGTAGGCTAGGTTAGGAAGAAGGTAGGGAATGCCTGGCTTCTCCGTTACCATTGGATTCTGGGTAGAAGAAGGCAGGGAGGCAGGGATAAAAGGATGGCTTCAATTTTTCTTCTCTTCACAAATTCCTGGAGGTGAGGGTTGAGTGGGAGATTGGAAGTATAGAGATATTCTACAGAGGTTGAGGGGAATGACAAGTCGAAAGTGGCTGCTGCCCACCAAGAGACTATTGGAAGCTATTACCTTGTAGGTTTCCGCTTAAACATGGGGGCTGTTAGACCAAATTCAATTCAATGGCCTAACATGGCTTTGTACACAAAGGTCTAAGTTTAAGGCTCTTAGAGTCTCCCTCAGCTCCTGTATGGTGTGAAGCTTTCCAGATGTTCCTGAGCATCCTGTGGAATGAACTAGAAGGATCTGGATCAAAGTAGTCGAAGGACCTGCCTGGCAACTTTGCTGAAGGTGGTTGCCTAAGAAGAATGAAGCCATCCACCACAGACCAAGGTGCAAGTGGAAGTCACAGTCCTGTGTCAGGGAATGCATATTGTCAGCAAAAGTGGAGATGGGGCCCAATCTCCAAGAGTAAATGGTGGCCCCTAGTGTTGTCAGAGTCGAGTGACCAAAATATGAATGATTATCGCTAAAGGCAGTTTTTAGCAATGGTGCATCGGAGTACCCAGGGTGTGACAAGTCCCTCCTGAGATATTACCAGCTCGGGGACTAGGCCAAACCAGGAGAACTTTGAAGATACCTCATGCACTCCAGAACTCCACCTCCCCTAAGATTACACATACCGCAGTCATTCTACAGATATCCAGGTAGAGAGGGCAAAACTCTGACAAGTGTTTCCCTGACTCATCTAAGCAGAAACTGGGTTACATAAAGAGATGGGTTCAATTACCAAGTTAGACTGAATTGGCAATTTAATTAAAACACCTTTTCTAAACTACCTGGTGGGTGTGGGATTGTGAAGAGAACCCAATCGTTTACAAAGAAATAAAGAATGCTCATTTCTTTGCACATCTCAGCATAGTCTGTATACCTTTCTGATTTTTCTGATATATCATCACTATTGTGTTCTGTCATTATATCTATGGGAATTGAATTTTTCTACGTCTTTATTTGCTCCGCTCTTTGTGTCATAGAGTATTTTGAGTAATAACTCCTTTGACATGAATTAACATCTGATGTGGATGTCTCTATTCCAAACTGCCACTACAGAAACAACCACAAATGAATATTAAATTAGGAAAAAAGGAGGAGGCCAGTCTCTGGGTTTCCATAGAAAATGCTGCCCAGCCCTAGTATAATCCACAGTGCTGGACAGGAAAATAATGGTGAGAGTTTTTAAGTTTACAAAGGACTTTTCTGCTTTGATAGTCAATTGATACTCAACTATAATTCTTGTGTCTTAACCTTTAGAATTTAGTGTCTTCCCCACATCTGTAGGGGAAGGATGGTGGTGGAGATGGAGGGGATACAGTAAAAAGGACTTTCTATGTTCAGGGCACTGATCTGTCCAGAGCTACTTACTCCTCCTCTCCCATAACTGTCAGCATCAATGGCTGGCCGGGAGCGTTGACAGGCAGGGAGAGTAAAGGGCTCACTGACTTCCAAGGCCAACAGACCCTCATTCAGGTCAGAGCCAGGCCCCTATGTGTCCTTGCGGCCTCTGCTTTTCATAGCACAGGAGGCAAGGTGACATAGCGGAAAGAACTGGGGTTTATCGGTAACATGCAGGTAGGACTTCTGACTCTATTTAGATGGAATGGGCTGTAGTGATTAGAATCACCATCTCCTAGCTGCATGAACTTAGACAAATTAGGAAATCTTCCTAACTTTAGTCTCCTGTAAAATGGGGAAAAGAACTGAAGCTTCTCATGAGGCTGTTGGAATTGAATTGTGACAATTTATGTAAAGCGCACCTCACACTACCTGGAACTGAGAATGCGTTCATCAGCCAGTCTTATCTGCTTATCCTCTGGGGCAGCTGTAGGCATGAACCTCACTACCTAAGTGAAATTCTGTAGAATACTTACGTTTTTTGAACAAAGTTTCTCTCATTTGTGAAGTGGGACTAACTTGCATTATGTGAGAGCATTCAGAGATTATGATAAGAAACACATGTCTTGCTAATGTCTTTCCCCTTCCTCCCTTGACCTGTGGCTTCTGGTCAGTGGGGGTAAGAAGTCCAGAAGACCCCAGCAGAGATGCAACAGGGATGTCTTTGAGCCTGTGTCTTTGTTGCATATCCAGACTCTTTTGGAGAACTAGTAGGTCTGGGACGTGAGTAGGTGGCCTCAGAGAAAACAGATGAGAAACGGGGAAAGAGCATCACACGAAGGGAAACAGAGAGTTGGTGCAGAATTAGAAATGAGAAGCACGCTGACCTCCAGGCCATTTGATACATCACTGTCAAGATACCTTTCTAGAAATTCAGATGTTTTTTAAAAATTCTCCAAATAGTGGGTCTCTATCGCTTCCCATAGAGAGTCTGATTGCCTCGAAGACCACCTATGATAAGGTTTCAGCCTGCTCTTCAGGATTATTGCCAGCTGTCCCCCTTCATGTGCCCTTCCTAGTAGGGAAGGAGGGCAGGAAATTAATGAGGAAGTTATTATTGAAATAGAGTTGGAAGGGCTTCACAACTTGGAAAAATTCATTTCAGGTGGAGGAAGGGGCGAGCTGAAATTAGAGAAAGAAAAGTCATGAATGACAGTAAGCTGTTTCTTACCAGATATTAAATTAACTCTGGCTGCAGTGAGTTCAAAAAATGCAACTTTCCCCTGATTTATATTCCCTAGAGTCCAAGATATAACTGAATGTAACATACATCGTAAATCCTATAACAGAAAAAAAGAAAACATATCATTTATGGAACACATCTTGATTTTTAAAAAACACAGAAAATTCTCTTTTTTTTCTTCCTTCAACAAATATTTACTGAAAACCTAGTATATGTTAGTCCCTATTCTAGGAACTAAAAGTAAAATAAAAGTAAAAATTCCTGTCTAATGGAAGGAGTCAGAAAATAAATATAATAAATTACGTAATTATGTACCTGATAAATACAATAGGTAAAAAAGCTGGATAAGGGGAATTAGGATTACCAAGTGGGTAAGGGTGGACATTGGTGTTTTAAATAGGTGAGTGAGGGGCACCTGGGTGGCACAGTCGGTTAAGTGGACAACTCTTGGTTTTGGCTCAGGTCGTGATCTCACGGTTCGTGAGTTCAAGCCCCCATCAGGCTCTGTGCTCACTGCGCGGAGCCTGCTTCAGATCTTCTGTCTCCCTCTTTCTAGCCTTCTTCTGCTCACATACTTTCTCTCTTAAAAATAAATAAATGTCAAAATTTAAAAAATAAAATGAAAGAAATAGATGAGAATAGTCCCAGTGAGAGGGTACCATTTGAGCACATGACCGGAAGGAAGGGAGAGAACAAACCCAGTGGTCGTCAAGGAAAGACCCTTCCAAGCAGAGAGAATAACCAGTGCAAATACATGCCAATTATGGTACCATATATCCCAGGGTTCTGTAGTCACGTGAACTGGGGACAGATAGTCCTGCCTACCATATCTCCTTTCTTAGAGGCCAAAATAAGCATTAGCACATTATTTACGCATTGTGAAACAAAACAAAATGTTAACTTTATTTAACCCAGCATATCTCAAACTTGTTAGGTAACCTAAACTGTTGTGACAGACATCTAGGAAGATCTCCAAGGACACCAGTTTTTGAGTTAGAAAAGTATGATTTCTCTAACCAGTGTTATTTTCTGAGAAATATCTACTATAAAATGTGAATAATCCATTGCTGATCTGAACACCCTTCATATTTTTTTGAGCTTTGGAGTATTGCTGTATGGTTATTAACTAGGCATTCAATAGCAATAATGGCATGATTCTATTTATTGAATTGATAATCAAAATAATAGGCCACTATATTCTTGGATTTTATACCTCTTCCAGGAGTAGAAATGTTATATAAGTGTTATTGACCCTACTGTTCTGAAAATGTCTTGCAAATTAGGACCTAAATGTTTAAATTATATCCTTGCCCTTGCACAGGTTTGAAAAGTTGGTTCTAGAGGAGAACACCCTTTTATTCACTGCTGAAGCAATACATGCTGGCTATAACCATGCCTCGCCTCACAGCAAAAGAATGTTCAGAAGTGTGCCCAGCTAATTGAAACTACAGGGGGCATTTAAGTAGGCAAAGTGTTATTACTCAGTTTCAAATGTTTCCAGGATATCAGAATTACCCTTCCCTATACCTGCAAAAGGCATTCCGGAAATGGTAATGGTCACAAGTGTTAGACTTCTGGCTTCTTTTTATTTCTCTTATTCCAGTTGCTTCTGACATAGTCAGAGGGCCATCCGTGAGAACTGGAATTATCGTGAGGAAGGCAAAAGTCTGGTAGTTTCTGGACCCAGGCCACTGGCATGAGGCTATTGCCAGAACATCTCTGATGTCAGTAATTTTTGAAAATTTGCCTCAAAGATTAATTTAAGCAGCAAAAGGACCTTTTCCATCTACGACCTTTGAGTCTGAGCCAAGTTACTCTCAGTTTCTTTCAAGATATTGCTCTGAAAGACATTCCTAATACAGCTCACTGATTATTTTAAATGAGACCATTTGGTACATTGGATCATCTTTGCTTATTTGAGTTAAGTCAGTGTTTTATAATTTCTAGAAAGAAAATAGCTTATGTTGGCCATCAGTCTCCTAGTTAGGCAGAAGTATTTGCAAAAGTGGTCCTGTGAAGAAGCCAGAGTTCAGGATCTCTATAGACAGGTGTGAGCGAGAGCTTGGAATATACTGGTAAAGTCTAGATTGTTCTTTTAATCTTCTCACCACCTGCTGCAATCTGGGACCTATCCCATGTCCAAGACCTGGTCTAAATGAGGAAAAATATGATATGTGAAAGGAGCAAAATAACCTATTTGGTCATTCTTCACATTCTGGTTATTGGCACAGGAAAATCAGGCTGTAAATACAATAAACAATAGCGATGATTTAACACAAAAACATTACCTTCAGATTTCTACATATTTTCCCTGTTAACCTAAAGAAATAACCACTTATTAGGTGTCAGAGGGTGGTTCTATGAGACTATTAATATAGTTTTTTATATGTTAGTTTTTCCTCCTAATAAATTATTAGTTCCCAGAAGGCAAGAACAACGCATCATATATCTTTACATTTCCATGCTGGACATATGGTGGGACCTCAAAATATAATTATTTGTTGGTTGGTTGATTGTATGTAGTATTAGGTATAATTAAACATTACAATTGCACTTTGTAAAGATTTTTTACTCTCTTATTGCCACCTCTCTGTCCATTTCTGCCTAGATTACTGGTTTCTCTGCTTTCTCTTTTGTTTCTTTTCCACCAAAAGCAAAAATGATGTTAAAATGAAAATTGACTCACATAATTCTGTTGTTTGAATCCCTTCAATGTCTCAACGCTTCCTTGGAAATAAACTGGAATACATCCAAATTTCTTACCAGGGCCTATTAGTATCTGTATGATCTGCCCCCTATTTATTTTTCCATTCTTGGGTCACTTTTCCTCTTCTTCACCCCTCACTAGTCTTGGGCCCTACTGGTCCTTCTTTCTACAGTCTCACTCCCTCTTCCTACGTCTTATGACCTTAGTACAGGTTGTTCTCTCTGCCTGGAATGCGGTCCTTATCCCCACAATATGCATAGCCAGCTCCTTCTCATCTAAATGTCTCTGTTTAGGGGCACCTGGGTGGTGCAGTCGGTTAAGCATCCGACTTTGGCTCGGGTCATGATCTCATGGTTCATGGGTTCGAGCCCCGTGTGGGGCTCTGTGCTGACAGCTCAGAACCTGGAGTCTGCTTCGGATTCTGTGTCTCCCTCTCTTTCTGCCCCACCCCCCGCAATAATAAATAAACATTAAAAAATGTCTCTATTTGGTCTTTTGTGATTGCCCTATATAAAGCTGGTGACCTCTGTTAGTCTCTTGTTTAGACATTTTAACATTTCTTTCATTGCATTTCCTATAAATTCTAATTATTTTCTACCTACTTATCTGTATAAAGAAGAGATGGTGCCGATCTTGCTCACTATTGTATCTCCTGTGTGTAACTTGGTGTCTGGCATATGGTAAGTGTTCAGTACATACTTATTTAAAAGAAAAGTGACAAAGACAAAGTGAATTTTTTCGCTAAATTCTGTTACTCCCAGAAATAAACCCATGCATATGTGGTCAATTAATTTACAAGGGAGGCAGAAGATACAATAGGGAATGGGGCGCCTGGGTGGCTCAGTCGGTTAAGCGTCCGACTTCAGCTCAGGTCACGATCTCACGGTCCGTGAGTTCCAGCCCCCCGTTGGGCTCTGGGCTGATGGCTCGGAGCCTGGAGCCTGTTTCCGATTCTGTGTCTCCCTCTCTCTCTGCCCCTCCCCTGTTCATGCTCCGTCTCTCTCTGTTTCAAAAATAAATAAACGTTAAAAAAATTTTTTTTTGAATAAAAAAAAAAAGAAAATACAATAGGGAAAAGACAGTCTCTTCAATAGATGATGCTGGGAAAACTGGGTAGCAATGGGCCCTATCTTACACCCTAAACAAAATGGACTCAAAATGGATTAAGGTCTTGAACGTAAGTTCTGAAACCATCAAACTCCTAGAAGAAAACATAGGTGATAAGCTTGTTATATAGGTCTTGGCGATGAGTTTTTTAATTTGATACCAAAAGCAAACACAACAAAAGCAAAAATAAGTGGGACTACGTTAAACTAAAAAGCTTCTGCACAGCAAAGGAAACTATCAACACAATGAAAAGCCAACCTATGGAATGGGAGAAAATATTTCCTAACCACATGTCTGATAAGGGTTAATATCTGAAATATGTAAAGAACTCACAAACTCAAAAGCAAAAAAACCATACAATCTGATTTATTAAAATGGGCAGATCTGAATGGACATTTTCCCAGCAAGACATACAGATGGCCAACAGGTACGTGAAAAGATGCTTAGCATCATTAATCCTCAGGGAAATGCAAATCAAAACCACAGTGATGTATCACCTCACAGCTGTTAGAATGGCTATTATCAAAAAGATGTGTTGATGAGGATGTGGAGAAAAGGAAACCCTTGTGCACTGTTGGTGGGATTGTAAATTGGTGCAGCCACTGGAGAAAACAGTATGAAGTTTCCTCAAAAAATTAAAAATCAAACTACCATATGATCCAACAATTCTACTTCTGGGTATTTATCCAAAGAAAACGAAAACACGAATTCAGAAAGATACATGCACCCCCATGTTCATTACAGCAGTATTTACAATAGCCAAGATACAGAAACAACCTAAGTTTCCATTGATGGCTGAATGGATAAAGAAGACAAGGTATATAAATACAATGGAAAATTATTCAGCCATAAAAAAGAATGAAGTCTTAGTATTTGTGACAATGTGGATGAACCTCAAGGGTATTATGCAAAGTGAAAGAAGTCAGACAAAGACAAATACTGTATGCTCTCTGTTATATGTGGAATCTAAAAAAAAAAAAAAAAATACATGTGGGGGAATGGGCCAAATGGGTGAAACGGAGTGGGAGATACAAGCCTCCAGTTATGGAATGAATAAGCCACCGAGACGAAAATTACAGCATAGGGAATACAGTCCATAATATTGTAATAGCGTTGTATGGTGACAGATGGCAGCTACATTTGTGGTGAGCACAGCATAAGGTGTAAACTTGTCAAATCACTATGTTGTACACATGAAACTAATGTAACGTTGTGTGTCAAGTATACTTCAATAAAACAACACCAACAACAAAACAAGCCATTAGATAGGGAGAATGGGTTGCTTGTTGCCAGAGGCCGGGGTGAGAGGTGGGATAAATGGGTAAAAGAGGTAAAACGAAAAAAAAAATATCATTTGGACACTTTGGGCAGTGTGTGTTAAGAAGATCCAAGAGTAGGAGCAGGAAATCAAATAGGAGATTAATGCAGCAACATAGAAAAGAGACAGTGGCCATTCCAACCAGGATTGTAATCGAAGAGAGAAGAGATTGAGTTTGGGAACAGGTCTAAAAAAACAAAAACATGCCCTCATTGGAGACAAATGGCAATTGTATGGTACAAACCTGTGATGACATCAAAGTGTATTTAGTAACCCCTTCAGCATATCACTGACCGATCAAAATGTTCTTGGTCAGTGGCCATTAAAAAGCTCAAAACTTCTGTGTTCCTGATATACTTCGTAAAACGACTTTTGAAAATACAAATCAATCCCCTGCAATGAATGGACTAGAAAATATTTAGGTAGGAAAATAAAGTTTTAAGACTGAGATGAATCATAAGATGTCCTCTGAGCATTATAGTATACTCTAGATTTTGGAAATTTGAAATAGCCTATTCAACTCCTCTATTTTCATTTTGCAGCTGAAGAAAGAATCATAGACGTTAAATGATCTGCCTGGGATCTCGAAGCTGGTTAGAAGCACAACCGGAATTAGAATGTCTAGTTTGGGGTACATTTCATCATGCCACCTGTCTGATAGAACAATGTCTACTAGATGCTTAGAGTTACCAACAATTCATAGTTTTGGAATCTCAAAAGTAAAAATATTAAGTTTTGGGAAAAGCAGAAGTTGTCTGTATAGCTTTGGGGATTTGCCTTTGAAGGGAAGGATTATTTATGTCTTTTTTTCCTTTATCTTTTCCCTTTCACTGTTGGCATACAGATGTAATGGCTAGAGCTACAGCAGCCATGTTGGATCCATGAAATGAAATCCACTTATGTTGAAAATGGCATAGTAAAAAGAGAGCAGCATCTTGGATCCCCAAATAATCAAAGATTTAGCCATCCTGGCATGCCTGGGAAAACTTTTACATGAGAGGGAAATAAACATCTGTCCAGTTTAGGGTTCCTTTGTCTAGCAGCCTAAACTCATAACAAGTATATGATTTGGTACCTTTAAGCGGCATGCTGCCCTAAAAAAAAAAAAAAAAAAAAAAAAAAAAAAAAAAAAAAAAAAGGCTTGAATGTGCAGCATTGAGGTGATGGGTGGAAATGATATTAGTGGTTAGAAATTCAATGATCCTTCATTAGACCATTGCAAATTTTTGGTAAAATTGTTATCTGTGATATGTTGGAAATTAGACCAGGCACCAACATAGCCTGTAGTTTTAGAATGTCTACATGAGTTGTCCTGTTCCTGGGAGATATTTTGGAAAATTTTTGGAGCTGTTTTTGATGGTCACAATAATTAGAGGAGGGAATTTTGTGGTCAGGGATGGTAAATTTCTTGCAATGTAGAGGAAAGCTAACACAATAAGAACTGATCTACATCCCTCATGACATCCCTCATGATGGTTTTTTTTTTTTTTCCCAGAAATGCAAAGACACTGTAAATTGAGGGAAGCTTTTATTATCTTATTCCAAACTTTACTAAGAGTTGCATACCATTTCAAAAAATCACCCACTGTAATGCTGTCTCAACATAACTCAATATCCTGGCATGAGGCTGCATTTGTAGCTATTGTACAGAGATTCTGTGTACAGGTATGAGCATCTCAGTACTTTATAATGTCTTCTAGGGTGGTTGTGCCTGAACATGTGCTATGAATCATTTCAGAAGTTATGTGTGAAAATTTCAGATTATGCCCTCCAAAGAAAGCATGAATTCCCTCTATCCTTTTCTCTTTTCCTTCTGGCTGGAGGTAAATATGATAGCTGGAGCTGGAGCAGCCATATTGGGTCAAGAGACAGAGCCACAGTTGAGGATGACAGAGCAATTAGAGACAGCCTGTGTCCCTGATACTATACAGCTGCCATACATCAACAGTCCTGCCCATCTAAATTGTCAGGTGAGAGAGAACAAAGTTTTGTATTATTTGAGCCTCTGTGTTTTGGTCTTTTTCTTTTTCTTTTTTCATTATAGCAGCCTGAGTAGATTTTATCTAATATAGATGTGAAGAACAAAATATAAGCAAAATGGAGCACAAATCACACAACTTCTTGTTAAATAACCAATCCCAGAAATACTTTCAATGACAAATTAAAAAGCCAGCATAAACAGAATGCCAACAACTTGAAAAAAAACATTAAATTAATTAATTTTCTTTTCACTGTAACCAAGAACACAGAACTGGCATAAAAAAACACTTGAGAATAGAAAAAATAACAGGTTTATTCAATTCATAATTTAAAAGGTATAGATGTATGTGTTTTAGGCATAAGCATGATACTTTTGTTCTTTTTATATACATATATAAATATATGAATAGGCATCAAAAATTTCCAAATATATACGATATCATGCCAAGCTTCCAAATGTATACAGTAGATAAATTTCACAAATTTAAAAATAATAATTTGAAAACAGAATACAAGCAGGTTAAAGATTTGCAATTTTTAATGTGTTTAACAAGTATTTTAAAAAATAAACTTCTTTTGTATGTAAAGTGCACGGTGATCTTTTTTTGGATCATTATCCTTAATTCATATAGTTTTGGCCTACTGGGAAGTTTCTATTTTCACATAATGACAGTTTCATAATTTTGTTGTGATTTAAGGACCAACTATATTTACGCAGTGCCTTGTTCAGTGACTTGCATTCAGTAAGCACTCACTGAATGTTTGGCTCCACGAATCTTCAATGATAATATTCCTGAATGATGTGCAATTCTATTGGCTCCCATTTTATCACTATATCAATTATAGAGCAGACCAATTAAAATATGCCAACAAAAGAACTCAAAGAATTCTATCTATAAGTCTGATCTCGTCCGTTAGAAAAAAACAAAAAACAAAAAACAAAACAAAAGAACAACAACAACAAAAAAAAAAAAACACCAAAGGAAACAAATAAAGAAATGAAAAAAACTGGAATCTTGGTAATCAAATGAGTTTCCAAGAGAGCAAATTCTGAAGACAGAGATGAGAATAGAAGTCGTGGCTGTTGATTCCCCATTTCAATGCTTTGTTTTAGCTGACCACACTTCCTCCCTCTGTAGAGAAAATCGATGCACAATGAAATTATCTGTACTCATCTCTGGTAAATAAATAGCAGAAATCTTTCTTGTTCCAAGACATCAATGTGAAACAATTGTTCACATGAAGAATTTGGTTTGTTTTCTTCAACAGCTCTTCAACTGTCCATTTTGCCAATTAAAAAAAAAGTACCACTTTTTCATAAAGTGAACACACAGCAGCAACCACATAGATGCAATGCAACATTTAAAAATTAGTTAGAGGAGATTTCATTCAAATATGTTTGACATATATTACTGAGAAACAAAAAAATATTTGCACGTTTATGCAAACTTGTAATTTAGAAAGGAATTTGGAAGGCTTTTAAAATGTAAGGTAGATGAGCAGTAAAGATAGCAATTATCAGGTGGGTGCCTGTAGTTAGCAGCTAAACGTATCACCCTTAAATTGCATATCTAAGATCCATGTGCTTACATCTGTGAACAGATCAAATCTGTGAAAGTATGACTCTATTTACAGTGTTTGTATGTGTAGTTAAGGAATTTTACAAATTATGTCTGCAAGTACACTTAGAATGCCTATGATGATGTTTTTACATGTGTAGAGTGTTAGGCTTTTTCTGGGTATTTTATACTCTGCCTCTCCAATTTGTATTTGGATTTCAAACCTACTTTGCAGGAACTGTATCTAATTCAGTGTTCTTTGCACCATGGGCATACTACTTGTACTAAATAACTGTTTATCATCCTCGAGCGCCTTAAAGTAAACACAACACAATTTCATCTGCCAAAACCCTGCTATGCATTTATATGTTGCTTTTAAAAACACATAACCCCAAGTAAATCACTTAAACATGGTTTGCTGTACAATTTTGGTCTGCTGTCTGTTTCTTCGTATTATTATTCTTCCAATGTTACATATATTTTCATGTCATCTCCATCTTTATGTTGAGATCAAGGCATTTTTACTACGAATTCAATTCTTTGAAAAGATAAGAAATTTTTGGTCTCTGATAAACCTTTTGCCATTCAGAGAAAAGGCTGAAAGAAAATATAAAGAAAGGAAGGGAAGGGAAGGGAAGGGAAGGGAAGGGAAGGGAAGGGAAGGGAAGGAAAAGAGACCCCCACACTCACACACTCACACACATGTACAGTAAAGAAGGGTCATCTCATTACAGAGCAACATTCCAAAGATAGAGGCATTTAGCTATGGAATGGTTAATAACAGAGCTTTAATTTGAAAGAGATTGGAAAACCAAAGAGATATTTAAAATATTTTAAAATCACTCTCACATCTTCCTTTGTTGCTTCTTTTCAGTTCTTTCAAAGAAACTTGACAGCTCTAGGAAAACAAAACCCTTCAACAATTCTTGAAGCTTAGAGTCCCAGGCCTTAGAAAAGAACTCTTTCTACGTAGTACACATTTAGAGCTGACTTGAACTGAAGTACTAAACAACAGCTCCGTAGCAGCTATTTCAAATTACTGGGATTCATCCAGAAATGCCAAAAATCTTAGAACCAGCAAGCCCTGATTGTGGGTTGAGAAACAAACAAAGGGGGAAAGAGAGAGAGGGAAACTTCTCAAAAGTATGCTTTTGTCATTGAATTTTTTTAATCACAATTTTCACCCAGTATCTGAAATAATAATCTTTACGATAGCTTACTGTTGATTCTTTAACCTTTGAAAACATTTTAAACAATAGTGGCATTTTTCTATTCTTACCAGACACCGAGTATTCTCAGGCATAAACCATGTAAAGAGTCTCCAAGATGGAACCTGATCGTTAGAATCCTAGACTTATACAAGTAGGGTCTGTGGCGTGTAGCCAGAAACTCAGGAGTTCAAGAATCAGAAGACCTTGCTAGGTATCTGCCTCAAACACTAATTCCGTGTAACTTGGGTGAGCTATTTAATCTCTAACCTTACTTCTCTTACCTGAAAAATGGGAATAGTATTATTTGTCTTGTCTTAGCTCAGAGTTGTCATGGAGATCAAATGAGATAATATATGTGAAAGTGCTTTGATGCTGCTAAAGTATGCTGTAGATGAAGACTATTATCCTCTAATACAGCTTCAATCAACAGATAAGGTAAATGAAACCCACTGTGCTCAGGTGACACCTACATGTCAATGCATGGCAGGACCAGAATTAGAACTTGGGTTTACCCAAGTTGGGGTCTGTAAAAGGAGATTTTCCTCACCTTTTCATGGCGAGGCTTTGCCTGAAAAGCCCATGACCTGAAAGTGCCTCATGTATTCCCCGTCTCTTCTGAGCTCATGTGACCATCTCTGACGCTAGGAAGGAGTCAAGGCCTGCAGAAGGAGCAAAGACATTCTGCCCTCTGATTCTAAAGTGCCTAAAACAATGACTCCTCCTTGGTGTTCCTTAGACGCCTAGGGTGAAGTTAGGTGGGAGGAGGGATTGGACTCGGAGCTATTTCCAGAAGAATGTACGCCAGCCTTGGTAATGGAATATATTATACAGCTCACACACATTTCTATTGCAATGCTTCCAATGTGTGTAGCTGCTATTAAGATTATTCAGATAAAATTCATCTGAAAGCATTATGGAATTCAGAGTGGCTTCTGGTATTTTATATTTTTTAATTAAAGAATTAAAATATATACAACTACTCGAGAAAAGACAGCCCAGAGTTTAAAAAATTGGGAAAGTTTGGCCTAATCCATTTCTTCCTATGCCAGGATAATGTAATTAGTAGGTATTTGTTGGAAAACCAATTCAGGGGAACATATTTAAGGGCAAATGTATGTGAGAGCTCCCTCCAACAACAACAACAACAAAAAGTGTGTGAGTCCACTTTTCTTTAAAAGATGATTATGTAAATAATTCTAATCACTCTTTAGTTAGTCATTATTGTGAAACCAATTATACTCTTTTAAAAATTTTTTCATTTTTAGAGAGAGAGTGAGAGAGGGGGAGAGGGGCAGAGGGAGAAAGCAAGAGAGAGAATCTCAAGCACGCTCCACGCTGAGCACGGAGTCAGATGAGGGGCTCGATCCCATGACCCTGGGATCATGACCTGAGCTGAAATCAAGAGTTGGACACTCAAATGACTGAGCCACCCAGGAGCCCCTAAATGATACTCTTTTATTCATTGATTTCACATGGCTTTTTGGGGTTTCCAGATGGTAAGAAGGACCACTAAATTATTATCTGAATTTAGTTTTTGTTCAGGCTGAAAAATTCCTTGGAATAACTTGGTGAGATGATAAATATACAGGCCAAATTATTATTCATAACAGTTTAATGCTTAACCTTAGACTTACACTCAGTGGAGGTGGAGATGGCAAAAATTTTAAAAAAGGAAATATATGTTCTGAATTTGGTACATAGCTCTTGCAAATCAACATATCCAGAAACTCTCCGAGCAGGAAAACTTACAAAGTAAAGGAAAAGTTATAGTAGTCTTATTTAATAGGCTTCTGAGGATTTGTAACAAAATGTCAATTATGTATAAAATTTTAAATGGGAAATGGGAAAAATGAGGCTAAGAATCACTGGACTAATTACTAATAATAATAGAGGTACAATTTATTGAACTCTTATGCACATTTAGGCTTTATAATAACCCTGAAGGGTCACAGTATTAGCACTAGTATTCCCATTTGCAGATGAGGAAATTGGAAAGAGTGGACCAAAGCCATGGAGTTTATAAATGGCATAAATGGAATTCAAACTCAGTTCTAACTCAACTCAAAGTCTAGGGTGTAAACTCCAGGTCTCTGGGATGAGGAAATGGCAATAGAGAAATTCAAATAGTTTTTTGCATCAGCTGAACCTAATATGTGGCTGTGGTTCAAAGATGAAGCTTATAAAAATTTAAGAAATTAGATGTAGGGGCTCATGCACGTGAGGGGTTCATTGACCTTCCTGATAAATCCATCTTGCAGTTGTTACGTTTCAGGAATTCAGCCAACACCTAACACAGGCCTTTCTTTCCAGTTAGGATTCTCCTTCTAACCTTAAATCAAAGATACCACTAAGCATTTGTGCTAGGCCTTAGGGTAGTGATACTCAAATTATTATTATTATTATTATTATTATTAATTATTCTTTTGCTTTTTTCTGCTTTAACTTATTAAAGGATATAACAAAGTCCCTTCCGTAACAGTGGTTCATTAAGACATGGATTCCTGGCAGGAAATGTCATTGCTCTGAAGTGAGACTCACACCGACAGGATATGAGAGTGCTTTTTTTCTCAAAACTAGTACTGTGTATTATTTGTTCAACACCCTAATTCTTTATTGCCTGTCCACTATTTACTAGTATGCTGCTAGTTCCTAAATTACAACAGAGAACCACAGAGATAACTCCTACCCTAAAGAAACATTTAATTCTTGGAATTTCTGTTCATTATATCACCTCCTCTCAAATACACAGGTTCAAAACCTTAGTGAGGCCCATGCCTCTTTTCTTTCCTTATCCACATATCTAGTCTATTGTGTTGGCTTTTTCCCATGAAATGTCTTTTGAGTCCATCCTAATTCTCCTCTTCTGCTAGTACAAGTCTTTGTTTCTTCAAACTCTGATGATCAGAACATCTTCTTTAAGTTTCCTTCTCATCGCAACAGATATTTATTGCATACCAGGTCTGCATCAGGGAAAGTGCTAGGTACTTATGCTTCTACACTCTGTTCCTTTTCTCTCTGATCCATTCCATATATTGAAAATATACTCCCCTTGGATCCCCTCTAGAGGTTTTGTCCCAACATAATAAGACTGCACGCTGTGAGGCTGAGTGTGGTGAAGAAGATTGCAGGGATGTTTTTGAGGTGGTACCATCCAGGGAAAGGAGCAGCTTGAATGGATCTGAAATAAGGTGCTGGACCTCATCCTGGGCCCGCACTGATATGAAAAGCTGAAGCCCAGGAGATGGGAGAGGGAGGCCCCTTCATTCTGAGTTCCTGGGCCTGTCTCTACTGGAAAGATGACTGGTGATCAGTGAGTATTTATTAATTGACTGATTGCAGTGTGTGCTGAGTCACAACTCCGTTAGCCCTGCAGCAGTCATGCAGCCCCGATTTACACCTTCTGTCTCCTCTTCATTACTCACCCTCATGCAACAATCAGGCTGATCTTCCCACTTCCATTCCCTTCTGTGTAGGTGCCTATTCAACTTCTCTTGTAAGCCCTGTCTTTCTCCTTCCTGCCCTAAAACAAAATGCATGATACCGCAGGTGTTCCTCAATTGTACCCAGTCTTCTGTCATCCATTAGTGACTTCCATACATGGTGAGACTGCGGGCTTTGGGGTCACAACTGCTGGGATTTTATTCCTGACTCTATTATCTTCTGGCTTTGTTACACTGGGAAAGTCAACCCACCACTGTAAGACATAGTTAAATATATATATATATATATATATACATACGTATATATACATATATGTATATATGTATATATACGTATGTATATATATATATATGCATATATAATTTCCTACACCCAACATGGGGCCTGAACTCATAACCCTGACGTCAAGAGTCGCATGCTCTTCTAACTGAGCCAGTAAGGTGCCTCTTAATATTCCTAATATTCATCTTTATCAGTATCTTGAGGACAGCTATGCCATTGACTTACTTCCTTTATATTCCCCATGGCACCACGTACAGACTGGACAAAGAGTAAGCATCCAATAAATACTTAATTGTATCCAATATGTATTGGGTAGTTCATTTTAAAACATAATGCAGTTATTCTCAGAAGTGTGCCAGCGGGCATCTGAAACACGCTGTCTATCCTTGCTACAGTCCATTATTAGCACCAACTTTATCCTGTTTTCCTGGCCCCTCATCCTCATGCCTCATGTTACAAGTCACTAAACATTCTGGATTCATACTTTAGCATCTCTCCCAAATCTCTTCCTCCCTTGTTGCTTCCCCTGCCCTTCACCTCTACACCAGCTGTTTTGCTGCATAGACCTCCCCCTGTGGATGCTTAGCTCCAACTTCCTTCCTGGATTCCGTCCCCCCATCACTGCCAGGTTAACTCCCTAAAACAGCATTTTTCATCATGTCTTTCCTCCACTGCTCATTTACTTACCCAATAAAGCCCACACTCCTCCGCTTGGTTTTTAACACTCTTCATAAATCTCTTTTCACCTTTCCTAGCAATGTTTACATTTACCTCCATGTGCTCTCAGTTCTAGTCTGGAAATCTTACTCACTGTCCTCGTAACACTCTCTTCTCGTTTTCTCTCCAGAGTTTGGCTCCTGATATTTTCCGCATTTGTAATATCCTTTCCTATTCTCCTCATCAATACAGATCCTGCCATCCTTCAAGATGGAGTAAAAATTCTGTTTTATCCATGGATTTTCTTTCTACATCAACCAATAATGAACGGCTGGTCACTGGAATCCTGCAACAGCTGAGTGCTCACTGTATGCCAGGCACTATGCTGAGTGCTTAAATTACCAATAAGAACAAGAGTCTGTTTCTATTCTAAAGAATCTTCTATTCTAGGAGTGCCTGGGTGGCTCAGTCGGTTAAGCGTCCGACTTCGGCTCAGGCCATGATCTCGCAGTCCGTGAGTTCAAGCCCCATGTCGGGGCTCTGTGCTGACAGCTCAGAGCCTGGAGCCTGCTTGGGATTCTGTGTCTCCCTCTCTCTGCCTCTCCTCCGCTCATGCCTCTGTCTCTCCCTCTCTCTCAAAAGTAAATAAACATTAAAAAACTTAAAAAAGAAAAGAATCTTCTATTCTAAAGAATTTCTAATCCCCATAGTACTCACTGGGTCATTCATTTTTGTATGCCCACGGCTTATTTTATCACGCTAACGCTGCTTTGAGATGAGGAAACTGAGGCTTAAGGAGGCTATATGGCTTGCTCAGGTTCATACAGCTAATAAATGATCAACTTCATCTTTGATGTTCCTAAAGGCAGATACATGTTGGCAATTTTTTTGTGACGCTAACCATACCTGGCAGATCAAACGCTCAATTTGCATTTCTTGAATAAAAACATTTTGATTTTTATATATGGATTTTTGTTTTTGCTTTAGCAACTTTTACAGCTAGAAGTGATTTAAAGACCATTGGCTTTTGATTTTTTATACCCCTAAAACATATCCATTAACTTGGTTAGCCAGAGAAATGTCGCAATCGGGGTCATCTCAAAATGGTCAATACAACTCTTGCAAATAAGGTAAATATGCTTATCAAGCTGTCTAAACAGGTGGACTTGTATTTGCTTTGCCCCTAGGCAAACTCAGAGTTTTAAAAACAAATAGGGGAAAACCGTCTGATTTAATTTTTATTTCCCAAATATGGAGAATTTGTATATTTGAAATAGCTTCCCTTGGGGCAGTACTGATGCAGGTAATGGTAAGGTAGGCCATTTACATCAGCAGGAGCTGGTTTTGAAGCAGAAAAAAAATATAAACACTTCCCCAAGACAGACAACATCTTTTCCCTCTTGAACATATATTCACTTCAGAGAAAAAACTTAGTAGAAAGGAGTCCTAACTGGGGCTTATAAAAGTTTAACAGAATAATATTAAACATTACATTTCTTTTTTTATAATTCAAAGTAATTTTCCTTTGAAGATGCGTATGACATTTTGTTTTCTCTTTCATCATGTTTATTTTAAAAAGGTTAATTTTATTTTATGGCCACATATCTATTTGCAAGTAGTTTGCTACTTATCAAGCTATTCTATCTAGATAAATTTGTACAACTTCCACGTGAAGGGGGGCATTCTTGTAAGGAAAATATCTACAGTACATAAAGTGCAAAAGAGCTGACCAGGGTTTTTATTATCATAACTTGTATCATTTCTGGACCACTGTCACTAGACATTAATTCCCATAGGGTCAAAAGTTATTCTGCATGCCTATGTGCTGCAAAGTTGGTTTCAATTATTAATAAAACAAGCAAATATTAAATGAGATGCACTATATGATACAAGGAAACATAATAAGCTTGCAAATCTGTTTAATTTTATCTTTAGCTTTTATATACTTGTTTAAAAATGAGACATAGAAAATTCTCTGTACATTTAAACTGGGAAGATACAGTCAAAGGTATCTCCATGGTCTCATCCTTTTCAATGGGTGCCACTGGTTGTACATCAAGGTGAGGATATACTGCTCATTATTAGCTTGCCATGCTTATCTTTCCTTCTCATTCATCTCTTCTTAGCTTCACTGTCAAGTAAATATCAACCCATTTATTAGGAAAGGATGTCAAGTAACTTGAAAGTCAAAAAGAAATCATGGCAAGAGTTAGAATATTTGAGTCAGTGTTGTGCTGGGAGCTGTCTAATCACTGGCTCCCCCCACCCCGCCCCCCCCACCCCCCCGCTCCACGGTGCTAATAAAACCCTGGTTTGTAGTGTTCACTGATTTCCTTGGCGTAAATGTCTCCATCAGTCAATTGCAAGCTATCAACACAATGCCACTGAAATGTAGAGTTGGGAAGACATTTTATAAATTACGTCAGAAAGTATACTTAGGGTGTCCATTTTGACATTTTTCCACATGTAGAATATTAGGCTCTTTCTGGGTGCTTTTTTTTTAAGTTTATTTATTTTGAGAGAGACAGAGAGAGTATGAGCGGGGGAGGAGCAGAGAGAGAGGGAGAATCCTGAGCAGTCGCCACACTGTCAGCTCAGAGCCGGATGCTGAGCTCGAACTCATGAAACTGTGAGATCATGACCTGAGCCAAGATTGAGAGTCGGATACTTACCTGACTGAGCCACCCAGGCACTCCTCTGGGTGCTTTTTAAACGTTGCTTCTCTAATTGGTATTTAGAGTCCAAGCCTACCTATTTGAAAGGAGCTGACTCCAACACACCATTAAGCCATTCTCCCTTTAATTAGAAAATACATGCTTGAAACCAGTCACAACTGTTAGTCACAAACTAAGGTATTTAAAGTTTGTTACAGTTCAATTTATTTTGAATACTAATACCCACAAAAGATTCTGATTCAAAAGATACAAAGGGTGTGAGAAGTCTATCATCCCTGTATCCTAGCCACCAAGTTTTTCTTCCTTGAAAATAAGCAGTGTTGTCGGTTTCTGTATCTGTGTTGTGTATCTATACAAAAATATTCTATGCAGTGTATATATCCCATCCCCTATTTTTAAAACATAAATGGTAATACACTATACATACTATTTCTCACCTTTTGTTGTTGTTGTTGTTAATACATATTGATAAATGTTTTATATTTATATATGAAGATCTTCCTTATTCTTTTTAAAACTGTGTAAATATTACATTGCTGGGTTGTTCCATTATCCATTTGAACTGTCTCTGATTGATGTGGATCTATTTAGTTATTTCCTGTTTTTTGCTTTTATACACATACGAAGTTCACATTATGGCATTTTATATGTGTGGTTTTCCACATGCATATGTATAGTCTTAAATACGTCCTCAGGTCAATTCCTAGAAGTGGAATTTCAGTTTCAGTATTACCAAACAGTGGTATCTTTGCTAATGTTATACATGGGAAAAAAAATCTCCAGATGACTTTGATTTTTATTTCCCAGATAATGAGTGAGATTGACCATCTTTTATTTTATTTAAAAGAGCTTGCTTTTCTATGAAGTTTCTACATATTTCCTTTACCGTGCGTTATTGAGCAATTTTTAAATCTTGATATATGGTAAGGATAAGTTATGGATCCAAATTATTTTTCTTCATATGACTATCCTACTTTTTCAATGTCCTTTATTAACTAATCATTCTTTTCCCCACTGGCCTAATGTGCATCTTTACGTATTAAATTCTTCTATGATTTTGTATCTTCATGGACTTTATAAGCTATTCTATTTATGTTTGTGCATGTTCATGTATTTGTGTAGTATATATGTACATGTCAATATTATATTGTTTTAGTAAAGCATTACAAGACATTTTCATAACTGGAAAATGTAGTTCCCCATCATGATTTTTCTTTCTATGACTTTTCATGGTGGGGGCACCTGGCTGGCTCAGTTGGTAGAGTGATGAGTTCATGAGTTCTAGCCCCAGGTTGGACATAGAGCTTACATAAATACATACATACATACATACATAATAAATATTTTTAAGGACTTTTCATGGCTGTTTTTTGTGTATTTTTTTGTAGGAACTCTGGCGTCAGCTGATCTTGTTTCAAAGATACTTAGATTGATATTTTATATTAGGATCAATATTTATAGGTAAACTTAGAATAATGGACATATTTATGATGTATGTCTTCCTACCATGAACATTCGATTTTATGTTTCTCTACCTATTCAAGTCACTTCTGTTCCACAGAAGCTTTTAAAGTTTTATCCTACAGTGTTTGCTCATTTTTTTGGTTAAAATTTTCCCCAGATATTTTTTTTCTGTTGCTGTTGAGAAGCCAAACTCCTGTTGTCCTACAATTTACAGCTTCTGAATGACATAGTTGGAAAACTGAGAAGTAAGAAGCCTTCCTCAGAACATATTCAGAGACAAAATTTCTATGGAACCTTTGAATATAAAAAAAACGACTAGAAATGAGCCAAAGACTTCTTGTTGAATAAGAGTTAGGTTTGTCTACTCAGTTTATTGGACTTGAAAATAGCGACAAATCCCACGCAAATTAGCTTTATCACTCTTACCATTTAAGAGGTAAGATATTGATTTTACCTGTCTTCCCATAATTACATGGTAGCTCACTGGTTTCATCATTTTAAACGTTGAGTTTTTTCCTTAGACTTTTTGGTTTGAGATTCCTTTTTTTCCTCAAAAAGTCAGCAAGCAAGCAAACACAAAAGATAACCAAATTACTGCTTA
This sequence comes from Puma concolor, assembly GCF_028749965.1. Taxonomy (NCBI): domain Eukaryota; kingdom Metazoa; phylum Chordata; class Mammalia; order Carnivora; family Felidae; genus Puma; species Puma concolor. The sequence continues at coordinate 68,700,765 of NC_141674.1, read as the reverse complement.
CACTATGCATACCTCTCATTTTTGAGGTGTGTCTCACTTATATTATAGGTCAGCCTGGGGATTCTATTCCTCCTTGATATGTGCTGTTGGCCACTCCTGCTACCACTGAAGCAGGCTTGGGTGTGTGCTCACTGTATGGAGACGAAGTTCTCTTGAATGGACATATTATATACAGAGTGCTCCTCCAATAATGATTCTTCCTTCCCCGATTTCAACATGCTTCTTGATCACAACGAACCAGCCATTTTTTTTTGCCCTCTTTCCTTGAGATTCTTGGTCCTTACCATACCACCAATTCCTAGCATTGATTTTATTAAATCAGCACATAGTTTATTTAAAAAAAAAAAAAAAAAGTTTGTATCTCTTCTCGATGCCGATGACAATGTCTTCTCAACACTGCCCACGGCAGACAGAGGTTAATACACTCAGGGGAAAGACTACTAAATCATACTGCGTATTTTGTATACTCAGCCAAAAGAAAAGAAGAATTTAATTCCTCCACATCATCTTTTCTTATGTCTCAGTAGCCTGACACCTTCCTCAATCACCTAACTAATGTGCGGAAAGAATGAAAACTCTTTGAGAAATCAGTGACCCAGAAAGTTACAAACCAAAAATTATGAAGCATCAAATGACATGCTATTTATCATTTTTCTTCTTCATAAAATTCACCACTTAGACACTCTGCTTGGTGGTTATATATAAAAACGTTCTCTGTGTGGTTCATATGATTTTAATATGGTATATACACATAAGTGTAAGATCTTTTTATTATAAAAGTATTACTAGCTTATTAAAGGAGCCTTAAAAACAGAGAAGTGTAGGAACAAATCCCGGATTCATTCGTGTTCCTAAATTCAAACACAACCTCTCCTTCAAATATTTTGAAAGCATGATTTTACCCATATATATTCTATGTAAAACTTTATCCTGCATAACACATTAAAAGCATTTTTCTTTTTATAGTGTATTTGAATGGCAAAATAGTTTTAAAATAAAGTAATATGGGGGTGTCTGGGTGGCTCAGTTGGTTAATTGTCTGACTTCAGCTCAGGTCATGATCTCGTGGTTTGTGGGTTCCAGCCCCGCATCCGGCTCTGTGCTGACAGCTCAGAGCTTGGAGCCTGCTTGTGATTCTGTGTCTCCCTCGCTCTCTGCTCCTCCCCCACTCGTGCTCACTCTCTCTCTGTCTCTCTCAAAAATAAATCAACACTAAAAATATTTTTTAAATACAGTAATATGACAGACTTCTTCCATCGTTATATAGTCTAATTAGCTGTAAGAGACAGAATATAGCAGTAAGTGCATGGCTTCGGAGTCAGACAGATGTGGGTTCATCAACCATATGTGTCTTCCTCTCTATATTCTTCACTTTTCCCCCAAGGATTGAATTGCTGATTTTTGGCTGAGAGTATGACCTCCCAGGATGAAGATGTCATGTCCTTGGCTTCTTACAGCTAGTTGTTCTATCCAATGTGATGTGAGTGAAATGGTGTATGAAACTTCCTGGCTTTATCTTGAAAGTAAGGGAATATGCTCTTCCTTGCCCCTTCCTCCTTTTTGCTGGATGGAATGCAGATATGAAGGCTGGAGCTCAAGCAGTCATCTTGATCCCAATGGCAAAAGCACACTCCTGGGATGAAGCAATGGAAAGCTAGAAAAGCTTGGTTCTCCAAGGACTTTGTGGAATGCCATATTCGCCCCAAACTGTCTACTATCATGGGTTTTTAGGAGAGACAATTTTATACATGTGATTTTTTAAAAGTCTATTTATTTTGAGAGAGAGAAAGCATGAGCAGGGTAAGGCAGAGAGAGGAGGAAGAGAAAGAATCCCAAGCAGGCTCCATCCACACTGTTAGTGCAAAACCTGATGCAGGGCTCAAATTCACTAACACCGAGATCATGACCTGAACCAAAATCAAGTGTCAGATGCTTAACTGACTGAGCCATACAGGTGCCCCAAGACTTTTATACATGTTTAAGTCTCAGTTAAGTTGGGGAAATTCTAAGTCACTCACAGCTTTATCTAATTCTAACTAATACAATTCTGTTAGTACCAAATATAGATGAATGGTGGTTTCTGCCAAAAGGGTGTGTATTTTTTCCCATAAAAACAAAATAAAACAAACAAAAAGTCCTCAAAGGCAGGCAATACGAGGGTAGCTTGGCGGCTCACTGCAATGGTCGGGAACCTAGATTATTTTCCTTGTTTACTTTGTCATTCTCATTTTTTTCTCTAACCCCTTCATGATCCCCAAATGGCTCTTTCAGCCTCTAGCATCATCTTCTTACATAAAAATGTATAAAGGCGAGAAGAAAGGGAGCAGGAAAAGAGAAAAGGAAAGGTTGTAGGAAGCTATTTTCAAGAAACCCCCAGCATATTTATTCTTAAATCTCATTGAATTATATCATATTCCCATCCCTAGGCTTACGAGTTGCAAAGGAGGTTGGGAGGTTGAACTACCCTAATCAGTTTAGACTGCCCTTGATTCATCTCTTGGAGCTGTTTACCTTTCTCCTCAAACAAAATCAGAGCTCCATTAGCAATAAAGAAACTAGAATGCCAGAAACATGAGTCATTAGCTGTATCTGTCACACTTGCCGTATGACCTTGACTTTGTGGCATTATCTGTGCAATGGGGTGACAACGATACCCAACTCTTAGGAAATCAGAAGAGATGCTATTTGAAAGGAACTGTTTGTTCCATATATGGTAGGTACCCTGACTATTACTATTCCCTTGAGTTGATGTATCTGACCCTATGCCAAGGACATTTCGGGTTAGTTTTTGCTTTTTTTTGGCTATTATATATAACTTTAAAATTAATATCCTTTATACAAGGTTTTCCCCCCTCTCTCTGCTTAGGATTCTTTTCTTGGGTACATTCAAGAAGTGTAATTACTGGGTCATTCAATATTAGTGGAATAAATTATGGCCCTTCTGGGATACCACAAAAATTGCATAGAAATCAGGAAGCCACACATTCCTTATACCTTCCTTGGCAAGGATACTGGGCTACACATAAAGAACACTCAGTTTTTGGAACACATTTAATACACACAAACAGAATCAATCCTGAGACATGTTTATTTTGTTATGGTTCTGACCTTCCTCACCCCCCCCCCCCCCCACTTTTTTTTCCAAATAGAAATCAATGTTCATTAAACTTGTCTTCAAATTTCTGGCTTGTCATTTTCTGTGTGACCTTGGGCATGAGCATAATATCTGTGACTCCATTCACTCACCTGTAAAATGGGGATAATAAAAACAGCCTACCTATCTGCAACTGAGTAAATACATAAGGGAGCACTTTGGAAACTATGAAGGACTCTAGCTATATATATGATTATTAGTATCTTTGGAAAAGTTTGAAGATTAAAAAAAAAAGAACGCTGTCAACTTAATAAAGCAAGTACTTTTGTGTTCCAGACATAGTTCTTAGTACTCAAATTATATTGCCCCATTTAATCATCACCGTACCCTTAGGAGATAAACACCATTATTATGGGCACTTTTTATGAAGAAACTGAGGTGCAGAGAAGTGAAATACCTTTCCCAAGTCACTCTAGATTTGAACCCAGGCAGTTTGATGCTGGAAAGCCTAAGCTGAACCACAATGCTACACTGTTTCTGCGTGTTTTTAAAAAACACTAAGATGGGGGCACTTGGGTGGCTCAGTCAGTTGAGCTCCCAACTCTTGATCTCTGCTCAGGTCATGATCTCACAGTTTGCAGGATGGAGCCCTGCATTAGGCTCTGCGCATTAGGCTCTCCCTGCTTGGGATTCTCTCTCTCCTACTCTCTCTGCCCCTCTCCTGCTCGCGCTCTCTATATTTAACATCAGATTGGAAGACTTCTGCCTGAGTAACAGCCTGTGTAGCCAACACTTCCCCTTCTGCTAGATAGATGGTCCTGAGTACAGCCACGTCAAGTTACGCATAATACGAACTTGAAGCAGGAGCTAACAGGATATCTGACTCAGGTTGGGCTACTTCTCTTCTTGTGTGTGATCAGACATATTCACAGGTGCTGAGGACTAAAGAGAAAAGAGCAATCAATCTATCCCTAGAACCAATGGTGGAGAAGGTGACATTTGTGTTTGATGTGCTTCTCTAATATTTTATAACCGCACGACTCCCTCTGTTGTCTTCACATCTCCCTCCCTGCTCTTCATTTTCTCTTACCTGTTCTACGCCTGCCCGGCTAGTGCCTGTTGCTCAGAGCTAAGCTTTCCATCTTTCAGCTAAAAACCCAGTTTCAATTAATTTCTTCTTTAAAGGAGTCTAATCAATGAACTTCTGGACTAAGGTGTTAATAACAGAAATGAAGCAATGTGCTGATTTTCTTTCCGGAGAGAAATGCATTTGAACATATAAGGGTGATAGCTGAATTCGGAGATGATAACAGTTAGGGCATTAACAGCACCTGGTGGGTGAGGAAGGGACTATTGGGTGGGATTTGTAGTACCTTTCAACTCATGCAACTGGACCTACTCTGTCTCAGACAGGAAACAAGTAAAAGAAAGCTAGGGTAAAAAAAAAAAAAAGGAGCAGAAGGTGGAGGGGAGAGACATCTCTGGCAGGCAGAGAATTATTCTGGTTTTCTCTAGGAAAGCAAATGCCCGGTCTTCAAACCTCCCTTGCAGTGAGGAGGGACAATGGCCAATGAAATATTCACAGTCTGCTCTGGATTTCTCACGTGGGTGCTTCACCTCCCTCCTGGTCACTTCCTCCTTCTTTTCAGAAACGAGGACATGGGATTAAAGAAGCAGCAGCAGCCATATGTTGATGGCTGAAGGAAAAGGCTAAATTAATCCCGAACAGCTTGGTTCTGACATCCTTAAGCCACTAATCAACACCAACAAGGCCTACCCCTGAGTGTGGGATTATGTGGGGAAGAATAAGTCCCTTATTTATTTAAGTTACTCGTTTTCTATTATTTGTAGCAGAACACAATTCTTAATCAATATGACCTCTGGCTGAAATGGGCTAAAGGCATTGAAAGTGGCCTTCAATGACTACCTTGCACCTTCCCTAACTATATCTAAAGTATCTACTATTGATTAAGCACTCACAGCGCAGGTTTGCTAGCACCACTGACTTCTTATACGACAGCATGAAGGTGATATTATTAGCGTCTGACAGAGGATGCTGAAACTCAAAGTCACATAGTGAGTAAATGGAGGGTAGATGGGAAACACTGGGTCTTTTTCTGAAAGGTATATGTATTTTTCCACTTCTCTCTCCTGTCCTGTCTCCTAAGCAGGGATAGAGTGACCGCATTCCCTAGTCACTTCATTCCTATTCTTCCACAGTGATGTCACAGAGGATTATGCCCCCAAATAGAAGCTGGTCAATGCTGGCCTTATAAGAATTTTTATGAACACTGAAAACGTTCCTTACAATTAACTTACTTTATCAAACCATCAGGGTTTGCTATAAAAATGATCTGTATTCATGGAAAACACATTGGGCTCATGGGTAGGCTTAAAATAGACCCTAAAGGTCAGGTAATAATTTGAAGGAGTGATAATGGTCTTGAGTAAGATAAAGGAAAATAATAATGCAGGAAGCTCAAGGAAGGAAATACCGGAATCTAAATATGAAGAAAGAGTGTTGGAACAACACCATTTTACCCCTTTGGACTTATCAACCTACTTTTCTTTTAATGTCTACCCACCACATGCTAACTTCCCAACCTTCCGGCTGTCTTGCCAAGGTGGCTGACTGGTCCTGACAAGGATCAGATGAAGTCATGAAGACAGGGCCCCACATCCATTGTCATTTTAAAAGAAAAAGAATTTAATGTGCGTGCTATTTTTGTAAATATGCTTCATAAGCCTTCCCATTTTGACTAATCATTTCAGTTCTGGACATTTATCCTAAGGAAATAATTCCTGAGATGGGCAAAGATTTTAAGTTAAGATGATTATTTGTTGTATTGCTTATGTAACCAATATATCAGGACAACCTGAAAACTAGTATTTTGAATCATCAAATTTGAATGATTATATTTGAATGTTTGGATGATCAAATAGTTCATTCCAACAGTGCAACGTCACAGAGCCATTTAAAATACAGCATAATCTTCTATTACTCTGTACTGCCAGTGAATAAGGCGGTATGCACTATGTGATACCATTTTTGTAAAAAATAGAGTGCATGCATGTTTATGCACAGAAAATACAATAGAGGGACATATATATGGCAAATGTAAATGAGTTATTTGGGGAAGAGAGGTTGCAGGAATTTTTATTTTCTTCTGGTTGCATACATTTTATTTTTCCACATTGAAAAATTATTTTTCTACATACCAGTTGTGCTCTAAGAGAGGAAACACTGAACGTAAAAATAGTGAAACTATGAAAGATGGTGCCCATGTAGACCACACAACAAACAAAGCGAATGGTCCACTCCTACACTGTCTGTAGACACTGCCATCAGGAAACACCAGAAGATTGTTATTTTCTGCTAACAGAAAACACCCCCCCACCCCCCACCCCCCACCCCCAGGTGCTTGGCTCCTCAGAAACATAATGCCTCTCTCCAAACAGAATCTGGTTGGAAGACACCACTGTCATGTTCTAAGCAGAGGCAGAACCACATTATTAGCATGAATAAAGGGAAGCAATCATTTTAGAAGCCCTTAAAATAGCACCAACAGCCACAAATGCAGATTCTTTTAGACTCCCTTCCTTAAGACACTGATGCTGCAGTTTAAATTATTTATTTTCATTCTTGCCTCTCCTTCTCTGGCTGTTGTCTGTCTGGTGATGGGGAGGGACACCACTGACCAGAAAATAGAGGCTCTTCTGCACACTGTCAATCAGAGACCGAAGGAAGCTTGTTGGAAGGATGGAAGAAAATTAGTTAGAGGCTGTCACCACGCATACCGTTTGCATCAGATGAGAAACGATACACTGTTAATACTTAAATCGGGAAGGAATAGCAGAATAAAAAAAAATATTCGACCCTGTTTCTTTTCCTTGTCCCACTTTCTTTTCACCACGCCAGTATCAAAAGTCTATGTATATGCTGCATATTCCCAGGAATATCTGGCAATATCTGCAAGGGCACAACTTTGTAGACATGGCAAGACAAATGCTTTATTAAATGTTATGCCTGATGCCGAATTCTAAGTTTGTTCTTTTCCACCCAAATTTAATATTTGGAGGTTTTGGTACATATAAGCTTGACAAATCAACTTTCTGTTCTTGAGTTAAAGGCAAATAAAAAGCATTCAGAAAACTTCATGAACATCAAATGTCAATTGCAGCACAAGATTTTGATACGACTGTACGTAAATCTGAAACATATGGATTGAATTTTCCTTGCAATATTCTAGTGTTTGGAAGGAAAATCTGTGCAAAAATGTGTTGCGGGTTTTCTGAAACCCCCAAAGTTGAAAAAACATTTTGATTTATTTAGGTTTAGAAATGGGATAACCATTTTGCACCCCAGGAAACTTAATTAGGTACCACATTCAGTTCTGCACTGCATGGCACAGGGGCCTGAATGAGTGATCCCCTCTTTTCAGTTGTATTGGACGGTTTTAAGTACATTTGAAGTATGGAATCTAATCAGTGGAGGAGCCAAGAGGTTTCCTTGTGGGGCTCTAACTACCCCATATAATCTCCATCAGCTTCCCCTCAAGTCACCTCCAATAAACATACAATAAATAAACAATAAACAAACAGAAGATGCAAACCCAAACAACCACACCACTTAAGTAAAAACTGCAAGGTTGTTACACAAACTAAGCCTCCAGACAAGTTTCCCTAGCCTACAGAAAATTCCTGTGTCTCCACTGCCTGAAGTACGGAGAAACACTGACGACCACCCTGATTTTGCTTGGCTTTTTCGGATCTTGTCTCAGACCTGAATCCTTTAGCTTGACTTAACCGCATTCCTCTCCAACCCTCAGCAAAGTTCCATCCAGGAGCCCATGTCCCAGCAGGTCGCACCATTCTGTTACTCTGCTGGGTCACGGGGATTCACAAAAGGTACCAGGAAGAAGCCGGCTAACATAACGTTTACAGGAAGGTTGCGCTGCCATGGACTGCTCTACCGGATCAGGATGCGGGTTGTCCTTCAAAGACATTGATTTGCAACTGCATTTTAGAAATGTCTCCTTTTCCAGGTTAGAAATCTTTTCCAAATTAGAGATTCAGTAAATGGAATTGGGTTAAGACTTCCTTTTGCTTGCCTTTCTAAAGATGTAAGAACGTTACACATAAACACAAAAACCAACACACAAGGAAACAGTGTAAGCTTTTGATTCAGGAAGTTTTGCACATAGCAGAAGTTCAAATAATGTTACTTCTTCCTTCTTATTTCCCTGAATATTCTAATAACCATATTGCCTGGAATTTTGGTTCAAATCATCAAATAAATAATCAAAGCCAAACAAAATAGAAATCAAATCATCAAAAACAACACCCACAGTCTGTTAACAAAGTTCTCAGCTTTTTTTGATGCCCAGGGATACAGAGATACTCCAAATTTCCACTCCGAAGTCGTGACCAGTTGTGCAGGTTTGTCCTCAGCAAACTGAGAGACTGTTCAGGATTAATTACAAAATGGAAGGTCTCTCTCTCTCTCTCTTTTTCTAAAATCGGTAAGCACTAAAAAGAGAAAATGACCCAATAGAAAAATTTAAGGAAGATAGATATTTTAATTTTTCACACAAAAATATACATTTTTCTAAGGCCACAATTACATTACAAAAGGTAAAGATTCATGCTTTTTTTTTTCCTCTGTCAGTTATCAAACACAGGCTTGAGAGATATTTGCTGTTACCAGGCATTGGGGAGTAGGTAAAAAAAAATTAGCCAAGAGAAAGCAATGATTCTGATTAAGTAAATTCCATTGAACTCTTTCTAGTAAGCATTATTCAGGTCATGAATGCTAATTTGTCCTGCAGGGGGCTGTGGGTAATTACCCAGAAAAACTATCAGCTTTATTGAGTTGCTACAAAACAGTATAACTGCATGGTACACTGTAAAAGAAGACAACCTTGATGTGTACTCACAGAAGTGGGTATTTTTCCCCCCCACTAGGAAGATTTTATAGCTGAGAAATGATAATAAATGGCATTTCGCTTAGAAAAATAGAGCCACGTCAGCGTCACTTCCTGTTTAATAGTCAAATAAAATTCCTGACATGCATAGACATGTATCTGAGAAGTGCCACCAAAACACCCACTTTTAGCTTTCTGCATATTTAAAATTGCGTAGAATCAGAACCGTCTTAAAAAATGAAGCAAATATGGCACATTGGCCGCGTTCCAGCAACTACACAGAACTGCTGACATTACTAAAATCTAGATAATTTAGTCCCATATGGGAATCCATACCACAATTATGTTGTCCCTGCTCCGACACAGCCCTGATTTTGCACTTCTTTAAGCCTGGCTTTTTATAATCTTAATTCCCTTCACCAATAAAGCAATTTGCATTCACATAGTCTTCCTGGCTAAGACAGAAAGAAGAAGAAATCTGTTACATGACCTTGGTCTCTTTACAGTTGATTACAAGGAAACAAAGTCTTCAACTAACCCGTTCTCTCATCTTTTTTTAATTGATGTGAAACATCACACTATAAACTGTTGATGGCTACCCGCAGCAGGCTGGAGACTCACATATTAAGATGTAGGAGGCTCACATGTTTAAAATCACTTGGTTTGCTCATTTAGCACGATGAGGTAAAACTCACGCTAAGTTCACGCAGATGTGCATCACGGACAAACACCTACATATTAAAGAGATGGCATTCCTCTACGAAAAAAGGCACAGAGGTATTACCAAATGTTGAGATTTAAAAAGTTGTTTTTACAACTCTCCATCCTTTACTGAAATAATTTGAAAAATGTGCTTGCTTGGTTCACTAAGGCCTATCCTGACACTTCATAAGTTTAACATAAAATAATCATTTCCAGAACATTGTTTTCTCTGTAATTTGGTCCAAATAGTGTCAAAGTCAAATATTCACATGAAATGTGTTTTTCTTTTTGCCTCACCTTGCCTGCCTTAAAAGACGAAGCAGCACAGAAGAACCATGTGGCAAGTATAATCATATCAAACAATTAAACTTCGATGGGAAAAGTGAGATTACTAATTAAAAAAAAAAGAAACTCTTGGGGCGCCTGGGTGGCTCAGTCGGTTAAGTGTCCGACTTCAGCTCAGGTCACCATCTCGCAGTCTGTGAGTTTGAGCCCCGCATCAGGCTCTGGGCTGATGGCTCGGAGCCTGGAGCCTGCTTCCGATTCTGTGTCTCCCTCTCTCTCTGCCCCTCCCCCATTCATGCTCTGTCTCTCTCTGTCTCAAAAATAAATAAAACGTTAAAAAAATAAAAAAAAAAACTCTTTTGGTCACCCTTTTTCCCTACACAAAGAAAATAAGAAGTGCAGATTACCTATACTTATTAACAGCAATGCTTTTGGAGGACTAAAATATTAAAGGAACAATCCTACAGGTCCCTAGTCATCTGTGTATCGAGGAGTCTGTGGTCTTCTTTAGTTGTGGTCTTAGTTAAAAGGGCGACAACATCCCTCGAGGTACCAGTAGGTACCACTGATTGCCAATGATGATTTATTTGGGAAGGATGTTACCCCACATTCAAAACAGTTGAGTGACAGTTGTATCTGGCTGTCGCTACCTGAGATATTTCATATTATTTTAGATTTAATATAATGTTTACTCTGAAGGGTAGGGATCTATTTTGTTTATTGAAACTTTTTTTTTTTGGTCCAAGATCAGGAACTATTTCCACACGGTCTTTGTTTAACGTTCACATTAAGCACCAAGAGGTAGTTAAAAATGTGAAGCTTTGATTGTGTCCCTTGTTAATATGATTAAGCTTGCAGGGCATGCTCTTCATTTACTTTCTTGTGAAAGCTTGTGAAAACTTGTATACACTCACATATCAAACCCAGAAAGCTATTTTTTCCTCGTCAAATAGTTTTTTAAAAGGAGCCTGAAAAAGGCACTGACTATGAAAAAAGACAACCCAATAATGGAGAGTTCAAACTGTTCATGTGTACTAATAATGAAATCCACCAAAGTATTTTTCATTCTTTCTACACCTTGACAGTGACAAAAGGGAGCCAACATAACTTTTCCCCCCCAGCGGATTAAAAGCAGCTCTCGGTTTTCACTGTAACTATAACCTATGTCTAGTAATGGCCTTTCAGTAGAATTAAAAAAAAAAAAAATCAATATTATCACCAATGCATATCTTCTCTGGTTCTAGCCTTGAGAATATAAAATTGTTTTTTATCATGGCTCATTTTAAGGGAAAATGAGTACCATATGTATTTCATATATAGTATTAAAGAGTTTGAATGAGTGTGTTTGTCAGGTTAACACTTCTGGTTTTAATAAGGAATTTTGTTTTTCAGCTCTCTTTTCATTGCTCACCTAGGACCTAATCTGCCATCCATACTCTGAAAAAATTCCCTCCAGACTGCAAACTCGGGCCGCGTGAGGACTTGTCGAATGTGTGTTCAACTGGAGGATAGACACCTGAGAAATATTATTATATTCAGCTTTCACATTATCGTTATCACGCCCAACACAGCTAGCCCTGTAAGTAATAATTATTAACACGAATGTTAGTTCAGTCTAATTTAGTTCATTAGCAGGATAACTCCTTTGATTTCCAAAGAGGCATCAGGACACTTGAATCAGTGGGTGGTACCGGTGTGTTTATTACCATCATTCATTTAACTTTTGCTCCTGACGGTGGTGTTTGTTGAGTGAACAGACGCTGAATATGTAGCAAAGCTCCACAAACTTCCTTTTCTGGACTTGATCGTGTGCAGAGAAAGCCTCGGGGTCTGCCTTCATCTGTCACCCTGGAATTCCCTCTGTGGGGCTGACTTGCAAGGATTAAGAAAGTTGTCCCCAGCATGTATTTCACTAAATCCTCACATCCCATTCAGCACGGCTGCTGCCCGAACAAGTTCCTCCTGTTTGCACACAAGAAATGGCTGGTGCAAACAACTCAATAGAGAGCCTGCCTGGCACAGTGAGGCAGGTGTCAGTTCAGCTTGGTGCCAGTTGTTAATCCATTTGCTTTACATAAAAGATGGAAAAATAGGGCTTTGTTACTTGAACTAGTTCTTCAGGCTCTGTGTAAAGGAGGCTTTTTTCATTCATGGTTTTTTTTTTTAACAGTTTCCAACATCATAATGCTTCTTGTTAGGAATCTGGTAATATGATTTCTTCCACAATGCAGACAGGCACCAGGTTTACAGTAAATTCATACGAACTGTCTGTCAAAAGCCTGTCTATTCCACTTGGGTTACAAAGCACGTACGTGAATAGGGCAGGAGGTCAAAACAGTGTAGGATGGCAGATAGAGTGGTAAAGAATGAGCCGGGAAGCAGCTTTTTGTTTCTTACTAATATCGGCGGCATCGTTTTTGGCATGTCACTGATGTATTTTTTTCTAAGTGATTTCCCACGAAAAAAAGACAGTACACCTTGAGCTGAACGACAGCGGTATTGTCCCCAAGAGAAGCAAAGGCCACTAGACCCTAAGATGCAGTTAATGGGGTATCAGAATTACGAGCGGGCCTGTTGGCTTTGTGTGTTGTTGTGCATTGATCTCCGATTCATTTTGGCAGTTGCGCTACTCCATTACTCTAGATTTTAATCATTCTGCAAGACAGGGATTTGATGGGCGAGGAATGTGGCAGTGGTTGAAAGAAAGGAGGAAGCAAAGGGCGACTTTATTTTTTTTTTTTTAATTTTTTTTCAATTTTTTTTATTTTTGGGACAGAGAGAGACAGAGCATGAACGGGGGAGGGGCAGAGAGAGAGGGAGACACAGAATCGGAAACAGGCTCCAGGCTCCGAGCCATCAGCCCAGAGCCTGACGTGGGGCTCGAACTCACGGACCGCGAGATCGTGACCTGGCTGAAGTCGGACGCCCAACCGACTGCGCCACCCAGGCGCCCCAAGGGCGACTTTAATCAAAATGCGATTTTAGCATGAGAAGAGGGAAAGAGGAGCTATGATATTGCATTAAAAGATGGAAGAACAGTTCCTCTAGTGGATCACACACTTCTTGAATGGAGCCTACAGAAAAAGGGCACATGGGCTGGGAGCAGTTTGAGCTTACTTGTTCAAACTAAGTCCTGAAGCTATTTTCAAACTAATATTTAATATATATTCTTGGTGAATATTTCACCTTCTAAAGGTTATGTCAGAGGTAGATCTGGAAAATAAATGAAGGAACAGAGTTTGTAACATTTCTTGGGAGATGGCAATACCTCATCTATGGTCCCCACTTTGTGCTGTATAAAGGTGATATCCCGCATACAACCCGGGCACAGGGCCTCAGGATTTAATGCTCTGCTGCCACAGTCTTGAAATTCCTATTTTTCAATAATTGTGGAGTATGCTTTATTATGAGCCGTATAATCAGATGGATATCATGTGACACCAGCCAGTGAAAGTCTTGTATTGAAACGACTTCTTTCTTCTCCCTTTCTTTAATCCAGATTTGATGCTGTTAACCAATTCCGTTATTTAAATTGACTAGTAAGATTGGAATCAATTTGATTTATCAGACTATGTTTCCCACTAATTAGGCCTTCTTTTTAGCCTCTTTCTGTGAATTTCATTCCTCCCCCCAGTTTTTCCTGATACATAATTGACATAGAACACTGTGTGAGTTTACGATGTACAATGTGATCATCTGATTTGTCTACATTGTGGAATGATTATCACAATAAGGTTCGTTAACACATCCATCACCTCACATAATTGTGCTTTTGTGTGTGGTAAGAACATTTAAAACCCATTCTCTTCGCAACTTTCAAGTACGGAATAGAGTACTCTTAACTATAATCATCATGCTGAATATTAGATCCCTAGGACTCATTCATCTTATAAATGGAAATTTGTACCCTTGTCCAACGTCTCCCCATTTTTTCCACCCTTCCAGCCCATTCAGTCCATTTTATTCTCTATTTCTATCAGCTTGGCTTTTTTTTTTTTTTTTTAGATTCCACATATAAGTGAGATCATACAGTATTTGTCTTTCTCTGCCTAACAGAGTTCCCTTAGTATCATGCTTTCAAGGTCCATCCCTGTTGTTGCAAATGGCAGGATTGTATTCTTTTTTTATGGGTGAATAATATTCCATTATGTATTCCAGAAGTGGAGTTGCTAGATCACGTGGCAGCTCTGTTTTGAATTTTCTGAGGAACCTCCATACTGTTTTACTGATATATGTACCAATTCAGATTCCTATGAACAGTGCACAATGGTTCGCTTTTCTTACATCCTCATGAACACTTGGTGTTTCCTGGCTTTGTTTTGTTTTGTTTTTTTGAGAATTGCCTAGAGTTCTAACAGGTGTGAGGTGATATTTCATGATGGTTTTGATTTTCATTTCCTTGATCATTAACAATGTTGAACATCTTTTCTTGTCCTCTTGGCATTTGTGTGTCTCCTTTGGAAAAATGTCTAGTCGGGTTTCCTGTCCATCTTTTACTCAGATGATGATGATAATGACCATGATTGCTGTTGAGTCACACGAGTTCCATATATATTGTGGATATTAACCCCTCACTGACATATTGTTTATAAATTTTTTTCTTTCATTCCCTAGGTTGTCTCTTCATTCTGTGAATTACTTCTTTTGCTGTGCAGAAACTTTTTAGTTTGATGTATGACATTCTTAATATTTTTATCTTTGGATTTGTGTTGTATGAAGTCTAACAGAATGATGGAGCATGGACAAAAACCAAGGAGATACACACAATACATGTGTCTCTTGTTCCTTATCTCCCATGAACAGAGAGCATCTGTGGTACCCAATGAGCACTGAATTCCAGTGGACCCATCACGTGTGTGTGGAAGCTCACTGAGTTTCAAAGTGAGCACAAGGGAAATGGGTTATGTCTGTTACTGAGGTGGTGGTGATATGATGACATAGAAGGCAAAATGTAGGGTGACACCTAGGTCTTTCCTGTTCAGCCTTCCTACTCTTCTGTGAGGTGGAGAGTGATGGTAGAATGTGCATAAATGAAGAAGTGAAATAAAGCCAACCGAGTTACCTCTGTGTCGTCTTTCCACTATTCTGGTAAGAATAAAATGCATATACATATCTAAGATACAAAATAGGAGTTGTGTGATTTCAGTGATTCCGTGTGACTTAAATGCTCTTATAAAAATGGGCATTGCACGATATAAAATTGGCAAAATTCACGCTGAGAGCTTAAAATTTACTTAGTACGGCATGAAGTAGCAAATAAACACCAACATAAGTCACGCCAATGAGACTATGTACAAGAGGAAAAGAAATCTGTGTATTTTAGGACCTTTAATACCATCCCCCACCCTCACTTTTTGAACAATATGACCCACATTTTAATTTTGCACTGAACTCCACAAACTACATAGCTGGCTGTGCAACAAGGAAATATTTCTACCAAGGAAGTAGAAAGTGGGATGGGCCCCCAAGTACCATAAGGTAAACTTTCCAGCTTTCTAAATGATTTTACCTTTGAAGGAGTCATTCAGTATTGATCACAATGATAGTAAACGGAACCCCTTCTTGTGATATCGAGAATCCACTCAGGCAGCAAACCTGTCAGTCCCCTGTCATTGCTCCACTCATCACAGCTCAGCAACTTGGTAGCTACCTTTCTGGTTATGACAAATAGTGTATGACCAGTTCCTACTGGTCATGCTGCCTTCTCATCAAGGAGCAAGATAAATGGCCATCATACAATTTGAAATGGAGGACTTGAAAGTAGCACATTTCCATAATACGTGGCCATGGAGGAGAATGCCACTAATTAGAACCCAAGGAGCACACAATTTATAAATTAATTAGTAAATGAACAATCCCCTAGAAGCCCCAAACAGTTCATTTGCCACTACAAGATGAGCCATTTGCCCATCCACACGAGTAGAGTCAATCCCTTATTAGAATTGCTTAATGCTAGTGTGTCTATGCAGAACTTTGCTATCAACGTCAGCCTTCTTCAGTCGAAGAGAGAGTGCTGAGGGGTTCCCTCTCAAGGGGAGTGTTAGCTCTCACATTCCCCTGGTGCTGCCATTGGTCTGCCAGCAACTGATCAAATCAGCACATGTCATCGGTGCCTCCTGTCATCTTAACCCAGACCATTTTCTCTAAAACAGCAACGCTCTCCCCTTGCTATTTGAAATGTTTTCTTCAGTCGCACTTAACTCTTTCTGACACATTATGTACAGCGCTGTCTTCTCATGGTCTGTCTTCTCTTAATCATACAGTTGGCCAAAGAAAGTCTTTTTTTTTTTTTTCACTGCCATGTCCCCAGGGCCTAGAACACTGCCTGGCTGGAGTGGGCCCTCTGTGAACACTTGTTAGATTGATGAATGGGGGGTGGGGAAAGAGAAGGAGTGGTTGAAGGTCACAAACAAGTTTGGGAAAGACTGGATTAAACGAAGCTCAACTATCTTCTTTATCACTGGACTTAACAGGCCTTTGATAATAGCTCAGTGTTGCTTGTCAATCTCCAACAGAGATCTAATGTAGCCGTCAATTGGACCTTGGGACTCTCCCCGCCTCCTCCCCCCACCCCCCCACCCCCCTGCTTAGAACAAGTATTCTTTGGAACACATTTTGGGAAATGTCATCTTAAGTGGTAATTTATTGACCTCACAGAATTTTAAATGAACCTTTTACCAGAGTAAATCCACCTCTTTCCTCCAAGTTCTTAATATTTTATGAAACAGCCTTTCTTGGGCTAATTAGAAAGGTGCTGCCATTTGGGTCCTGCTCTTTCCAGACTCATCATATTCTTGGATTTCACACTAAAAGAAGTTTGCTCTTAACCTGTATTTGATGCAAGTGCCACAGTGTTGGTTACTTTGCCCTACTGGTTTCTGCATTCCCTCTAATTCTGCGTGCTCATCAGTCTATGTGTCTCAGAATAGGAACAGAAATTCCTCCAGGCAGAAGGAAAGGACCCAATTCACCGGTCATGATCTTTAGCACAACATTCAGGCCCCTCTTGTGTATAATGTGGTGCTTTCTAAATGATACTAACGAAAATGGTGTAATGATATTGATCCCACATCAAAAACTGAGGTAGATGTAAGAAAGTAAAAACACAACAGAATAGAAAGTCAGGTGTTTCTCAATTCCTGGTTTCAGGATCCTGCTGTTGTAATTGATGTTAATGTTGAAACAGAGACACGCTCTGTACCTAGATGAGTGAACCAGAATACACACATGATCAGGCATAAAGCACACTTTCAAAACCGGGTGTAGACTATTACTGAACAGTATGTCAAGTTACAGCAGCCGAAATAAGTTGTACTGCACCCCGAATACACACAGAAGCTGGCCCAGACAGCTAGTAAAATCTCAGAGCAGGGGCACCTGGGTGGCTCAGTCAGTTAAGCATCTGACTTCGGCTCAGGTCATGATCTCATAGTTTGTGAGTTTAAGCCCCACATTGGGCTCTGTGCTGACAGCTCAGAGCCTGGAGCCTGCTTCAGATTCTGTGTCTCCCTCTCTCTCTGTCCCTCTGCCACTCACGCTCTGTTTCTCTCTCTCAAAAATAAACATTAAAAAAAAGGGAAAAAAAAGATTACAGAGCAGAAATATTCCAGAACAGTCTACCAATACATTATCAGGAGGTACTTCTGGACAAATCATCAGATGTCCTTGGTAAAGCTCATAAAAGTTTACTCATAATTTGAGCACTAAAATGCTGTGTTTGTATAAAGAAGTGAACAGAGTAAATTTTATAAATGTAAATACTTTCTTACTGGCATTTTTTTAAATACGGGCATCGAATCTATCGTTACACAATGAACTTTGCAACAGCAGTGAACTTTGCCCCAGAAACTAAGGGTACTGATGAGCACCTCGGGTCTCTATACCAAAGGGTATCTATATAATACATAGGAATTTTTGACCTAGCTTGAACATGTTATATCAGTTTAAAACCCATGACTTTGAGGTTTTACTGTAACTGAAGTTAGTACATTTATATTTGTCCTTTCTGATAGAGTTAAATTATTAGTTCTGGATATCATCTTGCTTTGGGGGAGTGGATGAGGACTTTATTTTTTTAAGACACTTTTTTATTGTGGTAAAATATATATAACAGGGGCACCTAGGTGGCTCAGTCGGTTAAGCATCCAGCTTCGGCTCAGGTCATGATCTCACAGTTCGTGAGTTCGAGCCCCGTGTTGGGCTCTGTGCTGACAGCTCGGAGCCTGGAGCCTGCCTCGCATTCTGTCTCTGTCTCTCTGCCCCTCCCCTCTCACTCTCTGTCTCTCTGTCTCTCTCTCAAATATAAAAAGTAAAACATAAAAAAATTAAACATATATATATATATATATATATATATATACACATAACATAAGATTTACCATTTTAGCCATTTTTAAGTGTGCAGTTCAGTGACATTAAGTGCATTCACTGTTTTGCAACTATTGCCACTAACCATCTCAAGAACTTTTTTCATCATCCCAAACTGAGATTCTGTACTCATTAAACTATAATTCCTCATTCACCACTCTTCCCAGCCCCTGGTAACCACTATTCTACTCTCTGTCTTTATGAACTGATTATTCCAGTCACCTTACATAAATGGACGCATACAATATTTGTCCTTTTGTGTCTTGTTTATTTTACTGAGCATAATGTCTTCAAGGTTATCTGTGTTGCAGCTTGTGTCAGAATTTTATTCTTTTTGAAGGCTGAATAATACTCCACTTTATGTGTATACCACATTTTGTACATTTCTCTGTAGATGAACATTTGAGTTGTTTGCATCTTTTGGTTATTGTGAATAATACTACTATGAACAATGGTGTACAGATATCTATTCAAGTTCCTGTTTTCAATTCTCTTGGGTATGTACTGAGAAGTGGGATTGCTAGATCATATGGTAATATAGATTTAATTTTTGAGGACTGCTATACTGTTTCCACTGTGGTGCATCGTTTTACGTTCCCATCAGCAATGTACAGGGCTTCAATTTCTCCACATCGCTGCCACCACTTGCTTTCTGTTGTTGTTTGGTAATAGGGAACATTTGCTTTACCTATATGTTTCATTAATATTTTTTCTTCATTTTGTTTAAAGCTCTAGTGATATGATTTCTAAGTTACTGAATTGAGATTTTTTTTCAGTCCACAAATATATTATTCCTTCTTACTCACCAGATCTATTAGTTTTTCCTTTAAAAATTTTTTTTTAATGTTTATTTATTTTTGATAGAGAAAAGGAGAGAGAGAGAGAGAGAGAGAGGAAGGGAGCATAAGAAGGGGAGGGACAGAGAGAGAGGGAGACACAGAATCTGAAGCAGGCTCCAGCTCCGAGCTGTCAGCATAGAGCCTGACGCAGGGCTTGGACTCACAAACCCCAAGATCATGACCTGAGCTGAAGTCGGATACTTAACTGACTGAGCCACCCAGGTGTCGCTGGTTTTTTCAAGATAGCGTTGTAATACTCTATGTATTTGTAATGGAGTTTATGTACATACGTGTGTGAATATATATGATAAATATATCATATATATAATAAACATATAATTTATTACTATCATGTTATTTGTTTTTGGTTTGTCATCAATACTTACTGCCATAGAATGATGAAAGTGAATACAAAACTCCTAGCAGAATTATAAAAACAATAGTACAAATACTTTCCTTTGACAGTTGATTTTGTATGTATTTGTAGAAGTGGTGGGTTTTTGTTTTGGGACTTGCTACTGATGTCATTAATATATCTCTTTTTAACTTTTTGCGTTCAGGTCAACATTATGCTGCCTCACACAAGCTTCATAAATACAGATGCTTTCTGCCTGAGAGGTTCTCACAAGGGCATAGATTCTAGGCTCCAATGATGAAACATTACTTTTGTTAGAACCAATACCAGCAAGATGCTCCTATTAAATAAGACAAACAGGTAGCTTGACGTTTTGTGATAATTTTAACAATCGGGTTCAAGTCCATTCCCTCTTCTAAATTAAGTGCAAAGAGATTCATCACCTGGGCCAATAATTTCATGGCAGGTTGTGCAGACCTCACCATATAGGCTCCTGTGATCACGTGTGTGAATCATAGCATTTATGCCGCCTAAGGCACTGGCGTACGAAAGCGCAGCCTAGACCCAGCTGATTAAGCTGTAGCATAAAACAACACTTCAGTAGTCAGGAGCATGACAGCCCACAATGGTTTATTGGACCAAAGAGTATAACATTGTAATTTACTTCTCTAATACATGTCATGTTCTCTCTTATTGTTTCCCCTTATGGAGTGAAATATGTAGGTAAGAGATTGCTGTACAAGCTTCATGTGTTATGCCCCTCCAAAATTAGAGGGTAACAAACTGTCTTTATTATCCTGTGCCTTTGGTAAGCTGCCACAAATCACAGAAACCACTGCAGGTGAGCATCGAGTGGTTTAAAAAGTCAAGGCAAACTAAAAGACTTCATGTCTCTGCCTGAAGCTATTTTTGAACACTCCAGTACAAGCTAGACACAATTATTATACTTCCTGGCCCTTCTTTTTTATTGTACGTTCCGAACCATTTTTTTTTCTTTCTTATTGACAGGAAACCAGGATTTATGAAATCTGGCTCAATGCAAATATTTAAAGACTTAATTTTTTTTTCCTCTCCCCAAACATAACAATGTAAGTTGAATGGTGTTTTGGTGAGTTTATTTTTCTTTTTAAACTGGAATTCATGGCTGTTCTCCAGCTGAAAACGGCACTAGTCACAGATAATTTAAAGAGAATAGCTTGCTTGTTTGTCAAGCAAACATGTGTAATCTGATGAAATTATTAATGTCATAGTGTTAACTCTCTTCTCATAAATACAGTTAACAGTGCTGACACTGCAATTATGCTCCAATGTTCCGGCTCTTTGCTTATTCGCTCAATCTGTCAGTCCAGTATGGGGAAGACAAATTGTGGTGGGCACTTGACAATGCACAAAAGAGATATAAACCTCTTCTGATTAAACCTTGATGAAAGATTAAATGGTTCTGAATGCTTGCCAGATTCTTGTGATATGACATTTTTAACCAGTGGTAATAAAGTTCCATTCAACAGAGGTTTTTGAAAAAAGATTATAAAGATGACATATATACATACGTCCATATATATATCATATGTACATATGCATATGCTAGAGTAAGAAACAGCACAGTCATCTCCTACTCTGGATTCAGACTTTACAAACAAGATGATATCAATTCTGAAACTGGGCAGATTTTTATAGCCTTTTTTTTTCTCTTTCCTAACAGAAAAGAAACAACACATACTTGAACATTACCAGTGTTATTGTCCTCTAACCATCAAATTGAGTGGTCCCTACTTTTATTCTGTAAAATTCTTATTAGAATTTTTACCATACCTATTCTGTTAGCAGTCAAGAATGAATAAGATTTAGTGTATGCACTAAAACTTAGTTCACATCTTTACATTTTTGGCTTTGGATCAAATGAAAATGGGCCAGTTCATAATAATGACTAACAATTATACAGCACTTACTATGTCCCACTAGGGGTCTAGGACTTTATAGACTTCAAATCATTTAATCTTTATATGATGTAGCTACTAGTATTTTCCTCTTTTTTAGATGAGGAGACTGAGGCACAGAAAGGTTAAACAACTTGCCTGAAGTCACACAACTAATCACAAGTAGAGCTGGAAATTGAATACAGATATATTACAACATAAACTTGTGATAAACCTATAGATTGATTCATTAAATTCATAAAATAATTGTAGCGCATATTTTAAAAACCTATAGCATCATGGACTGATCATTGTTAGTATTCATATTAAAAAGTACGCTCAATCAAAAAGTCTCTTTAAATAAAAAACAAAAGAAAAGCTCTTGCATTTCAACACGCTAGTGCCTGGAATAAATGCATGCATTAAACGTGAAAGAAATGGGAAACCCAGACAAGTTGAACCTGGCTACCTAGACCTTTTGGTTGACTTACTTGGAGCAGATAAATTGAAATAATAAAGAAAACTGGCAGCTTTCTACACTGTGTTATTGCTAAAAACCTTGTTGCAAATTCAGAAGGAACCTATGCGTATCATTCCTGGCCCTTTTGTTCTCTGTGTTTGTGACAGAAATAGCGTGGTTGTGCTTTCTCTTTTCCACTATGCACAACATACTGCAAAACTCGTTTGAGAAAAGATCATTTTAGGAGGATGGAGAGGGTTTTAAAGACAGTTAATAGAGGAAAAAAAAAAACTTTGTGTCAGGTAGAAAGGCAAAGGGGGGAGAATCGTTTTCTTTTTTAATTGTGCTAAACAGTTGTTTCCCTCTCTGAAAGTTCATTATATTTATTTGTCATCAGGGTAATTGAGCTACACTTGTTGCTAAGTCTGTTGCTTGCCTTCTGATGAACGGATTCATTAAGTTCATTTCTAATCTCTGTCTTCTAAATTCAATAAGCACTATAAAATTTCTTTCCTTGTATGGGAATTCTAAGGTCTTTTTTTTTTCCTCAACAGCTTGAATTCCTGTATTCTGATTAAGATAGATGAAGTATTTGCATTCTATCCATATTCATAATCCTCTTTCAGAGTCAACCTAAAATACCACATTTGTTGCCCAGGCAGACACAGGCAATGTGTTCTGATTGCTCTGTAGCTTTTTGTTTAGATGGATAAGGACCTATCCCTTTTCAAATTCAACAGAAGAGGTGGTCACTAGGTGAATTCAGGCTGTTAAGAAACCAGAACAATCACTGTTTCTTTTGTGTGTGACAGAAACTGTAATTAATGATTTCCCCCCTTTTTTGCTAAAGAAAAAAAAAGAGAGATGTGCAGTTGACAGACATTTTATTAATAGTTTCTGCCAACTTGCCATGCATAAAAGGTTTTATTGGTTGCAATGCCAGTGTAAGAAAAGTTCTTTTTGATGAAACGTTCAAGATGGTTGTTTTATGGATGAAAAATGAAGGCAATCTGTCTACTGCCAGTGAAATTTGGGTTTCAATAATAAAATTAAAACTATTGTGACATTTCCTATTGTGTTATTTAACCATCTGCCTCCTACCGGTCCAATCAATGATAACATTACCTGGGTCCTCTCTTTTTAACAAGAAGACCTGCCAATATGGTGTCTCATGGTTAATTTACGAGGAGATTTATTATTGATTAAGGTGTTTATATATTTGGTGACTGCTGTTCTTCCTATAAAGGGGAAATACTTTAGTCTCATGGTTGAGGGTTAAATATTCAACCTCGACAAAATGGATGTTTGTGTCCCTTCAGGAACTAGAAGTGTAGGAACCATACAAGAGGGCAACGAGAGATGTATGCCGACGACAAACTCTCACCAGGTGTGTAATATATGACTCTAAGTCATTATTTTCTCGTTCAGCATTTAATTTAAAACACATCTTCCAAAATGTTTTCTCAGTATTGACACATTAAATTCATAGTTACCTGTATTAGAATTTTTCCCCTTTTGAAATTGTTTCGTGCAAGTTTTTATTTAGAGTAGTCGGGTCGTTTCAGTGATTTCTGCTCATCAATCAAGAGGGGGAAAAACACATTTTACCACATGGATTCACGATAAAGCAATGAAGGTGCCTCACTGTGACTTATTTAATCTTGCGTTACAGTGGGGTGAGAAGAAAAGGGATATTCAATATTTTAATAAGTCTTTGGACTTTGTTGCAGCCCAAGTGGAATTTGATCAAGAAATGTGAAGGATAAGATACTAAAGCATTCTAATCATTGACCACTTGCAAATATACCTGTTTTATTTTGCTTATAACAACCATCATTATTAATTTAAACAACACTCAGTATTTGCCCATATCTTTTACAAACTTTAATTTTTAAAAGTCTTAAATAGCTCACATTTTAGAAGAAGGCAGGCAGCTGGAAATGTGCTCTTTGCACATTGATCTTCAAGCAGTCATTCCTTTTCTCTGGGAATTTTTACGTAAGCTGCCTTATTGGGAATATGCTAATGACATCCGCCATGATTACTGATTTTCTTTGAATCGTTATTCCTCTGTGGGCAAAGCAATCAGAAAGGGAGAACAGGAGATTTCCTTCTTGCTTGTGAGCCTTCTTCAACCATCTGCTCTATCCTGATTCATTTGAATACGATCTGCAGTTTTTAGATCCTTTGCTCCAACATTTCTGAGGCATTTGAAAGCTTAAAAGGAGTTAATAGTTATCTTTCTATGTCACAAATGTGGTTCTCTGTTGTGTTCTAAGTGCCAACTTGCCTACCCAGGGTTTACATGGGCAGACTAATTTTGTTAAGTAAAAAAATGGTAGTGTAGATTAGCAGTTTCATTATATGGAATGTGTAGTTCTGAACGCTTTTGCTATTGACGGCCTTGAGCACAGGCATTGAAAAAAAAAGGTAACTAATGTATGAAAACAAAGTATTCCAGGAACAGAATTGTTGATTCTAAATCTCTCAAGATGAAGAAAAACTAAAACTGGAGAACTAGAGAGAGAGAGAGAGAGAGAGAGAAGAGGGAGAGGAAATTTGTAAAAGAGAAGTTGTGATGTACACTTTTTAGAGTAACGTTTGTAAATATTCAGATAAGAATTCTGGATTAAGGATGAAAACTTCTGGGTGCCAGCCCGTACCCCACCACCAAAGTGTGATTTACTCTCTCTTAGGAAAGTTACTTAATTTCTCTGAGCTTCTGTTTCCTCTGCGGTGACATGAAATAAATGTCATAGGTGATATTTAAGGTTTTCTCCACCAGGAAAATTGTGTGACCATATTATTTATTCCCATGAAACACATTGCAGATGATGGGGAAGTTACTTTATGGATTTGGTTTGCGCATCGGCATTTGATCTTGCCCAGGGAAAAACGATTTCAAAAGTAAATCATCCACCTTTAGAAGAGGGGCTCAGAGCCTCCAGATTACACTTTTAAAAACGATGAGTATACACAAAATTTTAAAAATGGGACACCATATCTTGCTTCAGTTTACACGGAATGGATAAATTGCTAAGGATGTTGCTGATTGATAGAAGCAAGTCTTCCACATCAGTGAGTGAAAATCAGCAAGATTCTGACACCCTAGCAAAACAGAGCTAACTTAATATGCAGAACTGCCATTTAGGCAAGAGAGTTTGCAAAACTTGATGCTATTAGGTCAGGGAACATTGTCAAAACACGAAGGAGACGTGAGTTGGGGAATGTTGACACTCCCTTTCGCTATTCAGCTCATTTAAAAGTGAAGAGAGCTATTAATGTACAATTGCTTCAGAAAGTGCCTCCATCTTGTCCTTCGCACCCAGGAATTCCTCCTATTTTCTTCACATCAAGAACCGGATTGAGAACAACCCACCCAGCTACCACCATCTTTTACACAATTGTGAGATTTTTGAACAAGTACATAGCATCTACCGACCCTAACTTCTGATGAGGCTGCTGGCTTGTGCTGTGAAAGACCACTGACCACTCCCTCCACCTTATAAATGTAATTCTTCTGATGTTCTGCGTCTTCTCTGACAACCATTAGGGATTTGTGTTCTGATTTCCGTGGGATACTTCTGGCTTATTACAAACTGAGCGGCAAAGCCAAGACTTAAATGGAAATTACTTCACTGCTGTGTTTCAGCTGACCAGAGACAAACTCACGCCCAAAATAACTTCCACTCCCTTCCTTCCACATATCCCAACAAAGGGAAGAAACACACAGCCACTGTCTTCTTTTTTGATGTATTATACAAATAGAACACTTTTGAGAAACAGGCCTAAAAATAGCAGAGAACAAGCGTATCTTAATATTTCATGAGATAAAATTTCAAAAGGCCTGAAATTACAGATAGGCAGGTAGCCAGTGATATATGGAGAGAAGTATTTATTGCAACCATCGGCCTACGTTTGATAGACAGCAAATACTCTTTCACTAGAAGTTTAGCCAGTGGTTTAGTAATACACTGTCCTGTGTTGTGACATCCAGGGAAACCTGATACTTCATCTGCTTGGCTATCGCATTTATTTTTTTTTTAGGATTTTGTTTGTTTGCTCCTGAAATATAGTTCGCAGATCTCCTTGAGCTTCAATGGCTTTGCCTCTTGAAATGGTTAGAGGAGCATATAACAATTAGATGTGGGTGTTTCTCACTAGTATTAGTGTCATATATATATGTATGTGTATACACACACACAGACACACACACACACACACACACACACACACACACACATATATATAGTTTAAAAAGAATTTTTATTTTTTTTGCAGGCTGTATCACTTACATATATTTTCTGTTTCTTTCTAGATTAAAAAATATGCATTACATGCTTGATGTCCGAAGAGATCATAATCCAAGTAAGTCATTTCGTACTACTCGCACACATACTCTTCGGTCCCCCCAGCCCCACAAATGACCTTCCTGTTCTGTTTCTGGATGGGGAAGAAATCCAGAAAGGAAGTGTGCTCACCGGCTCCTGCATCAGCAAATTTCGGATCTACGTGCACTCAGACATCAGAGCAGTATCTGGATGGCAACATTAAATGCCTTGCTGTTTAAAACGTCTTTGTGAACTCAGATTATTGAACATTATATCCAATTTTGAGGACGATTTTGTTCACATGAGATCAGTTTTTCCAAGTTTAGAAATGCAGCATTCTTAGTTTAAATATTGCACGGTGATGGTTTTCAATGGTTAGAAACACATTCATACTATAGCACGTCCGGGCCCAAGAATCCCTCATTTATAGCCCATTTTTCTCTAGCAACAATCTAAGTATTTCTAGGTTGTATTACATTTCTCATTCTCATGCGCTCTCGGTCAATAGACTGTCATTATCAGAATAAAGTTCTTTACATTTAACTGAATTTTGAACTTATGAAACATACACAAATCTACTTGAAAATTGATATGAAAAAAGTGAATGGAATTTAAAGTGTTCTTCACTTCTTTGGTCATTTTACAGAGACATTTATGTAAAAATGCCTTTTATGTGTGTTCCACATTTACCTTTTTCTTTTCTTTTCTCTTTCTTTCTTTTTTTAATTAGTGCAAACCACCTGTGCAAAGTCATGGGAGTTTTCAACCTATTAGATAAATACAATCAAAATATTAGATTAGAAAAAAGACGAAAAGAGTATCACTGGAGATTGGCAGTTTTTTTCCCCCTGGAAACAAACAAAACACACGTACTCTTTACTGAACTATTGCACTGCATTGAATAAAGATATTACCACGTGTAGCTAAAACAACAACAACAACAACAACAACAACAAAACCCCAGCAGTTTCTAAGTATTTGTGAGGAAACATACTTTAGACTGACATTTGTGTACATTTTTCTGTATCTCCTCCTCAGCCTGTCCATTCTTCCAGTAAATGTGTATTTGGATAACCTCTGCCTCAAACTCTGGAACATAACTGAATGCTTGTGGGAGTTGACAATGTTATTGAGTATACAACTTTAGTTCCTTTGTACTTCAGCAACATTCCCCATTTTAGTTTTTTATGTTTTTTTTTTAAATCTATTTTGAGAGAGAGAGAGAGAGAGACAGAGTATGGAGGAGGGAGAGAGAGAATCCTAAGCACTGTCAGCATAGAGCCTGCTGGGGGGCTTGATCTCAGGAACTGTGAGATCATGACCTGAGCGAAAATCAAGAGTCAGAAGCTTAACTGACAGAGCCACCCAGGCGCCCATCCCCATTTTCAAATATATCTTTAAATGGACTTTTACTGCTAGAACTTCAGTGTGATTAGACCCTTTTCTTTTCTTGACTTTAAACGGATACAACCATTAGCCTGCCTGTTCCTTCTATCTGGTAGTCTTATCACTTCCTGCCTCCTTTGTAAAGTCTTTTTTTTTTTTTTTTTAATTTTTTTTTCCAACGTTTATTTATTTTTAGGACAGAGAGAGACAGAGCATGAACGGGGGAGGGGCAGAGAGAGAGGGAGACACAGAATCGGAAACAGGCTCCAGGCTCTGAGCCATCAGCCCAGGGCCTGACGCGGGGCTCGAACTCCCGGACCGCGAGATCGTGACCTGGCTGAAGTCAGACGCTTAACCGACTGCGCCACCCAGGCGCCCCTCCTTTGTAAAGTCTTAAGACACTTTCAAACAGGTGTACATTTTGGTGCAGTTACTGTTCCCCTGTTGAATCAATAATCACAAACTAGAATTAGAAATTAAATGAGAATTAGAAATGGAATTAGAAATTTCTCATTCATAAATCTGCCAAATGTGAGGTAGATTTTCCAACTCATATATGCAGAGCATGAGAAAGACACTTTCATGTGTTCTCCAAATGAACAAAAGGCATGAAGGAAGGTTTCTTTAACTCTGGAAGCGAGAGATGAGTTCAGAGTTATACATGCCACTCGGGGAGAAAAAAAAAAAGAAATAAGGATATATAACACGACATCCATTTTAAAGAATTTGCATCTATCAGCACTGTATTGAAATTTTGTCAATTTATAGTAGATATTCTGCATTGACCTATACATAAAGGGATTTAGCTTTTAAATTTCAGAACATGTATGTTTTTTTCATCCAAACAGTTAATGCTTAACACAAAGAGATTCATGTTTTATGATTCTCTTTTGGAATAATACCTTCAGAAGCAATTTATGGACCATACAAAAAAAAATGAGTTCTTTTCAACCAATGAGCAATGTGCTAGGAGTTGAAATAGAATGATGGCAATAGCTTGATTCCTGACCTTGAGAAGCTTGTGGTCTAGTGGGAAGATCAGCCTTATAAACAGATGATGTCACTAAAGTGCGGTGAAGGCCAAGGGAGTGCACACATGGGTTTTGATCACATGTGGACTGTTTGGTTTGTTTACTCATCTGAGTCACTGAACAAGGCTACAAATAACTCATGCCTGTTTTCAAAACCAAACTCCTCTCAGAAATTACAATTTCCTGTTGAGGATGTTCAAAGGAAAGATTTAGGCACGTTTTCATGAGAAAGCTAGCTCAGTGGCTTAAATATAGAAGGTATTAGAAAACTACTGATGCTGTACTGCACACAAAGCATGAGGAGGGGTGTTGTAGGGAGGGCAGAGGCGCTGGCTCAGTAGATGTCTAATCTCACGTGGAGGTTAACTCTGAGTCTTTACTTTTACGTGCTGATGGTCTTTGATCTTCAGTCGCTCACTTGATTCATCATTTATACATGATTCATTGATAGGTGAATCAGGCTGGACTGCTAATCAATGTTTCCTTGAGTGGATCTAATTCTCTCTTTCCCAAATGTTTGTTTATTCTTCATGGAGGCAGGGGCAGTCTTCCTCAGCAACCTTCTAATGCGGAAAGGTCACAAGACTCTTTGGTACGTGTTGATACCTGTGTGTACTTTATAGCAATGTCATCTAAAAACTTATCATTTCCCTAGG
The DNA here is from genome assembly GCF_028749965.1 of Puma concolor. NCBI lineage: Eukaryota > Metazoa > Chordata > Mammalia > Carnivora > Felidae > Puma > Puma concolor. The sequence continues at coordinate 68,671,419 of NC_141674.1, read as the reverse complement.
GGACTTGTGTTCATTGATCTTGAGGCATCCTAGAAACTTATTTTTAAAAATAAAACATTGCATTTAAAGCAAGGCACAGACATAGCATTTAGACCATATCAAGGAACATTTCAATGTTTTCATTCTGCTTTGATATCAAATACACTTCAAAGTATACCGTTTTAATAGGTGACAGAAAACTTTTATCATAAACACATTTCTAAAATCACTTAAAATCTTAGAACAGGAGCAACATGGAGACTCCAAGCTTTTTATTTGGGTTAATTATGACTTTTCACACAACCGTTTCTTGTAGACCTTTATCTTTTTCCTCTAAATTCTTCTGATATTGAAAATCCCCTAATGATTTTGATTTTTCCCCCAGTTTCTAATTACTGTACGCCACAAAGGTAGGTAACCTTATTTTCGCTCCTCAAGTATATTTTCCCTCATTTCAATTCCTTGCTTTTCTTCCTTAGACTCAAGTTCCCAGTCTACGCTGAACTAATACTGTTTTATAGAGAGACATTTGAATATTATAGTTTGTCATATCATTCAAGGCATATTGTATATTTAGTGTTCTGTGAGGCTTTTTGTTTTCTTTCTGAATTTGTCGTCTAAATCTGGTTTCTGGCATAATTTCTTAAAAAAAAATTTTTTTATGTTTATTTATTTTTAAGAGAGAGAGGGAGAGACAGAGGGTTAGCAGGGGAGGGACAGAGGGAGAGAGAGAGACACAGAATCCAAAGCAGGCTCCAGGCTCCGAGCTGTCAGCACAGAGCCCGACGCAGGGCTCGAACTCACAGACTGTGAGATCATGACCTGAGCTGAAGTCGGATGCTCAGCTGACTGAGCCACCCAGGCACCCCTGGCATTATTCTAAAGTAAAACAAAACTGGATTTTTCAGGCATTTTCTGGGTATAATCTGTTATATGCTTATACTAACTTTACTCAGATTTCTGTTATGGAAAGGGTATCTGAGATCAGCAAGCTTTCTAGTTTTAAAGAAGAACAAATAAATGATATTTGGGCGTTTCACAGTTTCTTCCTTTGTATAGTACATGGGAAGATGGAAATATCATTGTAACAGAATACATTTTCTAAGGTGGCTATTTTTTTTTCCTTTTAAAGAGGCTTTGTGCCAAATCATCCTGTTTGTGAAGTAAAGAAAGAAAATGCTACCTACACTGTGGACAAGATAACCTACTGTACAGAGTTCATAATGGAAATAAAACTGAACCACATCATTGTTTAAGGAAGAAAACTAAAAGTGGCTCTTCCTGCTACTGGTTTTATCCAGCAGTAAAGAGAAATCCCTGCACGTGTTGTTTACACAGTACGAAATCCTTATAAAGTCATAGTGGAACAAGTCTGCTATCTGACCCAGCCTTTAGGGCTCCTTAAACACCTGTGGATTTATGGAGTTCAGATGTCTACAAGGGCATGTATGGAAGTTCATTCAGAAACCTGGAGCCCAAATAAAATGATCTGTTGACGTGGGCAAGCTGTTTTGCTCCTCTGTGGTCCAATCAGTCTTTTGAACTAGAAAAGAGATTAAGATTTAAGCAAGTGCTATTTAAAAAAAAAAAAAAAAAAAAAAGAAGAAGAAAGAAAGAAAGAAAGAAAAGAAAGAAAGGAAAAAAAAAGAATGCTCTTTAAATAATTAGGTTTCACAAGGCTAACAAGGAAATGCAGGTGTATTTTTTGAATTTTGTTATGTGACTTAGATCAATTAGTCTTCAAATTTATTTTTTCAACGTTTATTTTTTATTTTTTATTTTTGGGACAGAGAGAGACAGAGCATGAACGGGGGAGGGGCAGAGAGAGAGAGGGAGACACAGAATCGGAAACAGGCTCCAGGCTCCGAGCCGTCAGCACAGAGACCGACGCGGGGCTCGAACTCACGGACCGTGAGATCGTGACCTGGCTGAAGTCGGACGCTTAACCGACTGCGCCACCCAGGCGCCCCCAAATTTATTTTTAAATTTAAATTTATAACAGCCAGATCATCAGGGGATTTAGTCCCCTACATTATGCGTGTATAAGTAGCCCCTGGCAGGTATACAAAAACATCTGGTATGGGGAACTGGCCCTTTCATAGTGAAGACCCACACAATTTAAAACATGAAAACCTATACCCTTTAGAAACTTATACTCCTTAAAAATGATCAAATATAGCCACAAAGTTGTCTTAATTAACTCCATCACAATTGCTTTCTTTGGGGTATTTGATTTAGTCTTTTGAAAATCAGAGACACCATGATTTAGAAAACTTCAGTCTTATTCTAAAGAGTTTCAAATGAACTTATCTTATAATTGTTAAACATGTGTCTCCATTTCCATATGTCTTTTAAACGTTTTATGAAAGGAAATATGCTTGAAAATACCTTGTTTAAACTCAAACTTCAAGTTACATCCAATGTAAAAAATAACCTGGTCAACATCTCTCGTATTTTTGCACTCTAATCATCCTGTGATTGAGAGTATGTGTGTGGAAATGTGGGTAAGACTTCACCATGCCTGGCTTCTTGATTCCATTTATACATTGCTAAAACTTATTTTTTTCTTCTGGAAAAGAATATATATTCCTATGCAGGTTTGGGTTTTATTTAGGGTTATCACTAAAAGAATGGACTATCCTTAAATCGAAATAGTTACCTATCAGGTAATAGTTGGCATACACACACACACACACACACACACACACACACACACATATATATATATATATATATATATATATATATTTCTGCTCTTCCCCCACTTTTAAATTTACCCCAGGAATATTCTGTTTTTTGTCGATATACTTCAATGTTTCTAAATGCACAAAGGTGCTTGAACATTTCTTTTGGCTGCTTTTTACTCTTCCTGACTGATTCATTTATTCTATCATGTTAAGATGTAACAACCATGATTTAAAAAAAATGAGTTAAAGAAGATTGAATATGAAAGGCACTGATTACTCCTAATTTGAACTTAAAGGTCTAAAGAATGTTCCACAGGAGAACAGAAAGTTGACATAGTTTTAGGAGTAACTCTATGCCATTCCCGTTAGATTTGTGTTCAGGTTTCTTAAAACACCTGATGGAGGGGCGTCTGGGTGTCTCATTCAGGTAAGCCTCTGCTTGAGCTCAGGTCATGATCTCATGGTTCCATTCGTGAATTACAGTCCCACATCTGGCTCTCTGCAGTCAGCACAGAGCCTGCTTTGGATCCTCTGTTCCCCTCTCTCTCTGCCCCTATTGCTTGCTCTCTCTCATTTTCTCTCTCTCTCAAAATAAATAAATTTAAGCATTAAACACACACACACACACACACACACACACACACACACGCATACACACACCTGATGAGAGTTGTTTTATTGGTGAGTCCAGGTCCTGGGGACAGTCTGTTCCTCCTTGTAGTGTCACATGATAATCAACTTTCTATAGTAAGTTTGGAGACAAGCCAAATAAGAAGAATAACCCACAAACTTAGGTAAATTCAAACATAGATAGAAATAGAAATAGAAATAGAAACAGAAACAGAAATATATATATATATATATATATATATATATATATATATATACATATATATATAATGATTAATTTAGATAAAAAGAGAGTGGTATATAATAAGTCTCCATGTGCTTAATATAAAAGACAAGGTTGTGTATGATGTAGGTGGTAGGTGTAAGGCTTAAAATGATAATTAATAGGAAGGAATTACTTATATCACATCTAGAAAGAAAACACTAGCTAATATCTGCTGTGCTCATAAATATGAAGCAAAGATGTATTCATCAGTTTTATAATTGCTATTATTCTACTAGCATAAAGCACTGACAGTGATAGAAACATGAGTTTAGGGGTGCCTGGGTGGCTCAGTCGGTTGAGTGTCCGACTTCAGCTCAGGTCATGATCTCACGGTCCATGAGTTCGAGCCCCACGTCAGGTTCTGTGCTGACAGCTCAGAGCCTGGAGCCTGCTTTGCATTCTGTGTCTTGCTCTCTCTCCGCCCCTAACCCACTCATGCTCTATCTCTCTCTGTCTAAAAAAAATAATAATAATAAATATATAAAAATAAAAAAAATAAAAAAAGAAACATGAGTTTAAAGGAGCAGAAACTAATATAACATTGCATGTTAACTATACTTCAATAATAAATTTGTTGAAAAGTAAAGGGAAAATACTCAGTGAATTCTTACAGTGCGAAGTGGAGATTTCTGGCTAATTCAGGCACTTTGGGTTCATCTTCAGAATCAAGCACACCAAACAAAGTATAAATAGCTATTTGCCTCATTTCTTTCTAATAATTACTATGTGCAAGTTCAAAACAAGAAAAAAAAAAGATAGTGATTATGTATTTTTGAATTATTTTTTCTCTCTAATAAACATGTATTACTTGGGTAGTAAAAGAAGAATATACATTTTTAAGGACATACTGCAACAAATCCTCCATTAGCATTTTTCCAAGGGAAGACAAGGCAGAAACATGCAATGCTTTATTCCAACTTTTTGTTTGTTTAGCGCAAGCTGTGTTCTGTTCTTTATGTCGGAAATAACCAGTACCTGTTTCTACCAAAGCCCAAATAATTAATGCACTCATAGCACTGCTAAAATATCAAACAGCTTGATATTTTTAAATAATACAAGCAGTATGTTGGTTGGATTTTTTTTTCCCAAAGCAACATTTAACCTTGTGCGGATACAGTCTTTGCAGGCCAAAGGAGGGATTAGCAAGGACTGTTAGGAGGCAAAGAACTACAGAAAACAGAAGTGTGGACACTGTGTGTCTGGAAGCATCACGGGACACATCGATGTGGGAGGGTCCTAAAAATGTGCTGATAATTGGCTTGGAAAGATGGGAAGTGGATATGGGTGAGACGGAAGGAAGAAACAGGGAAGGACTAAATATCTAGGGTGGAGGGTGGAGTTAAGGAGGAGGAGAACAAGAATCTACATAGGCGTAACTATGAGGTAGTTGGATGCAATCTGCCTTTTTCAAAGTGTTTTCTGACCCTCTGAAAACCAGTCCATACTGTAAATGGGGCCAAAAGTGGGTTAGGGAACACTGTAACCTCATTTCACCTTATTTAGCTATGTGCCAGAGATCTCAGCAGGCAGTTCAATTAACTCCCACTAGTTAAATGAGAAGAAAATGAGGTTACCCAGATTAACAAAACACAACTGTTGGTCCTCCTCCAACTCAGGGGGAGGAAGGCTCCAGGCTGACAGAGTTGGTGCAGCCCCAGGCAATTGCCCATTTGCCCAGGGACTTCTGAGCTAAGAGCCGCGGCACACCCTGCAACCTCAACCAATGACAGTAGAAACAACGTCAAAGGGAAGACTAGAGTATCAAAGGTGATGTTGAGGGGCTTCTGGGTGGCTCAGTTGGTTAGGCATCCAATTTCAGTTCAGGTAATGATCTCATGGATCACGGGTTCAAGCCCCCATCGGGCTCTGGGCTGACAGCTCAGAGCCTGGAGCCTGCTACAGATTCTGCCCCTCATCCCCTCCCCCTCACATTGTGTGTGTGTCTCTCTGTCTCAAACATAAACATTACAAAAAATAAAAGTGATATTGAATATTGTGTTCTTCCAATTTCTTTCTCTCTCTTTATGGAATTAATGCATAACCTTCATAGGGAAAATATTTCTCATGGAATAATCTCATGGGATTTTACATCTCACAGAGTTTGAATTGGAAAGTTTTGTTTTCTAAAGCTTGACTTTTGTGAAATTATTTCCCTGCTGACAGTTTGTTGGGTTTCTTAGTTTAGAAGTCTCAATTAGCTCCTTTATTATCTTAACAAATTATTGGCCAATATCTACAGTTATTTTTAACATGTTTAAAATAATTGTCACCAGACACTGATAGAAATAACTGGAAAATACTTAATGAACAAACATTTTTAGTGTTATCCAAAGTTCAAATTAAATGTCTTCAATTTGTATCTATTTTCAACTTTAATGAGTAGTTTTATTGACAATGACTGATTTTTAACAAGTAAAGACAGGACATAAATGCTGAAATACACAAAAGTTCTAATCTGGGAATACAGAAGTTCAGAGCATCTCTTCATTACTGTAATCTGTATGTTGACAAATAGTTACTCTTGGAAGTGATAGTTAATTTATTTTAAGGCAATATATTGCCCTGGTTACATGTGAACATTATCAACAGACTGGTATAAATTTCTGCACTGGATGGACTTGACTCTGTGCCTCAGTTTCCTCATCTGCAAAATTGGTTTAATAAAAACTATACATCAGATAATTTTATTGTGAAGATAAAATAATTTTATGAAAAAACCCTTAGTTGTTATGTAATAAGGGTTAGCTATTACTTCTAGCCTATCATTTTCATTATGAATTATGTAAAGTTTTAAAAACCGCATACTTCCTTTCCCCAATATGTTTACCTAGACCTCCTTCTCTTTAGAAAAATATTTCTCATCTGTTTTATACAGAGGTAGGGTAGTCTTACACTATATGTTGTAAAATAAAACTTATATTCGAAATAGTATTCTGCTTCAGGACGAATTGTCAAGTTCAACATCATATAGTTCTTAACTGAACAACTGAGACTATTTCAGCCTCACCTAGTAACATTAGGTCAGGCATCTAGATTTCCAGTATAAATGAGAAATGAAGTTAATGAGCAGTTACCAAGCTACATACTTGCCCTCTTATGCGAGTGCGGTATGACTTTGTATGTTTTACAAACACTAAACTAGGGTTGGAGAAGTTCAATTACTAGGCCAAGGTGTCATGGTTGATAATGTCTGGGGCCCTTGCTAATGCCTAAGGGTTCCTATTTGCCTTTGTTGGTGGTTTACTAGGCAAGAAATTCTGGATGAAGGTAAGTAGATCAGTCTAGAGCCACTTAGTGGGTTTCAGCCTCGTGTTGTAGAACAGGCACTGGGCTTGGGATCTGACAACTCTTTCATCAGCTGGGTGACCAGCCCACAACTTAGCTTGTGTGAATTTCAGTTTCCTTACCTATAAAGTTTAGAATTGTCATGAGAACCAAATAAAGATAATGTCCAGAAAATACCATGCATACAATTTAAGGTATTATTAGGACACATAATGATAATTTTAAAAGGGTAATCTTGAAGTTGAGAGAATCAATAAAGATATCTGGTAGGTTGCCCCGAATATTATAGAAAAATGAAGTAATTTTAATTTGAGCTACTTCATTCCTAATCTCCCAATTTTAGTTACCAGATGCCTAAAGACCATATAAAGAAGTTTATGAAGAAATCAAAGAAAAGACAAATACTTTCATCAACAATTCCAACCCTGGGGACCAAGGCCAAGAGATATACAAATTGGTTATAAAATAGATAAAGATGTTATTTATATAATAACTTTCAAGCACAATGCACATCCAGATAATTTATAAAGAAATGAGTTAAATACTGATAGTGGGTACTGGTTAGAAACACAGCAAACATGAAGTTCTTGCATGTTCATTGTGCAGCCTTAGATATGAGCACCTGTGTTATTGAAGAAGAACTGCAATAAAATGGAATGCATCTAGTAAGTGTCCCATTTTTGTCCCATCGAAACGAGGAAAAACAATCTCAAATAAATGCATGCAGATGCCAGTATTTTTCTCATACCTTGCACTGATCAACAAGCACCACCAAAGATGCTAAAAGCAATCAGCACAAACTTTGAACCACAGAGAAACAGTGATGCCCATGTAGAGACTTCCTTGAGGTGCATATCATTAAGGAGAATCTGAACACTGCTACTATTAATAAGACTACAAATTGTAGTTGATCAAACCAGAAGGAGCCTTGAATGTATTTGCTGGGAATTGCTTAAGGCTTAAACACCAGGGACTTGAAACAAACTGTTCTTATCACCTTTTTCCAAACAGAGATTTAAATTTACAATGAAAGTGCCAGCACCAGCTGCACTTGAAGAAAGCACCACATGTCTCCAAAAGCCCCAAGAAAATGGAATGGAGCCCAGTTCAAGCTGGAGGTGTCATCTTGCTCTAGCCAGCTGGGTGACACCAAGCTGCAAGTGATGAGGTGCTAATTAAAGGGGATGAACAGTCTTATTGTAGGCACCTGCCAGTGGCCTCCGCAGAATCAGCTAGAGCCCTGGGCATATCGCCCAGCCTGCCTGGCCACAGACTGGAATTCTGGCATTTCTTATCTAGTTCCTCACTTTTCTTATTTTCCCCACTATGGTTTTAGTTGGACATGATGACTCCTCTTGCCCCTTGCCCCGATTTACCAGTTCTCCTGAGTAATAATTACCACATGATTCGAAGTGTTAAGCATAGACCCTTTCCAAAAGCAGAGATTAAAACAATAAAAACTAGATGAAAGTCTGTCTTAAACAACAAAAACAAACAAAAACCCAAACTATGTAAAATGCGGATGTATTGCACCTGTGGGGAAAAAAGCAAAAATCATACCCAGAGATACAAGAAATGTTCTCTTCAATTTCACATCACAGTGTCAGATTTATTACACTGACCCTTTTCACCCCTCTTCCTGTTGAAACCACACCACATGATGCTATACAGCTAGAACTACATTACAGGGATGGGTCATTTACAAATATTTGCAGCAGTCGTGGTAGCTGTTTTTCAAAGACAGAGAGCAGGACATGACCTAAAGCAGCTGAACCACTGAAATAAGAAAAGAACACACCTTTTTTCCTATTTAAAATGGTAGCTTTACCTACGTTTTCACGACTTGAGACTGTTCAGTACACAGTCCGTTGGTAATCCAATAGGCAGTATATTTATTAAACGTTCTGTGTGTATCTGTTTAGTCTTTCATGTGATTAAGAAGCAGACTATTGAATTTATTATCCAAATGAGGCAGTTCCAGGGAATACTTTAGGAGTTTTTGTGAACGTTAGGAGTTTTTGTGATCTAAATTTCCTCTCTATCCAAAAGAGTTTTCTGCAACAGTCCTGCGTCTAAAGCCATTAGTTTGCCTGGAAACTTCTCTCCACAATGCCACTTTTAAAAGAAGTTTTTTGACAAATTTGTTGAAATCTGGATTCACAGTGTCCATTCATTGTTCCAGTTCTGTCTTCTGTAGAAACAGAATAAACCTACCTCTCCTCATCCATGTTTTTTTCAGGATCACACAAAAATGTGATTGTCTCCCAAGACAGATGTCAGTAGGAATTCTGACACTACAAATTAATAGCCTAGTGTTTTTTTTGGAACAAGAAACCTAACCTCTTAGTGCCTCCATTTCCTCATCTGCAGAAAGGGCATCACAATCCATCTCATAGGGTTGTTGTGCCTATTATATGTCACACATAAACCTTAGTAAAATGTATGGTGGGTACAGAATATTGGTTCAAGAGCAGGTCACCAGGAATGGCTGACCAATCTAGAGAACAAAAGGAAAATCATGTCTGTGAACACAGAACATATATTTTATTTTGGACAAATTGAACTGAAGTATGTGTAAGACAACCATGGTTATTTCTAGTGGGTAGCTGGAACCCAAGGTCAACATTTAGGTGGTCCAGGCTAGGCAGGTAGATTTGAGTATTGGTCATCAAAAAATATAGTTTAATTCATGGTTGTCATGAATGTTTCTGAAGTCAAACATTTGGAATGAGGACAGAATCTAGGAGAATACTTATAGTCAGAGCAGGAGAGGCCAGATGAGGAGCTTGAGGAAGATATAGGATGACTACCAGAAAGTATATGGTCTCATACATTAAAGCAACATGATGTCACCTGAAAGAAAGTGTAATGAAAGATGTTGAATGATGCACTGCAAACTGGACATTTAGCAATTCTTTGAGTAGGAACTTTGTAAGATTCCAGTGGAATTAAATGGAATCACTGTAAGGAATTAAGAAGCATAGAAGAAAAATGGAAGGTAAATGGTCATACTATTCTTTCAGTAAATTTGTCTTGTGAGAGAAGAAGGAAGGATCTTGGCATGCATGACAAGAGGGAGCATAGGTGGAAGTTTTCACTTTGGAGAGGAGAAAAGCCATTGCTTCCATGGTAAATACAATTCATCTTTTCCTCCTCTTTTTGAGTGCTGGAAGAATATTTGCCTTATTCCTAGATTTCTAACACTTTTTGTACTCTCCATAATTCTTTTTTTTAAACTTAGAGTAGCCCACCAATCATCAATACAAGCTCTCTTAGTAGTTTAAGATATAATAATGAATGGGGTGCCTGGGTGCCTCAGTCAGTTGAGCGTCCAACTTTGGCTCAGGTCATGATCTCGCGGTTTGTGAGTTCGAGCCTCGCGTCGGGCTCTGTGCTGACAACTCAGAGCCTGGAGCCTGCTTCAGATTCTGTGTCTTCTCCTCTCTCTGTCTCTCCCTCCCATGCTCATGCTCCCTCTCTATCTCTCAACAGTAAATAAACGTTAACAAAATAAAAATAATAATAATTGGAGACCTCAAAGATGTAAGTGAATCTGAAATAGTCAAATGATCTTCTTCTCCTTTCTTCTTCTCTTCCCTCTGCTCCCCTCTTCCCCCTCATCCTCCTTTTCCTCCTCTTTCTTCTCCTCCCCCCCCTCCTCCTTCTGGCTTATGTTCTTTCCAAACTATAGATTTGTTTTAAACTTAACTGCATAGGGGGAAGAGTTTTCTTTTCTCAGTGGAAAAAATTAAGTTTTGAGCTAGTTCTTCAGTGTTGACATAGCTAGGATTCTCTGACATTGGTGGTGAATCTGAGAACACACTGAGGGTTGATGGGGAGTGGGGGAGAGGGGAAAGTGGGTGATGGGCATGAGGAGGGCACCTGTTGGGATGAGTACTGGGTGTTATATGGAAACCAATTTGATAATAAATTATATATATGTATATATAATTATATATATAATATAAATATAAATATATACTATATATATATATATATATATATATATATATATAATTAAACTATGTGGGTTCTGTGTGTATCCATGCACCATGATCACAGCACTCTTTCCTATACAGGTTGTAATAGTCTTAAAAGTTTTCTAAACAATCTGCTTCAGGAAAGCCACTATTAATCCAGGTTGACAACAATCTGATACCCCTACATTTTGTTCCTCTTCTATCCATTTGAATCTACTTGTCCCAGTCTTCATCCCTTACTGCTTTCCTTGTCTTTTGCATTTCTCTGCCCATCTCTTCTCATAGAGTACCCTTTCTAGCATGACAGATTCTTGTTGTTTTTCTCCTTAAGAAAGATGAAATCATTTCCAAAATTATTAAAAGTTGTAACATTCTTTTCCCACCACCCATGAAATGATGGAAATTAGAAACAATTGCTCATATTTTTATTTTAAGGAGTAGAAAAATAGAGAGTCCTAATTCCCTTTCATAAAATATTCTAAAATATGCACAAATGCTTTAAAAATATTTTGAGAAAGATCTCATATAGAACTTAAAGGCGAGTAGTCACCTTTTAACAAAGATGTCAGGCAACGAAGAAAGAGAAAGAGGTGTCAGGACATGGACCAAAGTGACGGAAACCATGATGGTCCACCTGTGTTCAGGTGAGGGACAGATAGTTCATATAATCTTAGCTGATTTAGTTAGGTACACACACCCAGATAAAATAATCATCACCATCTTCTAACATACTTTGAAATAGAGAAGTCACGAATATGACATGAGTATATACTTTTATTATGTTTGTTTGTTTGTTTGTTTGTTTTGAGAGAAAAAGAGAGAGAGCAAGCAGAGGACGGGTGGCGGCGGGGGGGGGGGGGGCGGGGGAGAATCTCAAGCAGACTCTGCGCTGTCAGCACAGAGCCCAACTCGGGGCTCGATCTCACGAACCATGAGATCCTGACCTGAGCCGATATCAAGAGTCGGACCCTCAACCGGCTGAGCCACTCAGGTGCCCAGACGTGAGTATATTGTTATGGCCATGAGTGCATTTTTGAAAAATGTTCAGGCACAAACTTTTCTAAACTGGAAGTGTAACATTTTGTCATACCCTGTTTGACTTTGGGATACAAAAAGCGATGTCGATGAGCTCTAGGAAACTAAAGAGATAGAGCCCTAAAGACTTAGAAACCTAAGAACCAAGCATGCTGACTCAGATTGCTTTTGGGCCCTCGGTCTTCGGTGCAGCAGTCTCATACCACCTACTAAGGTGTTTTGTCAGAGAAGGTTAGGAACTGTGCAGATGGGAGCGCATATCTTTGTCAAAGTTACAATCTTTCTCGCTGTTCCTTGAATCTACATAAAATAATGATGAAAAGTGTTCATCACATTCAAAACTCAATCTCAAACAAAATGACCAGTAATTGAAAAACAAAGGTAATTGGCCATGAATGATGGAAGAAATTTCACTAAGGATCTTACTGACTGAAAGAAGTTCAATAACTCTAAAACACTGGAAATCTTTTAAGCACCACAAACCTTAATATGAGACTGTTGGCAAGGAAAATTTAAAAGAGTTCTTGATAGTAGAGCATCATGCGGTGATTTGACTCTACTCTATAATTTCTTCTTTTTTTTAAATTTTTTTTTTCAACGTTTATTTATTTTTGGGACAGAGAGAGACAGAGCATGAATGGGGGAGGGGCAGAGAGAGAGGGAGACACAGAATCGGAAACAGGCTCCAGGCTCTGAGCCATCAGCCCAGAGCCCGACGCGGGGCTCGAACTCACGGACCGCGAGATCGTGACCTGGCTGAAGTCAGACGCTTAACCGACTGCGCCATCCAGGCGCCCCTACTCTATAATTTCTAAGATGGACTGCATTTGCTGAACTGACCAGCAATCCCTCACCTTATCTACCAGCCACTTCATGTTCATTAAATGACTTAGGCATTGCTTTCCCTAACACAAGTGTCAAGTTTATTGAATGTGCTAGACCATAAAGGTACAAAAGGAAGCATTTTCTCTCCAATTACTGCCTTTAGTCATATTACGTCAGATTCATATATTCATCCATTCGACCGATATTTATTGCATACCTACTATGTGCCAAGTACTATTTTATGCTACTTAGATTATGCAGGTGAAAATAAAACAGACAAAACAACTCTGCCTTCTTGGAGCTTAAATTCTAATGGGGGGAGACAGACAAGAAATGTAAAAGGTCTTTTCCTCCCTCTGAACTCAGACATATTCCATAGATTTTTTTTTTGGTCTTTTACATGTATTAGATGTGTCATTTTCAGCTATTAAAAAGTACAGTTGGATGCAAACCAAAATGTTCCTTTATTTTTTTATTTTTTTTCAATGTTTATTTTTGAGAAAGAGAGAGACAGAGCACGAGTGGGGGAGGGGCAGAGAGAGAGGGAGAGAGAATCCCAAGCAGGCTCCGCAGCATCAGCACAGTCCCCGACTCGGGGCTCAAACCTACCAGCCTGAGATCATGACCTGAGCCCAAGTCAGAAGCCTAACGGACTGAGTCACCCACATGCCCCCACAGTGTTCCTTTCACATCCAACTCAAGTTCCTTTCTCTTCCCCAATTCAAGCCTGCGCATGTGAGGACCTCCACGAGAGACAGCGGGACTAATCTCTTCCTTCTACCTCTTTGCTATCCCTTCTCCCCCCACCACTAATTCGGCTTTTGACTTCCTCCAACTGTGAGAAGCCCAGGTGGTTTTTCTCAGAGCCCTCAAACCATCGTCAGCTCCATGTACCAGGGAGACAGTTGCCTAAGAGTTTCAGCAACCCTAGCATGAGGTGTTGGTCTCCATCTGAACAAAGGGTTCTTTTTTGAAACTCTGCTTGAGTTGATGTCGGGAAAAAGCACATCCCTTGCTCAATGGAAGGAAGATGCCACAGTGCTATTCTTGACAGGCCTAAATTTCTCCTTTACAAACCATTTTTCACTTTCTAATTAGTCTTACAATATTAAGATGGAGATAATGATAGTGTAAGGGTCACAGGACCATTTTTGATCTCTGTTAGCAAGGCCCTCCTGGGTGGGGTAGTGCCCTGCTGTCCAATGGAAATACAACGCAAGCTGCATACGTAATTTTAAATCTTCTGCTAGCCACATTTAAAAAGTCAAAAGAAGGAAGTGAAATTAATTTTACTAATACATTTTTTATTTCTCCAAATAAACCCAAAATTTTATCTCAAGCATAATCAATGCAAAAATATTGATGAGATCGTTCATATTTTTTCCAGACCACATCTTTGAACATTGGTGTGCATTTCATACACGGCACGTCTCAGCTCAACTAGGCGTACTCTCAGTGCTCCATAGGCTCATGCACCTACTACCTACCGCACTGAGCAACCAGGGGCTAGTTCCCCCTTGAAAGTGGGGTGACACTTTTTATTCTCACCTTTTGAACCACAGCTGAAAGTCTGGGGGCAATTAGGTCAGTTCAACATTCCGAACCTACACAAATCTTTCTCGCCTACATGCCATTCCCTCTGTCACTCCCTCCACCTTCCACATCAACATTTCTTCCTCCTTTCCGTGTCTGATTTACTTACACCAACCCATCACATAACAGGCACTGGGGTCCTAATTGTAAAGAGAATTTTCATAAAATGGTTGGGAAATTAATGAGTGGATCTCTTGACCTCAGTTTCCTTCCTCCCTCTCCACTATTTTTTACCCTCTCTTTCTTCCTAAAATATTTAGTATTAAATTATAATCTTATGTAAAATATTGCCAACCTGCAGTGTAGATGGGGAAAGGCAGGCGATGAAAAATAGAAACTTCCTGATATTGTCCTAAAATTTCAGTTTCTGTCTTAAAATGTTATTACAATACAGTTTTGTTTAGGGTTGGGAGTTAGCAATGTAGGATACTACCAGAACACATAACAAGAGATATTTTGATTAAAGATTAGACTAAAAATTTATTTTAGAGTAGTAGATTTTCTAACTTTTCTTGGTAGCTTTTTTTTTTTTTTTTTTTTGGCTAAAATGAACAGATAGGTTATATGACACATATTGAGAGAAAAAAACATATAAAATTTTTTTTTTACAAAAACTAGGCAAAAATACATTTAATAAGTTTCCCAGATAAAGACAATATGGTTCCTTTTCTTCTTTGCTTGATTTTTTTTATATTTTGTTTTGAGGTCCTTTTCTCTCTATTTCACATATAAGTCATGACACTCTAATGTCAAAGGAAAGGAGATTTGAATTACATTTCTCTACATCAGTAAGAGGCTCCAAAAATAATAGTTATTTAGTATGTTCAGGGAAAAGTTATTGACTATAATTTGAGGGTTAAAGATTGAAGAGTAAATACTCAAGCCTTCCAAAGCTGAGTTTTGACAGGAATTTAAATTATCTTTAGCCAGATCATTAGTAAAATAGCCAATATCCTGAAGGAAATGAGTGTAAAAATACCTTAGATTATTTCCTCTCTCAGAATTACTATTGTACCTATGAAAAGTTAAGATGCTACCTTTAAAGTGAAATATAAAATGTAGGTCTTATCCACTTATGAAGAATAAGGATCTCATTGTGTTTCCACAAGTAAAGTACCTGGAGAAAATCCAATTAGGGCAATTATATTCTGCCTATGCACATTTTTCTTAGCAATTTTAATTTGATTTGGGCTTAAAACTGTTTCTATTCAACAACTGTTTACAACTGGATGAAGTGAAGCGTTTCAGTTGTTAGTGGAGTCAATTCCATAAATATTATGGTGAAATGTTCTGAAACCCTTCAATATTACAATATCTTGCAAAAGGAATACATTACTTAATCATTAAATAGGATACTAATGAGTCTTTATTAAACTTCCCAGATAAACATTGTATTGACATCTAGTGGCTATAGAGGCTGATAACAGATATACTATACTGAAAGCACATGGAGGATTAACGTTTTCCATTTAAAATTTTTCTTATATGAAAAATGAGCAAAATATACATAATGCTGAATAATGCTGAGGTATTGATTTAAGAAAGATTATAAAATCTCTTTGTGTTGGTATGTTAAAAGCCAGGATGGATCTGGAGTGGTCTGAAAAAAGAATCGTAGCATAGCTGCTGAAGGAATATAGGAAAGATACCTACATATTTGGTAAGAGATATACTAAGGCACATTGGTAGTAACAGGGTCAATAACCATTACAGAGTTCCTCCTGTGTCTCAACCCTGCAATGTGTTTAACAGGTCTTCTCTCACTTAGACCTCAAAAATATCCTCCAAATGAGATAAGATTTACACCTCTATGTTACCAATGAGGAAACAGACCATGAAAAGTTAAGTTGCTTGCTGAAGCTTATACCACTAACATAACTGCAGTAAGGAACTGAAACAAATCTACCCAATTCCCAAGTCTGAACTCAGAGAAACCACTCTTCTCTCTATTAAGACACACACAACTCTGCATGTTCAGGACTTCATTTAAAATTGACAAATTAAAAATAACCGTACTAGTTTTTGAAGTCACTTTTTAAAAAAACTCACCGTGATACTTGTTAACTCATTTTGTGACAACTGAATCTTGCTTACTGATTCTTGAGCAGTTATCATTCTTGTGTGTTACTTTGAGCTTGTTTTTCCATCCGGGATTGACGTATATAATCATGTGACACATATGCATTAAATAACTTAGAAATGCAGTGCATCCAGAAAGAAGGTAGGGTTCTCTTCACTGGTATATATTTCCTTGACTTAAAAAAAAAACTTTTTTGGGACACCTGGATGGCTCAGTCAGTTAAGCATCAGACTTCAGCTCAGGTCATGATCTCATGGCTCGTGAGTTCGAGAGTTCGAGCCCCGCATCAGGCTTTGTGCTGACAGCTCAGAGCTTGGAGCCTGCTTTGGATTCTGTGTCTCCCTCTCTCTCTGCCTTCCCCTGTTCACGCTCTGTCTCTCTCTTTCTCAAAAATAAGTAAACATTAAAATTTTTTTAAACCTTTTTTTTTCTTTTCCTCTGAAAGAAGACTTACTTGAAAAGCTATCATAGAAAAATGTCAAGGCAAGAAGTGAATTTGTAAGAGGGAGTTGAGGAAAAAACAAGGTGGCGGTGACTTTGCTAAATGAGAATGTAGAACTTGAAACAGGATAATGGAGACAAGAAAGGGAAGAGGGAGGCCAGGGAGAAGCTTGAGTATAGAATCTGATGAGACAGGCAGTAGTGTGTTCGGAGCCTTGGGGGTTAGAACCAGGATGATGATGGATTTTACAAAGCTCAGTTTATTTGGGAAACAGACCTTTAGGTGGAATGCAAAATGGCATTCATTCCTTTTACGGTTTCTCAAACAAGTCTACAATTTGCATAATCTGACAAAGAATAGAACACAGACATAGATGTATGTAACTATCAGTTCTGTGTACTGCTTCCTGATCCTTTGGATGATCCTGGCTCGGTGTCAGCTGTAGGAATCTGGATGAAATGAGTTGAGGAAAGGAAGGAGAACAGGGGTGAGGAACAAATGCATTTCTAAGGCTTACAGGACTTCTAGGAAATCGAGAGAGGCTCTTGGTCATCGTGGAACCGTCCTCTGTGCACATTCATTCGGTATACAAGCATGTGGGGAGGGTTGCTATCAATTCTCTAGGCATACTCGCAGCCACACCTGTAATTCTGGGGTTAGCTTCGAACTGAAGGAGGTTCTGGGAAAAGAGAATAGGGAGACAAATTGGACAGGATGCGTTTAAGAAACGCACTGGCGACGTGTTCATAATGAGCAGGGGAAATGACAAGAAGTCTGACAGTAGCATTTCCTACAGACCCCAATGAGCCTTTTGGGAGGAGACAGAAACCAGAGTCTGAAACAGAGAAGTCCACTCTAATGAGATAAAAAATCACTAAGAGTCGTAACTTAGTTCCTGAATGAAGATTCAAGGAAGGAGTAGAGCCTGCCTGTGGGTTTTCGGATAACGAGAAAGAAATAGGTAACACTGAAAAGGAAACTTTTTCATGCTTAGACTGGCGATAAGATACCAAAGAGAGCTAAAGATAGGAAATTGGATAGGAACTGAAAACTCCAAGGGGTAATGGTTGGTCTGTAGTAGTTTAGGGGATGAAAGAGTATAAAAAGGAAAATAAGGAAGAAGTTGAGAGCAGATGAGAGGCAGTAAGCGAGCTTGCCAGAAGCACTGAGTACGGGGATGTGATCCTTCTCAGAAGACAGCAGATCAAGGAGCTGTGTGTCTGAAATCAACTGCAAGACGGAGAAGCATTTCTTTTAACTATGTGTAAGAGAGGACATCCGTGTCTCTTCCGACCAAATTAGAAAAAACCGAGGCAGAAACCATCACAGCCACGTTTCCCAAATTTTGCTGCACGTTAGAATCTCCTGCAGAGCTTAGAAAAATCTCTTGATGCCTAGGTTGTGCCCCACACCAAGAAATCAGAGCGTGTGCGGAAGGACCCACGCCTCTGCATTTTTTAAACATGCGCAGGTGATTCCGATTTGCAGCAAAGTGTGAAAACCCCTTATTTATAGAGCATGCCTTAAAATTTGGGAGGGAAATTGTAGAGCAGATGGTGGGTCAATTGGTTAAGAAAGAATGGCCGAAATCATCTCGTGCTGTGGCAGTGTGCATTATTAAGGACCCACACAAATCCTAACACCAGCCACTTACTGGCTTGTTTTTCTTTTCTTGACCCCTCACTTCCGTCGAGGCCCCCTGACAGTTTATTTCTGTGATCGGGGTGCTTGGATCTTCTCTTACCATCTCAGTGTATTAACATACTGAGCACACAAATTACAGAACTTTGTATCTCAATTGAAAAATGAAAAATGCTAGGTTGATGAAAACTTGGCATAAATTAGTCACAACATATTCAAAAAATGCAGCTTGAATGTTGAGCTGCACACTGGATATGCATAAAAATCTGATGCAATGATTATTTTGTGCACAGGGTATTGGATTTATGCTATCGTCCTTTAAATATTAACAGCTTATGAGGTATTGGAAATGCTTCTAGTCAGATCTGTGAGGTGACTCCGAGTCACGCATTTGGCTCTGATTTGGTTCTGCTTTTTTCAAAACACAGTTTGTGTGCATTTTTGTCCCGGGAAACTTCTTTTCCCACGAGAAGCCCACTCTTACCAAAACATCCTGAGAAATGACGGTGCTCATCTTAGTTTTCTTCTTTGATTAGGCTTGTTTAATTCTGTATTATCTGCCTTTGCTTTGATGCCAAACAAGATTACATTTTCAAGTATAGTATCTACATTTATAAGGCGAATTTAAAACAAAATTGCTTATAAGAAACCAACATCAGCACCTAGGGACGAGGCTGCGCTATTAGCATAATTTACACCAGTAAATATATTCTACCCTAATTATTTGTGGCCAATTATCAATTACTGGTCAATGCTAGAATCATTCACCGTAATTATTTCCCTAAGGAATCTTCCCTGGATATACTGGACAGCTTCATCATATTTCTTTTCTTAGAAAAACAATACTTATTCTTTTGTCAACAAGATTTTTCACCTACGAGAAAACCAAATCAAACCCTTTGCAACTGAGGATTTCTCTAAAATTTTAGATCTTTGGGTCTTAAATATCTAAAGCAAAGAGCTAAATGCATCCCTGGCCGGCATTAGAAATCTCTAGAAAGAACGCCCAAAATATTGCTATTTTATCTCCTTATTGTTTTTGATTAATTTCAATTCTGAAAAACTTTTTCGAAATTGAAAAGATTAATTTATACCTCATAAATTAACTTTTGCAACATTACCCTTTCCTTACATATAGTTTTGTTTCTATTAAAATCAGTTGCAAAGCCTGCAAACACTAACCTTACATTTGAATTCCTAATGACTCCTCCTATTGTCTCATTTCTGTTTGAACCTGTCAATCAATGGTGAAAAGTGCTAATCACTCCCAGAAACCCCAATCTTGCTCACAAAAGTACCAGTCACTGAAAAATAATACCGATTGGTCATGGATGGGCAGGAAATCTCACTAGGGATCTAACCGCACAATGGAGTTTATTAAGTCCATTTTGCTCAAATCCAGCTCTCCCTCCATGCAAGGGTTTGGAACTTTAATTTCAAAGTCAGCTAAAACCAGCTAAGGTAACTTATATTCATTAGCCTAGCTCTGACTGAAGCGCTGTGAAATCTCTTGGTTAGTGCTTTTGGCTCTCCGTAATAGCAGCAGCATTTATTTTTACTCTTTATTTCTCTCCCCTTCTTTTGAAAGAGGGGAAAGAGACGTAGTTGGATGCTGGTTGTTTTAAATTCTTAATTGGCCCATGTTCTTATTCAGCTGCTTATTATTTTCAAACTTCGTTCTTTTAAGTGACTAAACATCCACAAGAAAGATATTTCCCATTAATTCTCCCTAGGCAGCAGTGTCCTCTCAAAGCCACGGCCACATTTATTACTGAAAAGCAGTTATGATGTGTACATACAGCATGGGCCATAAAGTATTGCAGCCTCGGGTCACAGAAGGGGATGAAGGTCAGCAGGCTTATTGTTCACATTATGCAGAACACCAACTTTCTTTCAGCCTTTTTTTTTTTTCCAACTGTAACTTATTTGCTTTCTGTGAGGTGGCAGCTGCAGGGGGCTGGTGTGAAGGAAGAAGAGGAAGACGGTACTATCATTAAAGAATAAACAGTAATTACCTTGTAGAAATCTCTGGAGTGATTGATTACCTCTCCAGCTTATAAGAATAGACCTGGGAATATACAATAATTGATTTCTATTACTTATGTGTGTTTTCCTTTTAACTTTTCCAAAGAAGCGACGTAGCTTAATTGACTTTAATTTCAGATTATGTATTTTTATGACTTCTTCTGGAGTTGGCTAGGAATGAATAGAGTTCCTGGCCCCATGAGCCTGTTATCCGTCGGAAGTAGGAAGACATGGTATTTGTGTGTGTTTGTGTGTTTGCGTGTGTGACGTTGTATGTTATGTGTCATCACATATCTTGCACGTATCACTGGGCTGCCTTTGTCTTTTCATGTAGGTACTTGTTTAGGTCTAGATTGGCTCAGAGGAATTCCAGGGTTTATCAAAATTCGAGAGCGGGCAGTGGTTTTAGCAACGTCAGCATAGGCACAATGGGAACGAAACCTCTTCAAGGCGAAACTAACATATGTTGTGGGACAGTTCCTTGAGCAGGATCGAGCTGGGCACCACCAGACATTAAATCGTGCTGTCCCTGTGGTGATACCACGGGTCCGGTCGCGTCCCTCTGAAATCGCAGGGAACTGAAATTGTTTAAACTACACCTTCAACTTCTACTTTGACATTGTGAAAATCAGACATGTTTTGGAATAACTGTGTGCCTTTTGCTGGCTGGGAAATTGAGGCATAGATTGCTACATAATGCATCCAGGAGAAAAGGAATCAAATTATAACCAGACCTTGCATTTGACAACACTGACAGTGGCTCGGGCTAGATAAAATTTTGCCATTAGACGAAGTAGAGAGGACGGTATGCTCTGAAACATCGTGTCTCCTGGCTTCTTGGCAAATTAAATTACTTTTGCCTTCTCTGACAATTTACACATTTTTGTACACTATATATCCACACACACACACACACACACACATATAGTGTATATATACCATATACATAGCACCTTTCACAACGAGTTGTAAATATGGTTAATTGACCTCTGTCCCCCTTTTAAAAATGGTTGTTCTCATTTCATATTTTTGTTTCCATTGCTTTAGCCCTGTATCTAGCATACTTTAGGTGACCGAAACGTGTGTTGGGAGTCCATGACTGACTCCTGAAGGATGGATTACATCACTTGGGCAGACGCTGAGATGCCCATTTTTCTTTGTTTGGACAAAAGTGATTAGGATAATATTTATTCTTTGGTACTGTAAACAAAACAATGTTACAAAATAACAAAAGACAGCAGAGGGAAACGATGCCCGCGACACGTCTCTCATTTCAATGATGCAAAAGAACTGCAGATAACCGGTACAAGGATGCAAACTCCCTAGGAGCTGCTGCATCAATATTGGCGGGGTCTAAAGAAGTTTTTTAGCTCTTAATATTATTGTGAACTATGATTCCATACTGAAAAATCTACCAGATTAGCAAGCATCATGGTAGCTTAAAAGATTGAGGGTTGTTTTGAATGACTTGTTCTGAATTTTTCCCTTCTTCTAAACGTGGAGCAAAATTAATTATTTTAGTGTGACAGGCATACATGATAGGAGTTAATTTCCATTATCTTACTAATACATTGCCTTACAGAAATAAAACCATGTGCCACATATCCAAAGTACTAATTCTGATATCTAATTTATTCGTTTCCCTAAAAATAACACAGAAGTATTTTCCAAATTCAAATGTAAAGATTTAAGCTCAGTAAGTTCTCTATGACACCACCAAGTAGCTCTCTGTTTAAGGAATTATTGCTCTTACGCTGTGTGAAATATTTGCAACTCCAGGACATCAGATTGTAGAATTTGAAGCTGTCACCTTAATAGTGACTGATTTCACAAACAATACGGTGGATCTGAACAATGCAGCTGAAATATGTGGCCACAGACATCAGGGTATCACTTGGACAATGCCACCAATAGCATGAGTGACACTTGAGGCTACAAGAGTGGGCGACTGGTACTTAGTGGTCTTGCGCTTTGTCAAGTATTCCTTTTTCTTTTCTTCTCTTTTCTCTCCCTGGTGGCTATTTGCTATTCTCAGAAGACTACAGACTTCCCTTCCCCTGGACCTTTTTGAACTCTGCTGTCTTTGAACATCATGGATATCGCAAAAGAAACTATTTACTAGGCAGTAATTATATGCCACCCCTCGTGTAAAGGTAAATGATAATGAGGTATTGCGAAGAATAGGCAGGCCTGTCAAAGGGAAAAAGAGCGGCTTTTAAAACTTAGAGCCATACAAAATGCCTTATAGACTTGTTCTGGAGTAACTGTATCAATTAACCACGCTAAAAGCTCTAACTCAGATGGGCACTGCACACAGCATGTCTACTAGTGTTTTATTATCAAGTCCATTATGATGAGTTCTTGTCCCAGACAAAGGGAGAACAGAAAAAGAATTCAGGCTGACAAATTAGACTTGAAATCAGTTTCATTTACATAACGACTGGAAGTTCATTAATAACAGAGTTTTAATTATTCATGCTCTTGTTTCACTAGATACAGCAGTTTTCCCCCTGCTGTGCGGGATGTCTGGATTAGCTAAAATGAACCTTAGCAAACTGATAGGCTGCCCAGATCCTCAGATGCTTTTCTATTTTCACACCGCTAAAGATGGGGGGTGGGGATGGGGGACCGTGGAGTGTGTGTACAAATTGGGGCTGGGTAATGAGGGGAGGTAGACAGAAGGGGAAGACTCTGAATAGAGAGAGAGAGAGAGAGAGAGAGAGAGAGAGAGAGAGAAAGGAAGCTGGCTAGCAGGTTTGCGGAAAAGAAAGAGAAGGGAAAAATGCAGTTGTATAAATTTGTATTTGATGGGAGCTTTTCCACTTCCACCTGAGCTGATAATACTTTAAATATCAATCATTTTAAGATTTCCTGATGGAGCATACTACTAATAGGATTGTGTGTGTGCGTGCGTGCGTGTGCAACTCTTTTCCTTTGGATATAGGAGCACTAATAGGGTTTCTTTCGGTATGCTTGCATTAAAAGAAGAAGAAGAAGAAGAAGGAAAGAAGAAACTTTTTTCCTCCAATTCCATATTATTTGGACAAATCTGAGAAACAGGCTTAAAGTGGGCTTCAATACGAATTTCTTTAATTAGAGCAGTGGTGATATTTTCATTCCTGCGAGTAATAAATAATGATACCAAGGATACTTTCCTGCAAAGAATGTGAACTGTTTTCACACACATCAATCTCCTGATACAGTCTCAGTGCCACCTCATGAAGTGGTTCAGGGCTGATCGGGCAGGGGATTATGGCGTTTCTGGTTCATTTGCTGTCTATATATTTTACTGGCTAATTTAGGTAACGATCTCGCAAAAAGAGAATCCATGACAAATAAAAACAAGACTCAGTTGTTCCCAATACCCCTCGAGCTCAGCGAGGTGGGGAAAGAGGCCAGAGGAGAACCTCTCTTCATTTTGAGATCACACAACAGCTGCCGGTTCAGATTTCCAGGGCTGTCTTTGGAACAGCTTTGTAACGAAAGTTCTCAGTTTGGGGAACCATTGTTTATAACAAACAGTTAGAAATATTTTGAAGCACAAAAATTTAGTAAGGAGAAATGACATTTAACAAGAGCCAACCCAGTACCAAGCGCTTTGTCTGCGTTCTGTGTGACTTAACCTTCACAAAAATTATTCTATCCGTTTTACGGAGGACAAAATTAAGCCTTGGAGAGAGCAAGAATGCAGCTAGCAAAGGAGGGGGTAAGAATTCAATCTATGCCTGTCTGACACCAACTCTCCCTGCTCCTACATACGTATCAGAAGACAATGGCTATTAATATTTTTATACAAAGTTGATACAATTTGTTTTGTTTTTCTATGTTTAATGCTTTGCCCTCCCACTGATTAATGATTTTCTACAAAATAAATATAAGAGCCTTATTTTCAGAATATAGATAGCTTTCTTAGATCGTGACTAACCAGAAAGCCATAAAAATCAAATATTTAAACAGTTAATACAGGAACAAGGTGCTAATATGAACAAGGCCTATTTCTAGTAACAGAATAATTGAGTAAGAATTAGACAGACTACTCTACCTGATAACTTTAAGTCAAATGCCACATTTGTAGATCACATAGGGAAAAAATTAATCACCAGAAGCTGCCACCTCTCATTACTTTAAGTTTCCTTCTAAGTGTGCATTTTGTCCACATACTGTGAAGGGCGATCATGGACTAATAAAGCTACCTTTTTCTTTCTCTCTCCTGTCACTTATTTCCTTCTTTCTTCTTCTTTCTGTTCCTTCCTTCCTCCTTCTCTCCCTCCCTCCTTCCCTCCCTCCTTCTCTCTTCTCTTTTTCTTTCTTTCTTTCTTTCTTTCTTTCTTTCTCTTCTCCCCATTTCCTCCTCCCCTCCCTACCTCCCTTTCTTCTTCATTTTTCTCTTTTCTTCTCCTCCTCCTTCTTCTTCTTCTTCCTCTCTCTCTCTCTCTCTCTCTCTCAGTAGGACAATGAGCTCTTCATTTATGCTATTTTTATTTATTCCTTTTCCTGGGCAAGTCCATCCCCCAACCCTGTTTTGGCCTGTTTTACAAAGCGATCTTCATATCAGAGATTTTGAATGATTAATTACTGCTTCAGAGAGATCAGAAGCTCTCAACACATTTATCATATTTTATCTTTTTATCTCTCTGAAATATTATAGAAATATTAAGGAACAAAGAGGTCCCATGACACGCCTAAGGGGGGAAAAGTATTTTGAAAAGATAAACCACGATCCTTTACTAGTGAGCTACCCCAAGCAACACACTAGATTTCAGAGTAAAATGCAATAAATGGATAGTCACAATATGTAAACATTAGAATCTGAGCAGGTGGCTGGGACATTATTGACATTCAGTGACATCCAAAATGGCACTTTCACAAAAGTTGCCTTAGCAATCTGAAAACTAAGCGATGAAGGATGCTCTTCTTCCAAATCTTTGACCAAGGATTACTACAAAAATCTGATGCTTCTGAAAAAGAGAATGAAAACAAACCTTTTAAAAAGCGAAAACAACTAATTTTTCAAGAAAGCCTTAACTGCTCAATGGGTGGTATGTTTGTTAGGCTTTCAACACATATTTGTTTCGATTATCTGGGCTCTTTTACTCCTCTGGAAACTTAGAAATGTTGCCAAAGGACAAAGAAAACAATAGAAGGTTGCATGGGAAGAGGACGAGGAGATGGAAGAGACATCTGGATTGCATTTGACCTGCCAGCTCTCTCTCTGCCCCGTTAGGCGGCTGCTGCCCTGGGCAAGCGAGAGGGGGCTGCCTGTGCTGATATTTGATTTCCAGGTGCAACTATGTACTCATCTAAATCCTGACCATATGCTGTCATACATCTGCCTAAGTACTGCTGTTTCCTTTTGAACTAGATATAAAATGTACACCTGACCGAGGCGAGCAAGATAGATGGTCCTCAAGCAGCGAAAACTCCAGCAGTTTTGCAGG
Organism: Puma concolor; assembly: GCF_028749965.1. Taxonomy (NCBI): domain Eukaryota; kingdom Metazoa; phylum Chordata; class Mammalia; order Carnivora; family Felidae; genus Puma; species Puma concolor. Next base: position 68,645,514 of record NC_141674.1, on the reverse strand, counting down.
GGAGATTTAAGCCACGGAAATGTGTCAAATAGCTTGTGTCCTGACATGTCTTTTGCCTGGTTAGAGTGGCATCCAGAGGCAAGTGGGTAGGAGCCAGGGGATAAAACGCTTCTAGCCCTGTTTCGGGCCAGTGTGTTCCATCATTTAGAAAGTGAAAGGGGTGACTCTTCAACTCCTTAGAGGCAAATCCAACCCACTGAGGGAGGCGTGTGAAATACACCAGTCCTGCTGCTAAGATGCCATTAAGCACGTTGAGAAAGTTCTAGATTTGCTCTGCAGCCTTGTGCCTGTAAGTTGACCATGCTGTATGGTACACTTAAAAATATGTTAAGAAGCGAGATCTCATGTTAAACGTTTTTAGCACAATAAATAAAACAATATGAAACAAAACCATTTGTTACATAACCTAATAATAACCTAATCATTGTAAACTGCCATTTTGCAGGACATTGTTATTTGCCAAACAGAACGGAAAGTTTTTGTGGAATGATTATTGATTTTGTGCATTTGGGCAACATTGGTTTATTTATCCAATTCTCAGTTGTCTCATCTGTAAAATGAAGGTGATAATATTCCTCATATCGGGTCTTTGCTAGAATTCAAGACAATATGAGTAAAAGCATCACAGTTCCTTAAAACGTGGCAATTATTCTAACTATGTGACTGGAAGTTAGGATGCCAGTTTTGTCCATTGGGCATTCGATTTATAACTGGAATTTACATACATTCCACAGTGACAAGTTGAAAGGCATGTGTGATATGCTTTCAAGCCTAGGGTCAATGATGATCGCAAAGGTGGCTCCCATTTCTAGAGCGTAACAAGTACTGAGCTGTGATCAGACGAAGAAAGCCCTTAAAAAGGAGCACTTTGAAAGTGTCCAACTTTTTTATTTCATCTCTGGGCCATTTTATATGCAGGCCCAATATTTTTTAAAAAATTCACTTGGCTGGAAATCTCAACTCTGTTGTATTGGTTGTTTGGGGGGGTGGTTTTTATAATTATTACAAAGGAACTTAATAAGAAGGAAAAACTAGAAATACATATTTTTGTCAGTGGCTTTTTACTGTATTCCAATTATTTGATTATTGGTCAAGAATCAAATACTGTTAATAATATTATTGTACTGGGGCGCCTGGGTGGCGCAGTCGGTTAAGCGTCCGACTTCAGCCAGGTCATGATCTCGCGGTCCGTGAGTTCGAGCCCCGCGTCAGGCTCTGGGCTGATGGCTCGGAGCCTGGAGCCTGTTTCCGATTCTGTGTCTCCCTCTCTCTCTGCCCCTCCCCCGTTCATGCTCTGTCTCTCTCTGTCCCAAAAATAAATAAACGTTGAAAAAAAAAATTAAAAAAAAAAATTATTGTATTAATAAACACAAGCTTAATTCCCTAACAATGGTAAGGAATAGATAATACTATTTTTAAAAAGGAATGAAAAATTTTCAGAAATAATAAGCTGGTAAGTATTGAATGCCTTTTTTTCTAGTGTATTAGAAGTAGTGACCTATGCTTTCCTCTTGTAATATTTTAATGTTTTTAAAAATAAAAAAATGGAAAATCACTTATTCATGTTCCATATTAACTTACTATTAAGCAAAAGCATTTTTTTTTCTGTATTGAGGACTACAGAGACCTTTAATTTTTGTTACACTGCAGGAAAAAATAAAAGATAAAGGTTAAGGAAAGAAGAAATTTCTCAGTACTTGGAGAGGTATCCTTACTGCATTTTGCAGCATCTGAATTTCGTAGAATTCTTGTTCCTTTTCATGCATTAATCCTTTCTTGTGACAGATGGAAAATGAGTTTAGCAGCATACTGGGAGACTCCTTGGATTGTTGTTCAAGGTATCCAAAGGATAAATAAAATGTGAATCAAACTTACAATTCTGTGCATTGGGTTTCAGTGCATGTAATAACCTAACAAGGGCAAGAGGAAAGGAGGACGGCAGAAGAGACAGAGAAATGAAATGGGATAAAGGCAGTGCTGACAGAGAAAAGGTCAAAGATAGCAAAGAAAAGGCAGGGAAGGGAGCAGAAAGGAAGAAAATAAAAGGCAGAAGAAGGAGGCAGCAAATGGGATGAATTCTTTGGGAAACTGTAAAGTTGGGAACTGTTTTGTGGGAAGGCAACTTTAAAGGCGGTTGGACAACAATGAAATAAAACATCTGTAAGGAAACTGCTTAAAAATGTCTTACTCTCCTAAGTTGCAAGTTGTAGCTTGTTTGGGAAAGAGGTGCAATGAAAGTGCAGACTGAATTTCATCCACAAATGAGTATTTATGGACTAGAGACAGGGCTAAATTCTGTGAAGCAAATAACTATGCAGCAGGAATAACGACTTGAGTAGAAAAACGATTTGTATTATAGAAGCATTTGTTTTTTCTCTATGTATCTTATCCTACTTATATTGTAAATCCACCCTTATATTGTAAATGTAACACTTTGAAGATAACCTGGGCGCTAAGTTCTATCAGTGCATTGATGCCGAAATCAGTTGCATAGACCCTTACATATTTATTATTTTGTTTGTGAGATTTTTAGGCTGCATTTTGAAAATGAGAAACTTTGAAACGCGTGACTCTAATTTCTGGAGACCTACCTAAAAATTATGTGAATCCCAAGGTTCAAGTACCTAAATGCCACACATCAAAAAGTCACCATGACCTTTGTAAAATCTCACTATGGCTTCCGTCCTTGACTCAGCCCTTTATCTTCCCAGTCTCTGTAAAGCCTGGACTCTAATTTCAAATGTCTTAAAAATTCCAAATTCCCTTCAGTGTTTGATGCTACATCTATAATGCTGAAATAACTTATATGTTTAACTCTTTGTTCCAAACTTTGCCAGAAAAGAAGAACACGTACAATTTTTAAAGTTGATCTCTCTTTTCTACCTTCTCTTAAAGGACTTCAAGTCCCACACAAAAGGAAAGCAAAAACACTCGCTGCTTCTTTCGTCGTTTTCTAATAGGTAGCATGCCTTTGAGGTGCATGGATGATATGCCTCATACTCAGCCTTGTATGCACTGTCACCTTTTATTCTCATGCAGAAGAAAGTTTTTTTAATGTTTATTTATTTTGAGAGAGAGAGAGATTGAGGAAATCCCAAGCAGGCTCCACGCTGTCGGCACAGAGCCCGACGTGGGGCTCCAACTCATGAACTGTGAGCTCTTGACCTGACCTGAAATCAAGAGTTGGAAGCTTGACCAACTAAGCCACCCAGGTGCCTCAAGAAACATTTAACTGTCGCCATTTTTTCAGGGAGGCAGCAAGTGTCACACAGCACAATGTTTCAGGTGTGGCCAATTCCAAAGCTACGTCCTTATGCATCTTGCCTTCTAGTTAGTTACCAAATGTCTCTCAGTCTGCTTCCACCTTCCACCCACAGACTTCTGAAAGCAAGGTTCTCTAGGGCAGGGACCAGGTTATACTTGTCTGTGCTTTGATATACTGAATGGCATGGAGTAGGTTCACACACAAAAATTTTTTTTTGGCAAGAATACAGTGACTCCAGTTCCAACTTTATAATCAAGCTACCCTTAAGCTTTGCAGAAAGTACCTGCTTCTTCCTGTTAGGTGTCTGATGACCTAAAGCTGATCTGCATGGTCTCTACACAAGGAGCACTAGAAGGACATCCCTGGTCATATGCTGGTGTCCAGACTTACAGGCCCGATACCAGCAGTCCTAAATTTCTTGTCTAGGGGAATTTACACAAACAGGATGCTCCTTCTAAGTTTCTGCAGAGAATCCCTTCTATTATTAAACTGGGAAATTATCAAATCCCAGAGTGGTGGGAGCTTTAGACTAATGAGGACTTTTCTTTCCCAGAAACGTATAAGCCAACCTGGCTCTGTGGAGCCAGAGGTGAGAGGAAGCATGAAGCAAGAAGCATGCCCACGATTAGGACCCCAGATGAAGGGACTGCTCTTCATTTCTGAATGTTAAGTAACATTTTCAAGTTTGTAGTCCACTTATTGCTATGTTCTTGCATGCTCTCACCAGGTGTTTTTCAACGAAGCACTAAACTTCCCCTGGTCGACTCCAAAAGGAAACCTTCAGGTAGGTTTAATGCAGAAGATTAAGACTGCATTAAGATTAAGTCTGAAATGTTCTGCTACCAATTAGCCCTCTAGTATTTCTGTAAGCCTTGAATTTTTGATGCGATCAATGACACCAGCGGAGCCATCTTCTGTGGAGTGGTTATTAAAGATATAAAAATCAATACAAAGATGATACTTGGAAATCTATATCACAAGATAATGAATCACCATGAGAGCCGACTAAGAATGTCAGCAAACCAAACAGAAGGTTTGTGTATAACAAAGTGTTTCATGCTAGTCGAGTTTAAGCTAAATTTTGCATGAGACAGAAGTCTTCAGGCTACACTTATGATACATTTGCATGGCAGGGTTTTAATAAGATGAAAACACAAGACCAACCTAGCAAAGGACTCCTGGTAACATTTGGAAAAAGCGAAAAAAAAAAAAAAAAAAAGGAGTGTGGATTGAGATGTTCACGACTGAGCCAATAACGGCATGATTTAACTTTAACTAGTGATAAAATAGCATTAAAACTTTCTCTGTCAGTAATCCTCATTCAATTTCTTTTAAATGAAACATTATTTGCCTGCATTTTAAGTCCATAAGTACTGATTGTTATTGGAGCTGTGTATTGGAGCTTCACAGAATAGTCCAAATTTAATTTGAACTGGGGATTGATTTCGTTTCCTTCAAAGAAGATTTTTTTTTTCCTTCCAAAATTGAGCTGGTGCATGACTTTGCAAGTTCATTTTGGTTTTCTCCTTGACACAATTGTAAGTGACAAGAGAACATTTATGTGTTTTGTCCTTAAGGGACATCACAACGTTGCTAATGAAGCCACAAATGACTGGGAGCTATTCTTTGGCTTTAAAGATATGGATTCCCTATGATCTTGTGTCATCGCTGACAGAAAAAAGCACAAGTAAGGAAGGCTGCCCCATCTCTAGTCCACTAAACCGTTGTATATTTAATAGATATAGAGTTTTATGCTTAGGATTTTCCAATTTACAGCTACATAAATAAACCTTTATAGACAGGGATTCGTGAGGATGTGTTTTTGTGTATGTGGGTGGTACAAAAGTCATAAACGTTTCTATCTCCTTCTCTCTCCAGGCACATATAGGAGTGGCAGCCATTATGGAAAGATGTGCTCATAACCAACTGAGCATCCAGTCCTTCATAACAAAGCCTGGCTCTTCATTAATCAGCAAACTTATTGATTTACAGAGTGATGTCTTTGTTTTCCTCGAACTCTTTTCATCCACTTCTCATCCTAATGCCAACACAATTTCCAGAAAATTAACTTGTTAATGCTACCGTGTATTACGTATGGTTGTCTCCGTGTTTTCATTGCAGGTTTCAAAGGTTGACTTGATCAGTCAGGGTAGATGTCCCACAGACTTTTTTTTTTTTCTCCTAACATACCATGTAACAATAAGAGAGCTAGATACACCTTGTGTAGTCTTAAAAAGTATTTGCAGTTTTGACTTAATGTATTTCCCTCCCCTTTACCCCCTGAGGGTCCCACAGCAAATAAACCATTCAGTAGCATGAAACAAGTGGAATTAGTTTAGATTCCAGTAAAACACCAACCTCATGTGGGCAGTATCTGCCCTGATGCTGAATGTGTGCAAATTAAAATATTATGGTGTCTTGATTGTCCTGACAACTGACAATTGTCCCCTGAACCCCCACTCCCTGGGGCACCTCAACACCCACAGCTGTTCGCTTCTCAGACTCATCGTTGGTGTTAATACCTTGGCTTCTTTATCTTTGTCTGTAAAATCTTCACTACAGAGACATGGATATATTTAGCAGTTTCTCAATACTTTTAGACTCAGGGTTTAAGTTGGGTAGTCCACTTTTAGGTGGTGTAAGGGGAAAAAAAAGGTGTGAGAAATGCTTTTCTCATGGGCAAGAGGGTTATAGTTGACATTAAGGAGATAGATTTTTTGGAACAAAAGTTTTTGCATCTCATCCAAGCTATGAAAACCTTTAGCCTTCATTACCTTTGTCCTGTTAGCTTGGGGATGAGTTTTGATGCCTTGAAGGATGTTATGTATTTGTTTACAAATAGCTGATGGTGGTATATACTATGTGCTAATTGCTAAGGATACACATTATATAAGGGGAATTGTGAGGAGAAATGTTCAGTGAGACTGCAAAGTTATTTCTCCTATGAGGTCACATTTAATGCTTTTTTGGGGAAATGTTAGTTAATGTCTTTAGATGTTTAGTTAGCAAACAAATCCAAACCGGATAAGTGTCTAAACCTGGGCAGAATAATCAAACATTATTTTGCATAGGTGGAAGAAATGAGATGCTTAGCAATTACGTAAGAGCGAAGTCCTTCCTAATGAGTTAAATGATAAAAATTTGAACCCCAAACTTGGGCAGGTAAGGCATGTGGAAAAAGTTAAGTTTTCAAATGTCTGTTCACCAGATGAAAACTGATGAATCACGCTTGATAAAATGAGCTTGGGGGGGATAAAAAGGTTAGGTATCTGAACAAGAAAATTTCATCTTCCATGTAGTTAAGATGGGCCTACAGGCAGGAGATAAAACCCACAGAGGGCATTTACAATGTCACATGGACACAAAATAGTTCTTTGATCTTTAATTTCATTTAGAAATTAAGAAGACAGATGTATTATTTTATAATACCGTGTCTTCTATAATATTAATATATTTTCCTAGCTTCTGTGAAATAAAAACAGAGTAGTTTCAATTAACAAGAAATTAGCACATGATGGAAGCAAAGGAAATCACCCAGGAGCTTCACACAAGACCTTATCTTTGTAAACAAGCCCAGAAATAGGAACATTTCTAGACCTCTATGAATCAATGCTAGGCCTCTTTCTTAATGGTCAACCCTCTTACTGGTCACTTGGCTTTGATTAATCCAGAGAACTGGATGAATCCAAATTTAAGGTCTAATTTCGGGAGAAACAAAGCAGGATCAAAATATATTAAGACGGAGAATTGATGTTAAAATACAGCCAAATGTGTTAAAAAAAAAAAAAAAAAACTCCAAAGAAAGAAATATAATGTTAACAATGTTTTTCTCAGGGTGTTGGCATTAACAATGGCTTTTATTTTCTTCCTTGTGTGTTTTGATATTTATAAATTTTCAACAATAGCATTTCTATTCTAACCAGAAAAAATAGATCAATGAAAAGTACAACCTAATGGTAGAAATTACTGTTATATACAAAACGAATACATTTTCCCACTGGTAATGCCTTTGGCTATAGAGGAAAGATGGTTTCCATGGAAGGATTACAATGTTTTATATCTAATTAGTTGGGAAAGCTTTAGGCAAAATCAGAACTACAGATCCTGGAAACTGAATACAGTGAGGACTTAAAAGACACGAAGAAGAAAAGGTAAGATAAATGGAAGACCTTCCAGACGGTGAGAACAGTCTGTTAGAGAGTGGGCAAGAACATGAAGAGTATGAAAAGAAGACAAAGAAAGTTTTATATGAAAGTGAATAATAAATGAGAAGAGATTAAAAAGTAAACTGGCCTTAAATCTGAAAGTAAAGAGCCAAAGAGCCATGACAGTACTCTGTATTTTGAATGTCAAAATTAAGGAACTCCATTGGGAAATAAGTTTATGGAATGAGCAAAATCAACCTGAGAGTCAGATTGATTTCTACTTTGAGGGGGTGGGGGGCTCGAAGTCATTAGCATTGGGTCTGTTTTATTAACACCATGGCTTTCCCTTTACTTCCAAGAAAAAGCACATATGATGCTTTTACTCTTCATAATTCACTTGCTTAGTCAAATACTCATTGATTTTTCTGAATCTGTAGCCCATCTGCCTGCAAAACATTCATTGACTTCATGGGACTAAATAATAAGTATTGGTTGATGTTAATGTACATACATGCAATAAAACTGTCAACTTAGTCATCTTACTGGTATACCTGAGTATATAAGAAAAGCATCATTAGACAGTGAGGCAGCACTGTCTGAGAGGTAGTGTACATAAAGGAAAGAGCATGCCCTTTGCCCTCAGAAAGACACTGGTTCAAGTCTTGGCTCTGCTACTTGCTACTTGTTAAATTTGATCCAGTTAAATTTTTTGAGCCTCATTTCTTTATCTTTAAACCAGGGACAAAACCTTTTCCCTCTATATAAATGTTGTGAGGATTAAATGAGATATATATATATATATATATAAGTTAAAGCATATGACAGAATGCCATGCATGCAATCAGCTCTCAATCCATGGTAGCTACGATCGCCACTGTCGTCGGCATACTTACAGTTTACTTTCACAACACAGTGCAACTTAGACTTTCAGGAATAGTATCTGATTTTAATTTTGTGTGAGCCGAGTTTTGGATTATTAATATAAATGATCTCATTTTTTCCTTAGATGGCAAATGGTTAATTCATAGAACTAATTCAGGGACTCACCTTCTATATTCTCAAATCGAAATAAGCTTTGTACCCAAGCCCAGCATTTGGGTCTTAAAGGTTTGAACTCCATTAAAAGAGCTGTAATTCTTTCTGAGAGGAATGATTCTCTCCACTCATGATGGAATCTTCACTGTTGCAATGTGAGGGGCCAGACCCATATCCCAGGTAAGCATGGGATTTGGGTGGGATGTCTATTCTCGATTTCACTGGGCATGGAAGAGTGAGAGATCTGTTTGGTGGGACCTACCTGGCCCCTTCAACTGACTACTCCTTCGCTTTGTGTTTAGTGGTCAAATAGCTCATTACATAGACCCTGGATAATATAAATCCAGGACCACTGGTTATCTGGCCCAGAAAAGAACTACATACCCTGCTGTATTCATTATTAAAATCCCATCTTGGGGGGCGCCTGGGTGGGGCAGTCGGTTAAGCGTCCGACTTCAGCCAGGTCACGATCTCGCGGTCCGTGAGTTCGAGCCCCGCGTCAGGCTCTGGGCTGATGGCTCGGAGCCTGGAGCCTGTTTCCGATTCTGTGTCTCCCTCTCTCTCTGCCCCTCCCCCGTTCCTGCTCTGTCTCTCTCTGTCCCAAAAATAAATAAACGTTGAAAAAAAAATTAAAAAAAAAAATAAAATAAAATCCCATCTTGGATCCTACCACTTCCATCAGAATTCTTATAGAAGTTATAATTTATAACGTTGAGATGAACACATACATATATTTTTGTGATGATAATATTTATTTTGTATATGCTGATTTTACTTTCATATATACACTGTGGAAAGTAGGGGTCACACTTTATACTCTTTTTTAATACATCCTTTCTGAGGTGGAACAGCTTTGGATATATTAGAGACCCTCAATAAAATTAATTAAATAACTATAAAAAAGAGGTTTCTAAATAGTCAGTGAACTTAAAAAATACACACAGTTAGCTTGTACTTTTTTTGTGATTTTAAAGTTTCTAGTGACCATGAACAGGACGCACTTTAAACTAACCAACCATTTCATTCGTGAAATGATGGAATCAGTGCACAAGAGGAAGAGGCAGGTATGTTGCAGGAAAGACTGACAGCGGAATGTGGATTTGGCTCATGTTAGAATTCGCTAAATGTTTTTGTTGCTTGAAAGTTTTTCTTAAAAGTCAGCTTTCATTTTTGAGACTCCTTTATTTATTTCTTCAAATTTTATATCAAAAATTTTAGTTAGATGGTTGCTAATTGCTCAGGATCACTCAGAAAATTCCGTTGCAGATTTGGGACTAGAACTCAAAAACGCTATCCCAGCCATGTCTTTTTAACAATGACACTTACCTGTGATGATGGTTATAGGGAACAGACATGATCCATTCATATTTCTTACATTACCATAGCAATCAAAGTTTATTTATAGCATAAAGACCCCAGAAAAATTATGCTGGAATATTTTAACATAAAACAATTTAAAATTTTTGAAGTATGACACTAAAGTATTGTCTTAATAGCTAATATTATCCCTTCCACCATAACTATTGCTTGCTTATTTTCAATATTATAGTGGTGTGTTCTTATTCAAGATTATATTGAGACAATAATATTTGCATGATACTATTCAAGATTATTTTAGGACAATGGTATTTGTGTGATTATTATTCAAGACTATATTATGATCTATTATATTTAAAGGATATACTTTGAAAATAGGAAAATGAGAGAAATATTCACACAAACATGTGAGTAAAAATTGTGATGGGGAATGGTATTTATTATTTTTATAAGAAATTTTCTCTTCCAATAAACAACCTATTATTAACACCTGTTCTTTAAAAGATACGGCATTATTTCCACTTTGCCAAATATTGTCCATTTGAATGATTGTAACACTGTATCACTGTTAACTAAATATTATAACAGTATGGTTAATTAAAAAAAGATTCTAACTTTAGTTTATTTCTTACGTCTTTCTCAAGTTAATAGTCTTTAAATGGCTCAGCAGATAACTAGTTTAAAACTTATAATTGTCGTTTTTTGCATTTGGTTATTAAAATAAAAATCTAGCCATAATCAATGATGTCATTTGTAAGAAATATCAAAATTGGGTAAAATAAACCATATCTATACATGTCTTAAAAGATCAGTTTCATGTATTTTTATTTTTAAAGTTAATGTTAGAAATCAAATCGTGATCAGTTGCATTTTGGAGATGAGAAAACTAGGTCAGAGAGCAGTTGATGACCCAGAATTAAACCTAGGTGTTCCAAGGATCTATAAACCATACAGTGGTGTTATTTATTTTCTTTTCTCTGTTGCATTCCTTTCAGTCCTGAAACAGAGGGATGGGAGGTTTGAGAAATACGCTTTTGCTAATGGAGGAAGGAGAAATCCAATGACTTGTTCTGACCAGCTAGCGGGATGGTAATGTTTATTAGAAGAGAAGGATGGATACCAGTGGAAACACAGACTACTGGCAAATCTACTGGAGAGATGAAGTCATTAGCCATATATAGGCTCATTAAGCTCTAATGGTGATCATAATCATCCTTTCGTGATTTGGAAGAACCGTGCTTCCCTCCATCCCTTTGAAAGGCTTTTTGTTTTGTAGATCCCTTTTTATTCTGCTTCCTGAAACTCGATGCCAATTGATGTTTGCATGTTTCTGAAATGGCCCTGAGTCTTCTAATTGATTCTCCCACTACACTGTGCTGCTGAGCTGGCAGGCACCCCGCTTTCAGGTCACTTTAGACGTCACACCACCTAGGGCTAGCCAGGGACCCATTCAAAGGGCAATGGGATGCCAATTATTTCCCTTCCTGGCATTTACATGAAAGGTATAATATATCTCCTTTAGGAGGAAGGCTGCTAAGAGGGAATTGGGAGTTTGCTTCCCTTAATAATTCCCACAACCACCAAGTTTCTGGATTAAAGGTAAATTGAGAACCTGAAACAAAGTGAGGAGGTAGAATGAAAGCCCTTTAGTTAATCAGTGAATTTAGTGTTTTCTAGGTACTAGGCAATACTTGAAGTGCTTTGCATCTGCCCATCTGTTTATATACTATGCCACAGCCCTTGCAAGTGAGTACTATTATTTCTCCCACTTTATAGATGAGAAAATTGAAGGCCACGGTGTCATTGCTGGCAAATTTGAATTTAGGTAGGCTCTGAAGCCTAGGCTTTTCACCATTTTAATATAGGGGATATCAAAGATCCTGTATGTACCTTCACATAGATCGGCAGCCTCTAGAAAAAAATAATTATTTTAACAAGCAGGAAAGCAAATGATGACTGTGATTTAGAGAAACAGAAAAAAGAGGCCATCGTCTCTCAGTTCCTGTGCGGCACGCTTCCTCATCCGACGTCACTTGCGGCAGAGGTAGCCTTCATGGGATGTTTTGTACCTCCTCCTACCTCCACAACGGAATGCATCCTAGTAACTTTGGGCTTGGTGTGTGACAATAAAGGCTTTAATCACTCCACTTGACAGTGGGATTTGTGATGTGCTGGCATGCCCCAGGGCAGGAGCCTCCTAAGATCACAAGAATACTTACTTGAAAAAATCGAGGTAGGTAGCCAGCCTTATGCAACATACAACAGATAATCTGATTCTGAAGACAGCCAACCCACAGATGCAGTTTATTGTTCCCACAGCGCCACCCAGGATCATGATTCTGCCTTCTACTAAAGGACCACCCAGCATCTTAACTTAGCAAGTCTCCAGCAGACAAATGAAGAACAACACGTTTCCACAGTGCTGGAATTCATTCCGTAATTGAATCCATTATGTTATATTTTGACAGTAATCATTTACCTTATGAATCTATGTGGGCTCCATCGTCTTCAGAACGAGTTGTGTGGTTTAGGGTGAGTTGTCTGAGTCCTAAAAGGAAGACAAACAAACCCAGAGTTCAAATTCAACATGAAAAGAATATCAATAGGATTGTAGATAAATTCTCAATGTACGTTAAATATTGTTTTGAGTTAGATGCAAATTACAAAGGTATTTACTAGTTTGGAGTTTCAGAGAAAATAGAATTTGGATGCCGTGGAATATCTTCTGTGTTTGTTACCCCTGTGCTTTAAGAACCAGCTCAGACTAGGGGTACCTGGGTGGCTCCCTCGGTTAAGTGCCACTTAGGCTCAGGTCATGATCTCGAGGTTCATGAGTTCCAGCCCCCACATCGGGCTCTGTGCTGACAGCTCAGAGCCTAGAGCCTGCTTCGGATTCTCCCTCTCTCTCTGCTCTCCCCTGTCTCTGCTCCTTCCCCACTCGTGCTCTGTCTCTCTCTGTCTCTCAAAAATAAACATTAAATAAACAAAAAAAAAGAACCAGCTCAGACAAAAAAAAGTGAAAGGGTCTAAAATGTTCCTGAAATGAAGCAGTGTATCTGAACCCAGGAGGGAGGAGCAGGCTGCCCCCCACCTGGGGACACGGGTTAATAAGAAGATCAATTGCACTCTTATCTTGTTAGTCATTAGACAGCCCATTGATGCCACCTGCTTACTTTAAATGTGAAAGTACGGGCCAGCCATTGGAAAGCTGCCACCATCACTTGGGAACCCCCTTTCTTTCTGCTGTGGCGATAGAAGGGAAAAGGCCAAAGTCGGACCCTTAGAAGCTGAGCATCTGTTCCTTCGGTAAGCACAGATGTGAGTGAGGGCAAATCTGAAAGCAAGTCTTTACCCAGGGAAGGGAGGGTGTGTGGTTTTTCTCTTCAATGATTATAGCACGGTATGAGGAGGTCATAAAGTTAATATTAATGTGAATGCAAGAAACATTTTAAATGTAAAAACTAAAATGGCTCAGAGGAATTTTCTTCTTTCTTTGGGTAATTGTATCCCTCAGATCTGATGTGGCCATAGCTTAAAAACACACAGATTACACAAACTTTTTGTTTGCTTTAATGTTCTTTAGGGATCGCTGCCTCTTTTTCAGCTGTCAATGATTCTTTCCCCAAAGCAGAAGGAAAGCTTTACCTGTCTCACTTTTGTATCCATTGACAAGGATTCAAGTTTCAAAAGAAACATTATACAATTCCTAAAGCAAAGAAAGTGCCTACTTACCATTGGTAGACAGGGAAGACACTTTAATTTTTTATATTGGTAATCAGAAGCCAGTGTCTACCTCTCTCGGCTTCTGCAAACAGCAGCCATAAACGGGCCTCCTGTTTTCTCACCCCCTGACGCTACACTTAAGCAGACATCATTCGCATGATGGGCGGACTCCAGACTTCCACCTTCGTAGTAGATAAGTCAGTAGTCATTTCTCTTTTCATAAAATGAGTAGATTTAATTTACCTTGTATATATTTGATGGAATGCGTGTTTATTATTTATCGATTATTACTACTCAAGCAGTTAGTATTTCTTTTGCTACCAGTAATCGCTTTCTCTCTCTGTTGGACATTCCAATTCCAGTCAAAACCATTTTGCAAGTAGAGAAACGGTGCGAAGTAGCAGTAAGCTACAATTTCTCGAAGCACTGAGATGGTAAAGCCAACTCACGGCCTGTTAATCACTACTTTCTCTTATGCTCACTTCAGTCTCTAACGGTCAGGCTTACTATATGTAGGCTCTGAATACTTAAAATTCATTCCCAATCAAGCAGTATGTAGATGGATGGATTTTCCATCAAGTGAGTCATACCCACAAGAGACAATCAAGCAGTGTCTCTGGCCTAAAGCCGACATAGTTTAATCAAGGGAATGGACTAAGAAATGACTGCCTATTAAAAAAGTATTATTTGGTGAATTTTAAAACAATAGAATTCCAAGATGGGCTGACTGTCATACATTTTGGAGGCTAGACGAGTTATTACTTGTTGCCTGAATATAAAGGATTTATAATTATATCACTCATATCCTTGATGGAAGTATGTTGCGAAGAATATGGCTCTTTTATGGTTTTGCATGTACAAATTACTAGTAAGAGAGCAAGAAACTAAGTTTTTGGAGACCAGTAATTTTTAGTTTTTCAGCAAACTCTAAGTTTGTTGTGAAATGGGGCAGGATTTTTTTTTTGTTTGTGAATACAGAGGCTTTGATCAGACTGCTAGAGTGAGGCTGCAAAACTTGACCTTAAAATAGTTGATGAAAAATGGACATACATCCCTTTTCCATGTGATCTTGCATCAAAATGACAGTCCTGGGATGCAGTTCAACCAGGTCTAATACTGAATTTAGCACCATGTTTTATGATGGGGGTCCAACATAACTATAAGGGTTCAATGATGAGTGACGAAGGAAAGTTTGCCAGATAGACTCATTCCAGGTTTCACACTGCCCTTGGTGAAGTCCACTTACAGATGGACATAATATCTTAGATTATAGTTGAAAAAGCTAAGGGAATAAAGTAGCACTTGAGGTTTTTTCTTGCCAATTCCTTCATCTCATGGTTAACTAATAGATATGAGATTAACACAGAAAAAATGGGCATCTCATTATGTAATTTTGTAAAAAAGGAATATTTTCATCTGTAATAAGGAAGCTCACTTTAGGGGTGCCTGGCTGGATCAGTCAGTGAGCATGTGACTCTTGATCTCAGGGTTGTGAGTTCAAGCCTCACACTGGGTGTGGGAGATTACTTACAAATAAAATCTTTAAAAGAAAAAAGAAGCTCATTTTTGTAGGATGAATTAATATTGGCTATCAGACTACGCTGCTATCTTTAAGAGATCAAAGGTAACTGAGTAATTGTTGACATTTGTAATAATGAGTATAGCTTTTGAACTGATAGCCAGACTCTTTTTAAAGAAAATTTTTTTAATGTTTATTTATTTTTTAGAGTGAGGGAGTGACAGAGCGAGAGCAGGGGAGGGGCAGAGAGAGAGGGAGACACAGTATCTGAAGCAGGCTCCAGGACCTGAGCTGGCAGCACAGAGCCCAATGCGGGGTTCGAACCCACGAGCTGTGAGATCATGACCTGAGCCGAAGTCGGACACTTAACCGACTGAGACACCCAGGCACCCCAAGACTCTTATTTTTTTAATAGGCATTTATATTTGAAAAATGCAAGTTCAAAAATTTTTCAATTATTTCTTGACAGTTTAGGCACATGGTTTAAAGATTCAATGCATGCCATATCAGATCATTTAGAACATTACAGGAATATAATTAATTTTTATATATGTCTTTTACATGCAGAACATATGTACTAACTTTGTGAACAAACCTAATGAGGACAGCATTAACCAAGTGTAGTCAAACGTACAAAATAAGCTATTTTTGCCAAACTTTGAGATTGCTTTATTTATCAGAATGGGACTTGCTGGTCACCTTTGAATACAACCTTTATTATCGTTGTTGAATAAAAACTTCTCTCTTCCTTGAAAAGAGTTACTCCTTGTGTCATTTCTTCAAACTTTGAAGTCGGTTTCTTGGGGAAATTTTCCGATATGAAAACAATAGGATCTAAAGAACTCAGATGTCTGAGCAACATTTAGTCCTGATGTGCTGGTGCTATCAATATTTAAAAATGCAAGGCCAGGACTTTAACAATCAATTTAGAATGAGTATTGTTTAAACCATAACTTAGGGGAAAATCTATGAGATTCAAGAAAAAATAAATTCCAAGTGATATGAAAGCAACATTTTAATCATCAAGATGCAAATGAAGAAGCTATAATTATGAGTATATACTGAGAAAAGAGTACATAATTCAATACGAAAAAAAGCTCAAGAATGAAAAGAAGCCAGCTTAGAGAAAAAGTGCATCCAGTGATATGTCATCTCGAGAAAAAAGGCAAAGTGAAATGAATTTAAGTAAAACAGAGGAGAATTCCGGTATCATCTTATATTATCCTTCACATCTAAGACAGACAAAATTATTTTGAAAAGTTTGGAGGGAACTCCGCAGGCTTAATAGTCTGTTATTGAAAGAGGTACATCTCTTCTCCGCGGTTCATGCTGGAACGACGATGATAAACTCTTCACTGAACCTTCTGTTTCAGAAGCAAGTGTAATCATCAGGGAAAGATTAACTTTTCTCCTTTCTCTGTTGCCCTGCATGATACAGGCTGAGGAGGCTTTTGAAGTCACAACTAATATTATCATTTCCCTAATTAAAACAACAACAACTCGGAAGAGTCTGAGTGCAATGGAGCTTTCACAGAGGCGAGCCTGGCCTCTTAATTGGAGCCTCATATTCCAGGATGGGGACATTAGACAGTAGGCAATCAATTGGGAAGGGCTGAGGATGTTTGAGCAAGAGAGTGAATTAACCAGAAATCCAATTTAAGTAGATGAAGTGTGTGTACTATAGATCAAAGCAAGGACAGAAAACAGATTTATTCAATAATTAACCCAACAAATAGTTTTAGCAGTATTTAACATTTAATGGTACTATTTGAATAATAACTTTCAATGTTAATAATATGGTATGTTAATACTGTGATAATATTTAATAATAGTAGCACTAAGCAAATAGTTCTTTCTGGTGTTATTAGGTACTGAGGATACAGACGTGAACTAGTTGGCCAAGGTCTCTGCTTTCACAGACGGAAGACAGGCATAAAATATCACATAATTGAGAGAGAAGTGGGGAGGGAGGGAGGGAGAGGAACATGTGTTTTGAGAGTGTCTAATTCTGGAAGAATGCTCTTGTTATGTTAAGCTGAGTCTAAGGCTATGAAGATTGGATAGTAGGCTATTGTTATAGTCCAGACAAGAAAGAGATTAATGAGAACCTAGACTAGGTGGGAGCAAGGGGAATTAAAAGGAAGAAAAAAGATGCAAGAGGTATTTCAGAGACAATCAATAGAAACAGGCAACTGCTGAGATGTGCAGTACAGGAGAGAGGAGAGACATAGATGAATTAGAAACTTGGAGCCTCACTGAAGAGATCGGGTTGCTATGAACAGATACACAGATGTCAAAAGGCCGAACTAGTCTGATGGGGTAATGATGGATTCGGGTGTGGTATATTGTGTTTTCTGTGTCAGAAAGTCTCATGGAGGTGACAGTACGTAGCTGGAACTGTAAGATTATAAATTAGGGGAGAAACTAAGAGAGAGTTGGGTGTCATTCTGATGGACAGTTAAAGCTGTGGGGTGGGGCCTCCATAGAACTGGGGGTTCTGGGAAATGATGCAATTGGGGGAAAGGAAAGAGGTAAGGTGAGTAGAAATAAGATCAGACAGTTAAAACACCGATTCCCACGCCATCAACACTGAGCACTTTACAGGGGTCAATTCACTTCATTTTCACAACAACCCCTAGAGAGCGGATTTTGTTATTAACGCTGTTTCATAAGTTAGGAAAGGGAGTTACAGAGAGGTTGCTGAGGCCACACAGCTCATAAGAGTTAGAGTTTTGGAGCCCCTGTCCTTAACACTGTGCTGGAGCTTCTTAGGTGGAATAAGTGATTTTGAAAAGAGGGTTGCTCTTTACTAGAACAGGTATCCTACAGATTAAATTTAAGTGATTAGGGGGCTCCTGGGTGGTTCAGTCGGTTGAGTGTCCGACTTCAGCTCAAGTCATGATCTCACGGTTCGTGAGTTCCAGCCCTGCGTCGGGCTCTGTGCTGATGGCTCAGAGCCTGGAGCCTGCTTCGGATTCTGTGTCTCCCTCTCTCTCCGCCCCTCCCCCACTTGTGCTCTGTCTCTCAAAAGTAAATAAATGTAAAAAAAAAATTAAAAAAAAATTTAAGTGGTTAGGTTACCAAAGTGTAGAGCTGAACCTGAGAGTTAAAGCAACATGCATGACAAACACGGGCAAAAGAGGGGGCTTTGGTATGAAACAAATGACTACGTGCAAAATAGTTCTGTTACACTTTTGACAGGTGCTGTGAGGACAAGTTCAGGCTTCTATGAAAGTCTATCCTAAGGGGTCCTAACCTATTTTGTGGGAGGTACAGGGGATTGCTATCATGGAAGTCTACCTTGAGAAAGTGACATTTAAACTGAGACATACATCATGGGTAGGAGAGGAAAGAGAAGGGCATTCCAGATGTGAGGGCCTTGAGACAGGGGAGTGTTTAGGATTTAAGGAGTAAAGAAATCTGGGGCAAAGATAAGGGAAAGGAGGCCCTGAGGATTCTGGACTTTATCCTAAGAGTTATGGGAAGCTATTGACGGATATTAAGCAGGAGAGTGACATATTAAGGCTCAGAGAATTTAAGTAAACTGCCTGAGATCATACAGCTGCTAATTGAGCCCAAAGGAAACCCAGATCATCCCAGCTCCGAGGTCCTCCTTCTCACAAAACTATATTACTGTCCAGGGCTGGACGGCAAAATGCTTAACAACCCACTCTCTGGGGGAAAAGCAATGATTTGCAGCATTTTTTGATATTAGTGGTGTAATTACCATCACAGATTTTAAGCTACTCATGTGTCCCAAGTTACCGGCAGAATTGGAAAGAGATGCTCCCTATCACACCAGGATATGATATTTTTAACATTCAGATGCAAGAAGCAGAAATACCCTCAAGAACGCAGAAAACAGTACAGTGTACTACAATAATTAGGAAGTGATGAGTTCCGTGTATTTATTGACTTTGTTTTTAGTATAATGTACTGAAATCAAAATTTATACAATTAATTTTTAATAGTGGCCTTCTGGGGGAACAGACAGTCTGCCAAATTCCTGAAGCTTTAATAATAGGATCTCCTGAGCAGGTACAAGCTGGCAGCTCCTCAAAGATCCACGTCTTGGGTGCAAATTTTTATTTTCTTATTTCTGTTTTGGGAGATGGCTCCTGGAATCTTAGAAAAAATGTCACTCATGTCTTTGCATTTATCTCATTGTGTGGATCATGGAGCATATTCAATGAGAAGAAGACATTTTTGTCTCCAAAAAAGAGTAGAAGAAGGGCACTGAGGGGAGGCAGAACTGTGCAATGTCCTCCGTGAGGACACCAGGTGACTAAGAGCAAACATTTCTGGCTGACTTCTCACTTTCACTCTCCAACAGCCAGGAGAGAAAGCCTCTGGTTTCAGATACAAATTTATAACTGTTGCATTGAAGCTAAACTTACATTCTCTGTATCCATTATCATTCAGTCCTATTATTGTCATGCAACCTCCTCTTTAGGAGAACCACTGGACCCTAAAATAAAATGTTCAGAAACATGCAAATGAAAATGGTTTAAACTCTCAGACTTTGGCAGTGTTACTTGAGTTGCTGTGGCCTCAGAAGGGACAATCATAATATTTTTCTGGCTGTCTTGTCTTGATTTATAATTTGAATCTCCATAAATGATAATAGAGAGGGCAATTATCAAAGAAATGGAAAGGGCAATTATCATTAAATTGAAAACACATCACACATCCAACAGGATGAATGACTGAGCTAAAAACAGATTTTGTGGATCTTGCAACTGTTCCAAAAGAACTTAATGGAAGCAACTTCATCTCTCCACCTCCTCCAATTAACCAGATGACTTTGGATATATTTTCCTTTTTTTTTCCCCTTGGATGATAACACAAGGCCTGTTAAACTAATCTGCCTGAATACTGACACTACTTAGGAGATGTAAATTTATGAGAATAAACCAGTTGCTGTTTGCCTAGTGTGAAAAAAAGCTTTCCTTTTTTTTTTTTGTAAAAACAGTAGAGAAAAATTAGTTCCCTTGTTTGTACATTTGTGTGAGGATACCCATCTCATCTGCTCTGAACTCGCAATGAATCTTTTTCAGTGAGGCAGCATGGTGCTGTGTTCATGAGGTTAAATAATAGACGAGACACTGAAATTTCCCTAAAGGGCTTTTGTCTTGGTTGGATAAATTGGACAGGGTGTAATCCAAAGTATAGGTTATTAGTTATCGTTACTATAAATATGGAAGTAAGAGGTAAATGTTTATGAATGCCCTTTATGGAAAATTCTTACCATTTGGATTTACTGTTTTAAAGAGTAGAATTCTAGGCATTCTCTGGAAGGGGTGAAATGTGGAAGGAGATAAAAACAAAATACAAAAATTGCCTTCGTCGGCACATCTGTAGAGTAAAAATTGTGGTGGTATGAATGTCAATATTTGCCTATATGAAGCCTTATATAATCGGATCCAATCAGATCTTGATAGAGAATAACTAGGGTTCCCCCTTTTGTATTAAGTTCTGGCATACTTATCTTTGTAATATATGGGTCATGAAGAAACCAAATATGGAACGATGGAAACGCGAGGATGAATTTAATTTATGTTTCTTTCATCTGGGTTTCTACTTTCCCTGTATTGGTGTTTGACAGAACCATTGGTCCTTGACCTGCCATTGGTTAATGCTTAACCACCATCAGGTATATTTCCTTGAGAACAAAGAACCATAAGATGATACCAGCCCATGTGGCTATACTCTTAGTTACAGAGCTCAGACATTACGGTAATAGATGAAAACGAATATATAGTTCTAAATAAAGATGGAAAGAAAACTAAACTAAAACCTGTTATTTGTCAGATACGTTAAATACATGTTATTTTAACGTTGCCACTCTCTGGTTGCACCAAACCTGTCAGTGAGTCCTGTATTTGTACATCCCTCCCCTGCCCAAACAAAAAGAAATCGATTAAATTTTACTGTGCTATCCTGTGACATTTGTAAGTACCTTCCCCTTCACGTTGGAGGACCTCGCTGTGCCTGCTATGTGCACGCTCTGATGTCTTGTTGTGTTGCTTGGAGAACAGAATATATGCTGTCCTGTCTAGCTGCCAGCCATATACAACATCAGTGCTGAATATTTTCCTTTTAAATACGTATGATTCTCTGCCAAGTCTTTTTTTTTTCTAGCTTCTACCTTTCACATATTCTAGAGCAGTTTGTGCAATGTTAGAAATATTTGAGAGCTCTCCCAAAACAATAAAACAGAAAAAAATGTGTCCAGTTTACTCACTATGAGTTTACGTAAAAATGTGTGTATATCCATAAACTGCCCATCTTGAGTTGATTTCGTGTGTGTGTGTGTGTGTGTGTGTGTGTGTGTGTTGAGGAAAGAAAATTGTTACATTCATCAGTTTATCTTGGTCAGTACGTTTATTTTTAAATACTAAGTACACTAAAAAACAGGAAGTGGTTTCCTTTTCGAAAATACCCCAAAGTTCTCAGCACTTTGAATTTGTTGAACTCTAAACCCACCCCATCTGTTGATAACGTAATCGACTTTTGGACATTCTCACGAAGGGTCTGGGGTGGGGAATCCCCCTTGAATTCTAGGAAGTTGTTCTTTGGACATGATATTTACTTCCCTTGAGGTCACAATTTTTCTTGATAAATGTAAATATTTAAATATTTATTTGTAACATGGTTGTTAAACTTATTCAATATCCTGTTTCAATTCCTGTGTCAAATCCTGGTGGAGTAGAAAGGTCAATTTATGGATCCATATGGTCACAGAGTAAATACTGAATTAGTAAGAAGTGAACTTAATATTATTTTAATATTTTAAAATGTGTCCATAACGTAAGAGGAGTTTTTGAAACAAAGAAATTGAAAAGCCATCCACTCTAAGGTAGAGTATATTAATAGTCATATCGATAGCTTCTTTATCATTAATATGTTTGGGAATTGGTACATGTTTATCAACTGCGTCCAGACCTTTTGTTGAAATCTTTTGTGGACTGAATTTAATTGTCATAGGAACCCCATGAGGTATGCCTTGTTGCCTGACTTCACAGATTTTGCAACTCAGAGAAGTTTAAAAAAAAAACTTTTCGTGTCAGTAAGCAAGCAAACAGCAAAGCAGGGCCTTAAACCCGGACCTGCCAGATTCTAAGGCCTGTGAATAGCAAAAGGCAGTTTTCAAATTGTGCCTAATGTCAACTATTCTGAAGGTAAAGTAGGACTTGTTCATATAGTTGTGCTTCTTAAGACAGTTACAGTTAAAAGCTTCTCCAGATAACAGATGATATCCTAATTTTTAAAACATGTAAATAAATCAGAATGTCAGTTCTTTCTGGGTCTCTCTGCTCACACTATTCCCCCAACCCCAATCACAGTCCCATTTTCCACAGCCAAACATCCAAGTTCTATATTCACTAGGGGTTCATTCACTTATTCAGTCAACAAATATTCGTGGTACTCTCATTATATACCAGACATTTTTCCAAGCCCTGAAGAAAAAAAAAAAAAGTCCCTATGGTTGTAAAGTTTATATTTTGGATAGGAGAGAGAAAATAAACACATGTGTACGTATACAGAAACATAATGACAAGTAAGTTCAAATGGCAATAAATGCAAAGAAGAAGAATAAAAGGAACTTAGAGCATAATAAAAACTAGGTCAGGACCTAGAACATGATAAAAACCGACTTTTATTGAAAATATGTTACAAGTGTCAGACACTGGTCTAGGCACATTACACAGGTCAATTATTTAATCCTTACAAAACTCTATGTGGTGGATATTTTATCTGCAGTGGATTGAAGATGGAGGCAAATTATCAACTACTCCTCAAACTGAGAGGCAGGGTTTAAGTTCTCTCCCTTTGAATCTGAGCTGACTTGCTCAGTGCCTTGCTTGATGAATAAAATGAGGCAGAAGAGACCACGGACTAGGTCTGGACTTCTGCCTTGCTCCTTTGAAGCCTCGAGCTGCCATGGAAGAAGTCAGACTAGGGCCTCCATGCTGTGAGAAAGCCTGAGGGGTCAGGTGTAAAGTGATCCTCAAGGGAACCAGCCTACAATGTGAACGAAGCATGTTGGATGGCCAGCCCCATTGAGGCTACTATTCAGCTGGGACCCGACCCCACCAGAATGACAAACCCCAAATGGGAACCACCCAATGGGGCCTAGTCATTCACAGAAAAGTGAAAGATAATAATAAATAGTTGGTTTAAACCATTAAGTTTTGGGATATTTTGTTATACAGCAATGAATAATTGGAACAATTATAATCTTCCTTTTATACAGGAGAAAAGCAGGGGAAAGAAAGGCTGAGTGATTTGCTTGCCAAATGGTAGAATCTGGATTCAAACCCTTTCAGGCTTACCCCGGGCACCGCTCTACCCCTGGAGGGAAATCAGCATTCTCAGCGTGCCCCTGACTCAGGTCGGTAGTTACCATCTAGTTTACATTTCATTTTCGCCATTGAATCACAATGGTTAAGACTCAGAGCACACTGCCATTGGAATATGATTGCTCTGGACAGCCGCTGGGGTGCTTTTGCAAAGAGACCTTGTGGTGTCCTTGACCCGGAAGTATTATGTGGTCCAAGACCTTTTGTGGATTGGAATCTTAAGAAAAATAA
Organism: Puma concolor; assembly: GCF_028749965.1. Lineage (NCBI taxonomy): Eukaryota > Metazoa > Chordata > Mammalia > Carnivora > Felidae > Puma > Puma concolor. Next base: position 68,621,916 of record NC_141674.1, on the reverse strand, counting down.
GGAGAATATGGAGGAGATTGACCTGTGCTAATCTATAATCCTTTCATTGTGTTGTAAAATTATGGGAATTATTCGAGTGAAATAGGAAATTGCATGGCATTTTGATTAAAGAAAAGGAGCATGAAGTAATTTTGTTAAAATAAAGGGCAAATAATTGTCACCAAATCAGGTGTCTTGGCATACAAATATGTTACATCCCTTGTCTAATACACAGAACTGATATTTGGATGGAAAAGAAGTTACCGGATGTCTGTAGCATGATAGCATTAACCGGCGAGTGTCTGAGCCAGATGTTCCTTCCTCAGCAAGGAAGGACAGATAAAAAAGTACAATGTTTCCAAGCAAGCCTACTGTACATATTTCCAAAGATGTTTTTCCTTAGAGCATTTACAGTTTAGTTTAGCTGTTTCCATTCTGAAGACTTTGAATACACAACAATAGAACAGCTCATGATAGCTCAAAGGAAAGAACTTCTTAGGTGCTGCACATTTACCTCGAGCCTTCCAGGGGAAACTCCTGGTGCTCTTGATACTTTCCTGTCAGACTATTATACAATCCAGTGCCTTTTCCAAGCAGGAAATATGATGTTCCAAAGACAACTTGACCTCCTGTTTGAAAATGGTGGGGGTGGGGGTGCGTGAGGTGGGGAGGCAAACCAGGCATAGTCTAAGTATACTTAATTCACAGACCCACTCACAAATACAAACAAGTTAATTTTGTTAAGAACACAAGATAACGTTTCACTCAAGACAAAATCCCAATCATTTATTCTCCTCTGGAGTACTTCTCATGCATCCTTGAGTTTTTAAAAGTTCAAGTGTTGCATAAAAAATCAACATAATTACAGAAAGCAGTCCTTAAACAAGAATATCCTGTTTTGTTTCCTGCATACTCACTGGGGTGGCGCATCTGAATCCTTGACAACATCCAACTCCAAGAAGAAAACATCAAGACTGCTTGCTGATCTTGGTTTTTACATAGAGCTCCTCAGCAGTAGGGCTATTGGCCCCAATGTGTAAGCCGACAATCACCCTATTGTTTACTTTCCAGTCAGAAAAGCTATGCTGCTTTTCTTCACTCTGTATGGTCTCTATAATCCTAACAGTCATGTTCACTCAGCAGTAAGCCCGAATATATGTTTCCCAGAGGAGTTTCAAATACATGAGATAGATTAGCATCTCTGTGGCTTGATGCAATCTGTGACAGATTCGACAGTAATAAACATTTTAAAGTGTGGTCAGTACTAAATTATTTGCCGAAGAACAATTTTGTTCCTGAGGTAGAAAAAAATTAGCAATAACTTTCGGGGCAGTAAATACATTGGCCGAGGGATAATACAACACCCTCAACCTCTTGCCCTCTCGGCATTTCATTCTGTGCAAAGGGAGGAAAAAAAGCCCAATTGTGTGCTGATGAATTAGAAAACTTCATGAACATTCAAGAAAGACACATGCCACTACAAATTAACCATTGGCAGGGCAAGGTATTCATCCTTTCTGTCAGATTCTGTGGGAAGTATGCCTTATTAGCATGGAAACCCAAAGAAGTAATAGATCAGCCCATGTTCACTTATCCTGCACAAAGAAGAGGTGATCTCAGTTCTGGAAAAATAAATAGCGTGGATCTTTCTACCCCCATTTCAATCCTAAAATTGAAAATCACTAAATGAAATCCCACTTCCCTTCAGCTTCCAGTGTGTGTCCGTGCTTACAATGGAACTCGGTTTTGCATTTTAAATCAGTTCCATCATAACCCTGAAAGTGATCACAGGGCTGCTAAGTCTCTGTCTCCCGCTTCCACCCCCACCGCCCTTTGCGACTTTGAATTTGAATGGGACCAGAAGATTCTCCGGGGGTCATGTTTGTGGCCCCTGAGAAGCAGTCTCTGTACTGCTTTCAGCTGATTTCCTGGCATGTTTCGTGGGGATTTGTGGTGAGTGGCAGCTGTGGAATCACTTTTCATTCTGTCAGGTTGTGGTTAGGCTTAGCGGGGTTTCTTTGTTATACTGGCCACTACTAGTCATTTCCCTTGAAAATATCTGGTTTTCTCTTTTCCCCTTAAAGAAAGAAGAGGGGGCGGAAAAGCGGTTCCAAACTCTCCACCTTACCCCCAAAACACAAACACAAAACAAACATGGGTATCATGAGAGAATCGGGCATAAATGTTACTACTGCTTTTTCATGTTAAAAACAAACTAAAATAAACCAAACATACACATTGTGAATTTTTGAATGTTTCTCTTTCTTTCAGAATAAGCCTGGAAAATAAGAAGTAAGTACGAATATTAGTTGAATACAACAAACACTAAGGAGCCCGTTAAGATGGAGTTTTCCATGGACACGGCGTGGGGGGGGGGGGGGGGGGAGGAGGGGAAGGGAGGGGAGGATTTGGCGCTTTAAGTCCATGTCGTCTTAAGCCAGAGCTTAACAGAGTTTTGTATTTCATGAATCAGTTTGGGGGAAGGCAAGAAAAAGAGAATAACATAAGGTTGCCAACATTTTATATTGCCAAGTTAGGCTATTAAAAACAAAAGAAAACAAAACAACAATGCCCAAGCAACATTGAAATCTTACATCACCTCTTTAAAGAAAGGACATGTTAACATCAGTGGGGGGTGGGAGGAAGGAGGAAAGCCATCATCGTAGAATAAATACGAGGCCGCCTTGACAAGAATGAAGCCTTGGCAGCTTTTACACCAACATGCCACAAAAGCCTTCAGAAACAGCCAGTTTTTGAAACATGCCAAGCCCCTTCCCACCTTCTTGCCTTCGCACCAGCCTTTCCTCTGCCTGGAAATCTATTCCCTGGGACATTGACAGAGCTCTCCACTCAAATGGAACCACAAGAGGAGGGCTTCTCTAACCACACTGTTTAAAGCCCCTCTCCCCAGACCCCGCGCAGACAAGCCCTCCTCCCGACTTCCATTCCTCTCTGTTTCATCGCTTTGCTTTCATTTTTGTCTAGCATTTGTCACTACCTGGCCATATACTGGTTGCCTATTATCGATCTCTCCCGTTAACAATATAAAATACCCCAGGTCATAGGCTTCAAATCATTTGTTCACCTCTTTTTCTCCACTTCCCAAAACATTGCCTGGCACCTGTGAGGCACTCAGTAGTTATTTGTCCCATTTATATGTGGGTATAATTTCACAGTTCTTATATTTCTCATATGAGAAAACATGTCTGCAGTGCTTGCATCAGTTGGTGTGTGGAAACCGTTGTTTCAAGAAAGAGATCGAAGGGTGCTTTAGGCATAGACTAGGGCGCAGCTGAAGAAGTACACATTTGGTGAATGCATTCTTTACTGCAAATGATTTGAAAAGCAGGAGTGAGGGCTGTTCTTAGGACAGGTGACAAACTGATGGTAGGCTGAGACCATGTTCTGCTACTGATTTAGGGATAAGGAATATTCTTTAAGCAGATTTAGGCTGTATCTATACCCTCTTCTTCCCTAAATTATATTGTTTAGTCATGGCTCCTGAGCACCTCTTGGATTATGCATGCAATTTTTTTTTAAACAAGAGAATGTTTACCAACAACCAGAGACTATTAGAGTGTAAATATCTGTGGGATTTAAAAAAAAAAAAAAAAGAAGAAGCAACAGTAGCATCCAGGTGACAGTGCATTTAGCTGTTATCTCTCACCATTATTCACCATGAAGTAGTGGAACCTGGAAGTCAGGTTCAGGGACAGGCCTTACTACCAAGAATAGTGGGTCATTGTAGAAAAGCTGCTTTTGGAATGCATTATGGAGAATTCACAAATATAGATAGGAGGCTTCAAAAGTGTATTTTCTAAGTTTCCGTGCCTTCTGGGATCCTGGGTAGGTGGCTCAGATTTTTTTTTTTTGAAAAATATCACTTAAGGGCATGTGGGGCTCATTTTGGCATGCAGATTCCCCCCCACACCCCGAAAAATAGATAACGAGTCCAAATGCACCTAATGCAAGTTTTGCACAGATTCTTTTTTTTTTTTTTTTTTTTTTTTTTTAATTTGTACATAATATCTGCTCTTGGTGCCACACTCCTGAGTAGCAGTAACAGGTAGTAACATGATGATATACAAGTAAGTGGGATCCGGCAATTGGTGAAAGAGATGAGAGTGTAGAGTACATAACGTGAGTGTGTGTGTGCATGTGTGTTGGTGTTGTGTAGAGATGTGATAGCGTTAACATATATTGCTTATTATAATAATGATGGGATTAATGGAAAGTGGAAACGTGTTGATCTTTTGGAGTTCCCTTCATTCTCTGTGTCTTTCTCTCTTTCTTCTATGTTATGGAATGGGATGGAGCAGGGGATTTAGAAAGCCTCTGTTGATTAATCCATCATATTCTGACAACTGAATTCCCAGAAACAGAGTATTAGACTTTCGCATAAAGTGACGTTTTGACTGGAATCTTTCAAGTTCAAGCCTATGAAGTCCTCAGAGGAATTCTGCCCCATAGTGGGGCCTCAAATAATGGTAGCTTCTAGTGTTGTTATTAATTGCCCCCATTAAGAAGCCAAGGATTTGAATGTCTCACCAGCCAATACCACCTCAACCGCTGTGTCAGAGAATGTCTTGTAAGAAGCAAAGACTGAAGATAATTGGACTTTTACACTGAAGGATAAGAATAAAAACATTAAACGGTTTTTTTTAAAAAATCAGGAAAGCAAGATTGGGGCCATCACCTGGCCAGTGAACTTATTTTAGGATTATATATCTCAAAGATTAAAAATAAAACCAGAACTTTGCTTCGCCGATATTTGAAATAAAAATGTTCATTTACTTTTCAAAACTGCCCCGGCACCACGAGAGAGGCAATTATTTTTGGTAAAAGTGGATTGTGGACAGAGTAGCTGGTGAAAATGCTCTTAAGTGTTCACGGAGGACGAAAACCTTCCTGGCACTAAGAAGTCTCAGTTGGTTTTTCAGCTGCACTGTGGTTTATTGTGTGCTTTAAATCAACTCTAAGACTACACTACATACCATTGTGTCTGTTAGAAAATCATTATGGGGCAATTAAAAGCAGTGTTGTTTCACAGATGAACATGGAATTTTCCTCTGTGTCTGACTGCTGGGCACTTTCTTCATGCCTCTTGCGATTATCTATATTTGTGATGGTCAAGAGATACAGCTGTCGGGAAAACGCTCAACAGATGGCAGTTGCGAGTGATGCTTCATCGCTTCTTGGATGCTCTCTGACACCCAAGCTTGGGCTTTCCGTAAATGCTGGTGTGAAACTGACTCCTTTTAAGCAACATGGGTCTGGACTGCTCAGTGACAAAATTCATCTTCTCCAAAAATGAAAAGAAATTGAGGTGTCCTCATGAAATGAAATGTGCACTAGCATCCTAAAATGTACTATCCTTGGAAACTTTGTAACCAGTACAGATAAGAGCGAGTAACTATACAGAGAGCCGGATACATTGGTAGATAGATATAGATCACTTTTCTTTCAGGAGGAGAGGGAGGCGAGATCAATCAGTTCTTTCATTTTTGGAAAGCTCTTTAAAGATTGACTTTCTATTTTTTTAGAAAGAGCAATTTAACCTTGGCTTCCGTAATGACATGACTTGTTGAATGACTTAATCTCTGATGAAATTAGTCTACGTGGTTTAAGAATTAATTAAGTGGTTTCTTTTTACATTTCAGGTAGCATTTTGTCATGAAATACTTACGCTTCTGTCTTCGTTATTCATACAGCACGTATATGTGCATAGCATTATTACGGGGATGAGAAAATAAGAGAAAGTTGATTGACAAAATTTCGAAACACTGCACTGAACAATTCTTGTAGTTGTGCTAGATTATTCAGTATCCAGAATCTGAGTTACGAATTCCATTATAAATTGTGACTCACTCGTGTGCCTTGCTCTCAGGTACACAAACCCTTACGGGTTCCAGGGCCTCATTTCTGCCCAGTGAACATTCTGGGTTGTCTGGATGGATATATTTTAACACAATGACAAGACAGTATTGAGTAATAAGTATATGTCCTGCTTCTGTCCTCTAGATGATGTCCTGGACATGCCTGCCTCCCCCTCAATCCCTCTCCAATGCTGCTAAATAATACTCGGTTATCTTGAGTTTGACCTGAATATGGGTGTAGGCCAAAAGCATCTTAAAGGCAGCTAACATGAGGATAACCAGGTCCCATAGGGTTAAGTTTAATTTTGTCAAAATTGTTGTCTTTTCTTTTTCGTGTTAGCAAAATCATGTCTAGCAGTTCATGAAGATTTCTATTTCTTCGAAAACATGACACTGTGACATTAGTGACATTTTCTGTTTGTCTATTTATGTCCCAGAAGAGGTAGCCAGCCACATGCCATGTGTGTTTTCCGTTAATATATTTGCAAGTTGGTCTCACCGGTTGGTCTCTGAAAGATTTCCAGTGGATAAAACATGTGGCATGAGAAGCTATAAAAAGGAGTCTTTTTAGTAAATGCACAGCAGAGTAGGGAATGGGCAGAAACTGTAGGAAACGTGGTAAACTACCTAGTAAAGTTTTGAGACACATTACATATGCTTTGGAACAAAAAACACATTTCACTTATTCTAAGAGTTTAATATGTGCCAGGTATTATGACAAGCACTTATTCCATTATTTTATTTTCACACATGCGTGAGGTTGGCATTATTATTGCCGCTATTCTGACAAGAAAATGGTGACAAACAGCTGATAAATATTTTCCTAAGGTCACACAATAAGATGACCTTCCAGGCCTTATAATTTGTTACAAGAGTATGATTGTTTCTTTCCTAAACAAAATGTGACATTGTGCATATAAGGTATTCCATGATATTTTTACCAGAGGTAGGTGCTCATTAATACAGCAATGAAAAGATAGATTTTTTATGATGAAATACACCTTTCTAATGTATAAAATAATACAGTTCCTACAAAAAAAAAAGAAGTTTGATGGATATAAAAATGTGTATCCTTTTAAAGTTTCAGGTATTTTAAAAATAAGTAGGGTGTTAGTGAACAATTTTTTCCTCAACATTTCATTTGTTTTATAACTGGTATAAAAATAATTTTATGACATCTTTTTATCGAAATGAAAAGAAAATTCTTCCTTTCATCTGTTGAGTGAAATGAGTCTGTACGTGTAACTACTAAGGGCATTTTAGAGACCCTCTTTCTACCTTCTATAGAAAGTAATATGTTTCCAGCAGAGATGAGTGTGGCAACGACAGGACAGGATACTTTTGCCAAATAAGCATATCGTAAAACTGATTGGCAGACTGTATATTCAGGGGAGGTGAGAAGAATATGTAGCTGAGGATGCTCTGTGGTTACCTCCAGTATCTTGCCACGACACTGGCATCTGGTCTGACACTGGAGTGATAGCCCCAACATTTATGCGGAGAAGACAAACCCATGGTGGAGCAAAGCGCCATGAAAGCACATGCAGCATAAAGATAAAGAAAGACCATTGTCTTGTGACACGGCTTGTAGTAGTGAGTGTCCTGCTAGGAAGCTGAGCCATGCAGGGATTGGGATGTTACAGCTATAATTGCCATTGGAGATTATTCTGCCGCCGAATTCAGGTGGGTGAGAAGGGTCTAATTTTTTAACAGTCCCGAAACCTTACTTTATGGCATCCATTATTGTACAGTGTTAGTTTCGAATGAGTATCTCTGGTTGTGATGTTCACATCCCCATAAGTAAAAAGAGGATCAATAGTAAAAGGAAACCAGCAAATTGTAGGCTTTGCAGTAAATCTAAGGTATTAGGTGGACATAATTTAAACAGTTGTTTTTCTTTTCCTGGAGAATAAACACATAAGAGGAGAAGAAAATGAGGCTCTAAAGGGATTATGCATTCCTAAATATTTTATAGCTGTGTGAAATGCAATGTTGTGCTTCAGCTCCATGGCTGAATATTTGCTCATGATCATTTCCTCGCCAACTGAAAACCCAAAAGATGCCATTTGCGGTTTTTTGTGTGGTTTCAGCCTTGGCCTTCTGTCAGTGTTCCACTGTGTGATTGTGAAGAGCGACTTTTCACGTAAGAAGGCAGAGGCTGGTGATTGAAGCAGGGACCGCACCACAGTGCTTTTACTCAGCTGATATTTAATGATTTACCATTTAATGTAGTTCATCTTCCATAACCCTGAGTTCAAACAGAAGCAGCTGCTATTAGGGATGCAATAATATTGAACTTCCCAACAACAACCTAGGAGAGCTTCTTCTGTAGTTTTAGCTACTGGACCCATCTGGCCTCCACTAAGCACGACAACTGAAGGAGAATAATAGTTTATTTCCTGTCAGTGGAGTCCTGGACAGAAAGTATAATTATGCCGGATAAAGATTCTCAAATGAAAACTCCTTGTGTTCACATCGCTGCAACGTTGGAGGACAAAACAATGCACTTTATTTCATGATCAAAAGAACACTGAGAAAACTCAGAAAACACATGGAAAATCATGCTGAGCTGAAATCAGTTAAAAGGGAGGAGGGTGTCACCTGTTTCAAACCTGGAAGATAAACTCAATTTTCTTATAATTTTGATTTGCTTTTATCAGTGTGGGAACTTTTTGGTAAGGTATTTGAAAAGACTTCCTTCCTCTGATTTTAGAAGGTATCTAGATAAATATAGAGTTATAGACATTTAGATATGTAGTTCATCTTCCATAACCCTGAGTTCAAACAGAAGCAGCTGCTATTAGGGATGCAATAATATTGAACTTCCCAACAATAACCTAGGAGAGCTTCTTCTGTAGTTTTAGCTACTGGACCCATCTGGCCTCTACTAAGGCGGATGGATTGTTGATAGATGACAGATAGATAAATACAAACAAACAAAAAAAGCCTTCATAAACACTAAAGTGTAAGAGATAGACATCTAATGATATTGAAGTCTTCTGGAGGAAGGATAATACTCAATATGTTGATGAGAATTATGGTACTAATGTTTTCAAATAGAGTGCTTTAAATACATTTTTCCTATCCAAAGCATTATCTAATTTAATAATCTGTTTTCACTTTGGCATTATTGGTAAGTGATTATAAGAAGTAGATTATAGGCTAGTTTGCTCCCCCCCTCTTTTTTTTTTTTTTTTTTTGCCTTTCTGTTTTTCTTTCCTTGTTTTTATATAATTCTGCATCTGTAAATTAGGATTTACAAGAAAAGAAAAAACTCTGAGCTTTCGTTACAATTACAAGCCTACCAGACAAAAGCTGTCGCCTACTTATGACTATATCTAATTTCTTGACTGCTTATGGTAGACCTAGAATACTTATCCTTTTCCAATAACACATTTCTAAAAGACAGTGAAGGTAGGTCAACCTTCACCATGAGATATTTTCACTGTGAGAAACATACTTTAGTGGTGTCCTCTCCGATGGGGTAAGATGAACTAAAACCACCGGATGGATCCCCTCTACCTCATGGCAACATTTTTCATTCATAAAGGAAGTCAGGCCTCTCCTCAAGGGATTTTCCTACTTTAAGATTTTTTTAAAACGTTGCCTATGATTCAAAAGGCATTTGTATTTACCTCTATGCATCATTTGAAAATACTGTCCTACAGATATTTATGTATTTTCTAAAGTTTGATGATGCTTAGTATTTTGGAATTTTCATTCAGCTAGTAATAGATAATTTGCATAGCATTTACAATTATGCAGTTATGACATTTAAAAAGATAAAGAAAACTTTCTGTACGAGGTTGCCGAAAAGGAAACAGTCAAAAGTGTAAATGTGTTCTACTTTACATTTTATCGCTGTAAAGTTGTTGATAAAAAGTTCCTTTGTCCATTTTTTTTAAGTTTATTTATTTATTTTGGGAGAGAGACAGAGTGAGCGGGGGAGGGGCAAAGAAAGAGACAGAATCCCAAGCAGCCTCCGTGCACAGAGCCTGGTGTGGGGCTTGAACTCAAAACCATCAGATCCTGACCTGAGCTGAAACCAAGAGTCAGACACTTAACTGACTGAGCCACCCAGGTGCCCCTCCTTTGTCCATTTTGAGGCTGAGTTCCATTGCGTGGTCTGTCACTGGTCCACAGCACATTGGATTCCTGGATTCTCAGCCTTGCTATTATTTGTGGAGAAAACCTTTCAATTGTTTTTTATTTGTAGCTTCTAACAGAACCCCATGTGGGGAAATGGTTACATTAGTGTAGGTAATTGAGCCAAAATTATCATGATTTCATTTAAAAAGGAAAGATCAAAGTCTACATTCTATTTTAACTTGGAACTGTTTAGGTAAGTTGCCACAGATTGCCACAGATTGAAAAACAGGTATAACATCAACTTCAACAAGTTAGAAAGTTTGATTTGGAATCCTATCCAAATTCATTTTTTCAGCTTGAATACAGACAGGTATTTTATGAGATTTTTATTTCCCTATTTGCTCAATTCCAAGATTTATAGGAATTCTAATTGGAACCATGGCAGAAATGCCACCACAAAAACAGTGGGGGGTTTTCCCCACAAAATTTTATTATAATTGTTTCCAGGCCCAAGGGCATATTATCATGTGGAAATATACATTTTAAAGCAGCGTTTCAAATTTATTTAGTCTTTTAAATTTTCAAAATAAAAATCCATTTTTTATTTCATTTTGGAGGGGGAGCTATTATGGTTCATTTTATTTTGATTAGCCCTAACGTCTTTGTTGGACAGGTAGGTGTTGGGCACTATGTTTTCACAAATAGCTAGAATAGATTTCGGTCTTTAGTGAGCTGGATTATTCAACTGAATGTGCTTAGAGCATTTAAAGAAACTGAACATTTGAAAATGGTCTATGACCTGTTTCCAAGTGAGCCTCCTAAAAAAGATTTTTTTTTAAAGGGAAGGAAAAATAAAAGTAAATATGGTACTGTTATGCAAAGCAAGTGTGTAAATGGTGCCACATTTGACTGGAGGTTGTCCTTAGGGCTAATAGCAACTGAAATCTCCTAAGGCAGCTTGGGGATTATTGATTTATCTAAAAAGAAAGTCGCAAGGAAGACAAACAAAAGAACAGACTCTGAACTGTAGGGAACAAACTGATAGTTACTGGAGGTGAGGTGTGTGGGGGGATGAGTGAAATAGGCGATGGGGATTAAGGAGTGCACTTGTCCTGATGAGCCCTGAGTGATGTACAGAATTAGTGAATCACTATTGTACACGTGAAATTAATACAACGCTGTAAGTTAATTAAATTTAAATGAAAAAACTAAAAATGTCACCAGATCATGCAATGGCAATATTCAAATTAGAAAAGGTTAGAAATATATCCAACTTTCTTAAAGAAATGACCTATCAACCTTAGTAGCAAGAAAACCATGTCTGGAACTCAAATTATGAAATAAGAAGCCAACATTTCTAAGGGAGAATGGTAGACCCTAATACAAGAAGTAGAGGCTAGTCACAGATTTTTCTATCTATTCTGACCTTAAATAATGTCATTGTGTTCACAACCTATGACATTGCCATATTACGGAAGGGCTTATGGAGAGAAATAATCCATTCAAAGAGTTTGAGGTAAGGTATTATTGACATAGGAAGCAGAATAGATCTTACTTCTCTCACTTGCTTCCAAGGGACTGAGGAAAAATTCATATTAGGACCCAATGGAATATTTTAAGGGAAAATTACAAAAGAAAGCATAAAAGAAAAGCACCTGGTGGAAACTTGTGAAAATTATCTTGTAAAATGATAGTCAAAGTAAATGATTAAAAATCCATAATTTTCATCATAACTAATTACTAACTTAGAGTTGAACCATGGTAGTTAAAGTGTTTTTCATATCAAAATGTGACTTTTTAAGAAAAATCGCATTTAATACCCCTCATTAACCCCTATCCATTTTAGCAGGATGAAAAATACTGTAGTAGTCCTTGTGGGTCACAACAGATTTTTCTGTAATTATAAAGCACAATTCAGGAACATTTAAATCATGTTTTATAGGAAGCATATAATGAGGAAGGAAAAGAAGATGTGTGTTGTACCAAGAATGAAGCATGGCATGAAAAGAAAAAAAAAATCTCTTTAATTTGTAAAACAGTGATTCTCAATGCATGTTCTGAAGACCACTTGCCTGAGAATTACCTGAGAAGCTTGTTAGAAATGCCACAGATTTCTGGGCTCTGTGCCAAATCTACTGAGCCTGATTCCAGGGGAATGAAATTCAGAACCTGTTTTACTACATACATAGTCACAGATGCTTCCTAAGTATGGACAACTTTCAGAACCACTCTCGTAAAGGCCCAGCTTTAGCCTGTATGATCACTTAAGATCCCTGGCCAGGGGCGCCTGGGTGGCGCAGTCGGTTGAGCGTCCGACTTCAGCCAGGTCACGATCTCGCGGTCCGGGAGTTCGAGCCCCGCGTCAGGCTCTGGGCTGATGGCTCAGAGCCTGGAGCCTGTTTCCGATTCTGTGTCTCCCTCTCTCTCTGCCCCTCCCCCGTTCATGCTCTGTCTCTCTCTGTTCCAAAAATAAATAAACGTTGAAAAAAAAAAAATTAAAAAAAAAAAAAATAAATAAATAAAAAAAAAGATCCCTGGCCAAATCAAAGTAAACCAGTGGCATTAGGTGACATCTGAAACACAAGGAATAAAGAGAAGTTGAATATTTTCTGTTGCATCCTTGAATTGTGGTAGGTTATCTTACATATGGTAGACACTCAACTGACATATGTGAAATGAATGGATAAATGGAATTTTATACAGTGGATACAAATTATACACGTTAGATTTAAAAATCACAATTAGAAATGTTTGAAAGAAAGTGATTGTTTTATCTACCACAAATATATAATAATATTTGGAATGTAGAAGATAAATAATTTAAGTTCTAGAAAAGGTAACAAGGGAGAGAAAAGGGGACAAACTCAAGTGTAATTATAAACTCTTTAGAAAGTTTCTGCTAATGTAAGAGATGTTGAATTTGCTATTTTTTTTAACTTTTAATACTTTTAAGCAGGAAGGTTGTTTAGGGTAGCACAGTGCAGTTTCTGTATTTAGGGATAAATTTCTTACACTTGAAAAAATCAAGAACATGAATGTTCTTGCCCTTACATAATTACTAAAAGTAAGATTACCTCCATTTTAGCAATGAGAAAAATGAGAAATTCAGTTTAATGTGTTTATTCATTTACCTATTCATTCAGTAAATACTTACTGATTGACTTCTCTGTTCATAGTTAAATATGTTCCATGGCCATGAAAAGCACATTGCTCGAATATTGAGAGGAATGGCTAAATCACATTACAAAGGAATAAGGGCAAGTATAGGTCTATAAACATGTTGGGTCATATTTTGTGGATGATTAGCCGTGTATCAGGGACTACACTTTTCTTTCTTAAACCTCTTTGATGAGTCTGTTTGGAGACCACATCATTTAGTAGGTAAATATGTACTTGAAGGTGAAAATCAAGGACTAGCTGCAGGAACACTGTCTCCACTGGTATTTCAGGGCTCGTCCAGAAGGAAACATTCCCCTTTTCATCACAGATGGCTACCCACTGAAGTCGAATGCTCTGATTTGGGTCAGACTCACTGGGAGTATTTGTGAGCAAAAGGCATTAGCATGTACATCTAATTCTGTCTTTGTTGAAGTGAGCTGTCACGGGCTTAATAAACATGAACTCAAGTGTTTACAGACCATCGTTAAGAGTTGCAGTGATGTTTCCCCTTCCTCTTATCATATCTTTGTTGGGGACACCTCCTTCCCCACTATTGTTAAACTGGGTGTGTCTATATCCTGCTACTTTTGTAATAATCTGTTTAACCTCTGTAAGAGTTTTGTCTACCTGATTAATGGACTAGCCCCTAACTACTGAGGCCACTATTGCATAATTTTAACAAAGAGATTGTATAAATACATACACTGGCGTCTCTCAATTAAGAATGGGACGGTTAGGTGAAGGTATTTGGCAATAATTGAAATCAGTAAGTCATTAAAATTTCTTCCGTGATACTACTAATTTGTTTGTAATAGCCTTCTAATTGCAGCATATTAAACAAAGACAAATGTGGGTTGGACTACATGTAAAAAGTATCAATCTTCTCTTTTCTGGCTAGCGCAATTATAATTTCGGCTTCTGGTACAGTTGAAATAAGGAAGAAGGATAGAAAGCTATATCCCGTGCCTTTGGCTGACAAGCTTCTAATGTTCAGGTGCCTTTTCTGAAAGGTGGCCTTCCTTTATAAAATGTTTGTTGTCAGTCGGTAACATTGTGTAGTCTAGGAGAAATCACAGACGTGCAGGTGCCTTATGAATAACCAGATGGGAAATGGAAGATGATCAAACTTCCTCCTAGACCCTATGAGTCAAATAGGAATGACAAAAGATTTTCCTTTGAAAGGTGAAGAGAGTGAAACTGAATTTCAAAACGTCTTGTATACAAATGACGATAATGCCTTGCATAAGCCGCTTTCTTAAAGACACGAAACCTGTTTTCTAGAGCTTTTCCCATCACCAAAATACAGCCAGAGTCTGCGATTAGACTCAGCAGCTGTTTAACAGTGCCAGAAACACTTACGAACTTCCACAATGTTTCCTTCAAGCAAAATAACATCCTCCAAAGAGCACGCTTCGAATTCATTCACCACTGACTCAGAGGGAAGAGTGCCACCTATTGAATGATGGCCTCAGTATTCACAGCACCTGATGGGTCCTTCCCAGGCTCCCTTCCACTGACCCACTAGCACATCCTGTTTCCCTCAGAGAGCTGGATATAATAATGCTCTGAGGTGGTCTGAAGTTCACGTGTAAGTGTGCTCATATCATGCTCTATAATTTGAGGAGAACACATGAATTTTAATCAGTTTTTAAAACAACCAGGCCTCTCTTCTCATTTACTAGAATGGAAAAAATTCACTTTTATTACCTTAAAGATGCCAAACAGTGCCATTTTATTACTGTGGGAAGCTGGAAGTCATTTCCGAACTCTTTTGGCAAGGGTGCTATGGAGAGCATCCAATTCAGTTCCTTAAGTGTCTTCTGAGAACCACCACACAAACTGTGATTTACTGTCTTCAGGACTTAAAGGAACTCTTTCTACCCTACAAACCGAAGAAGGAAAGGTGAAATGTGTTAAAGAAGCATCCCATGAGACTTGCAAGACTATGAGTCAGCACAGAGCAGGCCAGACATAAAGAATGTTTCGATAACCCACAAATATTTTCCAACTTGTAATTTTTAATTTGGTTTAAGAGGCTATGTTAGTGAACTTTAAAAATTGCAATGACTTTTGTATATGAATCCATTGGTTTTTCAGGCCACTTGGACAAACTTCTTATACTTAGTGGCTCAGTTTCCTTGTCGTTTGCATCCCGTATAGGTTTAGGTATACTTCTATGAATACAGTATCATAGTTAAAAAATTAAAAAAAATATATATATATATATAATATACACACACACACACACACACACACACACAACTCCCATACTGTGGTAGTGCCTCAATTTTACACACAAGTATTTGGCTAAAACAAGAATTGAATGGAGATTTTGCATACTTTCTTATTTACATAACCAGAAAATGGCAAGATTCCAGTTTCCCTTTTTGCCTTTCAGTAGCAACCGACAACAATTTGAATTTATCTATTCTTTAGCTGACTTAAATCTCTAAGAGTTTAACATTATGTAAGCCGGGAGGCTGCTATTACTATTAATTAAAATAAACTGGCACACATGTATATTTTGCCCCCCCCCATGTTATTTCGTTTGTAGATTTTGACCGGCTGGTTTGTGTAGTCATAAACGCTAGGTCATTGAGGGCAAAAACACAGTGAGAGAGAAACAAGATATTTAACCACTAGTCAGAAAATACATTACACTGTAGTGCCTGACAAAGGGTGGGCTCTCTATCAATATCTGAAGAAATAATTAAAGGGATAAATTAGACCACTGTGGAAAATAATTAGTCTATTAGATCAAAAATGAGAAGCTGTTTGATAGTGTAAAAGGAAATCCAGTGAACTCTTTTTCTTGACAAAAATCAGTGAACTATTGACTTCAAGTAAAAGGCCAATCTTTACATGCCTTTATATCTTTTTTTTTTTTTTTTAAATTTTTTTTTTCAACGTTTTTTATTTCATTTTTGGGACAGAGAGAGACAGAGCATGAACGGGGGAGGGGCAGAGAGAGAGGGAGACACAGAATCGGAAACAGGCTCCGGGCTCCGAGCCATCAGCCCAGAGCCCGACGCGGGGCCCGAACTCACGGACCGCGAGATCGTGACCTGGCTGAAGTCGGACGCTTAACCGACTGCGCCACCCAGGCGCCCCTACATGCCTTTATATCTTTAAGCTTTGACTAGTAATTGTCCAAAGCAACTCTCAAAGCAGTGGATAATATTTCTCTGGTTATAAACAACCCCAAATCCTTGATGGAGAAATGTTTCTCTGGTAATTGCATTCTTAACAGAGTATTATATTCATAAATGGTATCATAGAGGCACCCATGATGGTAACCTGAAATTTCTGTGGGTTTTTTTTTAGGTGAAATTAATGTTTTCTTACAATGTATGGTTATTAATGAAGAAAACATTCTTTTTATTCTTGCTCTGACAGGTAGGTAAATATAATCTGCCATTTGGAATGGCATCATATTAAAATATTGGAAATATTATGTGGTTTATTCCTTGTTAGGACCAGGATGAAAAATCTGTTCTGAAGTAGAAGATTCACACTTGGCAGTAGGTTTAGGATTTCTTGCTATTTTCATTGCTAACATCTAGGAGGGTGTAACAGAGGCCAAATCTCCAAGTAGCACCTGCCAGGCAAATGATGGAAAGAAATGGAGGGCTTCAGCTAGGGAGCCAGAGAATATGATGCAGTATCTCCATCCAAAGGCATCTAGGATGTCTGACTTAAGAGGAATGAGATCAAGCTTAAAAGCTTAGATACACATATTGCAAACAAGTAGAGAAGTTTTCCAAGAGCAAATTTACCACTAATTTGACGAATCATAATTAATGGCTATTGAAAGGCAGCAATGGAAGAAAGAATGGTATTTAAAGATAAGGTAGGAAAATGAGTCCATTGAATATTGTTTCTTTTTAAAGAAATATGTCCAAGAATTTCTGTTCATCTAAAGTTGGGGGGTTCCTGGGTGGCTCAGTCGGTTAAGCATCCGACTCCACCTCAGGTCATGATCTCGCAGCTTGTGAGTTCGAGCCCCGTATCAGGCTCTGTGCTGACAGCTCAGAGCCTGGAGCCTGCTTCAGATTCTGTGTCTCCCTCTCTCTCTCTGCCCCTCCCCCACTCACACTCTGTCTCTCTCTCTCTCTCTCGATCTCAAAAGTAAATGAAAATTAAAAAAACATAAAGTTGGCACATACATTGGACTGATGCATGTATTTCCTGTATGTATATGGCAGTTATTCTTTTATATCTCCATCCATCATTCATCTTGCCTCCAATCATCTATTCCAACAAAGTATTTACACATCATTTTATTTTTTTATTCATTCATCAACCCAAGTTATTTGGGGCACCTGCCACATGACAAGCACTATTACTAGTGATATAAAGTCATACAAGATGGAGTTCCTTCTTCCCTCAAGAGGCTTAGAGTCCAGCTGGAGAAAAAGTTAAGTACAGCAATACTGCACGATGTAAAAGATGCCATTACAGCCCTCCTGTGAGGACAGAAGGGCTTGTAAAGCACACTGATGAATCCCAGAAGGCTAATGTTAAAGCTGGATTTTAAAAGATAAGTAAGAAGAATTAGGTAGATAATGAAGAGAAAAGGTAGTTCTAGACAAAAGCCGTGCATATGTAAAACATGTCCTTAATAATTGGTATTCATTTATATTCACAACATAATCATTTAACAAAACTCCACTCCTTTACATACGATGTGATATAATGAATCAGTTAACAATGACCTGGGGAGCTGGAGGTTAAATATACTGTCTCTAGAACCAGGCTTCCCTGGCCTAAATCCTGGCACTTCTCCTTTCTAGCTGATAACCTGGGGGAAATTGCTCAACATCTCTCTGACTCAATTTCTTTTTCTTCAAATTGGGAATAATACAATATCCCTTATAGTGAGTATTATATTATTTTATGCAAGAAAAACACATATATCTGTCTTTATTTTTTTTTAATTTTTTTTAACGTTTTATTTATTTTTGAGACAGAGAGAGACAGAGCATGAACGGAGGAGGGGCAGAGAGAGAGGGAGACACAGAATCTGAAGCAGGCTCCAGGCTCTGAGCTGTCAGCCCAGAGCCTGACGCGGGGCTCGAACTCACGGACCGCGAGATCGTGACCTGAGCTGAAGTCGGCCGCTTAACCGACTGAGCCACCCAGGCGCCCCATATATCTGTCTTTAAATAATATCTCAGGATATGCTAGTTAGGATAATATTTTTCCTTTCTTAAAATTATCTTACTGATAATAAGAGTACTGATAATAACTGTTTTTTAAAAAATCTCTTTAACGTACGTCTGAGAGCTCTCACAAGCTCTCCAAGCTGAGATTTACTACATTCAGAAACCCAAAGAGATCTTGCCTTTTTTAAAACTTAAAACTGCTTGCAGCAAGGTGGAGACACCAGTAGAGCTTCATTCAGATGCCCTGAGTTCAAATTTTGTCCCTGCTACCTTCTAAGGTCTTGGGCAAGTTGCTTAATGTTTGTGTCTCAATTTCTTATCATAGGAGGAGACGTTAAAGACACTAAGATCTTCCTCAGGGGGCTCCTGGGAGGATTAAATGGGATAACGTGCAAATGTGGCTAGCATCACCCAAAGATTTCTTTCATCGTTCCCAAACCCCCTTTAAAATGCTTAGAAAATACATAATGGCTAATCTAAGGATTGTGAAAAATATCTTTCCCAAAATACTTTCTATAGTTTGAGAGATCACATATAAATATTCTCATCTGCATTCGCTAACTCTGGAAAACACTCTTGAATGCTATTGCTGACTTTGATAGGCTGCCTTGCAGCTTTGCCAGAACTTGCTCTGGGTTGCAGCTATTCATAGAATGCCCTTGGATAATGTGATAGGTTGAATTCGAATTACTCCTCCAATCACTTCAGAGGCAGTAATAATGGCACCTAAAATGGTCATCTGGAGAATGAACTGAGCGTGGACATCTAATAAAATCTCTCTCTCTCTTCTTTCGTCCTTAGCATAACCCAAAACCCAGTAGTATAAAGAAGCATTAAACATGCTAACATAAACTGACTTTTCTTGGAGACAGATACTATATGCTTTAGGAGACCACTAATCTCAGGTATAATACAAGTACAAAGCAGCTTTTTTTTTTTTTTCTTTCAAAATCTAAGTGCTAGGCAAGCAGATATCACACTAGATTTTCCCTGGAATTATCTTTAGTTGCTAATATTGTTTTTAGGCTGAGAACCCACCCTGCCCAAGCAGCATAGACAGACTAGCTTTAAATAAATTCAGCATATCATCATGTTGCTAATACTGTTAAAATCTTTGGTCTCTCAAACATCTTTTCTGCTTTTCTCCCCGCATCCCTATTACTGAATACTGTCACATCTAAGGCCAGGGCTCCTTAGTCTGCCTGAAGGAATACAGAAGTACCAGGCTGGCATAGCTTCTATTTTATTAAATTTTTTTTTTCTTGCCTGCAACCTGATTTCTTCTGGGTCTGACCTAATTCCTTTGATGCCTGGGGCTTGGAGGCCTGTGCTAATCTGCATCAGGGATGTGTGGAGAAAAGCGAGACAATTGAAAGAAAAGTAAACGAAGAAAAGAACAGCACCTAGGCAAGAGGGCTCTTCAAAATCAAAATAAGCATTTTGGAAGCAGGACATTTCTGTTCTACCCCATCCTTTAAAGAGGAACCTACATTTAATGCATGGCTTCACATACGCATTTCCCCCTCTTTCTAGTTCTCTAAAGCGTTTCACGACCAGGACAAAAAAGGCAATGGCGGAATGCTAATTTTTTAGCATCGTGCAATAAATTACGATGTCAGAAAAATACTTGAAGTTTATGAAAGAGAAGTTATGTTCTAAAAATCATAATGAAAGAAAATGTTAGAGCTGACGTTGATGGAGAGATCATGGAATAGTCTCAGCTTTGTTACTAAGCTCTGGAACGTGCTGATGTTGAGAGCTCTTGAGACCTGTCCACTAACTTATTGCTCCTCTGGGTCTGTTCCCACTTCTTTTTCCTTTTGGGAAGCGGTTCTTCTAACTGCTCAAATAAGCATTCAACATCTTGTAGTCATTAATATACCAAAAGCAGGGGTAAAGGGGCAGATTTTCAAGGTATCTCCCTGCTCCACCTGATTCTGCGTTACAATGAATCTTGGAGAAGTGGGAAGGTGAAATGTATCTTCCTTGGTAACAAATCACCAGTTTTTTTCTTTGAGATATTAAGAAGTTGTGAGTTTGTTTGTATGGATTTACCAAAAAAGTGTGTGTGTGTGTGTGTGTGTGTGTGTGTGTGTGTGTGTGTACACGTGTCCGCGTGGAGGGGGAGGGGGGCGAGGGCGTTGGGTCCATTTGCGATTTGATTAATTACAGTTCACAAAGCCTTTAGTACCTGCTCCCACCAAAAGAGATGCACTTTATCTAAAGCAGAAAAATGATCAGTAACAGTAATTGTTTGCGATACAGTAGCATGCCTTGGTTCAGGGATATTTTCACTTCACAGATGTTTAAAGTCACTTGGCACTCAGCCTTCAAACTTGCTATTCATTTGGCATCCAAATTCATGTTTCATAGCCATGTGACTATCTAACGTGCCATAAATAGAAACACTCCTCTGAATTCCAGAGCTCTACCCTTGGCCTTCCCTCGCTGCCTAACCTACGCAGCTTCTGTGTTTCAGGATATATTTGCAGATTCAAAATCCTTACTTTGGTGTTATTGTTGAAAACCATTTATTTATCAGAGATCTAGAGCTGCTAATCAATATAAATCTGCATGCTTTTTGTGTTCCTCTCCAGGGTGATGGGTGTCTTCTTTATAGTGTCCTTTGATTTGCACTTGCATTTTGGTAGTGGATACACCAGTGAGCAGAATGACCCTACCCAGGTGCTTCCGAGGAAAGAAAAAGAAAAGGAGTTTGGAACGCAGATAACTCACAACCTGGAAAACTAACATGCCACAGTCAATAATAAATAGAATATTTTCATATCAGTTTAAGTCATTAGGAATGATCACTTGTGTGTATTTGTGCTTCTGTGTGTGTATGTGTGCACTACTGTTTTAACACAAGCCCGTGGAATCAGCATTTTTCACCCTGATGAAAAAATTTTGCAGTGAAATCTGAACACTGTTCCTAACTGAGCTGGAAAAGCCTTTTCAAAACAGTGTTTGCCACATTATTTCCTATTTGATACAAAGAAACAGAAAGTCATGCGGTGGTTCCAGATATTGCTACTTTATTTCATTGGCCCCTTCCCACATAAACTAATCAACATCTGAGAGCAGAAAATCCATCTATAATTTAGGATCCCAAACTATGCATTGTGGTTTTTCTTTGGCAGAACTATCTAAAACACTCACATTTAGTAGTTTATATTGTTCAATTTTGAAATATATTGTAGTTTGAACATTGGGCAGATAAAAGATTAATTTGCGTTTGTAAAACTGCACACCCTTGGGGGCGGTTGTATTTTATGCACAGGTGAACAAGAATTTTTTAGCAGCAAATCTACCGAGCTGACACTTTTAATGCTTTCTACTTTTTTTTTTTTTTTTAAAGCACAAGTCTAAGCATATGAATAGCAGATTCCCAATTTTAAACTGCTTGTTGAACTCATCTTTTGGTCTAATGTTATAATTTATGTGGGTCATAAACCAACCTTAGGTGTAAACTTTGTGTGTGTATACATACACATGCTTCTCTCAGACACAAACATTTTTATTACCAAGTATAGTAAAGGGATGATCTATTTCTACTGTAATTAACACATACGACCCATTTCGCAAAGGACGCTACCTATTATACTGAAATAAGAAGAAAACATTTAAAAATAAGCATTGTCATCCTACAGTGCATCTAGGAGAGATTGCCTATTTTCTTGCTATATTTTTACAAAAATGAAAAATTATCACGAATATCAATTTTATAAGGTTTCTAAAAGAAAGGTTTTCATAAACCCTTTTATAAGGTTTACCCCTTCAAAATTCCCTTGCACACACTTTTATTTTCATGAAATTCTGATGAAAGATGTGTGATGCTGAATTCCTCAAGCAAGTTACTCTGAATCCTTATCATAATCATCAGAGCAATTATAAGCACAATAGACGTACGTTGCCCCAAATGAGATCTGAGCTCCTGATAAAAGGAAAACTGGGCCTCTTCCTTTTTCCTGTGTGTGCTTGTGTAACTGCCTCATTGTCTATAACTAATAGATAAAAAATGCAAAGAGGTGATTCTGTAATACAATACACAGTGAAATAGAAACCGAATTGCTTGCATTTCTACTTGCTATGCTAACCCTTTTCTCAGATGATCTTGGCAGCTTTGCCTTTCTCTAATTTTGCTAACATCTCACAGATACAAAAGTGCGCACCCCCAACCCTCTGGCTCCTAACCCCTCTCTTCTTTTCTCCTTCCCGCTGTTTCATTACATTTTCTTATGTGCATACCATCAAGTCCTCTTGGACACATAATAAGATTTGTGCCAGACTATGTTTCTTGGCTTTAATGGTTAGTTAGCTTTCCAGAATACACATGCTGCTTTATACATGCTTTTATTACTGACATCATGAGAATGCATCTCTCCTATGTTTACAATTGGGTGTTCACCCTTAAATAAAAGCAATGAGATCAGGTTGTTTAAGAGAATCTTTGAAAAGCAGAATAAAAACAGCTGTTATCTGCTTGAACCATTTCATTCTCTTTCATGATCTGAATGATAATGATGTGTAGCAGTGGGCAGTCTCCAGCTCTCATTATACACCACACATCAGAGCCTCTTTCAGGTTGGAATTGGGTCTCTGTCCCGGAGTTCCAACAGGATCGTTTCAACCTCACTTCTAACAGGTGTTGGTGTTTGCGGGAGGGGGTGATGGGAGGATAAAACACCTTTGCTTGTTCCCCACTGACCTCTGGATTCAGGAGGCTGGTTTTCATTGGCAACGTGGGTTTGAAAGTCAAGCCAGGTCCTTGCTGAAATCTCTCTCACCGGGAACAGATTACAAATATTTCCACATGTCAAACAAATGAACAATAGGGTGGTCCTTATTAATCAAAGCTCTCCTAAACCAAGTGCAGATGGTAGCAATGAACTTCTCTTCCATGAAGATTTCTGGAAACAGGGGAACTATGTCTCACAGAAACGCACATTTCTTCAAGTAACACCAGACGAGGAATAAAGAGCTTAAGCCAAATGTAACCAAACCCCAAACACGACAAAACAATAATAAATAAATACAATTAAAAAAAAATCCCAGCGTTCTCAATGATCCAAACCGGAAGGTTGATTGAGCTTATTTCCATTCAACACGCCCTCGTCACAAGCTGTTTCTGAAGATTCTGCGGCATTTGCCTAGAGACTGACAAGCTTAAATTGGTTTTAACCTCTGGAGTCCCCTTTCATATCGCAGATGTTGCTGATTGGGGCACAGAGTTCTGCTTTCCCCAAAGTCAGTGATTTTCAGGCTCTGGTGGCATCTACCATGGAGAGCATAACTCCTCTCAGACAACAATGCCGTTTGTTATTTTTAATTAACAGAAAAATATCGATAGGAATAGTTGGAATTGCATTGTAGCCAAAACTTGAGCGTGAGGAGAGTCAGAGAAGCAGTGCTATTTAAAGAACAGCCCAGAGACTGGACCCATGGCTGCTCTTCTCTGACCGGAGCCGTGTTACTGAAGCCTCTCCAGTAGCAGAAAACTGGGTTGAGGAATCTCCTGGGAACAAAGACTCCTTGGGACTTTCTGCATGACCAGGTGTTACTATTTAGGAAGAGTGTGTTTCAGATGTTTTAGCAAAATCGGTTCCACTTCTCTACTCAAGATTGGTGCTATTATGGTCCCGAGCAGTTCTTCAAGGTGAGGGATCAAAAGATGCTAAGATGTCACTCAGTTCACGCCTCATCTCAAAACAGTGTGAAAGCTAAATTGTATTTGAAAGGTGAAAATTCTATTGTGAAGCCCTTAACACAGAAGGTCTGTGATTTCCACCGATAAAAAAATTCCGTGATGTAAAAACTACCAGAGGCCATTTCTCTCACTAGCCTCAATCTTTTATACTGCAGCTAAGAGTGTACTTCCTCTTGGTCTGTTCTCACTAAAAGAGCAATATTCAAAATTGTTTAATGCATGGGTAAAGATTTTTTAAAGGCTCCTCTCAAACTTTTTCAACATAATTACAGTAGAGGTAGAACACTTTTCTACTAATAGATTAAATATGTGTCTGAAACCTCAGATTAATTATAATCTTTTTCAAGAGGACTAAAATTTTATAACTTTTCATGAGGAGATAACATTTTATTGGATTTTAAAAGGAAATGAAATAAAAGTGTTATATATAGGAACAATCCCCTTACATGCCATAGTCGTGATTCCACAATGACATTTTTGGGGGAGGTGAGGAGATTGCCCAACTGATTTTTAACATATTGGAAAGTTGCAAAACGCCTTAGGAAAATAGTCTCTATTATTATTTTGACAATGTGATGTATTTTGTTTAAGGTATGAAATAGTATATTTCAATATTCCAAATAGTTCCCCGAATGCATGGAAGGAGACTTAAGTCTGGGTTTTGTCCTGTCCAGAATAGTTCATCCAACTTTAAGTTCACACACAGTCATCGGCAAACACTGAAAGAAGACTTCATTCTTCCAATTTTCTTGTGGTGTTGCATAAGTGATAATATGGCAATGAAATCTAATTTTGAGCATGCCTCCCCTGCTTCCCCCTGACAGGGCATTCCTCAGAAAATACTCGTAACACCGGTAGGCTTGTTACTGAACCATCACAAATTTCAGTGAAATATTTGCGCTCCGTGGCATAAACTAACCTAAGAATTTCTATGTCGAGAAGACAATGAGCGATGAGAGCAGGTTTTGAAATCTCAACACCACTGAGCATCTGAAAAGTTGTCTTAGAATGTAATCATGGGCTTTTAGAATCTTTGCTAAATAAGCCTTGTTTACATTCAATTCAGGTATTATACACGTCGGCAAATATTTTATAGTCCTCTTGGCCTGTTTATTAGTCTGTTATGATAAGATTAAAAATAAGGAGAGGTCACATATCTGTGCATTAAAGGGATTCATGAGAGTGCACATGAGAGGGAAGAAGAGAGAAAGAGAATGATAATTTTGTTGGAAGAATAAGGGTGGGAAGTGAAAGAAAAGGAAGAGGAAGTCTAAATCTGCATTTAGAGCATAGGAGTAGTCTGGGCAAAGTTGGAATGACTACTCATGAGAACATGGATATGTAGATTGCCAGCAAAAAAGAACAGCAATTCACATTTTTCATGTGAATACACATAAAGCACCTTCACTCAGTGTTTTAGTGTATTCAGAGCCTCTGTGTGAATGGTGAAGGGAGTAAGTTCTGGGTTTGATGGTGAGCCTTGCCTTTTGCTAGTTGTATGACCGTGGCCAGGTCACAGGTAAATGTGATAACATGTCCTAATAGGACCTTCCTTATTGGTATGTTATGAGAAGGAGTTGAATAAATACTGGGAAAGTTCTTGGAACTGTGTTTGAGGCATACTAACCCACCATCCAAATGTTTATTAAAACGTATTCTCATTTAATTCTCACATAAACTCTTTGATGAAAAAAACCACATTATTTTCCTTTTAAAGCACTGACAGCTGAGGTCCCTCAAACTGATGTAATTTGCCTGAAAACTAGTAGGTGGTGGAGAAGGGGTCGGTATTCTGTACTTTTGATTCCAGGGGCCAGGAGCTTCCCTGTGCTGTAGGGCAAGCTAATAGGGCATGAGGTCTATCCATGAACTTTTAACTACAAATAAGATATAACCATCAGATCTTTTGATAAAAACCAAGACACTGACTTTCTCTGTGTGCAATCTCTGACATTTTATGAAGGAGAGGTAGATAATGACCAAAATATAGAAACACATAAACTGCAAATATGCATGTAAATGTGTTTTCTTTTCCTGGTAACTATTATTTTTCCTTTCTAAGAGTATAGGCTTACTGAATTCTCTGACAAAACACTACTTTTGATATGGGAACTGGAGGTATTATCTTAAAGAAAAGTGTCATGCAAATTCCAGTAGCTGTTTTATTGTTTTATTGTTGCTATTCTGGAATTAATTGCTTGTTACCAAGGTTGTCTCATCAAGAACATCTTCCCAGATTCCTCAGTAGATTATACCTGTTGGTTAGAGGGTCTCTCAACTGCATGAACCTTTCATTTTTATACAAGTTTTATACAATTTTTATCACACATTTTTATGATTTTTTAAGAAGTTTTTATTTATTTATTTTGAGAGAGACAGAGAGAGTGCGAGCACGGGAGGGGCAGGGAGGGAGGAAGAATCCTGAGCAGGGTGCATGCTGGCAGCGCAGAGCCCAAGGGAGGGCTCAAACTCACGTACCTCGAGATCATGACCTGAGTGGATGCTCAACTGACTGAGACACCCAGGCACCACTTTGTCACACATTTAAAAAAAAAATGATTGACAAATGAATGTCTTCTCCACTCCATTGAGAGTCCCATGAACGCAAGAATTATTTCTGGTTTGCTTATTCTTTTATCTCTGGTACCGAGAATAATATCCAGTGTAGAATGGGATAAGTGTTCAGTAACCATTCGCCAAATGAATAAACAGAAGTCACTGGCCTCTGACAAGGCTGTTTGGGGCGGTGGTGGTGGTGAGTAGTTCAGATAAAGACTGGTTGCATATCCGTGAGCTGGTGGAAACTGTGTGAATAAGAACGCTCTGTGAACAAAACCATTTCATGGTTGTTTTAGGCAGTGTATATGGAAAGAGAGTACTAAGGAAAAAGAAGAAAATCGAGAAAACAAGATCTGCCAAGAGGAAAAACATGAGTTCTTTTGTTCCAGAGGAGGATAGGGAATTTTTAAAGTTTTCCCAGAATTTTTTGCAGTTTCGAGCAGAGTCCCTTTCTGTAATCTTATTAACACAAGCTGGCTGTGGCTAGAACCTACAGGTTGGAACAATGTATACCAGAAGGGTTGATGGCAGCAGTAATATCAGCTTTATATGGTGGATTCTCTTGCTATGTATCAAGGAATCATCACCCAGTGACCCCTGGGTGCAGGAACCCGTATGTGATTAATCAAGGAAGCACTTTCTTTGTTGAACTCTGGAGAGAAGTTTCTGTACCCAGCAGGTGAAATAACATACTAGGGAGCCTGGCAGGCAGAGTGGCATATTCCCTCCTGACCTCAATTTCCCAAAGACACTGTGTAGTCTGTTTGTGGATGACATACTCAATGGGAAAAGCACCAGGCTAAGAAAACAGTGAGAATCCTATCATAACCTTATGGGATAGGGAGATAATTATCTTCTCATTTAGTCAAGAAAAGAGGCCAGATTTCACTGGTATTTGAGAATGAAGAAAGATAAACTAATTTGGTTACAGAGGAACCATGTTTTCAAAGAAACCATGTCATCTATCAAGTCTTTTGTTGCCAATTCATATCCGTTCAGTTTACTACTCTTGGAATTGTGAGGAAAAAAAATCTGCTTCTAATCCTTTAGAGAGAAAGTCTGGTTATCATATTATTTCTTCTCTATGGTTGGGTGAGCGATTACCTTTAAGGGGAGGATGTTTCTAGGGATTTAAGCATAATGTATATTTGTACTTACTTTATTTTAAATTTAAAAGTTAAAAATGGGACATAATTATGTGGGTTTTATTTCCCTAAATAGGCAATCCACTAAGGCACAGTGAGTTCAAGCAGGTAGCTGAAAATGATGCCGCTTAATTACTTCATGGATGACTAAGAAGTTTCCTGAAGTTGATTAAAAAAAAAACTCTGGAAAATCAAGCACTCCCTTTCTATAAACACTCTCAAATGAGCAGGATAGTGGCATAGCGTAAAAGGTATTCAATTATTAATTGGTTGATTGACGCATATCTATTTTATGAAGTAGATGGTCTGTTATCCTCATGTATCCATTCGGCACAGTCCTCCTCAATAGGAAGCTTTGGTCAGGTGATCGTGTAAGGGATTTTACATGATGGAGGTGGTAATACATTGCCTCCCTACCTTTGAAATCACATAGGCCTCTCATTGGTGTTTCATCTTCCCTGCTACATTAAAACAGGGAGTAGCAACTTGTAGAGTCTTTTTTTCTTGCCAAAGTTAAGTTGGAATAGATGTCACTTGGAGAGCAATAGGGACAGGAACTGGTTAATTATCAAGGCCCTCACCTATAAAATGATCGGTGCTTACTTTATCAATGTTCTTGAACTTCAAGAGAATACCTTTTATGAAATTCTACATATGTGCAATGATTTTTCTGGGGCACGCAATTCTGTGTTTTATCTGAACTTTCTGCATCCCCAGGTTGTAAGCACTGATCTCCCCACCTCAAAATGATAGAGACAACTGGGAATATTTACATACTGCTTGCTGAGAATTTTTGATTTGTTAAAAATATAATTGCTAATAAAATTTTTACCATACAATTTATCTCTTCTGTAATGAGAGGCTAGGGAACTAGTTATATATATTTTTTTTCTTCCCCTTTTCCTTTGTAATGTTAGATCTCGGCTGGAGAGAAAAGGACTAACAGCTGGAACTTATAACTATTTGGAAACATCAACAATGTTGAAATTTACACTCCCATGTGCAGATGTTATCAGACAATCAAAAAAATGTGTACAAACAATGAAAGAGGAAAGCAATTTTATTGAAGCGTGATTTGGTTGGATGGGGCACAAAAAGTTACACTTGTCCCTTTTCAGAAAAACGTTGTGAATCAATAAGATGAGATAGATTATACTAGAGCAACATTTTGCAAAAGATTTTCTAAGTCTGTGATAGGTATGGTCTATACTAGATGACTGACTTTATGAAACATAAAGTTTTAGCCTCACTATGTTATATAAGCAAGAGAGGCTGAACTAATAAAGGAAACTGTGCCAGTTGGCACTCTTTCCCACTGGATTTCAAGATTGTAGTCAAACACGTTTCTCCCTAATGCTATTGGGCATGGTCTCTTAATAATATGCTTCCAGCAGAGAGGTTGGGCCAAGTCTTCCATTGCTAATTTATATCCTGCTTATCTAAGAGAGATTGGTTAATCCAAGTATGGTATTTTGGGATGTGGGATTAGGCTAATACTACTCTAATATAGATAATTTTTTTTTTTTTTTTGCTTCCTTGGGGCTTTATCTGTCAAGCTAGCTTCTTTCTTAGCATTAGCTTGCTCTTCCAGCATAATTTAGTAGAAACTGGTAAAAATCGATGAGACTTTAGTATCCATAAAGACCTTTGGGCAACAAAGTAACATGGGAAGGTAGGTATAAAACTTAAATATCTCAAGTATATTCAAAACTTTGCTCCTAACATAAACTTTATTTCTATTCATTGCATCCAAGCAAGAAGTGTCTGCTTAAACCCAGGAAATGTTGCTTTTTTTGCATGGAGGTGGGTTGGGGTGAAGGGTGAGAAGTCTGCATTTAGTGCTTTTACACATGATTTAGAAATATCAATACCATCCAGATTTGAAAAAAACCTTTCATTGTGGAGGTGTTGTGTAGTAGTTGAAAGTATGCACAGGGAATTAGACAGACCTGGCTTTAAATCTTGGCTCTGCAGTTTGCGTGTTACGTGACTTTGTGAGTCACCTGGTTTCCCTTGCCTCATGCTTCTCATGAGTACATTAGAGGAAATGATGCTATGAAAATCAAGTAAGATGACAGAGTGCTTAGTACAGTATGTAAAGCAGTATCGCAGTGGTAAGGATTTAATAAATGGTAGCTGTTACTGTTTATATTATTATTGTTGTTATTTGAGATGCATGCCAAAGCCTCACTGACCACAGTAAAATACTTATTCCTAGGAGGTGTCTATTTCTTCTTTCTACAAAAGGAATCCAAACAGGCACCTTCTGATCAAAGACGCTACATAGCATATGCTGTGTCATAGGTTTGGATAGAGGGTGAAGGCTACATTGTCAAGCATTGGGCTGAATTTACCATAGACAGACTTCTGCAAGGATAAAGTTCTGCAGCGTTCAAAGGGCATATAAAGATACATACAGGAGCAGAGGACTTGCTAGAGAGGTAAGAGTAGATAGATAAATCCCTCCTTTATTTCAGAGGAGAAAATATGGCAGCCACCGACAGGAAGTGATTGCGAAGTACACGAAAACTGAAGCGTGTTTGCCAGATTCCCGGTTTGTTTTGTTGCTCTCTTCTACAGAGAACATTGAGCAGCTACTGAAAATGCCTGAAGAGTGACCGCATACATGGGTAGAGAGAGCAGCGGCTCTAGTCCATCATTTTCAGCGTTCACATTAAAAGAGCAAAATCACAGGGCAGCTCTTCGGACAACACTTGCTACCTTGTCCCGCAATTTATGTTAACACCACCGTCTCTCCCACAAGTGCTACGAGCGCGGGGCCATCTCTGATTCGTGTATCACCAATTCCGGGCACAGAATAGGTGCTCAAAAAATGAGTTTGCTGCATCAATGAATCGATTTCGGCCAGTCCCAGATAAGGGCATTCATTTATCTCATTTGTTAACAAACTTGATTGCCTGTTATACTTCAGAACAGCATATGCTAACCCGAAGCTCAAAATGAATTTCTAACGCAGTAGTTAGCAAATGATTTGCGCATGAAGATTTCCTTTAAGCGTCAAAAATTTTCATGAGTATTTGTACTTGAATTATCTCTTGATTGAGAGAATACATGACCTAGCATCCAAAGCAGCTCCCACATGTATCCAGAGCTTGTGGCATAAGGGGTGTTTGCCGCAGTATCTTTGTAATAGCAAGGCAACTGAAGACAGGTTATAAAAACATAATAAACGTCCGTCCATAGCGGACTGGTTAAATAAATTATGCGACACTCACGCAGTGAAATACTTCACAGTACTAAAAAAGAAGATGGTAGATCACTATGTCCTGATACAGAAAAATGTCTAAGGTATATTAAGAGACAACATCAAATTGCAGCCTGGAATGTACAGTATAATTTCCTTTGTGTATGAAAAACTGCACAAGTCTGTGGGGAAGAGTATGGACAGCTTCTGGAAGCATAGAGGATACGTTGAAATGAGTGTGATAGGAAAGGGGCATTTACTTTTCACATTTCAACTTATACTATTTGAATTTTCTCCTCATGAGCATGAATTGTTTGTATTTTTAAAACTTAAAATAGCATATCTATGTATGTAGTATTTCTCTATTGTATTTATCTATCTGTCTGTTGACTTACATGTATAGATGTATAGATTTATTCCCCTTTAGCTTTAGACCTATATGTTCCGCCAATGGCTGATGTTTGGGACATGCCTGCATGTGGAAACCCTTTGTGATAATTCTGCAGTTCCCCCTTAGTTCTTTCATCACCAAAATGAAAACTGGCCTTACACAGTTCTTATAACTCTTTTACCTTTTTCAACAACAAAAAAATCAATAAACAAACAAACCAGCAGGTTTTCAAATGTTTGCTAGCCGCACCGTTCTTTGTTCATGCTCAGGAAATAGTACAGAAAAGCCCAGTATTAGAATGGATAAAGCAGACTCTTGTGTGGATTTCAGAGCGAAGCTTCGGAACTTCCCTCCTCCCACCTTGTGGGCAGCCTCAGGTGCGAGTGAGAGGTGCACAGGTGGGAGAGAGAATCCACAGAACACTTAAGGTTCCAGGAAGCCCAGTGTGAAAACCGCCACCTCAATCCACATGACCAGATCGTCTGGTTGGCTCAAGGTCAAACTACGGAGTTGAGATTTGAAATCAGATTAGCAGACGTGAAATTGTATACATAACAGGCTGTTTTATTTTTAAGGTTTATATTAGCTTCATATTGCAGAAGGTACAGGAACCATGCTTTGCCCACCTTCACATTCACTTTCTATGGCCATCTCCATCCAGCGCCAAGCAGAGTGCCTTGCATTTATAGACAACCAAACACTGTGCAGTTAATTAGGGGTTGAATTATACTGATAGGTTAGGTGACTTCTTCAAGATCATTATTAAGGAGGTAAATGACGCATGGGTCAATCCCTGAAGCCTCATTGCCAATCCAGGCCTCTTACTATTATACCCTAAATCATACTTTGCCTAAGTAATTCATTACAAGGCATTTAATTGGGTAATTAATTACTTTTAATTTATATATATTTTTTATTTTTTTTAATGAAAAAGTAGGCTCCATGCTGGGCGTGCTTGGACTTACAACCCTGAGGTCAAGATCTGAGCTGACATCAAGAGTTGGACACTTAACGAACTGAGCCACTGGGACGCCCCGACAAGGCATTTACTAATTGCAACTTCCATAAAATCTTAAATTCCTTTCTAGATTATCGTGGGTTTTCCAAGTTCCCTTGAATTTAAGAAAAGCCATAAGCATGCATACAATATCCCCTCCTCTGCACCCCTCCATTATTATCTATATCAATTCATTGTGTATTGTCTTCATACTTCTTATCATAACTCAGAATCACTTGATTTGCCTTTTTATATCTTCTTGGTACAATTCTTTGACTAGAGTACAACCTCTATTAGGAAAAAGACCTTGTCCCGTTATTTATAGGGCTTCTCTTTTCAATAATGTCTATGTTGTTGAATGTTGAATGGTGACATTATTCAGAGAAATCTTGCTGAAAACAATCTGTATTAAATAAGGTTTGCTGAGGAGCGCCTGGGTGACTGAGTCAGTTAAGTGTCTGACACTTGGTTTCAGCTCAGGTCATGATCTCACAGTTCGTGAGATCGGGCCCTGTGTTGGGCACTGTGCCCACAGTGCAGAGACTGCTTGGGATTCTGTCTCCCTCTGTCTGTCCCTCCCCTGCTTGTGCTCTCTCTCTCTCTCTCTCTCAAAATAAACACACACACACAAAAGGAAGATTTGCCCAAAAGCATCTAAGAGGTGAAAAGATAAGGTCTATAGGACAGAATTGAAGAAAACATGGGGATATAGAAAAGCAAGTAAAACATGGAGTATTTAAGTTGCCTGTGCTCCAAGGATATTTTTATATTGTGTCAAATAAGAGCTATAGTTTTTGCAGACCCTTTGAGGGTCTCCCAGTAAGGGAGTGCAAAAGGACATTCCACTTATGCTGAGCTGAGGCCCCAAAGGGTCCCAGTCCACAAAGGACAAGGAATCCTGCAATAGCAATATCCCTACATTTCCATCTTCTGCTCCTAAAGGATTGCAGTGAGGATTGATTTGGCATATCACTGAGCAAGCAAGAAATGGAAAGAGAAAAATAACCTGTCCTAGAGAACCTGTTGTGATTATTTTTATAGATTTGCAGCCTGCACTATGCATGGCTTGGGTGGTCCGGAAATCTTCAATCTATGAGTCTTTGATCTGAGATAGTTCCAAACAATTAGTGCCTCTCTATATCTGGAAGAAATCAACATATTTGTCTGGAGGAAGGCACCTCCACGCTAGACCTCAGAGAATCCCCATGACTAAATACACCAGGAAACAAGGCACTCTGAGTAGATACCAGGAGAAACATCAATCGGAAGGGACAGGAAGGGACAGGTCTATAGACTTCAGACACTGGAATTATAAGTCAGAGAGACTCAACAATTGCCACAATTGAGGAAGTTAAAGGCAAGTCGGAGGACAGCTGCAGGGAATAGGAAATATGGAAAGTGACATAAAAGATTTGAAAAGAGTGTCACCTTAGATTTTTTTAGAAGAGAAAACTTCAAAAACCAAGACCAAAATCCAATGGACAGATTTCACAAGACATAAAACCCCGATGATGTAGATCCAGAAAATTATTCAGAACAAAGCATCGAGAAATCAAAAGATGGGAAATGCAGAGGAAAAGGCAACGATGGAGGGCATGGGCTGAAGCATTCCAGGATACGTTAGACTCCGAGAGGGCAGCTGAACGGATAGCACAGGCCTTATTTGGAGACAAAAGGGGCTGAGAATTTTTTCTCACTTGAAGAAAGAAAGATACTAATCCACAGGCTTGAAACAGCCTCTATTCCCAGACAGGATACATAGAAAGAAAGGCATACTACCTACATCATCGTGAAACTGCAGACTCCAAAAGCACAGTGCCTGGAATATAGCAGTTGGTGAACAAGTAACTTTAGATAAATGAACTGATTTATCCTTAAGACTGAAGGCTTTCAGGCTAGACTGCCTTTTCCGTCATATGACTTAGGCCAAGTCACTCAGCCTCTCCAAGCTTAGGTTCCTCTTCTGTCATTGAAAGAGAATAATGCTAGTAGTGGCTCATATGATTGTACAAGGAATTAAAGAAGTATTTAAAGCATGTGAAATAGCACCTTATTTGGAGAACACAAAATAAATGCAAATTACCTTTGTTGTTATCATAGAAAAATAAAAAGACTTTGTATGATGAAGCATTTATGTATGAAAAAAATTTATTTAATTATTATGATCATTGTTATTTTAAATATTTATTTTTGAGAGGGTGGGAACACACTTCTCTGAGTGGAGAAAGGGCAGAGACAGGGAGACAGAGGATCTGAAGTGGGCTCCACGCTGTCAGCACAGAGCCCTGTGAGGGGCTTGAACTCACAACCATGAGATCATGACCTGAACTGAAGTCAGATTATTAACTGACTGAGCCACTCAGCTGGCCCTGAAAATTTTCTTAATTTATTTTCCCTATTTTTTTTTTAAAGTTTAGCTTTACAATAGACATGTTTGAGTATAATCTGCTCGTCTATGATTTTGAATTATTTTAGAAAAATATTGGTGAACAAAATATTCTACAATTATGGAAAATACTGTGAGAGAAGGCATGATGGAGGCCAGCAAAAACCCAGTTCAATTACCACCTTCCCACACACCAAGGACTGCTAGTCACCTTTAAAACCAAGGCCAAATCAACTAAACTAAATGAAATGGTTTCCTGCTTACTAGGTTTATTCTATTAGGTCCTTTATAAAAGAGCCTATGTCTGTTTTATTTCATTTAGGTAGAAGAATAGGCAGACATGCCATTAGATTACCTTTGAATTTGACCTTGTACTTGTCATTTTTTATGGTAAAGAATAGGACTTTTTTCAGGAAAAAGAAATAAAATTCTTTCAAGTTAGAGACATTGAAACCTAATAGATTGTGCTATTTAAACAGAAAACAAATTAAGATTGCTCTGGAGCCTTTTTTTTTTTTTTTTTTTTTTTTTTTTTTTTTTTTTTTTTTTTTTTTGTAATTAGCCACAAGTTCCTAAAGGACACCAGACAATTATAGAAACACACTGAGCTATGTGGTCTCAGACTTCAGGTTAACACTTATTTTTCTGGTTTCTGAAGACCTTTCATTTTCTTTAGCACTTATTTTGGGGATCATTCCCTTTTGCTTCTGAGCAAATCTTTATGCTTAGTGGCAATTTTAGATTAGACAAGAAGAATTATATCCTTAGGTCCCCCCCCTCCCCCCAGGGAGCTGTCTTGATATACATATTGCAGATACTTTTTAGTTTTTATTTCAGTTATTAATTACACAAAGCCCACATTTCAGCATCAACACCATTCTTAACTTATTTTCCACTTGTCTTAAACGGTCGCCATAACTTTCTCTACTTCTAGGGGCAGGTATTCCAGACTCACTGAGTAATATCTCAGGACTTTTTCCTTGTCATTCTCTCCAAACAATGTTTAATAGCTCTACGTATCAGGGAATATTTCTATATGTCTTGCTTAAATCAGTCTTGTGTTTATTCTTTCTCATTGGTATGACACTTCATCTGCCTTTCCCCTTGGATTTAATGTACTTGACATCAACCAGTTATTGTGAAGAGATCAGATTTTCGTAAATTTTCACATTTCACAAATGTAGTCATATGACATCTTTCTAGCTCTCATTTCAGGCAGCCTTTGGAACATATTTCAACTTGGGGAAATAAAGCCAGTTTGAAAACTGTATTTTCATGCCAGGCTTATATTCACATGGCTTTATGATTTTCCAGTACTCACCCAAACCCCCAAAGCTGTATCTCACTAAAGAAAAATAGTGGGTTTTAAATAAATTTATAGGACCATCACTTTTATATGGCCATATAATAAAAGAATATGTGGAAATAGTGTTGATAAAATTTAAGTATTCTCTTCAGGTATAGCAGAAGAACAAAGGGATGGAATACTATGTCCCCTTTTTATATATTTATCAAAGACTACCTGACTGCAGGCAGCATGTGTGGAACTAACCACAACTTGATATCTTGTTGGACAACTGTGGAGCTTAGGGTAGCAATGGGGTTATGGTGCTTAACATAAATAGGAGGAAGATAAAATCAATATTTCATAAGCATTAGCAATCAGTAGAGAAGACAATACGCATCTGAAAACTATTTGTAAAACCTCCTGCACTTCAAGTGAATGGGTCAAATTGGTAACATGGCTATTTCTTTTACCCTAATCTATTGCCAGGTATATTATGAAATAGCCTTTTTAAACCACATTTTCTTTTTTTAAATATGTTTTTAATGTTTATTTATTTTTTGAGAGAGAGAGAGAGAACATGCGTGGGAGAGGGGCAAAGAGAGAGGGAGACACAGAATCCAAAGCAGGCTCCAGGCTCTGAGTTGTCAGCACAAAGTCCAATGTGGGGCTCGAACTCACCAACTCACCAACTGAGATCATGACCTGAGCTGAAGTCAGAGGCTTAACTGACTGAGCCACCCAGGTGCCCCTAAGCCACATTTTCAAATATATTAGTTGTCATTGACACATTGTCACTTACAGTGTTTTAAAAATTCAGAAGGTGTATGGATGGAATTATGTCCCCCTCAAATTCATACGTTGAAGCCCTAACCCTCAATGTAACTGAATTCAGTGATAAGAGCTTAAAGGAGGTAATTAAGTTGAAATAAGGTGATTTGGGTAGGACCTTACTCCAGCAGGACTGGTGCTTTTATCAGAATGAGAAGACGCCAGAGATCTCTCTTTTCCTGCCACACTCAGGACACAGTGAGAAAGCAACCATCTGCGAGCCAGGAAAAGTCTTACTAGAAATGAACCCCACTGGTACCTTGCTCTTGGACTTCTACCTACCAGGACTGTGAGAAAATAAACTTGTCTAAGCCACCTAGTCTGTGGCATTTCGTTATGACAGCCCCACCAGAATAATACAGAAGACATTTGAATGTGTCAGATCACATGTCAGTAAACCTTCAAAAATACATCACGTATAGAATTATAGTGACAGTGGTGGAAATAGTACCTCCTGATTTCACATCTGTTACAAACTTGTTATTTTATACAGCTCAAAAGGTGAACTAAATAATTCGTTATTTAAAGATTAATTTAAAATGCTAAAAAAAAAAGAAACAATACGAAGAGGGACAAAATAAAAGAATCGTCTCCACCTTCTCAGAACTGCCCACTCTCTTTCGCTAGGCCACCAGTTTTAAGAATCTCTTAAACATTTTTATGGTAACTTTCTACTCTTTTATACATACGTACATACACATGCAGACACACACACATACACACATCCATCTTTTTTCTGTGAATATGAGATTGTGCTATACCTCAACAACTACTTTTAATTACTTTTAAAGACATATTTCCCAACATATAGATCTTTTTCATTTTTTAAAAATCATTGTTTTATTTTATTTTATTTTATTTTATTTTATTTTATTTTACTTAAGTTTATATCTTTGAGACAAAGAGAGAGAGAGAGAGAGAGAATAAGGGGGGAGGATCAGAGAGAGGGAGAGACAGAGGATCCAAAGCGGGCTCTGCACTGACAGCTGAGAGCCCGATGTGGGCCTTGAACTCACAAACTGTGAGATCGTGACCTGAGGTGAAGTCAGATGCTTCACAAACTGAAACACCCAGGTACCCCTCTGTTTCATTTTTAAAAAATGTTTATTTATTTATTTTGAGAGAGAGAGAGTACATGAGTGGGGGAGAGGTAGAGAGAGAAGGAGGGAGAAAATCCCATGACTTTGAGATCCCACTGGGCTCGATACCATGACTGCGAGATCATGAACAGAGCCGATATCAAGACTGTCGCTTAACTGACTGAACCACCCAAGCACCCCAGATTTTTTCATTTCTAAAGGCTCTATAACATGCCATGGTATGAGTATACCCTAATTTATCTTACCAGTTCCCAACTGATGGGTATTTAGATTGTTTCTACTTGTTTTCTAGATAAACAAAGCAATAGCATACATTGTGGCTTATATCTTTGCACATCTATATGAGAATTTTCATGGAAAAAAAAATTCCCAGAAGAAGAGTAACTGAAAATGTTTGTACAATTTTTGGTTTATTTTTAGTGTTGATAGACATTGTTAAATTTCCCTTTGAAAATGCTACGCCACATTGTTCTCCCATAACAGTCCACACTCTGCTTTCCTAAGCCTTGATCAAGATTGAGTAATATAAAAGCCTTTAGATTTTTATAAAAGCTATCATTTGCATTTCTTTTGCTATCAGCGAAGTCGTACATCTTTGACAAACCCTTGTCTGGAGGAGAATAGACATTAACGTTGCTTTTTAAAAAGCGAAAAATCTAGCCAGTGCCCTGTGATTGAAAACAGTTCCTTTTTATCTTAGGTGTGTGTGGGTCATCAGGTATACACTATGACTAACACGTGGTTAACTCACAACAGCCACCCCTATTGTGTGTTAGACCTTCATGGGCACTCAGATTGCCATTGTTTTAAACTCAAATAGCAATAGTAGTTTTGATAATAATAGGATAATGAAAAATCCCATATGTTGAATCTGGGCGATTTTTAAATTTTAATCAGGCAGAGAACAAAACCTGCATTGTAACAATGAATGTTGATGTGATTTGGTTTGAGAGTGAAGGGTGAACAGCAGAATAACCGCCCTGGGAAAGTACCATGTAATGATGACTATGTCATGGATGCCATGCTATGCTGAGCCTGACTTAGAAGATTAAAGCGCAGAAGGGTTCAGTTGGACCATTGCTTGAGAAGAATACCTACAAAATTCTTTTATGTCGAAAATTAGTGAAACATAGAAACAAATATCAAGGGAGAAAAACTAAACCGCCCTTGGACAAAAGAGTCATGACCAATGAAGGGCACGACCTTCCTCAGCACAAATCAGGCCAGACAAGCTTAATCATTTTTTTTATAGGATTACGGAATTGGTGGATAAAGGAAGGCAAGTGGGGTTATAAGAGCAGGACTTTAGGGAAATGTTTGATACAATAATTATTATTTGTTTAAATTCTTGGGTTATAAGCCCATCATTGGAGTGTTGTGAAAAATAATTTACCACAGCCACGTGAGGTTTAGTCTCAGGAGGGGAAGCCTGATTCAGTATTATAAAATCTATTCATAGAGATACCAAATTAATGCATTATAAGGAAATGATATGTTTATGTGAAAAGGTGCTGAAAAGGAATGTCCGTGGACATTCTTCATGAAAACACTAAAAGGAGTAGGAGACTTTCCTTGAACATGATAGTCACTCTTTAAAACCAACAGCCAGTATTTATTTAATGGTTAAACCTGGAAATAAGATAACAATCACCATTACCATCATGAATTTTTATTACTATTTGGGGATTTCTGATTAACCAGTATAACATGAAACCAAATATGGAGTATAAATATTGGACACTTATAATCCCCAAAGATTTATATGGACTTAAAATATAATTGTGTTTAATATAAAGCTAGGAATATGATTAAAAGAAGAAATCACGATCAAAACATCAGTAAAAGATATTAGTAATCTAGGATAATCTTCAAAAGAAATCTCTAAATCATATGTGAATAAAATTATAAATATAACTGTAATCTATCCATAAGTAAAATTTATACTAAAAACTTTATTGAAATCTTTAAGGCTAAAAAACGTGATTCTAGAAGAGATGATTGACCTTCATTTATTTATATGTGTAATAAAATTGCCACATTTCTTTATGTTTTACGTAAGTGAAATAGGAGTTCTTGGGGAAACTTAAAACATTTCTTTTTCTAATGTAGCATTCTGTAGAAAGAGTAAACGGGCGAGATTATCAAGGTAAATTGGAAACCAATACCACTGCCACTGCCAAACACATTATAAACTTATAATAAATACATTTGTGGTTATGATATAAAAATAGACAGCTGAATGGAAAAGAATAAATAGCCCAGAAATAATTGTTACTTTTTGTAAAAATGCCATGTATAATAAAGTCATTGAAAACCGGTACAATGGGGAAGAGAAGGCTTAATCAAAAGTGGTGGATGATAAATAGAAATTCAGAAGATGCCATGTATTCCTTACCTTACATGTTATTCCAAACTAAATTCCAGATGGATTAAAACGTTAAGATGAAAAAAAAAAATCAAACGATTGTTAAAGTAGGAAAAAAGTGAATAAGATAAATAATTAGATTTTTTGATAGAAGCTTCTGAATTTATAAATGATTAAAAAGTAACCGTAAAAAATCAATAAATTATTTTGTAAATACAAAATAATCCTTATTTCACAAAGAATACTTCACTCTCCATTTGACAAAGGGTTAATAACTTTACAATTAAAAAGAAAAACCCATACAAATTCATAAGTACCAGGCATAGGACAGGAACAGACAATTCACCAAAGAGGAAATACAACTAGTAAACAAACATATGGGAAAATGCTCACCTCATTAGTAGTCAAAGAAATGCAAATTCAACTTAGATTGGGAAAAGTTACAGTTTGTTTTTGTAACTTGGGCTTCGGCAGAAAAGAAGGGGAGTAGAAATAGTTTGAGTCTTGGGATTTCTGTGTGGCAGGGACAGTGTGAGATGTGAACAAGCAGGAGAAAACCATGTCATAGAATCCCCTGCGTCTTGCAGTTCTTTTCTGAAGGTGTCCTGGGCACAGGTTGCTGGCCCGTAGGGAAAGTATAGAGGAGGGAAGCTTGAATGGAGAAGAAATGCAGTAAGAATTTTCATAAACAGCTAAGAGTAATAGTAACCAATGTGAAATATGACATTATCTTTTGATGACCACATCAGCAACAAACTAAGAAAAAATATATTCACTGATAGGAAGGGTGGTGCGAACCTACAATTTTGCTACCTATAACCTCATTTATAATATTGCATGAGTAGACATTAACAACCATTGAGAGCTGGCTAAAAGATTAGGGATGACTCTCAAACATTAGAATGCATAATGTTTATGGAGTTCTGTGCTCCGGGCATTTCAGAAAGCACCTTACGTGGATTCTCTAATTTAGTTTTCACAATGAGGTAGGCATTGTCATTGTTGTCACTATTCCTTCATTTTTACTTAAGGAGAAGTGGAGTCTTGGGGAGGTCAGAAGACTTGTAAAGATTGCATTGCTAATACACAACAGGGTTGCAATTTTGAACTTAGACATTCTGATGACAAAATCCACTCTTGATCACCACAATCTATGAATGTGAAACACCATGCTATGATAGTGTATGCACATTATTATGACTCTAAAATGTGCGTTCAAATCAAAATGAAATGCACAAGGCTACTGAGAGATGTTGTCTTAAAGTGGTGGGCTAAATAATACATCATTTTTCTCTTTTTTGAGTTTTTTTTAAAAAAAATTAAGGCATAACACTTAAAGATATTTTTTAAAAGAAGAACAACTGTCAGGCAATTAAAAATATTCACACATATTTTGCCAGCACAAATGTGTCACACCAACAGGAAACCTAACGACCAACTTACACTTAAGCTGCTGACGAGTATAACATGGTCCCTTCAGGAATCTCCGACGTAGTATAAACCTTGACCAATCTGTTCCCACCTAAAATGCTTTTGGAATAATACCTCTCCTGCTGTCTTAGAATGAGTATACACCAAACAATGCCCAGCTAATATCTGAATACGATCTTAACTAAAACGGTGTCTACCTTAAGATGTTACTAATTTCGATATGGACAATAAGTAAGGCATGAGGCATGCAATAATGATGACGATAACACCATCTACCAAGCATTTATTAAATTCCAGACAATGCACTGAATATTTTTCTTCTGTTTTTCCTTGTGCATTCAGCTCTCAGAGTAACCTTACAATAATACCTTTATTTCATATACTTGTGAATGACTGATTTTTTTTCTGAAAATCTATTGACCTCTTTGTTCCAGTTTGGTTGTTTTTGATAAATAGAAAAAGTCATGCATTTACTTTTTTGGCCAAGCCCTGTGCTTTCATTGTTGGCAAATACTGCCTGACCACACTACAATGCCAACAGTCACAGCCTGTGTTTGGCCTGGGGGGGCGGGGCGGTTCTCAATGGAGAGCACCTGGGGTCCTCATCCTCTTCCAACATACATCAGTAGAGTGGACCTCATGCCAGATCACAAAATGTTGGGCTGTAGATAATTGAGAGGAGACATGGAAAAATGAGGGGAGGAGCCCAGGAATGCAGACAGGAAAGGGAGGAAGGTAGAAGGGAATCAGAGGGAGTTGGGAGGAAGGCAGGATAGAAGGGAAATGGCTAGACTCTTATTAACAAGGTTATAACATACAATTGCGTGAAATCACTATAGGCTTCGTCAAGCCAGTCAGGTATTTTGAGAACGCTATGGTGTTTGCACTGCTTCCATAAAGCAGTCTGGAAAAATTCCCAGATTACCAAGCCACTGGGCAATGTGTTCTTGGTTGGCAGTATTCTGCTGTTCCCTTCTCAGCAATGGAAAAGTGTGAAAAGTGAAAGTTATCCCACAGGCAGCTGGGTAAATGCCTAATGGTTCTCTGGAATAGGTTAGCAATAAACCAGTACG
This sequence comes from Puma concolor, assembly GCF_028749965.1. Taxonomy (NCBI): domain Eukaryota; kingdom Metazoa; phylum Chordata; class Mammalia; order Carnivora; family Felidae; genus Puma; species Puma concolor. The sequence continues at coordinate 68,579,173 of NC_141674.1, read as the reverse complement.
TCCAGCTTTGGACTTCACAGGTTTGAGCTGAACAAAATGGATTTTTAAAAACATGGTAAACTGACTTGTGAAGAGAGGCTAAAGATTTCTATGTTACTCAGCCAAGCCAAAGGAAGAGAGAACAAGGCCAATGCCAGGAGTGGCAGTGGCTAATCCCCCAGAAAGTAGAAGCTGGTATTTACTGCTATCTTGGTAATGGTGTTGTTATTATGGTATTTAAAAAACGAATTCATTAATTTTATTGAACATGATAAGCATAGGACCCAACATCGGTGTCTTTATTCTAATTAACAGAATGTCAAAGGATGTATCCTTGCTTTTAAAAATAGCATCAAGGATAGCATTTTGGGGAAAAAAAAGTCCAAGTGATGAAACAGAGCTGTATTTATCCCTGAGACCACCACTACATTAGAGCATGAGTCTAGTACAAATCTCCCTGAAAGGGGTTCCAGAAATTCCATCTACTAAGGGACTACTTTTAACCATAGTCATGGAGTCATCCGAGACAGAATGCTGAGGAAATAATGTGAAATCAATCCAAGCACTAACATCCTTGCAACATTCCACTTTAACATTCCTGAATCTCAGAACCAATAGTGGAATGTTAGAAGCATCTAAAAATGGCCGAGTTTCCAATAGGTTTGTAAGCAGTAACATGTTCTTTCTATTTGTACGAATGTTTCTGACCACCAGTGAGTTCATTCATAGCTTCTGAATAAAATTTCTCTTCTTGCTGCTGTTTGGTGTCTTGAATACTTTTGATACATATCAGGGTCCTACATAATCTTGTCTTTCTTAACTGTCCAGCTTTATCTTCTGGCTTTTCAATGGTGAAATCCGATCACTCATCTTTTAGCAAATACCTATTCATCTTTTCATTTTGAGGTTCCGTAAGAAGACTTCCTTGGTTCCCCAAGCTGGACTTAAGTGGTCAATCCTACTGCCATTACACTTACTCACATCTCCTTTGACTGTAACCTCTTGAAGACAGAGACAATATCTTTTTATCTTGGTGGGCTAGGTACCTAGCATGTTGTCTGGAACAAAGCTCCATGATCACTGGCCTCCACGGAAGCCCTAAAGCAGACAGAACATGATTGGTGCTAGGCATGGTCTTCTATGCATCCCTGCTTTCAAATGAGGGCTGACTGGAAAAGGAGGAATATGCTCTACTCAGGAAGTGGGAGACAAAGAACGGATCTTCATGACTCAGTTCTCTCTCATCTTATGTACCTGCATGGAGACCAATGAAATGGGTGCCAAATAATCAAGAAATGCCTGAGATAGCTGTGGCTGTGCTGAAATTCCCAATAAATACCAGGATCCTGGATGGATGTGGTAGCCAGTGTGGACCAGAGTGGCTATGTAAGCTGGAGTGGGCAGTTGCCACCATGGCTGGGACTTGCACATGTCTGAATTGCATGCCAAGATCCCCGGAATTGCCAGTGGATTCGCTGGCAGCTTTCTCCTACTTATTTCTTTAGTCTCCTAACAAGGCAATTTTGCATTTTATGGAATTCAACATTTAAAAAAAATTTTTGCTTTAGTTCCAGTTTGTTAACGTACGGTGTTATATTAGTTTCAGGTGTACGATATAGTAATCAAATACGTCCATACATCACTGAGAGCTCATCACAAGTGCACTTCTAACCCCCCATCATCTATTTCACCCATCTCCCACCTGCTTGCCCTCTGGTAACCATCAGTTTGTTCTGTGTAGTTAAGAATCTGTTTCTTGGTTTATTTCTCTCTCTCTTTCTCTTATCCTTTTCCTTTGCTTTTTTGTTTTGTTTCTTAAATTCCACATATGAGTGAAATTATATCGTCTTTATCTTTCTCTAACTTACGTAGCTTAGCATTATACTCTCTAGCTCCGTCTTTGATGGAATTCAACATTTTTATCCCCCTCACTGTGTTATGTTGGGGTATGTTTTGTGTTTTAATAAGTGGTTTTGAATCAATAACTGGATAAAATGATGGGATTAAGTACTCGGATTAGTCTGATTAATCTCAGTACTTTAAAAAAGGTACCCATTATCTTACTCATTCTCATATTACTCTCTCTTTCTTTCTAAATATATATATGTAATACATATTATAGATGTCTACTTATATGTACAACTGTATATTTATATGTATGTTTATATTCATGTAGTTAAAGGTGGTCACAACATACTGTTGGCTCCTGTTGACATATTGCTAATTATCAGCCTTTCTCATACATGGTGTATTGAATCTAAGGTTTATGTATTTGATCTTTGGACCTACTACATTTCCAGACAGTCCAATTTATTAAGTGCAATCTTTGCTTCAGTTTATTGCCCCAGCTTGTCTGGATACTGCCAGATTCATATTCTGTCTCCTAAATCACTGATTTTCCCTCCAACTTTGAATTGTCTGCAATTCTGATGACTTGCGCACCGTGTCATAACCAAAACACTTGACAAAATCAAGGTTAAGGAATGATGTGCTGCATCTATGCCACACCACTAGAGATAATTTTCTAGGCTGTATATTCATCCAGTTCCTTATTAATTAATCTATGTAATTTTTTAGACATCTAACTTACTTTTCCACATTGTACTTGACAAGTAAGGCCTTTTTGTTGTAGCAGATACCTTATGGCTATTGTACATCCTATTGTACCCTGTAAGTAACTTTGCTAAGGAAAAAAAATGCTTCCAGTCAGCTTTGGTATGTTATTGAGAAACTCAAAATGAGTACAAATAACAATTCAAAAGGATTCTTTTGATTGCTACTTCCCTTTCTACGTTTCCACAACCCATCCCTTCAGAAACATGTTTTGAATCTTGCCAAGGATTTATGTGGAGCCCATTTGTCTATTATTGAGGAAACTGAAGACTGAAGTGTTATTTGACATTTCTACTGGTAGGTTTTTGGCTTTCACTATGGTCTTGCCCTCAAGCTCATCCCACTTAGGGTTTTTCAAATGCCAACATTTTGGGTGAGATCTTTCCACCTTAGAAAACTAAACCAGGTACAATTATTCATTCATTCATTCATTCAATGTTTTCAATATTGATTAAGCACTTTCTAAAAAGCTCTGTACAGATGTAAGACTTGGTTACAACCACTATTTAGATAGTTACCAGGTATTGGGTAAGACAGCGGTTCTCAAAGTATGATCCCCAAATTAGTAGCATCAGCATCATATGAAGATTTTTAGGCATGCTTTGGAGCTCCAGACCAGATAGGCTGAATCAGAAACTCCGGGAAGCCATGTTTTTGTTTTTAATTTTTTTAATGTTTATTCATGTCTGAGAAAGAGACAGAACAGAGAATGAGTTGGGGAGGAGCAGAGAGAGAGAGGACACACAGAATCTGAAGCAAGCTTCAGGCTCTGGGCCGTCAGCACAGAGCCCGAGGTGGGGCTCAAACTCATGAACCATGAGATGGTGACCTGAGTGGAAGTCAGATGCTTAACCGACTGAGCCACCCAGGAGCCCTGGAAGCCATGTTTTAATAAACCTTGTCCCCTGTGTAATTACGGTGATAGACATCACTCTTTAGAACTACTAGAATAAGGGTCGCCTTATTAAGCATCCAACTCTTAAGCATATCACCTTAGGTGGTGATCTCAAGGTTGTGAGATAGAGTCCTGTGTGTGTCAGGCTCAGCACTGAGCATGGAGCCTACTTGGGATTCTCTCTCTCTCTCTCTCTCTCTCTCTCTCTAATTCTCCACCCCCCCCCACCTTCCTCTGCTGCTCATGCTTTCTCTCTCAAAATAAATAAATAAACATTTAAAAAAAAGAACTAACAGAATGAGACATATGGGTAAGAAAATAGAGTGTTGTACTTCTGTTGTCAATGTGCTTCTGGAGGATAGAAGAGTTACTAATCAAAATGATATGACTGTGCATCATAAAGCTGTGGGTTTTAGTTGTATGTACAGGTGGACACCTATACTTTCTTTGGAAAGTATAGGGTTTCTTTGGAAAGATGGAAAGATGGAAAGAAAACATCTCTCTACCTACTGATGAGGTACATTGTCTCAAGATGGGACAAAGTCTATTATTAAGCCATCAGAAAATAGATCACCTCGAAAACGTTTTGGGAATGACATGGGGGTAACATACAACAACTTCATCAACTAATTAATTACAGAGTGCTAAGCACTGGAAGCCAAAATCTGATGTGGCAACATACTAAAACTTGGAGTAAATTATAATCAGTCAGTCTAGCAACAGGTAAGATTTCTAGGTTGTACAGGAGATAGCAAATGAAGGCACGTAGGGTACAAATGAGAAAAGAAAATTTGACCGCACTGGTATTTCTCCCTTCCCTTTATGTATTGCCTTACATAAGGTGAGAGTGTTCAGCCTTACCAGCCACCATCATATCTTAGAGGGACATGGTTCCTTAGCTCTATGATGCACTAGCATCCTTTGAATAATTTATGAAGATTTTTGCTCAATTTTATCTAAATAGAGTTTGAGTTTATTCATCTCTATTCTCAAATTTTCGTTAATTGAAGTATTGCTGTAATAATTTCTAGGTGGTTTTTTTTCTTAATTGATTGATGCACAGTGCACAAAGTCTTACTGACATCGCAGATTCAAGGATGACCTACCTTTTCACATGAACAATAGACAGGTTGTTTGTTTCACACTCGTGTGTCGTATCTGAGATCTTTATGCCACAGCTTACTACTGGGAGAGACAGAGACCCCAGTGTTCTAGATCTCCTATGCTGATGCTTCTCACATGGCTGCCCTTCAGCTGTACCTATCACAGACCTCCATGTCAGCCCTTGTTCCTTTGTTCTTTGTTTATCTGTTTATATATCTGTCACCTCCATTGCAATTTGAACATACTGGGGTTTCTGTTCATTTCTGTGCCCAGTAATTAATACTATGCTCGAGAGATGATTTGTTCCATAAGTATTTATTGGATATGTGAGTGAATGGTTGGATGACGAAGTACATGATTTTTCTTGTTCAAAATCATGGCACACTTTCTGAAAAAGGGCCTCTACATTTCTTAATAAATAATTGCACTAGAAACTGACACAGAGATGTAAGTCTGTACCTTTATCCTGTGTTTCAGGTGGCGTCTTGCATATGATAGAACATTTCATGTATAAAGAACAAAAGTGATTAATTATGGAACGCATAACCTGTGTTGTGCTGTTTTACAAGTCTTTTCTTACTTTCTCTTCAAAACAAGCAAATATTTAGAAGTGAGAATCTTAGTAAACATACTTAATGATTTCAATGGAAGCATTAGTCTTGAAGATCCAGGTTTAATTCCGCCAACTCATCCTTTCCATTTATACTCTTCTTTCATCTTTATCCTGTTCTCCATCTTTTAATTGCCTTTCTCCAACTCCAGTTAACTTTTCTGCCTTCTGTTATTATATATTATATTATATTATATTATATTATATTATATTATATTATATTATATCTAACTTGATATGTGAAAGTAGAATTTGCAGAAATAACTATCTCGATTTGTGCAGAACACTAAGGTTTCATCCTTATGGCTGTGGTCCAAACAGGCAGAAAAGGGAGCAGTGGTTGCCTCTAGTTGCCTTTGTTCATGTAATGGTTGTGTGGGTGGTGGAGACCCCAAAGATGCTGCTTTCCCACTCAAGGCCAATATTAATGAACTCCAGAAAATGAGAACTTACTCCACTTTTTAGTAACACCTGCGTCACTTGGGTACCCATGGCCTAAATAGATAGATTTTAAAAGTATTTTATTAGCATACTGAAATTTCCCATTAAATGCTAGACTACAGGACTCACTAAGTCACACACTGTATTGAAAACTGTCCTTCATGAGACTTCAAAGGGTAGACCTAATGCATTTTTCTCATCTCTAATATCAATGATTCTATTATACTTAGTGTAACTTAATTCTTTGGGTATTTCCAAATGAAAATTTATTACATAAAGTGAAGTGTTTTTTTTTTTAAAGCACAGGGGGTAAAATCGTATTTAATGAGGGATGAGATAGATTTTAAGTGCTGCAGTGTATTTCTAAAAGAACTGGAATCGTTCAAAATTTCTGAAGTACTCTGCCCTAAGCATTCTGATGGTAACTGTCTTCAGGGCTTAGTATCTGAAATTTATTATTTTTTGGCAAAGAGAACATTCTGAAAGTGAGACACACAAGTATCTTTAGGATGCTTATATTTAGTTGTACAAATAATTTTGTGACTATAGTAATTTCCGTGCAGAAACAAGAGCAATTATTTCAGTTTCTTTGGTACACAATATGGTTTTAATAAATCACCCTCTTTAGAATTTTGTCTCAGGTAAAACGGACAAAAGCAGATAAAATTAGGATTGTTTTTTGTTAACAACAAGTGTGCTATTTTATGAAAGGGGAAATAAAAAAATGCCCCCCAGCAATTATTTAATAGTTTTGGATTTTTTTTTTAAGTTTTATATCTTTTCTTTAAAATTCTGGGTCAAGGCCAATGTTCAATTTCTACTATACCAGTTGTATTCCATAAAAAAGGTAAAAATCAATTAAAGTCATATATTCTGGAAGAGCATCTAAATGTATGGAAACGTTATTAAGTTAAAGCCTTTTTTTTTGGTTGTTTTTTCTGGCAGTTCTCCTCCAAATTGTGTCCAAACCACTTTGTTTCACTGTGGAATAAAGGAAGCTGTGTGTTTTCTTTTCTTGGCAGGTGAAGGTAGAACTAATCCAGAGAGGAACTTCTTTGGTAGTATATGGCGTGACAGAAACTGGCTAACCGATGACGTCAGCCCGTAAGGAAGAAACTCTCAAGGCTATTCCACTAGCTTTGGAAATCAGTAAAAGCTGCTGTCCAGTTTGCAGTACCAACAAGCTTAGTAATAATGAAAAATAAAGAAGGAAAAATACTAATCCCAGTACCAAAACAGTCTAGCTCTTCCTGTAAGATTACAAGTGCTTCATGCAGATTAATGTTCAAATTCAATGGTGCCTTGTTTTACGTAACATGTTTTTCTGCTATGGCTTTTCTGAGCTCAAGGTTTTTTTTTTTTTCTGTTGGTTTGTTTGTTTTTTGTTTCTTTGTTTTTTTGTTTTTAATGTTCATAGGAACTATAAATTGATGTAGTCTAGTTTTCCCTTGCTCATGGGAAAGAAAAAGTATACATGGCCTTTCAAATGAGCCAGTCACTTCAGAAAAAGGTCATCCATTCAACTGAAGCAAGATTGCTATTAGAAACAGAACAACAGCCTTGTATAAGGAGGCATGCATTTTGCCAGAAGTAGGCTCTATCTGAATGCTTTATGCTAAATCCTTTAACCCTAACTCAAATGAAAAACAACCCTGGAAATGTTGTATTGTGCCAAGTGGTTACTAGTCTCAGACAATGTATGTATGTATGTGTATGTGTGTGTGTGTATACATACATATTTACACACACATATATATACAGTTATATTTAAATGTATATGTGTATATATATACACAAACGCATACATTCTTTATTTTATCCCTGATATATCTAGCTTGATGGAAGAATAAGCATACCTATATATCACCATATATTAGCTCTCATTTATCAAAAATGCTTGCAGTTAAACATATTGTAGCATTTGCTTGAAGGGAAAATACATTTAAGAAATCTACTTAGCAAAACATAAACCACACCTAAGCTATCAGTATATGAACTAATATCTTTATACTGCTACTGATTATAATAAATATTTAAGGATTTTCTTCTGGCGAATGCTTAGAATATATTATTTCAAAGGTAAACAATAGCCCTAACTGCAAATGTTTTTTAAATGTTTATTTATTTATTTTGAAATAGAGAGAGAGAGAGAGAGTGCACACACATGAGCGGGAGAAGTGCAGAGAGACAGGGAGAGAGAGAATTCCAAAGAGGCTCCATGCTGTCAGCACAGAGCCCAGTATGGGGCTCAAACTCACCAACTGCAAGACCATGACCTGAACTGAAACCAAGAGTAGGATGCTCAACTGACTAAGCCACCCAGGCGCTACCAAACTGCAGATATTTTATTCTTGTTGCCAAATACTATAGTTATTGAATCCCGGAATATATATTTGTGCATTTTCTCTTTCTGTCCTCATTTCTTGTGTTCTGTCTGTGTTACCTTTTGTTAACTTGTTATCTCTGTCTCTGAAATACACACACACACACACGTATACACACACACACACACACACACTCTTAGAAACATTAATTTAATATAAACATTAATATAATATATATATTAGATGTAATAATGAAAATATATAGTGGGAATGCAAGCTGGTGCAGCCACTCTGGAAAACAGTATGGAGGTTCCCCCAAAAAACTAAAAATAGAACTACCCTACAACCCAGCAATTGCACTACTAGGTATTTATCAAAGGGATACAGGTGTGCTGTTTTGAAGCGCCACCCAGGTGCCCCGAAAGAGATAGTTTTATGTGGGCATTATGCCCAAAAAGTTATGCCTTATTATTCTTAGAATAATAAGAATGAGCTCAGGCACCTGGGTGGCTCAGTCGGTTGAGCATCCGACTTCAACTCAGGTCATGATCTCACAGCTTATGAGTTCGAGCCCCATGTCAGGCTCTGTGCTGACAGCTCGGAGCCTGGAGCCTGCTTCACATTCTGTGCCTCCCCCTTTCTCTGCCCCAACCCACTCACATTCTGTCTCTGTCTCTCTCAAAAATAAATAAACATTAAAAAAAAAAAAGAATGAGCTCAAGTGGATGGGCATGTAGAGATGTCGGTGAACACATTTCGTGCAGCAGTAAAGTACATTCAATGAGATAGAGGGATACAAAACAATGGTATGGTGGGAAAGTGGGGGCACAAATGTAGTGGGACAGACTGCTAGCAGTTCAGTATTATAGGAGTGTAAATTTTGAAGAAGAGACATTAAAGACGCATGTTGAGTGGCGCCTAGGTAGCTCAGTCAGTCAAGCATTTGACTCTTAGTTTCAGCTTAGGTCATGATCTCATTGTTTCCTAAGTTCAAGCCCGTGTCAGACTCTGCGCTGACTGTGGGGAGCCTGCTTTGGGTTCTCTGTCTTCCTTTCTCTGTGCCCCTCCCCCTACTCATACTGTCTCTGTCTCTCTCAAAATAAGTAAATAAACTTAAAAAAAATAAAGACACATGTTGAAATCATTAAGGATCAAATAGTAAAGGTCTTTGTATGCCATTGATGTAGTTTTGGCTTTATCTTATGTGAAAGTTATTAAAAGATTTCAAACATTGGATTGACAGATCAAGATGTATGTTTACATTCATCACTCTGGAAGATGTGTGGTGAGTGGGATGGGCCAAGAATGGGGTATGGAGGGGACACGCATGGGGCAAGGAGACATGGAGGCTCTAACTACAGAAGTGGCCAAGGGAGGTAGAGATAGCTGAAATTTTTGAGACATTAAGGAGACAAAACTGATAAGACTTGGGAAATAATTAGATAAGGGGGAAGGAAAAACGGGTTAAAAACGTGTTGCCTAGTTACAGGTTTGTTCAAGTATATGGAAATTTGTGACACCATGATAAGAGATACATGAGGAAGAAGCAAGGCAGGTAGGAAAGTTGCTAGACATTTAAAAAACTTAACTAATTATTTTATTTGAGTATAGTTGACATACAATGTTTCATTAGTTTCAGGTCTATAACCTAGTGATGTGACAAGTTGGTACATTATGCTGTGTTCACCACAAGTATAGCTACCATCTGTCCCATTACATTGTTCTTACAGTATCATTGACTGCATTCCCTATGCAGTGCTTTTTATCCTTGTGACTTATTCCATTACTGGAGGGCTGTATGTCCCACTTCCCTTCACCCATTTGGCCCAAACCTCCATGCTACTCCACTCTGGATCATCAGTTTGTTCTCTATGTTTATAGTTCTGATCCTGGTTTCAAATTTTTTTTTTAATGTTTATTTCTTTTTGAGAGAGAGAGACAGAGACAGAGAATGAGTCAAGGAGGGAGAGAGAGAGAGAGGAAGGCACAGAATCTGAGGCAGGCTCCAGGCTCCAAGCTGTCAGCACAGAGCCCGACGCGGGGCTCAAACTCATGAATCACAAGACCATGACCAGAGCCGAAGTTGGACACTTAACCAACTAAGCCACCCATGTGCCCCTGATTCTGCTTTTTATTTGTTTATTCATTTTATTAGATTTAATTTATGAGTGGAATAATATGGTATTTGTCTTTCTCAGTCTGACGTATTTCACTTAGCATGATATCTTCTAGGTCCATCCATGTTGTCTCGAATGTCATTATCTCATCCTTTTCTATGGCTCTGTAATATTCCACTGTACACATATACCACATTTTCCTTATCCATTTGTCTATTGACATTTTGCATTTCTGTGACTATAAGATAGTTAGTTGGCTGTCTGGGTCTAGAACTCAGGAGAAGTTAATGGTAGGAGAATTTATAAATCGTAAGCATTCAGAAAGTGATTAAAATCGTCTCAGGAAAGTAAGTAGAATAAAAAAAAGAAAAAAAAAAACTTATGATAAATCACTGGAGATACAACACTTAAGGATAGATAGGAGAAGAGGAGGGATGGAAATGGTCAAAGGAATAGAAGAAGAGTCTTATAGAATCCAACGGATGCGAGGCTTTCAAGAACCATAGATTTGAAGAAGTAACTAAAATTCACTAGAGAGACTAAACAGATATATAAGCATAAACTTGAAGGATTGAGGCACTTCATATCGTTTTATTTCAAAGGAATCTTGGTTGAATCCATAGTGCAGCTGTGGAATTCAGGTTACTGCAAAGTATTTCTGCGTTAAATCGGAGGCCAGAGAGTTTAAGAAATTGCAGAGAAATATCTTCTTGATATCTATTAAAAGGATACGTGATCCTGGGCCAGTGAAAAGCATAAAGACAGCAACAGTGAAGCAAGAAAACTAGTTTGAAAACCTAGAATCTGCATAAAATATGCTCTACATTTCATCTTACAATCTTTTGTTTTACTACTGCGGTTTTGTAGGATTCCTGGCATGTTCCTATAAATATTTGAGCATTGAACCTGCTTCTTTAAATAACTGTGATAAAAAAAAAAAAAAAAAAAAACCTCACACCATGCCAAATTGGATTTTCTATTTCTTTTTCTGGAGCCATATGTATCATATCCAGGCATATTCCCTAGTAAAGAGCCCATGAAGATGATGGCGATGCGTGAGTTTCCTTTTGCCTACATGACTTATCTTAAACATTACTGTAGAAACCAGTTCACTTGTTATTCAGAAGTAGGAAAACATAGGGCATTTATGATGACTGAAAGAGCCAGGTTAAAGATTTTCATAAATATTTTCAACAGGAATGAGTGACAAAACTTGTTGAAAATCAACATAGAATCCTCATGTCTCCATTATTCAGCAGAAGAGGAGGAAAATCTTTGAGCAGCAGAGAAGAGAAAGAAACCAGTATTCTTTAAGAACCTATGGGGAGTCATGTCCTGTGCTAATGTGTCCATATATGTTAACAGACACATTTGGCTTTTTAAAAAATTGTTTTGTGGGGCGCCTGGGTGGCTCAGTTGGTTAAGTGTCCAACTGCAGCTCAGGTCATGATCTCACAGCTCATGAGTTTGAGCCCTGTGTAGGGCTCTGTGCTGATAACTTGGAGCCTAAAGCCTGCTTCAGCTTCTGTCTGTCTGTCTGTCTCTCTCTCTCTCTCTCTCTCTGCCCCTCCCCCACTTGTGCGCGCTCTCTCTCTCTCTCTCTCTCTCAAAAATAAACATTAAAAAATTTTTTAAAAAAGTTTTGAGATAATTTACCCCATTTGCCAATGAAGAAACCTGACCATGGGAAAATCAGGTACTGTGTTGAAAATCATATAGTCAGTAATAGAGCTATCATTTGCAATCAAACTACCCAATGTCAGTGGTATGGTTTAAAATCCAACAGATTTCAAATAAAGGTGAATAAGTGCAAAAGTTGAACCAGGGAAGTAAAATGTAGATTTAATTGCAATCATGCTTATGGATATTGTAGTCATCAAACGAAGATTTTCCATTATTATTCCCAACCAATGATTCAGTGCCATGAAGAGATGTCTTTTATGGCACAAAGGTAGAGGGTCTCACTTCTTTTGATAAGAGAAGACAGAAAACATTTGATTTTCTTTAGTCTTGATAGAAATAAACATCAAGGAAGTGGGGATAGCCGTGAGATAAACAAAGAGGGCAGCATATATAATCCTTGTTTATTTTCATTTTGAAGGAGAGTGTAAGATATTATTTGTGGATGGAAATGAAAGTGAAAGTTTAGTGTTGATAAATTCCATTCATTACTTTCCCTATATTTTGAGAACTTTTTACTTCATGTCTACATTCTATGCCACCAGTCTTTGCTTTGGTCTCCACCTTAGTTCAGTGGGACTTATTATCTAAACCACTACTTTGTCTTCTTTTTTAAAATTATTTATTTATTTATTTATTTGAGAGAGAGAGAGAGAGAGAGAGAGCATAAACAGGGGAGGGGCAGAGAGAAAGGGAGAGAGAGAATTCCAAGCAGGATCCATGCTGTCAGTGCAGAGCCTGACATGGAGCTCAAACTCACGAACCATGAGATCATGACCTGTGTCAAAATCAAAAGTTGGACGCTCAACTGTCTGAGCCACCCAAGTGCCCCTCACCACTTCATCTTCTAATTCATGATCTGCTGCTTCGCTTCTGACCTGAAACTGTTTGACCACATACAAATGGACTTTATGTTAAAGTTTTATACTGATCTTAGGTAGATGTCCCAGTGGGAAGCCCAGTAAATCTTGGTCCAATATACCTCCAACTGAGCTCCAGGCTCAGGTAGATCAGCTGCCAGATAGGATGGAGAAGCAAATAAAATCAAATGAACAATGGTTATCACAATCCAAGTATAAGTCACAGATTCAAAACGTTCATTACCAGTGTCTCATTGTTCCTGACATGAAGAATTCTAGTGATTGATTACCAGAGTATTGTTTAGAATTTTGTAGTTTTTACTAATTGTTTCACTCTTTCCTGACCACAGTAATGCAGATAATAAAAGGTGTAGTCTTAGCCTTTCAAGTACTCAATTATTTCATTACATTTCATGTTAAGAATGGTTAGGTCTAGAGAGCAGAGCTGAACATCCATATCTGCCAAGCTAATTGTCCTACACTTGGGTCCATCACATTAAAAATGATTAATTTTCAACTCCTTTTGTATCTTTATTTTCCTGTGTTTTTACTCATGGAGTAAATACATAAGTTAAATCTTTGGTTGCAAAGAGGACCCGGGGCGCCTGGGTGGCGCAGTCGGTTAAGCGTCTGACTTCAGCCAGGTCACGATCTCGCGGTCCGTGAGTTCGAGCCCCGCGTCGGACTCTGGGCTGATGGCTCAGAGCCTGGAGCCTGTTTCCGATTCTGTGTCTCCCTCTCTCTCTGCCCCTCCCCTGTTCATGCTCTGTCTCTCTCTGTCCCAAAAATAAATAAACGTTGAAAAAAAAAAATTAAAAAAAAAAAAAAAAAAAAGAGGACCCATGAAGAACTGAACTTGGAATAGGGAAATAGGTCAAAATACAATTGGTGGATTTCCAATCCAATGTATATATGAAAGAAAATATGCTCCTGGACCAAGTCAAAGACATAAAAACAATAAAAATAGAAAAATTTCAGGGCTCATCCTTTCTTTGTTGTAGTAAAATATTCACTTTCTCCCCTCACCGTGTTTTCTTTTCTGTCTGGCTTTCTGTTGGTTTTTAGAGTAATGGGAGGTAGAGGCAGAGTGAGAGGAAAAAGAGAGCTGTTAAAACAAAAACACAGCAGAAACAAGCACTGAGGCATGAGTTACGTCCTCTACAGATACTGAATGTAAAAACGATTCACCCTCACAAAGAAACAGAGGTCTTTCAACAGCATTAAACGTTCTTAGAAAAGTCATTTGCAACACAGTTTAATTGAAGTGTTTGTTCATTTCACATTAGAAATAGGAACGTATTAATAGAGTAGACATTTTCAGAGGAAAATATCACGGTGTAAGTATTTATAGGTTTCTATTGTTAGGCTATTGTTTCCTCAGTATAATATGTGGAGGCATTAATTTATATTCCAATGTGTATTTCAGAAAATTGCTTAACTTGGCAAGTAAGAAACCTACCCCTCTGGACTGAGAAAAAAATAAATAAAATACAAGTCTCTTACAACATTGTTGCTACACAGAGATAACATTTAAATGGCTTGATTCGTTAGCAGTATACTGGACGACTTTTGTTATTTATTTGACCAAATGAACCAATTGTTGATGCCTAGGGTTAACATAGTTTTAAGCTCCCTGGTGGCTACTCCTATGTGAGAATTCTACCCAGTTGGTAGCCTGCAGTCCCTCAGAGGAAGGCTAATTCTGTACAACACATTTTTTTTAGTTGTCAAACTTTATGGAAAATTTGTTATGTATAGACATCTCTAGAGAAAAAATTATTCAGTTGGATTACCATAGGATTGACTCATTAATAGCTTAATTTGAATAATGACTAGGTTACCCTTTAGCATGCTTGACTGTAGCAAGGAGATTATTAAAATATCACAGAAAGCTTCTTTTTCCAAGATTAAATCAAAGTTTCCTGTTCTTGATCTTATAGCTGTCAGGAATACTACACATTACTAAATTTTGTCCTCTAATTGCAATATATTTTTTTCATGTCCATAATTACATCTAAATACTTAAATGACTCAGGATATTCATTCTGCTTAATAAATTTCTACCACTATGTAAATACATATAGCAAGGGCATAGATGCTGATAAATGAGACAAGAATCCAATGTAGTGAACATAAGAAAATGTATGTATATCTGGAATAATCTAACAAGAAAAGTGGCAGAAAGTCCTACAGGTTGACAATACCAAAACATAACAGGGTTACAATGATTAAAAAACAGGCTATAGCCTGTATCATTAAGATGTTAGGATCGGTTAAGTAAAGTAGACATATCCACTGAATGGAATATCACTTGATCATTTGAGAAGAGGCTGTAATAACATGAGAAAGGCTTCATAGCTCAACAGATTTTAAGGAGATGTAACAAAATATTAGCCATATCAGATCATTTGATGATCAAAGCATGGGCATTCTTGTGCCACTTCTTTCAGTTAAAAAATAAAAAGGAAAAATACAAAGACAATAAATGCTATGAAGACTGATACTTTTTGATCTGTACTCATCACCGCTCTATTCCCTCAAAAATCGAAAAGCCTATATATATATATATATATATATCTTTTTTTAATTAGCTCTGACTAAATATTTTTTACATATAAATTTGGTGACCCCTATTGTCTTATCTTGCAGAGAAATTAGCATAATATTAGAAGGACAGTGGAATCCATGCGATAACAAAAGTTTGGTTGGATTTCCAAATCTAAGCTTTTGTTAGTTAAAAAAATTAAAAAAGCAGCTGCAAAAGTTATAAGATTGATATAATGAACATAATGAACATTTTGGACACAATAAAAATAATTCTTTGGGAGAAGTAGGGATTTACCTCAGTCTTAGTTTTGAAAAATCTTCTCATGTCACACTTCATAGAGAGAGGAGACACAGAGTAATATAATGAAAGAAAAATCATGCTGAAAAAACTTCCCTGTATTAAATGTCAAGGTGAGATTCCTATAGCGTTTTACTATACGACCGCTTAATGAAAGCCTAGGACACCATACCAAAGTATCTTGGAGAAAGCAATGGGCCAAATAAGTATCATTCAATGTTCAGCTTCTTGGGATACTATAAGCCAGACACAGTGTCTATTAAAGCTTGAAGGAAGAATGGACACTATCTCCTTCATTAGGCATAGACAGGAAAACAAAGGGCTTTCCAGAATGGGAGGGCAGCATTAACAGGGAATTTGTTTTTGGAAAAAATTATTGTGAACTTTGCGAGAGCAAGGAATTATTGTAGGGAAGGCAGGAAACATTTCTAAAGATAGGTAGAGGTCTTACAGGGTTGTCTGTGAACAGGTCTTCTTAGAGGGCAGAAGACATCTTAATTGCTTCGTGTTTATTCCAATGCCTTGCGTTTAACAGGTGGTTAATAAGTGTGTGCTGTATTTTAAAAAATCAGGGAAAAGAAAGTATTTATACCTTTGAAACTTCTAAAGGAAGTTTCTATTTCACTCTTGGGTACCGGAAGTGGAAAAACCAGATTGACTGGGCGGACTGCTCATTTTTCTTACTAAGAAAGTAGAAATTAATATTGATATATTTATTCATTCATTTATTTATTCAACAAACATTTATTGAGTGCCTCTAATGTACCAGTCCCCATTGTGATATCGTGATTTATAACATAGAGTCTTTGTCCTTAGGAATCACTTAAAAAAAATTTTTTTTAATGTTTATTTTCGAGAGGTAGAGACAGAGCACGAGCAGGGCAGAGGCAGAGATAGAGGAAGACACAGAATCCAAAGCAGTCTTTGGCTCTGAGCTGTCAACTCAAAGCCCAACGTGGGGCTTGAACTCATGAACTATGAGATCATGACCTGAGCTGCAGACGCTTTACCCACTGAGCCACTCCGGCACCCCAGGACTTTGTTAAAGCTTCGCACCACCCTGTGTAGAATCAGTGAAATCTTAGGGAAGAACTCTGAACTGTCAAATTTAAAGGGCTGAAAGTAAATGGTAAGAGCAGGGAGAGCCATCTTCTCTTAGCAAGAATGTAGCCCAAATCCCAATCACGGTAAGTTTGGGTATTATTGAGAGACTACTTTTCTAAAAGGCACATTAGAGTATCTCAAATGGCATTATAATATTTGCATTCAGCGGACTCCAAAATGGCAGCTTGGAGACTTTTAAATCAATGGAGCTCTACTCAGGGAATAATCACACTGTGAGAACGTAGCCCTGTGTATCATCTACTGAATGATACCCAACAGAATAAACATGCATGTGAATTGTCATTGTGGTGTGTTGTCTTTCTTTTTCCTTTTTAAAAAATAAAACTAAAGATAATGCAACTAACACTGCTCAACAGTGCAAGATGAGGTCGTTCTTTTTTCTTTGTTTCTGTTTCTCTTGTCATTTGCATTCCTGTTGTATCCACAGATTTACTACTTAGTTTTTAAAATGTAGATATTAGATAAGTAGACTTTTTCCCCAGGGTGCATTAAAATGTTTTTGGAATGCTTTGGGAGAAATATTTCCTTGCTTATATTATATCTAGACTGAAGAGTGATAATGAAAGATAAGGGGTGTCAATGTGGTTTTATGGGGCGCACTGGCTGTGTATTTTCTTTTTTCCATCATTTGTTCATTCGTTTGTCATTTGTTCTTTCTTTTCTTTCTCCCTTCCTTTTCACAAATATTTATAAATCACTTTTCCAGGAATGGGAAATATAAGCACGAAAAAGATTGTTATGATTCCTGTCCTTGTAAAATTTATATTTACTTGGAATAGACAGAAAGTAAGCACATTTACAAAAAGATAGTAAGAACAACATAAAGAATAAAACTACATATAATTATAGGGAATGATTTGTATGAACAAAATACTATGTCATATTTGCTACTGGGAAAAATACACTTGATGAGTTAATACTAGAACTGACAACTGACTAACACACAAGAAGCAAAGATCTGGGGGCAGAGAGTTCCAAGCAGAGGAAAGAGCAAATTCAATACCATGTTTAATTTGTTCAAGCAATAGTAAAATAGCTCCCATGAGTGAAGATTATAACAAAAAAGGAAAGCATCATATGAGAAGAAGTGGGAGAACTAGGCAAAAAGTAGATCATAGAGAGTCTTGGAGACCTCATCAAATGTCCAGATTCTATTCAAATGGGAAGTGATTAAAGAGTTTTAAGTTAAGGTATGATCACCCTGCACGGCATGTGGAGAAAGGACTGTTATTTACTGTAGTGGTGAGGAATGATTGTGAAGATAGGTTCTGGGTAAATTTTGGATATAGAGCTCAAAAACCTTGCTAATGGATTGGATGTTGGAAGGCAAGAGGGGGTAGAGAAGAAGTCAGATTGACTCATAAGTTTTTGGATGGAAAAAGTAGATGATAGTTTCTCTCACTGAGTGTGGAAAGCCAGGAGAGAAGCAGGTTGGGAGTAAAAGGGCTGGTGAGGGCACATAAAAATTTCTGCTCGTGGGTATGTTGAGTTTGAGGTGCCAAATAGATATTTAGGTCAAGATGACAAGGATGCAAGTGGACATACAATGCTGGGGCTCAGGGACAAGATCAAGGCTGAAAACAGAAACTTTTATCATAAGTTCATGAGACTGGTCATGACTCATCTTCTCATCTACCACTTGGGGGAAGTGGCATACGTATATACTCCTCATCCTATCCCTTTCATGATTAGTGGAAGAGGATTAGAGAAAACATTAAGAATGCAGCCTAAAATTTCATAACCAAACAAAGCAATCAATACTTTCAAATGACCATGACTTGATGAGTGCCATATTAATTATTAATGCCTTGCTTTAGCTATTCACACAGCAGAAGTCACTTGTGAATTCCCCAAAGAGTTCCTATCACAGTTTCTGGGAACTTACACCCAGATCTCTGTAGATAACTGTAATCTGGTGGGGGGGAAATGGGCAAAGCAATGATAAGTCTTCAGATATGTTTTCTAAAGTTCTTTTTAATGTCTTTTTTTTTTTTTGAGAGAGAGACACAGAGTGCGAACAGGGGAGGGGCAGAGAAAGGGGGAGGCACAGAATCTGAAGCAGGCTCCAGGCTCCTAGCTGTCAGCACAGAACCCGACATGGGGCTCAAACCCATGAACTGTGAGATCATGACATGAGCCAAAGTCGGACACAACCAACTGAACCACTCAAGCATCCCAAGTCTTCAGATATGTTTAAATGAGATCTATGAACAAATTTAGACTAAAATATCTAGCTTGGTAAATCATTCTCCCATGTACACACATCTGGACTTGTAAAATTATACCTCAATTAATCAAGAATTTTGTTTTTGAATTGGTCCATATAGTGGAATAATCTGTTTATAAAGAGATGGTTTATGAAGTTTCTTTTCGAAAGGGCAACCAAAAATGTATTTTATTTTTTAAAGAGTCATTAGTTTTTCCAGAATGGAGGACATGAAATGAATGAATAAATGAATAAATGAATGAATGAAATGTAACATCCAAACAGCTACTATTGAAATTTGGGATTTAAATCAAAACCTGGAGTTCCTTCTTCTTTGAAAAACATAGGTAACCAATGACAGATTGAATCTATAGACTGTAAGCTTTTTTTTTTTAAAGTTTTTTTTTTTTTATTTTTTTTTTCCAACGTTTATTCATTTTTGGGACAGAGAGAGACAGAGCATGAATGGGGTAGGGGCAGAGAGAGAGGGAGACACAGAATCGGAAACAGGCTCCAGGCTCTGAGCCATCCGCCCAGAGCCTGACGCGGGGCTCGAACTCACGGACCGCGAGATCGTGACCTGGCTGAAGTCGGACGCTTAACCGACTGCGCCACCCAGGCGCCCCTAGCCTGTAAGCTTTAAGTGGACAGAAGCCATTTTTATATTGTTTAGTGCCCTAGGTCTACTCAGCCTTTTGTAATATAATGCTTCACAATGGCTGGAGCTCAATAAATAGATCAGACATGAAGGAATCAAGTGTAAATAATAAGCTAACAGAGTCATTTAAAAGCCTGCATATTTGTTGTTCATGGTCAAGAAAGTGTGTTTAAGAATTATCTAGCCTCGGGGCATCTGGGTAGCCTAGTCAGTTAAGCATCCCGCTTCAGCTAGGGTCATGATCTTGGGGTTCCTGGGTTCAAGCTCTGCATGGGGCTCTCTGCTGTCATCATGGAGCCCACTTTGGAGCCTCTGTTCCCCTCTTTCTCTGTCTATCCCCCACTCTCCCTCTCTTTCTCAAAATACATATAAACATTAATTTCTTTAAAAAAAGGATTATCTAGCCTCAAAATCAAAAACACCAGAAGCAAGTGTTGGCAAGAATGTGGAGATAAAGGAACCCTCTTGCGCTGTTGGTGCAAATGCAAACTGATGTAGCCACTGTGGAAACAGTATTGAGTTCCACCAAAAAGTTAAAAATAGAACTATCCTATGATCCAGGAACTGTACTACTGGGTATTTATCCAAAAACTACAAAACACTAATTCAAAGGGATACATGTACCCCTATGTTTATAGCATTATTTACAATAGCCAAATTATGGAAGAAGTCCAAGTGTCCATTGATAAATGAATAGATAAAGAACATGTGGGATGGAATATCATTCAACCATAAAAAGAATGAAATTGTGCCATTTGCAATGACTATGGAACTAGATGGAACTAGGGGTATAATGCTAAGTGAAATAAGTTAGAGAAAGACAAATATCATATGATTTCACTCACATGTGGAATTTAAGAAACAAAACAAATGAGCAAAGGAAAACACAGAGAGAGAGAGAAAGAGAGAGAAACCAAGAAGCAGACTCTTAACTAACTAAACAAACTGATGGTTACCAGAGGAGAGGTGGGGGGATGGATGAAGTAGGTGATGGGATTTAAGGAGTGTGTTTGTTGTGATGAGCCCTGAGTGATGTACGGAATTGTTGGATCACTATATTGTACACTGAAACTAACATAACACTGTATGCTAACTATACTGGAACTAAAATTTAAAAATTATAAAAATAATGATTTCATCTCCATTCAACTACACAGTTTTATTTATTGATTTACTTATTTTATCTTTTTGGGGGAACCAAAGTCCTTTCCACATCAGGCTTTTACCATCGGTTTCCCTTTTTCTGAATCCTTTCCTTCTTCCTGCTCCTCTACCCTCTTTCTCTAATTAATGCTGGGCAATTTGTTAGACCTCAGCTCAAGCACTCAAGCATCACTTCTTCAGTGGATTTTCCTCGATCTCACTAAGTATATCTCTCTTCTATCACTTGATAATGCTCCTATGGAGGAGTTATTAAAATTTCCAGTTATACTTTGGGTAACTGTTTAACTGATATCTTACTTTTCCATTATAACGCAAACAGTCCTGTCTTGCACACCATTGTATCTAGGTGGGGACAACAGTAGGCAGTTAATACAAATCAAATACCTTCACGATTTTCAAAGTGACAAGTATCGTGGAATCTCTAAAATGCAACCCCAAAACAAGGCTGTTTTATTCAGGCTGACATCTTACGATTCCAATAGAAATTAATAAAACTATCTGTGAGATTTTCACCAGAGAGAAAATTTCATATATATCATATATTTGAAGAAATTAAAGAACACAAAAGCAACATTTCCATATATCTGTTTTTAAATTGGATTATTCAAAGATTCAAACTGAATTTAATGCAACAAAAATCTAGGACACCATCAGTTTCTGAAAAATCTAGATTCAGTGCGTGTGTGGGGCGCCTGGGTGGCGCAGTCGGTTAAGCGTCCGACTTCAGCCAGGTCACGATCTCGCGGTCCGTGAGTTCGAGCCCCGCGTCGGGCTCTGGGCTGATGGCTCAGAGCCTGGAGCCTGTTTCCGATTCTGTGTCTCCCTCTCTCTCTGCCCCTTCCCTGTTCATGCTCTGTCTCTCTCTGTCCCCAAAATAAATAAACGTTGAAAAAAAAATTTAAAAAAAAAAAAAAAAATAGATTCAGTGCGTGTGTTTTACCCTGAGCACAGAGGGCATGAAATGGCATCTTCGAGTTAGTCATCAAGGCACATTCATTTCAAGAGAGGCGAGGTCACTGCTTTCTCTCACTGCACCTTATTCACATGATGTGGGAAAAATATTCTCATACCTGCTTATGAAAAATCTGTCTTTCCCCACATTGCCTTGGAAATTCACCCTCTGCCACACAGGCTTAAAGGTATAAAATTTATCCTGTTTCCATAAATTAGCTTTTGTGATTTTTTTTAGATTATGTTGAAAAGGGAATTAGAGGTCTAATTTCCATACTTGGGGGCTTCGTTCTTCTAAGTAAAAATGGCTAATTAATAAGTACCTTTTAGTTTAATGCGTATAATAACTTATAGGAAAATGATTGTTACTCCGCATTTGCTAATTTACTTTATTATTACTCCATATTTTTATAACATTTTAATGTTTACCCAGCACTTTCGCTTCTTTGATTTTCACAAGAGCATTCTGAGCTATGCAGAGATTAATATCCTCATTTTGAAAATGAATGAATTAGGGCTTAAGGAGTTTAAAAAACTCCAGAGGCATAAGAGTTTAGTGAAAAGGGTATGCACATTAGAGTCAGGAGAGCTGAATTTGTATATGGATTTTATTAGTTACTGACTCTAGGACCTTAGGCAACTTACTTATAAACTCCCTGTCACTCCCCGTTCCTGCCAAGCTTCATTTATTTCACCTGGAAAATGGTAGTGTTATTCATTTCATATCATTGTTGTACAGAACAAATAACAAGACATGTTTGATATAAAAAAAATATGTATTAAAGTGGTGCTAAGAAGTTGTTGTTTTTTTTTTTAACCAACTACCCAGGGGTTAAGTGCTAGTATTTTTTTCCATAACGTCATGCTATGGAACAAGAGGTAAAACAAACAAACAACAACAACAGCATCAACAACAACAAATGTTGGAGTTATAGCCTGGCAAATACACTGGAGACTTTGAAGGAAACAGCTAGTAAAGGAATAAAGATGAATGGCTTTAGTAGATCTAGCCATCACATGAATGTGAAGGAGATAGAATTAAAACTTACAGGGTTGGGGTGGGGTGGGGGGGGCGCTGGCATTGTATTTTCAGATGTAGGATGTTTACAACCTGAGAACTGAAGACAGAAGGAATCTGGGGGCCTGATCACAAATATTAGTCTTTCCTAGCCTATGAATATAAAGCTCAAGACAAACAATAAGGCGGAACAAGAACAAGCCCCAAAGGCCCAGTGTTCTTCCTTCTGGCTAAAAAAGGGGTCAACCTGGGAAGACAAACCTTGCTGTGTTTACACTTTCTCAGAAGCTTTTTGGATGTCAGTAACTATTATGTAGGCATCTCTTGGACAGATGAGCTTTAAATACCTGGTACCTGAGATGAAAGGAGATCTGTGACTCTTAACGGGCTTCAAAAAGATAACTTCTTAATGCTCCCTTGAAGACAGACTGAAGTATCCCCACTGAGATGTTTACGAGGCTTCTGTCAGAAGAGAATGCCGTGTACCTCATTCCATAATGCGGAGAAAATAACCAGAGATTCCTTCACAGAGAATTGGATGGGACCCTCTCACTTCTTTCTCCTTACTCTTTTTTGCTTTCTAATTTCTTCAGTTCCCCCTTCAACAAAAATTAATTTTAAATTTAGTAAATGTGTTCGAGGTCATATAGTAAGCAGAGGAGAGAGAAGTTGAATCCATGCCTGGCAAAAATCCCATATTATTTTCATTGATCCACACCTTTTTTTTTTTTAAATATGATCTGAAATATTTTCTTTCCCCTGAAAGCAGATAGCATTTTGCAAGGTATAACCTAAGCCTCAGTGAAATTTTAGGTTGAATTCAGCATGCTTAATTTTTTAACATTCCTTTTAGAGATGACACCATTTCCCTTAGTTCATTTGAAATCTAATTGAGGAAAGCCATTGTATAAATATTAGGGGTGGGAGAGAGGAAAACATTTGAGAATTGTCCTGGAGGGCTATCTCAGGTGCTTCTATTTCTACCCACTGGCAAGCTGTTACCTAATAGAATAATTTCATATCAATTGGTAGGCGTTTTCTGTTAGCATTCCTCTAGCAAACAATGTTCACATCCTACCCAAGATAATAACAGGAGAGAAAGATACATAATGGTGGCACTAAGAAAACATTTTCCTAGTTTTGTACACAATGAGGCTCTTAGGCAGTTGTCAATGTTATCTGTATAAATGCAGAGCAATAGTCTGATCCAGGGGTTACAAAGACAGAGACAAGGTCAGGCCCAGAGGGAGTGGGTCACCATTCACTGGGTAATGGCAGATAAAAAGAGGCCCTTACTTTTCACAAAACACCTGTGAGAATTCAGAATCTGTGTGTGAGAGCTGGCAAAGCTGAGGGACCCAGGGAACGTGCTTCTAATCTTGTTTTCCATGAAATGTTCTACAAGTTGTCTGTGGTGCCCTTTCTGGGACTGCAATGCATTCTTTCCCAAATGCCAACAGACGTTATGTCCCCCATAGGGACAACGAAAGCCCTTCACTTTCATCATAGTCAACTAGGCACCCGAAGAACTTGATAATTTACTTTTTGGACCACGCATCCAAACAAGTTTATAGATGAAGAGAAAGCATACATGCATGTTTGAAACTAAAAATTGTATGCCAAGTTTCAACTAAATATAACTTGAAATGCAGAAGACACGAAAACTGCAAATTGGGGTTTATTAAGGCATAGCAAAAGATTGACTGCTCTAACAGCAAGTAGCAAAGAACATTACAGAGGGTAACTGTGGATGTCTGGCACATATTTTTTTTCCTATACAGTTCCTTCTCCTAAAATCTGTATTTTGTATCTTTAGAATCTTTCTCAAAAAGAGAAAGGGAGTGTAGTGGTATTTGTGAAACAGCCATGGGATAAGTGCTATTTAATATTCTGATTTTAACCAGTTAAATCAATAAGCAGGCAATTCCTAAGACCTATCTGGTAAAAGACATGGGGCTGGTTGACCTGAAGGATGCAGAAGTACACCAAGTTCCTTGCAAAGTTCGCAGCCTGCTTTTGAAACAAGATGGAAGAATTCAGAAAGGGAACTGATTACAAGACAAGATAGAATACATTCTAGGTGAGTGGCACACACAGATGTTGTACGGGTATAGGAGAAGGAGGCCTATCTTTGGATGAAGCTGATGTGAGGGCTTTATGGTATAAATGTGAGACTGGTGACATGCTGGTTTCTAGTAAGGTTAGTGGGAAAGTATTCTGAGAGGGGCCAAAGAGAGGAGAGGAAAGACACCAGTTACACTCCAATCCTTATTCTTTCCTTCACTCACTCAATGTTTATTGAGGACCTCCTCTGTTTCTGGTGGTGTATTAGGTGCAAGGAAATACAATGTTCAACAAGATCCGCATCCGGCATCTGAAGTATGAATTTATAGAGGTAGTTTAGTATATAATTAGGAGTTTAAGCTCTGGGAGAAGAAGTGGCATCCCAGAGCTTCATCGTTAGCTAGTTAAGTGACCTTGAGGAAGGTCCTCATTCTAATATTTATTTCCCCTATCAGTGAGATACGGCTGGTAATTGTAGCTTCCTTGTATGGTTATTTGTGAAGATTAAATGAAATAATGTATATAAAGTACTGGCTTAAAGTAGTTGCCCAGTAAGTTCAAATCCAATCTGCTGGACTCCAAAGTCCCTTTGCCATCATGTTATATTACACCCACACTCTCATTCTATCTTTCTTTGGTGCTATTTCTCCCTTTTTCAACCTTACAGCATTTCCAACACTCCTCAGATTACTCATTTTATACTCATGCATTAAATGCTACATGCGTTCATGTTTGACCCTCTTCTCTTACTCCACATATTTTATTCTAGGACACACTCTTCCATTCACGATGGTTTTAACTACCATCAGTTCACTGGTGATTACCAACTGCTCATCTGTAACTTTATCCAAAGCTTCCCTTGTGACCGCCAGAACCACAACATCCTTGACATGTCCACACGGTCATCCCAAAGCACTGAAAATGCACCACATTCATCCTTTTCTCCCTCTTGGGTTCTCTGATTGTTTGAAGACGTTCTTCAAATGAGCTTTTAGGCACCAGCCCTAGAGTCAGCATAGACTTTTTCTTCATCCTCATCTTTCCACCTCCAATCAATCATCATATCCTGTTAAATTATTTTTTTGCATATTTCTTTTCAAATTCACTTCCCTTTCTCTCGTGTTCTTGCCACTTCACTTATTAAGTCTCTGATCATCTCAGAAATTGTGATTTCTAGGTGTGATGTGAAGCCCAAGAATCTGCACCTTTCTAAATTCAGGTGTGTTCGGTGGCCCAGCCATTAGAACGTCTAACCTAGACTGTGGTCCCTCTCCTTCTAAACTTGCCCCTCATCAGTCTGTCCTTGTTTTGGATAACAAATCTGATCATGACATTCATCTGCTCAAAAATCTTCAAAGTCTCCTTAATATTTACAGAATTAAAGAGCCCAGTTTAAACTTTCCAGCACGCCAATAACCAGTTCTTGAGACTCTCTCCGTTCCCCTGAAGTTCAGTGCCAAGCATTGCTATTGACAGGATGGGTGATGCCTAAGTGCCAGGGTCTGGAGGAGGGAACGCCTGGGTACAAATTCTGACAGGTAAAGTGAAGTGAATAATAACACCCAGCCATCAGGTTCTTGTGATGATTAACACACACACACACACACACACACACACACACACACGCACACACACACAATATTGCCCACTGTGTAGCAAGCATTCATTACGTGTTGGCTATCAATACTTCTTCCAACCCTCCTTGCAACCCCCAATGCTCAATTTATGTTCACCCACTACTATCTCTGAATATTCTGAAAGCATTTGTTTATCTTTCTATCCCTAACCCACTCCCTAACCTGATTTGTTTACCTGGCTAAATCCTTCTATTACTATTAAACACTAATTTAAATGTCATCTCATTTTTGAAACCTTTCTTGACTTACCAAGTCAAATGTAAACACTCTTTCCTTTCACTTCTATTGCCGCTGCTTTAAGGCCACTAAATTTTATGTATTTCTCTTTCTTTTTTTCCTACATGGAAAATGTCTAGATGACTAATAGAAATGGCTGTGAACTAGACAGGTACATAAGCATCACCAAAGGAGATTTAAAAAAAAAAACCACTTTCTCACATGGCTATCTTAAATCGGGAGGAAGAGCATACAGCAGTAACATACAACGGTATTTAACCACCGTTGACTTTAAGAATTTAAGTTAAAGATATAAAGTGCAACAGAAGTTTTCAAGTTTTCCAAGATTCTCTTGTTTGGCCTACCCCCACTGGGCGCTCTAGTATTCCCTGGACCCTTCAGAACTAGCACACTGCCTGACTTACAACTCAAACTATTCTTCATAGTGTTTTGGTTGTTCAATCTCAGTTTTTACTGTTAGGGCTCAAGCTTGCTGTGCAAAGTCAGATTTCAACTGTATTAGGTGACAAGGAGAAATAGAGTCTTACCTGCATGCATTTTGCTAGATCTTGTGTCTTTCCAATGGATATGTTGGAGGCAAGTAAACTGCAAGAAGATTTCAGAAACCGAAACTCAGCTATGGTCTATCAGAATGTTCACTGGTGTACCGACATATTGTCCATCATATATTTGGGATGATACAAATACTGCTCCGTGGCCAGCAACTTCACACTGGCATCCAGGCACCCACAATGTGGCACCCAGGTCCAAGAGTTTAGTTAAGAAATGGCAAGCAGCGAGAGTGAATCAGGGCAAGCCAGAACCCAGTCCACATACATCCACCTAGTGCAGATCTTTGCTGCGACTCTTTTGTCTATGCAACCTATTGAGGCTGTGCCTGTCAGGTTAGAAGCAGCACAAGCCTTTGGAAAATATGTGTGTATGCCTGTTTGACATCTCTGCTGCCATTCTCTGACTTTTGTATTTTGGCTACCTGCCACTGAAATGAATGGCTTTCAAATTGCTTCAAAAGTGAAATGGCACTTTTGTATAATTTCACAACAAGGGAGCCACTCTTAATCTTTTTAAACTGACTTAGACACTTGTCAGTTATTTGAAGGGGCTTATAACTTTGTCACCTATGTAGTCATTCAGGTTCTTAAAAAGTGAGTACAGTTGATAAGAGGAATACTTTTTTTTTTTTTTTGGCAGAAAATGGAAGCACTAAAAACACTACTTAACGTGTGCTTGATTCTGAACATTCAACACCTTTCCTCTAGGTAGAGGATACAAACCTCCTTCCACCAACTTGAAGGTTGTATATGCTGGATAAAGGACATCAAAGACTTTTCTGCAATTAATCTGAACTCAATTTCTTTCCCTTTGTGCATTTGTCAAATACCTGTCTATTCGGTAGAATTTCATTCGGTTTAATATTATCAGATTGCTGCTTATCATTGGTCTTAAACATTCATTTTTATTTCTCATTTTTATTGTAATACATAAAATAATACTGGAATCGGTGGGTTTACTTTCATCATGGGGTGGGGAGCAGATCCCTACATATTATCATATTTTTAAATAAAAATATTTATGGCTCTGGCGCAGAAAAATAAAAAAGCTTTAAGTTTTTAGTTTTTGTGTACTTTGCAAGTTACCAGCAGTTTTAGCAACACTTTTAGTGAAACAGGAAAGAAAAGAAAGGGTAAAAAGGAAAAAAAAATCTCTAGTAAATAAAAAACATCTGGTCTGACAACTTGTATAAGTTCCAGACTCCTGCAACTTTAAACTGCCAAGCATTAAGCCTCTGAAAGTTGAGATTTGTAATGGAAATGCTAAGTGACCCTTAAAAGGCTTAAAGGGACACTGTCAAATAATTTAGGGTCAATTTTGACCAAGTTTTAAATTGTCATAATCTAGTGGGAAATCTGTCCCAGATTTTAAATATTTTATTTTTGTAATTTTGCATTTAATCATAGAATCAATGAAAACACAGTGGACATTTTTATTTAGAACCATCCCTTTGAGTCATAAGTCAGAAAAAATGAGCATATTTTTCCTTTCCATGATCAGAGATATGCTAATAGAAAATTCATGCTATTGCTACAAAAACGACACATAAGTCGTCCTCGAATGCTCCATCACAATCAAGATATACATGTGTGCGTGTGAACAAACGCTTACATGTAAGAAACCTAAACTTTTTAAATCACAGCATTGTCAGATACCATCATCCTGTTTTATCGTCATTAAATTTTGCTCCTGAAAGATCTTACTTAGGTCGACTATGCTTCTGTGCTTTCTTTGTATTTCCATGCAGTCTGTCCCCAAAATTTTGTTAATGAAGTCCAAACTATGTTACAGTTATGAAAGAAATTCTATATTCAAGTGTTTTCAACAGCTTTCTTCAATATTTGATGTTGTTACATTGGCTTCTTTACTGATTATTCTTTAGATTCAAATCTTGGCAATTCTTTTTAAATTGCCTCCAAAGTAATTTTCAGTAGTTTTTACTGAAATCCTTGAAGATCCAGTTTAATCTTGGTTTACAAGACAAAAATGTTTTACAAAAATTCACTTGAATCAATGTCAGACATCTTCGCACATTGTTTCATGCAAATTTCTGATAGCGACAAGCACATGGATTCTTGTCAGAATATTCTCAGGCAGGGTAAATACTACACCATTTAATACAGCACATCCTATGAGACATGGCGAGTGGTAAAATTATACCTATGCACCAAGAAAAGCAAAGAGAGTTATTTGTCGCTTAGTATTTTTTCTCAGAAATTAATTCCTAAAAATACAATCAAATTTTCAACAGAGGTAAATCTTAACACAAAGGAAATCAAAGAAAGGCATGTAATAAATTGTAAGGTTGCCAAAATATTTCATGGAATACTCAAATGATATTTGCAATAATTATTATTATTATTTTAAATTTGATATGGGACAGGAAGGTATGGGGCGGGGGGGAAGAACATGAAAATAGAAGATTGTAAAGTATTATCCTGACTAGGGAAGGAGTATCTAAAGTGTGTTTAAAGAAAGTATTTATTTATTTTGTTTGACCACACCCCCCTTAGCCTGCTACCTCCATATGAAGCATCAGAAACTGGTCACCCCCACAGGCATGGTACAGAAATAGATAAAAGTGTGGTCTTATCTGATTTGGCAAATTGGTTGTTCCTATAGTTTCTTTGTATCTGCTTCCAGTCAAGCATGGGTATGCTGAGGAGAGAATGCTTGGATTTACTGAGTGAATGAACGCCGGTGTGTGTGTGCAGCTTGCAAAGCATGTCCCTGTTTAGCATCTCTTTCTTGCATTTTTGGAGAGACTGGTACGAGGAGTGTGTGTGTGTGTGTGTGTGTGTGTGTGTGTGTGTAAGGGAGAGAAAGAAAATGCGAGAGATGGAAGCTTGTGAAGAGTTCAAAATTTAGAGCGCTAATATCCTTCCTTCTCTGCCATTCTTGTCGTCACTTAGTTCCTGGGTTTCCCGGTGTCCTAAGATTCTCTGGCTCCCAGGTCAAAAAGAAATGAAAACAAACAAGGAAGTTGACACCACAAGACATGAATAGAAAGATCAGTGTGTGACTGAGTACCATATAAACAAAGAAATTCCCTGATAAGAACAACCACCCATCACAGCATTTGTCCAGCAGTACCTGGTTACAAGCAGACACCCCTTTAGTGGCTGTGGACTGAAGTCTGTGGAGGGGCCTGGAGCCAAGCTTTCTGCCATGGTTAATGGCTTTGCTTGCATTGATTTAAGACTAACCCTAGCTGTTGGGAGGCAATTTTGCTCGGGTGCCATGATTCTTTCCCAAACAATCAATAGTTATGAATACACAATCATAAAACTTTTTCAATGAAGAAAAAAAAAATAGATATGGTTTAAAATGTAATCAAAAATCACTGTGACCGTTTGAATCTCTCTGAGTATTACTGCATATTACTTCCATTGGTGCAACAAAAGGTCAGGCAGTTATATATTGCCTTTAAAAATCAGTGAATGCATAATAGTTTTTGCTACTCCGAACGAGAATCATTAAACAAATTCATAAATCAATGGAGCATACAGATGCATTACTTTAATTATCATTTCTGCTCAGATGGTTGGTTTATATAATGTAATTGTTTACTGTTTCCCAGTATTACACTGGAAAGGCTTGGTTGGGCCACCTCATATTTCATACTGTCCTCATTTAAAAACTTTTTTATTTTCAATGACAGCAAGGAAGCACAGTCTTTGAAAGCTATTCACCGTGAACCCTTTCCGTTGTTACTGTTTCTGTTGTTACTCTTGGGCTTTCTTTTCTTCTTTGATGCTTCTAAAATCTGGCTCTCAAACTCAAGAATTTGCTTCTCAGTTCATGATCCTTTTAGCCAGGTTCAGGGAAACCATCCCAAGTTTTTAATAAAGTTGTCCTTGCTGGAGACCTCATGTACTAATTGTACCTTTTGTGGTCAGAGAAGTGGAGCAGATGTAAAGGACAGGCAACTTGTATGAAGTTAGATTCTGCACAGCACTTAGAAACATTGTAGTCACAGAGGATGCTTCTGCCATGATCCTCTTCTAAAACACCAGGAGCAGGTGAATTAAGTCAGTGATGGCTATGTGTTTGGTAGCAGAGGCAGCGGGTGTGGGTTTTAGAATCTTAGCTACAGAAGAAGCTAAAATCTGTTAGATTTGAAGGCTATAATCCTCTTTGGTGCTATGCTATGCTCTCCGGACCCAAGGTGGGAGCAGTGTTCCCCCGCCCCCGGCTCTGCAGGGTAACCCTACCTGTTTGGTTCTGCAGTGGGTGTGGTGGCATGAATGATCTCTGAATGCTTCAGGGCTGTTTCTACTTTGTCTCGAAAAATAGCACATTCTGCAGCCAAATAGCTCTATAGTCTGGTCCTGTAGAATCCAAGAAGTGCAACAGCCTTCCTGCCTCCTGTCCTGCTTTCTCAGGTCCCTTTATTTCCAACTTGCAGTGTCTCTGTTGGTGTAATCTCTATGCCTGGCATCTGCCGAGATGGCTGAAAGTCACGATTTGCACCCATGATCTCTGTATCTAGTGGTTGTTCAGCCACACACTCAGTGTTTTTTTTCAGCATGAAGTGAGAAAAATGAGAACAAATGAGAAAAGTGAGAACAAGCTTTCTTGTTTCTTTCTTTCTTTTTTTTCCCCTGCAATATGGATGAGTTGAGAATTTTCCAAATCTTCCCAGTTCGGTTCCTCTTGCTTAACAATTCCTTCTTTGATTCATCTTTTTCCTCGCGCATTTTTCTACAAGCATAAGGAGAATCCAGGCCTTATCTTCAATACGTTCCCTAGAAATCTCCTCTGCTAAATATTCAACTTCACCACTCTCATGTTCTACCTCCCATGAAATACTAGAACATCCTATAATGAGGATCGCTCCAGTAACCAATCATCCAGTTTCCAATCACCTGTTCCTCATTTCCATCTGAAACCTCACCAGAATGGCCACGAAGGTGCATGTTTCTACCAACATTCTGTTTCTGATTATGTCTGCATTCTCTAAGAATATGGAGGCTTTTCCTCCAGCTCTCTTTTCCTTTTTGAGCCTTCACCTCACCTTTAATGTCCTTTTTCCTGCCAGTAATCCCTTCACAGACATCTCAACTTTTTCTGGTGTGCACCTCAAAACTTTTCCAGCATCCACCCACTACCCTATTCCAAAGCCACTTCCACATTTTTAGGTATGTTACAGAGACACCTCACTTCCCAATAACAACATTTCTCTTTGTCACCTCAGGCAGTCATAACAGAATACCACACACTGGGTGGCTTAAACAACAGACATTTCTTGCAGTTCTAGAGGCTCTAAGGTCCGATAGCAAGGTGCTGGCCAATTTGGTTTATGGTAAGACCTCTCTGGTTTATAGATGGCTGCTTTTGAGCTATGTGCTCACATAGCAGGAAGAGAAAGAGGGGAGAGGGTTCTTTCTTTTCTTATTGGCCACAGCCTTTCCAATTGGATTAGAGATCCTTATGACTCTATTTAACCATAATTACTTCCTGAAGATTCTATCTCCAGATATGGTCACATTGAGTAGTACAGTTCCAACATGTGAATTTTAGGGGGACAAAATTCAGTCCACAGCAGTCTCAGATGCTGTTGTAATGGAATCTGGAATGTGCAACATGTAGTTTGAATAAAGATCATATCCTTGGAGTAAAGATGGTTTGCCAAATTGTTCCTTCTGATTATGAGATTATAATGCCACAAATGTGGTATGGGTGTTTACAGATGTCCAAAGGATTAGAACAACTGCAGAAATGTGTGACCTATTTCTACATAAATATGATGGATAACTTTCATTTTGCAGGTATTTTGCAAGCCTGAGTAAGAAGCATTATATTCCCAGGTGGGTATCCCCCACTCCATCCCCTTTATCTCCCCATCCCCCAAATACCTGTCACATTTCTCAGTGCGCAATTTAGCTTTGGGTTAACAGACAATACTTTTATAAACTTGCTGCAGAAACTGTTATGGAAAAGCAAAGTATTACTGTTGCTGTATTATATCTTGTCACAGAAAATCAAATGTGAAACAATAGAGGCTAGAACTATAAAAAATTATTTATTCATAAAATTCAGAATCCGAGAGCAGATCCAACAAAAGCTCAAATCCTTTGAAATGGTACTGAGGTAAGTGAATAGAATATATAATGAATATTCCAAACTTCATAATCTCAATTGAATATCTAGATTTTTACTAACAAATTTTAGAATAGGATTAAAAAATTCCTTAAGCATTAAATTTTACATCATTATACAGTTTCTTTCTTCCTATCTTCTTTTTTGCCTTTCCCTCTCTTTCTCATTTTTTAATTAAATAATTCTGAATCTAGGACAGTTATGGCTAGTAGGCCAAAAGCAGTTCACCTAAATTTTCCAGGTGCTGTATAGATTCTCTGGCATTAATATTTATAAAAAGAAAAGTGTCCTATATATGTATTTTTCATTTTGGCATTAATGGATAATTTACTTATCATTTCTCTTTCTGATATTTTAGCAAAATACTATTAGTCTTCTCGTTACTTCCGGAAAAGGGTTTTGCGAGGATAGGAATAGATGGGACAATGTAGTAGGATACATGGCTTTCAAACTTATTGGGCTAAAGTGGTTCCTTAAAAACAATTATGCACTGGGGCGCCCGAGTGGCTCGGTCAGTTAAGCGCCGAATCTTTGAATCTTTGGGCTAATGTGATGATCTCACATCTGGCTCCCCACTGGGTGTAGAACCAGCTTGAGATTCTCTCTCTGTCCCTCCCTGTCCTTGCCCATCCCCCGCTCATGCACACCCTCTCCCTCTCTCTCTCAAAATAAATAAATAAACCTTAAAAATATATATATAAAAACGATTATGCATTGATGTAATGCTGATAGCTATTCTTGGATAAGAGTAAAAGAGAGATTTTTCTCTTTCCCTTGGATGAGGCCTTGGCTTAGTGACTGACTTAGTCTGTTTGGGCTGCTATAGCAAAAATACCATAAAGTGGGTGACTTATAAACAACAGAAATTTACTCCCTGCCGTTCTGGTGGCTGAGAAGTCTGAGACCAAAGCACAGGGTGATTTGGAGTCTGGCTCATAGCCAGCCATCTCCTCACTGTAACCTTATGTGATGGAAGTGGCCAAGGAACCTCTTTAATAAGGTTCCAGACTTTTTACAAAGCTCCACTCTCATAACCTAAGTGCCTCAAAGGCCTCACCTCCTAATGCCTTCACACTGTAGGTGAAGTCTTCAATATATGAAGGAGGGGGGGAGTGGGACACAGACATCCAATCCATCAATAGCAGTGACTCTCATCTCATCAACCATTCTTTGACAACAGTCCTAGATTTAGATTTGTTTCAAGAGAGAGGATGCCATGTGAGTTCTAAGGCTAGGTGGTGAAAAGGGTTTAGTTTCCATCTGGCTCTTCCTCTCCTGTTTTACTCCCTCTGGTGGAAGCCAGATGCATGTTGAGCAACCCTGTGGAGAGGCCACACGGAGACAAACTGAGGCCTCATGTCAACAACCAGCATCAGCTTCCCAGCTTAGTGAGTGAGCCACATAGGAAGTTCAATCAGTTCAATGGTATGCTGGTAAATGGTTTTCTGTTCTCTGAAAAAGCATGCATGTATCTTTATTCTTTACTATAAACTCCAATACAATATTCTTTACTATAAACTCCATATACCTATACTTCAGGTGATCAGTCTTATTTCTCAAAAATTTTATTACCAGTTTTTTTAATTTATCTCCAACAAGAGTCACAAGATCAGATTTTGAATAAATTGATCACTAGTCAATTCAGCAAAGAAAACATTCATGTCATTGATGAACAAGGGTAGTTTTGAAGTGAATGCTGGTTGATATTTTTGTTTACATTAATGAATAAAGCAAAAGTTGAAGAATAAACACATAAGCTGGAACTTGACTTGTTCATCAATGGCTTGAATGACTTCTCTGTTGAATTAGAAAATAGTTTTTGGAGACTGGAAAAATACTTCCTCAATTTTTTTTGTGTGTGCGATTGATGATGCAACAGCTATGGACACAACACACATTAAAATACAATCTGCATTATGAACAGCTTGTGCACCACTTTCTTAAGTCTGGCCAATGAATAGAAAGATAAATCAAGTCCCAATTTATAAGGTCTACCCATTTCTGCTGTATAAATACACAACGGCCAACTTCAACCTACCAATTTATGTCACAAAATGTGGACTAGGAAGAGGTGCACAGTAGCACAAAACTCTATAGTATTTCCATCATATAGATATAAAAGAACTAATAAACTTCTGGGGCACCTGGGTGGCTCAGTCGGTTAAGCATCCAACTTCAGGTAGGGTCATGACCTCATGGTTTGTGAGTTGTGGCCTCGCGCATGGGCTCTCTGCTGTCAGCACAGAGCCCGCTTCAGGAAACTCTGTCCCCTTCCCTCTCTGCCACTCACACACGCTCTCTTTCTCCCAGTCTCTCTCTCCCAAATAAATAAACATTACATCTTTGTTTAAAAGAACGAATAAACTTCAAAAGCATTGATTGTAGTAAAACAGTAAAACTTTTAGAAAGTGATTAGTTTTGATTATATACTACCTTTGATTTGGGTATAATTTATTTCTATGTACTTAAAAATACTGTAATGGTGAATTTCATTATAAATTTTAACTTAGTACATACATAATGTAACATAACTTCAATAACTGTAATATAACTTTAATATAATTTAATTGTTAATAATGGCTACTTAACATTTAGCTTGCAGAATTTCAGAGAATGTGAGAACCCTCTTTTGTAAGTCATGTGAGCAGGTTCCAGCCCACCACTGTTGCTGGCCCACTCCGGGCTTTGGATGACTAAGACCCTACTGGACACTTTGACAGCAACCCTCTGAGGGAGCCTGAGTCAGAATCACCTAGCTAAGCCACTCCCAGACTCCTGACCCATAAACCCTGGGAGAGACAGAAATGCTTACTGTTGTTACAAGCCGCTCTGTCTTGAGATAATTTGTTATGCAGCAAAAGATAACTCATATACGTATAAACGTTATATTGGCCACAAGCTCTCAGTAAAACATTAAAAAATCATCCTATCTTCTTAGAGATAAAACAACAAATCTTATCACGATAAGATAAAAAAGAAAGCCTAATTAATGTTGCATTTGGGGGGAAATTTCACACGCAAGAAAAAATGATCTTTTTAAATGAGAAAGTGATTACAAAAACATCATTTAGCTGTTTGATATGAGTACTGAGTGTTAAGGGAAAGAAAATCACTAATTACATGATCTGCACAGTGAATTTGGATGATGCAAAAATAATTGTTTCGTGTAGAAAAATTGCTTTATGATTTTTAAGAGTTTAAAAGCTAAATTTGCTGATTTTTATTTTGACTTGTTCCAATTTTCATTATTTGATTCAGACACAATATTCTTTTCATTTAAATTATTCTACCAATCACAAATCCATGGGAAACATTTATGTTCTACAATTAACCTAGGATAAAAATTAACTCAAAAATACTTATTGAAGTTATAAGACAAAGTATATAATACACTCCATAAATGAACATGGGGATTAGTTGATTAAGGCTGTTTAGGCTTCAGTATGAACACTGAAGACCATCCTTTTGTGAATCAGATGATGTCCCCTTTGAATTTTGATTTCCTGGTATGGCAAAAAGGTTTTTTTTTTCCTCCTCTTCCCCCCTGCCCCCTTCCCTACAACTTTCCTTACCTTAGGCACACAAGATTGGATCAATCATAAATCACACCAGTTATAACTCTTGACTCACCCTCATCATTAATCCATGAGTGTCCTTTATTTATTATTATTATTATTATTATTATTATTATTATTTTACTTTTCTTTGTAATATAATGACCCCAGGTCAATCTGTCACTAAACTCCAAAACTAGACTATTGACAATAATTTGCATTTTCTTGTGTTTTACTCCCCTAAACTATCACATAATTATTTTCCACTGAGGCATTATGGAATGAATGGTGGTGAACTCCCCCAATTCATATGTTGAAGCCCTAACCCTCCATGTGAAGATATTAGGAAGTGAAGCCTCTGACAGGTAATTAGGATTAGAAGTGGTCATGAGGGTGGAGCCCCCATGAAGGGATTAGTGCCCCCTTGTAAAAAAAGAAATGAAGAGCTATCTAAGCTTACTGTCTCCACCACATTGAAGATACAGTGAGAAGGTAGCCATATGCAAACCAGGAAGAATGCCCTTGCCAAGAACAGAATTTTCCGGCATCTCTTCATCTTGGACTTCTTAGCTTCCAGAACTATAAGGGATCAATGTTTGTTGTTTACGATACCCAGTCTATGCTATTTTATTATAGAAGCCTGAGCTGACTAAGACAGGAAGAAACTATAGTTCTGAATTTTGTTAATTCTTTACTGGCTTTTAAAACAATATTATTTTATATGCTTACAACTGTAACAAATAACTTCTTGTGAAAGGAAGATTGTTGTACAGTAACAATCAAATGCATGTAGTTATTATTGTCTTTACATATACTTCATTTTTTATTTTAGGAAAAAATATTACTTGCATTTTTTTTTTCTCAGAACACACACAGTGCCTGTTAACATTTTTAGAAAAAGAGAGTACAATTTGTAAAGCACTGATGTGATAAAAAGCTAGACTCTGCAAACAGAAAGAGCTAAGCTCAAATCAAAATTCCACAACTTTAGTAAGCTGTAAGTCAGAGGAAAAGTTGGCTAACATTGTGGACCTATAGATTTTTTTCATCTATAATGTGGGGGACAATAATACTGACTTCGTTAGGCTGTTATAAAGATAAAATAAGATAGTAAATGCATACTTAACACATGCATTAAGAACTCAATTAAGAAAAATAAAGTTACTTAATGGAAAATTAGAATTACTGATTATTTCGCCTTTTTTTTTTTAAGTCTTAAAGGAAATTTGAATTCTACTGACATTCTATGTAAAAGTATATCCAAATTGCCAGATGGAAACTTTTTCCACCTATCATTTGTTGTAAAATGGTGAATTGACCCATGAATCATAGTGAAGGCATAGCTTGATATCATTTAGTAGAATAGCCAAATTCAGACAAGGCCAATCAATTTCTTTCAAAATCATTATAAAATGAACAGAAAATTGTTGAAAGCCATGTGATAGATTAGAATACAGATCTAATTTGGCTTGATCAATCCCAGTGTAACTCCATATTTCTCAATATTGGTTGTAATTTCTACAGACTCTTAACATAAGGAACTATAACATATGGATATTTAAGTGGTTTTTTTTAGTGGATTAACTTGGGCATTTATAATGAGATTTTTATTAGGGAGAAAACTGCAGGAAATTTTAGTTGTTCTTAGAATTGTCTATTCTTAAGTATTTGCACTTGGTATCTTAAAGTTCCAGCCTTGTAATGGGGTAGAAAACAATCCTTGTTTTGCAAGTGCTGTGTCCAGGAAACTGTCACTAACTCAGAAAGGCCTGTTGCACTCACAGAGACAGTAGCACTGTTTGAATGGAACACATTTGCCTAAACACCATTAACCGCTACTTAGCTTCTTCCCCCTCCCCCCCCCAGGAAGTAACTAATGAACTAATTTTCATGTGATTCACACTTTTCTCCAGGAAACTGTAGAAAATTAAAATTTGAATCTGCATTTGTTTTAGGTTAAATTCTGATCCAAAACACATACAATTACTAACATTTACTGTAAGTAATTGGTACCAAATTCTCCATTAGTTGTGATGGGTTTTAGCAGATAGTTACATAATGGATGCATAAATGTATATAACTCCCAGTGAGCTCCACACACATATTTTTATGGAAATATAGAATCATCTAGCAACGCGATCACATGAAAGTAACACAAGAATCACTTGCATTAAAATGCTTAAGCAGCAGAATAAAATAAATAGTAAACTGTTACTTCAAACCTGACAAGAACCTGCTTTTACAAGGAGAACATAAATGCTCACTTGGTAGAGAAAACTGACGTCTAAAGGAAAAAGATGCTTAAGTGTTTAAATGCCAGGCAATAAAATAAAAGTATAAAAATAGGCCCATATAAGAAACAAATCACAGTTCTCTAAAAGGAGTATCGCCCAGCTGATAAATCATTTTTGTTCTGTCTGCCTTGTGTGAATAGGCCAAAGAGATGATAAGTCTTTCACATAAATCTAGGCGCCTCTCTCATTTAAACTATCTTTGCTGCTATATTTATTCCAGCAACGAAAATAGTCCCATGACCTTTCAAAAAAACATTTTTACTCTTAAAAGAATCAATTTGAGTTTCCTGTTAAATCTAACATTTTAATTTTATTTCTTCTACAGGCATAGGGTTGAGCACAATTTTTAAGTCAGGCTGTGTACTTTTGGAATATCTTAAAGCCTGCATCTTACCTCAGCTCCATGTTATTTCAGGGATACATTATCAAGAAATTATCTTTTGCACCAATCATTGTAACCACCTGTTACCTTAAAAATGTAAACAGGTTTCAAATAGATGCTTAGGACAATGATGAAAATAAAATTAAGCAGAACTGTACATGCTTATTGGCAAGGTGAAGAATGGGCTTGTTTTGGAGAAGGTTTCTCCTTTAAGACCTTCAGGATTTCATTTAGAAAGACCTTTGCTCCTTAAAAACTTCCCACGAGAGAATGCCTGGGTGATTTGAACTTATCAGGCACCAAGCTAAATAAGGTTTGTTCTAGAATGAAGTTCTGTATAGACCATCTCACATTGGAGCACACATTTCCTCTCCTTTTCTCCCTGGGTATGCCTCTAAATTCTAAAACGCCACCGAGAAAGCCACTTTCTTATCTGGTGTGCCACAGACTTGTACCATCGATTTAATTTGGTCTTCACATTTTTATTGTCATAGAAATGCTGCCAAACTGCCTCTTCTTTCTTTCTTTTAATTTTAGTCATAAATGAGTGTCAGAGATGGTTTTGGCCATAGATAATGCGTGAATGCTTCTTAGAATGAGTAATTTCCTTTGACACTGCAATTTAATTCCCTTCCTATTCAGCCAGGACCATGGGAAGTCCAATCAGATGACCCTGCTACCTTAGAAGAGAGAAAAGATTGCTTCTGTACCAGAAGCATTGATGTGGACTCGTGACCCAGGGCAAGTACAAGTTGGGCAAAAGGATTTTGACTCTTCAAAGAGCAGAGGCTTGGATACTAGAGATAAGGTTAATGTGTCCTCCTATTGTTAATTATATATTGAAAAAGCATGAAAAAGAATAAAATATCAATCTTCTTACATTAAATCTATATTTTAAAGTAAGGGTTAATAACATATTATTTGTTTGTAACTGCATCTTGAATTACTCTTATTGTAAAATGACAAAACACTAACCCATAACTTTCCGATAAAAAGCATCCTCTTGTAAAGACAATGTTATTCAAAATAGATTCTTCAGATTTCTCACGTATTCATTGACTAAATGATATTTTTGAACATACTTTATGTGACACATTCTTCCAGGCACTGAGATACTGACATAAACAAGCACAGTTCCTTTCCATCATCTCCCAGGGGGAAGAGATACAGGTAAACATATAATTATAACATGACACAAATCATGAGTCCTGCTATCATAGAAACATGAATCCAAAATAGAGAGGAAAGGATGCATGAACCCAACAAAGCTCCAGGGTAAGCTGAATCCAGAATAACTTGGAGTTTGCAAGTCAGAGAAAGGAAAGAAAGGCAGACATCAGTATTACCACTGTGAGTGAAGGAATCATAAGCATGTAGGTGGGAGCTAAGGCCACAACAGTGAATCTCACTTAGGGTGAAAAGACCTTATGAGAACTGAAGCCCTGGCAAACACCATGAAATAAGTATCACGGGGGGACTAAGGGGAAAAAGGAGGGAACCAATGAGGAAGAACCAGAGAAATTTACAGCAGATAGAATTTCAAGCTATATTTATTTGCTATGCACTGTGGGAGGAATTGGGGATACAAAATCAAATAAATCATGGCTCTGACTCTCAGGGTGCTTTCAGTAAAGGTGAAAAACACAATGGAGCAAATATTATGATTATAATTGTGTGTGTGTGTGTGTGTGTGTGTGTGTGTGTAGCACATATATGGAAATATGGTGAAGGCATTTAGAATCAGGTTATCTGAGTTTGAATCGTTATTGTTTCAGTTATGATTAATTGATTAATTACAATCTTAAGCAAATCCTTTACTTATTGGTGTACTTCAATATTCTTTCTGTGAAATGGAGTGCCTTCCCTACAGGGATGTTGCAAAGATGGGACCAAATAATCCATGGAAAGGCATTCATGCTTGGCACATATTAATGCTCAATAAACATTAGTTATTATACACACACATTCACAAGATATAATAGGAACACAGAGGAGACTACATCTATATTAGACTAAAGATTCAAGGAAGAAAGTAAACTATGAGTTGAGTTTTGTAGGATGAGTAAGTTTAGTGCCACAAAGAAGATGGGGAGAAAAACATTCCAGATACTAATGTAGTGTAATGAGATGACAGAATAAAAAAAAAGAGTGAAATTCTCAAAACAAGAGAAAGAAGGGAGCATTTAAAGACCCAGAGATCAAGAGCAGAGTTCAATGAGGGGCTATACTGTGAGCATGTTAGAAGCTTGACATGGGAGTCAGACTTCCCGGGTTCAATTTCTAGCTCTGCCATTTGGAAGTTATCTGAATTTAGTCAAGTGACATAATAATTCTGTGGCTCAATTTCCTCATCTGCAAAAGAGAGATACCGATATTTCCTACGCATGGAGTAGGAATTATACAGAACATTGTCGTGGTGCATGCTGAATGTTATGGAATTATTAAGTATTGTTATTAAATTCCTGGGTTTGTGGTGGAGTTAGCCCAAAGTAACGTCTGCAAGTGTGTGCCCTGAACATTCTTTGCCTGTTATTGGGTAAGTCATTTAATTTCTATCACTCTGAACTCAGTTAGCCACTATGTAGTCATTAACCATTGTACTATCAGTATATTAGTGTTTGGTATAGACTAGGTGCCAAAAAAAGTTTATTGACTGTACACTAAGAGGAGTGTTAATTGTAGTAAATCAACACTCCTTCAGGGTAGACAAGTTCTAAAATGATTATGTAACTAAATATGTACATTATTTTTCTTACTTAGAGAAGGTTACTGAAAAAAATAGGAATGGAAATTTGAGTCAGATTTCACAGACTTAAGAACTCTGGCCATATTTTGATCTCCATTTGCAAATTATCTGACTGAAGACTTGAACAGATGCACAGAATTATAATGCACATGATGGAGCCTCCAATGATTGGAAATGACAGTCCAATGTTCTAAAAATTACTCTGAACAAAGGAATATGCCAGCATATAAAATGTATGGTAACTGTTGTTAGCATTTTTTTTGTTTTCAACCAAAATCCAATAGACCAATAGCGATCTTAAAAAAAAAAAAAAAAGTAGATCTGGACAGTGGACTAACTTACTGATGAACTTGAAAGAAAACTGTATATTAGCAGCTACACAAGCACAGGGATGGCTCAGTCTCCTCTGGTCTAAAGCAAATGATATTTGTCTGAGAGATCTTGTAATGCTAGGATGACACATGCAAAAGTTTATGAACTCTTTCCAGAAGGATCAGATCAAGACACCTCAAATGAGAATGTCATCTCCCCACTCACGAGGATTATGGTATTTACAGAATAACCTTGTGCATTGACAGCCATAGATATATAGGCCCAGCTGCACTTCATATTAACTATCCTCAGGGACCTGGGCAATGAGCACAAGAAAATTACCAAGGCAATGAACATGTATTCCCAACTCAGACAGAACATCAAGGGGATGGATAAAATTAACTGGCTCCAATGAAGATTCACAGTCTCACCTGGCTGTGTGTCTGACTAATATTTGAAGGTAGAAAATGATTTCTACTGAGCATTAAGAGTGAAATAAATAAGAGGTTGCAATAACTCACTGTATAACTATTCCTTTTTCCAATCCTTGGTTAGTATCAGAGTCACATTCCTATTTTTATCAGTGTATTTATTTTTAAAAAAGTAGCATTATTACAGCTTGCACCAACAATTCTCAGAAATCCAGTTCTGAATGTTACAGTCAAGAAAGGGAGGTGAAACAGGTCTGGAAGCGACAGATTGGCATAGGAGAGGAGAAAGTCTGACAAGGCTACTGAACGTTAACCAGGAATGAAAGGAGTGATAAAGTGAAGGTCATCACAATGGGACAAGGAGAGTAATCGCTCTTGTCTTGCAAATAGCCACACTTAAAGCAGCCTTGCACTTAAAACAGGGACTTGCTGAAGAGAAGGAAGTGTTAGGAAATTTTGATATCTAGACTCCAATTGTACTATTTACTGAACTAAAAGTTTTCCATTAAACATTGTTAAGAATTGGCAGACTCCCTGAGTGAGAAAGGTGGTGTCTATCTTAACATTGTAGCCC
Organism: Puma concolor; assembly: GCF_028749965.1. NCBI lineage: Eukaryota > Metazoa > Chordata > Mammalia > Carnivora > Felidae > Puma > Puma concolor. Next base: position 68,535,698 of record NC_141674.1, on the reverse strand, counting down.
CAGGGCTTGGTTCAGGAGTGTGGCTATTAGTAGGATATAATAAATGTAGAATGGAGGAAGGAAGGAATCTCAAAAATCAGTGAAAACCGAGACAGATGGTGGGAAAAAATGCATGCATTGTATTCCTTCTTCTAAAATTGATTTTGAATGACCAATATTAGGGGGAAAATAGAGGTGGAGGGACTGTGGAGGGGCAGTTGGAATTATGCATGTAAATTATATTTAATCCTGTATTTGCTCATCTTCTCTATGGAAGGGATCTTAAGTTCTTTTGTACACGCACATTTTATTTCTTACACTAAATTGTATGTTTTTGTAAACAAGAATTATAGTTCTTGGTTTGGGGGTGAGGGGTTGGTTTATGTGGACTTCATTTTGTATTTTGAGTGTGCAATCAATTAATGAATGAAAACAGGTTGGTGTACTGGAAAGATACTGGACTAAGTCAGAAATTGTGGGTTCAAGATGCAGCTCTATGTGATATTAAATTACTTCCACACTCTGAGCTTTGCAATTTCATCTGTAAATTGGAATAATGATATTTGACAGGTTTTCTTTTTCTTTTACTTTTCGTCCTCTTTTTTTATAGGGATCGGGTAAAATGATTTCCAGAAAGTTTTTTTTTATATAAAATCACATGCAAGTATTAAAAATATTTTTTTTTAATGTTTCTTTATTTTTTAGAGAGAGAGAGAGAGAGAGAGAGAGAGAGAGAGAGAGAGAGAGAAAGCGGGCGAAGGGCAGAGAGATTGGGAGACAGAATCTGAAACAGCCTCCAGACTCTGAGCTGTCAGCAGCACAGAGCTGGAAGCGGAGTTCGAACTCAGAAACCACGAGATCATGATCTGAGCTGAAGTTGGATGCTTGCTTAACTGACGGAGCCACCCAGGTGCCCCACATGAAAGTAATTTTTTTTAATGCTTATTTATTTTTGACACAGAGAAAGACTCAGAGCAAGAGTGGGGGAGGGGCAGAGAGAAAGGGAGACACAGAATTCGAAACAGGCTCCAGGCTCCGAGCTGTCAGCACACAGCCCCACGCGGGGCTGAACCCACAAACCTTGAGATCAAGACCGGAGCCTAAGTCGGACGCTTAACCGACTGAGCCACCCACGCACCCTAAAAGTATTTTTTAAAATGTATCTTTAGGGGTGCCTGGGTGGCTCAGTCGGTTAAGCGTTCGACTTTGGCTCAGACCGTGATCTCACGGTTCGAGCCCCCATGTCAGGCTCTGTGCTGCCGGCTTGGAGCCTGGAACCTTATCTCCCTCTGTCTCTGCCCCTTCCCTGCTCTCTCTTTCTCTCTCTCTCTCTCTCAAATATAAATAAACATTAAAAAAATTCTTTTTAATGTAGCTTTGTCTTGCTATTACTGCATTCATAAGGCTTTGGATTCAAACTCATTTGGCTTCACATTTTGGCTATTCCTTGGCCGCCCTTGACATACCCTACTTCCTTTAATTCCCACCCTTGACATTTTTCTTTTCCTTTTCCTGGGATGCTTTTCCCTGCTCCTCAGCCTCTGCTATCGTCCTCACATCCATCCTGCAAGAATTCTTACCATCTCTGACTGGCAACTAATCCTTCTAAGGCGTTGACTGATAATCAATGTGTGATAATGACTTCAAGCAGAGGTGAACAACCATTTTTTACAAATGCCAATGCTAGGAAAATAAATGTGTTAATAGGCCATATAAAAACAAAAAGAATACAATAAAAGTCATCTGAAATCCTAGTACTCACTGATGGCTCCATGTAAATGTTAGCAAAGTACTTTGTTTTTTGTTTGTTTGTTTTATTAAGACTTTAGGGGCGCCTGGGTGGCTCAGTCGGTTAAGCATCCGACTTCGGCTCAGGTCATGATCTCATGGTCCGTGGGTTCGAGCCCCGCGTCGGGCTCTGTGCTGACAGCTCAGAGCGTGGAGCCTGCTTCAGATTCTGTGTCTCCCTCTCTCTCTGACCCTCCTCCCCTGTTCATGCTCTGTCTCTCTCTGTCTCAAAAATAAATAAAAAACATTAAAGAAAATTTAAAAAAAAAAGACTTTAGAGGAAAATATATTCATGTAACTTATCAATGTACTGGCCAGAAAATCATAACTGTAAAACCGGCATTTTTTAAAACCATGGTAATATCTGGATAAAATCGGGGAGGTTGCAACATGTAAATCAATTTCTAGCCCTTCCATCCTAAAATTAGCAGTGCTTACAAGGAATGAAATTAGTATGTGGAAAGACTGGATCATGGGTCATAATAATAGCTAACATTGTTGAGAATTTATTTTATGTAAAAAAACTATAACCTATACTTATATGCACTATTAACGAAAGCTCACGTGATTGCTAAAATGTAGGTATTGTTTTTAGAGAGGAAGAAACCAAGACAGAGGGGAGATGAGCAACGTGCACGGTCTCACAGCCGGCAAGTGGTGGAACCAGATTGAAACCTAGGCTGGCTGGCTCCAGAACCTGTGCTTTTAACCGTATGCTATTCTGAGATATTGGGAAAGGATCCATATCTGCTGCTCCTTAAATCCCGTCGTGAAAGTTAGATCTGGAGGCTGGGATTGCAAGCAAACTCATATCCAAGCAAAATTGGATGGGGGTTACTAATAATGCATTGCGTATTCTTCTCGTGACCAGAATCTAGTATAAGGGATTCATGTTTTCATATTTTACTGTATAAATAGAGATAGTGAAATCATTTTGTAGTTTGGTTAAATTACCACACAGATTTTGCTGAACTTTTTTCGGTGAAAGATATCTTGAAAAAAAGAAAACTGGAGATCACCGCCACCGCCATGGTGGCATCACAACCGCATGATCACGGTCAGAATTATAATGATGTATTACTATGATTGTCGAGTGCTTATTGTGAGTGAGGTGATGGGTTAGGCTCTTTACATTCACTAGGTCATTCGACACGCAGGAGATTTGTGAGGAGTAGTTACGATGGCTTCCGTTCTGCTGAGGGAAATCAAAGCTCGGAGAGGTTTAGCGACTTGCCCAGGGTCTCTCCATTAGAAAGAAGTAGAGCAGAGATGTGAAGCAAAATGTGGTCACATCTGGCTTTGGCTACTTTCCTACACTGATTTCTCCACCTATCACTTCTTGTTGAGCAGGTCTTGTGCTACCCCACTCTCTGAACTCATGTGGTAATACATGTCCCTCATTGATCACAGAGCACCAGGCATGTGGATCTTCTCTCTGTTCTCCAAGGGCTGTTTCTGTGACTGATCCTCTGAATGAGCTCTTCCTGTGTTTGCTCCTCCTCGTCACTGACATCTCGGCTCAAGGTCATCTCTTCAGAGAGGCCTTCCCAATCACCTGAGGGAGGCGCCTCACTCCACCTGAGTTGCTCTCCCTCACGTTACCTCCAAAAACTGTCCTCTAGGCACTTACTATCTAATATTAACTGGTTTATTTATGAGTTTCCCTGATTATTGAATGTCTCCACCATTTAGAATGTTTGTAAGGGCAAAGAATTGTTGATATCCCATAATATCACAGGAAGCATTTATTGCCTGAATGAAGGGACAGTGGATAAATGAGGGTTGGAAGCTCACATCTTTTCCAGGTCTGTCTGTCTGCATGCCTGACCATATTACTGGCCAACCTACCTCACACCACAGTGATCCTTGAAAACCATTGTGTTTAAGGAAAATGGTAAGGCCAGCATTTAGCCATCCTCTGCATGTGACTTTTGAGGGGAAGTGGAGCCTTATTCAATGCCCATAGATAAATTCAATTTCTTTATTGGGAGAGGTGCTGTCAAAGGCAGGAAATTTGCCAATATTTATTGAGTGCCAAAAAAATGCCAAACCTAGATTATGTTTTCATCTACTTAAAGAAAAAAAAAGTCATATTCCATCTGGCCCTTATGCTCTGCTCTGGTGTCAAATAAGTCAAGGAGATAATCATTTTTATGGAAATTGGAGAAACACAATGTGTAGGGTAGGAGGCTGTGTAGTATTAAAGAGTATGGATTATGGAGTCAAGGCTGCATCAGGTCAAAGACCAAATATGCTATAGGAGATCCTGTGAGGAAAGTCTCCTATGATCTGCAATTCACAGATGGGGAAAGTGAGGTTTAGTGAAATCAAGTAACTCGCTCAGTTAGACAGGTGATAAATGGCAAAGCTGAGACAAGGACACAGACTGATTCTAGAGCCGTGTATCTAATCATTCTGCTCTAATTTTGACATGCCTCACGATGCCATTAGAATTGAAAATATTGAGAAACGTCTATCCCAACTTATATTACTCAAATGGATCCCTGGAACATAAAGTAGATAGGAAAATTCCTGATAGATTTCAGAGTTAAAATGTACCAAGGTATGGACTATCACAGAACAATATCCTATCACTTTCCATTCAGATTGGAAATGACACCTTTTTGCAGTGGAGGGGGCTGGCAAGGGGAACACTTAGCTCTGGAAGGTTAGGAAAGTAATGAAGTGCCTGGGGGTAAAGGCAGCTAAAAGGCTGGGTCTTCTGGTTTGATGCTGGCTTAGGCTCCAAGAATGAAACAAAAAAGGGCTCCTTGGTATTTCTCCACTTTTTCAGGCTGCCTTCTCCAAATAGGAGAGTGGGATTCATGACAGGAGCCCCAGTTGGTAATAAAAACTATGCATTTAGGTTATTTCTCTTTGAGTCCTCTATGTAGCTGGGAGATATTAAGTAAAACCCTAACATAATAAATACCACTAAATAATTTATTCCAATATCCCTCCTTTACAACATCATAAACAATGTCTACAGGGTCTAGAGAGGTTTCCCAACTTGCCCCAAACTATACACCTGGATGATGGTAGAATTCATTTTAGAAACTAGTTTCTTAATTCTCAGTCCACTGTTGCTTCTAGTGTTGGACTCTAAGGTCACTTCATTGTGAAACATTACAATCTTATGATGGTTCATTTTTCTCTGAGGAAAAAAAACAAAACAAAACTAGAGACATACAGTTTTATGAAATAAAACAACGAAACAAGGCCTTCTGAATTCAGTGTTTTCAAATGTCATATATAAGTCCACCTCCCTCTCTCTTTTTAAAGCAAACTTTCTTGCTTTGATGTTTTACTAGAGAAAATAAGGCAAAAGGCACTTATGTTATGGGTTTTTGGTTCAATTGCGTATGAAGTATTATTGTTATGCATTTAAAAATACCATTCCTCAGGGGTCCCTGAGTGGCTCAGTTGGTTGAGCGTCTGACTTCAGCTCAGGTCACGATTTCACGGTTTGTGGGTTCGAGCCCGCATCGGGCTCTGTACTAAACTCTTGCTCAGAGCCTGGAGCCTGCTTCGGCTTCTGTGTCTCCTTCTCTCTCTGCCCCTCCCCTGCTCATGCTCTGTCTCACTCTGTCTCTCAAAAATAAATAAAAGTTAAAAAAAAAATTTTTAAATATCATTCCTTAGAGGAGTTTAACATTTTGGGTACGTTTCAAGCTTGTATAAGTTTCAAAGTCCGTGTAGCCATTCAGGTAATGGCAAACAAAAACATTCACCTGGGATTAAACTTTATTTTCATAAGTAGGTTTGAATTTAATGTTTTTTTTTAAAGTTCTTGGAATATGGATATCACTAAATCTGATGAATATAAATCGATTTGGCCCCATGAGTACTTATGACCACTTGACTGGCATATGAAAGACTATGAAAACTCTTATCAGGATTTTTATGTTTTTTACTCCCTAATCTCTGCAAAACTCTTTATTTTACTGATCAAATATACTGATAATTAAACAGGAGACTTCAGGGGTGCCTGGGTGGCTCAGTCGGTTGAGCATCCGACTTCAGCTCAGGTCATGATCTCATGGTTTGTGAGTACGAGCCCCAGGTCAGCTCTGCGCTGACAGCTCAGAAGCTGGAGCCTGCTTCGGATTCTGTGTCTCATTATCTCTCTGCCCCTCCTCTGCTTGTGATCTGCTCTCTCTGTCTCTCAAAAATAAGTAAATGTAAAAAAAAAAAAATTTTTTTTTACACAAGAGACTTCATAATTGGGGCAAAAATTATATTATCTATCAGGAAAAAGAAAGGAGTTTGTCAGAGGAATGATTCTAGAACCTTGGATGTATATATTTATTTTGACCTCTCCCATAATAGTTCTGATACAAATTCTACGTTGTGATTTTGCGCTTAAAACGAAAGGTGTGGAGTTGGACAATTTTTTTTCCTTTCAGCTGGAAAGCTGCTACCATGACATCTATTGCAGTAAGCACCCCTGTGAACTGCAGAATCCATTTGTCACATTGAAATATCCAGCCTAACTTGGGCCCATGGAAATTACGTGCGCATGTGGGTGTAATAAGGATTTCACTTGTACCTAGGTCAACAGCTACAACTTAACTGGACATAAGCGACTTAGCTAATTTTGTTTGTGTGTGTATTTTCTAAAATTAAATGACCAGTTTAATTTATATTCCAATCTGATGTCCAATCAATTGGTGAATTTACCCTGGTTAAAATGCTGTCATATAATCTTCAGGGAAGTGATATTAGGTTTTTCATCATAATGCATACTAAGCACTCACTGTTTCAACTTTTTTTTTATATTTAGTAAATGTCAATAAATCTATGGCACGTAAAAGGGCACTGCTAACATGGCAGCTATTTGATTTCTATACTTTGTCAAATATATGTACCTCTTAATTCAATAATCCTTAAAGGCAATGCTCATTGTGGTTTCCTATTCATGATACCTGACCTTTCCTTAATGTCAAACATCATTTTCCACTAGCAAGGGAATAAAGTATATTATTTATATAAAGCTAATAATTATTTGGGGAAAATAAATATAACATAGAGGCAATAATGGTGAAAAAGATGAGCACTTATTCACTGCTCTATTATGCCTGTGACTTGATATATTCTCGCCTATATTTTTACAGCCTGGATACCAAGGTCTCAAAATATAAAGAAAAGATATACCCACAAATGGTCAAAATTTACCCAATCATTATTTCAGAGCTGAATTAGTAACATGAGTTAATTCCAAAACCATCCCCTTTACTTACAAATATAAAAACTCTCTCTAACTTATTTACTGTCATTAGCATTCTTAGATGTTTCTTATTATTCAGGGCAGTTCCATACTACTTGATTTTTTAAAAGAAATTAAATGAGAAATGAGTATAGGGACATTAAGGGATCTAAATGTCAAAAATCTTTTTTAACTGATGTTTTGGTTTGGTGTAGATGTAAGGTAAAATACTCATTGTCATCAAATATTAATTGAGAGCATACAGTTTACCAGGCCCTGTGCCAGGCACTATGGGACATGCAAATAAGTTTAAAACATGGTTCCAGCATTCATGAAATGTAGGATTTAGTCATGTACTTACTTATCAACAAAATTAATCTATGTTGTGAAACTTAAAAAAATTTTTTTAATGTTTTATTTATTTTTGAGACAGAGAGAGACAGAGCATGAACAGGGGAGGGGCAGAGAGAGAGGGAGACACAGAATCTGAAACGGGCTCCGGGCTCTGAGCTGTCAGCACAGAGCCCGACGCAGGGCTCAAACTCACAAACCGAGAGACCATGACCTTAACCCAGGGCTTAATCATGACATGAGCTGAAATCACAAGTCGGACACTTAATTGACTGAGCCACCCAGGCGCCCCTATATTATTTTCTAATCATAAAAGTAATACAAACTTATTTTAGAAAATATAAAAACTAGGTAGAGCCACCACTCAGAGGCAAACATTCTAGAGTATTTCCTCCAAAACTTTATTTATTTGTTTATTTTTGAGACAGAGAGAGACAGAGCATGAACGGGGGAGGGCCAGAGAGAGAGGGAGACACAGAATCTGAAATGGGCTCCAGGCTCTGAGCGGTCAGCACAGAGCCCGACGCAGGGCTCAAACTCAGGGACCGCCAGACCATGACCTGAGCCGAAGTCGGATGCTTTAACCGACTGAGCCACCCAAGCGCCCCTATGTTGTGAAACTTTAAAACGTTACCAATAACAGTTAGGAACATGTGTTCTCAGTTCCGTAAGAACACCCTTTGAGCAACCCTTACATGTTTTCTCAGATGCACATAGCAAGTAGTAATAAATGCAGACTTTACACACTGCTACATGGTGCAGATGTCAGCCTTCAAAGGTGTGAAACCGTTCTTTCCAGGACACGATTAGAATACATTTGTTGTTGACTGATACATCTGTTGGCAGCGGGTAGCGATGATGATCAGGTATGCCATGTGTTAACAGCTTCTGTGTACTTTAATGATAATGGCATGGTATACTAGGAAAGATCCATTAATTTGACTGAATTTTAAAGATATCCCAGCTTAAAATAACATTTGACCGAAGTACATCCAAACTCTCCAGATGACTAACCCCTGCAGTGTTCTCTGACTCTGATCAAGTAAGATACATCAGATATTTTTGGATTACGTTTTGATAAATTAGAGTTGCATTCTTTGTATGTTCCTCAGCAGGGGAACGTTCTCCAAGGAAGTGTGCAAATATGTTAACATAAAAGCGTGTGACCTCTCTTTTTTTAATCGCCTACAACCAACGGATGCCATAGACCAGACAGCGTATCACATGTGCTTCATTCAATGGCATGTGACAGTTTTAGAAATCTCTTTGAATTAATCCTTATTGGGTCAGTATTTGAGATTATCTTCTGACCCTATTTTTCTGTAAAACATCAGCATATTTCAGATATTTTTGGTCATACTCATCATAATGATGGATGCTAAACATGGTCAGGAAATCCATATTTTAATAGTCTTTAATCTTGTGATGCTCTAGTTTATTAGCGTATGGCAAATACAGGCTAGAAAGCTTTTTGGATGACCAAAAACATTGCCGTTTACTTAGGAGCAATTTAATCAAAATGAGTTTTGTTTCTACTTCACCTTAACTCAAATTAAAAACTAACCATCAGAAAAGTGAAAAACAAAAGAAGGAAATCTGCGCTAGCAGACTGCTCAGATGACAATCCGTGAAGAGCAATAAAATAATGTGCTGGTAACCATCATATTTCAGGTGAAACGGAATAAAAACATAATGTGAAACCAACAGTTTTTCTATCTGACTCTCTTAAACTTTGAAAATAAAAGTTACCTAAACCACAGATGCCTATCACCTCAAAGTTTCACAAGTAAAAACTAAGATGACACCTAAAAAAAATAGTTGGTGGTTTGAACTGTTTAGATGAAATCAAATTATTTTAAGATTGCAGTTTCTATCTAGAGCTTTTACTTCTAAAATCCAATGCTGCTCAAGCAGGCAGATAAAGCTAAAAGATCTTAGCTAACAGAATCTCCACCTGGTTTGGGGGGAAGTATTTTGCTTTAGATTTGGGGTTACAGGTCCCCAAATAAGTCACCTCGAAAGCATATTTAAAGGAGCAAATTTCAAGACTGTGTGGCAACAGTCAAACAATTACCTGCCCGCCTTATACATATCATCCTTCTCTTCTTAAGTAAGAGAATCCCTATATTGTTGGGAACAGCAATGTCTATGTCCACAAAACTACCTTCCAGCCTCTTTTCAAAATAAGGGTGGATAATGAGATATAAATATGAGTTTTAGGCATGTGATGGTAGGGGTGATCTGAGAGGAATGCACTAGGATGATCCTACAAGTCCTTTCCCCCTTGCCCTTTTGGTGTTTGGAAAAAAGAATGTAATGGCGAGAGCATTAGTGCTCCATTGCAAACAGGAGAGAAACTTAAAGAAAGAAAGCCAGGATGCAGCCTGGCAGTGCAGAAACAACAGGAACATGGGTGACTTGTAAATGGAGCCACCAAACTACTCATGGGCAGACTAACTCCAGACTCTTTTTGCATGAAAAAATATATATTAGCTGGCTAAAGCCACTATTAATTCGGTTTTACATTATAAGCAACTAGACCCAATCCTAATATAGATTGATAGATCCTCTATAGATCACGTAAAATGTCATTTACTAGCAAATAAGAAAGGAAATAAAAACCTTATTTAAATAGTCCAGGTAAAGGGCAGACTATAAAATGGTAATTAAGTACGTCTGTACCCTTTGATGTTTTGAGTCAATGCTGTCAAATAGCATCTTTTCTGTGTGTGAGAAGCACAGAGGGCGGCCAGAGATAGCTTATTGTTGAATTTGGTAGATATAGATATTGAAATTGCGGTGATCTTTATCCCCGGGTAGCTAGCCATGTAAAGTATTGAAGGTTTGTTCTCTTCTGTTATCTGAGTGGAAAGATGTGATGTTTACCTTGGCTGATTACTAAATTATGTCTTTATGGTATGCCTAACCAATACAGTTTGAATACCATGAATTCACTCCATAGTAAGTTTTCCAAGATAGTATACAGATTTATTAAATAGAAACTGTAGTTCATGAAACTAGACATTATCAGGGTAAAGTAGACCAAAAAAAGGAAACGTCATTCAGCTTCCAATCTCACACTAAGGCTTCATTGTTACCTTTTTTTGGGGGTGGGGGGGTGGGGTGAGAAGTTGACTTTCGTGTTTACAAACCTCTGAGATTTAAGATTAAATCAGGTTTCCTTTTCAGGGGGGTAACAAAATATTTCCTTTATGCTTTAATGGTAGAATTCTTCTGGCTTCAATGAAGATCTTAACATTTGAGTTTCTCAGAAGTCTTCCATCCAATGAAAAATATGAGTTCACTTTTCTTTGGATTAAGATTATAGCCACTTAAACATGAGGCCATGGAGCATGTGGTTGACAGGGAGTCTTCTCCTTTGACGTTTACTGGGAAGAAACGTTGGTGCTAAGTCTCTTTTGAAAATGAAGACTTGAAAGCTGTGATATCCTACAAATGCTCTCTACATTCAGTGCAAGATAGTAAGCTTGTTCTCTGGGACACAACTTTATGAAAGCCTTTTTGTTTTTTGTAAAGTGTGTAGATGTTGCAAAAAAGGGCTTTTATTTTATTTATTTATTTTTTAAATGTTTTATTTATTCTTGAGAGAAAGAGAGACAGAGCATGAATGAGGGAAGGGCAGAGCAAGAGAGGGACACAGATTCGGAAACAGGCTCCAGGCTCTGAGCTGTCAGCACAGAGCCCGACGCGGGGCCCGAACTCATGAGCTGAGCTCTGAGATCATGACCTGAGTCAAAGTCGGACGCTCAACTGACTGAGCCACCCAGGCGCCCTGCAAAAAAGTGATTTTAGCCACCGTGGTGCAGGGTCAACTGGGGACCGTCAAACTACTTCCCTGGGTTATTCAAATCTAACACCGAGCAAGATAATAGCTCAAGAAGCAACTAATGAGCCTTGTCCACAGTACTGAGATCGTGTATCAGGAGGACCCATACATTTTAAGCAGCCTTTGTATTGATTCACAACTCTTTCAAAGTTTAAAACCGGGCTACGTTGTATACAAGAGCAAAGTCATAGAACAATGATCGTTTAACATACAGAGGGCATGACATTTGATTATATCTAAGCTTCTTCAAATGCCAAGAAGAATCTGGAGAAAGATATTTGATATTGACTTTTAAAAGGTCCACATAGATAAAATTAATAAATCTTATTAAAGTTTATTTTAGAGATATTGATTTTAAAGTAGAAATGCACCCACAAAGAAAGTCCCATGATAAAGGCTAATGTGTAAATTCCTTTAAAACCCGTAGTTACTGTAATTATATGGAGCATTTTACAAGCAACCAGGGACTTCTTTGGATAGATGACTGAAATTTAATCAGTTTCTGGCACAGGCTGCTTTTCTTTCCCACCTCAGATTTCTAAAGCACTATTTCTAGGGCAGACCTGTTCAGATAGTGAACCTTTATTATCACATTTGATCTGTCTTTGAGCACTTTCCAAAAGAAAGGCTTCCACAGATCTCCTAGAAGATAAAGCCACGGGATGATTTTTCTCAGTAGCGCATGTTCTTCCTCCCGCCCTATTGCATTCTCAGAAAACTTAATTCACCTCTACAGTCTGGATTTGATAATCACGTGGAGTATTATGTATGAAATGCATAAAACATCGATGTGCTAATGTCGCCACCGGAGACTATCAGTTGAAGAAATAGGCATATCCCTTTGTACTCCTGGACATAAGTGTTTGCCCTCAACCTTTTTAAAAAACAGCTCATTTCATTTCTAAGCATTTTAGGTTTTATTTATATCAAGTGGCCTAGACCTGCCAGTCTGCTGAAGGGAAATCGGAGTTTGATAGTTTTTTTTTAGGCAAGGAGGAACCGGAAGAATAATCACAAACGCTAACCGTGAAAATTAGGCTGCCTCTGGAGTTTATGTTTTACAAGTATGAAATCACTCAGTTTATCTCCCAGATGATTTAAACATATCTGATTATTTCTGATGGTTCAAGGTGTAATGGTCTGAACGTCTAAATAGAATTCTTAGACTCACCTTTATTAAAACCTGAGGATCTGAAGATATAACTGTCTGGATTGATTACTATATTTCTGCTGTGGAGAAAAATAACAGCCCTGAGTCACTGCTTGTTGTTCACATCTTCATTAATGTGCTTAATACATTTCTGTCCTTAGAGCAAATTAATTTTTTTTTTACTTCTTTTATATTATAGTTCACTTAAACTTAGATTCTTTGAACGTAGCTGGACTGCAGTGTGACATCTGAGTTCTAGAGATCAATTGATAGTTGTTAAAGATCATGAAGAATGGCCCATTAAAACAGTTAGTATATGACAAATAACAACGTTTGTGTTTAGTGTGGAAATTTATCAACTAGACAGAGCACTTATTCCTGAGAACCGAACGAAAGTCTACTTGAACCAACTTATTAATCAGTCAGTGCCCTAGTCTTAACAGACTGTCTTATTAAAGAGCTCTAGATATATTAAAATTGAACTCTAATGTGATAGGTACTATCCCTGAACCACAGTCACAAAGTACACAATTATTACTGAAGGCTAAAGTCTATGAAAAAGAAAAATAAGCATTTGTGCCCCCTACCCCCCCCCCCCCCCCCGACCCGAGGACTGAGATGTTTTGCAATCTCTGGCTCTGCTTAGGTACAGTGTCTATCATGGGATTCTGGCTATGTGGCCAATTCGTTCCCTCACTCTCCACATAATGCAGGATCACACAGCAAGTTATTCTGACAAACCTATTGACAGTGTGATCTTTCTCCCTGTATATATACAGGAATGGTCTTAAGTTTACAAAGCTTTTTCAGAAGGGAGAATAAATGAAGCATACCGATGGGGGCAGGGGGAGAAGAGATTGTTCTGGCTGCCAAATGGCATTCATTCTCTAGGTGAGAGCCCTAGAAGAAATCATCATAGCTTCTCATTCCCTGGGGAGTCTGTGAGGGTAGATGCCCATAGGAGCTGTGAGTCATCGGGTTGAGTGCTCATGACAACTGGGTGGATACCATCTCAAATGACAATGCCAGTCAGAAGGTACTGATTGGGAGTGCTGGGTGGAAAAGGACGCTTGAGGCTAAGAGTAAGTACAGCAAGAAAGCAAGCCATAATAAATTAGTGACATTTGCATAAGGAGGATTTAGGATCATCACAGAAGAGAAGTCTCAGATTCTAACCTTTGCAGTATACTTCTGGCATGGCGCTGACCTTCACTTACCCAAAAGGGAAAGTGTGTGCACTTCAGTTAACAGCCAATGGCTGCTCGATGCAATCAATAACCCTTCTGGTAGAAAGGTGCCAGGTACATGCCCAATAGCAATCAGCAATGAAATGGTTTACTAAACACCTGCAGTGACCTAAGTGAGAATCCTCTTTGTTTTCTTCTCAAGGTTTTAAAACCTGATTCCTGGAATTGAACACAACAGTATTGAAAGAGATCAAAGTCTTGTAGACATTTCCTGTAGAGTTTGGTCTCTGCCAGTATAGCTACTGTGAAGGGCAACTTATCCCATTCCAAGACAGTCTTCACTTTTTTAGATAGTCTAGTTCTTAAAAATTCTTCTTTCATGGACTGAGTTGAAACTGACCTTCTGGCAAATCTGACATTGTGGTTGCAGATCTGTTTTTTTGAAGAAAACAAAATAATTCTGCTTTCTCTTCTGCCTGATAATTCACCAGAGATTCACCCAATTAATATGAAAATTGTCTTTATGGTTTTTGTTGATGTTGTTGTTTAACAATTGATCCTGCTTCTCAAACTTACTGTTCCCAAGCCAAGGCACTTGAACTTCAGCTTTAAAGTTGCTTCACTTCTCAGTAATTAATCTACTTACTCATATCGGACAGTAGGGATTTTCCTCAGTACCACATTTTGTTTTCCGTGCCCACATTCAATCCATCATCAAATTCACTTGATATTACCTCCAAAATGTCTCTGAATCTCTCTTTGTTATTCAGTCTTCTTTTCCGGTGAAAGTCAAATGACCTTGATCTCTTGCCTCTTCCACTGCAATAGCCTCTGAAGTAGATCCTTTACCACCTTTAGCCCCTCCCCGGTACATTATCCACACAAAGCCAGAGTGATCTTTATGAAAGGCAGATCTCCTTACCTTAGTCTTTGTGGCAATCTTTCCATAACTACCCCTGGCACATGGAATAGAAGACTTAATGTGTCTTCAAAGGGCTACAAGCTGGCCCCTCTTTCTTCTCCCACTGTTCTTCCTTCTTTATTCATATATTCTAATCACCCTTTCCTCTTTCCATTCCTCAATTTTGCTAAGTTCTTTTCCTCCCTGGGGCTTTGATTATGAGACTTTGCCTACGCCATTATCATTGTTTGGAAGGAAGCCTTCCCTCCCTCCTCCCCCACCTTTATTTATGTGATTTAAATGTCACGTCTTCAGAGAGTCTTCCCAATTAGATCAGTTTATTTATTTTTTCATTGTTGCTTTTCCTTTCCTTTCTTATCACTATTTGCTGTCTAATGTTCATTTGTATGACTATTTAAAGTCTTGTCACCTCCTCTTGATTTTTTTTTTTTAATTTTTTTTTTTCTTTCTTTCCACGTTTTTATCTATTTTTGGGACAGAGAGAGACAGAGCATGAACGGGGGAGGGGCAGAGAGAGAGGGAGACACAGAATCAGAAACAGGCTCCAGGCTCTGAGCCATCAGCCCAGAGCCTGACGCGGGGCTCGAACTCACGGACCACGAGATCGTGACCTGGCTGAAGTCGGACGCTTAACCGACTGCGCCACCCAGGCGCCCCTCCTCTTGATTTTAAAGTCCATTAATTAAGGGATAAAAATAAAAGATCAGTTCCTTGTTAATTTTCTCTATTTACCTTACACTTAAGCACAGTATTTGTAACAGGGTGTCAATAAATATTTGTTGAAAGATATCTTTATCAACGATTTCTTACATTTTCCTTAGTCTTCTCTTTTCTGGCCAAACATTTTGGGTCCTTACAATTTCTCATATGACATAGTTTTCAAACTCCATTTCATCTTGGCCCCTTTTTTTGACACATTGTGTTTTTCAATTTTCTGCTTTAAATATGGAGGACTAATTGCAATATGTTAGATGTGATCTAATAATTAGAGAATTTAATGGAACTATTCTTTCCAATGTCCTTCTTACAATGCCCATTAATTTAGCCTAAGGTGGTGGTATGCTTTTTTAGCAGCCAGATCTCACCATTGGTGCATATTAAACTTGTGATTAACTAAAATCCATAAATCTTTTTCTCCCTAAGTTTCCTAGCTAGAGAGCTTCATTTTAAGTTGTTCATTTAATGTTTTTAACTGATGTTCAGAATGATCATTTATTTATCTTGTGCTAAGTTATGTTTATTGTCACATAGGGTGCTGATTAGCCTTTTCATGTTAGTCTCATGTGTAGTCTGGATAAGCATATTTTATTTGTTCACGGTCAATGTAGAAAAAGCAAGCTTTGTGTTTTAGCCCTTCCTCATCCCATGTGGGGGTCAAGGATGTCACTATTTGATTTATTATACATTAAAATTATATATATTAGTTCATTAAATAAAAATATATTTAAAATATATATAATATATGTACATAAAATTATGTAATATAGGGGCACCTGGGTGGCTTAGTCAGTTAAGTGTCTGACTTCGGCTCAGGTCATGATCTCGCGTTTTGTGAGTCTGAGCCCTGCATCAGGCTCTGTGCCGACAGCTCAGAGCCTGGAGCCTGCTTCGGATTCTGTGTCTCCCTCTCTCTTTGCCCCTCCCTCGCTCTCTCTTGCGCGCAAGCACGCACACGCGCTCTCTTTCTCTCTCCCTGTCTCAAAAATAAATAAACATTGGGGCGCCTGGGTGGCGCAGTCGGTTAAGCGTCCGACTTCAGCCAGGTCACGATCTCGCGGTCTGTGAGTTCGAGCCCCGCATCGGGCTCTGGGCTGATGGCTCAGAGCCTGGAGCCTGTTTCCGATTCTGTGTCTCCCTCTCTCTCTGCCCCTCGCCCGTTCATGCTCTGTCTCTCTCTGTCCCAAAAATAAATAAACGTTGAAAAAAAAAATTAAAAAAAAAATAAATAAACATTAAAAAAAAATAAAAACATTATGTAATATGTATCCTGGACATATGTAACATCATTCATATTTTTTCATGTTTTTAAGTAGGCTCCATGCACAGTGTAGAGCCTAATGTGGGGCTTGAATTCATGACCCCAAGATCGAGACCTGAGCTGAGATCAAGAGTCAGATGCCCAACCGACTGAGCTATCCAGGCTCCCCGATTCATATAAATTTTAATAAACTTATTTTAAGTTTTAAACAAATTTTAGCATTTGCTTTTTAAAATACAATGGTGAAAGGGTAGTAGTCCATTCAAATATATAGGCAAAATCATTTTATTTCTTTAAGTTTTGAAACAAGTGTTATGCCTCAATTATTTTAAAATTAATTAAAAACAAAAAGTTAAAATTGTTGAAGGTTAACCATAACTGCATCCTATGAAGAAGTTCAGCTATGTATGTTTATGTAAAGATTAAAAGAATAATTCCAAGAAAAATTTGACCTAGAAGGCCCAGAAAACAAAATGGTACATAGGTCTTATTTTCCTCTTTAACTATTACCTTATTCCAAGAAATAAAATTAATGATTTCAATAAAAACTCGTGATAATTGGACTCATGATTATTTTAGCCTCTATAGAACCACTCCCTAGAAACATTCATTATTCCAGTTCCATTCAAAAACATTTGCTGAGCTCAAACTCTATGATCAGCCTTGTAGAAATGCTATTCTCAGATACTCTGGCCTGTTGGGGTCAGAGGAGGGGAAATAGATGACATTCTCCTAGTTTGACAAGAAACTTACATATTTCACAGCCTCTCTCTCTCTCTCTCTCTCTCTCTCTCTCTTTTAATGTTTATTTTTCATTTTTGAGGAAGAGAGGGACAGTGGGGGAGGGGCAGAGACAAGGGGAACAGAGGATCTGAAGTGGGCTCAATGCTGACAGTCCCCTGCCTGATGGGAATGGGGCTCCAGCTCAAGAACCGCAAGATCATGACCTGAGCAAAAGTCAGAAGCTCAACTGACTGAGCCACCCAGGTGCCCCTATACAGCCTCTCTTAAATGTGATGCCCCTCATTAGAAAACAAACAAACAAACAAACCAACAAAAAGCTGGGTTTTTTATTTACAATTAAGTTCTTCTGGTGAAGACATGGAGGTGTAGAACAAAATGCCGTTGGATTTACTAGAGAAGTGCAAGTCTGGAACTCACTCTTAAAAATTCTTTCAAACATACTTGCAAACAACAACTTAACATTGATAGGGGATAAAATGAATGCTCGATGCAACAGAAGGATGGAAGTAGGAGAAAGCAGAAAGATAACATTAGAGAATGAATTATGACCGCAGCAAAGAAAAACACTAAAAGAATCTCTTTTATAAAATTTTTCTAATATAAATCCATTTTTAAGTTGCAGAAGTGTTATTTGGTATATTTCCCAGATTATAAAAGAAATCCTGGATTTATAGTGCCCTACCATTGCTGTTATTAGGAGTGTGGTTACTTCTATAACTACTACTTTTGTTGGTAATAGACATCATTTATTGAGCTGACTTCTTGTGTCTAAGGGCACATAAAAATTCTTTTTTTTAAATATTTCACTTATCTACCCAGCAATCATGTGAGGTGTTAGTAGATGTTAGTATTGTTCTCATTCTACAGATGAACAAAACTTGCTGAAGGTCTTAAGTTTCTACATGGCAGAGCCAGCAATGGAACATAAATCTTTCTGGGTCTAAAGGCTCTTAATCTTTAAGCTCTACAAAAGTAGATTTTTTGTAATGTATCCAAATTAGCTGCTTGGGCTGACACTTATTAATCAGAGAATTACCAGATTTTGACTTCACTCTTTTTCTCTTTGTGAAATAATAAAAGTGCACAGGATTGCCAAATGCAGAGTTATCAATATTACTTTTGAAAGATGTAACAATTGATGTAAAGGCAGTTCTGGATTCTCATTGATTAATGTTAATCAATGTTAACCGATCACTTAATATTCACTTGTACAGATGTATCTTTATAATTTGATACTGTTATTGACCATGTTTATAACGCAAAACACAGAGATCAAGACAAAAACATAAGACAGAGAACGGTGAAGCAAAAGCATCCATGTTATTTAGATGTGGACAGTGGTCTTCCCTATTTTATTGCAAGTATAGTATTTGGCATATTAAGTACAAATAGTCATTAGAGCTTGGGAAATTTACTAAAGGGAATTTACAAGTGTGCTTCACTTACATATGTGTATATATATGATAGTGTATTGGAGTGCCTTCATTAAAATGTATCCCTTATTGAAAAAAATATTTATACTTGCAACCATGCCATGTTTCATACATACATGATTGTGTTTAAAACACATCCAGCTATATATAGCTGGATATAATATGAATAATTACACAGGCAAGATATTTTTAAAAAAAGAGTTATGCTTTTAAGCCAGCAACTACAATTTATATATTTAATCCACAACTCCTGAAATAGTATCTTTGGTGCTATTTAAGCTAAACCCAAAGGCCCTGTACAGTATTGTTTCTAGAGATAAGCTTAATTTCACACAACAACAAGTCTTAATAGGACAGTTATGTTCCTTCCACAAACCATGCTGGATGTTAGCAATAAAAAACAGTATAATTTTCAAGAGATTTATAGTCGAGGATGGGATACAGAAAAGCATATTAATCAAGTTTAGAGGGATATAGCAGTGTGATGACACAAAGGAGTGTAATCATAATCAGATGACAAACCAGCAGAGCTTATCAGAATGCAGTGACTGACCCGAGGGTTCTGAGGGATGAAGAGAAGTTAGCCAGATGCAGGTCAGGATGATGTAGTGTTGGGGTATGGGAAATGAGATACTATAGAGTTGAGAAACATAATGAAGAAACATCTCCCTCTTCCTTACAAGAGAGGGCTTTTCATCCTCAAGGCTATTGACATTTGGGACAGGATAATCTTTTGCTGTGGAAGGCTATCCTGTGCATTTAGCAGCATGCCTGACCTCTACCGGCTAGATGTTAGTAATACCAACATCCACCTCTCTCCACCAACCCCGAAGAAGCATGTCTCCAGACAGTACCAAATGTCCTTGGGAAGTAAAATCATCCCTCATGGATAACTCCTTCTGTAAGCAAAAAGAGAGATAACTGTCTTTGGGCACTAGATGAACTTGCTAATCCACACTGACAGAAAAAGGGCAAATCATATTTGCATTTTCCCAATTTGCTCTCTAGATGCCCTAAATTAGGGTGTGTGAGAGACAGTTATCTGGTTTTCTTATTTACTACTGAACAACCTGGGACCTAGTATTTACAATTTAGGGACTGACTATTTCTAGGTATGAGTGTAGGTATATACACATACGTACACTACAGAGACATAAATTGGAGCATTTCTGATTTGGCCCTGATTTTTAATGACTATCTAGCTTTCATTCTTATATCTTATCAGAAAAAAGAAACAACTGAATATACTTACCAGAATACATTATATGTATTCTGGCATAAATAAGAGTTGAATCAACTCTACAGATACCATGATACTACATGAATTACAAGAGTCTCCTTAAAGGTTGAACATCTGTTTAGTGAAGTTTGATTACACTCCTCTTTAAAGAAAGAATAAGCCATGAAAATGATAAAATTTGATTGGCTTAAAACACAATATATCCAACTTTAATCATTTTCTAAATCCAAAGATATTTTTAGATGAAAGCAAAGGAGGTCATTTCCAAATCATTTTGTGAAACTTAAGCCTACCCAGAGGAAAGGTAATTTTGTTTGATCCTGAACATCAAGTGAATTTGTTCACCAAACCATTTGTTCCAAAAGGTAATTAAAATAATGTAAAATTGATCCAATATATGTTTAACAAAATTAACTAATTATAATCTGCTTAAGCCATTTAACCTTTATAGTTCCTATAAAAATGTTTGATTTTCCTTGGAAAAATAAACAACGTGCTTTAAAGAGGTGGTGTCTCCTTGTCTATCTTTCTTTCTTCTTCTTCTTCTTCTTCCTTTTTTTTTTTTTTTTTTTTTTTTTTGATGTATGATCTTCTGTTAAGATGCCAATATAGCAAATGGAGTAGACAAATAAGGGAGGGGGATTAAGATTTCCTCTTAAGTCAAGAGCACAGGCAAAAAGAGAAAGAAATATTTTAAGATGATCAATTCAGACTCTTCACTTTTTGGTAGTAAGTTCTGTTCCACTAAGCGTTGATGTTAACACCTCAGTACTCAACGTCAAATTTCCAAACATATATGAAAAGTCTACCAATTTTTCCTCCTTCAGGTATTCAGATTGATTTATGGGCCAAACAAATATCTACCTGCATCTTAGCATTTGTTTGTTCTCAACTACTTTCCATTTATTCAAGTCATTGTCAAACTACCTTAAAAGGTTCACCAAATTGACAAAGCCTAATTGTCTGCCCCTGGCTACATTTTTTACATATCCATTCTAATCACAGACGGAAACACCGAGTAGATGTCAAGATGTGGAAGGGTTTAGAGGGACTCTTAAGTGTTCTGTGAGAGGAATAAAATAGTTATGTAAGAGAAGAAATGTGCTGTGACAGCTCCATCTTTTAAAAAGAGTGGAAGAACGAGGAACTAGCTCAGGGAAAAACGGTAGAGTAACCATAGGTCCTCAGGGACTTCCTAATCCACAGCTGTCTATTATTAATTCATTATAATGTACTCCTTTATTTTGGAGATAAAATTGTCATTTATGTCACTCCTAAAACCAAATGACATTATAAAAGACACCTAATGGTAAAAGTAGTAACAGAAGGAACTGTCACTGCTATGCAGAGACAAACAAGTTAGACATTGGGGGAAAAAAATCTGTGAATATTTTCGATCACAGTGAAGCAAGTCGCCCATTATACTGAGGTTAATTTGTTGACTCATGATTTCCACTTAGCCAATGATATTGAATCACATGAACAAACCTCTACATCTAATCAGATTTTTTTTATTGAATTGTGACCTTTAATCCACCTTCTTCTTGATTATGAATGACAGTGACCTTTATCTAATTTAAAACAGACACTCTGATGCAAAAATATGCAAACTACACATGTAAATTCTGAATCAAACTGAAGGTGTGCATAATCTACAGGGGAGAAATTATTTCAGAAGACATTTATATTAAGGACGAATGAGGTATTTGAGAGTTAAGTGAATTAGTCAGCATATGAATGATTGGTCAGAAGAGTTGCAAAGACCAAAATGCTGTTTATATTTTCTCAGCTTCTATTTAGAAAACTAAAATGTCAATATACATATCAATTTTTATTATTCTACTCAGCATTCTATGGCATTCAGGAAATGATCACATGTAATAAAGTCAGACAGAATTATTTTTCAGAGGGGTCGGCACACTGTGCCTGAATATTCAATCCATTTTCATTTCGATTCATTTTCTGCTGCACAAAAACCTGGTGAAATTCAGACGTGGCATGTGAGGCACGTTGACTTCCTCATACTGTTTCATCTCATTAAACAAAAACTTTGTGCCCAATAGCAGCTGGCAGTCAGTGGCATTTGTAGGATATATTTAGAAACTACTACCTCAAGGATAAAAGTGAAAAGAATAAAAGAAGCATGTATGCATCGAGAATTGGTCAACATCCTATACCAGACCTATTTCCTTGATTCCCCTTCTTCGCACCGGCTCTTTCCTTTTTTCTGGGGATTAATGCAAACGGTTCTGAGCCGACACGAATGAGGGCAAACCCCGTCCTGGACACAAACTAAAACGCAGGCTAATCCTGTAACCCACTCTCCCCTCTCTTGAACTTGTCAATTTACATTTTTGTTTTCTACATGTACAAAAACACCAGAATGTAAGCATATCGCATATGCCTAAAACACATGATCCACATGTCTGCATTTTATTACACAGATACACATGTATATGGGTTTACATACAATGAAGCTTATGCCACAGCAGGAGGCCATGGAGAGCATTTTGCTGTCAAACCCCACCAAACTGTACCTGGAACGAGAATGTACTTTCCCGGATAACACCAGGGGGTTGTCAGATTGCTATATCTCAAATAAACAGATTTACCTTGACAGATAATCAGCATTTTGCACTGCCTAATACGTGTTTATCTTCCACTATTGACATAATTACACTAAAAGTGCACTTAATATAATCTTTCATAGGAAATTAAACAGGTTTTAATGATATACTTATAATGGATTGGGACAGAGTTGAGGGAGAGAAATATCGATACTAGATGTTTTGGGAGAACACATACATGAAGCAATGACGAGGGGATCAATGAACATCAGGAAAAATCAATGACAGTCTGTGTTTAAGGAATTCATTTACATAGTTTCCAAAGAAATCGGAAAATCCTACAAAGCTGTGAAACGTCCTCCTGATTTTCTCATGTCCCCGTGCTTTTTCTTTTCTTTTTTTTCTGACGTGGGCTCTCTGCTCATCTCACACGCACTCACAAAGAGCTAAAAATCGGAGTCCTCTTAGGAGGGATTTTATATTAGACTAATCCCTAGTCAATCCTTCCAAAAGTTCTCAATCTGGCTTTTGAATGTTGGTTCTGGAAATTCAGAGTGACGCACAGAACCTACTCAGAAGGAATTCAGCAAACTTTGCTGCGAGTGCCAATTACAGAAATGCCTGGGAGCACTGACCTGCCCGCCACTTAAAAAGCTGTAGAAATTAACACATGTTGGTCATTAGGCATCAGGCCTTAAGGATATTGTCAGGACCCGAGAAGCAGAAGTAGGCGAAAATAGTAATTTTAATCAAAATTACAGATATAACCCCTAGCATAAGAAGCATCTTTCTTTGAGCATTTGCTATTCATGGTTATGACTGGCCTCACCGCCATAAGACAAGACCTGAGAATTTTAAGTATCATGATCTTTAGATACTATGTTAGTAACAGTATCAGTGCTTTGCTGTCCCATGAATCTCTTTTCTTTTTTTTCGGCTACAGATTAAAATTAAGCCATTAAACATCCAAACGCTTATGTCCATGCGAGGGATCCAGGGTAATGTAAGTTTGATTTTGGGCAGAAAACAAACTGAATATGGGGAAGTCTTGTCAAAAGTCTTCCATAAGCTCAGCATTGTTTGGGGTATGTAGCAGACATTATTTAGTTTTTTTACTATAAAACTGAGAAACATGAAAGTGCATTTTTTTTTAATTTCTAGTTTACAGATAAGGAAGCTGTAACTTAGAGAAATTAAATACTATTGCCAATCGCTGGGGTTCCAACCTAGGACTGTCTGTCTGAAGCTAGTGCTCTTTCTGTTTCATTACGCTTCCTCTCTAAATTCAGTTCACAAGATTTTAAATGCTTTTGTTTTTTGTCTTCCAATAAGGATGTTGACTCTAAAGTGTGGTCCTCTATCTTCTTCATTAATTAGAAAAACGCATGTACAGTCACCTTCACCGAGTCCAACAAAATCCCGGTGGCCAGCAAGCAATGGCTTTTCGTTTGCTAACAGAAGAAGCTCACAAATAGTCTTTAGCATCTCCATGGCTAAGAGTAGAAAAATGAAATGACCAAGTGCTGAGACCATCACATGCCCATAGCATGAGTCCAGAGCACCGGGGTCAGTGAGGAGGGGCGGCCATGTGGTTAGAGCCTTCACAGAGAATCTTCTGAAGAACTGGGAGATTTTTATTTCCCCTGCGTTCTGGGACCCAGAAGCGGATAGACGGGGAACCTGCTTTCTCCGCAGGTTGGTGAACCCCAAACTGTTTCTCCTGTTTCACTTCTAGCAGCACTGCTTCCTGAAACCTGTGTCTAAATCCATGTATTCCAGCCTTTTTCCAGGAGCATGCTGGCTGACAATCGCACCTTTGAAGCTGCCCACTCCTCTGACAGGCTCCGTCCTCACCCTGCTTAGGTGTTGATGTCTGTCTGCCTGAGTAATACCGGATTTTGCCAAATTCCTTCCAGAATTTGATTTATGGTTGTAAACTCTCTGTGTGGGATTTCCTATTGGATTGACTGTTTTGCAGTTTGCCTTAAAACTCACCTTATATCTTCTTTGCTTTCATACTTACTTAGGACCCCAACCCTGCTTAGTATATCATTCGGAGGGAGACAAACTTCAGGTCAATGAATAATTTCTCTTCGAGATTAATCACTTTTTTCTAGTCCTCTTATAGTGTATGGAGATTTAGCGATAGGAGTTACAAAGCTGTAAACTGTCGTCCATGAGAAACGTCAAGGTCTGAATTCTTTAAAATCTTCAAAACCCTTCCCTCCTCAAGGATCAAGACGTGTCTCCCTTCCTCATTCTTTCACCATCTTTTGCCCTATTTCTCTTTGTCTTTTTCATTTGTCTCCTGCTTTCACCTTTCACCTTACTTCTCCCATCATTTGCCTTCACCTTTAAGTTCCAAACTTAGAAATCATATATATATATATACATATATATATATATATATCATATATATGCCATATATCATGTATGTATAGATATAGGTATAATTTTTATCTACTGAAATAATCTCTTTTCCAGTAGCTATTCTTTAAACCTGAGCACATGTAAACTGTCATATGCAGTCACAGCATGGGTCCGGTGTCTGGAATATAGCAAAGTCTTAAGAAATGTTTTGAATGGATAGATGTTCCTTGTCTTGCCCTTGAGATAAATTAATATATATATATACATATATATATATATACATATATATATGTATATATCCTAAGCTAACTAGATATTAAAAAATTCAATCCATCATTCAAATATTAATCAAGACTACTCTCTGGCCCTCACACTGAGCCAAGTTCTACAAAGGACACAGAATACATATGATTTTTACCTTTAAGTAGTTTATAAGCTACTCAGCATATAAGAGTATGACCCATAAACAACCAGGGAAATATGAGAAAGAACGCAGAGGCTGACTTGTGTAATGTATACAGTAGGAGCTGTGACGATACAAAGAAGAGGTCTCAGGGACTGTGGGTAGGGCACTTAATTAATATTTCTGGAAGAAGATTGATAGAAAAGTAATGTATGTAACAACAGCTGTAAGCAAACAGACTTTCCAATCCTAGTTTAAGGCTTTTTACAGGTATTGGCTTTGTTTTCCAAACTATAGATCTTATTCGCCCATGAAGTTTTGTTTTTGAGCTTGGATATGTGGCTAACTGTCCAGTTAACACATTTGAGGATTAATTTATCTGGGTATTTTTTGCTCATATCACAAGCTTTCCACAGTGAGCAAAATCTTTGAATTTTATTTTTAATTTCAGAAAAGTGACATCTTTTTAGATAGGAAATTGAATTATGACGCTGAAGAATTTAGCAGCAAGGGACACATTCTTCAAATGGTTTTAGGTCAGTTTTAACTTCTTTGACTGTTTACACCAACACGTAGCTCATAGCCACCAAGTTCTGTTCTCCTCCTGCCCCCTCTTTTTCTTTCAAAGTAGGAATATCATCCAAGTAATGGAGAAATCGAATCTGAAAGGAATGTCTCGCAGGCTAAGGAACTCACTCAGCAAGAGATGATGGGAGGGTAAGCTCAAATTTAAATTAATTCCCAACCTTTCCCGTACCAATGGTCGATGTTGAACTTAGCTAATCCGGGCAAAACTGATATATTAAAATAACTTTAAAGATAGGTTCTCAGCCTTTCTGCCTGCCAGCAGATAGGGGTTCTGGATATATAGGGCAGTCCATCTGCCTGATACTTCAAATAAGATCTAAAAAGAATGCTGGTATCACAGAATGGCATCAAAATTGTTTTTCATTCGTTACTAGAGAAATGTGTAGTTTGCTCAATTGCTACTGACCCATGTTCCCCACATTCTGCCACTTGATTATGTGTTGGTGCTGTTCAGACTTTTGTTTACATTACATACTGGATATTCGAAGGTCAAATGAACACAGTCTTTGAATCGGATTCCTGTGAGTTACATGTATAATAGTTCATCTTTTCACACCGCACAGAAAAACAGTGGGAGACAGTTCAAGCTATCCCAAATAAACAGACAGAAGTAAAGCCACAAATGCTCCCCTGTATGGGCCTGTTCTTGCTCATTTCTCCTTAAGGAGGTGACACCTTCTAACACAAGGACGGATAACTATTTCAGTGTTTCAGAGTCCGACCGTTTAAAGATGCATTTTCACTTCGGTATTTTTTCCATTTGTTTTCTTTATCTGCTTTTCTAATGTGCTGGTACATTTCAACTTGGGAAATTTTCATTCACATGCACCCAATAGAAAGAAAGGCAAGGGAGAAGGCTTCCTTTCACTACCCAGGAGATTTTGAAGAATGATATGACAAGACAGAAGAATGTATTTTTTTTCTGATGGGAACAGTTGTTTGCATGAAAATTTTAATTGTTACCAGAACTTCAATGGAGTTGCAAGGAAAGGTAGTTAGATAAAGCCTCAGGTTAATTTCCACCGTTACCAAGCACTTTACACCACTGAAGAATTCCAAACGTATAAAGAGACATCAATCTTGTTCTTTAGACAGAAAAAAATAAATAAAATAAGAAGTAAAGGTGGGGGCAGAGCTTCTAAGGCTGTCAGTAGACAAGTCAGTCAATTACAGACCTGATTTAGTTCTTAACTCCTTGAGGTAAGTGGCAAATGTTCTGTAGGGTTCTTGGCATGCATTAAATGAAACAACTAAGGAACAAAAACAAAACAAAAGAAAAAAAACCTTCTGCTACAATGGTACTACAGATAAAGTAAAGAGCTATGATGAGAGTTGAAAAATCAGAATCGGACGTGTCAATCAAGACCACAAATGGGTAAATACAAACACTTTGGCTACTGGTGGGGAGTATCCTTATTACATACAGTTATCTGAGCTTGTTAGCCAGGGAGGCATTGTTGTGTGATGTTTGGAAGCCAGTATCCGAATAAATGGATGCAAATCCCAGTCCTACGACAACTGTGCAGCCTTGACTAACTTACCGGACCTCCCTATACCTTGATGTCTTGATCTACGAAATGAAGATGATGGTTCTCTAGACCTCACAGTGTCGTGCAGATTAAATTAATACAGATAAACCAATTAGTATCTGCTGAGTTTTCACTTAAATTTATGATCACGCCACACACAGCAATAAGTTTCAAGATTTAGAAAATATGTATGGCATGCTACACGCCTTCTTGAGAAATTTTGCATGTCTACAGATGATATAGGCATTGAATGTCTGCTGATGAAGCACATCATTTTCCCTCAAGCAGGGACGCAAGTTTCTCTGGCACCTCTGAACACTCCTGAAGTTAGAGAACTTATTAACACCCTCCATGGCATCCCTTTAAGATGATAATTTATCTTTTTAACTGCTCTCAGTAAAACCAGCAGAAAAGAGCCAGGTGGGAGTAACAACATGGTATTATATACAGCTACAAGGTTTACCAGTTCTATAGATTCTGCTGCAAGGCACACTAAAATGGAGTAAAATGTAACTTATCTTGAACAGTTGCTTGAATGAGTTACTAGAGGAATGGCAAGTTTACAGATGAAGCAAAAGAAACCCAGAGTTAAAGGCTGTGACCATTTTATTTAGGATGCACAGTAAAAGCTAACTCAAGGCATACAGGTTATTGGGTCTTTGGAGAGTTTCCTAGGAGGTTGACAAACAAATGGGAAAGTCTATAAGATATGTGATTTTGAAATAACTGTGAAATGATGGGTTGACATTCCGTGGGGGAAATGCCGTCATACCTATCAGCTGCTGGTAATTTGGCTGAAAAGGGAATGCCTAGTAGTTTGCATTTTCCCTCTCCCCAAAAGATCTCCCTGGCCACTTTTTATATCTATCCTCAGCTTGACTGCTGACAGAGTACTGCATGGCGTTCCTTTGTTCTGAAAGGGCATCCTTCGGTTTCGCACTAGTGTGAAGTTCCCACAACCAGGCGATCTCACACACCTTTCCATCTGTTAAGGTTTTCCTGTGTCGGGTACCCTTCTCAAACTCGTTTTGAATATGAAAGAATCACCCTCTACCATTACTGAGGAATCCATTTCTTTCCCTGTAATACTGAAGATGTGAATGGAATCCTCCAGTGAGACAGTGTCTGGGAAGGAGATATTCATGGGCAACTACATGATTCGAATAGATACATTCAATTAGCCCTTCCTGGGAAGCCTCAGTTTACTTTACCACTCAGTATTTCAAAGAGTTTTAAGGAAATTCTAATTACTGCATAAAAAAGAAGTCCAATTCTTCTTCCCTCACTGCATAGGGCTTTTATTACCCACTGCTATAAAACATATATCCTTTTTTTTTTCTGTTGCTATCCTAGCAGACTAGCCTGCATACCAATAGGATCACTAAAATGCCACGAAGCAGAACATATTCATCTGTTAAATTCTATGTACAGTAACCTAACAAATGCCAGAGACAGAAAGATTGCCCTCTGCACAGTAATACTTGTGTAGATGTCTTCTTTATGCTAACAATGACAGGGCTTCATGCCTTGTACTGTACTCAAAAATCAGAGTGCATTTTTTTTTTTTCAGTAGAGGAGTCTGTATCAAAAAGAAAAAGAACTGCACATTTCTGGCACTGAGATATTTTATGTGGATAATAAATTTTTTCCCTTGAACTCCACTAACTACAAGTATCTACCTGGAAGATGAAATCTAAGATTTATGTCATCAGAACTATTCAGTATACCAGAGGATCATTTTTTCTTCTTTTCAGGACTGTCAACTTTGTTTACTGTTTATGTTCAATTCTATGCCATACAAGAGATTAAATAGTCTTGTCGTAGCTACAAGTCAAAGCTTCGTAGAAAAATAAGGTAATAAATGTAAAATTATATTAATAAGGAGGGCGTTCAAAGACATATTACATTATTGAAAACTAAATTGTAACTGGAATGTTATAATTATATTTGTTCTAATCAAAAAGAGATTTTTGAGTCTATGATTTTATGACATGTAGTATGTTTTAAGATTGAAATGACGAAGGAATGATTAAAGTATTATTACGAGTAACTTCAAGGAAACACATATGAAGTAATGTAAGCCCAGAAATTGCCTTCATAAATCAGCATGTATATTGTCAAATCTGTTAGCCTCTTACGTGCATTTTTAATCTAAACGTAACCATTTGGCTATCAAAATCAGTCTTAAAAAATGACATCAAACAGTGTTATACAAACATAAGCTTTTTTGTTAGGCTTGCAACATTAAACTTTTTTATAATCTAATTTCAACCTCAAAACAATAAATAATCGCCTGTACAATCACAGTAACTGAATCCTAACTAATTATAATACTTCTGCATAGCCTAGTAACAATTTGTAAATTGTGAAGAATAAATCTATTTGACAGGCCTGTTAGCAATAAGGCCCTCAGCTTCTTGCTTTGCAGCAGAATGAGGTAAGATCTATCCTTCTCTTGCTGTTGTTAAAAACATTTCAACAGTTAGTTCTTTTTCCCAGAAAATGCTGCAGGTTGGTTCCAGGTTAAAAAGCAAAAATTACCACGATTGAATTTTACACTTGACTATGCTTTGGCCAGGATGCATGATAAGTTAAAGCATACTGAGAGACTATTTTTTTTTAAGAGGGAAAACTTGATAGAGGATTGTATTTCTAGATTAGAGAGTGGGCACTGTAATCTTTCTGACATTGTAAACCTGAAGCTGGCTGCAGGGAAAATAAACATTACAACACCCGACACTTAAACAATTGTACCTACTCGGTTAAGTAACAAAAGCGTGAGGCACCTGGAATCAGCAGCATTTGTGCCTAATGCCAGCAACAATATAAAGCATTCAAGTGACATTTGATAATGAGCAGACAGTGGAGGCATTACACACGTCTTTAGAAGAATCAGACTTCCTACCTTGAAAAGACAGATGGAGGTAAGTTCCTTTATAAAAAAAAGTTGTGAGTAAAGCCAGGCAGCAGTTGCAGTAAATTGAGTCCTTTCAGTCACTGTATACATACAGCAGTTCTGCAATAAGGGGAAAAATATAATGGGAGGAGCGGCTGGGAGCGAGTGACCTCCTCAAGCTGAGTCCTCTCTGTGAACCAAGCACTGAGAACCACTGCTCCTGATTTGCATGGATTATCTCCACTTGAACAGATACAGAGCAGATACATTTAAATTGAGCTGGCACAATGGCAAAAAGATGGAAGAGTGAATGAATGAGGGACAGCGCAAGAGAGGGAGAGAGAGAAAGAGAAACAGACACGAGATCGGAGAGCGTGTATAAGCTGGTTCTTGCAGAACTGTGTCTCAGAAGAGCTACAGCTCCCTCTTCATGTCACAGTTGTAAGATAAGAAATGTTGTCATTAAGAACTGGTTAATCAGAGGGAAAAATATACCCAGATTAGCTGATGCTCAGGCTGATCCGATTTTTGTGAACGTGTTATGAGTCCTTCTGTTTTGTCATCAGGATTTTAGAGGGTAGGCAGAAAATCTCTTATTAGTTGCCAGGTAAACACATTTGGATAAAACTCGGAGTTTTGAATGAGAGCAGAGCTGTGACTTGATTGACGAACGTGCCAGTGAAGGAACGTGGACAATTTGTTAAGTAGAATATTTATTTTGAAAGAGAATTAATCCCTGTTAACTTTTAAAGAGGTAGTGGTGTATATTGCAGTGCAAAAAGAAAACAGCATTAATTAATTAATTAATTCCTCGAAAGGACCCAAATATACAACTGAAAGGAAATGTGTTGTTTTGTAATCTCCTTAGGCTGCTAATTGGGTTCTTTCCCCACTTCATGTTGTCTTTTGCTGGCATTTCAGAAGAGAAGTAATCCTTCTTTCACTACAATGCAGATGTGTCTTTAAACATACAGTGATTACTTGCCTTTCCCTTTCGTATCATCAGAGCTTTATATATTCTTATTCCCATTTTTAAAATGAGAAAGAGGGAGCACAATATGATTGTAACTCTTGCCAACAGTCACTCAGTAAGTCGTGGCAGATCTCAGGAGAAAAGAATAACCCTCATTTAGCAAGTTAACGGGAAGCCTGCCTTCTCTTTGTGTAAAGGTGTCTGCGGATGCCCAAACAGCCAGGCAATTAGGTCAATTCAAAGGAAAAATCAGTCAAACCAGCTGGTTGACTGAATTGATCATAGCCTTGGGGAAGCCATTATTAACTTGGTGTGAACCAAATGACATTGGTTAAATATATTTCAACAAATGACATTAAAACTCTCAACATACACATGTGTGGGATATTTGCAGAGAGTAGTAAGGAGACCGGTCAGATGTTTGCTGCTTTTGGGAATCTGCAACCTGTCAGGAAAGAGAAAGAATTTCAACACACTACACTTAAAGGAACTCTGACTTGATGGACAGAAGTAATACTTTAAAGGAAATCTAAAGGAAAATGCCAACACACATTTTCATGAGATCTAGTGAAGATCTGGAATTTCTGAAGTGTGCAGATTTAGTGACTATAACAGTGTTTAGGAAACAATTGCTTGAAAGTAACAGGGTGAAGACAATAGTTATTTTATGTCTCTGACATCCAATGGTCTGATTGCTCTCTGAGGGGACGGGTGAGTTCTCAGGTTTCTGATATCAATTTGGACACAGTTTGCACACAGGCTGGAGTTGGAATGTTATCGAGGTCTTAATGTGACTTTTCAGATTGTAAAACTCTTTGGAGTCAGGGACCAAATACTCTCTTTTAAAATCTCTCCCCAAATATTTTGAAAGCGTCCTTTACATATTTTAGATCTTTCATAAATGTGTGTGAAAATACACTGGAAATAATAGTAAAGAACTTATATTCTCTATATCTGTTGTTTGAAGTAAAAAATGGACCCATAAACTGTAACGTCTTCCGTACCTTCATGAAATAAAAGGAGGTGAAATAAACATAATGTAAATGTCTTGTCATATATGGGACTGTAATGACAGTTCAGGTAGTGCTAGGTTGTATATTGACATGTAAGTTTAATTAGGTGTCCCCTTCCTCATACCAGGGGATAGCTTCCAGAGGATTTGAGTCACAACTTTCTAGGCACCAGTGCTGACTCAGGCAATTTTCAGCTTTGTGTCCATGGACAAATTGCTGAACTTGTGTGCAAAATGGAGATAAAAAATGACTTTTATTATACAGTTGATGTAAGGAATAGAAGAAAGGGCTCAGCATAGCAACTGGGTAAATACCTAATCAGTATAAGCTTTTCTTGTTTAATTATTATAAACCTGTTTCCATTGAACTTGATTGTCTCTCTCTGAACTGGGAAGTGTTATTATGGTTTCTATTGGATGCAGGGAAAAAAAAAAAAAAGATGACTTCTTTGTTCTTGGTTTTTCTTGCCATTACATGAGGAAGGCTCCTTCCTGGTCTCTGACAACCAGAAGGGCTAGTGCTTCTACCTTTTTATAAAAGACAGAAATAGAAGTACTATTCTCAGGAGAGCTAGAGAGTGTTGTAGCAAGCAGATCCAACCTTCTGTACAGGAACAGGAAATGGCTTGTGTGGTACAAAGTGAAGGGCATCCAGAAGCTCCTTGTCCAGAAATATCTTCCCATCTGTCCTCTCCTATTTCCTGAAATGCCACCATTAGAAGTTTATTTCTATGTTTTACTGGCTTCCCATTCTTTTTTTCAATGCACATACTATTGGCAGCATTCACACATTAACAAGTTTACACTTAGAGTAACACAGGGATTCATAGTTGTTTTAATTATTCTATCCGAAATACTTTCTTCCAGTAACTAGAGGAAGGCCAGCAATGCCAAGGGAAAGCCAGATTTCAATGACGGTGGAGAGAAAGCTCGTTAGGGATACACCAGACAGCGTGTGGAGATGCATATATACAGCACTTGCGTGCACTTGGATCTTCCAGTATGTGAGAGATCCTGTGGCAGGCACTCAGAGAGCGATGCACAGGTGCTTGCCCCTGGTGTACTGGAACAAGGAACAAGGCTTCATTCATTCATTCATTCATTCAATAGACATTCACCAAGCGCTTTGTCGGCAAGAACCTAGGGCTACCCATTTCAAAATAGATGATGCTTGTTCTCGTTTCTGTTGGGGATGATGGACACAAGTGTGTAAACAGATTGAGTCTGGTATTGGACATCTGTCCAAAGGAAAAGGGTACAGAGGAAAGAGGGCAAGGAAGGCAAAGCACAGCTGGAGTAATTGAGAAGGCCTTTACGAACGAGGCGATGCCGGATGTGACTCTTGAAGGCAGAGTGGGCCCTGATGGACACGTAAGGGAAGCTGGCGAGGCTGCGGGGGTGCGCCAGGTGGAGTGAACATGGGTACAGAGGCGGGGCGGCATGAGAGAGACAACCGGCTGAGACCATCAGTTGAGTATGTTCAGAGCACAGGAGGAGTGGGAAATGGGGAAAGATGCGACTAGAATGTTAGAAAGAACTGAGGAGCAGCTCACGGAAGGAAGACGTGGGGCACAAGCTCGACAGATCCTGTGTACCTCTGGGCGTCAGCCTCAGATCTTCATCCCCCTCTGCCTCTGCACGCCTCGCGCTAGCATTCGTCTAGGCTTCCCAGCCCTGGGGACACAAACATAGGGCAATGTTTAAATGACAAGGAGTGCTATCCCCAGTGAGAAAAGAAGGATGTAGTTGCCAAAGATTGGATTGGAGATTTAAGTCTTTAGGGGGCTGAAATATTCCAAAATTGTTTGTGAGTTTCTGCCACCCCATTTCCTAACCGAAAGTGCTGAATGGCATATTCATCTATGAATTAAAATTAATTGTGTTTGGAGACTTTGGGATGTAGCAAATCAGGGTGGGAATCACTGCTGGAGCCCTGGAACTCATTTAGCATATAAAAAAATACAGCACTTTGAAATCCTTAGCGAGACAGATTACCAGCATTAATGCCATTAATACTAATGATGGTTAATAATTGGAAAATCATATTTATAAAAACAATAACGATGACGGACTCAAACCAGATAGCAAACCTCCCAGCTCTAATATAAAATGCTGTATTATAAGCTTCCTCTTCTCTTCTGTTGCTTGAATCTTAGTTATTTTGACACATTTATCCAAGAAAATATCGAAGTTTCTATACTTAACCCAAGAATGACAAATTGCTTCTTGTAAATATTACACTTACAGTAAAATTCACTGTAAGATAAATGATTACATAGATATTGGACCCAGTAGTGGGAAATATATTTGAATTCTAATAAGGACTGGTTCAAGCTTGAAAACAATTAATAACTGTCAATTTCCCATAAACACAATGACAAGTAAAACCTCCAAAAAGGGCACGCAAACCGCAGTGATTAAAAAATTATGCTGATTAACAGAATGACTGAATACATTAGGATTCTTTTAAATTATCTTTCGATTGCCGTCTTCCCACTGCCTGCCTCCTGCCCAGTGGGGGTGACAGGGTTCGGGTTAGCCCAGCATTTAGTCCCCAATATTTTAAGAGCACTTCCAGTTCTTTGGCAGCCAAGAAGGTGCACCATGTGGATCTCCCTTCTAGGAAAACCTTGGGGTTCAGCACGAAGAGATGAAGGGAAGTGACAGCCACCAGCCAGCAGCACTGTCACAATTGCCCTCTTCAGCCTCCTCTTAGACAAGGACTAAGCATAATGGGGGCTCTTAAGGCCTATCTGTGTTGCCCAGGGCAGGACACCTTGGATGCTTTCCCTGCCCAACCCTGCCTCTCCCAGCATTTGACTTTCACAGGCTTGGACTCCTCACAGAAGTCTTAGACCCCTAACTCCTCTCAGCACTTGCTTCCAAGCAGACGCAAGTTCCTAATGGTCAACAATCTATTTACTCGATGCAGAGCCCACTTTTCTTTCTTCTTTCTGATGCCTTCCCTCCAATTTCTAAGGAACCGAACTCTTAGTCATTTATCGATAGGGCTCCTAGAAAGCTCCTCACCATGTTTTTACTTCCCAAAAGTTTTTGTTCTTGAAAAAAATAAAAAAAGAAGAGTCTTTGGAGAGCTAAAGGTTCTCTGGGAGCTGCTCTCACTGAATGGCTTCTCAGATTACTACCGTGTTTCCACATCTCTGATGTAGGGAGTACAAAACACAAGCACACTACCAAGCACAGAATTGAACAGTCCAATAGACTCATTAGACTAACTGCAGCAGACAGACAATCAGCACAAACAACATGTTGATGTCCTTAGATCAATAAGGCTCTGGAAGACATTCAGGTTTAGTGCCGAAAGAAGTTCGTATCAATGATGGTTTGAACCATGAAAGAGAGTCTGAAAGGAGTTAACTGGTAGGTAGGGGAGGAGAGGAAAATCTTTCCCTTTTTCTCTTCTAGGTTCTTTGGATGGTCCAATAATTAAATTGTTACAAGGCAGATTAACCAAATTTAATTTCCTACATATGGGAGCCCCATAAAAATGTGAGTCTTAAAGGCAGTCAGGCGATTGAAGCTTATACAACCCCCTGATATAAGGGGTATGGGCTTGGGACTACAAAGAGAAGGAAGGCCAGAGGAAGGAAGAGGAGACATTTGGAGAGCAAAGGTTGCCCTGTTACAATGACAAGTTTCTTAGGTAAAATGGTGTCTCTGGTGATGGCTCTTTCCTGGCACAGGCCCTTCTCCAGTGTAAATTTAGGCAGTTGGAGTAAAGAGCTCTTCCTGGGTTTGATTGACTTTAGCCCAAAGTAATCCTCATGCCAAGAAATATTTGGGGGTGGCATAATCTGCTCTCCTTCAATAATTCTTCCTGATGCATGGAGTAACAACAGAAAAATAGATGGGGCTTTGGAAATGACATCATTAGTGAAAATGATTGAGCACTGAGATTTTAATTTTGGTTCTTATCTCTGTCACCAAGGCACTTATAAGTTTCCTCTGCAAAAAGGATAACAACTTGCCTCTGTATTCCATTTGTAAAACACTTGGAGTTTCCCAGACAATAGCATTGTTTAACAAGGAAGGCATATCACCATTAATGAATCCTTTGAATTTTAGATTTTAAGATGAACATCAGTGAAAAACAAAAGAATACTTTCAAAAGACTTTAGTTTCTGCAAGGCATTCCAAAGGAGACCCATGTGATTCATGCAAAAAAGAGAGTTACCTGACCTCTAAACCTTGAAGAAAAATGGGTCTGTATAACACCTGCTACAAACTCAAGATGTAAGTATATTGTTAACTTGCATACACAAATACAACTATTCCAAAAAAAATCTAAAATAATTTATTATTCTAGGTTAACATAAAACAATGAATATCTAGCTACCTTAAGAAGTTATTCCAAATATTTATGTTTAAACAATTCTTAGAAATACTTATTTTGACCATTTCTTGCAAATGTTCACATTCATTCAGATTTTTTATTTGAAGCAATAATTTACCTTACCTGCAAATACAGTTTACAGATATTGAGTATATGAAGATTCTTCTTTTCAAAAAATTTTTAATGTTTTTATTTATTTTTGAGAGATAGAGAGACAGAGCATGAGCATGGAAGGGGCAGAGAGAGAGGGAAACACAGAATCTGAAACAGGCTCCAGGCTCTGAGTTGTCACACAGAGCCAATGTGGACTTGAATCCACGGACCATGAGATCATGACCTGAGCTTACCAACTGAGCCACCCAGGTGGCTCACCCAAACATGAAGATTCTGATGCAGATTCAAGAGAATGGAGATAGATCAAGTGATCATGACATTTGCAGACTGACTTGCATTTCAGTTCATCTACTGCCTGATTCTTTCACTCATTCATTTCTTTAAAAAACAAATGTGTATTCAATGTCTATTGTTTCAGGATACAGTAGTGAACAGGAGAACCTTTGTCCCTGCTAATGGGGTGGTTAGCAGAGAAGACAGACACAAAAATAAGCAATTATATTATATGATGCTATAGATTGCAAAATCACAACAATACTTGGTAACTTCTCCTATAGATAGATGGATTCCAGCTCTTCATCCTTTGATTCTGGACTGGTTTTGTGACTTGCTTTGACTAATAAGAGAGGAGAAATTGTGCCAGTTCTGAACATAGGCTTCCAGAGGCCTTGAAGCTTCTGCTTTTATACTCTTGGAACACTTTGATTGCTCTAAACAAACTCAGGCCATCCTGTGGGGGATGAGAGACCATAGAGAGACCCCAGCCATCATAGCCATCTCACCTGAGGCCATTGTGAGTCAGGCAGCTGCTGCTGACCCACTAGATAATTGCAGATGCCTGATCAAGTCCAGACCAGAGCAAGAAGTCCATGGCCCAGACCAGACCAGCAGCACAGTCAAGAGAAGCCAATTGTCAATCTACAAAACCATGAGCTAGAGACATGTTTTTGTTTGTTTTAAGACACTAATTTCTGGGGTAGTTTGCAAAAGCAAACTAAAACAAATGACCAAAAACAAAAACAAAAACAAAAACAAAAACAAAAAAACCCAAAAGGGTATAATAGGGATGACCTTGACCTTAGGGTGCAGAGCATAGAGACATATTGATCTAATCTACTGAAGTCAGAGAAAGCTGTTGGAGGGAAATGACATCCATCGTGAGACCAGCTGGGCGAAAACTAGCGGCAAGCTAATGACCTTAATACCCCAAATATACGAGCTTTATAGAAAAGGAGGCATTCCTACCATATACATCAAAAGTAACTCACAAATATTTAAGCCCCTAAACCTTGGATTCACCCTTGACTCTACCTTTTCTCTTACATTTCACCTAAAATCTTTTGTAATTCTGTCCTCTACTTTTAAAATGTGTCTAGAATCCAACCCCTTTTCACCACCTCCATTACTACTGCTCAGGTACAGGTCACGTACTCACCCAAATTATTGCTTTGTGTTCTACGGTCTGTTGGAGTCCCTTGGACAGTTGTCCTGCTTCCCTATAGTCCATTTCCACCACAGGAACTGGAATGAACCTGCTCAAACACAAGTCAGATCTTGCTGCTTCTCTCCTCAGAACTCCATGTAACAGATTGAATGTGGACTCAAAGAAGATGTGATCACACGCTAATGTCCAGAGCCTGTGAATGTGACTTTACTGGAAAAAAACAAACAAACAAACAAACAAAAGTTGTCTAGATATAATTAAGTTAAAGATATCGAGATGTGGGGTGCCTGGCTGGCTCAGTCAGTTAAGCATCCAGTTTTGGCTCAGGTCATGATCTCACAGTTCGTGAGTTTGAGCCCCTCATTGGGCCCTCTACTGTCAGTGCACAGCCTGCTTCTGATCATCTTTCCCTCTCTCTCTGTCCCTCCCCTGCTTCTCTGCTTGCTCTCTCTGTCTCTTTCAGAAATAGTGGCTCAGAGATGATCACATGAACAGTGAGGCAGAGATCCTGTTGATATAGTCCCAAGCTAAGGAACACCTAGAGCCACCAAAGGCAGGAAGAGGCAAGGAAGGAGTCTCCTATAGAATTTCTGGAGGTGGCATGGTCCTGCCAATACCTTGATTTTGGACTTTTGACCTCCATAACTAAGAAAGAATAAATATCTCTTGTTTTAAGCCACTTGGTTTGTGGTCATTTGCTAAGGTAGTCCTAGGAAACTGACACACCTCCAAAGGCTTCATGTGTCATTCAGGTTAAACCATAACTGCCAAAGTCCTTGCACTGACCAACAAGCCCCTGCCTGGACTCTTTCCCCCTCCTTCTGACCTTTCTGACATCATATCCTACACTTTCTCCCTACCTTCTTCACTTGGACCTTTGGCCTTCTTGCTGTGCCTCCAACACACAAAGCAGGCACCCTTTTCAAGTCCTTTGATTCATTGTCCCCTCTATCCAGCATGCCCTTCCCCAGATACCTTGCCTGCATGACTCAAGATTTTTATGAAATGTCTTTTATGTAGTGAGGGCTTCCCTGGTCACTCTATTAAAATTCCATTTACTGCCTAACGTTCCCACTCCCAGCTCAGTCCTGTCCTCCTTTCCTGCCTTACTTCTCCCTACAGCTCTTGCCATCCTCTGAGCTAATATACATTGTACTTACTCATTTGTTTGTTAACTATCTTCCCAACTAGAATGTGAGCTCCACAAGAGAGACATTTTTTGAACTTCTCTCATTGCTTTTTGCCCAGCACTTAGGGGAAATGGCCAGTGAACAATTTCTCAGCTTAATAAATGATATGTGTATGTGTTGAGAAAAGTATATGGGGAATCCAAGAACACCCTACTTCTGCTACTTTGGGGAACATTTCCAAATCTCTCTAGAAGTCCCATT
Organism: Puma concolor; assembly: GCF_028749965.1. Classification (NCBI taxonomy): domain Eukaryota; kingdom Metazoa; phylum Chordata; class Mammalia; order Carnivora; family Felidae; genus Puma; species Puma concolor. Next base: position 68,496,232 of record NC_141674.1, on the reverse strand, counting down.
AGCTGTCGAATAGCATTCATACTGCTAATTCTCTGAAGTAGAAGAGCATAGAATCTCTAATTTTGCAGGACAATGACACTATTCTGTTATGGCAAGACGATCATATACAATTTGTACTTCGAAACCCTTTGGTTTTCACTTGTCACTTTATATTTGACTTCATACCAGGTTCCAGAACTCCCAGCGAAATAGTAATGAGGGTATAGCAGCGGTGCTAACAACAGGTAATGCAAGTTAAAATTGAGGGGCTTAAAGAAGGTTTGAAGGGAACAGGATCAAAAGGTGAATACTTATGTGAAGCAGTCTTGGGACGAGGGACAGAGAACATGTGTCCTTTGCTGATTTTCTTTGATGGGATTTCAAAGAATTTAGGGCATATTCTTACAGAACGGTAGTTTCTATGCATCAATTACATATATACTTGGTTGTATAAACACAGAAAGAGTTTGCACTAATCTTGCCTGTTCATGCTTCCTACATAGGGGACTATGAACTTAAATGCCAACATTTGAATTGTTATATATATATAAATATGTATATATGTGTGTGTATATATATATGTGTATATATATATATATACACACACACATATATATTCAGTATTCCTTTCTTCAAAATGTATAGGAAAATATAAATAAAATGTCACAAGACATCTTTTGCACCATCTTGTCATCAGAGGAAGAAAAAAGGAGAAGACAGAAGGTTCCAGAAGTTTCTGTTACCATACCTGTATTATCTGTCTTTAGTAATTTTGCTTTCTTTATGTAACTCTAGAGATGTTTGCATAGCAACAAAAACTGGGACAATACTTCTATCCTTTGAAAAACAATGGGGAGCTGAAATGAAAATATAAGCAATCAGCAGGAACGTAAATGAGAGGCTGTATTCCAGAAGTGGAATTAGTTCAACTAAACCAATGTCTAACATAGTCAAGGAGTTAACAATGTTGTGGTATTTTAATTAGGGCTGGAATTTGGGTTTGGTTCAGATAAAAATCCTCAACTGCTTATCCCTGGCATACCAGGACTGCCCAAACATCTTGGTCTGCAAAATTAGGCTGGGAATAGCGCCCAAATAGGATTTCTGAAAAGATTTTTGGGATTTTCTTCTTTGACTAAGGCTTGAAATTCTGCAAGGATTGCAAGAATAGTCTTTTTTTAATGTTTTGGCTAGAATCTGGGAGTGAAATAACACAAGAAAAATGTTTATGTGTACTTGCAATGCAAAGTTACCTATGTTGCTTATATATATAAACAATGTTTGAGTGGAATTGTTTTATTTATTTTTATTTCGCTCAAGACATCAACAATAGAGAAGCAGACTTAACTATCTGCTTCACTTTGATGACAGACTAAATGGATATCTATTTAAATAAAAATTCCAGCAAATCTAGAAATTGACCATATATGGGAATTATAGCATTTGAAAATGCCCTGCAATATTGTTTTCTAGTGCTTTGCAGTGAAAAGGGGTGGATGAGATGTTATCTTTTCCAAATCTTTTTGCACCTAGTAAAAAGTGGTCAGAGGAAGGAATTTTTAGACTCCTAAGTTAAATAAGTTGGAAATATATGGAAATTAGTTACATAAATTCCAAGGAAAATGACCAAAAAAAGGAAAGTGTATCTCATTCTTTTAAACAATTTTTCATGTTTATTTATTTATTTTGAGAGACAGAATGCATGCAAGTGGGGGAGGGGCAGAGAGAGAGGGAGAGAGAATCCTAAGCCGCTACATGCTGTCAGCACAGAGCTGGATGTGGGGCTCGAACTCATGAATTGTGAAATCATGACCTGAGCCATAATCAGGAGTTGGACGCTTAACCGATTGAGCCACCCAGGTGCCCCAAGTGTATTTCATTCTTTCAACAAAAATTCATTGAGCACTTTGATGTAGAGGTTACAGTGGATGTAAGAGACCCCATGGAGGTTGCAGTGTAATGGTCTAATAGGGGAGACAAAGAATAAACAACTAAATAACAGCAACTTATCTGTCTACATTTTTGTCTATTTACCTACCTACCTATCTATCATGTATCATCATCATTTATTTAATTACAGGCTGCAATATGTTTTATGAAAGATGCAAATTAGGCACTATACTATAAATAAGTGGAGGACTCTTTGGCTGCTATAGAGAAGGGCCTGGAGCAAGACATAGTGGAGGTGGAAAAACCCAGGAGGAAATCATTGTCATAGTGAGTCTGTACCATGAAGGTGGCTTTGACTAGGGTGGGAGTAAAGGAAATAGGAATGGACAGATCCCAAATGCAACCTAGAGGTGGAAAAATTAAAGGACTTGCTGATGGGGGATAAGGAAAATGGAAGACTTGAGAATGGCTTCCAAGTGTCTGGAGTTAGCAGTGGGTAGGTGGTCATGTCACTCACTGTCAGAAATGGCAAAGATTAGGGGAGGGGCTAGATTAGAAAGAAATCAATATTGAATATTTTTTATTTGCAAGATTTGTGATACCTCTAAGGAGAGAAGTAAATAATATAGGCTGTTGGATATATGAATCAGATGCTCAGAGGAAAGGCCCGGTCTAGGGATACAAATGAGGGAATATAATTACAATCAAGTATCTCTTCTGCTTAAACACCCTCAGGGTATTCCCATTGTTATATAGCATGCAATTCAATGTCTTTAAGATGTCATCGAAGCCCATCTACTATCTTACCTTTACAACCTTATAGGATTTGTGATACATGAAATTATTTTTTCCTGGATGCTAGTATGAGTTAAAATGTAAAGTGACAAGTGAAAAGTGAGGTGCTCAATTCTGCATGGGATCTTCCTTCAGAAAGATAGTGTCCTCTGTGTATTCACAGTTTATTTTTACCTCAGTAATAACACCTAATAGACTACATCACTATATACCTATTTATAGTTCTGTCTACTCTACTAGAACATGCATTCATCAAGGAAAGAATAGTTTTTATGAATCTTGTTATAACCAAGGCCTAATATCCAGAGCCCAGAGTGCTTGACACATAGTACATGCTTAATAAATCTAACTGGTAATGCATATTAAACGGGGCAAATAAAAATTAAATTTGCCTGGAAGATTTTATAGACCCTATGAGCTCAATTCTAGAGTATTATTGAGCCAGTGCAAGGAATCTCATGAGGACAAACCAAATGTTAATAAGTGACATTTTGATCTTCCATGAAATGTTAAATTGGGGTGTATAGTGGATTCTGTGCATGGTAGTGAAAGTTCTGAACTCCACTGACATGCTTGGTACTCAAGAAGGAAGCTGAATGGAGGGAAACTTGTAAGAAAAAGAAACCCGAGGTTCTTTTCCCCACCAACTTAGCTCTTACAGATGTCATTATCAGAACAAAGAGTGTATAGTTTTTTTTCCACTTCTAAACATGCCTAGTCTGCTTCTGGGATATTTCTTTCCTTCTTCAAGTCTATATTGGAAGTGAATTTTCGGCTGTTTTTTCTATAGCAGTATGTTGTGGAGTAAATTTTAGGATACACTATGGCTGACCTCCTCATTCCCTGGGGATGACTTTGTCTACTTATGAGTCCTTTTCCAGTTTTGCCCAGATCTTCTTCAAGAGAAATTTAAAAGGTCTGGGGCAGCTGGGTGGCTCAATCAGTTAAGCATCTGACTCTTAATTTTGGCTCAGGTCATGATCTCACATGGGATTGAGCCCCATGTTGACTCCGTGCTGACAGCACAGAACCTGCTTGGGTTTCTCTCTCTCCCTCTCTCTCTCTCTCTGTGACCCTCCCCTGCTTGTGTTCTGTCTCAAAATAAATAAATATGCTTTAAAAAAAAAGGAAATTTAAAAGATCTTTAGAATCATTCTGGTCTCTAGTTGGCAATAAGCTCAAGATCTTCTGGTATGTCTAGTTTTTAGGCCTAAACTATTCTGAGTGACACAACAAATCCCAGAAGACTTGGAAGTTTTAGAACTATTTTACAATTCAGAATGTGAGCATGACAATGTCTGAGGAAAACTGATACATTGAAAGAAAAAAAATGAAACATAAAGGGTAGCAACTTGAGCTTGTGTATTTTTTTAAATTATTAATGTTTATTTATTTTAGACAGTGAGAGAGAGAGAGGCAGAGAGAGAGAGGGGGACAGAGGATCTAAAGCAGGCTCTGTGGTGATAGCAGAGTGCTGGATGCAGGGCTTGAACCCACGGACTATGAGATCATGACCTGAACTGAAGCCGGACACTTAACCAACTGAGCCACCCAGGCACCTTGAGCTTGGGTTTTAAGAATGGTTTCCTATTATGTGATTAAAGACAGAAACTGTCTGGAATAAGGGACACAATTTCAAATGCCAGCAGGGGCCAGATAGGTAGAGTGAATGATCAGGCAGAAAATCAATAAGGAGGAATGCCTGAATGGCTCAGTTGGTTGAGCATCTGACTCTTGATTTCAGCTCAGGTCATATTCTCACAATCATGAGATTGAATCCTAAGTTAGGCTCCACACAGAGCTTGAAGCCTGCTTGAGACTCTCTCTCTCTCTCTGCCCCTGCTCATCTCTCACTTTCTCTCTCTCTCAAAAATAATTAAATAAACATTTAAAAAAATCAATAAGGAAACATAGACTTTAAATGACACATGAACTAGATAGACTTGATAGACACACACAGAGCATTCCATCCAAAAGCAGCAGAATACACATTCTCCTCAAGAGCACATGGAATTATCTAGGGTAGATCACATATTACGACACAAAAGAAGTCTCAATAAATTTAAGAGGATTGAAATCATATCAATCATCTTCTCTAATCACAATGGTATGAAGTTAGAAATCAATTAAGAAGGCAACTGGAAAAAAACGCAAATATGTGGAGACTAAACAGCATGCTACCAGATAAACGATGAGTCAATGAAGAAATCAAAAGGGAAATTTAAAAAGAAGCTACAAACAAATTAAAATGGAAATGCAACTTATCTAACATCTACGGGATACAGCAAAAACAGAAGAGGAAAGTCTCAGATGAATACAATTAGAAATGAAAGAGAAGTTAAAACGAATACCACAGAAATACAAAGGATCATAAAGGACCACTATGAACAATTATATGTCAAAAAATTGGACAACATAGAAAAAATGGATAAATTTCTAGAAACATACCATCTTCCAATACTAAATCACGAAGAAATAGAAAATCTGAACAGATCATTTATGAGTAAGAAGTTTCAATATTCAAAAACCTCCAAAAAACAAAAGTACAGAAGCAAATGGCTTCTCTGGTGAACTCTACCAAACATTCAAAGGAGATTTAATAGCTAGCCTTCCCAAACTCCTACAAAACATTGAAGAGGAGAAAATGCTTCCCAACTTATTTTATAAGACCATCATTACCCTGACACCAAAACCAGACAAGGACACCCCCAAAAAAGAAAATTATAAGCCAGTATCCCTGATGAACATAGATACAAAAATACTCAACAAAAATAATAGCAAATGAAATTAAATGATATGTTAAAAGGATCATACACCATGATCAAGTGGAATTTATTCCAGAGATGGAAGGATGGTTCAGCATCACACATCAATCTACATGATATACCACATTAATAAAATAAAGGATAAAAATCATAGAATCATCTCAATAGATGCAGAAAATGTATTTACTGAAAGTTCAACATCAATTTATGATAAAAAAAACTCTCAAAAAAGTGCGTCTAGAGGAATGTACCTCAATATAATAAAAACCATGTATGACAAAACCACAGGAGCATCATTACTACATGGTGAAAACCTGAAAGCTTTCCCTTTAAGATCACGAACAAGACAAAGATGCTCACTCTCACCACTTTTATTCAACATTGTATTAAAAAGTCCTAGCTGCAGCAATTAGGCAAGACAAAGAAATAAAAGTCATCCAAATTGAAAAGGAAGAAATATTTACAGATGACATGATATTACATATAGAAAACCCTGCAGACTTTGCCAAAAAACCGTTAGCATTAATAATGGAGTACTACATGGCAATGAGAAAGAACGAAATATGGCCCTTTGTAGCAACGTGGATGGAACTGGAGAGTGTGATGCTAAGTGAAATAAGCCATACATAGAAAGACAGATACCATATGTTTTCACTCTTATGTGGATCCTGAGAAACTTAACAGAAACCCATGGGGGAGGGGAAGGAAAAAAAAAAAAGAGGTTAGAGTGGGAGAGAGCCAAAGCATAAGAGACTCTTAAAAAGTGAGAACAAACTGAGGGTTGATGGGGGGTGGGAGGGAGAGGAGGGTGGGTGATGGGTATTGAGGAGGGCACCTTTTGGGATGAGCACTGGGTGTTGTATGGAAACCAATTTGACAATAAATTTCATATATTGAAAAAAAAATTAAAAAATAAAAAATAAATGAGTTTAGGAAAGTTACAGTATTCAAAATTAATATAAAGAAGTTGCTTGCATTTCTACACACTAATAACAAACTAAAGAAAGAAAAATTCAGAAAGCAGTCCCATTTACAATTACATAAAAAAGAATAAGATATCTAGGAGTAAAATTAACCAAGGAGTTGAAAGACCTATACATTGAAAATTATAAAACACTGATAAAAAATTTGAAGAAGACACAAATAAATGAACAAGCTTTCTATGTTCATGGATTGGAAGAACTAAATTATTAAAATGTCCATATTACCCAAAGCAATCTACAGATTCAACCCCTATCAAAATTCCAATGACATTTTTCACAGAACTAGAACAAAGAATTATAAAATTTGTACAGAACCACGAAAGAGCCCAAGTTGCCAGAGCAATCTTGAGAAAGAACAAACTGGAGTTATTACACTCTCGGCCTTCAAACTGTACAACAAAGGTATAGTAATCAAAATAGTATGGTATTGGCATAAAAACAGACACATAGATCAATAGAACAGAATAGAAATCTCAGAAATAAACCCACACATATACAGGCAATTAATTTATGACCAAAAAAAGCCAAGAACATACAATGGGGAGAAGGACAATTCTTCGATAAATGGTGTTGAGAAAACTGGACAGCCACAGGCAAAAGAATGAAACTGGACCTCTATCTTACACTATACATAAAAATTAACTCAGAATGGATTAAAGACTTGAAGGGGCGCCTGGGTGGCGCAGTCGGTTAAGCGTCCGACTTCAGCCAGCTCACGATCTCGCGGTCCGTGAGTTCGAGCCCCGCGTCAGGCTCTGGGCTGATGGCTCCGAGCTTGGAGCCTGTTTCCGATGCTGTATCTCCCTCTCTCTCTGCCCCTCCCCCGTTCATGCTCTGTTTCTCTCTGTCCCAAAAATAAATAAAAAACGTTGAAAAAAAAATTTAAAAAAAAATAAATAAATAAAGACTTGAATGTGGGACCTGAAACCGTAAAGCTCCTAGAAGAAAGCATGGCAGTAAGCTCCCTGATATCAGTCTTGGCATTGAATTTTTGGATCTGACCAAAACGAAAGGCAACAAAAGCGAAAATCAACAAGAGGGACTGTGTCAAACTAGAAAGTTTCTGCACAATTAAGGAAACCATCAACAAAATGAAAAGACAACCTACTTCATGGGAGAAAGTATTTGCAAATCACACATCTAATAAGGAGTAAATATACAAATTATATAAAGAACTCAAACAATTCAACAGCAAAAACAAACAAACACTGTGATTAAGAAATGGGCGGAGGATCTAAATGGTCATTTTTCCAAAGAAAGCATACAGAGAGCCAACAGGCACATGAAAAGATGTTCAATAGCAGTAATTATCAGGGAAATGCAAATCAAAACCACAATGAAATATCACCTCAAACCTGTTAGAATGGGATATTAGCAAAAGGACCAGAAGTAACAAGTATTGGAGAGGATTTGGAGAAAAGGGAACCCTTATACACCGTTGGTGGAAATAAAAATTGGTACAACCACTGTGGAAAACAATATGGAAGTTTCTCAAAAAATTGAAATAGAACTACCATTTGGTTCATCAATTCCAGTTTTAGATATTCATCTAAAGAAAATGAAAATATTAATTCAAGAAGAGAAATGCACCCTTATGTTAACTGAAGCATTACTTACAGTAGCCAAGATATTAAAACAACTTAAGTGTACATTGATGGATGAATAGGTAAAGAGGAATATAATATACAATGGAATACTATTCCGCCATAAAAAAGAAGAAAATCTTGCCATTTGTGACAACACAGATGGACCTTACGCTGAGTGAAATAAATCAGACAGAGAAAGACAAATACCATATTATTTCACTTATATGTGAAATATAAAAACCTAAACAAACAAAACAAAGCTCTGATACAGAGAACCGATTGGTAGTTTTCAGAGGAGTGGGAGTGGGAGAAATGAGGGAAGGGGATCAATTGTATGGTGTTGGATGGTAACTAGACTTATTGTGGTGATCACTTTGTAGTGGATACAAATATTGAATTATTATGTTGTACACCTGAAACTAATATAAACTTGTATACCAATTTTACCTCAATAAAATAAAAAAAGAAGGAAAGTCAATGAGTGAAGCATGCCTAGACATCATCATATACCACATCATCATATACCACAAGCATCATCATATACCATAGCCAATTGGACAGTGTGCATGCCCTGCCCAATCTCACAACACACATAGGAATTAAAAAACACAAACAAAAAAACAAATGTGAGTGGCACCTGGGTGGCTCAGTCGGTTAACCGTCTGACTCTTGATTTTGGCTCAGGTCATGATCTCACAGTTGATGAGTTCGAGCCCTGCATAGGGCTCTGTGCTGACTGCAGAGCCTGCTTGGGATTCTCTCTCTCCCTCTCTCTGCCCCTCCCTCCCCTGAAAGTAAATAAATAAACATTTAAAAAAGAAAAAAAACCCACCAAGTGTGAGAGAGTCAACATGAAAAATATGTGTCAGATCATGCTACTCTTCTGCTTAGAACTCTCCTATTATCCTCTTCCTTCTCTCCCCGAGTAGAACGCAAGGCCCTTCCATTGCCTCTGTGAGACACTACTTCACCTGTACCTCTCTGACTACAAGTCTTACCACCCTCTGCTCTTTCCAGCTATTCCAGCCCCTCGGCGCCCTCACTGATCCTGGAACACAACCAGCATGCCCAGGTCTCAGGCCTTTGTTGCATCCTCTGCCTGCATTGATCTTCCCCCAAACTGAAAATGCAGTCCATCAATTTGGCAGTTCTCTATTCAAATGGTGCCTTGGTATAGATGATCACGTGATAGCATGATGCCTCTGTCACTGTCTAGCACTCTTATTCTGTCATATCTTTATAATATTTATCACAAGCAGACATTTTAATATTTCTTAAAACATTCGATGTGAACATACAATGTCACTTCAGTAGACTCTTTTCACATATATATATATATATATATATATATATATGCATGTGTGTATATATATGTGTTTATGTATAGGTATATATGTATGTATACATCATATATATATTTACCAGCATATCGTGGTTTAATCCTGATTAGACATCTCAATGTATGTGTGTATTGAAGGGGCTGGATTTAGTTGGGTTTGAAGTAGCATACAGTTTTATTATTTTTCTCAATTTCTCTTTCAATATACTCTGTTGAATTATTTTTTCCTGCCCCAATATGAACTTGCCAGTGTAGCAAAAGCCCTACACCTCAAAGAAATGCAAAATGAGCCATTAATCCTCAAAAAATATGCTATAGAGATGAGTGGAATCATGTAAAATATTGATGTGTATATTTGAGCGATTTTTGTATTTTTTATTTATATGAATGCAACATATACATTTAATAGTTATTTATTGTGGAGGAAGATCGATGGCAATATCTGCTAATATATTTGAAATTCCATTATAGTGAGGACATTACTCTAAGAGAAAAATACAGCGGAATGAGTTTAAGAAAATTGAGACAAGATTATCTGCAAATCTTCTCAACAATTTGTCTGTAATGACACAGGATTTGTGAACAATATCAAAGAGAATGAAGGAATCTTTACGTTTTTGCAATAAATAACCTTTTATTCCCTCCCCCTTATAAAACAAAGAGAAACACTTTTAGGGAGAATGATGGTGAAGCATTATGAAAGTAATGGAAAATGCTAAGGAACTATTTCTGTGTCTCATTATACAGCTTGAATTGCTATTCCAGTATCCTACATTTGCTTAAACAGTTAACTACTGCCAAACATAGCAGTAGTCGACTCTCTGGAAAAGAGACCGTGATTGTACTGTCTGCTTGTGGAACATGGAACACACCGATGCTGATGGGCTCGCAGACAGTATGGAGGCCTGGCCCAGACTGAGCCACATGGCTGGTGTTGGAGCCCTTGCGGAATCTTGCCTTTGAACAGTCGAAATGTGAATTAACCCAACTTGGCAGCGAAGTGAAAACTCCCATCTTCAAACGAAGTGGAGGATAGTAAAATCAAGGGAACCGAAATGCACAAACAGTGCAAGCTGTAAAATAGTACAGGATTTTTGCTCTCCTTTGACTGTCGCTCTTACATAAAAAAGCAGGCTTCTTCAGAAAGTTCAGGCTGTCTGAATTATCGAGGCCGCCTTCTTTTCCAGACATTGAGAAAAAAACAAAAACAAAAACAAAAACAAAAACAAAACATTGGGTATAAATCCCCCAGTGACTCATCTTTAGAGCAACAGTTTAACCAGTTGGTAAAAAGTGGAGAAAGGGAAGGGTTCTGCTCTCCCCGCATTGAGATTTTCTTTCCAGGATTGAAACACTGTAACAGGCTAAAACTATTAGTGACCTGTTCATTTGGAACAGATTTAATATGTCACAATATGAAAGTGATTCTCGAGGGAAGGAGAAGCACATGTATATTTAGATCATATACATTATTAATAATAAATAAACTTTTTTCTGACTCAGTCTTGGGCATTCCTTATTAATTGAAAAGTAGGAAATTGCTGAAATTTCACATTTCCTCACAGTCACTAGTTGGTTATCTTTCATTCAGGCAAACACACAATACTAAGGTCAAATCTCTGAAATCAACGTGAATTACCGAACATTGAAATGAATATCTGAAGAAATGAAGACAAACTATGACCTTTGCTTTAATTATCTCAATAGCTCTACCCAAAGTATTGTGTACTGTACATGAATCTAGAGACACAGTGGGGGACATGGGAACATGTCTCTGAGGACAGAGATCAATGAATATTTAGATCTATGAGAACTGCAGTTCAGAAGCTATAAAAAAGAAGACCACTATCTCAAGGCTATATAGTAAGGTTATTTCTCCTTATGGTGTTTTTTTTCTCTCTCTCTCTTTCCACCCCAACCCCATAGATTCCCAGTTCTATAGCTGAATAATCAAGAGAAGTCTAGTAGAATTAAGCTTTGGATCTGTCTTTATTTTACATCTACATGACAGGGGAATTTAATTAATGTCTCCAAATTTCAGAATTTTCATCAGTTATACAAGGATATAAACAGCACCTATCAATAGGTTTAGTAGGGATGTGAGGTCAAGGTTTAGAATAGATAGTGGGTGACAAACATTCAGCATAGTGTCTGACATAGGGTAAGTATTCGATATTTGTTAGCCATTGTTATCTTCCTTTCCTGCCACTAATGTTTGTCCTATGGCAGTTTACTGAAATTTAGAGATTATGTAGTTTTTGAGCGTAATTCTTCAGAGCTAACTACCTCAGTGTCTTTGATGTCCCATTCCAAATTCCCAAAAGAGGAATTTGATTAGCTTGGACCACAAAGTCACCACCATGCTTATGAACTGCCTGCCTTTTCATGGATGTCCATCCCTGGCCGAATCAGCTGTGCCAGGGGGACATAAGAGAAAAACTGGAATCAAGTGGACTACCCTTCATATAGCAGGAGTTATTCATAAAGATGTATTCTCTAAGATGCATGTGCAGGTTGAGGAGGCATGACAGAAATTCCTGGTAAACCATGGTTCCCCATTTTGCTGATATAATATACATCTAATCACACTATCGGCATGTCACGTAGCTCGTTTAGGTCTCCAAATCTGATTGAAGAATTTCCTGAATTTTCAGGTTTCCACCACTGACCAAGGATATTGGACGATTTTCATCTCATCCCTTCCCTCCGATGACATGAGGTAGAGTCTGCATCTGAACATGAGAAATAACTGGTTGTCTATGTAGCTGAATTGGTCAGTATTGTTTGTCACAGCGGGTCCTCACAATCAATCCAGAAGTGCCACGGTCCTGCCGCAATCAGGATTGATTATTATGAAAGCCAGCTGTGGCTCATCTATTTCACTGCAGATGGCCACAGCCTTTGATTCCATTGAGAAAAGTAATTTGTCACCAAAAACTCAAATGCCGCCTTCACAGTATTTTACTTTCAAAGACATAGGGAGGATAAATGACCATATGGACCTGAATGTGGATTTGTCAGACCTGTGACTGAGTCCTTTTCTGTGCTGCATCTGATGAAATGGGGGCTGTTGGTTCCCACTTCTAAAGTCCCTTTGCATAAACGAATTACAGCGGGTTCAACTGGGCATAATTTTTGGTTCTGTGGCTTGCACAGACATGACATGTCTGGGTTCACCGCTTAAAAAAATCCATGTAACTCCCTGTGAAAAGACAAATGGATCACTCTAGTCATAATGATATAATATAATAATATATGAAGCTTCTAACAAATGGCTTTATTGTTGTACTTATTGCTTCCCAATTTTGATAAGCATTTAAGGTTCCATACAAAATTACTTTATTCATTTCAGTAATAAAGAAAGAAATAGATGAAATAGAAGTTTGATTTAGAAGTCTCTGTTTTGCTCAAGATAAGCTGGTAAAAAGACAGTTGTTGAAGTTACTAAGGACCAATTTTCAAAAGCTCACTGCTAATTTGAACCCTATCAAAAGAACACACATATGTGCACCCATTTTTCAGTGTAAATCAGGAAATATGAATAATTGAAGTGCTTTGTGCTCTGGATTTTCATTAAATATAACTCGGATGTTGGTCCCAGGACTCAGTCTTGTGTCAGGTTTACTTTAGCAAAATAAATTAGAGAAAAAAATGGACCAGATAAAGCTTTCTATTAAAAAATCCACACAAACTGAATTAAAAAAAAATGTTTAGGAAAAGTAATGGATTTGTAATGAATTTCTTAGATTCCTGTAAATGTATTCTTTTATTTTTTTTAAGGGTGTATTGTTTTGGTCATTCAAAGAGCTGATCTTCACTACCTAGATGAAATCAGATTGCTATCCAGTGTAATGAATTCCCTAAAGAATGGAAAGACACTTTTCCAGGGGAGAAATCAGGATATCTTGCTTAATAAATTACTGCTAAAACTTGGAAAAAATACAAAAAGAAAATAAATGGCTGTAGATCTTTGTGAAACAGGCCAAGTATACTTTCAGTATGTTATTCGATAATTTATAAAGCATGTTAAATCACATGTCATACGCTGGGTAAAATAATGTGTATTATGTTATTGTACTCATTCTAGATTTGCATTGAAAAGAACATATTATCAGCTTGAATGTTGCAAATAAACTAAAACGTAAGCCTTCAGGATAGCTTGAGGAATTTATGTAGTTAGACAGCCTTGGATTCTGAATCTTTCTTTAGCCATGTCCAGTCATCAGATATCTAAAGGTTTGCTATTGTTTTGTCCTTCACCTACAAAAAAAGATGTGATGATGTTTATCTGCAACTCTTATAGCGGATGGAAGGGTAGCAAAGATCAATAGGTTAATACTTATAAACCACAATTCAGGTGACAAAAAGTCTGCAGATGCATAAAATAAACATTATGCTAATGATAGACTATTGATCATAAAAAAATTACTCTGCTCCAGGGTAACACCTTTCTTTTTCTTTTGTTCTGTGGGTTGTACGTGTGTTAGTCTTAGATAGATAGTAAGTAATAGTTATAATTATCATTTAATAACCCCAAGACTGATGTGAAGGCCAGAGGTCTCAATATTCTTTCTACAAGGATTTTTTTTTTATTACCAAAGTTGTATACCTGAGACATGAATAAATTAAAACCTTTCACACTTTGTCAGATAAAGCAAAACATATACTAAGATGACAATAAACTCTGTTGTTCTAGCTTTTTGCTTAGGAATCTACTAAATAAAATCATTTTGAAAATAATTTATATTTTGTGTAGTGTTTTTAACTTTTTCAAAGAATTTCCTATTTTTGTATATTTATGTTCATTTGCTGCATATGAGAATGTGGATATGTAGGAAGGTCAGAAAGGAATTACAATTCTTCATTCCAGTTGATGATGATTTTTCTAGTCATCCAGACTCATAACTTCAGTTTAATCTCTATTATTTCTCTTTGCTCACGACCTTGAGTCACTTGTCAGTCTTATATATTCCTATACCAAACTATCTCTTGCACTGTCATTGCCACCTGGCTTAGGTATCATATCTTTTCATCTGTATCAGTGTCACAATCTTCAAATTGGTCCTCCCATCCCTGGCTTTACCCTTCTTAATTCATTCTTCACTTTGAAAATCTGCTTTGCTACTATCTCTGCTCATAACCTTCCATGATTCCCTACTGCACCTACACTAAATACAAATTCTGTACTCGGATTTCCCTTTTCAGTCCCAAATTCTGGTTAAAGAGACACACTTTGGAATTGGCTTGAATTGAGTTTAAATCTTGATTCCAACCCTTGCTCTTTGTATAACCTTGCAAATATTATTTAAGATCTTTGAGCCCATCAGAAGGTTCATGTGAGGTATAAATTACATAATTAATTAATTGATTGATCAGACAAATACTTATGAAATGTCTGTTATGTGCCAGACATTGTTCTAACACTAGTGATAAAGCAGTGAACAAGAATTTCTAGGAAAATGGACAATAATCAAACAGTACACACACAACTTTTTTTTAAATAAATTTTTATTTTAGATTATTTTAGATTTATAGAAAAATTATTAACTACAGAGAGCTTTTTTATACCTAACTTTCCCTATTACTGACATCTTACATGTTATTATAAACCTTAAACTCATAGTTTATTGAAATTTCCTTAGTTTTTACCTAGTGTCCCAGAATTCCATCAAAGATACCACATTATATTCAGGTGTCAGGTCTCCTTAGGGTCCTCTTGGCTGTGACATTTTTTCAGATGTTTCTTATTTCTGATGACCTTGACAGTTATTTTAATGTTGGGTGGAGACAACTAATAGGAAGAACAATAGGCTGGATAAATGGTTACAGAGTAAAGAGGGTTGTTATTTCAGATAGCATGTCTAGGCAAGCCACCTTTTTAGGAGATGACAGTTGAACAGAAACTAGACTGTATCAAGACATTAAGCAATAGAACTGTCTACAGGAAAAAAAATTTCTAGACCCAGAAAATGCCAGTTACCCTGAAGTGAGGCCTTGGCAAGTTGAAAAAGTACAAAAAAAGAAAAAAAAACTAGTATAAATGATATCAAGTGGGTGAGAGAGAAAAAGTAGTTACTGAATTCATTGTGGCAGCATTGGGGATCGTGGGGAAAGGATCTTGGATTTATCCTGAGTGAAATGGAAAGACCTTGAAGCATTCTGAGCAGGGGGCTAACATAACTTGATACATATGCTTTTATTTTTTGTTTTTATTTATTTATTTATTTATTTTCAGAGAGAGAGCATGCGAGTGGGGAAGAGGGGCAGAGGGAGGGAGAGACTCTTAAGTAGGCTCCAAGGGACCATGACCTGAGGTGAAATCAAGAGTTGGACACTCAACTGACTGAGTTGTCCAGGCACCCTGACACATATGTTTTTAAAATAGCAAAAGTATATAAATAATTTTGCATCATGTTCATATGATAATATTTTTTGATTACTAGTCATATACCAAAACTATAGGTCACATGGATTACTATTAGTCCAATCATCCTCCAAACTCCCCAATTGCTGGTCTGTATTCTTCCCTTTGCTAACTGTGTTTCTGTCTTATCTCTCTTTCAGAATCCTATCTGATCTCAAGATCTATCTCAAATATCACCACTTTCAGAAAACTATTTCCAATCCTTCCCTCTAGGATATGTTCTTTCTCATGTGTAATTACCCTGGGAAACATGATTGTGTAGAAATATCATAAGACTTAAAATTGGACAAGTTCTTGTTTGAATCCAGGATTGATCTACAGATTATTAGGTTAACTGAATTTGAACTCTTTTTATACAAAATAAAGATATTTCACTGTCTTATATGTTTGTGTCACCAACTAGATGCCAAGACTGGACCTTTACTACCCACCTGTTTGTACTCACCCACTTTTGTCCTACATTTTCCCTTGAGCTCTTCTTTCCAGCTTATCTCTTATCTCAGGCAAATGGAAAACAAAACTGCCCCTTGAGCAATAGGGACTGTCTTGACAAGACCTCCAGCTGCCTAGACCACCCAGACCAGTTTGAGCTTAACCCCTGACTAACCTCTAGAATGACTAATGATGACCTTTACCTCATTATACTACTAAAATCTCCAGCTGAGGAGGAGCTCAAGCCTCATTTGCATAGCACACAATGTATGTCTAGGCATGTTTCCTTAAGACTCACATGTGAACATATGCCCACTTCTGCATCTGATGACCAGGATTTCTTATTTAAATATTCATCCTAACACTAAATAAAAAGGTCCCATCCACCCTTGCTCAGGGAGATACAGCTTTGGCAGCCATTCCCTGTGATCTCCTTATATGCTCCAAATAAAGTTTTCTTTGTGTGACAACTCAACTTGGTTTAGTTTCTGACTCACCAAGGAACCAACTCATGTTGGTTTGGTTACAGTTGTCTTGTGAGGTAACACATTAGAAGTTTAATAAGCTCCAGTTATTCAGAGTAAATTTCTTAAACTTCTATTATGACATTTACCCAATCCCCTTTGATAATAGCTATTAATTTTCTTATCCTTATAATTTCATCTAGTGTCTGCTATGTCTAACTGCTTTGCCAATGCTATGGGTGAGAATGGGAAGTAAATATATATGTGTGTGTGTGTGTGTGTGTGTGTGTGTGTGTGTATGTATATGTATATTACCATAGAGTCCTTGCATTCAAAGGAACTTACTTCAGTGGTGGACCAGATATGGACACATATATTACACATGTATATACACATATATTACAAAAGAATGAATGGGAGGAGGATAAATGTGAAGAAATGGGTTGAAAGTAGAAGGAAGCAACCTCAAGATTCAAAAAATAGGGGCGCCTGGGTGGCGCAGTCGGTTAAGCGTCCGACTTCAGCCAGGTCACGATCTCACGGTCCGTGAGTTCGAGCCCCGCGTCAGGCTCTGGGCTGATGGCTCGGAGCCTGGAGCCTGTTTCCGATTCTGTGTCTTCCTCTTTCTCTGCCCCTCCCCCATTCATGCTCTGTCTCTCTCTGTCCCAAAAATAAATAAACGTTGAAAAAAAAAAATTAAAAAAAAAAAAAAGATTCAAAAAATAGACCACTGGTATGAGGTTCTATGCTGCCATCAACGGCATCCTAAGTCACCATCTCTTCCCTGCACAGTTTCTTGATTGTAGTAGGTGCTTGGTAAATGTTACTTGAAAGAGAAGCCTAATTTTACAGAGGAGAACACAGGCATGCCTGGGTATGCCCATGTTCACAGTGCCACCTAGAAAAGGTAGGGCTAAAGAGAGCTTTACTGATGCTCAGCCTGTGCTCTATACTCACAGTCATCTGGCAAAAAGGCAAGGGGCCACATGTGATCACAAATGTGTTCATATTTTTAAGCAGAATCTTCATCAAACCTGTGGACCTTAAGCATTTCTTCATAAATAAAATGACATAAGAAGTGAAGATTATATTTGGCTATGAGAAACCTAATACAAGGTCTGAATATAGTTTGATCTGGAGAAGTAAGCCAATTATTTTCCTAAATCTCAATATACAATGAAAAAAAAAGACATTATAATTGATATTTGGTAATGACCTGGCTTGACAACAACTGCAAATGCCCCCAAATTTATGGCCTAATTGGCATGAATATCAACCAATCAGTTGGCAGGCAGTCATTGAGTGAATCCCTGTGCTAGTATCCTGCTAATACCAGGTGCTTCCTTCTAAAGCACTTATATTACTTAAAATAATCGTTTAGACTTTTAACTTGCCCCAAATAAGGTATTCACAAAAAGATGGCCCATAACCTTATGGGTAAATGCCATGGTGGTTTTTCTTTTTTTTTTGAGGGTGGGGGAGAGAGAGAGAGAGAATGAGAGAGAGAGAGAGAGAGAGAGGGAAGAGAGAGAATTTTCAGCAGGCTCCACACTCAGTGTGAAGCCCAACTCTGGGCTCAATCCCACAACCCTGGGAATTATGACCTGAGCTGAAATCCGAAATCAAGAGTTAGACCCTCCATTTACTGAGCTGCCCAGGCTCCGTTCTTTATTGAGCCTGGCCTGTCACTACCTGAGTTAATCATAGGGGTGATGACTTACCACTTACAAAGTGCTTTTGTATGGATTTTTAAATGTGTTTCTTACAAGGGCGTGGGGGCGGGGCTCAGTTGGTTAAGTGTCAGATTTGGGCTCAGGTCAGGATCTCACAGCTTGGCTAGAGAGAGTTTGTGAGTTCAAGCTGGGCTCTGTGCTGACAGCTCAGAGCTTGGAGCCTGCTTCAGATTCCGTGTCTCCCTCTCTCTCTGTTCATGCTCTGTCTCTCTTAAAAATAAACATTAAAAAAAATTTTTTTAATGTATTCCTTACAATAGTTCTGAGGTAGCTTTTTCTATTAATTTTATTTTATAAATTAGCCCAAGTGAGTTTTTAAAAGAACTCATTTCACAAGTGGTTTACACAGGAGTTGAACCTAGATATTCTGATGCTAAAGTCCATCCTCTAGAATAATAATGAAAGAATACTAAAATAAAACAATACTAAAATGCAGTCCTTTGACTGTTGGTAGAGGGATGTGATCAAGTAGCACAGAAGACAAAGTTTTGCTTCAACAGTATTATTTTCCTTCCTACATCTCTGACTCATAGCGAAGTGCCCTTTATCTTATCTGTAACCTCAGAGACTCAAGGTCCTCATGGTTTCCAGATGACCAACCTCTCTGTAGTCTTTCACTCAGCTTTGCCCTGCAATCGAAATGCCTGAAATACTTTGATCTTTTCCTTTCCTCATTAAAGCAGCTCCTTGGTGCTGTTGATCCTGGCATGGTCTTAGGAGGAAAGAAAGCTCAGGAACCCAATTCAGTAATGACTGTTAATTTCTATTCTTTACCAAGTGACTTTCACCCTGAAGGGAATTCTCTTTACTTATTAATTCATCCAACTTTTCACTTAATCAATAACTATTTATTTGGCAACTAGTAATGCAGTCAGTACTGTGCTAATTTCTGGAGATAAAATGGCGAACAAAGGAGACATAGATCTTGCCTTCGTGATTTTTTTTCTACCAGCAACTACTTCTGTGACAAATTAAGTGTAATTGTAATTAATGCAATGATAGACATGTACAAGATGTTATGAACACTGATAACCTTTTTGAGTCTGGGAAGTTAGAGAAGGTTTCTTGAGGAAATGATTTGTAAGGTGAGATCTGAAGATGAATAGGAGTTTGCAAGATGAAACAAATATTGATTACACAATGAGAAAGTACAGAAATAGACTTAGTAAAGAACTCAAAGATAAATCAGACTCAAATTCTTCACCCAAGGAATTTTAAATATAAAAAGATTAGATTAGATTTATCTATAAATATAGTAGAAGATAGAAAGTGTCATAAGAAATATATAGCAAAGTTCAGTGAGAGTTCAGAAGAAAAATAAGGATATTTCCATCTTAGGAGAACAAAGATGGAATTTGATGGAGATTGTCAGAGGTAGTGTAGTGAATGCTGTGTTGTACCATCCAAACCTCTCATGATCAAGATGTTCGTTCCTCAAAATCCTGTGAGTATTATGTGCTAAGAGCTCATAGCCTTGTCCTTCTCCAATAATTGCTTTTGATTGAAAGGAACCCATCACTCCCAGGTTTATACCACCTCCCAGGATAAAGAGGAGTTCTCAACCAGGGACTGGTTACTGTGGCATTACAAAGATCTGGTCCCCTTACCTGGATTGAGATAATCTCTAAACAATCATTTCAGTTTCAGAACTTCTAAGAGGATAATTATTTGCAATTATATCATATTTGCAATTATATCACATTTCTACGTCCCCTTTCTGCCCAATTCTACTTACCTTTCTCCTCCTTTTTTTCATAAATAATTTTTTTTCATTTTTTAAAAGTTTTATTTATTTTTGAGAGAGATACAGAGTGTGAGCAGGGGAGGAGCAGAGAGAGAGGGAGACACAGAATCCGAAGCAGGCTCCAGGCCCTGAGCTGTCAGCACAGAACCCGATGCGGGGCTCGAACTCACAAACTGTGAGATCATGACCTGAGCTGAAGTCGGTCGCTCAACCAACTGAGCCACCCAGGCGCCCCATCCTTTCTCTTCCTTTATAAGTGTTCTCAAAAACACTGCCCAATAAACCTCAGCACACAAATCTTAGAATCTCAGTGTCTGTTTCCCAGGCAACTCAACTTGAATCAGTTGGTTTGGGAAGTGGTCCTAGAAAGTAGAACATAAAATGGAATTTGGGAGCTGGACAGACTAGCTTAGCCATGAGGATTCCATCACCGGTGGGGATTGGAATATGGATAGCTCTTGACATGCTCTAGCAGGGCAATCGTTAATTCTTTCAACAATCTAACAGTGAATTGGATTTGGAACAAGATATTGATGGAAAGGAATGCAATAGTGGTGCAATATTTCAGGTGTTTTAGAGGCTTAAGGGAAATTGTAAGTATAAGTACCATGGCATTTGATGGCTGTTGCTTGGGGGAATCTATATATTGGAGTAAGCCAATGGAAGGCTAAGAATAATCACCAGTTAAGTGTAAAAATCAGAGGCCCTGTTTCAACAGCATAAAAAAGACTTATCTCCTGTTGTTGGAAGGCTGAATAAGCTGTGAGTCAGCCTAAGGCTTAATTATGAATAACAGATCTCCAGAAGAAGTTGAATTCTCCATATTAGCAAACTTGCTATGCCACGGTGAGAAATGGGTTAAGAACATCTAAGTTTCTCTTCTACAATTCTTGAGTCTTTAGATTCTCTCAATTCTTTGGGAGTACAAAAGTGGTTCACTGCTTCCAGTTAAAGGCAATTACTTAAACATGAATCAGAGATCTCTGCTTTGCAAGACAGTATGTATACCCTTTGGATCTAACCCTACCTTCCCTCTTGGTCACCAGAATGATAAATCAGGTCAAATCACCATAATAAATCCAGTAGATAAGTGCTGAGCCTGCTAATTAGCAAAAAGAACTATATGCTGACAACAAAGGACATGGAAAGATCCCCAAATATTAGACATTTTGAAAGCAAGATAAAATGTGATGCAAGTAAGGTTGGAGTTGTAACCAGGATGTGGGGAGATGTCGACTTGCTGAAAGCAATGGAACTCATTAATAGATAATGTTATTTCTAGGTATGTGGGCAGCCATGAAGGGTGTTATCTATTTGTGCAATTTTTTTTTTTAAAAGAATTGATAACTAGGAGGACAAGGGCAGCTTCCATAAATAAATCGTATTTCTTGCTCTATTTCTATGACAGTCTGTTTTCAGATCTGGAATTATCAATGACTAAAAAAGAGGTCACAAGAAAAAAGACCCTGCAATACTATAACAAGTAAATGCAATAACTAATACCCTAGTTCTTTTAACTGAAGCATCTATGCCACACTGGGAAAAGAGGATTATCAGACATTTTGAGGACTGTTGGATACAAGGTCTCAGCTGATCTTGACATCCAGGGTACCTGTCAGAGTGGAATTTATGAGGTCCAAAAAGAGACATACTTGGTGGTTGGCAAAACTCTCACATTGATTCCTTTACTCTATGAAATAAGAACTATCACAGGGAAGGCCAAGCAGAAGCTTCTCAAACTATTCCCTCAAAACCCTAATTAAGATAGTTGATCAAAAACAATACTGCATCCTGAAAAGAATGGCAGATATTTGTGCCACCATTAAAGTCTTCGGGGATATAGGATGATGGCCCTCACAATACCCTCCTTTTAATTCATCAGCCTAATTTCTATGGAAACAGATGAAGCCTAGAAAATGAAAAAAGACTTCTGCAGATTCAACCAAATAGTGACACCAACTGAAACTGTTATGTCAAATATGCTGTCTTTGATTGAAAGATTAACATGGCCTCAGGCATGTGGTTTATTTACCACTGAATTAGATCATGTATTCTTTTCAATATCCATCAGGAAAGCAGACCAGAAGCAAGGTGAATTCTCATAAGGTGGACAAGAGTATTTATTTACTGTCGTGCTCCAAGTCTTGTGCTTTCTATGAAAATATATTCAGAAGGGATCTAGATTTATCTATGCCACTGATACATGCCACATGACAGCACATTGGACTACTGTATTGACGATACCATGTTAATCAGATCAGCTGAGCAAGGAGTGGCAAGTAAGGCCTTAGTAAATATGTAAACTCTGAAAGATTGGAGGTAAATCCAACAAAGAATCAGAGAACTACCTTATTAGTGAATGTTTTCGGGGACTAGTGTATGCCAGGGCATCTCTTTGAAAATAAAGAGAAATGATTGCATCTCATACTCCCAACACTAGAAGTAAATATGGTATCTGCTAAGCTTCTTCAGGTTCTGGAGGCAGCATATTCACATGTAGGAACATCCAACCCATTTACCGAGTGACATGGAAGGCTGCCTCCTTTAAAGAATACACTCTGTGCAATCCAAGCTGCAATTCAAGCAGCCTTGCCACTTAGACTATACAATCTGTTCCATCCTCTGGTGTCTGTGGTGGGTAAAGTTCCAAACAGAATCACAATACAGGCATGCAGTTATCTGTTGCATCATGCCATCTATAGCACAGTATTAAACACTATTCACATAAACAACTCCTATGGGCTGCTGAATTCTGTTAGATGTGGAGAATCTGACTATGAATCATCAAATGTTCGTGGGTCCAGAGATGCCCATTGTGAGCTGGGTTCTGGCAGATCCACTGAGTCGTAAGTTTGGGCAGGCCAAACAGAAATCATCCTAAGATGGAAGTGGTTCATCCAGAATGAGGCATGAGGAGAGCCATGGGGTACAAGTAAGAGGCTTGAACAGGTTGCCCAGGACCCCATATCATCTATCATAGTTGCACTGTCACCTTTTCCTTACCTTACTTACACCTATGTCTACAAGAAGGGGTATCCATTATGACCAGGTGATGGAAGAGAAAAAAGGGCTGAGTATGTTTCACAGTTGGATTGACTTGGAATGCGATTACAAGTGCACTAGAGGTCCACTCAGGATGCTCCCAACAGAGTGTGTTAAGGGAAATTCTCCAATTAAGCACAGCTTTGGTCAGTGTACCTAGTTAAGCAGTGTACCTAGTTATGTGGAAGGGGAAGTGGCCCTGGCTAAGAATATATATGGACTTGGGGACAGTGTCAAATGGCTTAGATCACTGGGTAGGCGGCTTGAAAAGAGAATGAAAGGAATATTCAAATAAGGAAGTCTAGTATGTGACTAGACCTATGTGCATGGGCACAAAATGTGGCAATCTTTGCATTACATGTTAATTTCTACCAAAGACCACCCACTATGGAAACGTTACTAAATAACTAAGTAGACTGCAGCACTCAGCCAGTTCACATCTGTCAGTCTTTTGTTACCAGCTACCCAAGAACTGCCAAAATGGCTTATGAACAGAATAGCCATGGTAGAATGGGTGGTGCTATAACATGGTGAGTACCTACTCACCAAGACTAATCTAACTACTATTGCTACTTAGAGTCTAACATGTTGACAACAAGTCAATAATGAGCCCCAGATATGGTACCATTTCTTCAGGGAACCGACCACCAACTTGATGGCAAGTTGATTTCACAGGATTACTTTTACTCCAGAAGAAGCTATGATTGATACATCTAAAATCATAAGCTATTCCAAGTATGGGTTTCTATGTCCAGCTTGCAGAAGCTCAGCAAACACCACTATCTGAGAGTATATGATCCATGACCATAGAATCCTGCCTAACATTTTCTTGGATCAAAGAAGCTTCTTTAAAGCAATGGAGGTATGACAGTGGGCACATGGTCATGGGATACACTGGTCCTGTCACATTCTGCATCAACCAGTCATTGCCAGTTGAACAGTCTCTTGAAGGCACAACAGAGGTGCCAATTTGCTGATGATACTTGGTGTGGATAAGTACATCCCATAGGATGTAATATTCAATTAAATAAATGATCGTTAAAGGGTGCTTTAACACCAATATGTGGAATACATAAGTCTGTAGAAATATCAAGAGGCAGAAATGTAAGTGGTCTTACTTCCCATTGTTCACAGGGACCTATTTGGGGAGTTTGTGAGCCACACATCTATAACTTCAGGCTCTGTATGTCTAGAAATGCTAGTTCTTAGAATGGGAACAGTTACCTCAGGGGACATCTCATGAATTCCATTAAGTTTTTATGTGATGGCTCCTGCCCAGTCACATCAGATTCTTTTTGCCAAGAGAACACGGACAAGGGAGAACAAGAATGTTGTAGGTTAATTGATCCTTATAACCAGGAGGAGGTAGGGCTGCTATTACACAATGGGAGCAAGGAAAAATAGATTAGGCACCCAGGGGACCCACTGGGGCATTTCTTGGAACTCCCTGTATACAACTTAATGGTAAAAGGAAAAGGTGAATCAGCCCTGGTCTGAGAAATTTATTGTGACCAGGGAACCAGACTCTTCAGGGAGTTCACCCTACATGGTAACCTACTTAAACCAGCAGAGGTGCTGGACTAGATGTTGGGGAATCTACAGCAGATATCGGAGGAAGGACAATGAATATTAGATGCAATCTTGGGCTCTACTTTTTCCCACTAACCTGCATCTCCTGAGTTGCCCCAGGAAAAAAGACCAACCAGAATTCTAGAGTTTTCCCTAAGTAGGACGAACGGCTCCATGAAGCAAGTAGATCTGAGTGGCACAAGGAACAGGTCGCCTGAAGTGGGTGTGTTGTCTTGTGCACATCTGCTTTTAGGATCTACCTGATTACTGGCCACTGACTATTTACACGTAGCTCCCTCCCACTCTCTTCCTCTCAGCTGAAGGAAGCTGCCTTGCTAAAGTCTATGCCCCAAGTCCAGGGCTGCCTGCATCCAATGATTGGTGAATACAGTGTTACAAATGCCTGCCTGGTTCCTCTACCTAGATTGGGGGCATGTCTGTAAAGTATACCCAGAATCTTAGTTCTCAGTAAGATTTGCTGAGTCCCCTGTTGTAATATTATCCAACTTTAACTTCAACCTCTACCCAAACGGCCCTAATTCCCCTCGATCTTTTACAGTTACCGTTCCGGAGAGCACTTTCCAATTAGACCTCTATCTATACGTTTCAGAATCTCAAAGCCTGTTTCTGAGAGAATCTGTCCTATGATACTTGGGTAGGAGGAGAGACTATTTCCTTTTAAGGAAATAGCTTGTACAAATTCACAGAGGTGGAAAAGTGATAAGTATGAACCCTTAGTGATTTACTGTTGGAGTTTAGATGTATTGGGGAACATGCTTGGGAAGAGAGATTGAAGCCAGATCATAAAAGACTTTGAATGTCAGGATGGTTGTCTTGAATACCTAATTTAATTGGCAATCTGGAACATTCATGGCTCTCAGAGCAGGCAACTAAACTGCACTTTGTTGTGGTAATATTGCAAGGTATGTAAATTGCTTTATAATCCAGGAAGGGTTCACATTAAAGAACCATTGGAGGGATTATCTTCAGTTCCTGAGGGAGAAATCTTTTTCTTTTTCTTTTTCTTTTTTTTTTTTTTTTTTTTTTTTTTTTGGCCTTGGTTAGTGACAGTGGAAATGGTGAGGAGAGTTCCCAGGCAAGAGTTTCGAGGTAAACAGGGCTTGGGCTTTGATTTGATGTGAGGACAAGTGAGAGCTGGCAAAATGTGATATTTCTGGAAGTTTGAGAAAGATGTTCTGGGGCCTTTCAAACTCTTTAGAAGAACCAGGAAGCGCCATTTCGCTGGGTTTCTTTGGAGATAATATTGTAGAAATCTTCAAAGGGCGTGGGGAAGTTTTTTGTTCAGCAGTTCCCAACTAAAATCCTCCCAGCTGATTACAGAAATGTTTCCTAATCTCTGTGCCCATTTTCTCCCTAGGTCCAGCCTCCTCCATTCATTTTATGTCTTTGTTCTTTTGGGGATTAGCCGAGACAAACTGTGACTAGGCCACATAGCTGCTTCTCTGTACCACAAACCAGGACACTATTGTACAAGCCCCTTTTAAGAGCAAAGTTTTTTAATGACCCTAAGCCTTGACTTAATTATTCTTATTATAGTATTACTTAAATACGTTTAAACATAAAAATAGGTATAAACCCTGCATGCTTATCGGCTTTATATAACTATGCATAAGAAAAACCATTTTATAAGTTCAAGTCAATAAAAACTACAAAACCAATAAAATTTAAATTAAGATCATTAATTTAATGGAGAGATGAAGTTGTTTCGTGGAACTTAAATTGCTGCTCACAACCTAAACGACAATCAGGCTCTTCTGAGTTTGGAATGCCAGTGCTATCTTATCACTTATTCCGACTTCATTTGCTCACCATTTTCCATAGTCAAACTACAGAAAAATCTTTGTGAGGATTTCAAATGAAATCGGTTGGCCTTTTCTGGGCAATATTCTTCATTTATCTATGATGTGCAGTTCTCATTAGCCTTAGACAATTAAAGGGGTGCAACTTGATCCCGTGATATCCTGAACACAAATGTGTATTTGGAAGCCAAAAGCAAATTATAGTTTTCATCCAAATGATTCACAATATGATTACTGACAAATTTTTAGGTTACCATACCAAACATAGATCTAAATCTTGAGGAGCTCAGGAATCCAGCCTATTAAAAAAAAAAAAAATGAAGTTTCTTGGTCTACCACTGGTCTGTGAGCTGCTACAAGCATTCTGAATTCTTTCTTTTGTTCTTTTGGGGCTATGACAAGCAATTCTATAAGAATTTCATCTTAATGTATAGTTGAAGCCTAGTTACCAGTAAAATACTATGCAAATTCTTCAGGGTGACCATGATTTAGTGTTTATAAGCCAAAATTTGTATAATCCTAGATTTGCTGAAGTAATTTCTTTGCTAAGTAGTTTGGTTGCCACACCAGCTTGGAGATTCTGAGAAGCTCCTAGAGATGAGTGGCCTTCTATCATCTGCGGGAAGGCTGCTTGTATAAATGTTGTGAAGGCTGTCTTGTGTTGGTGATGATTTTCAATTATCATTCTTGGCTTTTCTGTGTAAGTTCCTTTGGGTTTAGGCTCATCATGATCTACCTTGTTGTGTATTTATTTAATTGTACTCTATAGTGGTAGCAAAGTATAATTTTACCACTAATTTTCTGTCCTCTAATCTTATAATAACTTGACTCTAAGGTATGTACTGTGAATCATCTATGAATCATCTATATCACTTAATCCTAACCTCCTCTTCCAAATTTAATTGTACAGTGAGCGATATTTCACTGCCATCATGGAGCCATATTTTCAATGAAAATAAAGAACAGGAAGATTAAGTGAGTTTCAGGGCCATTTGCCTTGTTGAAATGAGCGCGGGTCAAAACAGTTTGAGAGCTACTATTCTAATTAGCAGGACACCTCAAACTAGGTTATTTGTCTTTGTCTCTGGCTCTCCTCTAGCAGAATCACACTTAGTAACGTGTTCTGTAAGTTATCTTTGTGTAAACTTATTTTTCATAATTTGCTGCTTAAAATCCTTGATGATTGGATCATAATTTAAATAAGAAACAATGTGGAATGGACCCTTAGTGTAATTCTAGCCCTAATAGGTCAGATTTGGTATAAAACTTGTACATGCTGGATCAAATCCAGATGGCTTTATTACCAAATGAACCAGAAGGATCTCATTATAACACTTTTACATCGAACATGGTCCTCCCATAGAATGGATTTCAAAGATAGCATAGTGAGAATGTAGTGCAAATGAAAACGAGATGGATAGCTCTTTTGATGGATGAGAAATGTAGGTAGAACAGGGGATAGAAGAAATGTCTTGGGGAACACAGATGAAGATGATATAGGGAACCTGAATCTGGAGTTATTTTAAGCATTGGCCTTGGGGTATGAAAGGCAAAGGAAACAAAAAGCAAAGTCTATGAAATTTACTTGAACGTCAGACAAGTGCCTGGCTGAAAACATTTGAAACTGTTATACTCAAATCAGTTCAATATGTTCAGTATTATTATTATTTTTATAACTAATTTATTTATTTTAATACTGTTGAGCACTGTAATAAACCACACTTCTCCGAATTTTTTCTGGCACCTTTCTACAATAGAGCCTCACACATTTTCTGTTCTCTGGGTTATTTAAAGCATTCAGTTGTCTACTAATTTCCCTAGGTATCTTAAGTACAAAAATATGAATTTAAGACAATAAGGGAAAGGCCTACATTTTAATTAAAAGAAAGTTGCTGAGGCTTATGGGTAGCCCAAATAGAACTTTGCTATGTTGTATTTCATTTCGTATTTTCATTGCATTTCTTTATTATTTACATACAATTAAAGCTCCTTCCCATGAGATATAAAGGCTTGGGTAAATACAATCAATGGCAGCACTTTTGGAAGAAAGCTTCGTGGTTAGTTGGAGGTGGCGGGATTTGCAGAAGCTCTGGAATTTAAAAGATGGTTTTTATTGCTTAGCTCTTTCTATGGAGTGAAACAGATGACGTGGACAAGGACGCATGTAAATCCAACACTCTTCCTTGAAAAAACAGTTACCAAAATTACCAAGGTAGTCTGTCTATACAAACCTATTTCTGCATCTAATTTCTCCAATTCTCTTGAAGACACAACTGGTGGGTTTCTGTTTCTCAAGTTACTTATTTTTCTGTCGAAGTCTACATGTGCATAAAAATCTCAAAGTGAATATCTGGAGTTGCATTAAATAGTTTTTTGATTCCCTGGCATCTTGACCAAACCTCTGCTTCTTGATTTTTGCCTCTGCCTAAACATATACATCTTAAATGATGTTTCCTTAAACTTGTAGTGTAAGGGTACTTATTTAGGCAAAAGCTTTCTAATAAATTCGGTGAATGAAACTCATACTCTGCTTTAATCTCTGCACTTTTCCAAAGCTGCATGGTAACAGCTACATCTGGAATATTGAAATTCCAGAAAACCAGGATGAATGATGCACAGATTTCTTAGAACTAGGAGTTCTCTGGTTTCAGAACAGTTCTGTCTTCTCCCAGTTTGTATAATCCCCACGTACTCCTTCATCCATGCAAAACTGTTCCCACACACTTTTTGCCTCTGGGGTCTTTTCTGTTTATGCCCTGTCAACCACCTCTTCCATAGCTTGCCAAATATGTCCTCACATGGGTCTCTTTTTCCACAAGGAGCTATTTTGTTCTTTCTGTGGCTGCACAGATTGAAGGAAAGGAGACAATATTGAACAAGGATATACTTACATATTTCCTCCTAAAAATTAGAAAACTTTTATCTCCCCCGTACTTAAATTTCTTCACATTGTACATAGTAATAAAGTCATATACAACTGCATTATCTTTGTGTGTGTAAACAACTTTCTTGAACTCATCCAGGCCTTTAAAAAAGACTATGTCAGGGAAACTGAGTGGCTGGGTTGGTGAAGTGTTTGACTTCGGCTCAGGTCGTGATCTTGTGGTTTACGGGTTCCAGCCCCATGTCAGGCTCTGTGCTGACAGCTCAGAGCCTGGAACCTGCTTGGGATTCTGTATCTCCCTCTCTCTGCCCCTCCCCTACTTACGCTCAGTCTGTCTGTCTCTCTGCCTAAAAAATAAATAAACATTAAAAAAAATTTTTAAGGACTTCTGTCTATATAATGCCCAAACATCCTGCTGAAAAATTCAGTCAAACCATTCAGTTGTTTGGTTGATAAGACACCATATATTTGAATATGTTAATCAGAATATATCTAGCAACTATTTCTTAATGTCTGGATGAATGGGTATTGTTTAAATTGTGATATATATGTGTGTGTGTGTATACATATATATATATTTTTTTTCAGTTAACTATTCTGGTTTCAGTAGTCACAATTTGCTATTAATACCTAGAGAGAGAAATTTATTTGCTGTGACCACATTGCTAATATATATTTTTTTAAATATATTTTTTTAATGTTCATTTATTTTCGAGACAGAGAGAGACAAAGCATGAACGGGGGGAGGGTCAGGGAGAAGGAGACACAGAATCTGAAACAGGCTCCAGGCTCTGAGCTGTCAGCACAGAGCCCGACACGGGGCTCGAACCCATGGACGGCGAAATCATGACCTGAGCCAAAGTCGGCCGCCTAACCGACTGAGTCACCCAGGCGCCCCGCTGATATTTTTTAATAATCAGACCCATTCTAAGAAAAAAAAAAATTCATTTCAGTTAATCACACAGATTCTTTTTCACACAGATTTATTTTTATTCTAAATGTCACATAAGAAGTCTTTACATATATATTTATATATGTACTTATGTCTTTATGTATACAAAATAATAGAGACATTCATAAAACTCACTTTTAACAAATGAAGCATTATTTTATTTTATCACGCAGTAATGTATAAAAGTAGCAACTGCAAAATTCATTTTTTATTCCCTTATAAAATGTGCAAAATAGGGGTTCCTGGGTGGCTCAGTCGGCTAAGCGTCTGATTCCGGCTCAGGTCATGATCTCGTGGTCCGTGAGTTTGAGCCCCGAGTTGGGCTCTGAGCTGACAGCTCGGAGCCTGGAGCCTACTTCAGATTCTGTTTGTCTCTGTCTCTCCCTGCCCCTCCCCTGCACGCTCTCTCTCTCTCTCTCTCTCTCTCAAAAATAAATAAACATTAAAAAAATAATAAATAAAATGTGCAAAATAAAGGATTTAGACAAGAAGGGGGAGACGATAAAAAAGTTACTTAGTCTTATATTGGTGTGAATATAAGTATTCTTTATCAAGAAACGTTACTGTTTATTACATCATTGGTATCAACACACTATTTTCAGTAAATGAATATTTATTTCTTTGTTTAATCAATCTTTAAATTTCCTTCCTTCCTTTTTTAATTTCTTAAGTATTCACACAGTTCTTATCTTGAGTAGGCATTTTACACTTAATTTACCTGGAAATATTTCCATATTGCAGTGTGGATTTGGTTTTCTTATTTGGATTTGATTGTTTCTAAAATTTTCTGAACTTGGGTCTACACACACACACACACACACACATACACTATTATATGGAGTAAAACCAATGATGAAATCAGCCAATTCTTTGAGGTATTAACCAGATTTTTCTGACATAATAATGGAATTTCTTGGTCAGAATAAATTAAATAATTTATTGATTTATTTTCCTTTAATGTAATTTAACAAGTGTTTATTAAGCATCCATTTTATACTTGAAATTAAATGCATACATAATAGCTATTTGGGTTAGCTACAAGTTTCAGTGCAGTCAAAGTAAATATATTGATTTAAAAATACAGAAATCACATTTATACTTTTTGTTTTTGTAATCTGGTTGCACTTCTCCACTCAACCTTACCCCTATACTGTCTAAAATAAACTATTATGCAAGTTCTTATTTGTTGCAAATTTAAAATTTAAAAATAATAATTAGTTAGTAGTTCTGTGGATAACACAAACAAACATCTTAAAATTGTGACTTCACTAAACAATTTGGAAATTTATTTAATAATAATAATTCCTCTGTCCTGTTAATAATTCTTCTCTCATTTCTATCCAAGTCCCATATTATGTGCATATCATAATATTTGATAGTCACTTTATTAATTTATACTAAATTATTGTAATGACTTCCGTGTGAATTTATATTGTCTATTTCTTTACAGAAGCAGCAAAATTTATTATCAGAAATATAATTTCTGTAACTGTGTATAGTTACTGTGATAAAATTGGCTGTAACTGTGACAAGCCTTTGAAAGTAAAGTTTAAAACTGGAATCTAGAGTAGCAATGATTGATTCACAGAACATTTATTCAAGGTCTAAATTTAGCTTTCTCTTTGGTGCCGAATGTCAAAATATTTATATATAGTGTGTATACACACACATTAACAAACACATAAACATTCATATATGAGTACTTGAAACTTTTGGTCATTTTCATTATTTAAGCAGTAACAAAACCAAACGGAAAAACACTTTTCTAAAATTACATAGAAATAATTTCCTCAAATAATATTTTTAGAAGAATAAAATAATGATGAAAAAGTTACTGTGGCAAATAATTTTGGAAAGTTTCCTCTGTAGCAAAAATAATAAGATACACATCTCTTAATAAAATGAGAACGAGACAAATAGTTTGAAATATCTACCCAAAGCGAATGGTTTAAATGAGCACATATTGGTTAATAAAAATGAAATGAAGAATTCAAACACAAAAAATCACTACTACTGCTGAAGAAAGACATTATGTGATCCTCTATCTTTAGGACTTCAGTCAGCAGGAGCTTGAATATGGCTTCCCACTGTCAGTGCTAAAGAAATTAGTGATGTAATTGTCATTGAATCTGATGTCCTTCTAAAAAAAGACCTGAATGTGAAATGCAAATAAGAATTTATTGAATCTTTTATGACACAGTAGAAGAAATAAAGAACTCAGTTTATGATGAGTAGAAAAGATTGACAACTAGATAAGAGCTATGTTTTCAGCAAAGTAACAAAACAAAAGAAACAATGACATCAGACATTTTGGTGGTTTCATTTTAATCTGCAAACAGATTTTATACTAACATGAAGACAATTAAAATATTTAAAAAATCATCTTCTAGGCATCTAATCGTTGAAACAACTACCTTCCCTTCACCCAAGCCATTTAATGGGCTCAAATGAAATCCGTATGTAAATCTTAAAAACTTGAAATCCCCATTGTTGGTAACAAGCATTGCATGTATTAGATACTATGCCCAATAGTTGTAACCCTGAACTGTGTCAGTAATAGTGGACATATCTGTTTTGGCTTCAGGGAATTGAAGGAGCCTGATAGACATATCCAAGAATCTCTATTTATATTCTGTAATGCAACAAAAGACATATAAGCTGTTGTGGAAATTCTTCATTATAGAGGGAAACTGTATAATCTTGGGCTTTGTTGGACTCAATCCAAAGAATTTTAGTGTATAAGAATGTGTTTTGTAGTCCAAAGGCTGATATGGAGTTGCCATTAAAGGAATATGAGTTATTGTGAAAAAAGAAAAACAAAAAACAAAAAACAAACCAAAAAACCCACAAAAAACAAAAACAAAAAACAAGCTAGATCTCTGTTAATACAATGTGGTTCTCTAATTTGACCAGGAAAAATTACCGATGTCATAAACGGTGGCTAGTTAATTCTTTGAATCCTGATGGTATTAATTGTGACATGGTTACAGAGCATGTGTTATATGTCAAATTTAGGCACAAGAAACATAGCAAGTGTTCCCTTTTTAAATCAGTTTGCACTTCTTTTGTGAACGTAAGAAGTGTTTAGAGAGTAACACATAGCTTAAACTGTGATTTGGGAGAGAGGGTCAACATGAGTTCTGAGAAGAGAGAGATCATTGGACCAGTGCTTGGCTGAGGCATGAAGAAAATATTTAATTTACAAAGACAAGGCAGGAAGAGGAGATCATGTCAGGCATGGAGCGTAACATGCTAAAAGTGAAAAGCTTAAATAACAATATTAGGTTGAATGATAATATTAGTAATAGCAAAAAACATTTACTGATTGCTTGTGGGAGTCTCTGTTCTAAGCACTTTCATCTGCTACTTTACTTCATCGTCACTCTTTTTGCTTATAAATAAAGAAACAAGATTCACAGACAAGTGTGTGACTTCCAAAGGGAGGAGCTGAGGTCAAGATGCAGGTCATCTCAGCAGCCGGTTTAATTGGTTGAAATGACCAGATGTAAAACTTGTTTATTGTGGGAAAGAATCAACTTAGTGCTGACCTGGTATAGACATCTTGGTTGGTGTTATTAACTAATGTCAGATATGACATATTTTATTTTAAAATCAGGTTATTGCATTTGTCTATCTTCAATCATAGGAAACTCCAATTCCAATATTTGGGAAGAAGTTACTGGTCATATAGCTAAAAGTGAATGGTAAGTACATAGCAAAAGAGAAGCATTATTATGTAGTAACTTTTAGTTTGTCTATTTACTGAGTTTCTTTACCACCCCAAAGCAAGTTAAGTTGTTCAAGTCAGAAAAAAAAAAAAAAAAAAAAAAAAAAAACCTTAAAAGAACCTTTAAAAAACCTTTAAAAACCCTTAAAAAAAAACCCTTAAAAACCCTTAAAAAAAACCCTTAAAAAAAAGTTTGAAATGACCAGTTGTTCAAATAGAAAAATGGAAAAAAAAAAACCCTAATTTCTGGACAGTCTAAATGTGGAAAAACCATTAAACACTAAAACATGAGGCAAACTTACAAATTCTCTTCCTAAATTAAAATCAAAATTAATATTACAAAGTCATTACACTATAGAGCTGGATATAAATGTAATTAATTGATGTTAGAAATATCATACAATTTAATAGAACTATTTTGCTAATAGATTTTCAATTGAGACTCCTGACTATAAAATAAGTCACTTTGATGGACTTTTCTGGAGAATCCTAATAGACACAGTTAATATACATTATTTATGCTCAGCAGTGTTTTTTATTAGACACATGTGCCCAAAGGCTTAGGCAATGGGCAAAGATTTTTTTTAAATAAATTGAAAGAATAAATAAATTAAATGAAATGAAAGCCACATGTCACATTTTGGGGGGGGGGTAATATTCATGTGACTGTTGGCTACTCCATATGTTAAGCTTGAGTCTGGTTTCAGGTAATCTTATGATTAAAGGCCTATTCCCTAAATACTCTAGGGCAGTTTCTAGTGACATGCAGAGAAAGCAATGGATCTAGACTCAAGTTCAGCACATCCTCAAGAATCTTAAACACAATTCATGCAGTCTTTGATATAACTGTGAGGCATCTGGGCAATTTAAAAAGACACATTCTCCTAACTAGGTAACTTTGAAGAGGTGTTCAATACAATATTGGATAGTTTAGATCATCA
The DNA here is from genome assembly GCF_028749965.1 of Puma concolor. NCBI lineage: Eukaryota > Metazoa > Chordata > Mammalia > Carnivora > Felidae > Puma > Puma concolor. The sequence continues at coordinate 68,461,163 of NC_141674.1, read as the reverse complement.
GACGTGGACTTACTTGAACTTCTTCACAACCCAATACCTGAAAAAAAAAAAAAAAGACCAACTAGACTTCTCATCTTTCTCAAGAGATTGTCTGGAAAAGGGATCAGGAGAAACAATGAACTTCTCTACCTTTCTCTTGATCATTAAAACTAGGAAAGAATGGAGAAAGGAGATGTCTGGAATGCAACGTGAGATTTGTTTAAAAAATCTGCTATTATGGATTTACTTCTAATCATTCCTTGACTATATGATTATGTATTATGACAATGTCATAATACCAACTTTTTGATGGGATGTCAGAAACATTTTACAAGTCTGTGGTTCCCTGAAAACTCAAATGCTTTTATAACTCCATAAAGTTACTATAATAGGCTTTATTATTTCTTTTAAATGACTGTCAGAGGGACCTGCCATTACCTTGACACTTATATTTGAGAAACTCTTGCTCAAGTTCTTATACACCTTCATGGCAACGCTCAGAGTCTAGGCTCTTTTGTGGCTTCCTCTTTCTGCTTCTCATTATGTCTAACCAGCAGAATGTTTTGTCTCTTTTGATCAGTAAGGTTAGAAGTGAACCAGATTCTGAATATTTTTTACACTGTTTTCAGTTCTGTTTAAGAAATATTTACCGAAGCAGTGGACCCGTAAAAATGAAGTTGATTTTGAGATTTTATTGATGTAATGGAAGAGGAAGTATTGCCCATTGTTACTATATCCAAAACATTCCAGAAGTACAAGCAGAGAACTATGTCTCTATCATCAGAATTTAATATGAAATCATTTTCTTCTTCTGTCATACAGAAAATTTGTCATAGGTTTTATCTGCAATAAAAGCTATGTCAATGGTGCCACATAATACATTTGTAAAGGTTAGAGATATTTTAACCCTCATCTGTGACCAGAATAATAATTGTAAGTAACCCACTGAAATACCCATAGCCGATTGTTAAGAGTGTAAAAATTTTCTGCACATATTAATGAAAACAGCATAGAAATCCACACGCAGTGGGGTCATTTCAAATAATGTCCTTGAAATGATACATTTATTACATAAATAAAAAATACATAATTACTAATTTTATCAATCTTATGTCCTTGTCATGGATTTGTGTTATTAAAGTCCAGAGAGATTATGCTGTTGTGTTGGTTCAAATTCCCACAAAGGCCTGTGAAAACATAACAGTCACATTACTTTAATGACTTTACTTTTTGAAATGTGTCTTGTTACAAACCCTGAATAATGAACAGAATATTCTCAGAAATACAAGTTTTGCTTATCTGGATTTCAATTTCAAAAATTTATATGATTGTCTATTTTAACTTCTGCTAATTAGGAAAAGAAATATAGGAGTAAATATTTGTACATGGATCAACTTACTCCTTAGAAAATTAAAGTTGCTGACATTTGCTTCTGTGAAATTGTAATATCTCTTGTTTTCTTCTATTTATATTTCCTAGTGTGACTTTCCAAACAGAATTTACTTTCTCTTTTAATTGCACATTATATTTTTATATTAAAAGCTGAATTTCAGATGTCACAACTTCTTTATCATCAGTTGAACAATTGCTAAGCAGCCACAGGACATGTATTTACGTCCCTACAGCCGAAATTGAGTTACAACATAACCACATTTCAGAACTAGCTAGAAAAATAAAATGCATTCTTAGATTTTACTTTTTCACTGAATGTACACAAGAAACAGAAGTTTTAATTTAGAAAAATCCAAGTAAACCTCATTTTCTTCTTCTTCTCCTTCTTCTTCTTTTTAAACTCAGACAGTGGATTTATCTAAGCAACTGCGTTCCTTTCTTAAGACTCACACTGACTTCTGGTCAGTTTATTCTGAAGTGCAGAATATATTTTGAGTACAAGATGATTTGATTTAGTTGGTTTAATCCACAGTTTCAACTTTTGCCTTTTCTTTTAAAATAAGTTCCATAAAAGCATCCACAGAAGCCTTGTTTTGATTACCCTTTATCCTTCAGCCTTAGATCAGTATCAGTTTTTTCCCCTTGCTCACAATCCATTATAGAAAATACTGTAGATTTCTACAGCATGACCAAAACTCACATTATGTTTGCAATTTTCCGTAAGATTTGTATAGTATAAAGTAAAAATGTTTGCTTTAAGAGACATCTGCTATAAATAAAATGACAGTGTAAATTTTCAAGAGAGCTGCACGATTGTTGTAAAGGTTCAAAACATGAGCCTTCTAGAGTGGGTTCCAGCACTTAGCGATTTTCCAGAGGGTCAACAGTGTTCACCTCAATGTTCTTGAACCCTCACCCACCTCCTGGTCTCCCAGCCTCCCTCCCAGCTCCCAAAATTGCAATGAAATTAGCCTGTAATGCTTTCAACGCCCTTGCAGATCAGCTTTTGTTCTCAGGGAAACATGGGAATGGCATTAAAATATGCTTCCCACTCTTACAAAATATTTCCTCGAAATACCTTAAAAACTCAAACCAGTTACTTCAGATTCTGATAGTATCTTTATTGAATAGAATCAGCCAGCTTGAAAGGGTCAGCCATTCTGGTCAGTGACATACATTGTCTAAGAAGTTTCTAGAACTGCTCATTAAAGCTCTGCCTCAGGAGAAATTTGTTAGGGAGAACGGAGACAAACTGGCATTACTTTTTCCCAATTTTCCTCTTAGTTTTCTTTAAAAACAAATAAGAGTTCTCATAATATGTTTTTGGAACGACAGAATCTTTTGTTTCCTAAACTGAAGCTTTCTGTAGTGGCTGTGGTCAGAAACTGAGTTGAGAGAAATCACTGAGTAACAATGATAATCACCAGTCAAAAATACACTGTTGTTCAGAAGAAGACAGAGCCACCTTACTGAACATGGTCATTGAAGAATATTTTTTAAACATTTAAAAACTCCTTAATGTTGCCACTTATATATTTTAGTATAGAAGGTGAAGTCAGAGCCTCAAATAGAGCTTTAAAATTCAAAACATAAAATTCTATAGAATGGCAAATATGTTATATTCAAGGTTTGACCTTCATAAAGGCTTCACGGGTTGATGGAGACATGCGTAAATTAAGGCTTATTATTTTTCCGATAAAAAGAAAGGAAGTAGCAACTTGTGTAAATATTTCACCTGGTGTGAAAATACTTTTTGGTATTTATAGGAATATATTTTAAATTGCTTTTTCATTATGTTACCCCAAAGGCAAAATTATTTTATTGGAAAATTGATTTGCTATCAAATAAAATAAAGATAAGAGTTTAAAAGGTCCAAACTAGTCAAATGATAGAAATTTTGCTCACAAACGTTACCGAATGTGTTACAATAGTTTCGTGCGTGCATGCGTGTGTGTGCGTATTTTCAAAGCTTTCCATATTTATTATTCTCAAAAATTACTTTTTGTAGCAATGGGGGAAATGTTAGGCTGCCACTTCTCAGACAGCAAGCGCCTAATGCACACAGAAATTACATAAATTGTTATGACTATCAAAACCACTTGCCAAAATTTTTTTACAAAATACTTCCCCCTCTTATAAATGGTTTAATTTTCCCCTATCTCTTTGAGTCCTTTATCTTCTTCAGTGTCCTACCCTGCAATATGTGTGAAATTTTATCAAAAGCTTTCTGATATTACCATAAATTACTGTGTAAGCAGAGCTATTGCTTATCTGTCAAGGGGCTTTTTTTCTCTTTCTTTAGCAATTTTCTCCATTTCTATATGTGTGAAAGGTTTTCCTTGCTATTTCTCACCAAGGACTGTACCTTAACATCTTTGACTTTTGGTAAGGAGATCCAGGAGAAAGTTGTTCTTAGAATAACCTCGTGACACCACAAAGGGGCAAGGAAAGCATTTTCTTTCATATGTCCTTTCTTTAACAAGTATTTAGGGAAACTAATTTCTAGATGACAGGACATATTCCTATGTTAAATACAGAGACTGTATTTCTTTATATTTAATGTATTTTTCTACCATTTTAGTTCATTTGGGTTGTATATTTTGCATGCAATGACTATTTACCATTTTTCCAATTATTTATTTTAAAATCTCCTACAATACATTTCATTAGTACAACATGGTAAATGTTAATCTTTTGATAGGAATTATTTTACTGGTTCTATTGTACCTGGTTAGTCATAATTTTTGACAACTATGCAATTATCTTTTCTATTGTGAGCTTTCTTTAAAAATATTCAAGGTTAATTGGATGGATATTATACTTTGGAAAGAAGTTATGATGATATCCTATTATAAACTGTATAATCTGGAAAGAGGCTGAATATCAGGGTTGTTTTATTACTGCCACAGGCAGAGATGGAGTGAAATTTCTATTTTGGGCAGTGCAGGGAAAAGGTCACTTTGAAGATCCAGACTTTGAGAACGATTGTCATGATAACAGGATATCTAGAAACTGCTTTAAAGAAGAATAACATAAAGCCCTCAGCGATGTGCCTGCGGGGCCCATCAGCCAACTGGAATTCTGTTTCACACTCAATGACTCATCCTGCCATATTTTTAATTTTACATAAATGTCCCCTCAGGTATATTAAAAAATCCTTTACAAAAATTAGATAACCCATCCTTCCCTCTATAGCAGACACATGTTAGGTCCACCGATGAATTAAAAAGCAAACTAGAAAAGATCTATCTCTGAATCTGTTTGTATTGAGATCTGTGCAGTAATATAGAAAATGTTCATATTTATCATCAAAAGACTGTGTGCGTCAACAGTGATCAGATTGTTTTCAAAAGCAACAGCAGAGATAATAAGCAATGACAACAAACCATCAGACTTCCTTCCTGAATGGCAATGTCCTTCTCAGCACAGCTACTACGTACAGATGCCTTCATTCTCTGACCACAAGGAACAGACCATCTCTGCACATGTGGTGGAAATATACCTCAGTGTCCATGTCTGACTCCAGCTCTTCTTTTACCACTATATTTCTCTTGTATATTTAGTGCCTTTGGTGAGAATAAAATTGGGAGTGCTGCTTCTGGAGATGATCCATTCTGGATTCCACACGTATGGCTCCCAAGAACTAGCCACATGAGCTTGGACAAGAGTCCAAGTTAATCTACTTGTCTATTACCAAATTGGGAACTCAAAGTATTGACTAAAAATAAAGTTATTTCCTTTTTTTTTTTTTAATGTTTATTTTTCTGAGAGAGAGACAGAGCGTGAGCAGGGAAGGGGCAGAGAGAGAGAGGGAGACACTGAATCTGAAACAGGCTCCAGGCTCTGAGCTGTCAGCACAGAACCCCAACACGGGGCTCACACTCAGAATGGTGAGATCATGACCTGAGCCAAAGTTGGACACTTAACCCACTGAGCCACCCAGGAGCCCCAAAATAAAGGTATTTTTTTTAACTTTATAAACTTTTTTTTTTTTTTTTTAGCAAGTTTAGGTTTACCAAAAAATTGTGCAGGACATACAGAGAGTTCCCATGTACTTGCTACTCCCAATCCCCTCTTAATAACATCTTGCATTAGTGTGGTACATTTGTTATGACTGACAAGCCAATATTGGCACATTATGAACTGAAGCCCATAATTCACATAAGGATTCATTCTTTGGGTTAATACCATTCTATGGATTTTTACAAATATCTAATGCCAAGTATTCACCAATACAATATGGTACAGAATAGTTTCATTGCCCTAAAATTTTCCTGTGCTCTACCCTTTCATCCTTACCTCCCTCCACAAAAGCCCTGGCAACTATTGGTATTTTTATTTTCTCCATAGTTTTACCTTTTCCAGAATGTTACATAGTTGGAATCATATAGTACATAACCTTTTCAGACTTGCTTATTTCACTTAGCAACATATATTTAAGATTTTTTTTCATGACTTTTTGTGACCTGACAACGCATTTATTTCTATCACTAATATTCCATCACGTTGATGTGCTATAGTTTGTTTATTCATTCACTTATTGAACAACATCTTGGTTGTTTTAGTGATTATGAGTAAAGCCACTATAAACAGTCTTGTGTAGGTTTTGTGCGGACATGTTTTCAACTCCCTTGGATAAAAGTACCATTGCTGGATCAGACAGTAAGAGTATGTTTAGCCTTGTAAGAAAATGCCAAACTGTCTTCCAAAGCGGCGGTGCCATTTTGCATTCCCACTAGCTATGAATGAGTGATATTTTGCTTCACATCCTTGCCATCCTTATGTCAGTGTTTTGGATTTTATCCATTTAAGTACATAGGTAATGAATCTTATTATTGTTTAATATATATATATATATTTAACAAATATTTATTAGCTATTTTGTACCAGCCCCTGTTCTAAGGACTGGGGTTATAAGAGTGAATAAAACAGACAAAAAAGCCCCCCATGGAGTCTGTATTCTAGTCGGTAGAGGCTGGAAACAAAGAAATTAGTGGTAAATGTATATGGAGGTTGGTGATAAGTTCTAGCATGGAAGGAACTTGAGGGCAGAAAAAAATATTGGGGTGGGGACTGCCATTTGTAAACTGTGTGGTCAGAAAAGGTGTCCGTGAGAGGATGACATTTTAGCAAAGCACTGAAGGAAGAAAAAATAAGCCATCATGCAAACATCTGGAGGAAGTGTTCTGGGCAGAGAGAATACCAAGTAGCAAGACCCAGGAGAAGGAGGATGCCAGGAAAGTTTAGAAGGAGCACAGAAGCCAGCCTGAGCAAGGAGATGATATCAGGGAGGTCCTGGGGGCTGCCTTACATAGGATCTAGTAGGACATGATAGGGTTTTTCATGTTACTCTAAGAGAGGTAGAAAGTCATCAAAGCAGCAAAGTTTTGAGCAGGAAAGCAATATGGTATGGCTTATTCTTTAAAGCATCTTTGGGCAGCTATACTGAAAATAGGTTGTAGGAGTCAAGGGCAGTAGCCGATAGACAAGGTGGTGAAGCTCTCACAAATATCCACATAAGAGACAGTGCTGCTGGAGTCAAATTTGAAGAGAGTGATTATAAAATGCTTGTAACATTCCCTGTCACATGGTATTATAGTTAGTGTTACCTTCTTTATTAATTTTCATCACGAATATAAAAATATAAAATATCCATATTTCCTATACCATGTTTCCAATTATTAGGACATATTCTGATGTTAATTATTCAACTGTTTTCAGTAAAATTATTTATAACAGTGCTTATAGGTCTTTAAAAAAATCCAAACTCTTTTACTTAGAAAAGTTGAAAAAGTTCTTATTGGATTAGAGTTGCATGATATTGCTAGGATATGTCTTTTAAATATTTTTCACCTATTAGAATATATTTAGCTCATTTGAGATATAATTCAGTTCCAATCTGCAATCCTTCTATCTACCAAGTCAAAGTGTCATATGAAGTAAAGACAGAGGCTTGTTAAAGTTTTTGGTTCCTAAACATCAGTTTTTTTTTCTTCCCCAGGAACAGCAAAATTAAGGGATGGAGTGTGATTACAATAGTTGTCATTCAAAATTATGAATGGGGTCCTTGGTTGGAGATTCAAATCTCTTAGAGTGGTCTGGGGTGGGTAGATTGTGAGGAGATAGCTTTTTTTTTTTTTTTTTTTTTTTTAAATAAACGATTAAATCAGGAAACCTAATTGTCCGGCTAGCTGGGGATGAGGGAAATTGAAATCAGACCTCCTGTCTTCCTAGTTTCATGCTAGATTCGAATATGGTCACTGGGTCTCTGGAGCCTAGGAAAATCAAGTGTATTACAAATGAGTAAGAATTCTAGAGAAACTCTCCAGTAATTTGCTACCTGAATGTGGCATTAGGCAGTTATCTAAATCAATCCCAACAATAACCTAAGTGAAGGTGTAAATATAGCCATCATTCACTTAAGAAATATTTGCTGAGGGGCACCTGGGTGGCTCAGTTGGTTGAGCACCCGACCTCGACTCAGGTCATGATCTCACGGTTCATGAGTTCGAGTCCTGCATCGGGCTCTCTGCTGTCAGCACAGAGCCACCTTCACATCCTCTGTCCTCCTCTCTCCAAAAAAAAACATTAAAAAAAATATTCACTGGACATGTCCTGTATCCAAGAAACTCTTTTAGGAACTAGGGCTACAGAGATAAATTAAAAAGTCCCTGCCTCATAGAACTTACATTGTAGTTGGGGGAGACAGCTGATAAACATTAAAGGAATTGAATATACAATATAATGTTACGTAGTGACAAGGGCTAGGCAGAAAAACGTGATGTGGGGTAAAGGAATGAAGTGTGATAGAATGTGCATTTGTGATAGGCTGTTTAGGAAAGAGATCTCTGAGGAAGTGTCATAAGAATGAGACACAAATGCAGCAAAGATGTAAGCCGCAGTCCTGGGGAAAGCATTCCAGGCAGAGAAAAGTCCAAGTGTAAAGGCTCGAGGTGGGAGCATTTCTGGTGTGTTCTAGAACAGCAAGGAAGCCATTTGACCCCCTCGAATGAGGGAGTGGGGAGAGCAAGGGTAGGAGATGAGGCTGTTGGGGAAGGATGTGGGTTTCTGTGTCATGGGTCATTGAGACCATCAAAGTGTTATGATCTGATTTTCATTTTGGAAAGATCGCTCTATGGGGCAGAGAGAATAAGGAAGCACAGAAATAGAAGGTCAAGGAGTGGCTCAGTCAGTTAAGCGTCTGACTTCCACTCAGGTCATGATCTCATGGTTTGTGAGTTCCAGCCCCTCATCGTGTTCTATGCTGACAGCTCAGAGCCTGGAGCCTGCTTCAGATTCTGTGTCTCCCTCTCTGTCTGCCCCTCCTCTGCTTGTGCTCTGCCTCTCTCTCTCTCTCAAAAATAAATAAATATGAAAAAAAAATAGAAGGTCAAGGGGTCTGGGTGGTTCAGTTAAGCCTCCAACTCTTGATGTTGGATCAGGTCATGATCTCATGGTTTGTGAGACTGAGCCCTGAGTGGGGCTGTGTTGAGAGCGTGGGGGCCTGCTTGGGGTTCTCTCTCTCCCTCTCTCTCTGCCCGTCCTCTGCTCAAGCTTGCTCTCGCTCTCTCTTTCTCTTTCAAAATAAGTAAAACTTAAAAACAAAAAAAGAAAAAAAGAAAAATAGAAGGTCTAATCAGGCAGCTGTTGAAAGCACCCAGGGGAGACCAGGGCTTAGATAATGTGGTAGTGAATAAATCTGAGATACATCTATAGGTAGAGGTGACAGCATTTGCTTATATGAGAGAAAGAAAGAAGAGAGATTTGGTGCATGAATATCTGTAGTAAATGGTGATATTTCACCAAATGAAGAATGCAAAGTTGGGAGAGAACAGCTGCAGTGCAATGGGACATTTTTCAAAATTGGAAGATATGTTACCTTCTTGTGCTCCCCATAAAGCCCACGGTGCTTTTGAAACATAAAAAGCAATGTCTATTGTTTTTTTAAAAAATAGTATAACTTGAGATGAAAAGGAGGTGGGCTGTTCAACTTTACTTCCTTGAGATAAGCATAAATATGGTCTATTGCAATGATTCTTGAAGAATGTTCTGTGGCCTGCTGGTCAGCTTTAAGGGACTTCCCAAAATGCCTGGAACTGATCAAAATGTACAGGTGGTCCTTCTCGTCAGTAATGAAAAATAAAGCTTCATTCCATAGACCTATCTTACCTTTACTTATAACTAAGAAATTTTTGTTTTGTTTTGTTTTACTAGTAACCTATGATACTAACACTTGGTATTTATATACCCGAAATACCAAGTTGCTAGAGTGTCCTGAAGACATATTTAGTTTTTTACTCATAAGGGTTGGCAATGCTTGACAATATTCCCTCCATTTAAGGGGAAGATAATTTGTTGTAAGTGAACCAGAGATGTCTAGATTTGGCCAGGATTTTAAGATTTGTAAAAGAGGGGTGCCTGGGTGGCTCAGTCAGTTAAGTGTCCAAGTGTTTGAATTTGGCTCAGGTCATGATCTCACAGATGATGAGTTTGAGCCCCACACTGAGCTGTCAGCTCAGAGCCTGCTTCGGATCCTCTCTCCCTCTCTCTCTGCTCCTCCCCCTGCTCATTCTCTCTCTCTGTCTCTCTCTCTCAAAAATAAATAAACATTAAAAAAAAAATAAATGTAAAATCTGCAAAAGAGTGAAAGAGCGTCAGAGTCAATAGTTGTCAACATGCCATGGAGTGTTTTCCTTATGGGGGGATTCACATATGGGGGAAACATCACTCTTTGAAGGGGAAAATTGGGCAGCTATTGAATAAGTTAGTATCCTACTTTAATAAGTTTCAAAGGTGCTCAAGGTATTATAGAATTCAGTAAAAAAAAGAGCTTTCAGGGTTTTGAGTTTGGGAGAAATGATTATATCAGGAACCAAGGTGAAGCCTTCTAAGGAGGCTAGTTATAAATTCGATTCAAAAATCATAAAATGGAAGTTGTTGGTGAAACTTGGCCCAGGGACTAGGAGGTTAGGCTCTGAGGGTAAGCTTAAAGACATTTAGCCACCAGTGTAAAAAAGCCATTTTCTTTCTTTAAGAATTTTGTTTGGCATAAGGAAACATTAAAAAGGGACCTGGGTGGCTCAATCAGTTAAGCATCCGAATTGCAGTTCATGAGTTCGAGCCCCATGATGGGTTCTGTGCTGATAGCTTGGAGTTCAGAGCCTAGAGCCTGCTTCAAATTCTGTGTCTCCCTCTCTCTCTGCCCCTCCCCTGCTTGCACCCTGTCTCTCTCTCAAAAATAAATAAACATTAAAAAAAAAGAAAGAAAAGAAAACATGAAAGAGATTTAAGAAAGTTTGTTCCCACAGCTGTAATAAATGTAGTCACAATTGTGGAAAATGAGTCCCAGCAACACCTGAAATGGTTGGTTTCATGATGCTCCCAGAGCCTGTCTTATCCGGGGAAGGTTTAGAAAATGGCTGGGATCCTGACAATGCTGCTCATATGGGGGAGGAAAGAGCACTGCTACAACCCTGACAGTATATTCCTGAACTTCTGCCTGAGTCCTGATCCCCCTGATTCCTAGTCTAGGGATGCAGCAAGTCCAGAAGGACACTGGGAGGACACTTATGAAGCAATTGAGTTTATATAGTTCCTTTTTTTCTTGCTTTAACCATAGTTCAGGTCCCATGACTTTTTCATGCAAAGTGTTTTCATTATTCTCCACAGTAATGTTTTTGTATACCTCTTGTTTCCTGTGATTTCTTTCTTGAAGAGACAGCCTAACAGATTGTCTAAAAGTACTTACCTTACTAGGGTACTTTCCTAGGGGCAGCTACCCCAAAAGTAAACTTAAATAAATGGCAAAATTTCACCCCTAATTCATGAGATCGTGAAGTCTTAAAAATGACAGTGAAGTCCCTAATTGAAAGAGGGGAGAAATGCCACCATGTTTTATTACCACTGGGAATCCCGGTATACCACCACCGAGAGTGAAGTGAAGGGCCCCAGGGCAGGCTGTCCCCAAACGTACCATAATGGCATATCGACTACTTTGAATTGAAGCTTGGGAAGCAACCAGTCCAAGGAGACTCCAAGCCTTCCCTGTCCACCCTGAAAGCAGGAAACAAATCTCCCATGTGAAAAATACCCTGTCTGGCCTAAAAAGTAAAAAGACATCCTTATTACCAGAGACAGAGACTTCAGAGTCAAGAAAGCTGTAGAAATCAACTGTTACCTTTTTTTTACTAATCTACGACTTCAGCCCAAATTCCGCTTACAATTTCTCATTGATTAAAGTTTCATCAGGAGGATGAAGACCATAATGGAATCAACCAAATAGGGTAGATTACATGACTCAATATGTGGAAAACACTTAGGAAAGTGCCCAATGTCTCAACTTCGTAAATAGTATGAAAGCATTAGCTTTAGTAGAATTCTTTAATATAGTATAGTTCTTTAAGACTAGAGCTTATGTTCTACTGGGTCAGTTATGACCTGAAAATTACTAAATTGCTTCTCTCTGAGGTAAGACTTCTGTAAAATATGAAGATAATAGGACCCAAGCTGTAGGCTTAGTATGATAGTCCCGTGTGAGTGTGTGGGGGGTGGGGTTGGGGTGGAGGGAGGAAGGGGCTTAAATCCAAATAGGTTCTTGTCACTGTTTTCATCACTGTTATTTCATTGCAATCTCAAAGCATGCTACTTAGTTTTTTTTTTTTTTTCTTTTCTTTTAGGGATATAAAAAGAGTGACTAGTTTAATTCTCAGTACCATTTAAGGAATTCACACATTTGTTTACTCTGGAAAGCATGCAATTGTGTTTACTAAAACATATGGATGTTTACTATAAATGCTTCATTCCTAAGATCTGCTTTCACATGTGCACATCAGGCATAATGATAATATTTGAACCCTGGTAAAGTATTGCATGCTATATAAATGTGGATAATGTGCTTCGCAGGATCATTTTCATGCTCATGTTAATTATTTGAGCAAAATGCAAATATTTAATTGAATGTAAAAATTGATCCTATACATATTTATTTGCTCTATCTATTCTCAGAGTAAATTCAGTATGATTACTATGAGCATAATTTCAACTGACTTCTATGAAGAAGATTTCACAGTCACCTGAAGTAACAGCCTGCAGCCCTTATTATGGAAAGCCCCCAAAAGGAGCTTGCAGAATCTTGGGAGGATTTCTTAAATCTTATAAAAAAAATAGGAAGAAAGTAAAAGAAGATTTCTCCTTAAAAAGAAATCTGAAAATGCAGCATGAGAAACCAAAGAGTTCTTAATCTATTGACATATCAAACTTACTACCCAGATTTCTCTCTCATTGTTCACTTTACATTATTATGTGTCTCATTTTTACAGTACTTGAAAATTGCTGCATATTCTTAAGTCACAAAAACAGATGAAAATTGAGATGTAAATTTTTGTACTTTAAAAGTAGTTACAAAATTATTTCTTTAAAGTGATCCCACACTGACAGGGGATAAAATCGATGCATTAAGAGAAGCTAGAATAAAATACAGTGTGGTTCACCACTGGAAAATATAAGCAAGTTTACTTGATTTTATTTCTATCAAAATGAATCTTGAAAACCACTGATTATACGTCTCCTGTTTTCAACGTATTGTTTAGAGGATAGAGGAAAGGACAGAAGTACTGATGAAAAATAAATGGACCGAGACGGGTTTGTGAATCCCAGATCTTGCTGTTAGTATGTTCATAAACAATATGTGAATGTTACAGTCCAACAATTTTTTGCCCTCTTTAGAATACTGTAAGCCAAAATACTTTACATAAAATGCATGGTTTTTTTTCTTGCCTTGTTTTTCTGCTTTGTTACCTTCAAGTTATACCGTTCTTTATATTATAGCAACTCAGAGTTTGCACCACTAAATGTGACTCCATAAAGGGCCTCTGATACTGTACTTTGTTATATTTATGTTTTTAAAATATAAAAACAATATACCCTTGAGGATAAACAAAAACTCAGAATTGCACAATTTCAACTCATTTGCAATGTGGCTTGTTCAACATTACATATAGTGCGCTTACATCACTCATAAAATAGAGTATTTCCAACTCTTATACTGTTTCTAGAATCTCAAAAGTTTTAGGACTTTCATTTCCTGACATCTTAATAAAACATGTAGCCTTAATGGCTACCTAACTGAACCTGGAATTTTCATGTAATTTAAAAAATTCTGGACAAAGACAAGTGAACGAATTGACTTGAGAAGTGACTTAACATGTGAGACTCTCATTGCTTTTTTTTTGAAGAGTGCCCCATGAAAACATACTTATCTGCAAAAATAATCAGAAATGATTCTTTTTCTTTTTTTTAACAATTATTTATTTTCGAGAGAGAGACAGAGACAGAGTACATGCAGGGGAGGGGCAGACAGAGGAGACACAGAATCCCAAGCAGGCTCCAGGCTCTGAACTGTCAGCACAGAGCCCAACACAGGGCTCAAACTCACAAACCACAAGTTCATGACCAAAGTTTAATACCCAACCAACTGAGCCACCCAGGAGGCCCAGAAATGATTCTATAATATTATTTATAAACTTTCTTATAATAATCTTTATTTGCAATTCCCCCCCCCCAAAATCTCTTATTAAATCTTTATTCTTGGGTCCTATTTTGGACCCCCTTCAGGGGGTGGTGGTTATTCCTGCATCCAGCATCAAAGTATATGCACACCCTCACAGACAAACATGCACAGTCACAGACAAACAAAACAAACTGGGAAACTTGACAAGAGAGTGTAAGTGACTGTACATGTGGAAAATGTCTGAAAGATAAAGGAAACTAGAAAAAGAATGACTCACACAGCTGTGGCAGACCTTCCCATAGTTTCCATGGACTCTCCTATCTATCCGTATTCAGCGTTAGCTGAAAATCATCATTTCATAAAATCTCAAAATCCAAATTATTCTGTTTCTCATATGTGAATCTCCAGTCTTCACTCTCTTGTTTCTACATTCAGAACATGAGTTCTATTTGTGGTGCTACCTAACTTTCTGTGTAACTTGAGGAAAGCCACTTAACCTCTCTGAACTATACTGCTTCTTAATATGAAAATTTGGACTAAAATATTGGACACTGTCTATTCAGAGGATTGCTGTGAAGATCAACATGAAGATTACATCAACTATAAACATGTATACATAGTTTAGATAAGCAGTGTTAACCTAGACACATATTATCCAAATAATTTTAATTCTTAGTAGTAATCTGTGGCTTTTCAGCCGCAGATTTAATGTATTTATTCTGCAAACCTTTGTTGAACATTCCCATTCTGAGCATTGAGCACTCAGCCAAAGTGTCCATAAGGGAGTGTTTCAGGTGCGACGTCTGGAAAGAATAGGTTTTGGGGTCTTACTTTCTGTAGATGCCCTTGCTGTTGAATTGCCTGGAGCCTAATCAATGGCTGTAACATGTGGCTGTTCAAGGGACGCTGGCTCCAGGTGCCTGGTGGTGGGAGGGATGAAATCCAGGTTCCTCTCTGCTCCTCAGGAAGTATGCCCTAGAGAAAGAGGAACCTTCTTACACTATTGGTGGGAATGCAAACTGGTGTGGCCACTCTGGAGAAGAGTATGAAAGTTCTCAAAAAGCTAAAAATAGAACGCTCCTACAATCCAGCAATTACACTACTAAGTATTTATGCAAAGGATACAAAAATACTAATTTGAAAGGGTGCATACACCCTGATGTTTATGGCAGCGTTATCAACAATAGCCAAACTATGGAACAAGCCCAAATGTCCACCAACTGACAAATGGGGTAAAGAAGATGTGGTTTATCTGATGGAACACTACTCAGCCATAAAAAGAAAGAAATCTTGCCATTTACGATGATGTGGATGGAGCTAGAGAGTATTATGCTAAGCAAAATAGGTCAGTCAGAGAAAGACAAATACTATGTGATTTCACTCACATGTGGAATTTAAGAAACAAATAAATATAGGGTGGGGGGGTGGTAAAGAGAGGCAAACTGAGAAACAGACTCTCAACTATAGAGAACAAATTGAAGGTTGCTGGAGAGGAGATAGGTGGGGGATATGGGCTAAACAGGTATTGGGGATTAAGGAGGGCACTTATTGGGATGAGCACCGAGTGTTGTATGTAAGTGATGAATCACTACATGGACACCAGAAACTAATATTGCACTGTATGTTAACTAGCTGGAATTTAAATAAAAACTTGGAGATAAATAAATAAGTCAGAAAGAAAGAAAGAAAGAAAGAAAGAAAGAAAGAAAGAAAGAGAAAGAAAGAAAGAAAGAGAAAGAAAGAAAGAAAGAGAAAGAAAGAAAGAAAGAAAGAGAAAGAAAGAAAGAAAGAAAGAGAAAGAAAGAAAGAAAGAAAGAAAGAGAGAGAGAAAGAAGGAAAGAAAGAAAGAGAAAGAAAGAAAGAAAGAAAGAAAGAAAGAAAGAAAGAAAGAAAGAAAGAAAGAAAGAAAAGAAGAAAATATCCCCTAGAGAGGGAGCTGCTGAGTCTGGCTGGAGTTGGGGGCTCTTTTTTCCAGTCTTCAAAAGCCAAAGAATGGGCTAAGTCTGCGACTCTCTCCCTTTGGGATCACCACTCATCTCTTCAGGCTGAATAGAACATCATTCTTGGCCGACTAAGAAATGCCAGGGTTGGGGTGCCTGGGTGGCTCAGTCGGTTGAGCGTCCGACTTCGACTCAGGTCATGATCTCACAGTTCATGAGTCTGAGTCCCACATCAGGCTCTGTGCTGACAGCTCAGAGCCTGGGGCCTACTTCAGATTCTCCGTCTCCCTCTCTCTCTGCCCCTTCCCCACATGCGCTCTGTCTCTCTCTGCCTCTCGAAAAATAAAGAAAATTAATTTTAAAAAATAAAAAAAAAGAAATGCCAGGGTCCTCAAGACATATTTTAGATAGTTTTCCTCTAGGTCCTCACCATTTCTCAGGCTATCCTACAGGACCTGTGCCTGATTGTGTTGTTGTAACACCCCCACAAATTCCACCCCTTCTTAGAACTGCAACAGGGACAAAACTCTATCAACAAGACAGAACATAGTGCCGTAGAAGGTGATCCAACATGTTGTTCATCTTTTTGTGGACAATGCCCTTAAGCCCTCAGGGTCAGAAGATTACACCCATTTCATAAACTTTTCTATCGCCATTATTACAGTTTCTCTGTATGCTATTTGGGTTGAAATTCTGTGCCATTTCTGCAAACATCAACATAATTAGTGTTCTGAAAGTATGCTATTGATATGGTTTGGAAAGTTTTAAATCTTGGACCGTACACAGAGAAAAGTTAAAGTTTTCAATATAAATGTCCAATTAATCTACAAAGCGATCTTTAAATATTCTCATATATTCTGTCCTCAAAAATCCTTATTTTCCATTCATGTAAAATCATGTCATAATCCAAGAATATAGAATTATTAAAGCATATAAATTCTAAAACTTGTGGCTTGTTCCTGGAAATAATTACATTGATTGAGGCACTGTGAATTCGAAGTAGAATGTTTTTGTGAGTTGCTGCAGGAGAAAACTCTTAAGCTTCATAAATCTAAATTGAGTGACTGAGAAAAAAGAAAAGGTCTATAAAGCTATGAATACCTATTCTAGTAAAGGATGCAAAAAATTTCAATAAAGAAATAATTGGTAATCTTGAATTCAGTGACAGAAAATTATAAATCTGTCTCTTTTATGAAGTCTCTTGTGTGAAATATGGATGAGTTGAGGTTATAAAAAAACATGTTTACCAGCAGGAGCCTAAATCAACAGCTTTGAACATGATAGTTCAGAAAGTAGCAGGGAGCCACTGTTCCTGACATGGGCAACATTGACATTTATTTAATTTTTTACTTTCCCACAGTAGCCATCTCTTCTCCTGCCCTGTCTCTGCCTACCTTTGTCCTTGGTTAAAATAAACCATCGCAGCATTAAATCTGTCTCCCACAGTTAATTACTGCAGTTATGTGTGAAAGCATTTAGTTGCAAAACCTTCTCGATGGGTTTTAAAGACACAGTTTAATATTAGTTTGTATGGTGGTTGCTGTACATCTTCAAACCATAGAGACCATGTCAAGTGCTCCAAGGAATAATGAAATATTAATTTTGAGACAAAAAATTAAGTGGCTTAAAGAAGAAGCTGTTGTCTATCCCACGAATGGCTTTTAAGACATTGATATCTATGCTTTGAACATATCTATTCTTAGCCGTTCAAACCGCATGTAATGAGCCCTAAGTAACTGTCTGCCTTCACTTATGTAGCACAGATTGAAACCACCAATCCCTTCTTTCTGTCAGAGCACAGCTATGAAGAAAAGGCACCCTTTTCTTATCTACAGTCCTGTAGTTTTTGACAACATTATGCCAATATAGAAGACCTGTTACTGTCTTGTAAACACTGGAGGAAAAAAAAGTACCCCTAATGCTTAAATAAATACTAACGTCCAAGTATTTTGTGGTATGTATACACGTGGATTTGGTAATGCTTTTCCATACTTATTTCATTAAATACTTTACTTGTGAAAAGAAAACCCCCAAAGCCAAATGGAAACGTTTTCCTTGTTCATTCATACAATAAATGACCATAGAGCATCTTTTGTGTATTAGGGTTGATACATAAGGTTGATCTTCTTTATCCAAAATGTTAAAAATGATGAAGATAAAAATGGGTAGAAGTAAGTGATTGTTATAAGAAATGACTTAAATACCACTGGCACCCAATGGATATTGAGCACTAAGAAAGTAGTATTGGGAAGTAAAAAAAATAACAACAACTTATTTTGGGCTTTTTTTACCATTGGCCTTGAATTAAAAAAAAATTAACATTTGTTTATTTTTGAAAGCCAAAGTGAGACAGAGAGTGAGCAGGGGAAGGGGAGAGACAGAGAGGGAGAGGGACACAGATTCGAAGCAGGCTCCAGGCTCTGAGCTATCAGCACAAAGCCTGATGCGGGGCTCGAACCCATGAATCGTGAGACCATGACATGAGCCAAAGTCAGTTGCTTAACTGACTGAGCCACCCAGGTGCCCCTGTTGGCCTTGAAATTGAAAGCTCCATCAGAAATGCTATAATAGAATAATGACGGCTTCAGCTTTTCTTTTTTTTAATTTTTTTTTTCAACGTTTATTTATTTTTGGGACAGAGAGAGACAGAGCATGAACGGGGGAGGGGCAGAGAGAGAGGGAGACACAGAATCGGAAGCAGGCTCCAGGCTCCGAGCCATCAGCCCAGAGCCCGACGTGGGGCTCGAACTCACGGACCGCGAGATCGTGACCTGGCTGAAGTCGGACGCTTAACCGACTGCGCCACCCAGGCGCCCCATTGACGGCTTCAGCTTTTCTAATGTGCGGCCAATTTTCCTCCAAAGCAGGAATATTATGAGTGCTTAATTAACTCTTAAATAACAATTTTTTGTAAATGGTTTGTGGGACTAGGGTAAGATGGGAAAGTGTACAGAGGCAAGACCACTGGAGGCAATCACAATGAGGACTAGCTGAAGCTTTAGGACAATCCTTGACGAAGATGCTCGTGGATAAGCTTACTAGATCCATGAACCAGCAAGCACTTAGAAAAGCCTCAAAGCAACAAGATAAGACAATTGTGGAGAGACTCCATTTAAAGAGGAAAGCCTTAAAGGAATCTCTTTTCCCATCAATAATTTTATAAAATATACATGGCCTACATGGAGTATATGCACACATTATGTTGAGGGACATGATGTCATGAGAATATCTTTTCTGTTAATGTTCCCAGAACTCTTTGATAGAATCAATGCTCATAGTCTTGATTCACTCAAACATATATCTGTCTCCGATATAATGAAAGCTTATGGAACCCAAGTTTTTAAGGCTATCCTATTTAATATTCAAGACCTGGATGAACAAACAGGATAGATGGTATTCTGCGGATTCATTAGCAAGCTCTTGCAACACACTGTATTTAATGCTCCGAATCGGTATCCGTACTGGAATTGCTGTTAGATCCCCCAAACAAAAAGCATGTTTATAGTCTCATGATAGTCTGAAAACACCCAGGCTATCCAAGAATGTATTACCTCTAATACCATCTCTTTCACATGCTTCATTCCACTCTTACGTATGCTCTTTATTTTGTTGCTGTCATATATTGAGATCTGTATATGGCTTAAAAACTAGTTTATTTTTTCCTAAGATGATACGACAATTTCATTTTAATTTCTCTGTGCAGGTTCCATTTAATAGTCCCACTTGGAAGCAGATTGACAAAGCAGGATTGAGCGTTGACCGATTACATCTGGAATTTTGTCCACCCACAGGTAGAAGCAATTGCCGATAGCAGAAGGAGGAGAAGGCTCGACATGGCTGTATTGCATCCACAATGTTCATCTCTGGCCAGGCACTCAGTTTCTATCTAAAAACCAACTAGTGTTTTTACTGGCACCTTTTCCAAGTTGTTGCTTTTAGCATCCTCTCTGTATCATGCACTGAACACAGTATACCCTCAGTAACTCATTTAATGTCACAAATTTAGCAGCACTCAAAGAATTATTCATCTCTTGGAATAATGCACCTCAGCAAGGCTTGAAACTGAGCTAAAATGGGATTTTTTTAAACCCAGATTATCAGTGGATGCAATACCCAAGAGTTGTCTCTTTTCACTAACAAATAGAAAAGTAAATTGCAAGAAATGTACCACTCTAGTGTATAATGTTGATAGTGGGGGAGGCTGTGAGTGGGTAGAGGGAAGGGGGTTATGGGGACTCTGTGTACTTTCTGCTCAGTTTTGCTCTTAACCTAAAACTACTTTAAAAAATAAAGTCTACTTAAAATGGAGGGGGGATTAATAATCCATTTATGTAAACAGAGATGACATATTTGCATTTTTAAAGAGATATTTGGTTTTGTGATTCAGGTCGATTTTATATTTGCCATGGTTTACTCTGTAAGGTGCACTTACTAGTGAATTTAAAAGTCTTAAGACAACTTTTTTCGTTGTTGTTTGCCGAATGCAACTTTCTCTGAAGTTGTAATCACCATGCAGAAAATTGTAAGCACCTTATGCATTATTTTTCAGCTGGAACAACAGCATGAATAACTTTAATTGGTAAGATTTTGAATTATAAAACTGGCAGTGTAGGGGCACTATGTGGCTCAGTCAGTTAAGTGTCTGACTCTTGATTTCGGCTCAGGTCATGATCTCACAATTTGTGAGTTCAAGCCCCGAGTGGGGGCTCTGTGCTGACAGTGCGGAACCTGTTTGGGATTCTCTCTCTCCCTCTCTCTGCACCTCCCCTGCTTGTGCTCTTTCTCTCAAAGTAATTAAATAAACATTTGAAAATATTGGGGCACCTTGGTGGCTCAGTTGGTTAAGAGTCTGACTTTGGCTCAAGTCATGATCTCCCGGTTCATGGGTTCAAGCCCCATGTCAGGCTCTGCGCTGACAACTCAGAACCTGGAGCCTGCTTGGGATTCTTTATCTCTCTCTCTCTCTGCCCTTCCCCTACTCATGCTCTCTCTCTCTCTCAGTCTCTCATAAATAAATAAAATGGTGAAAAAAATTTAAATAAATAAAAATGGCGAAGTAGAAATATAAAATTCTGCCTTTGATGTTTTTTATGCATATAGTATAATACGGATGAGAAATGACTTGAAGAGAAAAGTGTATGAGGAAGGAGAGCACTGGACTAAGTGAGAGATCAACCTTATCGAAAAACAAACTCGACATTGAAGACTGTCGGTTTTCTCTTTCTTGCATGTTCATTGATCTATGCCTGTGTTTTATTCACTATTTTGTTAATGAATCCATAATCTTCCTTCAGTCATATCATGATCTAGAAGACACTAAATTTAAATCAGAAATGATATGCAGTGTTAGAACCTTAGACTGTACATAATGTCAAAAGTATATTTGATAAAACGCAAACCAAAGAATTGAACTCACTCATCAGAAAAAAAATGAGCGTGGATATACTTAAGCCACACTCAAAAAATAAACACCTTAGAAGGAGTAAGAACTTATACAGACAATCTTTCTAATCTTCATCTCACATACATATTGCATTCAACCACTCAGGATTTAGAAACCAGAAAACGGAATTCACAGTGTGAGACTTGGTGTTCAGAATGTTGAACAAAGAACTTGACACTGTTCCTTGCTTCACAAACGGAATTTTCAGAATCCCAGACAGCCAAAGTCTCCTATTCTATGTAGAATGATATGCTTGGATCTGAGAGAAGAAATTCAACAGCCCTGACACTGTCTTGATGCTATACAGTCCTACGTGGCAAATGGATTTGTTTTCCAAAGAGAAAAAAAAAAACTGTTTTGTTTTCCTACACTATAGACTTCTTTTAAATCTACTTAAAATATGAAGGTTTGTTTGCTTGTTTGTTTGTTTGATTTTGGTATCAGGTTTGTTTTTGTAGGGGAAGGTGATTCAATCACTCAGAGACTCTGGGTCAGCATGGGGTATTCTTAAGTGCTGGAAGGTGATAACTTGCTTCTTGTGCAGTTCCAGATTCACAGAGAAAATTAAATTCTCTCACACTAGAGCAAAGGTATTAGCTCTACACAACTAAAGTGTAGGGCAGTTTCTCTCTTCTCCCTGGCTCCTTTTCAAATAGGTTAGCAGTAAAGGTTGTGTCCATGAAAAAAGAACAGATGACAGCAAATTCAGACTGCACTGGACTCTTCAGTGGATTGGAGCGACTGCCTGATTTCCTCCATATTTACAATACTAAAGGAATCTGAGAAATAATTCAGACGGTCTAAAAAACAGTCTTCAACAAATTTAAAACTGGCTGCCTGTCACTGAAGAAGAGAAGAAAGCTTGGGATGTTTATACACACACATATGGAAACAGATGACCTTAGTCAGAGATAGCACATGAAACCACAAAGAAACAGAAAAAGAGGGATAAAGTGGGAATCAATAAGGAACAGAGCAAAAAAGAAAAGTTTGAATTTAAATCTAAGCTGCTAAATACTGGATGAGCAGGTTCATTGTTCTCTTGGAAAAGAAATCGCTACTTCAGCATCAAGAAAGCCCCTTCAGGCTTTGACTATTTTCACACTACCCAATTAAACCAAACCAATGCATACTAATGAAAGTAAACATGAAGGTGGGTGGGGGGGGGGGCGAGGTGGGGGCAATGAGGGTTGGGGGGTGGGTAGAGAGGAGAGGAGGATCAAGCCTCTAGGTTACCAATGACTCATTTCTTTTTTGAAGAGTTTAGGATTTAAAGTTTCTGAACAGCAGCATTCTCAAACCACTAAAGGATCCAGTTTTATTTTGTTTTTTTTTTTTTTTCTAATTTTACTAACAGTATCAGTAGTCCTAGCAGAAGTCTCGGAGTGGGAGTTTAAATAGGAACTAAGATAGAAGGTCAGAGGGAAAAAACACCAACAGACGTAAATCAAGACCAACACAAATATGCTATCTTAATCAATCAAGGTGAGCTTGTCTGCATGATTCCGACTTCTCTACGACAGTCAGGTTCTCACTGCAGCTGCTTTTCTCAACTGCCTGTGGCATTAACTTTTACAACTTTAATTTTCCAGTCAGATGCCAAGCATACCTGAGCTCCCTTATGATGGGCACGATTAGCCATGCTCCTTAGCCATAGCAACCATGGCGTCTTTCCCGCAATGAGAAATGAAACTTTAAAAAGTTATTCTGATTTACAACTACACAAATTCTCGCAACGTGGTAATAAAGAGGCTACATGATCAAACCTGACAGGATGTTAAGCTTCCTGCACAAGTGTGGACAGCTGAAGAGGCAAGAAATAATACAGTCGTCACCGGGCTGTTTCACCTCAACACGGAGCAAACAAAAAGAGCGTTGTTAATCAGTTCAACTCTTCGCCTGGGTAATCCTAAACCAGTAATTGATAAATGGGAAAACCATACGGCCTCAGCTCTGTGATTCATAAAGCACATGAATATTCATACCATCTCCTTTGGTCAAGAGGCATTCTACATGCTCCTGGGCAGGCTTGGGAAGAGGAATATAAATAGTTTCTTGCTCAGCAGTAAAATACTGCTTCCCTTTTAAGGCCTATTTTCTCCTATTAAAAGTGAAGTTTAGCAATACTCGGAGGACAGTAAACACAGTGAATGTAGGTAAATGACAAATGGTTCCACAGGAAATGCTGTACTTTACCTTTTTCATACAGCTACGTTTGGAAAAATATTAAATCTTTAAAGAAAATGGAATACGCACACTGCCAGAGAAAGCAGCAGTACCACATTTTCACCCTGGAAATACTTCATCTCTGCGTTGTAAGAATAACTTATTTTTCAATAAAATCTTAACATCGGAATTTCTGATATGCTGGAGACAAATAGTTTAGCTTGTGGATGGAATTAAAATAATTTCAGCATGATGTTGATATAAAATATACTGAGGCTCATTCTTAACAAAATCAGCTTAAAAAGTACTTAAAAGGAAAGTTTATGGTATTTGTACCGATTAATTTCACTTTTAGAAAAGTTTGTCTAAATTATAACGAAATAAACTCAACATACATCTTAACAAAATTGTGGGTACTATGACGTATACATTAAAATGCTATGAATACAAGTACACTTTAAGCACATCTGTAGTTAGAGAACTTAGGGGAAACCATTCATATAAAATGAGGAATTTGTTCACAGTTTGATCTTTTATAGAAATTGATTTTCATATGTGACTTTTCCCTAACTCAGAGCACCTGTTGCTAGATCTCATCTTTGGTATAAAAATCATCCATTATCCCAGACCCCAAAGATAAAAGAAAAGGAAGAAACAAAAATAAATGAAAAGAGCAGTAGATTTATCTATGCAAAAATATCAAAATATTCAATCCAAGAATATTTTACAACATTATTTAGAATACTAGCTAATTGCTGACCAAACACAGCCATCCACAAAATAAGCATTAATGAAATTGGATATGCCCACATGACTGAACTTCAGGGGACAATTAAAAGTCATAGCTTTAAGAATAGTTAATAAGCGCAAGTTTTCATGTTATATATTTGTAGAAAAACTCGGTTAACATTGCTTATGCAGCATGATCCTGATGTGTGTGTGTGTGTGTGTGTGTGTGTGTGTAAATGACTAATCTACATGTTTGGAAAGATTTTTGAGTTCCCAGACTCTTCCCTGTGGTTTCTTCCAATACATTGATTCTGTCTAACCACTCCACTCAAATCCCTTTCTCTGAATTTCTGTTTGAGAGTTTCATTTAAAAATTTCTTTTCTTTAATATGTTAGTTTTGTCTCCTCAACTAATTCATATGCGATTTGAAGATAGGGAAACATCATAAGCATACATAATATAAAATACTTCTACATAAATATATAAAATATCCAACAAGATACTGCACATAATAGAGTGTCAACATACTCTATTTGTGGTTGCTCTTTGACTTTTCTATTATGTGGATCCTAATGAAATTTAAAAGGTAATTCCTCTGGCACAACACATGGGAAGAAAGAACCTTTCCAACATCAGTGACATTATTTTTCTTTTCACTCTCCATCAAAGGGAAACAGAATTTTAAAGCGGTTCAGTGATCCAGTTTCTGTTTCACTGATAACTTTTTTCTACAAATTTTATTTTACATATAAAATAGAAATAATCTCCCCTAATAGCACAAGCTTTTGCACAAAATAGAAAAATTCAGAGGAACGGAGTCTCATAGCAATAACTACTGTTAGTAGTTTGATGTATGATTTTAGACTGTATTTAATTATACCTAAAGCTTCCCCCACTCAACATTTTACTATGAAAGTTTTTAAACATCCAGAAAAGTAGAAAGTATTGTAAACACCCATATACCCACTACTTGGATTCTGCAAGTGAATTTTACTGTTGTATCTTAAGCTTTTAATGTGTAAAAAATATTATGTGTTTTATTTCTTAACCAGTAAATGGTTTTTATTTTACAGATATGTATGTAATGCAAAGGATATGTATGTAATTACAGAAAAGTATGTAATGCAAAGGAATCCTCCCACAAGAAGAAAAGTGTCATTTGTATGTTTTCCTGGTTCTCTGAAGACTTCAGCCTTGTAGTGAATGGAACCTAAGGAAAGCTTGACAGAAAATGAAATGTGTATCCTGTCTACTTAATGAAATCCCCAACCCAAACCAAAGGAACAGAAAACTTTATATGTGCTCTTAAATAAAACAGGTATTAGTGGATTGCCTTACTCAGTGCTTGCATTTCCATAAATGTTGCCTATATCTACTGCTATCTCCTAGGTGCAGCCCTCTAAGGATGGTTTATAAGTGCTGTGATACATCCAATTCTATCCCAGTCAGGGCCAGAAAGCAGTTACAGTTTTCTGCAATTGCTCATTTACGCATTTGCTGTCATAGGACTGTCTACAAGTTGGGTAACAAATCTTTAAACAAACTCCAGGACAAACATTCTAGAATTGTAGAATGAAAACTGGGTAGCTCTTAATTTAGCAACGATAGAGAGTTAAATAGAGTGGGCAGAGAAATGGCAAATTAAAAGAAAAAGTCTTTGTGTTGTTTGCACAACGTAGTGCGTTGAGACTACAGTAGCCGTCCCCTCAGTTTTCTATCTACAAAAGGTACTTCATATGACACTTCTCGGGGCACCTGAGTGGCTCAGTCGGTTAAGCGTCCGACTTCGGCTCAGGTCATGAACTCACGGTTTGTGAGTTCGAGCCTTGCATCGGGCTCTGGGCTGACAGCTCAGAGCCTGGAGCCCGCCTCAGATTCTGTGTCTCCCTCTGTCTGCCCCTCCGCTGCTTGCATTCTGTCTCTCGCATTGTCTCAAAAATAAATAAACATTAAAATTTTTTTTAAAAATATGATACTTCTCACAAACATATTTTCAGGTCAAAATGAGATAACATTTAAAGCCTGTAATATAGTGACTGTCATATAATGAATAATCAATACATATTAGTATTGGCATCCTAGTGTCATTCTCATTTCTCAGATAGTAACAATTTTGCTGTAATTATACTATATTATTAATAACTAACTAGCCATATGGGTTATACTATATATATATAAATGTATGTATATAAATATATATAAATATGTATATAAATATATATAAATGTATACTATATATATATGAATGTATGTTAAAATCATTTCATCAAAATATATAAGTATTCCTTCCAGTTAAACTACAATATATTTCAAGAGCTCTAAACTATGTTTACTAGTAGAGTATATACTGGGATTCAATGTCAAAAACTTGTGTTGCTCTTGAGGAAGAGAGAGAGGGAGGGAGACTCACATATAAACATATTATCCCTTCATTCAGCAAGGAAAGTGGTTCATATTCTGTCTACTAAGGCATTACATGTGGCAGGTTTATGAACAGGGTAAGATGCCTCAGAGGTGAGGGTTTATCACATATCATGAGAGTTGTATTCTACCTTTCAGAGTTAGCAGGACCTAGTAAATTTAGAATCTTTAGAAGAAAATACATATATATATGTATTTATATATGTATGTATACATATACATATATGTATACATACATATATAAATACATATATATGTGTATATATACATATATATGTATTTATACATGTATATTTATATACATGTATATGTATATATATATATATATAGTATGCTTACTTATGAATATGAGTTTCAGTCCAATTTGACATTTTTGTCCAATATCTCAGTGAATCACAGCACTTTTTCCTCTTTAACAATCTCTCTCAATGATTGTTTTATGCGACTTAAAATTTTTTTTTGTTTTAATCCTTTAATTTTTGTTACATTTGAAATTTGCTTATTCTTTCTTATTTAATTGGTTTAGGAGTGAACATAACCCCCTGGAGTTTGAGAAAATTACAAGGACTCTCCCAGCAATGCTTATGAACCCATTGAGACTATGCTTAACTTTTACTGACGAGGATTTAAATAAGTTTGGAAAGAGATTTAGGTACATAACAGAGAGAAAGCTCTAATACTGAACTTTCAGACATTTACTTACCAAAATTATAACAGACATTATTAACTGGCATTTAATGGGAATAGCTCTGGGCGGATCCAGACTCAACCTATTTTTGTCCGTCAACACTTTGCTGACAGATTTAATGGACACCTTTGTAAATTATTTTAACTGGTATTAACAATACTGATCCTTAAGCCTCCTCAAACCTTATCCCACAGATTGACTCCTAATGGATTAACTGAATTCAACAGACAAGAGCTGCCAAAGCATTAGCATTTCTTTACATTTCAGTTTTGGCTTTATGCTAAGATGTCAATGTTTACTTTAAAACTAAATCCAGTCTCTGAAAAATATTTATACTTTTTGTGCCAATAACATTGTCTCACCCTATGGCACAGGTAATTATAACTAATGGAAATCGGCAGTGATAAACTTGCTTTATAATCATCTCAGAGGCGCTAGCCATATACGGAACACATGCTTTTTCAATCCATTATTAAAAACATCTGATACATCTGTGAGAACTGGAGTTTCTCTTTTTCCCTCTCTAGTGTTCTGAATACTGGGAACAGTTACAACTACAACATTTTAAGAGGCTGTTTTTTTTTTTTCTTCTTCACACACACACACAAAACCATGAAAGAAGCTTTTACAGGAAGTAACAAATACTCCTAAATGACATTTCATTAAAAATGTGTTCCCTTGGAAAGCGGACAGAACTAAAAGCCATGCTTTTACTTGGCAGAAAAAAAGTAGTGCAGCAGGCAATGTGTGAAGCTAAGGAGCATCAAAATCTACTTTGCCATGGATGTGAGCAGCATTCTGACCTAGAAAATAAAAAGGCAAAGGAATTTTACATGTGCTTTGATATGTGTTAGAGTAAAAATTCAATAGAATTCCCATCTCAAGAAGAGAACAAACAGAAAATGCAGACAATTGTATAAACTGTGTTAGTACAAAGCTACCAGATATATTCTTGGTTTCTTTTTTTAAAACTCTACATTCTGACCATAAAACTAAGTTTTTTGGTTTGTTTTTTGTTTTTTTGTTTTAAAGAAAAAGTGATCTGGTTTTGCATTTACATTAAATATGTCAATTCTCGACTCTGGATAGATCAAGGATATTATGTAATTCTTTTCCTTGTGTACTTTCTTCTTCTTCTCTCTCTCTCTTTTTTTCTATATTGGATTTTGTTGACACTTCCAAATGTTAACTGTTTCTGTGATTAATTGGAAAATAATAACTTTAAAATTGTAAGCACAGGGGCGCCTGGGTGGCGCAGTCGGTTAAGTGTCCGACTTCAGCCAGGTCACGATCTCGCGGTCCGTGAGTTCGAGCCCCGCATCAGGCTCTGGGCTGATGGCTCGGAGCCTGGAGGCTGTTTCCAATTCTGTGTCTCCCTCTCTCTCTGCCCCTCCCCCGTTCATGCTCTGTCTCTCTCTGTCCCCAAAATAAATAAACGTTGAAAAAAAAATTTAAAAAAAAAAATTAAAAAAAAATAAATAAATAAAAAATAAAATTGTAAGCACAGTGGCCAAAATAATTACTATTTTGGGTCACTCTTGCTTAAGACATCTGCTTTTGACTATTACCCGAAGGACAAATGATTAATCGGTGTTGTTTCCTTCTCTTCTAGATAGAAGCATGCCCACGTCATCCTTCCTCTGGCCCCCTCCTAAATCCTTAAAAGGAAGATTAAAATTGTCATTGAAAAATCTTCTGTCTGTGACAAGCTTTAACATACTCCGTAAACGAGTTTGCAAAGCAGTTAAAACTCTACTGGGAATGGCATTGCCAAGTTGTTTTTCAAGGTTACTTTCTCTTCATTAAAAAACTTTGTAAAATAATAATGAAGAAGAAACGGTTTCCCATTAAGGAAAGAATAAGATTACTTGTTGGTTTTACTGCTCCCCTACTCAAACTTCCTCTTGGTTTGAGGGTAATGCCAGCTCATGTTCTGTAAGAATTCTTTGCTTCACATTCACTGTAAACAGAAAAGAGCCATAACTACACCACATTTGATCCATATCAAAGCAACTGATCCATGTATCGATTTACATAAAGTAAAGCACATAAAACATTTTTGCTTTTCACCCTTACTTCACCACTTTCTAAGGAAAGTTTCCTTTTGCATACTTCATTTGAATACAAAACCCTCCCGTTGAAATTTGTGATGTTAAACAAACCATACCACTCATTCAACTTTTTAATTAAGGATTCAGTGTTCCATCCCTTTTCAGACATTAAAATTCAGGTGCAGTCATTAATCTTTCTAAACGAATTCACCTGTGGCTAATACTGATGTATTTTCTATGAGGCTTGTCATGGGCTGCGTGCGGCATGCATAACCACTCTACAGTTAATTACACAAGGGATTATCGTTAGTGTCATAAAGATAAAGCCTTGCTAGCAGCATTATAGAGAAGGTCTTTTTCTTTCTTTCTCCTCCCTTCCTTTGGAGCAATGCCCTATTTCATTTTGTTAACATTCACAAAAGTATTTAAGAATAATATGTTGTGTTTACCCCCATGGCTGACTGTAGACACAAGTCAGGAAGTCAGTAGATAGGCATGAAGGGATACCTATTTTAGAGTTCTGCTATCACAAACTAATTCGCAAGATATTGCCCAAACCCAAAGAAATGAGAAGATAAATGAAATGTAACTTTCAGTTTTAGGCATCTTGATTAAATCTAGGAAATAGATTTTTTTTTTCTGAATTTGTGAATTGAATGATAGCTCATATATCTGCATTGAGAAAACCAAAATGAAAAGATCTGTCAGCTTTACTAAACATCCCCTTGATATATGTAACGAGTAGAAGTTGCTCAAAAGTTTAAAAAACAAAATAAAACTAGGTAGCTTTTAGAGGCTACCTATTAACAACAATAAAAACAAAAAATACTGCAAAACAGAAACAAAAGATAAAAACTAGTACAGCAAGTTAGATAAATGTATTTTATTTCAATGACTTAGACCAAGCATATATAATAACTTGATACACCCACACTTTGGTAGAAATAAAATCAAAATGATTCTTTTTTTTGTAGGCACATATCGAAGTTTAATTATGTATACTCTAGTTGTAATTGCGAATTTTCTTTGAACTTGTTATCTATGGTATAGTTGTACATTCCCAGAAAGTAGGGAAAAATATGTAGATATAAATATGGGTGATATTAAATGAAAATACAGGAAGTACATCGGCTTCGGCTTAAAATAGTTTAAAATTAGCTTAATTGAAATTAGTTTAATCAACAAGAAATCAAAGTTTTTAAGGAGTCTAAAATGCAATCCAGTACATAAAAATAAGGGGAAAAATAAGAAAGAGAAATTTTAAAAATAGTAAGTTATCATCAAATGGATTAAAAATGTGAGGTTTTTTTTTTCAATTTGTTTAATGTAGATTAACAGATTTTAATTTTAATAAAATATGAAAAAATAATCTTTAGCATATCTTTTTGTTATACCTTTGTATTTAGAAATAAGAACTAGTTACTCCTGTCAGATATTTAGGTATTTCCAAAAGGTAGGCAATTGTTTGAATATTTTTCCTATTTTCATCTATGGCCAGCAGCAAATAAGTATAGCCACATTGTTTCTCTAGTTTGAGATAATGAAATGAAACATTTATTTTTTACCCGTTTGGCAGATGATCAGTTTGGCATTGGTTTTTCACCAAATAAATAGATCCACTCATATTGAGCAGATACAGACTGATAGCCAAAATTAAAAAGATAACTTACAAAATTTAAATTATGTTCCAACTATTCACCACGAAGTTTCCGGTTTCTCCAAATTAAAAATATAAAGTGGAACATGTAACCATCTTGGTTTCTCAGGCTGATACCTACCCACCTGAAAACTACGATCAAACTTTGCTCTTCCGTTGTTTTAGCTCTAAACATATGTTTCTGTAAAAAATAAAGTAGCTCGTTAGATTGATGCATGTAATTTGATTTAAATGGCTTATAACAGTATTGGAGTAATGTTGTAGACACGGAGCCTGTCAGTAGACAGTCTCTTACTAATACCACTCCCTTTGTCTTGAATGATCTAAAATGGAACCAAATTTGTCAGAGGCCATGTATGTCTCATCCAAGAGTATGGTCACTGAAGTCTTCAGTGCAGCTCTCTCCCCCACACAGACATACTTGTGAACAAGCACGCTGGAGGATATGACTATGGTTCTATAGTCATATAGATATGGTGATCCTTTTCTATGAATCCCTTATGTTTCCTAATGTTTTACATTCATGTATTCTGAAGAATATCTGATGTGTTCATTCTTTAATGCCATAACATGCTAACAAAATTAATAATACAAGCACCTATGAATATATGAAAACTTTGTTGAGGAAGAACTAAATTATTCTTACCCACCCAACTTTTTTAAAATCTTTCAAACTTAAAAATTATGGAACATATCTTTAAAAAGATTTCTGTCCAAGATATAGAAGTATATTCCTAAAGTCCTGATATGACTTTTAAAATCATTCCTGGCATGG
This sequence comes from Puma concolor, assembly GCF_028749965.1. NCBI lineage: Eukaryota > Metazoa > Chordata > Mammalia > Carnivora > Felidae > Puma > Puma concolor. Next base: position 68,429,413 of record NC_141674.1, on the reverse strand, counting down.
AAGTCATTTATACCCTTGGAATATTACTTTATACCAGTTGATTTTATCAATTTTGTTCAGAAATGTTTTCCTCGAAGCAATCTTTATAAAAGAGAAGGTTTTGCTTTTCATCTTCAGACTTTAATATAAAAGTTATTAAATTCATGACAAACCTTAAATTTGAATTAATCTAACCTGGAAAGTGGAGTATTTGAAGATAAACGTATTTGGATAGGAAAATTTTCAAATTTTGTGGTATTTACTGTTTTCTTACCCCAAAGAGATCCTACTGATTGTAGCCATACCTTTAAAACACTGGTTTTATTTTTGCTTTAGCTTAGATTATTTCAAGTTTTACAAACTTGGGGCTCAGTCTGTTGGGCGTCTGACTGTTAATCTCAGCTAAGGTCATTAGCTCATGGTTTGTGAGACTGAGCTTCACTTCAGGCTGCACTGATAGCATGGAGGCTGCTTAGGATTCTCTCTCTCTCTCTCTCTCTCTCTCTCTCTGTCCCTCCCCTGCTCATGCTCTCTTTCTCTCTCTCTCTCAAAATAAATAAATAAACTTAAAAAAATAAAGTTATACAAACTTTATAATACCTTGCTTTATTTTAAAACTTCTTTTGAATTTTTAATACTTCTCACCCCCACCTGCCTGTTTAAAACCGCATTCTTATGATCCTTTATATGTACATTCTTCCCCTCTCTCAAAACTGTTAAGAATGTAATGATGTAACAATATACTGACAAGCAAGTTAGAATATAAAGCTGACAAACCTTTAATTTTAATGCATTAGTCTGTATAAGATATATTGTAGCTCAACTAGTATGAATGTTTTTAGGGATGCATATGTAGGTTTCTGAAGTTCTTAGGTAAAGCAAAGTTAATAATTAAATTAATCAAGCTTAAATATACACTTAATCTTTTTAAGTGTGTTTTAATAGTTGGAGCTTAAAAGAATGTGTTATGTGTTAAATGCGATAGTAAATTTTATATGTAGTGAATATATTTTGGCAATTTTTAAAACTACATTTATGGTTTCTGTTAGTTGGACAGATGATTGAGGGAAAAAAACCTAAATCCATGTACGATTAATATAATTTCTTACCAAACATCTGGGTCAGTAGACGTCATACTGATCTATAATATCGCAAACCACCATAAAGCTTTGAATATCTTCCTATGCATTAGAGAGCCGATTGGCTCTCTTATGATTTGTTTAGCAATGTTGAAAAATATCTGTATCTTTATATATATGTCTATATCAAATGTCTATATCTATAAGGACAAAGTTAACATTTTTAAAAATATTAGTTTGCAATGTGTATTCAGTTTTGATTTGTCTTTATTGCCTACAATTTAATTCTAAATGCCAGTAACATTAAATATTATACATATAACATTAAATATATATACATATATATGTATGTATGTATGTATGTATGTATGTATATGCCAGATATAGAAATGTGTTGTACAATTTGAAAAGAGAAAAAGTGTAATGAGGTAAAATCAGTGTAAATAATACTTGAAGATACTCCTATAAATTCTGATTTCAAAATTTAGAAAGTAAAATATTGATTTAAGATATTTTCCTTTTTTAGTGGAAAATATCTTATTTTTCAGTGTTTTATATTAAATGAGCAATAGATAACACTCTGCTAGAAGATAAATTTTGTAAATACACAATTTTCCATGTAAATATCCCTTAATACCTTAACTAAAGAAGTAGAAAAGCCTCTCATTTAAAAAAAATCTGTTCCATTCATTGGGTTAGAATCAATAATTGAAATACTAAGCATAAATTCTAGTAATTTATTCTCAATCATTATTTTAAAATGATTTTCAGGCTATGACCTTTTTTTCCTTTCCTCCTTCCCTTCCTTCCTCCCTCCCTCCCTCCCTCCCTCCCTTCCTTCCTTCCTTCCTTCCTTCCTTCCTTCCTTCCTTCCTTCCTTCCTTCCTTCCTTCTTTTCTTCCTTCCTTTTCTTAATTCCAGAGCCTGGCTAAATGTCTTGTTTCAATGGGCTGCCAGTTATTAAATTCGAAAACATTTAATATGAACTCAAGCTCATACTGTGAAAACAATATCCTGGAAGACAAAGATGAAATTCAGCGTTGTGAGCTGAGATCACCATTGACCTCACAGCATTTTTCTTTATTATCAATATTTCTAATCTTCCAATTCAGGATTTTGAATTTCCTTGTTTACCAGTATCTCTACTCAAACTGAAAAGATATTTCTTAGCCTAACTTTTGTACCGATAGAAGGAAAAGAACATTCCATGTACCTTTCACACTGGTTACACAACGTAGACATATGCTACACCCCTAATAGTCCCATACCATGACTTTGGTTTTATGGCAGACAGCTTGCAAACCTACTGACAGGATACAGTATAAACACACCAGGCTTTATGGAATTAGTCGATGCACTTGCAAGGTTAATGTAGCATCTGTGATGCAAATCTGTGACCATTCTAATAGCTCTATTGGTAGACCGATGCCATTTCTCAGATCTGCTCTTGAGTTCCATTAAGCAGTTTCCCAGTCACCATTAACTTCAAGTATCATTTACGCAGTAAATATATGATTCTATGGAAAGGAATACCAGAAGTGCAACCCATTTACACACCACAGGATACTGTTGAATTACAGAAGCACCAACCACATTTAGAATATTCTGGACTGACAGCACATTCTGAAGCGTCACTTTGCATTTCTGGACACATGTTCAATTTCTGCTCATGAGTAAGCTGGTCACTGGGCTGATACATTTGCTATGAAAGGCTTCATTTTTCTCATTTAGAGGTTCAGCAACATGTCTTGCTGAGGATATTTACAAGATGTCATATTCTCACAAGCATCGGATAGACTCTGGAGTCGGGAGCAAATTTCACACAGGACAGGCTTTCTTTTTTATCCAAGAGCACTGGGGCTGAGAGCCCAGCAGGATTCATCTAGTCCACAAAAGCTCTTCACCCTGCACACAGTGTGTGCTTAGCCAGAACACCCACACTTCGTGCTTTCTTACCAAATGACATTTTCTGGCTGCTCACTTCATATTTGTCACTTGTATACAACGTGTAATGTCTAAAGAAAGCATGATCAGCTTGGGCATCACTAATCTCATTACTGTAATAGCTCTGAAAACATGCGACAAAAAGTAACCGGTAAGCCACTGCACATACACATGCCATGCTCAGCATGCCCCTCATTGAAACATGCAATTCACCGGCTGCTAAGAAAGGCAGCAGTCAGCAGTGCCAATTTGACTCCTCACTCCCTGCGGCAAATGAAGAATAACTACTCAGACCTAAATGAAAGGAGTGCTGACAGGCCTATCTACCTTAAAGGGCTGTCAAGTACAAGGGTGCAGCATAAAACCCACTAACCTTTCAAATCTGATTGAACATTTCTCTTTTTGGAGACAGGAGCGAGGGAGCTCTGTCTGTCCATTTGAAGTTTTCTTATTGTCATTTAGTCTCCCTTTCATTAGAATATGACTCCTTAGACTTCAACTTGAGGTCTATTGAGACCAGATTACATCATTACCGTTATGTGGTATGTTACACACTAATCATAACCATTACCACTTACAAGTCTGCAGCTTCATTCAATTAGCTGCCTGACATGGATTTTGCAGTTAATTCATGGTGAAGGTCAGCAGTGGTCAGAGTGGCAGGTGCATTCTGCTACCTTTTTGAATGCCAATTATCAGTCTTGGATAATTAGAGTGACTCATAGACAAGTTAATCAGATCAAAACCTAAGGTAAGAGGCTTATGGAACTGTCCAATACTATTAAAAATCATAAAGGATAATCTATGAATTTAAATAAATATTTATCTCTTAATTTACTTAAAATCTATATATTTATGCTTATCTCCTTTATTCTTACTACCAAAGAAAATGTTTATATACCATGGACGTAGGGGTATATGTGGTGTTTTAATAGATATATGTTTGATTTCCATTAATAGGAAATATAATAAATCATACGATTTCAAAAATGTCATCAAAATAATTTTAAATATTTTCTGTATAATGTTTGTGGGTGAAATCACATTTATAGTTTAAGGACTCCCCCACCCCCTTCCAAAGCTGTTGTTCTTGAAAAATTGCAGTCTTTCTTTCCGATAGTTAGAATTCTATATCATATGGAACTCTTTTGTGCTGTGGTTATCAAAAAACTTGGAGCTTATTACGGCATTCATTTAAGGTATTTACATTAGCCACATACTTAGCATATGGTTCACTTTCACGATCCATGGACTTCAATTATTTTAGATATCTTTTAGGTAAGTGATCTCAATACATATATATCATAATGTATTATATATTAATAGTCTAATACATTATATATTATATATTGAATAATTAAATATTTTACATTTAATATTTATATGTACTTTTGATACAGTTTACTTCTTGTCTTAAATATATATATGTTTACATTTGAGCATACATATACACAGACACATGCACACATATAGGCATATATACTTAAATCATTGTAAGGGGATAAATAATATAAATCAGTCACTAATTAAAAGCTAGTTAGTCACCATAAATTGTTTTGAATATCAGTTATCTCAATGGTATATTTCCTAGGCTCTTCCTAGTGCGAATGTAAGGATCTGAATCCATGTAGTGTTTAGTGAAGGTACCCTGTGCCAGACACTGTGCTGGCCAGGCAGTAAGCATAAGTAGTAAATTAGATAGACGTGGTCCTACTCACCATTGAAGTTAGAGTCCAGGGTAATACAGACATATACCTCATCAGTTCCAACATAGTGATAAAAACCATGATATGAAGAATGGCAGAATGATAACTGTTTATCTAGTTGACAGCTACATGAGGGTTCATTATACCATTCCTGCCTCTTTGATATTTTTGAAAGAAATTAAATCCATTCTTTAAAGGTCAGTGTCCTTTTGTGGAGGAAATTCCTTATCATCTTAGATGGAGTGTAGTGGAATCAGCCAAGAGAAGGCATGTGAGGGGATCAGCGGGGTTGGCTAAGTCTGTACTGTCTCATTCACAGAAGATGGTATTCTCAACCATTGGAAGTGAGGAGACACATCATACCTTCTGGGCAATGAGCAGAATGTAGTTCAAGATGAAGTCATGAGAGATGAGCCTAACAAGGAAAACAAAATCCAAATCACTAAGCGTTTCCAAATCATGTTTTTTAGATTTTATTCTGAAAATAATTTATTGTCTAAGACCGAAGTTTCTAAAGCCCTATATAGGTAGCAATGTATTTTAAGAATAACGTCACTTTTTCACGGAGTTAAATCTATACCTTGGGATATTTTTTTTTCTATGTGAAATATAATCAGAGGCTTTCAAAACATGATACAAGAATACAATAAGTTGATACTTTATAAGAAGGCTGGACAAAGAGTTTAAACTGGTTTCCTTAAATGCATACTTTTAAAGCCAACATTTTAATCTTTAATTTAGTGGAGACAGTCATAGTATGACATAAAGAGAGTCACATCTCAGAAAGGTTTCTTGAGGCAGAATGAATGCCGATTGAGGTAGTCAGTTTGTCCCATATGTGAAAGGCCATGTAAATGGTGTGGAAGTTGTCTATGTTGGAACACTCTTCTGTAAAGACAACTGTAGCCAGAGACAATCAACTATTCAATAGGACTTATTTGCTTGAGTCTATACTAAACGTAAACTAAAAGAGTCATGAAAAACAGGATAAAAGAAGTGTTAACTTATTAAGTGACTAACAGTTTGTGGAGTCCTTCAACTTTTCAGAATTTTTGTTGTTGTTGTTTATACCAGTCATTGCTGCATTTTATTGATTCTCACATTTCCCTTCATTTGTATTAACATTCTACCATCTCAAATCTCTTAAAATGGTTAATCTAAACAATGGTAATGACAATCCAATGGCGTCTGTTAAAAGCACTAACTTTACAATTGTAACTTTATAGCCTCATTCCCAAAACTTATGAAAAGTATCCAGACACTCAGAAAAGTAAATTTGCATGCAACGCCTTTTTTCTTTCTCTAAGATTTTTACTATCAGCACAGAACACTTCAGAAAATAACATTACAACTTATAGAAAGTAATGCTATACCCAGAAAAATATTGATTTTTAAATTTGTTAAGACGGTAAGAGGGAAAAAAAAGACAAATCTCATGTCTGGATTAAGTCAAAGACTCAACATGAAAAGTTGGTAATCAGTTCTGACTTTCCTGTCCTTTGCAATAAGAAAATGACATCCTATTCATTAATGGGACAGAGACAAGTATAGATATTTACATTCATAAATACCAGATGATTGCAGAAATGTGACTCTAAAAGGATCACCCTGATTTAGTTTTTCCTCTGAAAATTAATGCTCTTTATTTACATTGATTGTAGATCTCCTTCATCTGAAAATATAAATTACCCATCAAATGTCAAGGACAATATATCACTGCTGTAGTTTGGTGGGTCATTTAAAATAAATTGTTAAAGAACTTTTAGCGTTTTATTTCTCTTGGAAGTAGCATGAATTTAATAATCATAACATTGTGCCAATTATCATTATGTTCAGTCTTGAATGTATTGTTTTATTTTACTAAATACTTAAAAGTTCAATAAAGTGTCTTTATCAAAACATTTAAAACATGATAAAAAGATAATATGCTCTAAGACACTCTGAGAAAGAATATAAATGATATTATCTTTGATAAATAGTATTTAAAAAGGAGATTTGAAGAAAAACCAGTGACTACTGGCTATAAAAGGAACATCTTTTAACTCATACATTAATTAGCATCCTATTTTTGTGAAGTAATTTGTGGGCTTGTAATTAGAAGTTTACGAGTGGAATTTGAGTTCCATCCAAATATGAGATGCATAAAATTTAAATAGAGTTTTGGTATATAGAAACTATTAAAACATATTCACAGTTATATGAAGAGAATATGTTTGCTCACAGTAAAGAAAAAAAAAGATGAATAGTTTGCAATACAAACAGAATTCCAGTTACATGTATTAATTTTTCCTTACTCAAAACACCAGCCCCTTTTTGATTTTTAGCAATAGTACATAATGTTTGGATTAAGTTGAAGACTTAACATGAAATCTAGATAGTTACCTCTGACTTTCATGTCTTTGGCAATAAAAAAAGAATGTTCTATTCAGCAATGGCACATAGATGAGTATAGACACTTAGGTTACAAATGCCTAACGTTTGAAGAAATTTGACTCTAAAGGATTATATTGATTCTAAATATATATGGATTTTTATAGTGGCGTTAAAGGAGAGTTTATGGAGATGTAGAATTGACTCTTGGCATTTCTTGAGAAAATATTATACACAATGAAGTAATAGTGAATAACATTTCATAGATTTAAGAAAGGAGAAAATATGTGTGTAATGGAATGTATTAGAATTTTGCTTTCACCTTTCAAAGATAGTGATTTGTTTCGGAACCGTTTTTCATGGGAAGTACTTTGATTTGAACTTACCTGCAAAGGGTATGAACTTCAACTGTTTCTAACTGATTTATTATTTTAGAAGTTTTTAAATGAGAAGCTTATTAAGAAACGTTAGTTGCTTGCTCCACTTCTAAAATGTCGCTTTTTCATTTTCAAACCACATTTAAGATTACATTAGAATCAAAAGTGACAGTCTGCCTACAGACTTTTCTATGTATCTAGGTTCCAATGAAATTAATATTCACATATACTCAATGCATACTGATTATTTACTATATGTGAGGCAGTGCACTGGGTGCGAGGCTACAAGGATAAAGATGTATACTGGAAGATTTTTCTGTATCACATCTGCAATTAACAAATGAAAATTCAACTTTTTTATTTTACTTATTTTTTATTCCTCACTGTGGCAAAAGCGCATACAGTGCTTAGACATAAGAAGCAAAAGTTTCATTTATAAGACAGCCTGATCTTTAGAATTCACTAATGAAGTTCACTAAATTAAGAAGTTAAATGGAAGTTGAAAGGAGCTGCCATAACTCGTGACGGTGGGTATTAGGTGAACAAACTCAGGTTAATTCTGCACACTGAAATAGTGACATAAGAGGTAGCAAAAGTAATCCGACAAGGATTAAATTTGCAGTGTTATGAATAAAGTCTTTTTCTTTTCCCACCAAACCGAAGATAAGCCGGAATTCATTTTGATTGGTTTTTAGAATATTTAAAAAATCTTCCTCTGACACGTGGAGGTGACAAATATTGCCAGTAAAGGTGTCAAATGACCAATTGTTGGTTGTGATTTAAAAAATCGTAAGTGATAAAGTCTATTTAGTTATGATCATTGTATATAAATCTTTTCGAATTATGACACGTGTCATACACATACTAGAAAAGTAACAGCGCAACTCACAAAATTAAACAAAAAGGCCAATCGTTTTGTTATATGCATTTATTATAGAACTAAATATATAAATGAAATGACACAGTGATAATATATTTACAAAATGTATATTACAAAATGTATATTATGTATTATAAAAATGTAATTATAAAATGCATATTTATACATTCATAAATAAATAATATGTATTATGTAAGACGAAATGTTAGGGCTGTGTGTGTGTGTGTGTGTGTATGTATGTGTGTCAAAACAGCCAAATGCTTTACAGAAATACAACTTAAATGCTTTCACAAATTGCTCCCAATTTACTGATATGCATAACAACTAATTTACACAAGTAATCCAGAATAATGAACATGTTTCATGTGTTTCTTCAAATTTTACTTAATAACCTTAAATATAAATTTGTTCAATATGGATGCTAATATGTTTGAGCAACTTAGATCATAATTTCTTCTACCATAATTTATCTATGTCTGTTTCACCTCTAAAGAACAATTTTTAACTTTGCAATATGTATTTGCTTTCACATAAGTTTTATAAATATATATAAATCTGACATTGTGGCCACATTGTGTGCACAAAGCAAATGGCATGCATTATAGAGAAATCCTTCAATTTGCTTTATAACAGTTTAGTACTTTTGCTTACTTTTATTTTTGATTTCCAAATAAGTTAAGGAGAAAGCCAAGAACAACTGAATAAGAAATCGAATTTTTATTTGTTTAAAAAATATTTATTTATTTATTTTTAAGAGAGAGAGAGAGAGAGAAAGAGGGAGGGAGAAAGCACAAGCATGGGGAGGGGCAAAGAGAGAGAAGAAGACACAGAATCCAAAGCAGGCTCCAGGCTCTGATCTGTCTGTGCAGAGCTGGACGTGGGGCTCCAACTCATGAACCATGAGATCATTACTTACACCAAAGTCCGACACTAAGCCACCCAGGTGCCCCAATTTTTATTTGTTTAAGTATCAAAAAATTCCTTCTTCAGAGGAAGGCAATGCGAGTCAATGGGCTTGTTATAGGTTCTTAGCTCTAACAATGACTAGTCTTGTCATCTTGGACAAACGACTTCTCTTTGCCTCTTTTGGTATCATTTGTAAAGTGGGAGGTTTATAATACAACCCACACCAAAAGATACAAAGAAAAAAATTAATCCACAGCAAATGCTGGTAGAAACAATTGGTAAACATTTAGCGTTATTAGTTGGTGTTATGCATTTTGAGTATGTGCACATGTTTTTCATCATCATGATTTCATACATGTGATTTTATTCTCAACTTGGCAATATTTTGGAGAAAGACAAGTGGATGAACAATAAATGTTCTTTAGCCCACAGTTTCTCTGAAAATTATTATCTTACTTTTTGGTACAAGTTGCCAAAACTGAATGGTACTAAAGATTTAAAACATGACAAAATCTAATGAACATGCAAATTATACTACACAGACCAAAACATTAGAAGGACAAGTCAGCAAGTTTGTTTTTCTCTTAACTGTGCCCTATGAACTGAGAGGGTATAACAAAGTAATTTTTTAATCTCTAAAAAGAATTATTTTATTCAATTTTTATGTCATACCAAAATTATTTAATTAACATTAAATTAAATTATTAAACATTTAATTTACATTTGGGAAATAAAAGCAGAAAATGCCATTATAATTAAAAAGCATATATTAAGCAATGCTATATTCTTGGTATATTACTATGTGTTTTTCATTGCAAAATTAAACTATTGGTCCTTATCTTTTAAAGTGTAGAAGCCTAGAGCAATACTGATCATACAAATATTTAAAGGACTTGGAAACAACTGAAAAAATAAGGAACTAATGCCAGTGAAACTAGGTTCTTATTTGAAGTACACATTGGTGGGATTAGACCCTATTTGCTTTGAGAACTGTGATTGTATTACCTGCAGAATTGGGCGGGTGGGTATTATTGTATGCTTTGTATACTAGCACAGTTCAAAAGTTCACCCACCCTCTTTTCACCCAGGGTTAGGTCTGCGTGTTTGGATTTTCCTTCAACCTCCCTCTCCCCTTACCCTACACACAGACACACACACACACAGACGCACACACAGACACACACACAGACACACACTCACACACACACCTTGTAGTGTCTACTTGACTTGTTACATGTACCTTGTAACTTGTTCTTTGTTTATCTCCCCAGAGCTGCACTTGGATTTTACCTCTGAAACATAGATTAGCTGTGACCCTGACTGAGCCCGGTTATCTAAACTCCATGAGCCTCAGCTAACTGTGTCCATTAATACATTATAATTCTTACAATTTTTTGTCAATGATCAGTAAGTAGGTAAAATATTGGTTAAGCTAATTTTATGAGAGTCACATCTTTGCTTTAAGATACTTCTAGTAATCCAATAAACCTATATCTTCCTATCAACAAAGTTCAGATAAAAAGGATTCCTATAAAGTACCCCAAATGTGAGATTTTCAAAAGCTTTATTTTACAAATACATGTTATAAAATGCTTCCATCAAAGAAAAAATATTGCTTCGAAAGAAAACTTTGAAGCCAGTAAAGGTTTGCTTAGAGGCAACTTCTTTGGGATACTACCTGGTTGCAGAGGTGACACTAATTTTCTTCTCACTCTCAGAAATTTGACAACACTACTTAAATATCTTCTGTTTCCCCACGTCTCAGAACTCTCTTGGCTCATACTTTATATGCTTTCTTTGTCTTGTCTTACCAGACAACAAAGCCCCTCGTACCTGAAAACTCTTTTCCTTTGGATCTGCCAAATCAAGGCCTCTGCACATTCTCCCTTCATGCCTGCTTTTCTGAAGTGTGCAATATGCACTAGATAGAACATCAGTAGGACAACAATCAGCACCCCAGAAATAGCCTGATAAATAATAGATGGAAAGACAGAGCGACGGTAAAAGTTATTAACTATTTTCTTCCATAGCTTAAAAAAAGAGTGGAAATGAGCAGGAAAGATGAATAGGGAAAGGAATAAAATTGGCCAAACCTTTAACCCTTGAGCCTTTCCTTACAATTCGTTAATGCACATATCGTAAATAACAGCCAAGAAATATTTCTTTTATTATGTGGAATAAATGTATAAATAACACTAAGATTATTAAATAGATCATTTCAACTAAGCATAAATGGTCACTTAATAAGATGTTAGTATTAAATGAATTCGATGTCACTATTTACCACTTCTGAAGATCTATGCCTCCTGATAAAATTGGTAATATTTATACAGTGTTTCTATGTCCTAGGCAAACTAACAAATTTTACATAGATTAACTTATTTCATTTATACCAAAAAAAAAAATCTCCAAAACTTGAAGAAGATACTGAAGTTCAAGGAGGTTAGAGACCTTCATTTTGTTTTCATTTTAATTTTTTAAATATATTTTATTTTATTTTATTTTATTTATTTTTATTTATTTTTAATTATTTTTAATGTTTATTTATTTTTGAGAGAGAGAGAGAGAGAGAGAGAGAGAGCACGGGGGAGGGGCAGAGATTCCAAAGCAGGCTCCACACTGACAGCAAAGAGCTGGATACACGGCTTGAACTCACAAACCGCAAGATCATGACCTGAGCTGCAGTTAGATGCTTAACTGACTGAACCTACTCAGGGGTCCCCAGACCTTTATAATAGGATAAAGAACTTGACTGAGTTCATTCTGTTTAGAAGGAGAAGAGTCCAGCTATGGATGGTGATCATTTGATGCCTCCAAAACCAGCGTTCCAAGCCTTTTATGCCCAAAGACCTAAAAAAGTGGGCATGAACAGGAAGACTTACTTTGCAAAAAGACAACATAACTTCTGATTTGAAGGGCATCTCTTTATGTCAGAACATAATTAGCTGAATAGAATGTTTGTTAAATTGTTTCTGAATCAGATTTTTTCCCATGTCCAAGAGAGGTTTTAATACAAGATATTTCCTTGCTGGCATGCAGACGACTTACAGAATAAATATATTTTGTATAGTCTGTTAGTAGACATTTCAACAGAGAATTTTGTCTCATGTATGTCCAACAACATTTATTTCATCTCTGAAAAATAAGGCAAAGGCTTACATATTTCACTAAGAAATACTTTTCTAAAAATTGCCCTTAATTCCAATGTATTTATTTGCCCATTCATATGTGCATTTGAAAAAGGTTTCCTTCTAGATTGTCAATTTAAAAGAAGCAAGATTTTTTTTTACATTCATCTTTATGTATTCCCCCAGTACACTGTATTCTTATACTGTGAGGTTATGAAATAATTATTTTGTGATTTCGTGTTTTAAAATATAGATATATCTGCATTTGTACTAGCTCAGTGAGAATTTTTTTTCTTCACATGTGGGTGATTGGGGCAAAATTAAGTAATGTTTTTATTCTACTGAAAAGACTTATTTAGGAAATGACATTTTGATATAATTCAGTCTCAATTTTTTTATTCTTAAAATGTCAGATTGTGTTTTGCAAACTGATATTTTAATGTGTATTATTGTCTTTTTCTATATCACTAGCAAAAGTCATTCTTAAGAAAAAGAATTAAAATTGAAATTGAATATACACATACATATATTACATACAAGATTGTAATATTATAAATTTAGATTAAAACAGATGTCAGTAGATACTGACTACTAAAATTGAACTTTCCTGAGTTCAAATTTCCTATCCAGGTGAAAGGAATTTATTCTAAGGGAGAATTTTGGAAATTTATCCCAAGGAGAAAGAAAGTTTCGTTTATATGATTTATACACAGATCTTATTTATTAGTGCTACTATAAAGATTTAGGAATATTTTAATTACTTTGAGAAACTAGAAAAGGAAGAACAAACTAAGCCCAAAGGTAGCAGAAGGAAGGAAATAATTAGATAGGAGCCGAAATAAACAGTAGACTAGAAAGACAACAGAAAAGATCAACAAAGCTTCAAGTTGTGCTTTTGAAAGGAAAAACAAAGAAAAAACGGACAAATCTTTAGGTAAACTAAGAAAAAAATAGATAAGATGCAAGTTAATTAAATGATAAACATAAGAAGAGCTATTACAACTGATACCACAGAAAAATAAAGGATCATAAGAGACTACTGCAAACAACTATATACCAACAAAAGTAACTTAGAAGAACTGGATAGGTTTCTAGAAAAACATAGTTTACAAAGACTGACTCATGAAATAATAGAAAATAATGAGCAAGGAGATTGAATAGGTAATCCAAAATCTCTTAACAAGTAAAAGTCAGGATCAGATGGTTTCACAGGTGAATTCTACCAAACATTTAAAAAATTAATACGTATTCTTCTCAAAATTTTCCAAAAAATTGAAGAGGAAGGAACCCTTCCAAACTCATCTTATGGGACCAGCATTACCCTGTTACCCAAACCAGACAAGGATATTACAGGGAAAGAAAATTACAAGCCAATATCTCTGAGGAACGTAAATGCAAAAAACCTCAATAAAATACTTTCAAATGAATTTCAAGGGCACATTAAAAGAGTCATATACCACAATCAAGTGGGATTCATCCCTGGTATGCAAGGATGGACCAACATATACAAATAAAAAAAATGCGGTACACCACATTAACAGAATGAAGAATAAAAATCATACAATCATTTCAATAGATGCAGAAAAAGCATTTGACAAATTTCAATACTGTTTCATGATAAAAATTATCAACAAATCAGGTGTAGAAAAATGTTCCTCAAACATAGTGAAGGCCGTATTTGCCTAGTCCACAGCTAACATATCATACTCAATGATGAATAGTTAAAGCCTTTCCTCTAAGATCAGGAACAAGGCAACGACGCCTACTCTTGCCATTTCTATTCAACATAGCATTGGAAGTCTTAGCCAGAATTTATGCAAGAGAAAGAAATAAAAGACATCTGAGTTGGAAAAAAAATAGTAAAATTATATAGAAAACCCTAAAGAGTACTCCAAAACATTGTTAGCACTAATAAATGAATTTAGTAGTTTCCAGTACAAAATCAACATACAGAAATCAGTTGCATTTCTATACACTAATAATGAATTATCAGAAAGACAAATGAAGAAAGAAATCTCATATATAATATTATTAAAAACAATAACATACTTACGAATAATTTAACCAAAGAGATGAAAGACCCGTATGCTGAAAACTATATAATGCTGAGGAAAAAAGGTTAAAGAAGACACAAATAAATGGAAAGATATCCCGTGTTCTTGGAGTGGAAGAATTAATACTGTGAAAATGTCCATATTATCAAAGCAATCTACAGATTTAATTCAATCTGTGTCAAAATTCCAATGGCAGTTTTCACAGATAAGAAAATACTATCCTAAAATTTGTATGAAACCACAAAAAAACCCTGAATAGCCAAAACAATCCTGAGAAAGAAGAACAAACCTGGAGACATCACACTGACCGATTTCAAGCTATATTACAAAGCTTCAGTAGTCCAAACAGCATGGGACTGGCCGAAAAATAGACACATAAACCAGTGGAACAGAGTAGAGAACCCAGACATAAACTCATACATATATGATCTATGAATTTTTGATAAAGGCCTCAAGAACACACAATTGAAAAGGGTAGTCTCTTTAATCAATGGCATTGGAAAAAACTGGATATCCACATATAAAAGAAATTTGGACCCCTATCTTACACCATCACAAAAATGACCTTGAAATGGATCAAACACTTAAATGTAAGACCAGAAACTGTAAAACTCAAAAAAATAGTGAAAAAGATTCTTGACATTGGTCTTAACTATAATTTCTTGGAGAAGACAAGCAGAAGCATGGCAATAAAATCTAATAAAATAAACAAGTAGGACTACATCAACCTAAGGAGCTACTGCACATCAAACAATATAATAAATGAGAATGAAAGGAAAATATTTGCAAACTATATAACTGATAAGGGGTTAATATCCAAAATATATAAAGAACTCATACAACTTAACAGCAAAAAACAAACAAACAAACAAATCCCCCAAATAATCCAATTAAATAATGGGAGAAGGATCTGAATAGATGTTTTTCTAAAGAAAACAATACCAATGGCCAACAGGTACGTGGAAATGTACACAACATTACTAACAATCAGGGAAATGAAAATCAAAACCACAATGAGGGGCGCCTTGGTGGCTCAGTCGGTTAAGCGTCCAACTTCGGCCCATGTCACGATCTCACGTTTCGGTTCGTGAGTTGAGTTGGAGCCTTGCGTCAGGCTCTGTGCTGACAGCTCGGAGCCTGGAGCCTGCTTCGGATTCTGTGTCTCCCTCTCTGCCGCTCCCTAGCTCACGCTCGCATTGTCTCTATCTCTCTCTCTGCTAAAAATAAATAAACTTAAAAAAAAAAAACACAATGAGATTTCACTTCACACCTGTTAGAAAAGCCATAATTAAAAATAGACAAAAGATAAAGGTTGGTAAGGTTGAGAAAAGGGAACCCTAATACACTGTTGGTGGGAATACAAATTAGTACAGCCATTGTGGAAAACAGTATGGTGGTTCCTCAAAAAATTGAAAATTGAGGGGCGCCTGGGTGGTTCAGTCAGTTAAGGGTCCTACTCTTGATTTTGGCTCAGGTTATTATCTCATGTTTGTCAGTTTGAGCCCCACGTTGGGCTCTGTGCTAACAACATGGGGCCTGCCTGCGATTCCCTCTCTCCCTCTCTCTGTCCCTCCCCTGCTCTCTCTCTCTCAAAAAATAAATAGACTAATTAAAAAATAATGTTTAAATAATAGAAAAAAATTAATACTTGAACTACCATAGGATCCAGAATCCCTCTCCTGGTATATATCTGAAGAAACTAAAATCAGTATCTCAGAGAGATATCTGCACACCCATGCTTGTTGCAGCATTATTTCCAAGGCAAGATATGGAAACAACCTAAATGTCCTTTAGCAGATGAATGATAAAGAAAATGTGGCATACATTTACACTTTGGAATATTACTCAGCCAATCAAAAAGAAAGAAATCTTGCTTTTACAACAGGGATGCAACTGGAGGGCATGATACTGAGAGAAATAAGGCAGACAAAGAAAGACAAATACCGTATGACATCACTTATATGTGAAGTCTTTTTAAAAAAGCTGATTTCATAGAAACATGGAGTAGAAGTGTGGGGGGACAGGGGCAGGGGGACACGGGGTGATATAGGTCAAAGAGTACAAATTTTCTGTTATATGACGAATAAGTTTGAGGATCTCATGCACAGGTTGGTGACTATGGTTAGTAATGTAGTATTGTATATTTGAAAGTTGCTAAAAGCAGATCTTAAGCATTCTGACCACACTCACAAAAGTTTACTATGTGTGGTGATGTATTAATTATCTTGGACCTGGTAATCATTCCACAATGTGATGTACAACAAATCATCACGTAGTACAATTGAAATATATGCAATTATATTTGTCAGTTATTCCTCGATCGAGTTTAAAAACCAACATTCATGTTAACTTTTAAAATCTAGTTTGGGGAAAAAAGGAGGAACACTTTACTGCTTTCTGTTTCACAGTGTTCAGTTAGTAGTAATCCAACTCCCCTTCCTGACATATACATGCATACTTGAAAGCATACTCCAAATAAAAATCTGAAGACAACTGTGTATTATAAAATAACTTCTAATTTAGCAAAAGCCACAAGCAACTAGGATTCTCTCATGAATGTTACCTGGCATACTTGATATGCAAGAAATGCCATGCTTGTCAAATTCTGCTGGAAAAACATGCAGGTTCCCAATCCCTAAAGTCTCTTTTGGAGTCCTTAACCAAAGCTGAATTTCAGATATGAAGAATATTAGTCTCCAAAGGATATGCCCTGCTGACTTCTTTCCCTGTTAACAGTATTAAATCATCTTTGAACAGAAACCCTTTATAGTTTATCATAGCCTGGCAGCCCAAAGATACAGGCAACTTTTATTTGTGGTCATTCAGGTGGGGCACCTCAAGTCACCGATATATATCTATTTCTGTAATATAGTTTTGAAAGAAAAGATTATCTGTTTTCTTTTTGTTCTTAATGTAAATGTATCCCCTCCTCTGCTTTCTGCCCAGAGACTCTCTCCCACCTCGCGGAGAAATTTTATATACCTTGAAATACATACACACAAAACAAAGCAAAACAAAATAAAGCAAACCCAGGAAGCTGAAAGCTATCGATTTAAAACCAAAAACAAAACCAGAAATGCAGACTGAAGGAGAGCTTCTGAATGCTTTAATTTTCTTCCTACATTGCATTACATCTATCACCAAATTAGATTGTCTGTGTTGTAAAGATCTATTAGTGTTAGCCAGATAGTTAATGTAACGCACTGTCACTAAGACTTCTACAGGAGCACCGGGACACAGCTGAGCACTTCTACTTTATAGTCAAGCAAGGCAGATTTCATATATCGTTTGATAAATACCTCCACTGTGTACCTAGTGAGGTCAGTTGTTTACCTCCCAGTTATTTCAAGCCTCAAACCGGACTAAGCCAAGAAAATATATCAGTCACTTGCATTTGTTTGTTTGAAAACAGAGAAGAACCCAGAGAAAATGGCAATTTTACAAGTTTGGTGACCAACCAAGTAGCAGACAGTTACATGACCATGGGAGATGATAGAAGAGTACAAAATTTTATTCTTATTGGGGAGATACTTTACATTAATTTAAAGATGACTAAAATTGAATGAAAATAATTTTTAAGGTCTGGGAGAATTGTCCAGTAATTTAAAATTTACCATTGGCCAAATGGTATTTAACTCATGACTTTGTTAAACAGCAAATTAAAATTTATCTTTGCCATCCATCAGGAGGTGATAAACTAGATAACCAAAAAAAAAAAAAAGATTTTGGATATAAAACAAGGAGAGTAGAAAAAATAAGAACTATGTTTTCAATATAATGAAAAAGGAGATATCTGATATGGATTTAATGAAATGAAACTCTGACTTTCAACATGTAGAATATTTTGCTCATTATTTTCTGAATTTTGTTTACATTTCAAAATCAACAACAGTGGAATAATCTAGAATATGCTTTTTGGCAAGAATTAAAAGGAGTATTTTTAATGAAGGAGAGTTTCCATATTTGAACTGAATAAAGCTAAAACAATATTGTTTCTTATTTTAGCTGAAGCCATTATAAAAGAGATTCATTGCCTCTTTTGAATTGAAGAAATCATCTGTACTGTAACCTAAAAGGTACTAATTTGAAATTAAATTTTATTCTGCTGTTCATATTACAGCTTTAAATGTATTTTTTAAAACAGCACTTTATTACTTAGAACAGCAAAAAATGGAATTTAAGTAAAAATACAAATTGTTTTAAGATTTTAAAGGTCATATATCCATAAACAGACTGGAATTTAAATGCTGTCTCAGCCTCTTCTAGCTTCTTGTGAATTTAGGCAAAATAGGTAAACTCTGAATCTCAGTTTCTTCATCTTCAAGATAGAGAAAGTATCCATCTCACAAGACACTTGTAATGATTAAATGGGATCCTTTTTATGTACAAGGCCTAATTGGGTATGTGAGACCTCTACAAATAGTAGCAGTAGTAGTCTATAGAAAGTAAAGAACAGAAAATTACGAAGATAATTCGGACATAGCTTACAACTGCAAGGGAAAAGAAAAGCAGCAATATACAAAATAGTACATGATTCTTCCTCTTCTTTTCCATCCCCTCCTCTTTCCCTATCTCTCACCCTTCCCTTCTTCCTCCTCCCCCTCCTCTGCATTTCCTCATCATCCCCTTTCCTTTCCTTTTCCCTCTCCTCCTCCTCCTTTGCTCCTCCCTCTCTTCTTCCTCCTCCTCTTCTTCTTTTCAGATGCTTAATCCCATCAATCATACTGTTAAGTGCATTTATTTAATTTGAAACTCAGGGCAACCCTATGAAATTTGCATTTTTTTCTTTAAATTTTTTTTTTCTTTTTAAAATTTTCAGCCCATATAAACAACATTTATTCTAGGTAAAAAAGCATATGTGTTTTCTCTAGATCTTTCGTTTTGGAATTGTCTAATGATGGTTTAACTTAGCTTTATTGCTTTTTCTGATGATAAAGCTATGTAACATTGCAAAAAATCTGAAAACATAAGAGAGCAAAATGCAATAAAATCATGACAACAACCAGGAATAACTAAATGTGTATTAACTCTCTTTGACTCTGTAGGTGTAGATGTGGACTAAATAGGAAGGAAGGAAGGAAGGAAGGAAGGAAGGAAGGAAGGAAGGAAGGAAGGAAGGAAGGAAGGAAGGAAGAAAAACAATGGGTATAATTAGAATTTAGAATATACTTATGTTTTTTTCCCTCTGTTCTACCCCTATTCCTCAATTTAACTCAATGGATATAGTATGACAAAAAGGCCATAGATGATTTAGGTGTTAATCATATTTTTCTTTCTGAAGGTCATCTCAGTTTTTAGGTCTTTTATTCTCACTCTATATGTTATAAGAGGCTGTATCTTTCCATTACATGGATGAGATGAAGGATTATCTAATAGAAATAGTTATACTGCTGATTAAAACTTGTTTGTTGAAAATATCACCAACTACCTGTTCATAAGAACGTATAAGATTATTTTCTTATTGGTTTAGAATTACCCGTGCCAAATTTATGAAATATTTTCGTGTTCAATTGTTCCTAAAAATAATATCTACTTTAAAATAAATTTTTTAAAATATTTATTTATTTTTGGAAGACAGAGAGTCAGAGCACGAATGGGGGAGGGGCAGAGAGAGAGGGAGACACTGACTCTGAAGCAGGCTCCAGGCTCTGAGTTGTTAGCACAGAGCCTGATGTGGGGCTCAAACCCATGAACAGTGAGATCATGTCCTGAGCCAATCAGATGCTTAACCAACTGAGTCACCCATGTGCCCTGAAAGAATACTTCCTTTTATTGACAGTGAGAATTGGTTTAGTTTATTAATGTCTACTGGAACGCAAACGTAAATAAGTGAGCCTATTTGTACTTTTTCACACCATAGGTTAAATACTATTGTAGGTACTTTTTGTAACAAAGACTGAAGAACAAAGGAGAGTTTCAAATCACGTGTGAACTACTAAACAATTAAATATCTTTGAAGATGCTGTTGGTAAAACCTGTTGTAGTTGGTGAAAGAAAAGATCCTTAAATAGGTCATATTAAAATGTGAAGCATTTTCCTCTTGGGTACCTTCCCTGATGGTGCTGCTTTCTTTGGCTAGTTTTACTTTGTGTATGAGAAATGTTGAAAATAGTAATAAAGTCAAAGATGATAGTAATAGAGTCAATAGAGTCTATGATTTTCATACACATTGGCAGCCAACAAAAATTTTCTAATAACAATAAAGTTATATATAGGCAATTATAAAAAATATTTTTAAGTGCTAGATTCTTAATGACAAAAATATTTTAAATACTGGTTAGTGTAATCCTAAGTATAAATTCCAAGTCCACCCAATATTTCCATTTTCTTCTCTTGTGATAAGCTTTTTTAATCCCGGCAAAAACAAACAAACAAAAACAAACAAAAAACAACAACACTGTTCAGCAGTGAACTCTCACCAGAAAGACAGGTGGTTTTCTGGAAACATTTGTATAGTGAAAATTAAATATATAGTGAGAAGAAAAATGTGTTCCTTTGTAGAGAAAAGAGATATCATAAAAGGGGTATTAAAGTGGTTTTCAAAAAGTGCCAGTGGAAACATGCTCTTTACCAATAGCCCTTTAACTCAGATTCTTTTCTTTGAAGCATTTGGATCTAACTTCTGAACATTTCCAGAGGTTGTGGATTTTAGCATTGTCATGGGTGATAGAAGCAAAAGGAGAGCAAACAGTTGCTTTTGTGACACACACAGTAGAAGAGTGAACATTAATGTCCCTTATGAAGAAACACACCATTGGATTTCATCAAGAAAAACAATATCATTGTATATGAATTCATATTAGAATTCTATTAAAAATCTTGTGCTTGAATGACCTGCAGAAAAATGTGGGCAAGCAATGTGGGTGGTATCTTTGCCACTTATCTGGCAGAAAGAATGGAACAGAAAGTAGGAGTCAAAAATATTTCATTTGTTATAGGATCCTAGTCTTATCTCCATTCTGACAGCATCTCATTTTACTTGTTAAAATAAAAATAGCAATCCCCCCATTTTAATATAGTTCAAAGGGACTGTGTCAAAATGAAGCTATCTCCTTGGTTTATGCTTTTTTTTCTGCTTTAGATCCATCTATGAAATCATGAAATCTCTTAGTTATATTACTCTCGAAGTTAGTATTAACTAACTGACCCAGCAATCCATAAGACACATGTGTATTCTAGAGGAATTTTTTTCAACGTACATGCCGATAATAATAGTTAAGTAGTTCCTAAAATTTCTTTTAGAAAGCAATCTTCCTAATAATTTCAGACTTGGAAACATTAAAGATTAATCGAAAGCTAGAAAAACTCAGATACAAGTTACTGTTTTGATAAATCACAACTGCATTTGGGCAGGCCTGTTTCTTTGAATATGTAAAACTGTGTAGTACATTGGGGAAACACAGTCATTGACTCGAGATCCATGTATTCTTTTATCATCAAAATCTTTATGAGAGCCAATTCATATGTAATGACAACACTAATCTTTTCTATTGGAAATCTTTCCTTTCCTTTAAGTATTTTTTCAACAACTAGCAAATAGCATGTCCTTAATAAATTTAAACACAAAAGTGTTCAATTATTCTGTAATCCAAGAATTTAAGGAACAGATTTAAATTTCTTAAGAGGTTTTTTTATGGAGTGACACAAAGATATCAAACCCATTGTGATATCGATTGCATGTGCCACTTTGAATCAAACAAAAATATTTTGTCTGAAAGAAATTTGGGGCAATAGTGGCTGAAACAAACTGAGGTTTATTTTTCTCCCATGTCAAGAACACCAAAACTACTGGAACTGGTGGAGTGGCTAAGGGATAGTGATATGCCCCGATTCGAGAGACCCCCCCGAAAACAAACCATCAGAGTCCAGAGCCAAAGCCAAGCGGCAAGGGTCGTTTATTGCAGGTTCGAACCTGGTCCTCCGCGCACTCGTTGCCAGTGACCCAAGAGGCCCCGAGCAAGGATCTTACAGCTTCTTTTATAGACAGGCACAAACAAGTTAGGGATTTTTTTGAGGTTACAGAGTTGTTATAGGTTGACATTTAAATTTGAACGCTCAGCAGAACTTGATTGGTTCCTGTCTTTATTTCAAACCATTCAGCAGAACTTGATTGGTTCCCGCCTTTATGTTAGACTACCACAGGGCGCGCCCTGGCTGGTTTCCGGGAACGGCGGGGGAGGGGAAAGATCTTTTCTTTGCAGTTGTGAGTACACCTGGTAATTTTTCTCTTAGCCTCTCAATAGCAAGGCCCGCATTAGACTTTCTGTCATGGTTCTTAGATAGGGGTTCCAATTCAGACATGAAGTTTCCACTCAAAGCTGGAAAAACAGGATAACCAAGTAGGGGTTAAGAGACTACCAATAATCATCTGTCACTTTCAGCAGGAAGGCCCATGTTTTCTCAGATATACCAGCAGATGTCTGCTTATATCTTATTATCCAAGCTTTGTTGCTTGGTCATTGTTCTCTGTTGAGGCCGCTAGAGAAGGAAGGGTTTTGCGATTGGATCCTTTAGCCTTTAAAGTGAAGGCAAACGAGGGGCGCCTGGGTGGCGCAGTCGGTTGGGCGTCCGACTTCAGCCAGGTCACGATCTCGCGGTCCGTGAGTTCGAGCCCCGCGTCAGGCTCTGGGCTGATGGCTCAGAGCCTGGAGCCTGTTTCCGATTCTGTGTCTCCCTCTCTCTCTGCCCCTCCCCCATTCATGCTCTGTCTCTCTCTGTCCCAAAAATAAATAAACGTTGAAAAAAAAAAAAAAATTAAAAAAAAAAAAAGTGAAGGCAAACGAGAGGAAAAGTTGGCAATGAATGTTGGGTTAACTTTAAATGGGGCTTGCCCTGTTGATTTTATTCTTTCCTCTTGTTATGCCCAGAATTCGTGATCCCCAAAGACCACTAGGGAGCCGAGTCCGATGCAAAAGCAAAGAGCCTTTATTCGAGCTAGCTCGAGCTCAATCCCCTACCTGCACTGACGCAGCGGTGAGATACCAGGGAAAGAGAACGAGTTTCAAAAGGACAAAGGTTTTATTGGGGCCTAGGGGCAGTTGGTGAGGTAATGGCTGTGGCCTCAGCCGATTGGCTGGGGAAGGGTCCTGGGGAAGGGTCCGAGTCCTGTTAGGCAGGTGAGGGGGGGTTACTCAAGGGGAGGAGGTGTGGTCAAGGTGAAGGACACAGAACAAGATGGAGTCGGCTGGCGTAGGCCCACCCTTTCACTCTGTAGAACAAAATAATAAAATAATAAAACACTGCCAAAATGGCAATGGAATATTAAAAAGTCACACATTTCAATATCAGCATTGTGATTATCATTTTATCTGTTTCATTCTAATTTTATATTCACACTTTAAAAACTCTAGTTATCATCATACTATGCTACAATGTGCAGCCTCCTTTTCTTTTACAATGGATCATGAGGCTTTTCAACACTTCTAGTCTTTTTAAAAAAAAAAACAGTATATTTAATGGCTATCCAGTAGGTAGATTTATCCCTGTTTTCTTAGTAATCCCATATTACCAATGCATGATATCTTTACATTTCTTCACTTTCAGGTTGCTATTGTTAACAAAATTTCAATTTAAAGCATATTAGAGATTTCCTGAGGATTGTCTTACAGATGTCAGGAAGCAAATACGGCACGGCACGAAGCCAGGTGAGTTATTGTTAAGCTAACGCAGACTGCACCTCAGTTAAACGCTGGAAAGGATTTCTGAAAAATAAGGGTTGTAAACATTAAAGTATGTTATCATGGATGGAGAAGTGTCACCTTTACAGAATGTCCTCTAGAGAAGAGTCATAATGGGTGATTTAATTTCTGTTCAGAATAAAGTTGGAAGAATAAACATGATGGCCTCTCAAAGTTCCTTTAACATCTATGGTCATACTTCATTTTTTAATGACTCCTGTTCTTAAGCTATAAGTACCTTTTAGGGAAAGTGATTCCCTTACATTGGAGATTTCTTAGAAGTTGTTAGTATTATGATTTAATACAGATTTTATGTTAAAATAATTGTTTTTTGATAATTCCTTTTGAGCTTTAAGTTATAAAAGAAAATAAACTATCATCTGTGTCTAAGCTTATAAAGCATCCATAAAAGGAGGTATAATAAAAAGTATTAAAAAATACGTACTGAAATTAAACACAGTTCTTCCAAAATTACACACCAAAGGATTTCACTAACTTGAGAGTTACAAAAGAGAAGTCATGAATAGAATGTAACAACTTGATAGTATTTGAAATAATTCCTATTTTAAATAATAGGCTAGATGAAGCCGTCAAATGGCATTGTATGCTACCCAGTGGGAAGGTTTTCTATAATTCAGCTCAAAGATTAGATATAAATGGAGCTATTACCATGGTAACTATTTTTGAGGCTAATAAAAGTGTAACAAATATGGACTAAAAAAAATACCTACAAAACCCCACCCAGACAGTAAATTTTCCCTGCTTAGTAAAGAAGTCATTGAAAAAAGTAAAAGCCCCCAGACATATAGAGTCTTTTGTTGTGTAGAGAGCACTTGTTTTCAGCTGGTTCCTTCTTTTTTTGTGGAATGTAAAGCTTCCCTTCAGGGTAAAGATTTATCCTGCTGCATAAAGGGAGGAAAGGGTTTAGCAAAAATGAAATTTGTGGAATGCACACACTTTTAAAATATAGTTTTCTTCTTAACCTTAGCATAAATCATAGTTTATAAGCATGTCCTATTGTTCCCTCCTTTCTTTTAAAGCAGACAAGGCTATAATGCAGTATTGGTAATTTATAGCTGCTCAGAAAAAAAAAAAATCTTCTGTAGTTCTTTTTTTTTTGAAAGTTTTCTGAAAATTATTTTTTTAATTTTTTAATTTTTTTTACTTTTGGAGGTAAAATATATTTTATTTATGATGCCATTTAAAATTAGTGTTAATTTTCAAACTAGCTATAGAAGGAGTATAGATGAGGATTTGCACTGGAAGGCAAATTTTATAAATAGTTTTCAAAAAAAATGTTTTTGAACCTCAGTCCACTGGATTTATAGCTCCTATCTCTTGAGAAATATGACTAATCAAATATTGTTTCACAAAATGGAAAATAATATTCTGAGTAAAGTAAAGGGAATAAAGGCTAAATACAAGATAATTCAGTTCTGATTCATTAATAGACTATTTCTAAAAAATTACTTGAGGATGATGAGGTTTTGGAGTGATGGTGGGATTCATGGGGTTTGGAGCTGAGGACCAAGAAAGAATTCTTGAACTCTTTGGTGCAAAAAGGTGATCTTATTAAAGCACAAGACCTACCCATGGGCAGGAAGAGCTGCATTGCCAAGTGGGGGGGGAGGGGGGGTGTGATCATTTTTTGGAGTCGGGAGAGATAAGTCAAAAGGGAGTTTCCAAAGCGACTTTCATATGCTAAAGACTTACTGCAGGCCTAGCTATTGTCAAGCTAAGGTTCTTTTACCCTCTAGCAAATTATTAACATTAAGACCATAGGAAGTTCCTGGAGAAAGTTATACTCTGTATTTGCCTCAAGTATTTGTCAATGGGCTGCAGGTTATAAAGAAATTTAATTTTACCTGCCATTTCCTTCTTACCTTTGTTCCCCACATCATTATGGAGGGGTGATGTTGGGACTCCAGGAAACTGAGTCTACAGGTTTCTGAAAATTAGGCTATTGATAAGATTGCCTCTTTCCCTGTAATTTACTAAGATGTTTGTAAACTGATGGAGACTATCAGTTTAACCATTTGTTTTCTGTCCTTTCCTTTGTCTTTAGACAGCCAGGAGTGCCTGAGGAATGTCAAACATATCCCATCTGGCAGGGGTTGGGGGGGAGTGGGGTGTGGGGGCGGGGAGGGTGGTAGGGGGGTGGTAATGCTAGCTTGTGCTTGGCCCTCAGCTTACCTTGTGCTCCTTCATCAGAGTCTGAGCTGTAGCAGTTCCCATCCATTGGTGAGTTCGCAGACATCAACATTTAGTCTCTCAGACATTTTCATCAGCAACCAACTATTTTTCTGCTTTGCTGTAAAAGTTTCCTAGCACCAAGCAGGTGATGCTTGACCAGTCTATTTAGAGCAACATGCAGTATAATTCAGATTAAAATGATCCATTGGGATGGCTCTCACAGAGTGTGATTAATCACTGGGTTTTCCAAGCACAACAGGCAGAAGAAACACAAGGATATTGATAGCCTATCTTCAAGCCCAAGTTGTGACATTGGTACAAACTGCCTGAAAATGATACCAGTGACTTCAGTCTGAAGTACAATACACAAAGTGATGGGATCAGTCAGTTTTAGTAAAAAAATAATGAAGCAAAGGGCCTGTATAGTGGCAGAGGCTATGTAATAAGAAAATTATAGAAAGGAAAAATACCTCAGGCTGTGTGCTTCGTCTTCATACTGCTTGGGAAAAAAATACTAGAATCCATGACATCACATTCATTCACACATATTTTTTAAGCACCAGTTTCTATCCATTGGAGATGCAATGATGAATAATACAAAGTTCCTGCCTTCAGGGGGTATACAGTTTCTGAAAGAAAATCCCGTTAAGTGAGAATAAATGATTCACTTCATATGTTAGGAATTGAATAAAGAAATTATTACGTACTATGTCATTTAATCATAACAATTCACAATATTGTATTTATCTGTTCAGGCTGCTATAAGAAAGTACCATAGACTGTCTAGTATAAACAACAGAAATTGATTTCTTATAGTACAGAGGCTGGAAGTCTAAGATCAGGGTGCCAGCATGGCCCAGTTCTGCTGAGGGACCTCTTCTGGTTTTGATTGGAAAAAATCTGTTATAAGATGGCTGACAGGACTGATAAGAGAACTCTAGTGCCTGCCTGAAGACTCCCCTTCCAGGTTCTTCTTCTCACCCTGCTTGCCGCTCCCGCCAAATTACTACTAATGAGGAATGTGGAAGTAACAGACTATAAATTGTCCCCTCTGTTGATGTTCTGGGCTCAGACCTCTGGAGAATGATCTCCTCTGAGCCCATTGGTGTAAAGTTAACCTCCTGCCTTCCAAGATCTCTGAGTGCCGCTTGGTTCTTCTGCCTGGTGATCCAGACCAGTTTCCGTAACAGTTTGCAGAATGACAACTTCTTGGATCCTCACGTGGCTACAAGAGCGGCGAGCTCGCTCCTCTTACAAAAGCACTAAAGCTACTATGACAGCTCCTGTCATAACCAAATCTGATCCTAATTACCTCTCAAAACCCCCACCTCCTAATACCATCACATTGGGGAGTAGGCTTTCAATATATGAATTTAGGGGACATAAAGACATTCAGTCCATAACAAAGATACCATCAATATTACCATTTGAACAGTTAGTCAGAAGTCTGTGTAAAACAGAGTTAGAATTAGAACTTATTTTATATAACACCATAAAACCACCAAACTCTATAGAGTATACTATCTATCTATCTATCTATCTATCTATCTATCTATCTATCTATCATCTATCTGTCTAACATTTTTGCCAGTATTTTTCAAGAATATTTCTTTGCCTCTAATGAGAAAACATATAAACAGAAACCATGTGATTACTAATGGCTATGTTAACAACTTCAAGTATAAGTTGTTATACTTCAGCTATAAAAAATATTCAGGAATGATCCAAGGGGGGCTGGACAAGTCAGAAAAGGTTTCATGGAGAGATGACTGA
Organism: Puma concolor; assembly: GCF_028749965.1. Taxonomy (NCBI): domain Eukaryota; kingdom Metazoa; phylum Chordata; class Mammalia; order Carnivora; family Felidae; genus Puma; species Puma concolor. The sequence continues at coordinate 68,401,347 of NC_141674.1, read as the reverse complement.
GTACCTTTTTTTTTTTTTTTCTTGAGGTATAGTTGACATACAATGTTGTATTAATTTCAGATGTACAACATGGAGATTTGACAATTCTGTACATCAAGCTATGCTCACCATAGGATGAGAGAAATTTTCATCTGTCACCATACAACATTATCACAATATTATTGATTACATTCTTCATGCTGTAATTTTCATCTCCAATACTTGTCTATTTTATAACTGGAAGTCTGTACTTCTTAATCCCCTTCACCTATTTGACCCCCCTCCCCTCTGGCAACCACCAGTTTGTTCTCTGTTTTTATAGGCCTGTTTCTCCTTGTTTTGTTTTTCATATTCCATATATAACTGAAATCACATGGTGTTTGTCTTTCTCTGTCTAAATTATTTCACTTAGCACAATACCCTAGGTAGGTCCATCCATGTTGTAACAAATGGCAAGATCTCATTCTTTTTATGGTTAAGTAATATTCCATTATATATATATACACCACATCTTTTTTTAAAGTTTTATTTAAATTCCAGTTAGTTAACTTACAATGTTATATTAGTATCAGGTGTTTGGTAGAATTAGCCTGGGAAGCCATCTGATCCTAGACTTTTGTTTGTTGGGAATTTTTTGATTACTGAATCAATTTCTTGCTGGCTAGTGGTCTGTTCAAGTTTTCTATTTCTTCTTGTTTCAGTTTTGGTAGTTTATATATTTATAGGAATTTATGCATTTCTCCCAAATTTTCTAATTTGTTGACTTACAGTTTTTCATATTATCTTATATTCATATTATCTTATATTTCCGTGATGCTGGTTGTTACCTATCTTGTTTCACTTGTGATTTTATCTGTTTGGGTCTTTTCTCTTTTCTTTTTGATAAGTCTGGCCAGAGGTTTACTAATTTTATTAATTTTTTTAAAGAATCACCTCCTGGTTTCATTGATCTGTTCTATTGTGTTTCGTTCTTTCTTTCTTTCTTTCTTTCTTTCTTTCTTTCTTTCTTTCTTTCTTTCTTTCTTTCTTCCTTTCTTTTAGTTTCTATATCATTTATTTTTGCCCTAATCTTTATTATTTCCTTACTTCTGGCTTTAGGCTTGTTTGTAGTTTCTTTTAGGTGTAAGGTTAGGTGGTTTGTTTGAGATTTTTCTTGCTTCTTGAGGTAAACCAGTATTGCTATCCACTTCCCTCATAGGACCACTTTTACTGCATCCCACAGGTTTTGGACCTTTCTGTTTTCATTTTCATTTATTTCCATGTATTTTTAAAAATTTCTTCTTTGATGTCCTGGTTGACCCATTCATTGTTTAGTAGCATGTCATTTAATCTTTATGTATCTGTGGTCTTTCCAAATTGTTTGTTGTGCTTAACTTCTAGTTTCATAGTGTTGTAGTCAGAAAAGGTATATGGTATGATTTCAATCTTTTTGTTGAGGACTGTTTTGTGACCTAATATGTGATCTGTTCGGGAGAATGTTTCACGTGCCTTTGAGAAGAATGTGTATTCTGCAGTTTTAGGATGGAATGTTCTGAGTATCTCTAAGTCCATCTGTTCCAGTGTGTCAATCAAAACCATTGTTTCCTTGTTAATTTTCTGCATAGACAATCTTTCTATTGATATAAGTGGGGTGTTACAGTCCCCTACTATTATTGTATTATTATCAATGAGCTCTTTTATGCTTGTTATTGTTTCATACATCTGAGTGCTCCAATCTTGGGTGCATAAATATTTACAGTTGTTATATGTTCTTGTTGGGTAGTACCCTTTATGATTATATAGTGCCCTTCTTTGTGTCTTGTTACAGTCTTTCTTTTTAAGTCTAGTTTGTCTGATATTAAGTATGGCTACTCTGGTTTTCTTTTGATGTCCATTTGCATTCTCCACCCTCTCTCTTTCAATCTGCAATTGTCTTTAGATCTAAAATAAGTCTCTTGTAGGCAACATATAGATGGGTCTTATTTCTTTACCCATTCTGACATCCTATGTCTTTTGATTGGAGCATTTGGTCCATTTACATTCAAAGTAATTATCAATAGATGTGTATTTATTGCCATTTTATTACTTATTTTCTTGTTGTTTCTGGAGATTTTTTCTGATCCTTTCTTGTCTTTGCCACTTTTGGTCTCTCCTCTGCACTCAAAGAATCCTCTTTAATATTTCTTGTAGGGCTGGTTTTCGGTCACAAACTTCTTTAGATTTTGTTTGTCTGGGAAACTCTTTGTCTCTCCTTCTATTCTGAATGGTAGCCTTGCTGGATAGAGGAATCTTGGTTGCAGATTTTTCCCATTCATAACTTCAAATACATCCCTTCTGGCTTGTCAAGTTTCTGTTGTGAAATCTCCAGCTACCTTTGTGGGTTTTCCCTTGTAAGTTAAGGACTTTTTTGTCTTGCTCTTTTTAAGATTTTTTTCTTTATCACTATATTTTGCAAATTTAATTACAATATGTTTTGGTGTTGGTTTGCTTTTGTTGATTTTGATTTTTTTTTGTTTGTTTGTTTTTGTTTTTGTTTTTTTGTTTTTTTGTTTTTGTTTTGATTTTTTTGTTGTTGTTGATTTTTTTTGATTTGATGCGAATTTTCTGTTCCTCCCAGATCTAGATGTCTGTTTCCTTCTTCAGACTAGGGAGATTTTCTGCTATTATTTACCACAATAAATTTTCTGTCCCCTTTTCTCTCTCTTCTTCTGGAATTTTTATAATAAGAATGTTGTTACATGTGATGGACTTACTGAGCTCTTTGAGTCTATTCTCATGTTGCATAATTATTCTTTCTCTCTTTTGTTCAGCTTCATTATTTTCTATTATTTTGTCTTCTAGGTCTTTAATTCATTCCTTGGCTCTTTTTTCAGGCTGCTGTGGAAATATGAGTCATATGGTATTTCTATTTTTAGTTATTTGAGGAAACTGCATACTGCTTTCCACAGGGGCTGTAGCAATTTATATTCCCTTCAACAGTGCTCAAAGGTTTCCTTTCCTCTGCATCCTCAACAACACTTGTTATTTTTTTTGTTTTTGAGTTCATCCATTTTGACAGGTATGAGGTGATATCTCATTGTGGTTTGGAATTGCAATTCCTTGGTGATGAGTGATATTGAGCATCTTTTCATGTGTCTGTTGGCTACCTGTATGTCTTCTTTGAAAAGTATCTATCCAGGTCCTCTGCCCCTTTAAAATTTAATTATTATAATTATAATTATTATTTATTTTTGTGGGTGTTTTGTTTTGGTGTTGAGTCGTGTAAATATATTTTGGATATTAATTGCTTATCTAATATATGATTTTCAAGTATCTTCTCCCATTCAGAAGATTGTCTTTTTGTGTTGTTCATGGGTTTCTTTTTTGCTGTGCAAACCCTTTTTATTTTGGTATAGTCCCAATAGTGTATTTTTGCTTTTGTTTCAGTTGCCTGAAGAGACATATCTAGAAAAACGTTGCTAAGGCCAGTGTCCAAGACATTACTGCCAATGTTTTTTTCTAAGAGTTTTATGGTTTCAGGTCTCACATTTAGGTCTTTAACTCATTTTGAGTTTATTTTTGTGTATGACATAAGGAAGTGGTTCAAGGGTGCCTGGGTGGCTCAGTTGGTTAAGCGTCCGACTTTGGCTCAGGTCATGATCTCACAGTTTGTGAGTTTGAGGCCTGCGTCGGGCTCTACGCTGTCAGTCGGGCTCTGTGCCTGGAGCCTGCTTTGGATTCTGTGTCTCCCTCTCTCTCTGCCCCCCCCCCCACTAATGCTCTCTCTCAGTCTCTCAAAAAATGAATAAATGTTAAAAAAATTAAAAATAAAAAGAAAGTGGTTCAGTGTTATTCCTTTGCATGTAACTGTCATGTTTCCCCAACACCATTTATTGAAGAAACTGTCTTTTCTCCATTGACTTTATAGATTAATTGACTATATAAGGGTGGGTTTATTTCTGGAATCTTCATCCTGTTCAATTGATCTGTGCTACAGCAATCAAAACAGTATGGTACTGGCACAATAATAGACACATAGATCAATGGGAAATTCTTATTATTGTCACCTCTTAGAACTTACTCGTAACTTATACTATCTTCATAGTAATTTTGAAATCAAGAGCATATGATAAATTCAACATTTTCATTGTTATTTACATGCCCAAACAAAATTGAAACTATCCTAGTTTTGGGGCACCTGGGTGGCTCAGTCGGTTAAGCGTCCGACTTCGGCTCAGGTCATGATCTCACAGTTCATGAGTTCGAACCCCGCATCAGGCTCTGTGCTGACAGCTCAGAGCCTGGAGCCTGCTTCACATTCTGTGTCTCCCTCTCTCTCTGCCCCTTCCCTGCTCATGCTGTGTCTCTCTCTGTCTCAAGAATAAATAAACATTAAAAAAAAATTAAAAAAAAAAGAAACTATCCTAGTTTTGCATATGGAGTTTTGTCAGGTTAGGACAATAATAGCAATTATTTCTGTGCACTTACCATGTCAAAGCACTACCCTAGCTACTTAACATTCAGTCCTTCTATCAACCAAATGAATCTGTTATTATTATTAACCATTTTCCACATATAAGTTAACTAAAGCTTAAATAAGTAAGGTAACTTGTTTAAGCACGGAAGCTGGGGTACCAACCTGGATCTCTTTACTCATACTTTAGCTATATTATGCATTACTTACCCCTTTCTACTGCCTCATAATCAAATGTAAGCAATTTCATTTATGACATGGATGAGAACTAAAAATATTTTAACTAAAACTACAAATTTATTCGTTTTGGGTAGATTGGATAGATGCAGACTTGATGGACTTACATGTTAGATTTTCTTTCCCCAAGATCTGAAAAATATTTTCCCACTGGGCAAACAAATTATCTTTTTCTTTTATATAGTAGAGACTAAGAGTTACCCCCCACCCTGTCCCCACTCCAGCTACTGGCCACCAGTACTAGGATATATTGGGGACTGGAGACAGCATGGAAGACAGGACAACTTATATATACTCTAACTATCCTGATTGGAAAGATTACAGAATTGAAAATAGGTCAAATCTCTACTCCCCTTCTACTACAAAAAACAAATTCACTAATTTTAAATAGTTTCATAGGCCAAAATAGATTACATTTTCCAATAGCCTTTGAAATTAGATGTGGGCTTGTGTTTAAGCTCTGCCAGAGATTCGCTGTGTGTGTAATTAATATGTCACTTCTGGGTCTTGACCTTAGAGAGAAAGAACATGCAATTACACCCCTACCCCTGCCACGCACACACACACACACACACACACACACACACACCTTTTCCTCTCCTGCTTGTGAGAATGTGGTTATGAGCCATTTTGTACAATGTGGACCAGAGCTTAAAGGTAGTTGAGAGAAAAATCAGCAGAACCTATGATCCTGACTCTGTGGTACCAACATCATAGGTCTGATCTGCTTTCACTTTGACAATTACATGGAAGAGAAATAAACTTCTTTTAGAAGTAACTTAATTGGGATCTTCTACATAAAGTCACCCTTTTACCCCACCTGCTCAAGCACATAGCTCTAGCAATCCTTTTCTCCTTCCTATATGATCAAGTTTTAACTCTCTCTTGGAATTTCCCTGTCATTATACAAACATACTGTTAGTCCTACTATCTTTAGAAAGAAATCTTTTCATGAACCTCCTTCTTCCTTCAACTGTCACTTCTCTCCTGTCCTTTATAGAAAAACTCTTTTTATCTCTACTGCATGTTTCCATGCCAGTCAGGATACTCCTATCAATCCACCAAAATTGCTCTTATCAAGGTTGCCAGTGACTGCCATATTGCTAAATCCAAGATTCAACTTATGCTTCTGCTTGAGGACATTTGCTTTTAATTTTTTCCTTGCTTTGAACAGTTCTCCTCCAGATATCACTCCATTCAGTGTTTTCTCCAATGTCACCTTCCCTGTGAAGCTTTCTTTAACTGCCTTATTTAAAGTCCTCAATCAGCTACAAACTCTACGCCACTTTATTGACTTATTTTTGTCTATAGCATTTGCTACTATCTATCGTATGGTATCCATATTTATTTTATTTATTACTCAGCCCAACCCACAACCTAACCTCCACTAACAACATTTTATCTTTCATGTTTGCTATTGTATCCCTAAGCCTAGAACACTACCTGCCATTTAGTATGTGTTGAACAAATGAATGAATGAACAGATACTTATTGAGTATTTATTAGGTGTCATTCACCTTGCTAAGTACTGCAATGACAATGTGAACATGATAGATATGGTCTTCTCTTTAAATATCCCTATGATCGGGGCACTGGGGTGGCTCAGTCAGTTGGGCCTCTGACTTCAGCTCAGGTCATGATCTCACGGTTCATGAGTTCAAGCCCCATGCCAGGCTCTGTGATGACAGCTCAGAGCCTGGAGCCTACTTCAGATTCTGTGTCTCCCTCTCTCCCTACCCCTCCCCCGCTAACGCTCTGTCTCTTTCCATCTCTCAAAAATGAATAAATGTTAACAAAAATTGAAAATTCCTATGATCTAGATTGGAATAGAGATATTATTTAATTCAATTTCTATACTACATGAAAAATACTGCTAGAGTATAATGGGAACATGCAGAAGAACTACAGAACCTAAAATGAAGGCATCAAGAGGGCAGTATTATCAAACCAATGAAGAAAGTGAACTTTAGAACCTTAAAGACCAGTAGAAGTCATCCCTGAGAAATGAATGGCAGGAGAAGGAGGGTGGCAGGGAGGGTATAAATCTAGGCAGAAGGGACAAAGACTATAAAATAGAAGGGAAGAAGTAGCATTATATAGAAAGTAAGTTTAAAGTGCAAAAAAACCAAGTGTTTGAATTTGAAGCTTCACTGTTCTACTTACACATTATCGTGTAAAGGCAAGTTATTTAATCTCTCTGTGCTTCAGTTTACTTACCTGTGAAATGGAAAAATGGTATCTCACTTGGTGTTCTGATTATTAAGTGATGTATAAATTTAAAGAATGTAGCATAGAGTTCTGTAAATAATAAGTCCTTAGAAAATGCTGCTTGTTATTGTGGTTGTTCAACTTGTAATCAGGGAAGTGATCACTATGGTTCTTGAAGGTCATGTCCAGGAACTAGATAACCCATCCACTTCCAACAACCTTTGAGACATTGAATATTGCTAGTTTAATCATTTTGTGATTTTATCATTATTATTTCTTTTACTGTTCATTTATTTTTGAGAGAGAGAGAGAGAGAAAAAGAAAACACGAGCAGGGGAGGGGCAGAGAGAGAGGGAGACACAGAATCCAAAGCAGGCTCCAGGCTCTGAGCTGTCAGCACAGAGCTCAATGTGGGACTCAAACTCATGAACGGCAAGATCATGACTTGAGCCGAAGTCAGACACCCAACTGACTGAGCCACCAAGGCGGCCCGTTATCGTTATTATTATGAATAAATACTTTTCCTACATTCTAGAATCATTTCCATGGTATTAAATAGAAGATTGATGTGCTGGCTTCATGTTAGCTCAAGGAGAAGTGGGGGTGGACTGGGGGCAGGGAATTGTGCACTATCCTAATTAAAGTTCTTATAAAACATAGTTCATTTTATCCATAGAGTTTTATTTTATTTTATTTTATTTTATTTTATTTTATTTTATTTTATTTTATTTTATTTTATTTTATTATTTTTAAAAAATTTATATCCAAATTGGTTAGCATATAGTGCAACAATGATTTCCGGAGGAGATTCCTTAGTGCCCCTTACCCATTTAGCCCATCCCCCCTCCCCAAACCCCTCCAGTAACCTTCAGTTTGTTCTCCATATTTATGAGTCTCTTCTGTTTTGTATCCCTCCCTGTTTTTATATTATTTTTGTTTCTCTCCCTTATGTTCATCTGTTTTGTCTCTTAAGGTCCTCATATGAGTGAAGTCATATGATTTTTGTCTTTCTCTGACTGACTAATTTCGCTTAGCATAATACCCTCCAGTTCCATCCATGTAGTTGCAAATGGCAAGATTTCATTCTTTTTGATTGCCGAGTAATACTCCATTGTATATATATACCACATCTTCTTTATCCGTTCATCCATCAATGGACATTTGGGCTCTTCCCATACTTTGGCTATTGTTGATAGTGCTGCTATAAACATAGGGGTGCATGTGTCCCTTCGAAACAGCACACCCGTATCCCGTGGAGAAATGCCTTGTCCTGCAATTGCTGGGTCATAGGGTAGTTCATTTTTAATTTTTTGAGGAACCTCCATACTGTTTTCCAGAGTGGCTGCACCAGCTTGCATTCTCACCGACAATGCAAAAGAGATCCTCTTTCTCCACATCCTCGCCAATATCTGTTGTTGCCTGAGTTGTTCATGTTAGCAATTCTGACAGGTATTCGGTTGTAGCTAATTGTGGTTTTGATTTGTGTTTGCCTGATGATAAGTGATGTTGAGCAGTTTTTCATGTGTTTGTTGGCTATCTAGATGTGTTCTTTGGAGAAAGGTCTATTTCTGCCTTTTGCCCATTTCTTTACTGGGTGTTATTTGTTTTTTGGGTGTTGAGTTTGATAAGTTCTTTATACATTTTGGATATTAACCCTTCATCTGATATGTTATTTGCAAATACCTTCTCCCATTCTGTTGGTTGCCTTTTAGTTTTGCTGATTGTTACCTTTGCTGTGCAGAAGCTTTTTATTTTGATGAGGTCCCAGTAGTTCATTTTTGCTTTTGTTTCCCTTGCCTCCTGAGATGTGTTGAGTAAGAAGTTGCTGCAGCCAAGATCAAAGAGGTTTTTGCCTGCTTTCTCCTCGAGGATTTTGACAGCTTCCTGCCTTACATTTAGGTCTTTCGTCCATTTTGAGTTTATTTTTGTGGATGGTGTAAGAAAGTGGTCCAGGTTCATTCTTCTGCATGTCGCTGTCCAGTTTTCCCAGCACCACTTGCTGAAGAGACTGCATTTATTCCATTGCATATTCTTTCCTGCTTTGTCAAAGATCAGTTGGCCATACGTTTGTGGGTCAATTTCTGGATTCTCTATTCTGTGCCATTGATCTGAGTGTCTGTTCTTCTGCCAGTACCATTCTGTCTTGATGGTTACAGCTTTGCAGTATAGCTTGAAATCCGGGATTGTGATGCCTCCTGCTTTGGTTTTCTTTTCCAAGACTGCTTTGGCTATTCGGGGTCTTTTCTGGTTCCATACAAATTTTAGCATTATTTGTTCTAGCTCTGTGAAGCATGATGGTGTTATTTTGATAGGGATTGTATTGAATATGTAGATTGCTTTGGGTAGTATCCACATTTTAACAATATTTGTTCTTCCTATCCAGGAGCATGGAATCTTTTTCCATTTTTTTGTGTCTTTTTCAATTTCTTCCATAAGCTTTCTATAGTTCTCAGCATATAGGTTTTTCACCTCTTTGGTTAGATTTATTCCTAGATATTTTATGGTTTTTTGTGCAACTGTAAATGGATCGATTCCTTGATTTCTCTTTCTGTTGCTTCATTGTTGGTGTATAGGAATGCAACTGATTTCTGTGCATTGATTTTATATTCTGCAACTTTGCTGAATTCATGAATCAGTTCTAGCAGTTTTTTGGTGGAATCTTTTGGGTTTTCCATATAGAGTATCATGTCATCTGTAAAGAGTGAAAGTTTGACCTCCTCCTGGCCGATTTGGATGCATTTTATTTCTTTGTGTTGTCTGATTGCAGAGGCTAAGACTTCCAGTACTATGTTGAATAACAGTGGCAAGAGTGGACATCCCTGTCTTGTTCCTGACCTTTGGGGGAAAGCTGTCAGTTTTTCCCCATTGAGGATGATATTAGCGTTGGGTCGTTCATATATAGATTTTATGATCTCAAGGTATGTTCCTTCTATCCCTACTTTCTTCAGGGTTTTTATCAAGAAAGGATGCTGTATTTTGTCAATTGCTTTCTCTTCATCTATTGAGAGGATCATATGGTTCTTGTCCTTTCTTTTATTGATGTGATGAATCACATTAATTGTTTTGCAGATATTAAACCAGCCCTGCATCCCAGGCATAAATCCCACTTGGTCATGGTGAATAATTTTTTTTAATGTATTGTTGGAGGCAGTTAGCTAATATCTTGTAGAGGATTTTTGCGTCCATGTTCATCAGGGAAATTGGTCTATAGTTCTCCTTTTTTAGTGGGGTCTCTGTCTGGTTTTGAAATCAAGGTAATGCCAGCTTCATAGAAAGAGTTTGGAAGTTTTCCTTTCATGTCTATTTTTTGGAACACCTTCCGGAGAATAGGTGTTAACTCTTCCTTAAATGTTTGCTAGAATTCCCCTGGAAAGGCTTCTGGCCCTGGATTCCTGTTTTTTGGCAGATTTTTTATTACTAATTCAATTTCCTTACTGGTTATGGGTCTGTTCAAATTTTCTATTTCTTGTGTTTCTTGTGTCTATTTCTTGTGTTTTAGTTTTGGTAGTGTATATGTTTCAAGGAATTTGTCCATTTCTTCCAGATTGCCCATTTTATTGTCATAAAATTGTTCATAATATTCTTTTATCATTGTTTTTATTTCTGCTGTGTTGGTGTGATCTCTACTCTTTCATCTTGATTTTATTTATTTGGGTCTTTCCTTTTTCTTTCTGATCAAACTGGCTAGTGGTTTATCAATTTTGTTAATTCTTTCAAAGAACCAGCTTCTCATTTCATTGATCTGTTCTACTGGTTTTTTTTTTTTTTTTTGGTTTCAATAGCATTAATTTCTGCTCTAATCTTTTTTATTTCCTGTCTTCTGCTGGTTTGGGGTTTAATTTGTTGTTCTTTTTCCAGCTCCTTAAGGTGTAAGGTTAGGTTGTGTATCTGAGATCTTTCTTCTTTCTTTAGGAAGGCCTGGATTGCTATATACTTTCCTCTTATGACAGCCTTTGCTGCATTCCAGAGGTTTTGGGTTGTGGTGTTATCATTTTCATTGGCTTACATATACTTTTTAATTTCCTCTATAACTTCTTGGTTAGCCCATTCATTCTTTAGTAGGATGGTCTTTAGTCTCCAAGTATTTGTTACCTTTCCAAAATTTTTCTTGTGGTTGATTTCAAGTTTCATAGCGTTGTGGTCCGAAAATATGCACGTTATGATCTCAATCTTTTTGTACTTACTTAGGGCTGATTTGTGTCCCAGTTTATGGTCTATTCTGGAGAACATTCCATGTGCTCTAGAGAAGAATGTATATTCTGCTGCTTTAGGATGAAATGTTCTGAATATATCTGTTAAGTCCATCTGGCCCAGTGTGTCATTCAAAGCCATTGTTTCCTTGTTGATTTTTTGATTAGATGATCTGTCCATTGCTGTGAGTGGAGTGTTGAAGTCTCCTACTATTATGGTATTACTATCGATGAGTTTCTTTATGTTTGTGATTAACTGATGTATATATTTGGGTGCTTCTACTTTTGGCGCATAAATGTTTACAATTATTAGATCTTCTTGGTGGATAGACCCCTTGATTATGATATAATGCCCTTCTGCATCTCTTGATACAGTCTTTATTTTAAAGTGTAGATTATCTGATATAAATATGGCTACCCCGGCTTTCTTTTGTTGAGTATTAGCATGACAGGTGGTTTTCCATCCCCTTATTTTCAATCTGAAGATGTCTTTAGGTCTAAAGTGGGTCTCTTGTAAATAGCATATAGATGGATCTTGTTTTCTTATCCATTGTGTTACCCTATGTCTTTTGATTGGAGCATTGAGTCCATTGACATTTAGAGTAAGTACTGAAAGATAGGAATTTATTGCCATTATGATGCTTGTAGAGTTGGAGTTTCTGGTGGTATTTTCTGGTCCTTTGTCATCTTTGGTGCTTTTGGTATTAATTAATTAATTTATTTATTTATTTATTCATTCATTCATTCATCTTTTCTCCCTTCAGAGAGTCCCCCTTAAAATTTCTTACAGGGCTGGTTCAGTGGTCACAAACTCCTTTAGTTTTTGTTTGTCTGGGAAACTTTTTATCTCTCCTTGTGTTTTGAATGACAGCCTTGCTGGATAAAAAATTCTTGGCTGCATATCTTTCTGATTCAGCACACTGAATATATCCTGCCACTCCTTTCTGGCCTGCCAAGTTTCTGTGGATAGGGTCTGCTGCGGATCTGTCTTCCCTTGTAGGTTAGGGACTTTTTCCCTTGCTGCTTTTAGGATTCTCTCCTTGCCTGAGTATTTTGTGAATTTGACTATGATATGCCTTGTTGATGGTCGGTTTTTGTTGAATCTAATGGGCGTCCTCTGTGCTTCCTGGATTTTGATGTCTGTGTCTTTCCCCAGGTTAGGAAATTTTTCTGCTATGATTTACTCACATAACCCTTCTACCCCTATTTCTCTCTTTTCCTCTTCTAGGACCCCTATGATTCTGATATTCTTTTTTAATGAGTCACTGATTTCTCTAATTCTTAAATCGTGCTCTTTTGCCTTAATCTCCCTCTTTTTTCCTGCCTCATTATTCTCTATAAGTTTGTCCTCTATGTCGCTGATTCTCCGTTCTGCCTCGTCCATCCTTGCTGCCGCTGCATCCCTCTGTGATTGCAGTTCAGTTATAACATTTTTAATTTCATTCTTTCTATTTTTTATTTCTTTTATCTCTGCAGAAAGGGATTCTAATCTACTTTTGGCTCCAGCTAGTATTCTTATTATCGTGATTCTAAATTCTGGCTCAGATTCTAAATTCTGCTTGCATCTGTATTGGTTAAATCCCTGGCTGTCGTTTCTTTGTGCTCTTTCTTTTGGGGTGAATTCCTTCGTTTTACCATTTTGAAAGGAGAAAAGGAATTATGAGGTAGAAAAATTAAAACAAAAATTTTTTAAAATTAAAATTTAAAAAATTAAACACACACACACAAATCAAATAAATAATGCTAGATCCTAGGTGTGTTTATGATCTGGGTGTTGAAAGTGGTTTGACAGATTAAAGAAAATAAAGGGGGGGGGGGAGAAAAAAAAGGAAATCATTTGAGAATTTGAAAAAATGGATACACTGAAGTAGACTAAAATGAGATGATGGAAGTAAAATAGAATTTGAAAAAATATACACAAAAGTAAAGAATATAGTAGAATATATTAAAAAAAAGATTTTTAATAAAAATTAATAAAAATAAATTTTTATTTTTCTTTATTCAAGAAAAAGAAACAAAAAAGTGAAAAAAGGAAAAAGAAAAAGAAAACAAGGAAATCATTTGAAAATTTGAGGAAGTTAATACACTGTAGCAGACTAAAATAAAATGATGGAAGTAAAATAGAATTTGAAAAAAATTTACATAAAAGCAAAAAGTATAGTAAAAAAAATAAAGAAAATATTCTTAATAGAAATTGAAAGTAAAAATGAAGTTTTTCTCTTTCTGCATTCAAGAAAAAGAAATGAAAAAGAGGAAAAAAAGAAAAAGAAAAAAAAGGATATCGTTTGAAAATTTGAAAAGGTGAATACCCTGAAGTAGACTAAAATAAAATGATGGAAGTAAAATAGAATTTGAAAAAAATTACACAAAAGTAAAAAATATAGTAATAAAAATTAAAGAAAAATATTTTTATTAAAAATTGAAAATGAAAATGAATTTTTTCTCTCTGTATTCAAAAAAAAGAAGCATAAAAGAGAAAAAAAAAGAAAGAAAATTGTATAGATGAACGTGCTAACAGATTGAAGTAGGGCTGAAATTGCTTCGTTTTTTTCCTAGAAGTCAGTCTATGTAGCGCTTTATAGTCCGTAAACTAAGCCGGCGGTGAGACTTGTGCTCTTGGAGAGTGAAGTTGGCCCAGTTGGGCGGGACTCAGTGTAACAGCTCTGCTCACCACTAGATGGCGCTGCTAGCCTACTGGGGTGGATTGTTGCGGGGCTCATGGTTGCCTATGCGCATGCACGGGAGTGGTGAAATGGCGCCCCCCCAGCTAACCAGTCTGTTCTCCCAGATGGCGCACCCGTCCTCAGCTTTCATCCATTCCCCGCTTTTTCACTCTCTGTGATCAGGCCTCAGGCAGTACCTCTCTCTCGAGTTTTGTCTCAGATGTGGCTGTTTCCCCCGGCCCCTTAGTTCGGAAGGACTGCGGCTTTGACCCGTCCCACTCCTCTGCAGGAGGGTCTCACCGAGAAATGGCCAAGTGAGCAATGGCCGAATGTTGGCTGTACCCAGGAATGCTTGCTGGACCCTGCTGCTGCCGGTGCCCCGAGACTATGGCCAGGTGCCAGCCCGCCCCAGAAAAAGTTCACGAGATAGTGTAGCAGCAGCGTTTCAGGGATTATGGAAAATCGCAACACACATCTGGCACCAGGCTTCACCCTTAACGACTTTGTTCCAGCACCAGCGCATGTGCCATTTTCTGGGGTCTGCTGGGACCAGGTGGCTTCAACAGTCTCTACCAAATGTCCTTCCAGCAGTGGAACCACTTTTCCTCGTGTGGCCCGAGAACCTCCCGGACCCAACTCTGTTCCTGGGGATTTGCCCTTCCCACCAGAGCATCGCCAAGTATGGAGCTGTGGAGTTGCAGCCTTTGCGCTCCCCTTGTTTGCAGTCTTAATGGAATTTAAACCTTGTCCTTTCTCCTTTCTCCCTTTTTAGTTTAGTCCCTGCGGCTGTTTCCAATTTTCCACTTTCTCTCCAGCTGGTTTCCCGTATTTTCCCCTCCCCCCCCCCCCCCCCCCGTCTCCGTCCTCTCTCCGCTCGCAAAAGCACCTCCCTTCCTGCGCCTTGTCGCTCCCCAAGTTCACTTCTCCACATTGCGTACCTGCTGAATTCTGTAGTTCTGGTTGTGCCGATTGTTGTGTTAATCCTCCTGTCGGTTTTCTAGGCATGTAGTGTTGGTCTGGCTGTATTTCATGGACGGGAGACACAAAAAACTTCCATGCTGTTCTGCCATCTTGGCTCCTCCCCATAGAGTTGTATTTTAAGAGTGTGCTTGTGACAAAACACACAACAAAACTCAACAAGTCACAGGCAATTGAAATACTACAAATAATGAATATAATCATAAATAGTCATATTTTACTATTATATATAAATTATATATATAAGTATATATAAATATATATTTATTTTTATATTTATATATAAACATCAGGTTAAATATTTATATATAATACATTTTATATATATAATAATTTATATATATAATTTATATAATATATAACTATATATAAATTATATAATATATAATATTATATAATAAATTATATATATACACACACACATATATGTGTATATATATATATACATATATATGTGTGTGTGTGTGTGTGTGTATATATATATATATATATATATATAACCTGATGTTTGTTAAAGTTAAAATCTGGGACAACGTTACAATGTATTTCCCTCACATCCCCATCTAGTAGCTTTAACCTATTCCAGGAAAGAGACAATGCAAGTTTTTTGGTGCATATAGGAGCCTAGATAACTGGAATAATTACTTCAAATCTCCAGTAAAAGAAAGCTATCTTAAAAGGGATCTTCTTTCATTGAGATGTGTCTGTATTTGTTAGAAAAGAGATAGACAAAAGAGGTATTTAATGTAATTATTGACTTACACTGCATGACACAATATGGGGCATTAAGGACCCAAATCCTGGAGATGTAGGACACCTGAATGCAAACTCTTTTCTGGCCACTTAGAAGGCTATCCTCAATTACTGTTAATTAAATGTCAACTGTGCAAGTAAGTAATCAGCAGTGAAATTGAGCATCTATTTCTAAGAGGGTGAGAAGGGTTATTTTTAAGCTTCGTTAAATTCTTTGTGGTTTCTCGTGTTCGTTTGTAGTATTGTCTGCTTTTGGCACAAAAGTGTCAACAGGTGTGACAAAGTTTAAATGGATGCATGATGCCAACTGCCCCTCTAACTCTGGCACGAGGAAGGACCTCCTGTAAGAAGAGCTGCCTCCTGAAGCATTTTGTTAGCTGTCATTGGCTGGAACTCGTGTCATAGTACAAGAGGCCAGCCAGCTTATGAGTAGGCAACCTGCCATTTAAACAGATGGACATTGGTCTGGCAGCCAAGAGGCCAAGTATGTGCAGTGAACGTAGGTATCAAGGCTTCATTTCCAACTGAGATTACTGAGATGTCTCTCTGTTCTGATATCATATAAGCTGCTGCGATGGGTTTGATCAGTTGTTTTAAGTCACACGTGACATTAAATACTTCTTATAATAAACATTTCAACACTTTTACTTTGATTGATTATTAAAACTTATTAAGAAAAGGCATTTTTTTTCTGAGAAAGGCATTTAAAAAGGCATTTTTAAAAGAAATTTAAGTTTATAAAACTTGAGGTATGTACTGATATGCTATATTTTCATGTGATGAAGCTAAACCTCATGACAACTTCATATTGCCCCCTTAGACAGCAAGTATTTTGAGGGCAGGAAACATTTTCAGGGTATGTTTGTGACAAAACAAACAATGCTCAGTATATTATAGGCAATTAAATCAGTACAAATAATGCATATTAGTCTCTAAATAAAAACTGTATGAGGGAAGCAGCCTTGTAAGTCTTACTGTTGCTTTTTCTCTCAATGCTTAATAAATGCTTATGGAATGAAAGTATAATAATATAAATCTCTGGTTACTATGTAATGTGTTTATCATATTTCAAATAAATTCAGTGTAATGGAATATTAAAACATTAGAGAAGAGTGAACTTGATGAAATCTCTGATGACTCAGAAGGTGCTTTAAAAAACTCATGGTCTAAATGTGCAAATATTTGAATGAAATCTGTGCTGACTTCAGATTTACATTTGGAAATTTTGTCAGTGTCAAATAAGGTTGACCTCATGTTTATTTTCAATAGACGCAGACAGATAAATACAGAAATAATTATATCCATGGGCTGGTGCATATCTTTCCTAACTCTGTTCCCTAAGTTGTACTCAAAACATTTTACTATATTTGAGGTGTTAGTGACATGTACTATCAATAAGCACCCAGATCTTGGTTTCTAAATACCATTTCCAATGGAAGGAAGCAAGTTTCCTTGGAGAAATGACTGATTCCAGGACTTGACCAGGAAATAAAAATGAGCCTGGAGCAGTAAGGGAGTGTTTAAGAAAAAGAAAATAAAGAAAAAAAGGATGGGATCATTTTTAAAAGGACATTAGAGTCAACTTAGAAGAGTCACCTATGGCCAAATCTGCATCATTTTGAGCAATAAAATGTGTAATAATCATATTGGATCATAAGGCAAGGATAAAATTAAGTACTCATGGATCCACACTGATATAAATGATTAATAAATAAATGAATGCTGGAGAAAGGCTACATTTTCCTCACAGAATTCCAAGTAATAAATGTACAAGGAATGAGGGAAATAGAAAATCATAATTAGAATACAGCAGTAACAACTGCAGCAGGCAAATCGACTGATGAATGCTAAAATTGGGTGAAACATTAAGGAGAAACACTATGTTTGGGTAGCCTCAAAGTAGCTTTCCCTAAATATTTGTTAATTGTTACAAACCATTTCTCCTCTAGGGTCAGGGAGGGATGGTATTTAGTTCCCCATCCCTTGAATATAGGCTGGACTTAGTAACTTGCTTCCAAAAAAATAGAATTTGGAAAGGGAAAACTAGCAGAGAAAGCAGGCAGACAAGCGATAAAGATTAACGTCACCAGCAGTAAGTCACGTTGATATACACATCCTCATAGGGTGTGAGGTGAAAAGGACACTTTACCGCTGTGATGTTCTTCTCCAAATCTGTAAGTTCAGTTTAATTATGAGAAGACATCAGGCAAACCCAAATAGGGCATTCTACAAAATACCTGACCAGCATCTTTAGAAATGTCAAGGTAGTGAAACACAGGAAAAGGATCAAGAATTGTCACAGCTCAGGGGTACCGTAGAAGACTTAAATACAGCATGGTATGCTAGATTAGCGCCAGTCTCATTTAAATCTTACAACAGCCCAAAGGGGATTTGCCCTACTTCATCCTACTCTACAGGAAAGTTTAGTACCTTTCCCAATATCAACACCCTTGTTAGAAGAATAGCTGGGACTGACTCCTGGTAGTCTAGTCCCATGAACATGTCAGGCCATTAGTGGAAAACCTGGTGAAGTCTGAATAAAGTCTCTGGTCTGTCAACAGTATCATATTATTGTTAATTTCTTAGCCTTGAAAAATGTTCCATGATAATGTAAGATGTTAACATTAGAGGAAACTGGGTAAAGGGTAAACAAGAACTTTCTTTACTATTTGTACAGCTTTTCTGTAAATCTAAATTTAATTTTTAACTAAAAGCTAAAAAAAATACATGAAAAATATCTATTTACTTATTGGTTAACTTAGATTTAGAAACAGAGGGTAACACATAAATACAATTTTGTTTATACGATTTATTGTTTTGAAACAAAAATCCCTGTACTGTTATAAGTATTACAGAATAAATTTAAAATGCCTTGCTAAAAACTTTGTTATTGAATTTAGGTACTTATTAGAAGCCATAATTAGGATTATCATATTCAGACCAAGCTGTAATAATAGAAATATGGCTACTATATATTTTTCATTCTTTGAGAATAATCTACTTTGCAGACATCAATATTACCCACAAACTGTTACAGATGATCTTGTGAGGGTCACTGTTTTCTTCTCTGTATATAAAATACACAAAAATCTGAAGGAGACATTGAAAACTAATTGAATTTTGAAAAGTTCCCCCCAAATTAACATTAAACATACCTACTTAAAGTGGAATATCTTTTTACAGCTGATGAAAACTGCCTAATAGTTTTTTGTTTTTTTTTAAATAGCATGGTAAAATTCTAAAATCCTCTCCAGGTCCCAACTTCGAGCCTACATGAATAAAATATCCAAGGAATAATGCATTGCTATAGAGCACTTAACTCAAAAACCTCAGGGGGGTGGGGAGGTGGGGGTTAAAAAACAAACAAAAAAACCCACAATACTTCATAAAACTTGAGTTTCTTATATTTGTTTAGAAACAAAAGTTATATGGGATTTCTTGCATAATGCAGATTAGGCAATAATCACATAAAAAAAAGTCTATGGTGGTCTTGGTTTAAGTTCCCCTAATTCTAAGCATCTTGAAAATTATAGGAAATCCTAAACAAATTTCCCAGATTCAAATTGCATTTGGAAAGAGCAAAAGACATGGAAATAAATATTTGCTGTAATTTTTTAAAGTTTTTCTATTTCACTACATTTCATCAAATTGGAAATTTGGGGAAAGTGGGAGAGTCAGTGTACATGATTGGATTCTGGGAAATGGGTTGATTGAGGGAAGAAGATCAAAAAAGAAGGAAATCTCAGTGCTTTGAATTCACATTTCTGAGCCTAGTATTTGAGATGTTTCTTGTGTGACCCAAGTTTATTTTTGAAGTCATTCAGGTGAGGAAGTATTTGGCTGCAGGAAAAATAGGACAGTTGAAACTAACTCAAACAAACAAGGATGGTTTTTTGTTTGTTTGTTTGCTTGTTTTTTGAGGGGTGAATTTTTAAGAACAGAGGGATCCACGCGTGGGAAATATAGGCAGGACTGAAAAATGATAATAATGGTCGACATTGCCTACTGTGTGCCCAGTGCTATTCTAAACACTTTGTGGGGGCGCCTGGGTGGCGCAGTCGGTTAAGCGTCCGACGTCAGCCAGGTCACGATCTCGCGGTGCGTGAGTTCGAGCCCCGCGTCAGGCTCTGGGCTGATGGCTCGGAGCCTGGAGCCTGTTTCCGATTCTGTGTCTTCCTCTCTCTCTGCCCCTCCCCCGTTCATGCTCTGTCTCTCTCTGTCCCAAAAATAAATAAACGTTGAAAAAAAAAATTTTTTTTTAAACACTTTGTGTATATTATCTCATTTTTAAAGTTTTATTTTACCCATTTTGAGAGAGAGAGAGAGCATGAGCAGGGGAGAGGTAAAGAGAGAGAGAGAGAGAGAGAGAGAGAGAATACCAAGCAGGCTCTGTGCTATCAGCCCAGAGCCAGATGCAGGGTTTACACTCACAAACTGTGGGATGGTGTTCTGAGCGGAAACCAAGAGTTGGATGCTTAACCAGCTGAGCCACCCAGGCGCCCCAGTCTCATTTAAATCTTAAAACTGCCCAAAGGGGATTTGTCCTACTTCATCCTACTCTACAGGAAAGTTTAGTACCTTTCCCAATATCAACACCCTTGTTAGAAGAATAGCTGGGACTGACTCCTGGTAGTCTAGTCCCAGGTGCTGTATATTCAGTGTCCTATGTATTTCTCTGTGTTTGGCTCCCGTTCCCCCACCCACCCCCTTCATTTATGTGTCATCTGCTTTCCCATCGTAACCACAGTTTGCGTGTGCCTTTGGTTTGCCACAGCATTTACTCTGCTTCCATGATCATGCTGTTTTGCTTTCTAAAGCTAAATACCTCAATTTCACAATTTCCTAATTTCCAGAACAGATAATCTGGTTCATCCAGCCTGTGCCAAGTATCTAACCGTGATCCAATCAGGTGAGGGAGAGACAGAGAGAAGGAGGAAGAAAGGCATATTTGGGTTACCTTATGCAAACATGCTAGACATCTGTTTAGATTCTAGATTCTCAGAAGGGGTACAAGAATTTAGATACAATGGCTACCATCTCCCTCCACCTACCTTCCCATCCTTTTTTTTAAATCCTACTCTACAAATCCTTTGCGATAGCCTGCCAGATACATTCAATGGTCTCTGAAGACATCTAAAGCATTCCTACATTGGTGCTTTTGCTCACTGTATTTTTCTGACTTGGAGTTTAATCTGTCCTTATGACTCAAACCCTCTGATTATTATCAGTGCTTCAAGGCCCAAACCATGTAGTACTTCCCACCTCTGAACTCCCACAGACCTTGTCTCATCACACACTTGGAGCCTTATCAGATTCTCTCTTGCATTGTCATTTATGGTTTTATTAGTATGCCTTTTCTCCCCAGCTATGCCAATTAATCAAGACAGAAGTTTCTTGAGATCACAACCTATGTATTTAAATTTGTATTCCAACCACAACTGTAGAAATGTTGTACATTGATCGATGTACCTATTGATTGATGAAAGGAAGGAAGGAAGGATCCAAAAGGCACAATTAGAACAGAAGGTGGAGGCTGTTGGATTGAGGGGAATCTGAAGATATTTAAAGGCTGAGTTTTCATTTCGTTTTGCCTCAGTTTTGTAATCCTTTACAGAAATGATAACAGGATTTAAATTCCTGGCGAATGATTTTCCCTTTACTCTTTAAGCCTCATCTAGTTTCAGGTAAATGTTGGCTATTGGTTGATATTTCAGTGTCTGACTAACTGGTGAATAAGTTGTGTTAAGTTCTTTTGAATATTCCAATGCCAGCTATATACCTAGTAAAAAATCGTTTTAATTTGAGAATATAATATAAAACAGGAAATATATTAATTCTATATCTTAAACTTGAATTATGTTTTAATCTGTGACTCTCTTAGGCCAAATCTTAAAAATTATTAATCATTACAATATAATATTTGCTTTGTTATTTCCATTTCTGCTTGAAATCCTTCATTATTTCACCGGGTTAGAATATATATTGACTTATTTAAAAAATCAATTTCAGATAATTTGAACTTGTTTCCCTAACTCAGTTCCTGGAAGTTATTTTCTGTCAGTGGCTGTTGCCTTTCCAGTCTGAGAACTAATCAAGACTAGAGATGAAGAGCTGCAGACCCCAAGGCAGTATGTCTGTCAGTCCTGCTGATTAGATTTAACCTGTTCTAGTAGTCACTTGGGTTGAGTTAGTTCCGGGTTCTATTTGAAGTAACCCTAGAGATTTTAGGCAAAATAGGATTTTCCAGGGTTATAGCCATCCTGTTATTCAACAAAGACCCAGCACCTGCTTTGGATCATCTTTCCAGGTTTGGCTCAGAACAAAATTGTCACATAAGTGGTGCTTGACATTGTTCATTACCACCTCCCTCTTGGTATGAATCCACTCAGGGCTCCAGTGCTGCATCCTGAGGGACCTAGCTCCATACACAGCACCTCCCCTTGGCCTTCTCCTCTTTGGAAGAGTGCTGGAACCATTCTCCTTGGTTAGACAACTCATTTATTTTTTCACAAGGAATTGTCAATGATGTAATACCTCCTCCTGGTAAGGTTTTTTAAGACTTTAAGTACCTCTGCTCAAAGGAAGAAATCTACTTTATCTTGTGACCTAATAAGAACCTGTGTGTATGTCAAACGAATGCTTTTTGCAACAATACTTACACGTAAGGGTGCAGCAAAAATCACAGTTAATTCTGAATATGATTTTATTAGTAATGAAGTGTGAGTTTATATTTGATTTCATTTCCTTAAATGACCAGTCAGAAGCTACTAAATTTACCTCAAGACCTACTAAACGGTCACAAACAGGAGTGACTTTATTGTAGGGTGTTGCTGGCCTGAAAATGGCTTATATGCACACGTCAAACTATACAAAGTGGGGGCCTGCTGCTCCATAACATTCATTCACATTTTCCTGGCACTTCTGCTTTTCTGTAAGTTTGGGGAAAAGTGAAAGAGCCAGCTGAGAAAAGCATATATTCTTAGGGGGCCCTTTAATTCTCTTTTTATCACTTAGACTCACAGAATTCTTGAAGGCTTCATTGAACAATTAAACACTGAGACATTCATATGTGTATCCAAATTTAATGCAATTTTGCCTCCAGATACAGTTCTTGTCTCTTCCTTTCTCCAGTAAAATGAGTGTATGCTTTGTGAGTGTGTCCCACAGTGTTTTCAAGTTGAAATAGTCATCATACGCAGAAGTTATTTTTTCCATGCTCATGAGGGTTGTATAACATCTAATGTGATCAGACTCCTTACTGGGTAATGAATATGGAAATTAGATAATCGAACTATAGTAGAAGGTTAAAATGAACTCCAAGAACATAAATTACTAAAGCTGAAGGATGTGGGTAACTTTGTGTCTCTGAGTGAGAGTGTGTGGGAATACTTTTTGTAAGGGACGTGTTTGTTTGTTTGTTTGTTTTAACCCAGTTATTCAGAAAACAATTGTTTTGGCCTCTTATAACTGAGTACCACTATGAATAGCTTTTAACATAATGACCTGAGACCTTGGACTTGATGAAAAAGCTTCTGCATTTTACTTAGAAATCATAAGCAGCTATACTACCAATTAAGGAGAAGTGTGTGTATGTGTGTGGGTGTGGGGGTGGGTGTGGCTGTGGGTGTGGGTGGGTGTGTCTGTGTTTGAATGTCTGTTAAAATGGGGGGCCAGCCAAGGTATTTCATACTCTATGATTAGGTCCTTTCAATTTTAAATCCACTGAACCAACAAGCCATGCTTAGTCAACCCATGAACAACACTTATTACTCTGCTGTGGGCACTTTCCCTTGTCTTCTTCTTCTATCTTTTAAATTTCTAGGCTTTTTAATTTATTATTATTTGATTTTGTGCATACGGTCACCTCTGGTTATGGTTGTGTAAGTGAGAGACCATAAGGCAACAGATACTATACGTGTCTTTTTCATTGCATAGTAAGTTTCCTAAGGAGAGAGATGAAATCCACTACTTCTTTCCTAGTGATCTGCAACCTCTGTGCCATTCATAAACTTGTTCCATGCTCAATAAATACTGTTTCTATGCTGACCAGCTTCTTGTATATGAAATATTTAGATTCTTCCTAGTAGAGTTCAAAAAGGTCAAAATTAAGTCAACTTTGCTCTAAAACCATTCCAATGAACCCAAACTTGAATTCTGATTCAAGTCAGGTACTCAGGAGTAGAAGGCAGTCTCATTCAAGGCATTATGCAAGCCAACCAGTCAAAGCCGCTGTACTTTGATACCAAATATTTGGGTTCAGTAGCTATATCTTGTTGATAAGTACAAGCACAGAAAACTTAGATCTGATGACATATTGCATTTAGTAACAGATTCAAATTTAGTTTAAAATTAGCAGAAGGTGTGGCATAGAAATGTCCATGCTCTGATCAGTCTAAGTGCTATGCTTAGGGACACATTTTAATATTTTAATGGCCAACTTCTATGTCATAGGACATAATCTCAATTTCTTATTATTAAAGGAACCAAAATAAAATGCCCCCATCTCTCTCTTTCTATTTCTCTCTCTCTCTCTCTCTCTCTCTGTGTGTGTGTGTGTGTGTGTGTGTGTGTCTAACATATTCTGCTTCTGAGGAATTTAAAAATTGTTAAATAAGAAAACATACTTATTCTTTGGCATTCGCCTAATAACTAGGCTAAAAACTCTTTTTTTCTGCTTCTTTTGGTAATTAAGTAGCTGTAAGACAGATAGCATTGCTAAATTTAAAATTTTAAAAAGTAAAGAAAAAAAAAGCATTCTATTTCCTTTAACTGAAAGTATAACCTTTATACCATACCAGAAATGTCCCATATTCTTCTGTATCCCATCCCCCCAGAATCTTCCCTTGTGGGCAGTTATGCTCTTTGTGCCTGGGCTGGGAAATGGGGAGAGAACCCTGTCAATATTTCATGAGGGCAAAGGAGAAAGTCTCTTAAGAATAAGGCTTGGCTTCTCTCTTTATGTGAGCTCTTAAGGGAAAGTGCCTCTCATTCTTTAAAAAACTAGAGAAATAATTGCTTATTTGGCAAAATAAAAAATTTAAATATGAAAAATTAAATTAGAATAATAGAATAAAATAATGTTGGTGTCCTTTATATTAATTCTATCTACCCATGATTTCAAGCTTGGAAATTGTTGTTTTTGCCCACTTCTTCCTTTGTAGCTACAGTACATCGGTAAGCTCTGCTTTTACCTTCAAAATGAACATCTATAGTTTGCTTTCCATTTCTACGACCATTTTCTGTCCTAGGCTGAGCCATCAATAGTCCGTATTTGAAATATAGCCTAATAGTATGTCTTTCTACTTCCACTCTTGCCCGCTATTTTTTTTAATTAAAAAAAATTTTTTTTAAATATGTGTTTATTTTTGAGACAGAGAGAGACACAGCATGAACCGGGGAGGGTCAGAGAGAGAGGGAGACACAGAATCTGAAGCAGGCTCCAGGCTCTGAGCTGTCAGCACAGAGCCCAATGCGGGGCTGGAACTCATGGACCATGAGATCATGACCTGAGCCAAAGTCCGACGCTCAACCGACTAAGCCACCCAGGTGCCCCTACTCTTGCCCACTTTTAATCCATTACTGGCATAACATCTGGTGTGGTCTTTGAAGAACCTCTATCAGGTGGTGCCACATCCTTGGTTTCTCTTACATTTGGAGGCAAGCATATGAAAATGCCCACATATCTTAATCAGACATGATCTGGCTCTTATTCTCCAACCTCATCTCATTCCTCCTGTCATCTCCCTCCTGACACAACTGTGATTTTCAACTCCCTGAATTCACCAAGTCCTGAATCATTGCAGGGGCTGGACCAACGGCCTACATTTCTTTCCTCCTCCCCCAATTCTTCATTTGACTGAGTCCTTATTTTTCAGATCTCAGTTTAATTTCCCCTTCCCAGAGAAATCTTCCTAGATCACCCAATCTGAAGTAAGTCATCCTTTTTATTGTCTCCACTGAATTTTCTTCTTTTCTTCCTTCCACTTTTCAGAATTTGCAGTTGCACATGTTTATTTGTTTGTTTGCATGCCTTCTCAAACTGTGAACTCCAAGAGGGCAAAGATTGTGTCCCAACATTGTATCCAACACCCAGTACAGTTGCTGAAGCTCAGCGGGCACTTACACAATATCTGTTGAATTAATTCATTAATTAGCTGTTATATTTAAAAACAACTGAATTAATTCATTAAGCCACATTAATAAATTATAGCATATGGTCGGAACATAATTTTTTTTAAATGTTTACTTATTTTTAAGAGAGGGAGAGTGGGTACGGGAAAGGCAAAGAGAGGGAGACAGAGGATCCCAACCAGGCTTTGCATTTACAGCAGAAAGCCAGATCCGGGGCTCGAACTCATGGGCTTTGAGATCATGACCTGCACCAAAATCAGATGTTTAACTGACTGAGCCACCCGGGAGCCCCAGATATAAATTTCTAAGTCTCTTCACTTAAGGAATTAAAATAGGACCTTACACATTTTTATGGGATAAATTGGATTACTCTTTCTCCCAGTGTTAAAAAAAAATGTTTTGTGGTCTTAACTTGTTAACCCTAAAATGATGTTTTTTATCTTTCAACTCCCAGTGCTCTGTCTTGCCTGGTCTACAATGATCAGCAGTCTCCACTTGATCATAACTGCAAGGGGATATTTTAAACTTCTTTTGGAAAGAAATTTCTCTCTGAAGAGAATCTGAAGGGAAAACAATCCATCCATTGGTGAGAAAGATGAACAAGCAACTTCTAACATCAAACATTAAACATCAGTTTCTTCAGCCTGAGCAGCAAATTCTCAATATTCTACCTAACATCAGACCTGGCCAGAGCCTGATAGAAACAAATGTTTGAACAACTTTTTTGTGCTCTGTCCCATCAGCAATGCCTCGTATACGAGATTCAACTGCCTTCAAAATGACTGAATGATTCCTGAACCAGCAGCCTTCCAATCCATGTAACTGGAATTACTTAACAGCCAACTGGCAAGTTGAGTTCCATCTCTGGTTTCTGGAACAACTTCTTCTCAGGGAGAGAGAATTTATGTTATTTGGTCTAATGGCACAGGGGAGTTTGGCAAACTTTTCCAGTCTAATGGCAAAGGCAGTTTGCTGCTAGTCCTCCTTTAATATTGGTCTGCTTTTTATACTCTGTCTTGAAACTTTTGACCAAATCTCCTGATCTAGATCCATTTCACAGAGATGTAGGAATTGCTTTCTGCCTTGGAATCTTCTCTGGGATAACGTTTCCTCCACTAGGAGCTCTTTTCCTGATAGATAGCATTTCAGAGTGTATAAATGCGGTGGTTTATTGCACAAATTATGTAACCTCTCTAAATCTTGATTTTGTCATCTGTATGGAGATTATAAAGGTAGCAGTTTTCTCATAGGAATATTGTGGAAATTGTGATTAGGCACGGAATGTGCTTAGTACTGCTTTCAAAGTAGTGAAATTTCTACCCCTAGAAGCAATCAAGCAGCAGCCAGTGGTTCACGTCTATATCATCCTTAGATTGCAGAGGCCATCCTTGTGTCAGGAGGCAGAACTCTTAATTTTCCCATCTTCCTAAACCTACCCTTCCCTGTTGTTTTTTATGCCAGTTGATGAGGCTATCATTTCCCAAATTGCTCAGGATGTGTGCTTAATTCCTCTTTCCCTCATTCCTTGTACACAATCCATCAGCAGGTAGTTTGGGCTCAATCTCAAAGCTTTCCTGAACTGTACTACTTCTC
Organism: Puma concolor; assembly: GCF_028749965.1. Classification (NCBI taxonomy): domain Eukaryota; kingdom Metazoa; phylum Chordata; class Mammalia; order Carnivora; family Felidae; genus Puma; species Puma concolor. The sequence continues at coordinate 68,374,183 of NC_141674.1, read as the reverse complement.
ATAATTTTTTCTCTTAACCACTCAAGTTCAAATTACTATCATCTCTTATCTGGACCATTGTAGTAGCTACCTGATCTTTCTTTTAGCCTCATTTCCCTCAGATCCCCTTTCCACATCAGTGACAAAAGGATATCTTAAAGATATAAACCCTACCATAGCACTCCTTTGCTTAAAACCATACACAAGCTTTTGATTTTAGGTTATAGTAAAATGCAATCATTTTGCCATGGTTTTCAAGACCTTCCTAATCTGGCCTTCAACTATCTCTTGGACTTCATTTCCTCCAAGTCTTGCACTGGCTCAATTTTCTTACTATGTCTTTTCCTCACATGCCAAATTTGTTATTACCTCTGAGCCTTTGCACTTGTAGTTTCCTATGTCAGAAACACACTTTCCCTAGGTCTTTGGCTGACTGTCTCAATTTCATTATTCAGATATCAGCCTCAATATTATCTCTTCAGAGTTGTCTTGTCTGCTGCCCTTTCTTAAGTAGAGCTCCCCCACAACACAGTCCCACTCTGTCCTGCTCCAGGCGTCTCTTTTCTCCACAGCAATGGTTACTATCTGCAATAATTTTATATTCCATCTTGCCTCCTCATTTCTCTCCAGGTTTTCACTCTATAATCTTGAGAATCCCTATTCCCCATTGTATCCCCAATCTATAGAACAGTGAAGGCACATGGTAGATCTTTAATAAACACTAGATACATCTTACCCAATGAATGAGATCCAGGAGTTTGCACTTCTTTGCTCTTCTAATTGATACTAGAAACAATGTGGTGGTGGTGGGGGGAACATACAAAGAAGAGTTTATTCTACAAAAGACCCTTGCTACCTTTTCAACAATAAGAACCACAAAAGAAAAACAATAGGTCCTATAGACCTGACCTTTTCAAGGTGCACCTAGAGATGTAAGGGCATACTTCATTTTCTTTCCACCACACCCATCTGCATACTTAAAACAACAATGAACAGCAAAAGCAGCACCACAAAAACAAAAGGCAAGAATAGTTCCCTCAACATTTATACCTTTATTTTTAGAAGTGTCGATGACGTATGTTTCTTTCTCTTAAAGACGTATGTTTCTTTCTCTTAAAGAAGATTTAATAATTTTTTGAAAACTAAAAATAGATGCTGGTAGTGAACACAATCATGGAGTTTCTTCACGGGTTTTCTTCTAATCTCCATTGTCTCTCTTTAGGGTTTGCATTTCAAATGAATTACATTGTGTGCTTAATTAAGGAAGATTATTTGGTTATCATAGCTTATTTAGGTATATTCCCCCCCTCAACCCCAATACCCCAGAAAAGGAAGTCATTCACATAACTGTTCTATGTTACTGTAATTAGATGTTTGGATATTCACCATAAAGAAGAAAGATACTATAAGTCAGTAGGGGAACTTTGAACAATGGTGCACAGTAGAGACTCACATCAATACATATTGTTCCCAAGGTTCTGACATTCAATTTTGAATAGCTATGGAGCAAGGACAGTATTAATCACAAACAAAACCTGAAGAGTATATACAAATATGACACTTAGTTTTTGTAAATATAAGAGATTAGATATGAGTAGACAAAACAGAGCAGAAACTTGATATTGACTAATGAATGTGGGCAATAAGGACATTGCAGTTTGTCCTAGAACATATGATTTCCTCAAAAACAAACTTTTCAAATATCTTTGCCTATGTTTCTGTCTTTGTGTCCAGAAAAAGTATGGCAATAATAATTGGATAATAAAAACATTTTTTTCCTTTTGTTTTTTTTTAATGTTTATTTATTTTTGAGACAGAGAAAGAGAGAGCATGAACAGGGGAGGGTCAGAGAGAGGGAGACACAGAATCTGAAGCAGGCTCCAGGCTCTGAGCTGTCAGCACAGAGCCCGACGCGGGGCTCGAACCCAAGGAGTGTGAGATCATGACCTGAGCCGAAGTCGGATGCTTAACCGACTGAGCCACCCAGGTGCCCCAATAAAAACATTTTATTATCTGTTTGGAAGATAGTACATTTTCACAAACCTTTAAGACCTTGAGCTAACAAAGCAAGGACATATGAAAAGATTTATAGAACAAAACTTACAATAAAAAAAGAAAAAATGGAAGTGGACGATGGATTAATTTATTAACACTTTTTTTTTTTTTAAGATTCCACACGTTAAGTGATACCATGCTGTATTTGTCTTTGTCTGAGTGAGACACAGCATAATGCCCTCCAGTTTAATCCATGTTGTCTCACATGGAAGGACTTCCACAACTTTCTTTGTCAATTATATCTCAGTTGAGCTAGAAAAAAAAATGGAACTTACATTGCATTTTAAAGAAACGACTTTTAGTGAATACGTAAAACATATGTGTGGAGATCTGTCTTTTTATACATATCTGTAAATGTGTGGATTTTTACATAAGAATCAGAACTCGCACCTAGAGAGATGGTTTTCACGGCAACACAAAAGTTGGAAGTACAAATTACCAGCCAATACTATTTCTCAATTGTACGACTATAAGGCAGAGGAATGGTGAACTTGACATAGATAATGTGGTTAATATGCTTTAGGCCCGGGGCATGTGCTGAATGTGCAAGCTACTTAAAATGTCCTTAATGACTTCCACATGCTATGTTCTTAGTCTTGTGTAGGAAGCTTATGAGGCAGTTTTCTAGATGGTGAGTTGTAGCATCAAGGTGGAGATAGGTGAGTGATTAGGGAAAGCTACTCTGTGGTTGAGTGCAGACTGGGAAAAAGAAGGAAGAAGACTAAAGTAGCTTTAAAGTAGTATTTTGAAGACTGATGAAGATAACCAATATATGTGACATAATCAATATTCAAATATGACAATAAAAACACACTTGCTGAGAAGACACTCGGTCTGCAATCTGGATGTTGAGAGAAGCACAGTCAAACTGAAACATATTTAAGTCTCCAAATTAGATGTCTCAAGAATCTGAACACTCAATCTTATTCATTTACTATGTAAAAAATTCCCTGACGTCCTGACAAAAGGATTATGAAATCTATAAAAGTATGTGTATATATACATACCTATACATATATGTATATGTAATTTGTTATTATTTAATATAATACTTTAGAAGATTAAAAGTAACCCCTTTTAGAGGTAAACTCAATGCCCCGCGTACAATCTGACTTGGGTAGTATGGGGGAAATCAGAACGATCTGAGATGTGTATCAAATAATTCTGTGAGGTCTTTGAGCTCTAAGTCGTATTTTGGACCCATTTAGCACGTGACCACACAGCTTTATACACTTCCTTAAAATAAATGGGAGTATCTCTTAAAGATTTCCATTGTAGGGACACCCGGGTGGCTCAGTCTGTTAAGCGTCCGACTTCGGCTCAGGTCATGATCTCGCGGTTCATGAGTTTGAGCCCCACATCGGGCTCTGTGTTCCCAGTCAGATTCTGTGTCTCCGCATCCCCTCTCAATGTTCCTTCCCCACTTCTCTCTCTCTCTCTCTCTCTCTCTAAAAAATAAACATTAAAACAAATTTCCATTCTGTTCAACAACTTTTGACTTTCTTGAGGCAAAGACTGAGTCTTCATAATTACAGTCCCAGTGTTAGTATAGTAGCTGGCACCTAACAGGAGTTCAATAAAAGCCTTGCTGTTCTTGCTGTTGAATGATGGAGTTTATACTTCAGGCTCTAGGGAGCATATATTTCTTCTCTTTGTATATGTTTTCATCTGACTATTGACTACCTCATACTTGGAAGTCTTCAGTGGACATCTTTATGTTGATCCCAGTCATTAGTGACAAATGTATTGCTAATAAGATATTACATGGCTTTTCTCTAAGTAGTAGTTTCTAAAAGAGGGTACACCATGTGGCTTGAACATACAGTAATTTTCTGCATAACCTTGGACAATTCATTTAACCTCTTTATGACACAGATTTCCCATCTGTGAAATGAGAATACTACTACCTACTTCACAGGAATAGTATGTCCACACCTGAGATAATGGCTGTACATCACTTGGAGCTCACTGGAGAAAAGCACTGTTTAATTACAATTGTTATTATTTCCTACATGGAGTTAATGATGATGTGGGAAAGAAGAGATGTCATCCAAGTTATGTATAAGTGCATCTAGGGTAGGAAAAGAAAAACAGGAAAAAGAACATAACTAAAATTCTGCCAAAGTAAAGCCAACTGAATTATTTTTGCTCTGGACTACCCCCATATTAGAATATTTTCTTCTAAAGAGGCAAAAAGAAAATGGTAAAATAGAAAGTGAGAGTAAGAAATATTTTTTTATGATTTTTATCTGAACAGGGATAAAGAATTAAAAAAATAGAAAAAATTAGCAAGAAAGCAAAGTTTTAATAAGATTTCTAGTTCACTTTTTAGAGACAAGTGCCTCTTGGTTATATGTTTGTGGCTTATCCACTTTCTGAATTATCTAGGTTACATCTGCACCCCTGGGCAGACTTCTCCCTTGTCTGCAAGTTTCTGGGTCAAGTCCCTCTTTCTGTGACCTCTCCCTGAGGCAGTTTTTATGTCAAGGAATGCAAACCAATTTTAATATTAGCCTAAGGTAAACATAATTAGAAGGGTAAATTCTCTTCCAAAAGGGCGGGGGTTGGGGGTTGGGGGTGGGGGGGAATCATGCAGTGCATTTCAAACTCAAATGTAATTTTTGTAAAAATTACTTCTCCAAAATACATATCAAAGAAGCCCAGGGTTAGATATCATCCATAAATGATTACCACTTGTCCAATGAGGAGACTATCTTTGAAAATAATTTTTAACATGTCGCTAAACCTTTATTTTCTTGCAAAATATTCAACAAATCCCCTCCAAGTTAACCAATAAATAGCAGCACCATAGGTAAATATGTAGAACTCCATAAATATTTAATATCTATACAAATCATTTCAAGTAATTAAAAAATAAGAAAGAATAAAGGAAATGTGGGGAAAAGGATAAATAGGGAGAATAATTATCATTTAACAGTGGGGTAGATTAATGAATAAGAATAGAAAGTAGGTATTGAGAGTGTAGGTATGAGCTATTTGGGGACAGAAATGGATTCCCATTTTCATCATCGTATTCCCCCAACAAATAGAGGAAAGTCTAAGTAAATCATTGGAGAGTGAAGGGTAGGTCAGAGTAGGCAAGGACTAAAGCCTGAGTTCAGTACAGGAGAAAATAAAAAAAGGTAAAGGGCTGGCAAAATAAAAAAAAAAAAAAAAAAGCAAGCATAACTAATGAAAACAAATTTATTTAACTTTAAAAAAACACTTGATTTTTTTCATTTCTATAGATAAACTTTCGGGTCATTGTGATTTTCACGGTTTTTTTTCTACTTTAGGTTGTTTGCTTTTTTTTTTTTTTTTCTATTTTCTAGTGTTTTCTAGTCCAGCTAGTTTCTATCTGTGGGTCTTCCTCTGCAATTCATATACTAGTATATGCTTTTAGTCTTGAAATTTACACATAGGAGAGAGGAATAATTTTCTAGTTAGCAATAGAAGGATGACCAACCTGGATGGCAGTTTGGTTTCTTAACAAGAGCGTGCCAAACAAGGGTGATTTGATTCATGGCTTCCAGGAAGAAGTTTTTTTTTTTTTTTTTTTTTTTGCCCAACACCGTTCTGTGCCAGAGGGGAACATAGGACAAAAGATGGGAATTCTGAAACAGAATGCTCACAGCACAACAAGAGTTGATAAATTCTACACACATCTTAAAGTATTTCCATCTCGTGTTTTCTCTTCTTGGTATTGGCTCTCTTGTAAGTAGTTTTGAACATGAATCCCACTCCTGCCGCTGGTTAATCTTAAAGTATTTATGATACAGCTTTGATCCTTCCTTCAAATTTGAGGAACTTTTATCTCATTTCTTTCACTGACTTAGCACCGAAGAGCTTTCTAAGGCAACCAGAAAAGAGAGTCAACACTAAAGAACAATTTTATGTTTTACTTTCAGAGCTCACAATCTGTTTTCTGAGACACACAAACTTGGGTAGTTTAAAAGGAATTTGGCCTAGTGTCTGTCTGTCTGTCTATTTATTTATTTATTTATTTATGTTTAAGTATTTTTTTTTAATTTTTTTTTCAATGTTTATTTATTTTTTTTCAACGTTTTTTTTTTTTTTTTTTTTTTTATTTATTTTTGGGACAGAGAGAGACAGAGCATGAACGGGGGAGGGTCAGAGAGAGGGAGACACAGAATCGGAAACAGGCTCCAGGCTCTGAGCCATCAGCCCAGAGCCCGACGTGGGGCTCGAACTCCCGGACCGCGAGATCGTGACCTGGCTGAAGTCGGACGCTTAACCGACTGCGCCACCCAGGCGCCCCATATTTATGTTTAAGTATTTGATACACAAGTTTACATTAGTTTCAGGTTACAACATAGTAATTTGTCACATTTACACATTATGCTGTGTTCACTACAAGTGTAGCCACTGTCTAGAAACACCACTGTTACAATTCATTGATGATGTTCCTTATGTCATGCTTTTTATACCCATGACCTATTTATTCCACAGCCTAGTGCCCTCTTTAAAAAAATTTTTTTAATCTTTATTTACTTTTGAGAGATAAAGAGAGATGGACTGCTAGTGGAAGAGGGGCAGAGAGAGAGACAGAGGGAGACACAGAATCTGAAGCAAGCTCCAGGCTCTGAGCTGTCAGCACAGAGCCTGACATGAGGCTCAAACCCACGAACCGTGATATCGTGAACTGAGCCAAAGTTGGAGGCTCAACTGGTTGAGCCACCCAGGTGCCCCTAGTGCCTTTTTTAATCCATAGCCTTTCTTTAAAAACAACAAAAGGGGCACCTGGGTGGCACAGTCGGTTAAGCGTCCGACTTCAGCCAGGTCACGATCTCGCGGTCCGTGAGTTCCAGCCCCGCGTCAGGCTCTGGGCTGATGGCTCGGAGCCTGGAGCCTGTTTCCGATTCTGTGTCTCCCTCTCTCTCTGTTCCTCCCCCGTTCATGCTCTGTCTCTCTCTGTCCCAAAAATAAAATAAACGTTGAAAAAAAAAATTAAAAAAAAAAATAAATAAAAACAACAAAAAAAAATCTGTTTAAGAGAGCAGCTCAGGTGTTTCAGTGATCTGAAGTTGCAAAGCTGGGGTCTACAGAGACTAAGGGTAGCACACAACTTTCTGACCTTCCCTGTGAAACAGCACAGCAGCTGTGGCTTCTGCCTCTGGGTGCTTCTCTGGGCGTGGAGAGTAAATTGCAAAAGCAATTTCTGGGGGAACAAATTATCTCCACAGCAAAAGTTTAAAAACAGCAACTAAAAATAGGCAAACCTCCTGCATGAGAATTCAGTACTGGACACTTTGACCTTAGTCCTTTTTTAAAAATGGATCTGTGCTTCTAATGGAGGTTTTATGGATATTAAGCATGAAGAAACCAACCTACACAGTGAATTGAGGGAATAAGTTGCATATTTCTGTGGTCTTTGAAGACGAGAAAAGTTGGTCAATAGGCTGATCTTGCCCATCTATGATTATTAATGGTGTTCCAGTTTTCAGAGCTTGGCAGTATATTGTTCCCGGCGTTTCATATCATTCTGTCTCTGTTGATATCTCCCTGGTATACACACACGCCACTTTAAATGAGAAGCTCTTCCTACCATACAGCTGCAAAGAGTTCTGTTTATGCACACAAGACTTGAAATAAGACATATCCTAACCTTTAATTATGAATTACTACCTAAGTTTCAAGGAGTGTGAAAAAGGGTGGAAAAGCAATGAGAAAATCATGTGGATTTTTTTTTTAAGATGACAAAATCTTCAAGTTGATTTAACAGGGTTTCTTTGACTTTAAAAGTCATATGCTGAAAGCCCTTATATGAAAAAAGATTGCACAGGTCACACTGCCAAGGATAAACAATCATTCTTAAGTCCTTTGTTTCAGGCCACAGTGAAACTTAATCCCTGAGGTGTTCCTGTCTGTCCATGCATGCATGTGGATCTTGCCATTTCTCTAGTCTTGGTGCTTGCTTTCAAGCACAGAGCTCCTGACTGGAAGGCATTTGATTTCTGGTAATTAATCAGCTCATCAGACCCGCTGTGCTTTTCCCCCAGGCCCAGCTCAAGTGAGTGATCCAAATCTGGCTTCAGGAAAAAAGAAAGCATTTATACTCTGAGTGCACAGAATGAAACACTGATAAACAGTTCTTGGTAAAACATTGGATTCAGATGGCATTATTTTCCCTTTTAAGCCGTAAGTCGTCTTAAGAAAATACACATAGCAAAAACCCAAAACCAAAACAAAAGCCAAACAAAAACATGTTGGATGCCCTTTAAACAGAAAGCATTTTGTCCTAATAAAAAGAGTTATCAAGATTTGCTGGTGTTTGCGAGTCTGGTGCCACAGCCTTTTAAAGTGTTTGCCTAGAATGTTAATGTTCATTTTTTAAACACCTTTTTGTTTGAATCTTTATACACAGTACTTTATCTCAGAATTCTTGTTTGGCTTGTCTCTGTAATAACCCAGTTACTACTAATTTTATCAGTTGTTGTGAGCAATCTGAACTTGTATTAGTAATTCTTCATGCCTAGAGATTGGGCAACGTTCATTCTTTTCAATTGCTTACTTGTCTGCCTCAACAGCCAATTGTAAAGTAAGGTTTTGTTATTAGAACTGAGAATACCCTCGTATACTTGTCTTGCAGGTAATTTTGAGCCCTTTTGTTTCTATAAATAATGTAGTCCTATAATGGGTTCCCTTTTCTTGCCAATTATTCTGCTCAAAACTGAGATTAATCAATCAATCAGTTGTCAAAAGCATTTCTGAATTGGCTGTATTTGATTTATAGAAGTTACACATGAACATTAAGCAGTGGGAAACACGGGGCGTCAAAACTATAATAAACTTTAATGATTTGGAAGGCAGCATGAGTTTCAAGTAATGCCAACTCACATAATCTTCTCCAAGCCTGATGATATTACTCATTGCCATCATGATACCATCTTATCTCAAGGGATTATTTCTTCTACACATTTGACATACAGTCTTTTACAGTGATAGGTTTCATCAGAGATTCTCAAGATTTTGTTTCCCAGGAGACACTTGACAATTCTGGAGACACTTTGATTGTCCCACCGGGAGAAGAAAGATTCTACTACCATCTAACAGGTAGAGGTCAAGAATGCTTCTAAATAGTCCACAGTGCACAGGACAACCCCAAAAACAAAGACATAAGAGGTCTAAAATGTCAACATTGCTGAGATTAAGAACACATTGGTTACATATATATTTATATATTTATTTTTCATTTAAAAACAGAAGGATGGAGAAAGTATATATATCACAAATGCACAAATTTCAAAAATTGAATATAACTATGTCAATAACAACAAGATCAAGTAAAACAAGATGATCAGCATGTCAGAAGCCACCTCATGCTTCCTTCCAACCGCCCCCCCACCTGCCCCCGCAACAAGGATGACCACTGTCCTCGTTTCTAAGAGCATCTAAATGGAATCACAGTGTAGCTTACATATATACATTGTATACACTATATAGACACATTTCTCTCTTTCCATTTGAATCCTAAAGGCCACTGAATCCTACAAATTAGAGATTGGACTTCTTCTGACCCCAGGGAAAATTGGGGGACTTTGAGTTTACAATGAATTTGTTGAGGGTTGCCATTTATTATCACTGAAGCATTGAAAGAGAAGGCAGTTATTTCCACTGCATACCGTTTACCCACCTTCACCCTACCTCACTTCCTACCACTTTACCATGAAGGGAAAAAGAGACCCAGATTCGTAAAAGAAAGCAGACAAGGGCTGGTCTGTAAAATAAAATGAAGAAGTGTTCTCTGAGCTTTTGTTTGTTTTACTTCAAAAGGACTCACATGCAAAGAGAGAGCCCTTGAAGCCACAAGTAAATGATGCAGACGCTTAGCCAAATGGGGAAAAGTGCCTTATATGTCATGTCTTGCGCCCTTCTGCTGTTTCCAATTTTTCCTGCTTCTTAGTTCTAAGCATACCATCCACATAAGTGAAATAAACCACATTGGGCAAGAGCTTAAGTTAAATATCAAAATCACTGCATGCTGACCGTGAAAACTCACTCATGCTGAACATTTGTGGGTTATCAGGATCAAAGAAGACTTCGATATTTATCAAAAAATTTAGCCCACCGTGGTTTAGCCTTCATTAACTTGGTATGTATTTGAAGAATTCAATAGAGTTAATGCAGGCCAAGCCTGCCCTGAAAATTTTTTTTAACTTAGGAAAACGCTTATCCTCTTGAAGAGATAGGTATCAGTTTTTAAATATTGAGAAAGGGCAGAATAACATAAGGTTCACACATGCTTCGGTTGTCTGAATGCAATGAGCTCTCTGCAGGACTGAATTATGCTTTGTTCATGAAGAGACACAAGAACAAATTTGTCTTTTATATAATGCCTCTAATACTGATTTGAAGTACTATGGGAAATCAAACTGAGTCTAGACAACACAAGTTTTCTGGTTCAGATCCAAAATTATTTTAAATGAGGACAAGCCCAGTTGCAAAATCATGGGCTGTTACAGATATCAGAATAAACAATGGGCCTCCCCCTACAAATTTTACTTACAAATCTATTCCCTGGGGAGAAGTCTGAATGATGGGGTGCTCCCGAATCAGAGACAAAGATAAGTCTACTTTAGAAAAAAAGACCTCCTCATTTATGGCATCACTATCTTGCTGCATACAAAGTGGTAAGATAGTCCATTATTTTATTTAAAAATTTCAACATTGTGATCACTGGTGTGTCTATTGCCACTTAACATTTCAGTGTATTTCTTACTCAGAGACAGAGATATTTCACTCACTGTACCTAAGTTTAGTCTGGGGAATAAAGCTATTGTTAGTGAGGGTTAGGAGGAGGTTGGGGGCACAGATCAAAAAGAAAGTAATCAGTTGCATCAAAATGCTAAAGAGATCTTCTAGATGATTTCTTGGTATAAGAGAAATGCTCTGAATCAGAGAAGGATAGACAGAGACAGAAAGAGAAAATCACAAATTTAAATCAAGAATCTAAAAACTTCCCAGGCAAATATGTAGCATAGCACCTGTTATTGCATGATTTTTAATATGCCATTTTATTTAACGTGGAGATAAAACATAACAAATTTTTTTTTCTAGAAAAGATGCTTAGGAAAAAAAATCATTTGCTTTCATCACTTTGCTTCTTTTATGAAGTATCCATTATTCCTATAACAAAAATAGAGATTTGCCATTTTCCCCTTAAGTGTAGTTATAATTCAGTGCTGTATTACTTTCAAGGTCAGTTTCTTTTCTACAACTCTAAGAAACACTGTTTTGGTAATAGAGTTGCCTGTGCATAATAAGTATGCAAAGCTATAATTATTTCAAAATATCACTTTATTTCTGTAACTATAGAATCAATGTCATGCAGGTTGCCCCTATGTTTTTTCTGTTAGTGCAAGGCATTCCTTACATTCCTAAGTATACATAGCTGCAAACATTCACAGGTATCCATTAATAAGGAAGTTTCACATTCATCTTAAAGCAATGTTTTCCTAAGTGTGGTCTGGGAATTATCTGCTTCAGATTCCTTGGAAAGCAGAGGATGTTTGGCAAAACATAAATCTATCATCCCTACTATAGTTCTATTAAATCAGAAGGTCTGAGGGTTGTGCCTACAAAATGCATTTGAATTCACTTGTGAGTAATACTAGGTGAAGTTGGAGATTCACTGCTTTAGAAAAGGTGGATATGCTTAAATCATCCTCAAAACTATAATTTCTCCAAGAAAATGAGAAATATTAAAGAAAATCTATTTGGAAACCATTCAGCAATAAACAGCTTTGATAAAAAATATCTAGATGTGAAATCATTGCAGAAATAAATTTTGCTCCTTGTTTATATTGTTCAAGTTTTAATCTTAACATGTAACAGATATCTGAATTTTAAAAAATGATTTTTATTCCTATAGCTAAACTAACATATCCATATAGTTAAGATAACTATGAAGTAGGGACTATTATTATTCATTTTTGCAATTGAGGAAACTTAAGCTCAGCGATATTGTGACTCAGTCAAGGTCACATGAATCATAAATTGTGGAGCAATTTAATGCTACTTTACATAGTGTCGCAAGCATCTTTCCTATTTAAAGTTTTTTTTAAATTTTTTATTTAAAAAAATTAACGTTTTTATTCATTTTTGAGAGACAGAGAGCGACAGATCGTGAGCGGGGGAGGGACAGACAGAGAGAGGGAGACACAGGATCCGAAGCAGGCTCCAGGCTCTGAGCTGTCAGCACAGAATCTGACAGGGGGCTCAAACTCACAAACCGTGTGATCATGACCTGAGCCAAAGTCGGACGCTTCACCGACTGAGCCACCCAGGTGCCCCTTTCCTATTTAAATATTATAGGATGTTATCCGGATGGCCAACAGGCACATGAAAAATGCTCAACGTCGCTCCTTATCAGGGAAATACAAATCAAAACCACACTCGGATATCACCTCACGCCAGTCAGAGTGGCCAAAATGAACAAATCAGGAGACTATAGATGCTGGAGAGGATGTGGAGAAACCGGGAACCCTCTTGCACTGTTGGTGGGAATGCAAACTGGTGCAGCCGCTCTGGAAAACAGTGTGGAGGTTCCTCAGAAAATTAAAAATAGACCTACCCTATGACCCAGCAATAGCACTGCTAGGAATTTACCCAAGGGATACAGGAGTACTGATGCATAGGGGCACTTGTACCCCAATGTTCATAGCAGCACTCTCAACAATAGCCAAATTATGGAAAGAGCCTAAATGTCCATCAACTGATGAATGGATAAAGAAATTGTGGTTTATATACACAATGGAGTACTACATGGCAATGAGAAAGAACGAAATATGGCCCTTTGTAGCAACGTGGATGGAACTGGAGAGTGTGATGCTAAGTGAAATAAGCCATACAGAGAAAGACAGATACCATATGGTTTCACTCTTATGTGGATCCTGAGAAACTTAACAGAAACCCATGGGGGAGGGGAAGGAAAAAAAAAAAAGAGGTTAGAGTGGGAGAGAGCCAAAGCATAAGAGACTGTTAAAAACTGAGAACAAACTGAGGGTTGATGGGGGGTGGGAGGGAGGGGAGGGTGGGTGATGGGTATTGAGGAGGGCACCTGTTGGGATGAGCACTGGGTGTTGTATGGAAACCAATTTGACAATAAATTTCATATATTGAAAAATAAATAAATAAATAAAAGAGCAAATAAATAAATAAATAAATATTATAGGATGTTAAATCTGATTTTTACCTTGGCTAATGCAAAAGCTGAAAAGAAAAATTCTAGGTAACTCTTTATTCCAACTCGGAGCCTGTTACCACTGTCTGATTGGCAAGGGTATTAGTACTTGAAATTTTTTTGAGTCTAGGACATCACAGGAGGTAACTGATCCAAGAGACATTACTGGTCCTCCACCTAAAAACAGAGGTTGCCCCATCCTGGATGTGGAGATAACTCTTGCTTAGAAGCTGAAGACTTGAGCTTGATTCTGAGTATTAGCAGAGTACTGAGGAAGCAGTATAGACAGCCTAAACTGTATACTTGTAGCCCACAGAGGTCAGTATTCCAACAGTGATGATACAGAGGGCATTGCCGGTCAGTACTAGTCAAAAAAGCCAGCAACACTCTTGCCCTGTTACAAACACAAGATGTTTGTCTTCTTTCCCTCATCTCTCTTCCCTAAACCAACATCAAAAATGGAGATGGAAGGGAGATGTGTACAGTGTAATGGATGCTTCTATCTCCACTCTTGTTCCACATGCCCAAAAGCTCAGTCTCTGTTGGGAGAAGAAGAGCTTTATGATGCTGACACATGACTGAAGTTTAAGCCAACTTGAACCGAGTTTTAATTGTCAAAATCATCCTGAGATTTCAAGGATCTCCCATTCTCTTTAAGGGTTAAGGTATCAAAATTTAATACAGATTTAATAGCAGTGGTTGAGGGAAAATCATATTTATACTGCTGTCCCCTCAATTAAGGCTTCTCAACAAGCTGTTTATGTAAACTACATATTTCAAGTAGAATTTCTTGATCATGATACCCAAACTTGTACTGACAGTTTATACTCAATGTAGTAAGGTCTTGTAAGGACCTCCTGAAATTTTCTAAGGACTAGAATACAGGGAAAAGAGATCAAGTACATATGCCCTCATACGTAGGAACATAATGTGGCATTGAGAATCTGAAGATATGCTTTGGTTTCAAAATTGGAACAAATACTTATGGACTTAAAAAAATTCAATCATTTTGATGCTAGTTATCCATTACATACATGTAGGCTTGCTAATGATTATTTACCTCAGGAAATGGGTCCCGGAACCAAAGCCTCTCTGTGACAGACTTACTTCTTTTAGTCTAGCAATAAACTCTTTTTTTCTTTTTTAATTTTAGTATAGTCCACACACAACGTTACAATAGTTACAGGTATACGACATAGTAATTCAACTTCTCTATACCTTATGCTATGCTGACCATAGTCAGCTGACCAAGTGTAGCTACCATCTGTCACCAAACAACACTATTACAGTACCATTGACTATATTCCCTATTCTGTACCTTTTATTCACATGACTTATTCAGTTCCTAACTAGAAGCCTATATATCCCACTCCTGTCACCCATTCTTCCTCTCCCCTAAACTCCCTCTCTTCTGGCAACCATCACTTTGTTCTCTGTACTTATAGGTCTGTCTGTACTTTTTTGTTCGTTTGTTTATTAATTTTTCAGATTCCATATATAAGTGAAATCATATGGTATTTTTCTTTCTTTGACTTATTTTACTTAGCATAATACCCTCAAGGTCCATCCATGTTGTTGCAAATGGCAAGACCTCATCTTTTTTTATAGCTGAGTAATATTCCATTGTATATATATAACCACATTGTCTTTGTCCATTCATCTGTTGATGGACACTTGGACTGATTTCATACCTTGGCTATCATAAATAATGTTGCAATAAACACAGGGATGTATATATCTTTTTGAATTAGTGGTTTTGTTTTTGAGGGTTAAATATCCAGTATAGGAATTATAGGATAATATAGTATTTTTATCTTTACTTTCTTGAGGAACTTCCATAATGTTTTCCACAGGGGCTGTACCAGCAATAAACTATATCAAGCCAAGTGGTCAAGATTATAATTCTTTTCGTGCGGCACAGCTAGTAATCTAATCTTTATCTCCTGGCAAGGCTAATGTCTCATTAACCACATAGAAAAGAAACTGGGTGCCTATAGCTTTATTAATAACCAGAAGTGAGGGCACACATCTTTAGAACCATCCATTTTGAATGCTTCTGACACAACTCTATACATTGACTATTCCTGCTTGGCTTTCTAGAAGCTTTCTCCAAGAGTATAGCATTGTTACTGCAAGAACATGAAAATGGGTGTACCCGTGGTGCCACATGAAATGGCAAACACGAGTTGTTCAGTGAATCATTCAGGCTTGGAATGGGAACACAGTGCAGCTTATCTGTGCGTTAATGCTGCCACTTAATTCAGTTGCTAGTGAGAAAGTTCATAACGTTTACGCTGATAGCTGCCTCAACTTTTAATGCTCTAGGATAAAAAAAGAGAGAGGGAGTACCCTATGACCCTATGAAGTGTGCAAAGAATGGGAATGCTTGATGTAGAGCCAGTGGAAGAACCTCCAATTTATATCGCCATAAGCACTTCATACACACGTATAACTAAACTGCCGCTTACCTATTATTTACAGCACACAGCACAGTTCCGGTATGAAGCAGCAGCAGGCCACCTATCTTTATTGAAAATGACACATTGGAATGTATCTGCAGTTGTTTGAATCGGGAGAGTGAGCCAAATTATTTTACCAGGAATTCTCTCTTTGGGGCAGAATGTTTGCACATGTATATTGTTACAGCACTCAGGGATTGATAGAACACTTCACTATTGTTGGGGACCTGTCTCATCATTCAAAGAATGTCTCTGGCTGGCCATCTGGGACATCTCATCACTTTATGGAAGACTTACTCTAAAATGAAACAACAGGTCTGAGTGAGATCTTGTTGATTCACCTCACTTCTTGCTATCCCAGTTTTCTTTGGTATTTTTCATTTTAGAAGTCAGTAGACACAATTGTTACTGATAAGCTTAGAAGGGAACAAATTTTTGACCCAGTAATCTACAGCGTATTATTGAGATGCACATGCAAGGAAATAGAACACAAGTGAGGGAAGTACCATCAAGAGCCTCATAAAGTTTTGTCTATTAATAGGAGAGAAATAAAAATGCAATAATGAAGTTTTGGGGGAGACTATCACATAAATGCTGTGAATTGTTAAATATGAAGGCACAGATTGGCAACAATGGCATAGCAATGTGTCACTACTAATGTGTTTGGTAAACTTGGCAAGCTTTGGTGATAACCTTCATAGACATTTTGGTGTGGCATATCTTTCTGAACATTTTCAGAGGCAAGATACCACATTTTGCTTCGTGATCAAATTCATTTGATATTTTGCCCTATTTAGAAATATTTCCTCTACCAAGGGACCTACTATCCTAGGTTTCCATGGGCACATTCATTTAAAAGCAGTTAGTTAATGTAATCAGAGAAGGTCAAACTAGTTAATCATCTAGCCAGTCTATGATTGGCTTGTGATGCTCATCAAGGTAGATTTTGAGGCTTTCAGACATGCTTGGCATACCATCACTCTCAAAAAAAGAATCCCAAGCATTTCCCATTTTCTTAAAATACCCAAAATGTATTTTAAACACTTTTCGAACCCATTTATATATGAACTATATCTTTTAGAGATAATGTTATTTTAAATGTTGGGGAGCTTCAAGACGTTTCTAGAGCACAGCTGCCGAGTCCTTGTCATACTGGGCTCTTCTTTTCTTTCTTGCTGCAAGCTGGCAAGATTCAGCCAGTTTTCCTCTTTTTGATTAGCTTCTGTCCCCCCACTCTATCTTTTGGGGTTTTGTTATCCACCAAAAAGGAAGGCAGAGGCCTGTGAAGTCAGGCCAGCTTGACCCTTTATTTACCTAACTTTGACAGAATCACACCGCCTTCTTTTGTTCTAAGGATTTTCCTGCTAATTCCTCTGGGAAAAATATTGAAGAGATAAAAATAACAAACGTGGGAAAGTGATGAAGGTTACAGACACTTACAAAGTTCTTACAGTTTTATTCCCTTGGTTACAGTTCTCGACTCTCTTCTGAAGACAGGAATTGAAAACTTCCCTTTGAATTCTGTCCTGTGATTTTATTTCTAAGAGCAGGGATAATCCAATGTCATTCCCCCCCTGACCCATCCATGGAGTAGGTGATGCACAATCTTTTCTCCATGAGGCTCTTTGCTCACCATAGGGAAGGCTTGAGGCAGATGTTGGTTTTTAGACTTTTCCCCCATTAAAATGGTCTTTATTCACACAGAATTACACCTTTCAGACACTTTCTCAGAGTACGTTACATTGGACTATCTAAAATCTTGATTCCTTACCCATGCCAAATAATGCATGCTGCCTTTATTTCAAGCTTCAAGGTATGCTCCCTTGTTCTAATTTCATATATCAGTTGTAGCCCCACTCTTACGGTTTTTATCTCTTCTCAGATGTAACCACATTTATCTTAAGTTTTCCTCTTCTTAGAGATTTTCTTGCAGTGTGATATCTAGGAATACAAATGATTCCATCTTAGTATAAGGTCAGATTCCTCCATTTAGCAAACATGTATTTATCAGCTAATGAGTGCCAGAAACTCCTGTAGCTATTGAGGATACAGCTGCACATAAAACCAACCAACAAATAAACAAACAAACAAAACCTTTGCCCTCATGAAGGTTACATTTTAGTGGTTGTAGACAGACACTAAACAAAGAAGTTAGGCACATAATTATGTTAACCGCTGGTAAGTGCTTTAGAGACTATAAGGCAGGGAAGGAGTGGAAAATGCTGGCTTGTAAGGGAGTGTTAATAATTTTAAGTAGAGTGGCAGGGAAAACCTCATAGAAAAGAGATATTTGAGTGAAGGCTTTAAAAAGGTTAGGAAGAGAACCATGTGGACATCTAGAGGAACAAAACCTAAGAGTATTAACAATCCAGCTATCTACAAGGTGGAAGGACGAGCCTTTCCTTTCAAAGGAAAGGCTCATAGATGGGAACATGCCTGGCATATTTGAGGGAGAGCAAGAGGTTTACTGAGGGTGGTATAGATGAAGTGAGAGGGAGAAAAGCTGAATAAGTCAGAAGAATCAGAGACAATATTTTTCCCCACTACGGTTGCTGTTCTTCCTAATATACCCGGTGTTATATAGGACCTTTTGACAATACCAGATATACTACAATGTGTTTAAATATAACCTTCAAGGACATCAGTCCAGAGATTTATTGCTCAGTCTTTGGTTATCAGCAATGCTATTTCTGGGTGAAACGTTCCAATAAGATATAAAAATGCTTAGACATTTGTCCAATGCTTGCATTTCTTCTTGGCAATCACACCAGAAAACATAACAACATAATAAAAAACCTGAAAAAAAAATATTGGCAAAACAGCTAACTAATGGATCCTTTGTGGGTAAGCAGCTGAGTCCCAGTGAGATCCAGGGATCTTAAAATATTTGCCAGGAATACCTGGGACTGAGGGCAACTCATTTTGTTAGTGCATTCTCGTGGTTTCAAAGGTAAGAACTTTAGGTCACATTCACATTAGGAACTTATAGCAATCAGAAATCTGTTCTTCCTAAGTAAACAAAATCCAAATTCAACTGGCTTAAATAATAAAAGGAAATTTATTCGTTCACATGTAACCGAAAGGACTGGAGGATTCCAGTTTCAGAGGTGGCTTAATAACAGAAATTTAGTGGTAACACCAAGGATTTTTTTCTTGTAATTATTTTCCATCTGAATGCTCTGGCATCTATGGGGTTGGTTTCATCCTCAGGTTAGCCGTCCTCAAAATGGAAATTTGTCTGCTGGGAGCTCTGACGATTTTATATTCACACGCTGCCACCTAGCATGAGACCATCAATGTTCTTGCCCCAGAAGTCTCAGTAAACTTCTGAGCTTCAATGTGATTGGTAGGATTAATTCATCCACTGATCTCCAAACAAATTATTTTAGCCAGAGAGACACCGATCTGATGGAAGCCAGGAAATGAAGCCAGAGTCTTCTGACTTCTTCATAACCTAAGAGTGAAGAGGAGGCCATGGTTTCCCCAAACGATATTGAGGGAATCTTGCCCCAGGAAGGAAGAAGATGACAGGAAGTAAGAAATGAGAATGTCCCCACAGTGATATAATACAAATAAATTGTCTTTTTCATCCTCAGGGCTTTGTACTGTCTGGTATACAGTATGTACTTATGTTGATCAACTTAATAAATGTTTACTGAGTGAATAAACATACCTGATTAGGAATATGCATGACAAAACATAATAATCTTTGCTTTTGTATATTTTGTAGGAAATTTTTTATTCTAAAATCCATGTTGAAACCCGTATATCTCAGCTATATTATTTCTAAGGAATGATCTTACCTGATTTTACCTTTAAAACTCTCAATAGAATAATTTGGAGGATAAAACATGAATCTGGTTTGGAATAGAATTAAGGTTCTCTGAGAGGAAAGAAGAATTTCACATCCAGAGAAGTATAATAAAGTTCAGGCAAATGTTATTTGCATTTAAAAAAAAATAGACAACTTTTCTTGCCTTTTCCTCGAAGTTCTAAGTCAAGTTTCACTTTCAAAGAAACTCTCCTCTTTTGCAAATATCTCAGCTCATCAGGGAATCAGAGGGCATTTAGAAGTTATGTCTTTGCACATTGCTAGATAGCTTAGGCACATCATTTAATTTAATTCTCACGTAAGTCTCACCAGGCAGTATAGGAAAGAGGTTAAGAATCCAGATATAAAGTTTCCCACTGCCTGGGGTCAAATCCTGGCTCCTTCACCTGCTAGCTTTGTGACCTTGGGTCTTTTTGAATTCTCTATGCCTCAATTTCATCATCTGTAAATGGGAAGACAATGTTTACCTCTTAAGTTTGTTAAAAGGAATAACTGAGTTAGAATATGCACAGTATTAAAGAGCATGCCTGGAACATGGTAAGCATTCAATTAATATCATCTATTGTGATAACGCTGCTGCTGCTCCTTCTTTTCGTATATGGAAAACTGGGGCTCTGGAAATCTCAGTAACACTATCAGAGTTCCAGAGTTGGAATGTCATAAAGCTAGATTCAGTTACAGGTGTGTTTGACTTTGATGCCATAGCTCTTTGTATCAAACCCTTACCCCTCCAACACTTGTATTTTTACTGGCATATACATACAGCTTTCTTGATAGTAAATTGTCATCTCAGTGAAAGCCAGACTTTGAGTATTCTTCATAAGTACCACAGGATCCTCACACAAGGTTTGACACCCTGTGGGAGTTCAATGTCTACTGTTAATGTGTTCAGAGATGTCCTGCAGGGAACCCTCACTACAAGTTGGCAATACAAAGGATACGAGCACTAGACTGGCATCCTTGAAACTGCATATCTTCACCTAGGGTGATGGAGCACATTAGCCGTCTTCATCAGCTTTCTCTCATAAAGATCACGCCACAAAGTGGTTTATCAGATCAATTGCTTAAGCAAATTGGAAGGGCATGGAAAATCAGATTAACAACAATTAAATACCAAAAGAACAGTTATCGGTTCACATGTAACTAGAAAAAAAATGGGAGACTCAAATTTCAGGGGTGGTTTAATATAGCAAATTTCATGATAACATCAAGGATTGTTTTTGTTTTGATTTTTTTCCATCTGTACCCTTAACAGGACAAGACTAGAAAAGGTATATCATTATATGTGAACAGGGACCATAATGTTTACCAGGTTTGATTAAAGATGGTACAGAAATAAGGAACAGGTTAGCTATGAGGCACCAAAACTTATGCGGGGAGACTTAAAGCTTCTCTTATAGGTGAGGATTTTTATTCTTTTGTTATGTGCTCAGAATAATTGTAAATAAAGTCAGAGAAAAACTGTTTTAGAATGCAATGGATGGAAGAAAACACTCCAAAATTGTCAAAAGTAATAGAGGTGGGATTTTAACTATTAAATATTTTCTTTTTTTCATATTTTCTTTTGTAATGTAGATATTAGTGTATATTACAATGATTTACGTGTAAGAAATCTGGTAGCATTGACCTTTCTACCCAACTTAAATAAGCTAGAATTATTGAAAAATTTCAACTTAAGAATTCACGTTTATTTTGGCCAATGTTGAGTTAATGAGGGTTTCTGAGGAGTTACATTGGCATAAAACTGCACAAACAATGATGTTATACAAGTAGGAACAATTCTCAAGAACTGTAAGATGCATATTTAGTGGGGAGACAGAACACACACACACACACACACACACACACACACACACACACATACACATCAAACACACCACCAACATACAAAACAAAATCCAACAAACTCAAATTCCCAGGCACTTGCCAAAGAAACTAATATATCAATATATCATACCTATTATATAGAAAAAATTTCAGGTCAAATTGAGTCATCTAACAGTTAAAATGTAACATGTTGAAAGCATTATTATACTTGCAATCTTAAGACTTTTTTTTTAAACCAGAAGAAAAAGTTATTTGGTGTGTGTGTGTGTGTGTGTGTGTGTGTGTGTGTACACTATTATGTGAGTATCCAAAGCATATTTAACAACATGCCACAAGACTGAGGGCTAATTATATTTCTAAGAATACATTTGATCTCTCAGTCCATATATTTTCAGTCTCCAATGTGTAGAAGAAAGTTTAAAGATAAAGACATGTCAAAAGATACTCCTTGTGGGTGCAATTGTCAGAGGAATCCTGCAATTTAGTAGGATCTAGAACATTTTGCAGTAAATGATCCAAAAGGAGAAAGCCAGATTAGTCTGATCTCTCACTGTGCTAAGCCTGATCAAATTAAGCTGCATAACTAACCCAAAATAGCTAGCAAGGGAGATGGGCAACAGGGTAAAAAGTCAGAAAAGAATAAAGAATTTCCACAAGAAAAAAAAATATAACCTTTTGTCTTTGGAAGTAGGGCACTTGCCAAAAAGGAGACTGCTTTTGAGTCAAATTTAATTCAAAGCATTGAGCTCCATAAAATCCCTTTGTCAGCACATTAGCACTTTATCTATTTTGTCTATAAACAAAGAGAGAATGGAACACTTTAATGTTTTTCTAACACTATTCCAATATGTAAGAATTATTTTTACTTCTTTTTATTTGGGAAACAATTAATTATACTGGATAAATTATGAAAAAAACCACTAAAGCAGATAATTTGGTTAAACCTATTTTCTTTGTCTTCTGCATTCTTAGATATATAATAATTCTATTTTTAATCCTTAGGAACTTTGGTCCCTGGTGCATTACTCGTGTAATTCTCATGCTCTAGTTTTTCTTTAGTCTGTATAACTCTCTAATTTTACTGAAAATAATGAAATATATTGATATTTATAAATGCTTAGTGTTGTAGAAGTTCAGAATAAGTTGCTCCAAGATGTGCCACTTTGGCTTGAATAATTAATTAATTAATTAGTAAATTTAATTAATTTTTAATTAAATTTAACTTGAATAATTTCAAGCTAAAAACAAAGGTCAAAAGACTCAGGAAGAAACTTTGACCTTCCCCTGACTTCCTGAAAGGATTTGGTTAAAGCATCTACTCCAGGAAGGGAGCTATCACCATAGATAGCTACATTATAATGTAAAGCAGGGGTAGCAGACAAGGAGAAATTTGAGAGTCTGTTTTTTAAAATTCCTCTCTAGGTCCCATTGTTTCTGAATGACCCAGCAAATATTTGTTTACCAAATATGTACTCTTTTTCATCTTCCTGTGAATTGATATCCTTTTCTCTGAAGTCCTGGACCCCTAATCTCTTCTGTTTAGTTCAAGATGACATATATACCCCATTTTGCCTGACTGTCTTTGGAATCTAATGTTTATGTGGATTCCCTGTGCACATATAATTAAATATTATTTTCTCCTGTTAATCTATCTCGTGTCAATTTAATTCTTAGACCAGGCAGAAGAAACTTGACTGGTACAGGAAAATTTTTCTTCCCCAACAGTGTTCACTCAGGATGCAAACAACAGAGCTTATGAGAGAAGAGAAATCCCACATAGGTAGATATATATCCCAGGATTTCTTATGGCCGTTGGCACAAACTCTCAGGATCCATTCTCAGGTCCTCTAGTTGGTAGAGCTCCCGGGAAATATGGATCTTGGAGCATCCAGAGAGGAAATGACTTCTAGTCTGTGACAAATCTAGTTCAATTCTTACTGGGAATGAATTTTGGAAAACACAACTATATGTCTTATGCTGAGCAAATTTCACTGCTTGTTTTACTTCTTTAAGTTGAATCAGAACCATGAGGTACCTTGAAATGGAATCCTAAGACCTGTGTCACTTAAGCTGTCCTGGAACTGTACCACATTGTGAATGACTTCTGCTGGAGAGTAGTATGAAAAAGCTGAGGTTTGAATTAATATCTTACCAGTTATAAACTTGCTCTGGGATTTAGAGATACGGACTTCATTTTGTCTTGTGTGTATTGAAATGGTCTAGAAACTCTGTGCCTCCATTGCTCTGAGCCTGGGTTGTCATCATCATCATGCAACAGGAGTTGCTAGAATGACACAAAGGCAATTATACACAAACTAATTATATTCATGTCTGTTTTGTTTAGTTTTGTTTGGGGCCTGGTGAAAAATATGAAACAACCAATAAGCAGGATAAGCCAACACACTTATTGTGAACTAGAGTAGCAAATCAATATTCAGTACTTGCAATATTCAGTACTCCTATCTATTCAGTTCTCAGCTCTGTGTCTCTCTTTTGCATGGTTATAGCTTTATTTATTTAGTTAGTTGTTTACAGCTACTTTATCTTCAGATTTTTCTTATTCAAGACAAATTGCATTTAAATGTACTCAGCTAATCACTAAATGTACTTTATGGAAAAGAAAGCCCAAGCAGGCACATCTGAGGCAGTGACAGCAAAACAATCCAATCATTTATTTAAATGAATTAACCTAAATGTTTTATGCATAATAAGTTCAATAAGTTATAAATCTCAGAAGTTAGCCTGTGTTTATCAGAATTTTAAGAGCCTTTTATCCTCTGCAAAATATTTCTATCTAAATCATGGTCATGACATTTTATTTAAAATAAAAGGAAGACTGAAAAATCCCCACAATTTCCCTATTTGTAATCAGGAATACTGATTAACACAAGTTCAGTTTTCCATTACAGGGTAATACAATGATAAGATAAAGCTTCAATTTCAAGGTTGAAATAATACTGCTTAATTCTACTGTGTATTTTCACCTTGAATATTTTTTTTTAAACTAGAGTAGTTATGTTCCAAGTAATTAAGATGCCGCAACTCTCTTTGAAGCCCCAAGAATCTAATCACTTATACAAAAAAGGTTTTATTCCCATAAGTTAACTGCTGCCAATTGCAGATGTTTTGGAGCAATTTTACATTCCAGACTTCTGCCACACCTCCTGACTAAAGAATAGGATGAACTTTGCTACTTAGTGTCATCCACAATTTTGTTAAAGAAAACCAATTCACTTTTAACTTCCCCTAGATTTTAGCCCCTTTCACCAAAGCAGGATATAATAAAATGATTTTTATTGATTTTTCCATAGAAAAACAAAGCTTTCTAAACATCAAGCTCCATTTTCTTTGTAAGAAAACATTCAGGATTTGTAGCTAGCCCCACTTAGACTTGTTAGCCCAGATAATTTTCCGTTTACACTCTTCTTTCAAATCCCTCAATGGACAAGTTGCAAAACAGAAGCCCATAAGCAGTCTTTCCTCCAATATTCTGTAATACCGTCTTGATTTTTTTTTTATACTCAGCCAGATGGGATTTCTTTATTTTGGACAGAAAGTCAACAATTTAACCTCCTTGAATTTATACAACGGAAGCATTTTCATCTGTGACAAATGGATAGTACCAATTAACAACCAAAAAGGGCAGAGAATGATTAAAAAGCAGTTTTACTGTTGATACCTGAAATGACTTAGGAGCAAGATGGCAGTCAAAATTTATAATACATGGGACCATTTCTCACACATTCCAGAAATAACTGAGGGACATTTTGAGGTAGAATTTGAGGGTCATCTGACATCACACAGGAGGGAGTTGCCCAAGTCAACAGATTGTAAAATATAATCTTATATCAAAACAGGTATAACTCTTACAAGGATTGTATACAGACTATTTATGGTCATGCTATGACATTTAATCTTTGGCCATGGCTTGACTCTATAGAGATTTTGGAGAAACTTTTTTCTACTATTCAAAAACATACTGTACACAGGAGATTTGTATTTGACAGCTAGTATAGATGGAAGGAGATTCAAAACCAAATCATCTGCCTCATGCATGGCATGGGGTCAGAAA
Organism: Puma concolor; assembly: GCF_028749965.1. Classification (NCBI taxonomy): domain Eukaryota; kingdom Metazoa; phylum Chordata; class Mammalia; order Carnivora; family Felidae; genus Puma; species Puma concolor. The sequence continues at coordinate 68,348,756 of NC_141674.1, read as the reverse complement.
AATGACTTGCCCTTTCCTCTTCTAGGTTCTTGGCTGAGACATGCCTGTAATTCAGACAGATTACCAGGAGAAAAGTAAACATGTGTTTAATAACGTGTACCTTCTGTGTACATGAAAGATACCCAAGAAAACGGAGTAACTCCCCCAAATGGCCAAAGCAATCACTTTATTTTTTTTTAATTTTTTTTTTTAACGTTTATTTATTTTTGAGACAGAGAGAGACAGAGCATGAACGGGGGAGGGTCAGAGAGAGGGAGACACAGAATCTGAAACAGGCTCCAGGCTCTGAGCTGTAAGTATAGAGCCCGACGCGGGGCTTGAACTCACGGCCCGCGAGATCATGACCTGAGCCAAAGTCGGCGGCTTAACCGACTGAGCCACCCAGGCGCCCCTAAAGCCATCACTTTAAATATCATCTCTAGCTAAAGACAAAGGATGGTGGGGGTGGGGTAGCCAGTTATGAGAGGTTACCAAGAAAATATACAGTAAACACGGGTAACGTTGTTATGCAGATTTAGATCTTTGCCCTCTCTATTGATAAATTTCTAGAGATTTAGTCACTCTTCTCTTCCTGTTACAGAGGGTGATTTCTCTTACAATTGAAAATATCCCTTACAAAGAGGTAACTTCTACTTTGTTTTCAGAGCTTCTTCTGCTGTTTCTTAAAACTAATTATTGTGCCAGAGAGGCATATTTTGGTGTGACAAAATGTGATCCCCTTCAGTGGGCATATTTAATGCATTATTGCAATGGGCACATTACAGAATACTATCAATATTTTGTTGACCTGGAAATTACTGATGAGCTCAACAATGAAATAGTGTGTTTTTAATGATATCCACTTATAATAGCCTTCAGATATATTATTAGTGTGACAAGCAGACAAAACAAAACAAAACAAAAGTCAAGTCAAATTAAAAATAATTCTTTGATGGAAATAAGATTCAGGCCTTCCAAGCACCTGAGAAATTACATGATTTTCTGAAATTATAATATTTTCATAGGTTAGCTCTGATTACCTAAAGTCTAAAGTAGCAAACAAAAAAAAGGAACATAAGCTTGTCATGAAATTTCAGTCTTCTATTGAAACAAAAGTCTCTTTATTTACCAGAATAGATGAATATGTAATGTATTTGTTGAATGCAAATATATGTTGATTGAATGCATGAGTGACTGAATGAATGAATTAGATATGTAGAGGAAGAAAATTTGTCCTCTACCCTTCTAGGTTCTTTTGACTGTCTTATTAATTAAATTGACATAAGACAGATTAACAGGAGAAAAACAAATTTAATTGAGTATGCACAGGAGCCCCACAAAGGCATGAGAGGCTCAGAGACAGTCAGGCAGTTGAGGCTTATATGCCATCCTGAGCTGAGGAGAAGGGGATAGGGATCTGGGACTTCCAAGGGAAGGAAGAATTCACAGGAAGATGCGAAAAGCAAATATTTGGTAAACAAATGTTTGTCATGCCATGCAGAGATAATGGGACACAGAGAAGAATTTGAACAAACAGGCCCTGCTGAGCTCCCCACAGTTTACCTCATCTAGCTCATACTGTTTGTAGCTGCCCTTTATCTAAATGCTTAGAAGCAGTTAAGGGGGAGGTAAGAAGCTCTTCCTAAGTCTTTTGGGCCTTGATTATTTTTAGTTCCAAGTAATCCACATGCCAAAGTGGCACATTCTGGGGATGCTCATGCCTGAACCACTTCAGATACCTTATTATTATTCCTATGAACATTGTCTATACTATTCAATCGAGGACATTCTATTATTACCAATGGGAAATCAGAACAATGTCGCCCCCAAACCCTAAGTAGCAAAACTGTATGAAATGTTTTTTTTTATATATTATGTTTATTCCCAAAAGACCTGTGAAAGCTTTCCAGACTTCTACTTGAAGATTGTTGGAAGAATGAAATTTGAGGAATTATTACTCCTGTAACAACGACCCAAGTGAGAGTAAACCCCAGATTTCACCAACCCTAGAATTCACCTCATTTGACCTGTCTTTGACCTTCATTCTTATATGTATGGCTCAATTGGTTGAAGGTTCTCAAAGACAAAAGATTTCAGTGAGTTCACAAGGCACAAGGCAAAGAGAAAATAATCGGCCTCTAGAATACTGTCTTAGAGACTTTTTAATAAATATCATCTTACAAAAGGAAAAGTGGAGCAAGTATAACACTAAAAGGAAAATAGGGGAGGTGGTTAGGAGTTTCAATTTCAAATTCTGAGTATTTTGGTACCATAACAAAACTAAATCCACATTTTATCAGAAGAGTCTTGAGAATAACACTGAGAAGAAAATCTGTATTTTCAACATTGATTTATGTAAATGTTTGAAACAGTATTTTAAAATATATTGGAATTATTCAGCACACTCTTGGTTGTGGACTCATGATTTTGGACTGGCTGGCAGAAAGGATGAGCTGGCTATCTTGGACATGATTCTGCTTTAGATAATAATCTTTATGAGACGTTGAAGTAGAAGCAGAGTGTGCAGTTTATTTCTGCTGTTATCTCCATGAATAACTTGGCTTTGATGCTGGGACATTGAAGAACAATCCTCCAATTGTTCTGCATAACTAAAAATATCTTCCAGACATTGAGGATCATGGCCATTAAGTTGTTGAAAGTGGTTGGTTGGCCAAATGTCACCTGAGTTGGCAAGGAAAGATTCACCCCAAACTGAAAATATCAGATAAGCATAAAATTTAGCCTCTGAAATTTGTACTGATTTTCTTCTAAACTGTACCTAAATGGTACCTTGCAGACATTGTGTCATTAACACAAATACACCCCAACACGTCTCCAGTTAAGTACAGACAAGGGGGAAGCCTCCTTTCCTTCATTTATTATGTTGAAATTTGAATATCATTGTCAGCTTGCCTAATTACTTTGATGAGAGGCATCATAGAAATAATTAGATGAATAGATGGAAAAGTAGATTGAGTTAAGTGTTCACCAAGTTTCTCTCTGTTATTGAGGATCCATTAACCACCAGGTTTCTATTTAAGCTTTTTCATTGTGTTAAAAGCCTCCATATTTTTTGGTTATTGGCTATCATCTTCCAGGCCCAAGACATCACTATTTCAACTAGAAGACAGTAAAACATTTTTGAGCCAAAAGAATAGTGAAGACTACCATGTAACGGATCCCTATTTATTTTTAAAGTAATCAATAATTGTTTGCAAGTAATTGCACAGTATAATCTGTAAGTAAGGTCAAACTGAAAACACACATCTAAGTTATGAGGTGGTCTAATCTTTTCAAATTAGGGGATAAATTACAAATACTCCTGAGACACCTGGTTTTGGTAAATTATTGTGACTCTTGCAAGGCTAATTTTGTACTATATATTCCTTGTGAATTTCAAAGGAGGAGTAAACTTCCTTGAACTACTGAACTACTGTAATGATTGAAGTTAAGTACTACATTTCTATAGAAATCAATGAGGCTAATCACACAAGCACAGTTCAACGTTTCCCATTCAGCAGTCTAGAAAATACTTGAATATCATAATTGGTCTGCAGCTGAGCACATTTGGTCTTCATATCCAAGGGGGATGAAGTATCCTTCTCAATTCACCAGGCACAAGTAAATAATGTAAGATTTAAACCACAGAGTGGTGTGGTTGTTGTTGTTAAAAAGACTACTCTTGAAATGGTTGCAGGGGGCTAAAGTCTCTTGTCCCTACTCTTTTTTAAATGAGTAGTACTGAGCACTGCAAATATGCTAATTATTTCCAAGCGTACAATGCATTTAAAACTAGAGCTTTATCTTTTTGGAACAGAAGAAATGTCTTTTCTCACTAAAAGGACCTCAAGAATAATAACTAATGGTATTGAAAGACATCATAGATCAAGGCATTGTCCTAAACACTTAATCCAGCATGTGCTCTGAAAACGATAGTTATCTTATGAAGAAGGTGTTATTGTTGTCTCTGTTTTGCAGAGTAGAAAATTCGAGAGTTCAGGCACTTATCTCAGTGTACAGTCAGAGTTGTCTGGATCCTGTAGACTTGAGTTAAGACATGCAATCCCTACTTTAAACTGGCCAAACAGAATTATCAGTGTGGCAAGTGTTCTGTTTGTAAGAGGGTAGGAAAGGTGTATCCTTTGTGCATTGCTGCTTATGGGCAAAGCATGTGCATAAAGTGTCAGTGGGCAAAGCAGCAAACCTCGATTTTAGTCAGCATCCAAGTTAGATGCTGATATATGCCTCAAATAACAATAGTATTGCTAATGTAAGCATATCTCTTAACTTTCGTCCCTTTCTTTGTTTTTAATCTACAAAGTCAAGATGATATCTAGCTTCTATATGTTACAAGAATATTGAGAACATTTCTTGCATTTAAATAACATATTGACTTTAAATATTGTTATTTAAATAACAATAGACTTTGACTATTTCAAGACAGTTGCTTCTCGGGGCACCTGGCTGGTTCAGTCGGTTAAGTGGCCAACTTCGGCTCAGGTCATGATCCCGCGGTTCATGAGTTTGAGTCCTGCATCAGGCTCTGTGTTGATAGCTCAGAGCCTGGAGCCTGCTTCGGATTCTGTGTGTGTGTGTCTCTCTCTCTGCCCCTCCCCCCGCTCATGCTTTCTAAGTAAACAAACAAACAAACAAACATTAAAAAATTAAAAAAAAAAAGACAGTTGCTTCTCAAATGAGGATCCCAATTCTTCTCCCTAGGACAGTCTTTGCAGTGATGTTATCAGGGTATCCAGAGTCATGAAAAATGGTCATTTGCGCATGTTTTGGGGGAAGAAGAAAGGAGGGAAAACGTGATAATTCTTATAAAATGTAAGGTAAGCCCCATGACCCCAGTAGCTCAAATCAATGTTTCAGTTATGGCTCCAGAAGATAAGAGTATTTGGTGAGTTACACACTGCCACCAACAAAATCAGTTCCACCTGCTGTCTGTCCTTTTAGAGAGAGAAATGCTCTACCTTTTTGGAATTCTGGGTTTTCTGTCCACAACTAAAATTCAGCATGGACATTTTTCACAGCTTGTGAAGACTGAAACAAGGCAAATAAATTGCATTTTTATTTATTTATTTATTTATTTTGGTATAAGTTCATGTAGTTACAAACACTAGACGTGTCTGCTCTAATATACTTTCTGTCAATTCCTATTATCTCTGCAAATCAACTACTTCCTGAGTGGCCCAAATCCTGTAGTGGCATTTCCACTTTCCACTCACCAAGGCTCAGTAAACTAATTCACTTCTCAACAAATATTTATTGAATGCCATTGTCTCTTTCCTCTCACTTGCCCCACATTTTCAATCAATTGTTAGGTCAGCTATCTCAAATCCTTTTTGGAATGAAATTACATATAAATAAATTACAAAACAAATGGACAACATCAAATCACACAATCTTAGTGAATCATCCTCTCCAACTATATTATAGACCCTGGTTTCTTTTAATTTCTGAATAAAAATGAAAATTATGAAGAAAGTCTTACAGTTCTTAGAAAGTTCTTCCTGAGACACAGTTCTCAATAAGCTTTTTAAAGTAAATTCTTCCTCTCACCCCACTTATCACATCCCTGTGTTGACTCATCCCTTTTCCATAAACTCAATGCAATCAACCATGTGAGCTTTTCTTAAGACATAACTATTTCCATGAAGCTTTCCTCAATTTCCTCAACTGAGGTAATTCTTCCTTTTTCTTAGTGTCATTATCTCTACTTACCGTATGATAGTTTTGTTTTCCTACTTGTAACGAATTACGCAATTGCCTTACTATAGATTTGTAAGATTCTTAATGAGCATTTTTTTACAGAATCCCAAAGATTATAGTATATAGTAGGAGTTTAGTAAATATTTTTAAATTAATTTTTTCCATTTAATAATTCTCTATTAAAATTGAAAAAAAAAGTAGAGGTGCCTGGGTAGCTCAGTCAGTTGAGCATCCCCATTCAATTTTGGTTTGGTTCAGGAGATCTGCTGTCAGCACACAACCTGCTTGGGATTCTCTCTCTCCCTCTCTCTTTCTGCCCCTTCCCTTGTGCACTCTCTCTCTGTCTTGCTCAATAAATTAATAAACATTAAAAAAACTGGAAAAAAAAAGTAAATTCTAATATGTAGATGACTTAAAATAATCCTCCTGGAAGTGCTTGAATTTAAAGAACTACAGTAGACATTTGTTGTTTGTCTTCAAGTATGTGTTTTCCTTCTTATGATAATGGCATTTAAATTTATGTGGGAAAATCTCAGTTATCTTTGATTATTCTTTTGAGTGGAGCTTATTCCTACTAATTCTGTTCCAGTGTAGGGCATAATGCACAAATCTGATAAATAGGACATTTTTTATTATTTTGGACTGATAATAGTCATGTGATCAAACCACAGCCAATAACATTTATTGGAGCTTTTGCTGGGGTTGCTAAAGAGGCAGGTGGCCATGACCATAAGACTCCAATTGGAGAAGATGAGAAGCTAGGCTTCCAAAACCATTTTCCACCATACCTGAGCATTCAGTCAAGTTAATAAATGGTAAAGCAGAAAGTGGCACTGGGTTATGTTGATCTACCCTGGACCTACCCTGTCTAAAGTCACACTTAGGCCTGGATATTTAAGTTATGTCAGCCAATAGATTCTCCTTATGGCTCAGTGTAGCTGGAGTCAATATACTGATTAATGTTCAGTACAGGAAATGGAAACCACAAGGTATTTTAAGCATAAAAAAAAAGAATGAATTAAATGCTTACAAAATGATTGGAAATCCCAGAGTATTGGGCCTCTAGAAAAAACTTCCAGAACACTGCAGAATTGTCCTGTCAGAGAATCTGAGTGTGGAGCAGGGAGAACTCTTAGTTGAAGATGCAGGAGTTACAAATCCCGGAATAGGTACGAGGATCAATAAGCCCCTCACTGCAGAAACTTCTTTTAATGTCACCAAAACTAGAGCCTGCGCGCTGGAGTATGGTACTTGCTGTCCATTCTGTCATCACTGCCACCCAACACTCACAGGGCTTGAGGTAACACAATAGAAGGCTGATGCAGAAGAATTCTACGTCTTCATGACTTTGCTGACCAACAAAAATAATACACATGAATAGTACATAGCTCTGCATCCTTCCCCTCTTCTTGTTGTCTTTTCAGTGTGTTTAATTGAAAAGAAAGTGTAGTTTTTAGCTTTTCAATCCTTACCATAGGATAAGGTGCACCAGAAAGAGGTGGAAACCGAAAATGAATGCCAATTCATCCCGAAGAGTTTGAGAAGGGTTTCATTCACTTGAGATCAAAAGATTCTTGACTAATATAGGAAGCTCTGGTGAACTTAGGTGAATTTCTAAATGATGGCATTTCAAGCAGTATAACCCAATGCAAACACTTCTGCAAGATAGAAAAAAATGTGAATTATCTGGCATTAATTTCCTAAAATACAGTGTCAGGCACATCATAAGCTCTTGGATAAATACTGTTGAGATTTTCAAAGAATGAAGACTCTCTTGTTTCTTTCATGGTATCTCCTTTTCCTATGGTTATAAATTCACAGATTTTTTTTCAGTTTTGAGTTTTTCCCTAAGTCTCTTAAGGCAGGAAAGGTAATACATAAATTAAACATTTAGTATCATTTTTAAAGGTGTTAGTCCATGCCATTTGCTTCATACCTTTTCCAATACAACACCTTGTAAACACTAAGAAACTTTTGGACACCCATGTGATTGCAGAAATACTTTTAGTAACATTTGATTGAGAATGTACTATAATACAAAGGTTAATGCAATAACATTTTTGTTGAAGCTTAAAAAATATAACACAATAGATGCTACATATATTTTGCAGATAAAAACACACATAATGAGAAAAAGAGTTTAAGACACTTTATTCAGTATGACATTATCTGGAACATACACAGCATAAAGGGCAGAAATCATTAATCTATACTAGAGAAGAATACTGATTGCTATAAAGATACTATTGGAGTATCTGTTAACTGGAAGAGTTAATGAAAATTTGGAAGTGTTGAAAAATTTGGATAAAATCTAGTAATCTAGGTATTTGGTCCTCAGGCCATGGAATTTCACAGAAGGTAGGACCGTACCTAGTAGAGACATCATCCAGTCTATACTGGGTAATTTGATATGCTCTACATTTACAAATATTTCATCAATGGTATTACCTGCTTTAGAGTTGAGAAAGAAAAATAGAATTTATATATGAAGTGTTTATGGATATCTGAAAAAATTTGAACTAATAGCCTGCATGAGTGAAAAATATTATAGTTGAATATGAAGAACTGACCAAAGAAATGAGTAATAATGTGTCATTTATGGCTAGCTTATGCTTTTCTAGATAAAATAAACTGCAAAATGACTGAAATACAGAAAACCTGTATAGAAATGTAAACTGCCAAATAAAAAGTTGATACCCTGGTATAGTACCTTAGTGAAATCTTACAACATTAATTATGTAGCAACGAGAAATGATTTTCCCTGCTCTCCCTGCAAATATATTTTAATATGACTATAATTTGTTTAATTTCTTATTCTTATGTTGTAAAGTATTATAATGTTATAAAACGAAAATGCAAACCACTTCTGTCACTTATAATCATGTTTGGTTAGGGGCGCCTGGGTGGCTCAGTCGGTTAAGCGTCCGACTTCAGCTCAGGTCACGATCTCGCGGTCCGTGAGTTCGAGCCCCGCGTGGGGCTCTGGGCTGATGGCTCAGAGCCTGGAGCCTGCTTCCGATTCTGTGTCTCCCCCTCTCTCTGCCCCTCCCCCATTCATGCTCTGTCTCAGAAATAAATAAAAACATTAAAAAAAATTTTTTAAAAAAAAATCATGTTTGGTTAGTGAGTAGACACAATCTGACACGACATTTCAACTTAAGAATGTCTTTCACTATGTTAATGTTTTACTTAATAAAGTGGAAAAACAACATTTTATTCATCAAGGGCTTATTTTCAATGGAAAGTGGAATAAGTGGATCTATGAAACATGCATAAATATGAAATTCACACTAGATAAATAGCACGTCAGAATCTGTGGAAATAAACTTTGTGAGCAAGTGATTGTCTGGAGAATCTGAAGATTCTAATAAGGTACTACTCATGACTGACTTTTATACTTCCTCTGTCCTACAAATATTCGAGTGTCACCACAGTGATTTTCATTCATGAAGGCACTTTGTTTTACTTTGGGGGTTATAGCAGATTAAAAAGGCTTCTTACTTTCTTCTTTTTTTTTTTCCTTCCAATCATAGTGAACATTTTCCTTGTGTAGATTCCTCCATGTAGTAGTCCCCAACTTATCTGAAGTTTCACTTCCTATTGTTTCTTTTACCTGTGGCCAGGATGGTCTGGAAGCAGATGATCTGCTTTTTGATGTATAGTCAGAAAGTCAATAGTAGCTTAATGCTACATCACAATGCTTCCATCATTCACCCCACTTCATGTTATCACATAAGCATCTTATCATCTCACATCATCACAAGAAGTAAGGTAAATATGGTACAATGAAATATTTTGAGAGAGAGAAAGAGACCACATTCACATAACATTAATTACAGTATGTTGTTATAACTATTGTATTTTGTTATTAGTTATTGTTGTTCATCTTTAACTGTGCCTAATTTGTAACATAAACTTTATCACAGGTATGTACGTATAGGAAAAAAGAATATATATCGAGTTCAGTACTCTTCATGATTTCAGGCACCCACTGAGGGTCTTGGGATGTATCCCCCACAGATAAAGGTGGGGGGAACTATTGTACACCCAGGATTCCTTTAGATAAATGGGTTCGGTGTTGCAGGCATGATAATGATGATGGATGATATTTTTAACTTATGCCATAGTGCAATCATAGTTAAATTATGAAATATGTTTGGGGTTTCAAGTGTTTGATAAAGAGCCTCATTGTTCAGCAACAGAATTCTAAACCATTTAAAAAAGAAGATAAAAAAGGGAGACAAATGGGAAACAAAAAAATCAACCTTACTATTCATATTGCTCTCATTGGCCAATCTAGCTCCTAGCTGACAATAAACCAGCGTCCCGATATTGAAACTCAAAATTAGTTAGAATTTTGAAGAGTCAACAACTTCCACCATGAGAACAGGATTTTTTATGGCCAAGTTCACTATTTGAGCATCGTAGTTGGGAACCCATACTCTTTATGGCTAGGTCTACTCTTGAAAACAAGAAATATGACTTGGCCTAACAAGACCAGTTTTCATTCCAAACTTTTCTATCTGATTTAAGAATTCACGTGTGAAGAGAATTGAATAAGAAAATGGAAAGGACAGGAACCCACACAAGTAGAGCTTCCTTCACATGGAAGAAAGCATCAGGATGGGGGAAAAATGTTTCCTCTTAACAAAGAATACTGAAAGAATTTTATACCAAAAATCTAAAAATCATTTAATCTTAAAATAGGGTACAAATAGATATATTTCCAGGATTGAATCTCACTTAAAAATAAACGCAAACTCAAGTCATTAATTCATGTAGTCATTACATCTTTATTGAGTGATAGGTACTGGTTATACACAAATTAAATTTAAGTTTTCTGCCTTGAAGGTATTTATAATGCAATAGGGAGACAGATATTTGAACAAACCGATTGAGCATAACGTTGCCAAAGTTGAAATATGTATAATATAAAGTTGAAACTTCAGAGAACTAATTCCTTAGTCTAAATTGCAAAGTCAGGGGGGATTTCTCAGAGAAAGCAGTGTTTGAGTTGAGGTTGGAAAGGTATGTAGGAATTTGCCAATTGGATAAGTTAGGGAAAAGTGTTTTACACAGAAGAATCTGATGTTCAGAGACATAAATGCATGAGTTGGAGAGGTTGGGGAAAGGCATATAATTAGATTATAAACTGAAATGAATAATTATATGCCAAAACCTACTTTGCGCTGGGCAGTTTGCTTTGTGTGGATGGTCTAATTTCTCTCCATTACAACTCTAGGAATTAGTTAATATTACTGCCCCCATTTTACTAATGGGGAACTTGAGGCTTAAAAGAAATTAAGTAATGTGTCCAGGGTTGGTGATGAGACTGAGATTCACACTCAGGTAACTTGCCTCCAGGGCATGTGCTGTAGCTACCATACTCTTTAGCCTCTGACGTGAGGACTGATAAGAGGTGAAAGTAGACATGCAGGTGAGACACTTTCCTAAAATGACTTGGGGCTCCTCGTTAGGGATTTAGATTTTATCCTGTGATCAACATGGGTAATTTGCCATTATGATGGACAAAATCTTTACAGAAAATAGAAGCTTATCCTATAAAGATGGCAAATATTTCTTGAGCAGCTAATATGTTTCAGGCACTGTTCTAGGCAGTGGGGAACACAGTAGTAAATAAAAAAACAAAAATCCCTGCCTTCATGGAGCTTACATTCTATCGGAACAAGATAATAAAAACATAGAAATATATAAAATATGTAGGATGGAAAATGATAAGTGATAGGGAGAAAATAAACAGGATGAGGTGCATAGGAAAGGCTGGAGGGTTAAAATTCTAAATACGGTGGTCAGAGAAGTCCTCATTGAGAAGTTGTCATTTGAGCAAAGATGAAGGAGATGAAGGAGTGAGCCATGTGACCCATGTGGCCAGCATTCTAGGCACAGGGAACACCAAGTATGAAAGTCATATGGAAGATAAGCTATGGTCATTGGCCTCAAGGAGTTCATAAGACTGATTAATGCCTGCTAATAATTGATTACAAGGTTGCATAAAAAGCAATAAAATGTAGTGTGATGAAAACAAGCTCTGGTGACTAGTTATCTTGGTTTGAATCCTAGTTCTTCTTCTCACCCCTCATTTTAACTTGGACAAGTCATTTAGCATTTCCGTTTTATTATTTGTAAATAATAATACCAACCATAATGTTGTTATAGGTTAGGCAGAACATTGTGTGGCATAAGTTCACAGAAAATGCTGGTTGTTTAGAAAAAATAGTGATCCTATGTTACATTCAAAGAATGTTTCAGTATTTTCAGAGTACTTTTTCAGACATGATCTTATATGATTTTGCAGTTGGCTTATGGAAGGCAGTTATTATTAAACCCACTTTTTGAATAAGGAGACAGAGAACCAGAGGGTTGAGTGATTCAATCAAGGTCATGCTATTATTATGTATTAGTGCTGGAACTAAAACCCTTGTCCTTTTTCCTGGTTTCTAGACTTTATTTTCCACTCTAGCACCACACTTCTCAGTCCACTGTCTGTAAGAAATATGCAGTTGCAGAAAAATTCTTCCAGAGCAAGTAGAATTTGGAAGGTGGACACAATAAAGATAGAGGGTTAAGGGGAGAGGGAGAAGGAAAGTGGTCATTTCAAGCAAAAGGAAGAGAATTAATACCCAGAAAATTCAGAGGAGATTTTATTTGGGGCTGTGGAAATATGATGATGGGAGTAACAGTGATTAGACCAATTTGACTAGGAGACGAGGCAGAAGCCATAGGCAAGTTGAGGCCAGATGGTAAAGAACTTGAAATGTCAAGCTAAGGCATGTGAGCTTTATTTTTGGCATCAAGGAAACCATTGATGGTTTTTAAGTAGAGGAGTGATATGGAAAAAAAAAAAAACTGTACATTTTAGGGGGAAAAAATCTGATAGAATGGATAGGAGGTAGGGAGGAAATAAAGTAATGAAGATCAATTCTGAGAATATTAGGAGTAATCCACAGGGAGGATGAAATATTCAGATGGCCCGTATTAGGATAAATTAGTCCATCTAAAATTAAATTCATTTCAACACAGAAGCTTCCTACTCTGTTAAGGAAAACTCAACCTATGTTTGGAAGTTTAGTTATTTCCAGGTGCTTCAGGTGGAACGCATGCATGCAATAGACTTGCTGGAACGTTTTGCCTGTGTGCTGTTCTGTTTCAGATGGTGACAGTTTGAGTGTGATATGTTGCACATGCTGCTTTGGAAACATATGAAGAAACATCAAATGCACGTGTCACGCAATGCACAACTTAGAATAAGACTTGGTTTTTCTTCTGCTGCTTAGCAGCTGCAGTTAACACTTTCTGGAATATCAAATGCCCCCAGTATCTCTTCTACTGGCTGCAGTAGCAGTAACAGCAGCAGCTCCAGGAAAGTACTATCGCAGCTGGCCGCGTAATCCCCGGGTTTCATCTAAGGAATGCAAAACTACTTGATGGAAGCAAGGGGGAAATGGTCCATTGGGGAGCAGGGCCTGGGTGAGGAGAGAACTAATAACCAAAACCAGTATGACCTGTGACATCCGAGACTTACCCCCAACCCTCTCGTTTTCTTGCTAGTTTATTAACAGTTTAAAATAAACCAACAGCAAAAAAGGAATCACGTATTTGGGGCCAAGCGAGTGGACTCACCAGCTATCCCTGATCATTTCTTGGTACGTGTGCCCTACTGCCAAATAATTGAATGAGGTATTGTTTACAAGGGCAACTAGAGAAATAAATTCTTATTTTACTGGACTCATGGAAAATGCCTGTTAATTAGCTTGGGGAGAAAAAAGTCTTTTTCAGGCCTGCAGCCATTCCTTGTCAGGTCAGAGTCTCATTAGCCCTCCTGAGCTAAGTAGGGTCTAAGCTTCCAGCACAGCCAGGGAAATCTCAGAGGCTTCCTCGTGCAGCATTGGGGACAAAAGACTTTCCTTCTGTTCTTTGTAATGATGGACTCTGAATTGCTGAAGGTATCACTGTGGCCCCTTTCATAAGGAGGTTCATACTGTGGTAAATAGCAAACGTAATTCTCTGTACACATTGTCCATTACTTCTTAACTCAATAAAATCTTTCTCTTATGGATAGATAAATATTTTCTGCAGATCTGAGTTTCTTTTAATTATATGAAGTTGGGCTCAGGATCATGGCAAGGTATGCAGTTTCACATGAAACTGGATAAAGATTTTTCCCCAAAAGCAACTGATGGAATTTCAAAATCTCAGACGCCACTTCATTCTAAAATTATGCACAAATGGTAGGGCTAGGGAGCAATTATCTGGAACACAACTTGTTGGATAATGCAGTGGACAAATGTGGATTTTCCTGACTGGCTTTTGATGTAATAGGCAGTGCATTTACTTTTGGGGCATAGGGAAAGTAAGAAAAAAGAAAGCATCCAGTAGGTAAGAAAAAGAAGACAGAGGGCAGATATAGCCAAACAAGAAAAATATATGTATACAGAGAGAGGCAGACAGGCCAGGAAACAAGAGGAGGTGAGAAAAGAGTAGAAAAGAGGCAGAGAAGAAGGGCTTATTCCAGGTGGAAATATTGCTTTGTATCCTAGCCTAGCTGACTCAATCTTCCTATTCTTAGAGTTTAAGTGGCTACATGGCTTTCCTCTCATAATAGCTAGTGAACAACAAATGGCATCAGGTTTCTTTATTCTGGATAGCAAAAGTCATTTGGCACTTCCACTGGAGATGATTTAAAACTAGTGGAGAACAGCAGGGTAGAGTGTTGTCCTTTGCCTTGACGAATTATTTAAAAATAAGGTGGAACACACAAGTTGAATGAAACTTTGTAATATTTACTTCCATTCTTCTGATAAAAGTCTCCTCAATGACTTCCTGGGCATAAGACCTATTGGAATTTCTTTCTCTGACTCTCCTAGCCATCAGAACATCCCACCAGGATGCCTGAGAGAGGGCTCTGTGGGTCAAATTGTACTTTGGTCCACTCATGGAGTTGTCGCGGTCAATGGAACTGTCCCCAGGATGACAGCCAGAGAACTTGCCTAGGCCAAGATAAATGCATTAGAAAGCAAAAGAGGAATGCGGCTCAATGGGCAGTGAAAATCAATGAGAGCAAATTGGCCCATTTTTGCCTCACTGACTTGTACTGTCCATTAAGCCCTATTTGCTGGTTCATGGTTGTTCACTTCATTTACTTTCTAATCCTTCTTTTGCCAGCTTGGCGCATCTCCAGGTTAGTGCAATCCTGTTAATTGCATCGCCTGCTACCGACTAACTGTGACACAGGCCTTATCACCTCGTTACAGGGATTGGACATGAAACTCTGCACATGAAACCCAGCATGAGTCCTGCTTTGTTTAGGATTGGGACTTAAATCAGACATGATCTCACAGCTTCTTGGGAATGGAGACTTTCCATGTCCTCATATCTCCAAAGGAGTTGGGATTTGCTGTAGCTTACTTGACATTTACAGCCTCACTGCCACTATGATCACTGCAATGCTTTAGTCAAGAAAGCTGGAAAAGTAGAATATTCTATGGCGGGACAAAGTTTTTGGGAATTTCCTTTTCCTATAGAATCCATGTCCTCCTAAGAACTAGGGCTGTGTTAGTGTATTTATTAAACTGTGTCAGAACTGCCCGTCTGTGTGTTTTTTTCACTAGAGAGTGAGCTTCTCAACGGCAAGGAAGTTAGGTATTTTCATTTTTTTGTTCCTACCAGCTAGCCCAGTACTTGCCAATAATAATTTGCCCATTGAGTACGCCATACAGCATTATTGTGAATGTAGCACCTACCACAAGCTGGCTCATTTTCAAAATAATTCTATGGAGCTAAATATTATTATTTCAATACTCTTAATGAAGGAACTGGAAGTCAAAGAAGTTCAACTTCATGTCTGTGATTGGCAAAGCTAGAATGCAAGCTCAGGGTGCCTGACGTTAAAACCCCTAGCTTTTTTTCCATGTCTTATGTTAAAGAGACTTAATAGATTTGATTTTATAATGAGACCATTAGAAGTGGACCACATGCATCACAGCATCTCTCAGTAAACTGAAGATGAATTACAAAGTTTTTGCCGAACTTCATAAAATTGCTAAACATGTTGACATTTTGAAAAATACACGTAGTCTACGGCCATACCACCCTGAACGCGCCCGATCTTGTCTGAAAAATACATAGAAACCTTAGTTTATAAAATATCTCATTTTTACTGAAGTATCTAATAATACAAAATAGGAAAAAGAATCTACTCTTTTGAGAACAATTTATTTTAATCCTTTTTTTAACCTCATGCAGTATGCCTGATTGTTCAAAGAGAAATTAGCTTGGGTTTGTCTTGATAGTCAGTAAGAAAATCTGATCTCGCAAAAAGGGTCTAGTCAGTTCATTTTATGAGTGCCAGTCACTATTGGATGACTTTCTTTTAGTTACTGAGTAGGGTTTGGGACTGTAATAGTCTGTCATTTAGTTTCTGAGTCAAAATGTAGTAGACTGCAGAATGACCTCCTGGTTGGAATTACACAGTGTTGGCCTTCCCCAGTACTTGTGCACGTGTGCGTGACTCCATGATCCCACACAAAGGCTTGTGTCTGTTTTCTCCAAACGCCACGTGATGTGCTCCACATGGCTCCTGTTCCAGCCTCGTATTCTGGATTGACTTCAATTTGAGTAATTATTTTCTCACCTCAGTTCCCCCTACAGTTTTAACTGGATACATTCTTCTCTTTAACGTGGGGTTTTGAACTCTTGCATAGTTTTATTTTACAGCATTTGAGAACTATTTTTATGTGATTTTGTTTTTCAGCTTCAATAATCAAAATATGCACTTTTTCATTCCATAATAAGTGTGAAGTCTTGAACTCAAAAAAGAAGACTCAACTGGCAATACATTTTTTTTGTATTTGCATAAACTTGGTGCACCAAATTTATATGTTGACAAATATTTCCCATTCTTTCTATTTTCACTTTCCTTCAAACTCACTTTCTAACCTATTGTCTTATTCATCATTCAACTCCACACCAAATTCCCAATGGTGAGAAAAATCCTGGTATTTTCAAAAAATGCGATTATTTTTCATTTTAATTTTATTTCTGTCTGCCTTTAAGCTTGTTATTCAAAGTTATGTAAGATGTCTCTACTTTTTTTTCCCTTTCCCCCTTTCTTTCCTTCCTTCCTTCCTTCCTCCCTCCCTCTTTCTTTCTTTCTTTCTTTCTTTCTTTCTTTCTTTCTTTCTTTCTTTCTTTCTTTCTTTCTTTCTTCTTTCCTTGGTCCCACTGATAAATATCTAACTTCCCAGGGGCAAAACAACAGTCGGCAATGTTTGTCCTACAATCCTCTACTTTACATCAGACTTCCACAATCACTTTTTTGTCTTTGTTGCACAGAATTCAATTGAGAATTTTGAACAACTTCCTTTTGCTTTTACAAAGAAAAGAAAGAAAGAAGGAAAGAAGGAAAGAAAGAAAGAAAGAAAGAAAGAAAGAAAGAAAGAGAAAGAAACCCCAGTGTTATATATTAAAGATGCACATAAAAATCTGGTAATTTTAGCACTTATGCCTTTGCACAGTTAGGAGCTTTGTGAGCCTATGGTCTCCCTCTTCCTTGCTACACCCTCCATCTCTAGGTACTGGGTTTTTCCAACAGTGACAGTGTGAAGACAACAGGGACAAACATCCTGTATGAGTCAAACATTACCTGATCTGACCTTGAGTATTTATTTGCCTATTTATTCAACAAACATTTATTGAGCTTCTACTAATGCCAGCCTGTCCATGGGGATTTCTTGGTAAACATCAGTTTTTCAGACCATTGATGTCTGATTTTTGAATTAATAACTCATTGTTTGGTCTACCCATTTAGATAACCTATGTTACCACCTGAGCTAAACCTGAATTTCAGGAGGCTCTCTTCCTGAAAACTCTCTTGACTTTCCCTAAAGACTACAGTTCTTATATTCAGATAGTAGTAAGATTTTCATCTGAATATAACATAAAGGAACTGTTTTAATGATATCTACACTATCTGATACAGTGGTCTGAGCTCAGACAGCCAACTTTTGCAAGCACTGTTACAATTTGAAGTCACAGATCTGTGACAACTTTTTATTCAGCCAAAATACATATATAATGCTTAAACTAGAGCAGGCCTTCTAAAATGAAATGGAAGCAAGTTTTGTTGCTAAGCAAATGCTGTACTGTCAACCATATAACTAGCTCTCCTATTAAAACCAAATAAAAAGTTGGATTTCTACTATATAAGTTGTACATTGAGATATAGAACTCCAGGCCTAACTTCTGAATATATGATTTTATGTTGTTTTAAACAAAACTATTATAGCTAAGTGTGCAACTAGTGAACTGTAATGTTAGTATACAAAAACATGTATATTTATATGGTATAAGAAGAGATATAGACATGACTTAAAATTTTAAATTATAATATTTATAAGCAAATGCTCTCCTTATAAGCAGGACTGTCCAAATATATATATATATTTATATATATATATAAATATATCTAGGATATATATATATATTTATATATATATATATAAATATATCTAGGATATATTTATGAAATGATGAAAAGTAGATGCAGAGAGATCCTCAAGGGAAATACTATTATTCACTATTATATTTTAGTTCACAAATATATATTAAAATGAAAATAATATTGTTGGAGTAGATCTCAAAACAATTTTTGTAAATCAACAACATTTTATTTTGATTTTGTAGATAAAAGACTATTTATTTTATTCCACTTCAGATAACTTTTACACAAAAATGCTAGTGAGAGAAATCGCAAGTAAGGGAATCTAATAATTTATCTCCCCCTTATTGTTTCTGGGCAAACATAAGAAAATGATGTTGGTCACTAGACCTGGATAGTTTCACACACAATTCCCATCCTTTTATTTCATTGTAATGGCAATCTCAGAATTCTAAAAGATCAGTTCAAGAGCATGACACCTAAACCTAAGGAGTGAGGACAGTCTCATCTATTGGAAGCTTGTGCAATAAAACAAAATCTCAGTATCACCAACCAGGATATCCTTACTTAAATACTCACAAAGGAATGAAGAATAAAATGAAGATATAAAGACATGGTACTTTCCACAGCTTTTAAAAAAACTTTTCTTGTAACTGCAAGGTTAAAAAAATCAAAAATTCTAAACACATGCCACTATAATTTTTATAAATGTGCTTATGAATACATTTAAAGCTTTAATTACAACCTACATAACACATAAACAGGTTGCTAAATACTTTCTTGAGTTCGGTAAATCCAAGAATTAAAATTAAAGCTTAAAGCTGCTTCATAATAATTAATTTGGTTGAATTCAGATATTTTGTACATTGTAATCTTCAAGTAAGGAGCTTTTAGATTTTAAAATTACTTTCTCAAAAATTATTATTATATTTAGTAAATTTGATCTTTAATATTTTTGGTATTTTTTAAAATGTATGCATAAAAGGAGTGATTTTATTATTTAAAAGTCTATACTTATCTCAGTAGGCATTGGGAAGTTAGGACTAATGAACCATGATATTTTGTGACATTTCATTAATAAGGTTTTTTTTCCTCTGTTCTTAAATGGTTTTTGTATACTTAGCACTTTTCTGCCAGGTTATGATCAACTAGTGACTAATTTCTTCTATCTATTCAAGAAACGTGAATGAAATGTCTTTGTGTCATAACCAAGAATGGTCTTTTGGTAACTTCTTTAACAATACTCTCAGTTCTTACATGATTAGGTGGAGAAATAGGACAAAAATATCCTGGATAAATTGTTCTAAATATTTGTGACACAATATTTTGTGGGATAACACTAAAAGCTAAGGGACAGTCCATATACAAACTCCAATCAAGAGGATTATGTTCTACTACGTTTAAGACCCTTCTTGACAATGCCATTGCTAAAAAGCTTTTCTCTTAACAACTCAATACTTCAATCTTGGAGCTCTTGGTCAAAACTTAGTAATCTGCACTTAAACTTTATTGGAAATCATTGACATAAATTTGCATATTCCATAAATTGCATCTCTATCTTGATTTGTAGATGCTAACATTACCTACTTTACTATATTGGAATCAAGCTACCAGTTTTAAGGTTCTTTCTGCCACTTATTCCCATATCTGCTAGTGGTCAATTTTATGATATCTTATATAACTTAGGTATATGATAAATATAAGCACTTGATAAATGTTTGACTAGTTTATCACGGATGGCTAGTTTACCATGGTTGGAAGAAGCATTATCATGGTTTGACTAGTTTACCATGGTTGGAAGCATTTTTCCCATTTTCTTTATCAAAAAAAAAAAAGTTTAAAGAAGATAAACATATTAAAAGTTGATGTTGAAGAAAGGGTCAGAACCATGGGCAATGCTAAAACTTGAAATTGGGGTTTCTGAAATTCTAAAATTGGGGTTTCTGAAATTCTGAAATTGTGGCCACAATGCCACAACTGACTCGGAATCCACATGGAATAAGGCAGGTTGGTGCACTTCTGACTGTGAAGCTCAAATAATTTGGACCAGGTCTACTTATCTACCAGAACACATTTGCCTAGGCTTTGTCAGTTGTTTAGAGCTTCCTATTGATGAAACAGAACCCTTTTTTGACTGGTCAGTCTGGCACTCTATTAATTGTTAAATATGTTTTGAAGATTATTTCTATATGTAGAGGGATTCAATGGACAAGATATTAAATGTCTGGAGATCTCAAGAGAAATTATTAGAGGCAGAAAGGGAAAGGAAAATGCTATTTGCCTCATATTATTATGTGTCCATTCCTGATTAGGACTTTTTATACCTTTATAGAATACCAATTACATAGGTGAGGAATTTGAAAACCAGAGTTTGAGATGAAATAAAATAACAAAAGTAATATGCTTAGAGCAACTCTTCTACTATTCATATCCGTTCAAAAATTTATGAGCACTGAGTGTTGTATGTAAGTGATGCAGCACTAAACTATACACCTGAAACTAATATTACACTGTATGTTAACTAACTGAATTTAAATAAAAACTTGAGGGGCGCCTGGGTGGTTCAGTCCGTTAAGCGGCCGACTTCGGCTCAGGTCATGATCTCACGGTCAGTGAGTTCAAGCCCCCCGTCAGGCTCTGTGCTGACAGCTTGGAGCCTGGAGCCTGTTTCAGATTCTGTGTCTCCCCCTCTCTGACCCTCCCCCGTTCATGCTCTGTCTCTCTCTGTCTCAAAAATAAACGTTAAAAAAATTTTTTTAATAAAAAAATTAAAAAAAACTTGAACAAAATTTTAACAGATTCATAAACCTGTGCTTTCTGAAGTGGAATCTGTTGTAATATGCAAATACTTTAAACCATTTTTTTTCCTAAATACCACTGATTTACACATATGAACTGTGCTATCAAAGATTGACTTTCTTAGAGGATAGTGACATATTGTTATGGTGGAAAGTCAGCTTTCTGATTACATAAAGTAACCTTTTGGCTTTTGAGAAGCTGTGAAGTAATGTAACAGAAATTTTATGACTTTCCCAATCTTGTTATTGGCAAAGTCAAAATTACAAATTTGAATTTACTAAAAGCCTGTTCTTACGTCTTTACACCATTCCATATTGCTTCTAAATTGGAATTTTGTAAGCTACTTGAAATTGAGACCATGTTTTCTAATTTTTTCTATTTCCATGTCATTAACTCTTTAGTGTCGGTACATGTTTAGTACAAACGTGTGATTTGGTCACTATTTGGTTGACTCATTCATTCAGAAAATATTTTGAAAATCTTTTTATATAATACATATTGTATTGGAAAAATATAAGTAAAATTATGCTTGTTCTTGAGGTTACATAATATATAATACATAATACATAGGTAGATGGACAAGGATGGAAATTCTCATTAGGTCAAGTGTGGTGGTGAGAGGGGACATGTCAGCTAATGGGAGAAAAAGACTGGGCCAAATTTTGGTTTTGTACATATCGTTTCTTGCACAAGTTACTCAGTCTCACTGAATGTCTATTTCCTTACCTGTAACACAGATACTACTTAATAAGCTTGTTTTAAGGACTTGGTTCATACGAGGCACACAAGACATGATATTACTTTTAAGTATATTATTATTAGTATTAGTATTAGCATTTGCAAACTACCATAATTCTTCCTATGTGTTAATGAAAGACACTGTTAAAGTGGAATTATTAGAAGGGATTTTGAAGTATAAACAGAAAAGAATCAAATGAATAAGAAAGTATTATAAGCACAGTGAGTGATCAGTAGAAACACAGACTCACTTTATCAAGTGTAAAAGATTAAATTGCACATTTGGGTGGGTGGCAAGTTTGTTAGTTTTGTACAGAAAGTAGTATAAACTCAGTGACTCACTGATTCACCTTGAGAAGGAAAGTACGCTGATGTGTGTGTGTGTGTGTGTGTGTGTGTGTGTGTGTGTGTGTGCATGCGGATGTACGTGTGTTTAGCACGTAGCTTTGAACTTGTTTGAACCTGGTCTTTCCAGGAAAATAGGAAGAATGTTTTTTTTATGATCTAGAGGCTGTATTCTGTCACAGATCCATTAAAGCCCAATGTGAGGCCATTCTCATGTAACAGGCAGTGACAGTGGACATTTTGCTTCACTTGCACCAAAAAAATAAAATAAAATAAAATAAATAAACTTCCTAAGTTCTAACATTTTATGAGTATCTTGAGTAACAAATTAGGAAAAGCACTTACTGGAGCCAGAGAAATCTAACTGATTCATCTTCATCCTTAAAGTTGGTGGTTGATAAGGTGAACATAGATATGGGGAGCTTTTGATTCTGGGTATGTCCACTCTGACCCAGAGCAGTGAACATTCAGAAGCAGGTGACATAGGACACGAGTGGACATCAGTAGATTCAGGGAAATGAAACAACAAAAAAAGACCTGGCCAGACTAGGACTAGTCATGTCACAGTATGGCGAAGGTACTATAATCATCCCTACTTTACAGAATAAGGCTAAGAGACACAGAGACATTAAATAACGCCCAAAGTTACAGCTAGTAAGTGAAAGAATTGAGCTCCAGGGACTATCTTCTTTTTTTATTATTATTAAATTTATTTTAATTCACATTATTTAAATACAGTGTAACATTGGTTTCAGGAGTAGAACCAAGTGATTCAACACTTACATATAATACCTAGTGCTCATTCCAAGTGCACTCCTTAATGCCCATCACCCATTTAGCCCACCCCCCCATGGACCTCCCCTCTAGCAACCCCCCATCTATTCTCTGCATTTTAGAGTTTCTTATAGTTTGCCACCCTCTCTGTTTTTATCTTATTTTTCCTTCCCTTCCCCTATGTTTCTGTTGTGTTTCTTAAATTTCACATATGAGTGTAATCATGTGATATTTGTCTTTTTCTGCAGAGGACATGTTCTTAATCATGTGATATGAGTGTAATCATGTGATATTTGTCTTTTTCTGCAGAGGACATGTTCTTAATCACTGCTTACCTAGGATGAGATCAGTTTGGAGTACATTGTGTTTGATATCTAGATTTGGTGTCCAGATTTATTGAGATAGAAGGAGATGGAAATGCAGCTCTGGAAGTCAGGATGGAGATAATAACTGGATATAGATTTGGAAACATGAACACAGACGAGCTCACCCAAAAGAAAGAGTATCTAGAAGGTTATACCTTTGACTGAAATAGGACACACCAGAAAGGAAACGTGCTGTCATTAGTACAGACAGCACCAGTGGTAGGAGATTGAATTGCTCAGGGATATAATGAAGTGCAGAAGCATCTGCATCAAATGCAGAAGCATTTGAAATCAAGTGACTAGGTTGAGATAGAAATGAAAAGGATGAAATGTGTTAAATGGAACAGAGAAGTGGAGGAAAACCAGAAAAATTAGCATTTCAGAAGTCAATATTCAGAAAAGAGTATCGAGAAGATAGATGAAAGTGGTTGACTGTGTGAAATATAGCCCAAAGCAGAGAAGTCTACA
Source organism: Puma concolor (assembly GCF_028749965.1). Lineage (NCBI taxonomy): Eukaryota > Metazoa > Chordata > Mammalia > Carnivora > Felidae > Puma > Puma concolor. Next base: position 68,325,116 of record NC_141674.1, on the reverse strand, counting down.
AAGGAGCCATTGAGATTTAATAATGAGTTGTCATTGGTAAACTTGGGTGAGGTGACAGACTGAAGTCAGATTATAGTAGGTTGAAGAGTGGACTGAAGTGAGTGAAGAAATTAAATAAAAACAGACTTTAGTCACCTGTCTGGCAGTTATCACACCACCCAGATGTATTTCCATTGTTTTTTTTCAACATTAAGGTAAGAATTTCATGTCAACCTGATAATGCTCCCATATGGACATGAGTCTATTTTTACTCATAGGTTAGAAGGCTCAGTAAAGAGCCAGCTGAACAGGTTTAGAGTAGAAACCACGGAGCTCTACAGTTCTCATTCTCTCATCTCAATCCATCCACATACACCAAGCATGTCAATGGAGAGTGCTTGACCAGGAGGAGTGGGAGAGGGAGCAACCCTGAGTTTGATCCCAGCTTTGTATCTTCAAAACTTTGTGGCCTGGGGCACATTTCTTAAGTTCTAAATCTCAGGCTTCTGATCTCTAAAATGGAGGTATTGACAGTGCTCATTTCACAAGTTGTTCAGATGATCAAACGCATTATTATAAGCAAAGTATTTATCATTGTGTCTCAAGTCATTAAGTGCCTAATAAATGATAGCTGCTATAATTATTATGTATTATTATCATTATCATCTGTACTTTACTTTAATTCCTTGTGACTAAGCATAGTCACTTGTCTGGGAAACTGCCTGACTTCCTTTATGGATATCATCCAGCCATCAATCCAGATCATGGGATTTGGGGGAAAATAGATAAACTCTTGAGTGTAGTTACATTGATTTCTAACTGTTTCATCCCTGGAAAATGTCTTATTTGTCCTATTTGTAATTTCTACATATGTACAATTATAAAAAAATACTTTCCTTATAGAATCATTGTAAAAATTGGATGAAACATTTACTTAAAAAGTTTTTGTACTGGCACTTACTAAGTTCAATATAAAGGTATGTTTGAATTCATTTATTTTCAGGATTAAACATGAAAAATGGAGTCAGGTTATTTCTTTTCGTTTTTTCATTTGACACTTTTTTTTGGTTTGAGATACTTTGCTCTATTTTTCCTTCCCTATGAAAGGCTGCTAGATCCAAGGGTCAGTATCTGCAAAGATCTAGCCTGTCTCATGAAAATATAGAAGTACAAACAACAAAATCATTTCAAGAAGCTTTTATGTTGGACATGGGAAAAGATAACAGCTCTAAATAGATGAGCCATGTGTTCACCATCAGGGTCGGCACTGCCACTGAGAACTCATGGGATCTGGTAGATTCAACATGCTCTTATTCTCCTACGTTTTAACCCAAAACCAAATTTCTGCTTCAATCTTTGATAATCTCATTTACTTAGTGCAGCAACTGCTGTATACCCAATGTGGCTAGGTTCCCCTCAATAGTCCCTCTTTTATGACTCTAGTACTTGCTAGACTTTCACTTTTAAATAAAATGGTTAATAATTCCTCTGGTGTATTTGAGATTTTTTAAAGTATTTTTTCAATCTAGTTTAATCTGTGTTTAATTTAATATATTAAATCTTAATTTAATATTTTATAATTTGAGCTAATATATTTAAAATGCATTACATCTTAATTTTATATATTCAATCACAGTTTAATAAAGTTTCCTTTTAACATCTTGATTAAAAGGACTGTTGCACGGTACTTATGCCTTTCAATTAAACTCCAAGCACTGTTGTCTCAGTGGGCTTCAGTATTCCATCAAGGGCTAGAAGCCTGAAGTCCAAACAAGGAGGAAGAAATGCCAGTAGAAAAATATAGAAACCTTAGTATTGGCCTATCCTTCTGACCTACTGACTTCTTTATTGGTAAGAGTGATGCTGGTTGCTGTAACAGGCAAATTTCTAAGTTTCAGTGGCTTAGAACAATGGAAATTATCCACATCATCTATCAAACTAATGTTCCTGGTCCATGTGTTGTTCTCCAAATGGTGATTCTGGTACCCAGTGTCATTCCATCCTATTGATCTGTTATCTTCAACACTGGTCACAAAAAGGTGAAAGAATGTTGAGGATCATGTGGATGGGTTTGAATGAGCCAGATCTGGAGGTGACACGTGTTATGTCTCTTCCTGTTGAGTTGGTTAGAACTCAAGTCACATGATTTCTGACTCCAAGGGATGACTGGGATTGAATTGAGCTAATGTGCAAAGGAGAAAGAGGAAATGGGATTGTTTGTATTTACGATGTTATTATTTGTATCCCAAAGTACATAGAACATTAATTATTTTATTCCTAGAATAACTTCTTTGCACCTAGCATGAAATTCAGTATCTCTGAGGAAATTAAAAATCTCTAACTAAAAGACAAAACAAAATAATACAAAAACAAACAAACAAAAACCCTGCTATTTGAGAAAGAATGCCAACAAATGGAAAGTCAACATGGAAAACATCATTACTTCTGTATGTTTGTGAACCATAGTCTGCCCTCAATCAGTAAGCTTCTGTACCAAAGTAAACAAACAAACAAACAAACAAACAGAACTAAGCAGTAACAACCAGAAAAATACTTTGAGGGGAACACCCAGGTCCTTCTATGTTTGTATATCTGTACTTTTGAAGGTGTCAAAGAGAAGGGTGTACCAGGTATTCAACTATTTAATAAAGAGGCAAATATTGATGAGTAGAAACAGAAAACACAGAGGTCCTGACCCACCTTCCCTCAAAAAAGATAAGAAATTGTGACAGAGCCACAGATTTTCATTATGAATATAGCATTGAAATTTTGCTAACAAGCATATTTTGAGCAATCCATTAAAAGCTCATGATATATGAATGGTAAATAGGGACATGAAAAAACTCTAAATATTATTAGTTATTTGGGAAAGGCAAAGTGAAACCACAATGAGATACCGCTGCACAGATTTTAGAATGGCTAAAATTAAAAAGTCTGTCCTCATCAAGTGCTGACGAGGAAGTGGACAAAGTGGATTTCTGATTAAATGCTGATGGATGTAAAAAGCATTCAAACACTTTGCTGGTGGTTAAAGCATAAACCACTTTGGAAAAATATTTGGCAATTTCTTAAAGAATTAAACATACACCTACCATATGATTGAGCTATTACATGCCAAAGTATTTTCCCAAGAGAAATAAAAACATATGTCCACACAAAGACATGTGCATGAATGTTCATAGCAGCTTTATTTGTAACAGTCAAAAGCTGGAAACAACCCAAATGTCCATTAACAAGTGCCAACAACTGTGGTATACCATGCAATAGAATACTTCTTAAAAATAAGGAATAAATATTGATACATGCTACAACATGGATGCATCTCAAAATAATTATGCCAAGTGAAAGAAGCCAGACAAAAATATAGTGCATTTAAATAAAATTTAAATAAAATTCTAAAATATATAAACTAATCTATAGTGACAGCAGATCAGTTGTTGTCTGGGGAGGGAGGAGAAGGGCTATAGAGAGAGATAAAGTCTTCAAGCTACTTTTGGGAGAGCTATTGATGTGTATATTATCTGGATTGTAGTAACAGTATACATATAGGTCGAATCTTTTCAAATTGTATACTATGAGCAGTTAACTGCCTTTTAATTATACCTCAATAAAGTTGTCTTTAAAAACTAATAGTATCCAATGAGAAGAATTCACCATCACTTCTGGATATCCCTGTCAAAAATATATAACCAGAATTTAAACCTAAATTAAAGGACGTTCTACAAAATAACTGACCTGCAATCTTTAAAAGTGTCAAAGTCCAAAAATCTAAGTAATAGTGAAGAAATGTCGCAGACTGAAGGTAACTAAAAAGTTTCTATGTGTGATTCTGAACTGGATTTTTATGCTTTGTGAACAATCGGCAAAAATTGGAACAATTTTTTGGAAAAATTGGCAAAACTTGACTGGTGTTTGACTGTTAAATGGCAATAATATATAATGTTAATTTCCTGAATATGATGGTTATATTATGTTTATATAAGGAAATCTCCTGCTTATAGAAAATACACATTGGGGCAGTAGGAGACAATGGAGCATTGGATTAACAAATTACTCGCAAATGGTTGTGGACCACTGCATCTTTGTGTACTTCCTCAAAGTGGTGTTTAATTATAGTTTGTAATCATTTCAAAACTAACAATTTTGGGAACAATTGTCTTAATAATAAGAAAAACAAAAAGCTCAAATAAAAAATGGGCAAAGAATCTGAACAGATATTTCATGAAAATTGAAGTATGGGTAGCAAAGAAGCATATAGAAAGATGTTCAACATCATTAGTCATTAGGGAAATGCAAACCAAAATCATATGGAAATATCAGAAAACATGTATTAAAATGGGCAAGACTGATAATATCATGTGTTGGGTGACCAAGTATAGATAGTTGAACTCTCATTCAGTGCTTTTGAGAATATGGCATGGTATAACCACTTTGGAAAAATAGTTTTGTATTTTTCTAAAAAAATAAATATATATCTACCATGTGATACCATCATTCCAATCAGAGGTATTTACCCAAGAGAAATGAAAGCATATATTCATACAAAGGTTATATACAAATTGCCATAGAAGATCTATTAGTAATATTAAAGAAACTAGAAACAATCCACGTGTTCATCAACAGGTGAATGCATAAACCATGTAATGGAATACTACTCAGCAAGAAAAAAGAATCAACCAGGGGCGCCTGGGTGGCGCAGTCGGTTAAGCGTCCGACTTCAGCCAGGTCACGATCTCGCAGTCCGTGAGTTCGAGCCCTGCGTCAGGCTCTGGGCTGATGGCTCAGAGCCTGGAGCCTGTTTTCGATTCTGTGTCTCCCTCTCTCTCTGCCCCTCGCCCGTTCATGCTCTGTCTCTCTCTGTCCCAAAAATAAATAAAAGTTGAAAAAAAAATTAAAAAAAAAAAAAAGAATCAACCACCAATACACATAATGACACGGATAAATCTCAAAATAATTATGCTGAGTAAAAGAAGTCAGACAAAAGAAAGAGTATAGAGAAAGGGAGAGTCAGGAAAGGTAAAAAAGGGGCACCAGAAAACTTTTGGGGGTGATGGATATGATACTTTTTTTCTGATTGTGTAGATGGTTTCTCTGGTGTTTATAGAAGTCAAAACACATCGAAATGTGTATTTTAAATATGTGTAGTTTATTATTATATGTAAGTTATATTTCAACAGAGCTGGTAAAAAAGAAAGAAGAAAGAAAGAAAGAAAGAAAGAAAGAAAGAAAGAAAGAAAGAAAGAGAAAGAAAGAAAGAAAGAGGAAGAGAAAGAAGAAAGAGAGAAGAAAGGAAGGAAGGGAAGAAGGGAGGGAGGGAGGAAGGAAGGGAGGGAGGGAGGGAGAAAGTCAGAAAGGAAAACGTTTAGCTGAGTTCTTGGTAATTTTAAATAGCACAGGTTTATACCTTGGTAAGAGTCTGAACTATAGCATAGTACGATGTTGCCAGGTGAGGGTAGACATTTCTGCCTAATAGACAGTGAATTTGAGATTATAGTTAACATTTTCTTTTGAAATCTGAGAAGGTGAACAGAATGCTTGGGGTGGACCAAGGAATTCCCTCGAGCAAAGTGAAGGCAAAGAACTTGTTTTCAATCTGATCCACCTGGCAAGTGAATGATTTGTAGTAGTTTTTTGATTTTCGGGTGTGGAAGTATTTCACAGAGAAGCAGAAGTCCAAAGATGCCAGGAAAATGGCAGATAAAGTTGGTTTTCCCCCAGGAAGTATCAGAGACAGTGCCACTAAATGCTTTGTCTCTACCAGCATTAGGACATGTGCTGGGGTGAGTCAGTCATGGGATTGCTTTTGTGCAAGTGTCAGGAAGGACATTAATACCAACATGAGCCTGTATTTTCTAACTAATCGGAATCCAAGGCAGAAAGGTGAATGCCATGATCTTCTCTCTCCTTCCTTGGCTCAGCAGGCATTTTTCATTTAGCTTTCCCTCAAGGACTGATCCCTCAGGCAAAGTTGCTGGAAAGAAGCCATGTATTTGAAGCTCAATGAAGCAGTCTACAAAAGTCTTACAGAAAGCCAGTCATGGAGTGCTAGGGCAATCATAAAGGTTTTAATCAAAATATTTCTGGTTCCTCTTCCTTTAGAACACATGTAGAATTGTATTTACTGTCATTGGCACACAGCTCCCTTCCCTGCTGTTCCCTGGTCTATGACTACTACTTCTTCTTCTTCTTCTTCTTTTAATGTTTATTTTTTGAGAGAGAGAGAGAGAGAGACAGAGTGTGAGCAGGGGAGAGGCAGAGAGAGAGAGGGAGACACAGAATCCGAAGCAGGCTCCAGGCTCCGAGCTGTCAGCACAGAGCCCGATTCGGGGTTTGAACTCACAAGCTGTGAGATCATGACCTGAGTCGAAGTCAGATGCGTAACTGACTGAGCCACCCAGGCGCCCCTCTATGACTACTTCTAACCAATCAGTAGTAAATGTGTCATTTCTGGGCTAGCACATCTTAATTGCTCCCTGGCAGAGTTCTTTTTACTTTGGCTCAGAAATTGGCAATGCCAGAAATGGTGGCTTCTCACTTAGCCTGTTTCCGTATTGAGTGTAATGAGCAAGGTATCTCTTGCCTGCTTCCAATGACCATGTAGCATGAGCAAGAAAGGAGCTTTTATTATTTGAAGACACTGAGATTTTAGAGCCATTTATTAACACACCACAATTTTAGCTATACTGGCTCATTGTTTTAAAAGAACTTACATTTATAAATTACAGACACTGATTTTCTTTCTCAAAGGTCATTTGTAGTAAGACATAGACTGAAGTAGAAGTAATGATCGATAGAAGCAAATTGATCCCATGTCCACAGACAGCATCCAGGATTTTCCACTGCATTAATTAGTTTGGAAAATGGAGAACTCTTTCATTCATACATAATATAATTCACAGTTACCCCATGACTGTATTTGCATTAAATTCTACATCTTAAGCCACAGAAGCCACAGGTTTTACTAGAACTAAGATTTGGTCAAGAAATAGGTATGAACAAAATGATGTGGGCTGCTGAGTAGTAGACCCTGAAAAAGTTTAATGCTTTAAACTTATGAGTAAGGAAAATAATGATGGGGGAGGTGCCCAAATCTTCACTGGTAATGTGAGATGAATTTTTGAGCAGGTAAAGTTTTCCCCTAAGGTGACCCACCTACTTCAGGGGATGACTGGGAGTCATGATCAGCCTGTCCCCCTTTAAAACTGAAAGAGTAGACTGGTATGAAGGTAATCCATGAGACTAAGAAGGAAAAAAACAACAACGAAAACAAAACAAAACATGCAAAGTTTACATCTGTTACATACAGGCTGACATGAACTGAATTGCCTGTAGCTAAAATTAAAACAAAGTGAGTGTTTGATGATCTGGACTCAATCTCAAGAATAAAGTAGTTGTCTCAAGAAAGGAAGAAGACTAATATGACAGTGGCCCAAGCAAATCTCAACACATCTTTTAAATTTTACCATTATTGGCATTGGCCCATTCAAATGTATTATTTAATTCTAAAGACACAAAATAGTTCAGAAAGATAGCCTGAAGATTTTCTTTTTCTTTTCTTTTTTTTTTTCTATTCTTCCCTGAGACATGATGTTACGAATGCTCCTTTCAATAATTTGATAGATTCAAGCTCTGAGCCAGAGAGAGCATCTGTTAGAAAACATGGCAATATTCTTTCTATTTATGACTCTTTTGGTCCAAACCACCACGACATCATTTCTGTTGTGAACCCCCATCCCTTGAAAACACAAATCACAATGATAAGGATTTGGAAGAAAGGAATTATGAAAATCACCCAACGCCTCCCAGCAATGAGAAATAACTCCTTCTGTTTACTAAATCCAGAGACTTTTCTTCATAAATAGTTCTATGAGAGTTAACCCTCAACATGGCTCGGCCAAAGTGGGAAACTAAAACACCCAGTCAGAAATGACATTAAGGAACACATATAAGATGAGCCACTGCATTTAGAGCACATTTAATAACCAGAGAAGTTACTAACTGAAGCCAAACCTCTAAGTCTTCCACCTCAGAAAGATTAAAAGCTGACAACAAAAGTGAGGTTCCAGAAATTAGATTGACATATATGGTAAGGACAGAAAACTAAACAGAAGACCATGCATGTTTCTAATCCTCTTAATGTTACTCAGCTCCCAGCAGCCAATAACTTGGGGTATGGGAGGGAATCAAAAGAAATTTTTGGATTTTTGGCTTTTTCAGAGCTTAAGGAATTTCCATGTTCGTGAAGTGGGTTTTCTCATCAACTGTAGTTTAAGAATTTAAGATGGCTAAGCTAACAAGAGGCAAAAATGAAGTAGATCTACCTATTATCTAAGACTACTGGATCATAGATATGCTTACGAATATTTAGCAATTTCTGGGAAATAGTGGGCAGCTTATTTCAATACTGTCATCATTTGGACATCAGGATGGCAACTCTGAACTCTGAGTGCAATTACATGTTCTGGTGGCTTTACTGGAAAGAGAATTCTGTCCATTCCTCTGCACAGAGAGTCAGAGGAGGAGCCTGAATGTAGGAAACAAAAGTGACTTCATGACATATCTTAGGCAAAGAGAAAAAGAGACCAAGAAATAAAGGGCCCACAAATTATGGACTCAAGTCAAAGGCCAAGAAGAAAAGTGAATGAACATAGAGTTTGGACAATGTCTTTTTTTTTTTTTTTAATGGAAAGACCCAAGAGATCTAGAAAGGGATCCAGGCTACAAGCTATTGTGCTGTTCTAAATGATTCCCTGCTTTCACTCTCTCCTACTCTATTACCCTGGCCCAAAATACAGTCTACACTCAGCAACCAAAACAATCTCTTACAAGTATATATTATATCACATTACTCCTCAGCTGAAAATTCTCCAGTGGCTTCCAACTAAAAACACAATGGAACTTACCTTATAATACTAGAATATGGTGATTAATTTCACCCCCAGATATTGTCCTTCCTCATTTCTTATCACTCTTACCTTTATTCATTATGCTCCCATTACAACAACTTTCTTTCCAATCCCGGAACACATCAAACTGGTCCCTTTCTTGGGCTGTTGTCCTTGTCATTCACTCTGGTAGCAGAGTGTCCCTCCCAAATTCACATGTATTGCTTCATCTTTTTCATCAGTAAGTTCTTAGCTCAAATCTTATCTCTTCAGAGGGGGCTCTCTGCATGTTATATGCCACCTAGTCATTCCCTGTTGCATAAATCTTTTCATTTTCTTCATCATAACTATCATTATATTTAACTTTTATTAGTTAGTCTGTCTTAATCTGTCCTCACCCCAGCTCTAAAGTCAAAGTCCTGTCACAGGAGAAATCTGGATTGCCATTTACTATTACCCAGCTCATAAGAAAGAGCGTCTCATACCATAGACACACAATAATTTGTTGAATTAATCCAAACATCTTTTGCTCAAGTTGTGTTTGGGGAAAACTACTAAAATCTAGATCAGCATAAAATGAAGTTGGGAAATTAATGAAACAGCAAACCAAGGAAATAGAACATTTCATTAGGGAAAAGTAATTGTCTTTCTTGTTTCAGCTTGGTTACATGTGAGATTTTCTGTTTCATGTTTTCCCTGTTTGAGAATCAAAAAATTAAATACATATAAGATAAAACAAATTGACAGCTTTTTAAAAAAAAAAAAAAAAACTGCCTTTGCAGTGAGTGACAAGCTGAAAAAAAATTATACCAAGCAGAATTCTAATTCAAATGCTGTAACTCATATTTATAAACCGCTTCCACTCTGCATTTTTCTAAAGACTTTCCAGCCTCACCAGAAACGCCACTTACTCATTTAAGCAAATGGTATGTGGTGATAGGGTTGGGAGCAGAGAACTTGACATTTGTTTGAGTACTAGTGAGGCCACAGCTGGAGTCTCCTTTAATTTCACCCAGAGTAAAAGCTCTTTGTCTTGGCCAGAGGTGCAGCCCTTGAATCTTGGCTAGCTCTGTACAAAAGGCATCTCCTTCTCACACAGCAGGGATCAAGCCAAGGAAGGCAGTTGAGTCTTTAGTGATCTATCACACACAGACAATTTATTGTGCTGATAAATTGGTATCATGTTCTTAGACAAAAGTCAGAATTTGTGTTGTGTTATTTGCAAAGACAAATAGATATTACTTTACACAGTAGATGTAGAGTCTTAAAAGAGTGCACACTTTTGTAAATAATGCTGTATTTTAAAAGTGTTAAAGGAAACACTGACAAGAAACTTGCTGGGAATTCTTTTCCAAAAGGAATACATACTTTGTAAAATGAATAAGGTTGCTTAAAATACCCCAGACTGGGTCAGTTTCGCTCAGAAATTAGGTAAGGTGATACTGGAATCAGAGCCTGCCCGTGGATAAAAGTGAGAACAGATAACCTTAAAAGATGATCTTTTAAGTTGATCTAGGTTTTATAACTGATATACACAAATATATGAATGTTATTTACGTAATGGATGCCCATGTGCTCTAAAACTCTATACTTTATTTGGACTTAGCACCCTTAGACCATGGGTGAGGGTCCTTCTTTCCTATGTCATATGTTTAAAAATCCTCATTTTGGCCTTCATCTGGTACCCCCACCCCCACAGGTGAGTGGTCTTAAGCTCCAAAGGTATGTGCCCATCCATAGCCCACATACCCCCTTCTAGACAATCCTATAGGTTCCACGGCCCCTGGATTTCCAGCCCAAATATTACTGACATTGTTTTCAATGCCTGCCTGGGTCTTTCCTCAAATCTGCCTTCCTGAAAACAGACCAAGCTGTTGCTGGTGAATGCAACCCTAGATGTGGGGATGTGGATAAAGCATGGAAAGGCTGCCTGGAATATGCAGAGGGCAGGAGGGTGAAAAGAAAAGGTCCATCAAAGTGGGCCCGTGTCCTGGGATTGGGCAGATTCTCTTTGTTTTGTCATGCTCTGATGAGGATCTGGCATTTTCAATCTTATTTAGGATTTATTTGGAAAGGTAGAGCATATTTTATGTAGTAGCTTCATAGCATGTCATGACTTGGACATATTTACATATATAATATGGGAACTTCCATTTATATTCTTGCCTTGGGCCCTGCAAATGTTAGGAGGAGGACTCTTAGTGTTACTACCTTTGGAACTATATTAGATACTGAACTGGAAGAGGGACGTCTGCCACCAGGTGGCTGTGTATCTTTCTGCACATCTAGGAACTCTACCCTAGTGTGTCAATGCAGATACAACTGAGGGCAGCCCCAGTGTCCTCCTCACCTTGCCCACATGTGAAAAATGCATGTGGCTGCCTGAGAGAGATATAATATGCCAGGAAATATATCTTGGGGGGCCCAAAGAGACTGCAGTAGGTTATAATATTTAAAAAAAAAAAATTGCTGCTTCTCCCTGGTAGAATCTTATCCTTTCCCACACCATTAAAATCACACTTGGACATGTGACTTCTTCTGGTCAATGAGATGTAACTGGTAGTGATGTATGCACTTTCTAGCAGAAGCTTTATGACCTACTACCTGGTGCCATGATCTTTTCCTTCTACTGTGAGGTTGGCCAAGTCTTTGATAGGAGTTGCTCTTCAGACTGTGTCCTGGAATAAAGACTGACCTTGAATGAATACTGACCTTTAATGAATATGTAGTCCAAGGAAGAGTGGATCTTTGCTGTTATAAGTCTTCGTGATTTGGGTTTTTTTGCTCTTGTTGTTGCTACCATTGCATAATTTAGCCCATCAATAGAAGTGAGTACGAAGAAGACGCACTATCTGAACTTCTTGACCAGAGGACACAAAGGTCATGAATGTCACCAGCAGATCCCAGTGCACAGTGAGTGCCAGGATTAACGTGTTATATGAGATCATGGAGCAGCAAGGATAGAGAATGGCAGGTGGGCATGTGAACCAAATATCTCTGACCTGATGCCTGGACCCTAAGTAGTACCAGGGAGGAAAAAAGGCAAAGGGACCAGGTGTAAAAAACTTAATTGGGTCAAAACCTCAGCTGGAGTCATTTTAAACCTGGAGGGCCTATTACCTTGAGTTGCTAAGAAATTTGCCAGTCGCTGGAATAAAGGCTACAGAGCTATATTACTTTTAATTTTTTAAGGAAATAAATATTACATTTTTGCAAATACATCGCTGAAACCGAAAATTTGAACCCATTATAATAATAGTTTATGGCTACTATTTCTAAGCACTCAGTAGTCACAGGAACTTAATGGAGAGGTTCTATCATCATCTCCATTTCATCAAGGAGTAAACTGAGGTGCATTGTGAGTATTACATGCCCCTAAGTCTCACAGTGCATGCTCACAAGCACAGCAGTATCGTGCCTCACACCTACACCTGAAAGCTATGTCTTTAACCTACCGAACCCCAAGCATAGCCCTTGTGAGGTCAGACAACTGGACTGTAATGTCCCTGCCATCCAGTTGGCTGAATTTGTCACATGGGAATGAAGATAGAGGTGGAGAGAGACCATAATAATCACCTCTTACATTTGAATAGTGCTCTAATCTTGTCTCATTTAATAAGAATGCACAGTTACGTGGTAAGCAAGGTAGAGATTACTATTCACACATTCTAAATTTAGAAACAGCTGAGTGACTAGAGTTCAGAGTGGTATTCCTAAAAACCAAGTAATCCCGCAAGCTTCAAGTTACTTGAGAAAGGGAAAATACTTTTTCTATTTTAAGGTCACAGACAATATTCACTGAACTATGAGACATTATATAATGGCCATTTTAAATGGAGTTAAAATCCTACTAAGAAATGTGTGGGCAGCTCTATAATAAATTCATTGACTGAGGACATTTTATTATAGAGTCCTGAAGATAGGATTGGCAGCAATTAGTACCGGTACAGACTTTAACTGAACCACTATTGAGATGATTCCTGAATCTGCTTACTCTCATCTTTCTCCAGAGTGTGAGATCTGCATTTCCAAACGTTTTCCCTGAAACTCCATGTGGACACCTTGTCAGCCCTGAAAATCAACTCTGCTCCTCTTTCCACAACTGGCTCCTGTTTCTCATTTCCTGGGTTCTGTAATAGTGGCAGAATTCTCTCAGTTGCCCGCTGTTAATGCCTCAGGGTTATCTATAACTCTTCATTTGATATTGCCTCACACAACTAAGTACCTGTCTTTAGATTCTACCTCTTCTATTTAAAAAACAAAACAAAAAACTCCTCACTTTTTTTTTTTCTCCATCCCTCTGACACAAGGTTAGTTCAGGCTCTCATTATTTCTCTTTTGAATCATTAAAATAATCTCTTGGCAGTTTTGAGACCTGAACCTCTTCACTCTATAAAAGTATATTTGCTATTATTGGTCTACTTCTGTTTCTAACCACAGCTCTAATTCCACCATGCTTTTTTTTCTTTTTTGACAGAGAGAGAGAGAGAGAGAGAGAGAGAGAGAGAGAAAGAGAGAGTGAGAGAGATTGAGCATGAGTAGGGGAGGGGTGGAGGGAGGGAGAGAGAGAATCTTAAGCAGGTTTCATGGTTTCATGCCCAATGCAGAGCCTGATGTGGGAGCAATATCATGACCCTGGGATCATGACCTGAACTGAAATCAAGTGAGACGCTCAACTGACTGAACCACCCAGGTGCCCCAACCATGCTCTTTTTCAAACTGAACTGGATTCTCATTGTCAATGGAATTAAATGTGATTTTTTTTTTGTTTCCAAATTTGAAATCAAGATTTCATATTTCTTTCATGTTACATGGAAATCTCTTTTTTCTTATTGCTCTGCTGTATGTACTATCATCTCTTATTAAACTGAATTGCTTATTTTATAAGATGCCATGGACTTTCCTAGTTCTTTTGTTTTTGCTCTTTTTTCTATATTTGAAATCCCTTTTCCATGTCTACTTCAAATGACTCTACCTTCATGAAGGCATCCCTGCTAGGGAAGATTAAATATTATCTTTAAGCAATCATGAAAGATTATATTTTCATAAATCATCTTCTTCACATAATCATGACTGATGTATAATAAGTTTGACTTTAAATCAAGCGTGTTAAATTTACCAATAAATACAGCATGCATTCTAACCTTGCTGTACTACCTAGAATGTTGTTAGGTTCTAGGGAAGACAGATAGCTTTTATTTGACCTTTTATTCCATGTAATGTATTGCACCTAGATTGTATATGGGAGACACTTACAAACTATTTATTGAGACGAATTCAAAAACATTAACCTAAAATGGTGGTATACTTTTTAATTGCCCCTCAAATACTTGGAACTATTATTGTGTTGTCTACTGCCAATAAAAACATGAAGTCAGAGACTGGAACTATTGAGGAATAAAACTACTCTATTTTATTATGTTAAAAAATGTGTATTCTACATTAATAATAAAAGACAATATTGATTTTGGATATAATCATATAAGGAGAATGGTTAGGAATTATAGAAGCTTGTTGTTCTTGTTGCTTTCCTATGACTCTCATGAAAATTTGAAACAGTGTTTTATTATCCTCAAATCATTTTCAGAGGCCTCCATAAAAATTGAGACTGGGGCCCTGCCCAACATAACACCAAGATCAAAAGCTTATTTTCTAGTAAATTAGAATCAAAATTTTATATCACAAGTTTACAGACTTATGGAAGTTTAAGCCATGAAATATTCTGTCACCTGGTCTTTGCATTTCAACACTGAAAAACTGTAACTGGGTAAAAAAGAAAGTTAATTAGGATGTCAAAAAAAATAGAACTATGAGGGACATTCAAAATACATTAAGACTTTGGTTATGCTTACTGAGTGAGCAGTAACTGTCCATAAAATTCTGTTTAAGGAAGAAGCATATTCTTTAGGCTATTCCTGAGTTTAAAGTCCACAATATTTAATGAATATGTTGTCAAAATTAACCAATGCTTCAAATGGTAAAGAGGAAAAAGGTTTATATAACATTGAGGCCCAATAGGAACAAAAGTCAAAATCTGATTGCCTCCAGAGGACATAAAGAACAGGGAGGTCAGTAACTGTTCAAATGAGGACATAACACTCACGTCCAACCTGGGAATGGCACCCTGGATGAGATAGCATCAGGTACTATTCAGCAACTGTGCCTGTACTGAGTGATTATCATTGCTAGCTTGCATAGTATTCTTTTAATCTTTTAATTCCCTCCAAAAAATCCATGGAAAATTCTAGAATTGGAAAATGTTCCATTAACACAAAACACTGGAGGCTAAGATGTAATTGCCAATAAAAAAAATTCATAAGCAGAATTTAAACTATTGTAGAAAGAAGAGTCTCTAGACCTGATCCTGTTGGTTTTATCGATTTGTTGTTAGCCATAGATTGCTACATATATAAGAAAACCTTTGATATAGTTGTAAAATCTTCAGATGTGCTTTTCTATTTGTTGTAATATTCATAACATTACAGCAAAAATATCTTCTTTCATTAGAAAAGATGATTTTTTCTAAAAATTTATAATTTGCAAATGCTTGTTTTGTAATAGAAATAAATGTTTCATTTAGCATCAAAGTAATTAGGATACGCAAAACTTTTTCAAAAAAAAAGTGATTGAGTGCTTCTTTGTGAAAACTTGCTTAAAATTCATTTGTGTCAGTTAATAATTGCTTTCCAATAGAGTGAACATCTTTGGAGATGTTGATGGCTAAGCTATAGGGAGTGGAGAGGGAGATGTACGTTTGGCTATTTGCATATAACAAAAATAAAGACCAGTACATTGTTCAATGAGATATATGGCCTTATTAAAAGAGTGAAAGTTATTTCTACTATGTTGATGAAACTGGAAAACACCAATTCCATACAACACCGTACAATTTCGAACAGAGAGCTATCTAACCGCATCAAGAGATGTCCTTGGTGAAATTGAGTATAGGATGCTTTAATGTTACTTAGCCAATCAGTGGAATTCAAGAAGAATGATTTATTTAAAAAAGACCATAGTAACTTAAGAATAGAATGTCATTCAGAAGTTGAATACCAATGGTACACATCCTTCAAAACCCATCTTCTCAATAAAGACTTCCATGACGTGACAAGCCTTCAAAGACTACATGAGATGGAAAAAAAAAATTATTCTAAAACAAGATGTCAATAGTTGCAAGTAATTTCCTACTAATATCAAAAAACAAGAAAGGTCAAAAATGATATGCTTTAAGAAGAAAAAGATTATTATGGAGACTTAAAGTTATTTCTATACTGACAATGCTCTCATTCAATAACATGTTGATAACTCTACTACAGCTCCCGCCCTAAAAATGTTTTTTTGGATGTCTTAGTGAGTGAACTAGGAGTTGGTTTTCACCCACAATGCTTATTAATTAATCACCAGGGTGACCTGGTGAAAGTCACTGTGTGTTGCACGGTTGAAAAGAAACAGAAAAGCTGGGCTGGGCAGTTTTTGTTTGTCAAGGTAAGCTACTTCTCAATTACATTGCAAATTCTTTCAGGGAGAGAACCATACCTTTCATTTATTTAAGTATCAATTATAGTGCGAGGCACATAGTAGTCTCTTAAGAAACAATAGAGCCAGATCAGCTAATGGAGTGACTTGTTAATTACTACTGGAAAAGCTGAATTACAAATAACCTATTTTTTTTTTTTCAAACCTGCGGGGGAAATTGTGTAAATACTAGAAATACTAGAAAATAACAGGAGGTGCTAAAATCTAAGAAAAGTTTCTGGGATTTTAGGAAAGAATTAGAAATGTAAATGTGTTGAATAATTATAAAATGCAAATTGGTAATACAAGTTTCCAAAAAAATAAGTTCACAGAAAATATTTAGGCTAAAACTCTAGATTATTTTTAAGAGTAATGGTGATTATTTGCGACATATATATTTTTGCAGTATAATGTAAAAATACCTGTTTATGTAAAAACCAAAGATGGATCGACTGAGACTGCATGAAGCAGTGGAGTGTAGCAGATAATGGCATGAACTGCAAAGGCCAATAGCCGGGATGTGAAACCCAGTATCACTTCCCTCCTGTGTGACCAAGGGTTAAACTACGGTGACTCATTTCTCCTCAAGGGTAAAGTGGTTAATAATAATAGGCTTTAGCTCATTGGGGTGTTGTGATATTCTTGTTAGTTGATAAATAAGAAAGCACATAGATAAGTGGTTGGTATATATTAAACTCTAGAGAGAATGTTTGTTGTTATGAATATTATGTTATTCTTCACTTAGCATTATATCGGTGACTGAAAGAGTCAACAAGTGCATACACACACCTACACACACACACACACACCACACATGCACATGCACATATAAACATATATTAATCATGATATTTCAATTAGATGAAATGATAATACAAAGCATGTGTTTAAAAGTCTTGTGTGAAAAATCATTGCTGATAAGACAAAACACTGAATTTCATTTCACTTGATGCACAGTGTGTCAAAAATGTAAGAAAAGAATGCTATTTTGATTGAATATTATTTTGATTATCACCTTCTTTTGATTTTAGAGATATACTCTTCTTTAAAATGTTTCTGAAAATAACATTGTTTATTTTAGAATGTTTATTTTCACCTTAACTATCACCTTTTAAATTCAGTATGTGGTCTAAACAGTAAATCTTCCTTTTCTCCCAAATCACCTCCTAGGGAAATTGGTAAATGGTAACATAAGTGTGCCTGCATGTGTGTCTGTTTACATTTATTCCAAAATATACATTCACACAAGTCATCTTAGGACAGCCACCAAAGTATTAGCAGTGGTTAACCCTTAGAGAGGGGATTAAAAATGATTTACTTTTGGGGCCCCTGCTTGGCTCAGTTGGTTGAGCATGCCACTCTTGATTTTGGCTAAGGTTATGATCCCAGGGTTGTGGGATCCAGCCCCATGTCCGGCTCTGTGATGTGATCATGGCTCATGAGGCTGTGATGAACCTGTTTAAGATTCTCTCTCTCTCTCTCTGTGCCACTCTTCCCCACTTGTGCTCTCTCTCTCTCTCTCAAATAAAAAAAAAAAAATTAAAAAAAGATTTACTTTCTGATTTGGAATTCCTTTTGTTTTTCTTTGTATTTCTAAATATGTATTATAATCTTGGATTTTTTGCATAAGATAAACAAAATGTTATATCTTAGAGATAGTTGTTGTCAAACCCGTAGTTCATTTAATCTAAGATCTTCAGAAAACATAGATATAGCTGCAAACCTTGATCAACAACAAAGAGAGAAATATTTTCACAAATTCTTAATTTTACTTACTATGTTTCACATCATGCATTTATTTAAACATTTTGATAAATAACATATTTTTTGAACCATGCTTCAACTTATTCAATGTCAATCTATGAACAAGACACGTATTTTTTTTCCCCCATGAAGTGAGATCACTTTCAATCTGCCATAACATGTGCCCACACATCTTCACTCTGAAAACGTAGCTAGCATTCAGGATCCGTTAGGGTGTTATGGAACTTGATCTGGAGCACCCGGTTCTTGAAGAAACCGGCGGCACTTGGAGATCATGGAAGGCAGGGGGTTTATCTTAACACCAGCGGGCTCAGAGGAGATCACTCTCCAGAGGTCTCAGACCTCTGGAGCGTGAGCAGAGGAAACAATTTATAGTCTGTTACTTCCACATTCTGCGTTAGTAGTATTGGCGCTCATGGCAAGCAGGATAGGAACAAGAACCCGGAAGGGGAGTCTTTGGTTGGGGGGGACTGGAATTTCCCTATCCAGTCTTGTCAGCCATCTTATAACAGATTTTTCCCTATCAAGGGCAGATTATTCCTTTTTCACTTTCATAATTTTTATGCTACTCCCAGAAGTCTTCTCGGCATTTGCTTTGAATTCTGCCTTCAGTGCATCTGTCACTTGTACAGATCTGGGAGTAGTAGAGGTGGCTGAGTCCACCTGTTGGCGGCACTCGCATAGATGTCTGGGGAGCGGAGCACCTCACCATCATCAATGTTAGCTCCGCGCACAGCGCATCTTGGGATGATATTTTTATGTTGCGTTCATACTCAAATATACAAAATAAAGGATATAAAGGACTTCTAAAATTTTAGACTGTTAACTTCATGTTGTACTTTCTTGTTTAATATTAGTAATGAATTCCATTGGCTTCATAAGCATGCTACCAATCAGGTCAAGAGATCTGATTTGTTTGAAACTTCCTGCACACTTTATTCTCCACATTTTGGTATTCCAAGATTTGGTGATGTTATAGAAATTAGACAAAACCCTTAAAGACAGCTTCCTTCTAGATGGGAGAGTCCCCAGCCTATCAATTGGTCTTCTTGACTGTTAATTCTCCTGGGGGCTGGAACTGTGTTTTGTTCACTTCTATGTACTCATCAGCTGTTAAGGTGCAGGGCATTTGGTAACCATTCAATACAATAGAAGTTTCCATGTGCTGGCTTTCCTCATGTGTGTCCTTCAGACCCTGCTCCACCCCAAATCTTCCACATGTCAGTTAATAGCACTTCCATCCTATAGTCTCTTGGGCTAAAACCTGTAGATTTATCCTTAGTTCTGATCTTTCCTTCACATCCCAGATCCAATCCATTAAAAAATACCTACTCTACCGCCAAACAGAATTAAACTCTTTCTCATTACATTCACTGTGGTGTCAGCCTCATCCACTCTCATTTGGATTACATGCACAGTACCCTGACTTCCTACTTCATTCCTGCTTTCTGCATTCCATTCCCAACAGTACAGCCAGAATCATTCTCTTAATATTGAAATTAGTTCATGCCCTCATTTTACCAAACCGTTAAAGCTTCTATTTCACTCAAAGTAAAAAGCCAGTGGTATATGAAAGTCTACCTGATTATGCCCTGTACCTCTCTGACCTTTGAATCTACTACTCTGTCCAAGTTCCTCCTTTCCAGCCATCTGCCATCCTTGCTCTCAGTGAATGCTGCAGGAGCCTGAGAGCCTCTGCACTCTGTCTGAATATCTTTATGACTAAATTCCTCACCCAAGCCACCTTCTCTCTCAATGGGGCTTAATGTATCACCCTATTCAAAATTTCAACCTCTACCTCCTTGCTTACTCCCTTGGTTCCCCTTTCTCTGCTCTTTTTTTATTTCCTACAGAATTGTTAACCTTCCAGAATTTTATATGTATGCATGTTTGTGTATATACACGTATATATGTGTGTATATACATATATATATATATATATATATATACATATATACACAATTTATTGTCAGCCTTGACAGTTAAACTATAAATTCCAAATCAAGAATTTTGTTCTCTTTTTATTTCCCTACTGACTTATCCCAAGTGTCTAGTGTGGTTGCCGGAAACTGTTTGTTGAATGCATGAATGACTAAATGAACTGTATTTATTTGATTATGTAAAGTGTTCTTTCTTCTATTATTTGTAGTTTGAGTATATTTTTTATTAAGGCGCAATTGCCACCCTAGTTCATATATGCATGTATTTTATTTCCATTTTAATGCAAACTGTCATTGACCTTATTTATTTATTAAATATTTATGCAACCTCACTGCATCTTTGCTTCATAATAAAGAATATGCTGGTTAGGAGAGTCAGAGGAATATGAATGTTGAGACTAAGCCCAGATACTGAAAGCAATCATTGAAGAGGCTCTAAAAATAGTTCTGATAGCAATGTGTTTAATGATCTAATGACTGTATAATTGGTAAAATGAGATTCAAGGTTCTTAGCATTTCATTGAAAGAACCTGCTTTTAAGGTTAACTAATCAGGCAAAGATTACTGAAACTGCTTTAAATTCACTTTGTGCATGCTAAAGAGACTTTAAACACACCGTCTATCACAAAAATAAACTGTATTACCATCAAAATTAATTTAATTAGTAAATTTGACCCTAAACAAGGTAAATATTCATAATGGTTGATTTGTACAAACAATTAAACAAATACATAAAATAACAAAAAAAAATTGCCCTTTTGCAGAATGCCTTTTACAGAAAGGGCATATAGTATTCAATGGTGATAACATTTACTTTTTGTAATTATAATATAACAGAGATGTTAAATACATATACTACCTAACTTTAGCAAAAGGTATAGCACAGGTTTTAATCCATTTTCAGGTGAGGAAATTAAAGATTTCTGTGAATTATCTCATTAATGAACAGGAGAAATCCGCATGCCCTTTGTTTCCCCTTCATTCTTTCAAATTTACCAGTATCTTTCAGTAACTCTTTTTTAGTGTCCTTTCTCTAATGAAATCATCTATTTTCATTTGCAATATTTTCTGATTTTTCAGCCATCATTCTACTTCATCTGATCAATTTTGTCGTCACAATACTTAAATATATTTTTCTTGTCCAATCCAGACCTTGTCGTGATCTCTACAACTATAGCATTTAAGTTAATAATTAACTAACATTCTTAATAGAGTTTCTTTTTCTTATTATGAATTTATCATGTATACTTGATCTACATTAGAATGCACATACTATGTATAAAAAGTATTCTTGATAACTTTTAGCATGGACATATATAGCATAAATTTCATGAGAAAATTTATTTGATAAATTTTAGTATACATATATACATGTATATGTATATGTACATGTATATGCAAACCTGTGAAACCATCACCACAATCAAGGTAATGAGCATATTCATCCACCTCAGAAATTTCCTTGCACCCCTTGGCAATTCCATTCCCCCCTCCTTCCCTACCTCCCTCAGCCAAGATAATCACTGATCTATAACTATAGAACAATTTGCATTTTCTAGACCTTTATATAAATTGAATCATACAATAGGTATTCTTTTTTGGTGTAGTTCTTGCTCAATATAATTACTTTGAGCTTCATTTATGCTGTGGCATATATCAATAGTTCATTCCATTTTATTGCTGAGTATTATTTCAATGTGTGGATACAGGACACTTTGTCTTCCATTCACCTGTGGGTGGACATTTGGTTATTTTCAATTTGGGACTATTACAAATAAAGCTGCCATGAACATTCAAGTATAAGTCTTTGTGTGGATATAAGCTTTTATTTCCTTGGATAAATACATAGCCTGGATCATTGAATCAGGTATGTTTAGTGTTTCAAGAAACTACTAAGCTATTTCTCCGAAGTGTTTGAGCCATTTTGCATTCCAACTGGCAGGTCATGAAAGTGCCATTTGCATCACTTTGTTTAGTATTAGCCATGTTAGTGAATGTACGGTGATATCTAATGGTTTACATTTGCATTTTCCTGTTGACAGTGATACAGAGCATTTTTCATGTGTTACTTGTCACTTGTACATATTTTTTGGCAAAGTTTCTGCTCAGCAATTTGCTCATGCTTTATTGTATTGTCTTCTTAATGAAATGTAAGAGTTCTTTACATATTCTAGCTGCAAACCTTCTGTTGGGTGTATGTTTTGCCAACATTTTCTAGTGTTTGGCTTGATTTTTCCCTTTCTTAACCATGTCTTTTAAAGTGCAAAAGTGTTTCATTGTGATAATTTCTATTTATTGATTTTTTTTCTTTTATAGTAAATGTTTGGTGTCATATCTAGGAAATCCTTACCAAATCCACATCGCTAAGATATTCTCCTATGTTTCCTTCTAGAAGTTTTATAGTTTCAGTTTTTACATTCTGTTTATGAGCATTCCAGTTTAATATTCTGTATGACACAAGACTAGGGTCAATGAATTTTGGTTTTTTTGTTGCATACCACTCTCCATTTGTTCCAGCATCATTTCCTTTTAAAAAAAATTTTTTTTTCGTGTTTATTTATTTTTGAGAGAAAGAGAGACAGAGCGTGAGTGGGGGAGAGGCAGAGAGAGAAGGTACACAGAATCCATAGCAGGCTCTAGGCTCTAAGCTGTCAGCACAGAGCCTGTCGTGGGCCTGGAACTCATGAATGGCCAGATAATGACCTGAGCAGAAGTTTCTACACTTCACCGACTAAGCTACCTAGGCACCTCCAGTAACACTTAAAATGATTTTCTTTTCACATAGAATTGCTTTGACCCTTTTGCATATAAACAATCGAATATATACCTGTGGGTCTCCTTTTGGACTTGATTCTGTTCCTTTGACCTATTTATCTATCTTTCTGCCAACACCCCATTGTCTCTATTACTATCCGGCTTTAGAAGTTCTTGAAATCAGACATTGCCTGTCCTTCACTTTAGGAAACTGATCCTTTTGAAGCTTGCTTTTTAGCTTAGAATGGTTAAAACAGAGTAAGCGTAAACTGTGGCTACTTGAGGCAGATTTCTGAGGCAATCTCCTAACTATGCCAACCATATACAATGTGAATTATGTTACTTTCTTTTTTGTTTTGTTTTGTTTTTTTAATGTTTATTGGGGCACCTGGGTGGCTCAGTCAGTTAAGCTTCCAATTCTTGATTTAGGCTCAGGTCATGATCTCGTGGTTCATGAGTTCAAGCCCGGCATCGAGCTCTGTGCTGACAGTGGGGAGGCTGCTTGGGATTCTCTCTCTCTCTGTCTCTGTCTCTGTCTCTCTCTCTCTCTACCCCTCCCCTGCTCATGCTGTCTTTGTCTCTCTCAAAATAAATAAATGAACTTTAAAAAAACAAAGTAAATTGCATGAATACATTTACCACGTTTAAATATTCTTTTATTTCTGGGATTAACCCCATTTGGTCAGGATTCAGTATTATTGCCATTCTTTTTCAATTTATGATTTTATACTCTAAATCTTATTTATGATTTTAAAGCTATATACATAAGTATGATTCTTTTATAATTTTAGTATTATTCTCCAGTTGAATTTCAGGTTTATTTTACTTCATCAAATGGATTGGTTGATTTTCCTATTTTTCTTTCTTTTGAAACACTTCCATAAGCTGAGAATATCTATTCCTTGAAATTTGGCAAACCTTCTTTTCAAGGCAATTTATGTTTTACTGTTGTTGAGAATTGGATTAGTGATGTTATATCACTAGTATAATATCTTTACTGGTTACTGGTTTATACTGGTTTTCTATTTATTCTCTGTGAATTTTTAAATTCATATATTGTATAAAATTGTCCAGTTTGTCTTTGTTTTCATTTTTTAACTTAGGTTTAAATGCAATTTTCTTTTATGAAATTATATATTTGCTGTTATGTTTTCTCCTATATTCCCAATAATGTTGTTTGTGACTTCTATTTTATAAAATCAGTTTTGCTAGAAATTCCTCTCTCTTATGGCCCTTCCAAGAATCAGCTTTTGGTTTTACTGATCATCTCCCTTCTTCTCTATTTTCTATTTATTTTTTGATAGTACCTTTATTGTTTTATTCTTTTGCCTTTCCAGTAGTCTACTTTATTATAATTTTTCTAGATTTGGAGTTGAATACCTTACTCAGTTGTTTTTCTGCTTTTTTTTTTTTTTTTTTTTTTTTTTTTGGTTGGAAAAAAACAAGCTAGATCTCCAGCTTTTAGATTATCCTAGCTTCATCCTACAAGTTTTAATACATAGTGCATTGTGTTGTCCAGGTCTAAATATTTGATAACTTCCAGACATATGGTTTCTTTAGACTATTTTTTAATTATTGATTTCAAATGTAATTTTATTGTGGTCAGAAGTGTGGTGTTTGTCATATTGATCCTTGGAATTTTTTGAGACTTCTTTTGTGACTTACTAAGTGGTCAAATTTTGTAAATATTTTATTAGTACCTAAAATATTTGCTTGATGCATTAGTTTTTGATAAAGGTTTGTTAAAATCTCCAGGTCCAAATCTAGTGATGAATTGGTTAATATTTATTTTTTAATCACTAAGTTTTTACATTTCTTCTTTAAATACCTATCTTTTTATGACTATTCAAGTTCATAATTGTTATTCCTTGTTGATGGATTATTGCAGTTTTCAATATTTAGCATACCACTTTATTTCTGTCAGTGATTTTACCCTTAAATTGTGTTTTGTCTAATATTAACACTATAGTTTAGACTGGCTTTTTGATTAGTATTTTCATCAAGAATTTTTACACCTCTTTATTTTCTGTTTTGTTTTTTCCAGTATTTTTTTTTAATTTTTTTTTTTTTAACGCTTGTTTATTTTTGAGACAGAGAGAGACAGAGCATGAACGGGGGAGGGTCAGAGAGAGAGGGAGACACAGAATCTGAAACAGGCTCCAGGCTCTGAGCTGTTAGCACAGAGCCCAACGCGGGGCTCGAACTCACGGACCGTGAGATCATGACCTGAGCCGAAGTCGGACGCTTAACCGACTGAGCCACCCAGGTGCCCCTCTGTTTTGTTTTAATGCGGGATATAACTTGATTAAACACACACATACACCAAAACAACCTCTTTGACTTTTCATGTATAAATTTAGTCTATAAAAATTCACTGTGATTACTTAATTCTATCATCTTAGTTAATGCTTTTTAATTTGCTTCTTTGGGCTTTGTTCTTTCTTTCCTTTAATTCCAAAGCTAACAGTTATTTTATTCTCATTTTCCTTTATTTGTTTAGAAAAAAAAATAATCACTCTTATTCTAACATACATATTTATCTATATATAATTTAATAGACTTGAAAGTAGAAGTTATTATTCTCTTATCTTCCTTGTTAGTGTAATCTAGCATGATAGGCAAATTATTTCCGAATCAATTGAAAATTACTTTTTCCTATGATTTACTTAACAGAATGTTTTACTAAAATCTTAGCTCACACACCCCAATTTTTTCCATCTAGATTTACCCATTTTTTCTTACTGCTTAAATACAATGAAGTAATGTATTTTATCAACTCTCAGAAGTTTGCTATTAGCACAACCACTATTTATTTGTAGAAAATACATACCATTCTTTGATAGCTTTGAATGAATCTACTTTTATTTGCTGATCAAACTTTGCAAGGCCCTTTAAGTTGAATACATTTTTCCTATAGTTCTGAAAAATATCTTAGCCTTTATATTTCAAATATTACTGGCCTGACATTTATTTATTTTCTACTTCTAAAATTGTCATAAAAATAATATCTACTGTTTATTGCATACTTAATATTTGCCAAAAAGTTTTTCTAAAATTTCTCTAAGAATGTTTCAACTACAGTTGACCCTTCAACAGTAGCAGGGGTTTGAATTGCATGGGTCCACCTATGCAAAAAAAAAAAAAAAAAAAAATACAGATTTGTTTTTTCAATAAATACAGCACAATATTGTACTAATTAAATGTATTTTCTTTAAGATTTTCTTAATAGCATTTTCTCTTCCGTAGCTTACTTTATTGTAAGAATACAGTATATAATCCATATAACATAACATATATGTGTTAACTGACTGTGCTATTGGTAAGGTTTCTGGTCATCAGTCAGCTATTAAAAGTTCATTTCTTGGGAAGGTCAAAAGTTATATATGGATTTTCAACTGTGCAGGGTATTGATGCCTCGAACTCCCATGTTGTTCGGGGGTCAGCTGTAATTCAATCTCACAATTACCCTCTGAAGTAAGAACTATTATTATCACAATTTTATACATAAAGAAACTGGGCTAGAGATGTCTAAAATGACCCACACAAAAAGAATTAGAACTTGGTTTCAGATCTGTGATCTTAACTGTGAGTCTATGAGACTCACTGTAGAGTCTGTCAATCTGTCTTCCATTTATTTTCACTTTTTTTCATATTTTTCCATCTTTGTGCTACATTCTGTTTATAGTACCTTCCATTTTATTAATTTTCTCCTTAGCTATATCAAAGTAGATTTTATTCTATTGTATATGTTATTTGTTGATTACATGTCTTACTATAATGTTATTATATGTCTTACTATATTGTTATGATGTTACTATAATGATCATTGTCTTACTATTATGTTGATTGTATGTTATTTTAAATGTTATTTATTGATCGGATGTCTTACTACCTGGAATTTAATTGGTTCTTTCTCACATTCATTTTTGAATCATATCTTCTTGTTTGTTACTTCATTATTACTTCATCTACTTTTATGGACAGAGTTCTTCCTTTGAGAAACTTAAGTGTACTTTTTGCTTTTGAAAAATTGAAGCACATTTTACATATTTACATATTGTAAAATGCAAAAATCTTAAATGAACAGTTAGATTAATTTTGCCACACACACACATACCCTCTCCTCCAGTCAAGACACAGATTATTTTTATCACTTCAAAGAAGTTATTCTAATTTCTAATTTATTCTAATTTCTATTATTATAGACTACTATTGCCTGGTATTAACTTCATGTAAGTGTACAGTATGCATTCCTTTATGTCACCTTCTTTTGTTCAACATATTTTTGAATTTCATCATATTGTGTGTATCAGTAGCTCATTTCCCTTTAGTGTTTCTTCTGACTACACCACACCACAGTTATCATTCCCTCAGTGATGGATATTTGTCCTGCTTCTAGGTTTTGACTTCATGAGCAAAGATGCCATAAACAAAGTTGTAAAAATATTTTTTTTGGAATTGATAAATTATAGGGTATGCGTTTATTGTTATTAGAAACGTTTAAGGTTTTTTCCCCCCCAAAGAGGTTATGCCATTTACAGTCCTGCTAAAAACAGAGGAGTTTAAAATGTTCTACATCTGGGGGTGCCTAGGTGGCTCAGTTGGGTAAGCATGCCAATTTTGGCTCAGGTCATGATCTCACAGTTCGTGGGTTCGAGCCCCACACTGGGCTCCATAGTGATGGTGCAGAGCCTGCTTGGGATTCTCTGTCTCTCCCTCTCTATCTCTCTACCCCTCCCCCACTTGCATTCTTTCTCTCTCTCAAAATAAATAAAATTAGAAAACAATGTTCTATGTCTATGCTAACATAATATTGTCTGTTATTTAACTTCAACATGGTGGTGGTATAACTTATTGTGTTTTAATTTTTATTTCTCTCCTATTATATGCTCGTGTTCTAAATTATACAATACATTTTAGTATATGTACATTAAAGTCAGTTGACTTTTAAAGAAATTAAGAAAAACAATATTTTATTTTTTATAATATATATTTAATTAATATTTGTCTCTCTCCACAGACTTTTTTGGTGGTATGTATAGTTTAGTTTAGTTTTTATTTAAGTTTCAGTAAGTTAACATACAGTATAATATTAATTTCAGGTGTACAATATAGTAATTCAAGATTTCCATACATCACCCAGTGTTCATCACAACAAGTGCACTCCTTAATCCCCATCACCAAATTAGCCCTGCCCCCCACCTAACTCCCTTCTGGTAGCCATCAGTTTGTTCTCTAAAGTTAAGCAAAGTCTCTGCATATTTTATATTTCTGTAGTTTTTATCCTTTTTACCAAGTTGGGTTAGAGTACAGGTTACACTCCCATCCAGTGTAAATCGTCTTTAATATTTCCTTAACAAAATTTTTCCTGGTGAAAAAATCCCTAAGTTTATATTTGTCTAAAAATTGTGCTATTCAGGAGCTCCTGGTCAGCTCAGTCAGCAGAACATGCAACTCTTGATCTCAGGGTTGTGAGTTCAGGCCCCAAGTTGGGTACAGAGGTTACTTAAAAATAAAATCTTAAGGGGCGCCTGGGTGGCGCAGTCGGTTAAGCGTCCGACTTCAGCCAGGTCATGATCTCGCGGTCCGTGAGTTCGAGCCCCGCGTCAGGCTCTGGGCTGATGGCTCAGAGCCTGGAGCCTGTTTCCGATTCTGTGTCTCCCTCTCTCTCTGCCCCTCCCCCGTTCATGCTCTGTCTCTCTCTGTCCCAAAAATGGATAAACGTTGAAAAAAAAAAATTTAAAAAAAAAAAAAAAAAAAAAAAAAAAATCTTAAGATTACTTAAAAATAAATCATATTTTCATATTTAAAGAACATTTTTGTGGATCTTCATTTCTACTTGATATGTTGTTAGTTCCTTTTTTTCTCTTCTTCAATACTTTACCCTTATCCACTGTCTTCAAGCTTGCATCATTGCCTTTTTTTTTTAAGTTCATCTATTTATTTATTTTGTGAGAGAACATGAGCAGGGGAGGGGCAGAGAGAAAGAGGGAGGGAGAGAGAGAATCCCAAGCAGGCTCTGCGCTGTCAGAGCAGAACCTGACACAGGTCTCAATCCAGAGTCGGAAGCTCAACCTACCAAGCCACCTAGGTGCCCCGTGGCTTGCATCATTTCTTTTTTTATATATTAAATATAATGTAGTGACAGATTGGTTTCGATACAACACCCAGTGCTCATCCCAACAGGTGCCCTCCTCAATGCCCATCACCCACTTTCCCATCTCCCCCACCTCCCATCAACCCTCAGTTTGTTCTCAGTATTTAAGTCTCTTATGGTTTGCCTCCTTCCCTCTCTGTAACTTTTTTCCCCCTCCCCCTCCTCCGTGGTCTTCTGGTAAGTTTCTCAGGATCCACATATGAGTGAAAACATATGGTAACTCTTTCTCTGCCTGACTTATTTCACTTAGCATAATACCCTCCAGTTCCATCCACGTTGCTACAAAAGGCCATATTTCATTCTTTCTCATTGCCAAGTAATATTCCATTGTATATATAAACCACAACTTCTTTATCCACTCATCAGTTGATGGACATTTAGGCTCTTTCCATAATTTGGCTATTGTTGCAAGTGCTGCTATAAACATTGGGGTACAAGTGCTCCTATGCATCAGCACTCCTGTATCCCTTGGGTAAATTCCTAGCAGTGCTAAGGGTAGATCAATTTTAATTTTTTGAGGAACCTCCATACTGTTTTCCAGAGCGGCTGCACCAGTTTGCGTTCCCACCAACAGTGCAAGAGGGTTCCCGTTTCTCCATATCCTCACCAGCATCTATAGTCCCTGATTTGTTCATTTTAGCCACTCTGACCGGCTTGAGATGGTATCTCAGTGTGGTTTTGATTTGTATTTCCCTGATGAGAAGTGACACTGAGCATCTTTTCATGTGTCTTTTGGCCATCTGGATGTCTTCATTCCTAACCAGAACTCAATTGCCATTTTTGTTGTTCCCTTGAAAGTAATGTGTGTTTTTCTTTGGATGCTTTTAAGACTTTCTCTTTGACTTTGTTTTCAGTGACTACCTTATGCCCACAGTTACTCTTCTTTGCATCTCAATTTCCCTGAATTTCTAGGAAATATGGTTTTATATCTTTTAGTAATTTTGAAAAATTTCAGCCATTTACTCATAAATATTTTCCTCTACATTACATTCCTCTCCTCTTGTCCTGAGACTTAAGTGAATATTAGATTATTTCATATTACCCCACAATTCTCATACACTTAAAAAAATTTTTTTTCCACAAGGGTAGTCTTTGATCTGCCTTAAAGTACATGTATTCTTCCTTCTGTTGTGTTCTACAACACACATGATGCCACAGTGGAAGGAAATTTCTATCCAGTCTCACCGCACTTATTTTTTTCTATGTACCTCTTTTATTTTTTAACTCAACTATAAATACTAACTTCGAACTGACCTCAATTCTTTACCAACCGTGCAAACATCAACACATTACTCCTTCTGATGAATAGTTTACTTCATGCCATCTCCTTGACCAAAAGCTTCCAATGAGCTCCTATTGTCTACCAAATTTTGTATCAACTCCTTAGCCTTGTTTGAACGTTTTTCATAATATGGCCCCAATTTATGATATTCTGGATTATCTCCTATTATTTATTTAAGAATTCAACAGATATTTATTGAGTGCTTACCAAGTGTCAAGCACCATATTAGGCACTGCTGACCAAATAGTGAGCAAAACAAGTATAGTCCCTCCTCAAGAATGCCATAAACTCTGGTGATTGGAGTCTATATTAATATAATGATCACACTAAAAAATCATAAAATTACAATTCTAATTTTAGTAGAAGAGTTTCGTTGTGCACTGAAATAATACAATAGTACATTATGACTAGATTAAGAGGGTTGAAAGCTCTTCTCTCATAAAGCAATGATTCATGATGAAAAATGAAAATGAATATAAGGTGAATTCAATGAAGAGAAAGAAAAAAAAAGAACATTTTCAAAATCTCTGTGGCAGAATGTAGACTGGACCATGTAAGGAACTAAAAACCGTGCTGTTTGAATGTGGAGAATAAAGGGTTCCAATTCTGAGATGAAATTAGATAAGTAGACTGGGAACCAGGTATGCAGTGCCTTGTAGGATTTCAGACTTTACTTCAAGATCAGTGGAAATTCATCGAAGGTTTTCAAGTAGAGAGGTGACATGATCAGACTTGTATTTAGGGAAAAAAAAGATTATGATGGCTGCTATGGAAAATAGATTTGAAAGAAACAAGGACAGATATGTGTAGAGTGGTGCAGTTAGGAAGCTACCGCAGCTCAGGCTAGAGATGATGGGTTTGTACTAGAGTAGTTGCTATGGTTATGTAGTTGCTATGGTTATAGAGAGAAATAAATAGACTCGAGAAACATGTAGATAAAATCAACAAGTCTTGGTGGTAGATTTGATATGGTGGGTGGGTTATGCAAAATCAAGAGTGATTCTTAGGGGTTTGGCTTATTTAATTTGGTGGAAGATAAAACCATTAATTAATAAACAGTGGGGGGAAAAGTCCATCTCTGGGCTTGTTTTGGAAATATGAATGTTAAGATGGCTTTGATTTATCCAAACGGAGCTTGGAAGAATTCAGTAGGAGGTATAGGTCCACAATTGAAAGTAATGGGCTACATTGGTGGTATAAATTTTGGAGTCATCTGAATATTAGTGATAAATAAAGATAGATGTAGATGAGATCATCTAGGAAGATTACATAAAATGAGGAAAGAATAGGACTACAAAAAAGTCTTAGGTTTGCTCTATATTTTATCACTGGTTGGAGAAAGATCAGTCTGAAACAGTAAAGAGCTGGACAAACCAAATAGGTCAGAAAAAAAGCTTAAAAAAAAACTGTTAGTCTGGAAGTCAAGGGAAAGATACTAATTCCAAAAGGAGATGAAAATGCTTATCAAATTAGACAAAAATCAAATATTGTTCCATTAAATTTGGTGGTGTTAAAGATATTATAATAATATTTAAATCTATCTCAGTGGAATATATGGTGATATATGCCAGGCTGCAGGAGGTTGTGTGTTTAAAAGAGTTAAAAAGAACTGGAGAAAAAAAAAAAATGAGGAGAGAGAAAAAAAGAACAGTGTGGAAATATTCAAAATCTCTGAAGAAACCCTATAAAAAAAGAAAGAGATTACATATCTATACATGCATTTCATAAAATCTTTTCTAAAACAGAAGAATTGTACCTACATAATAAAGGAACATACCACCTTGTGGGGAATTGAGTGAAATTAGATCTTAATAGGGAAATACCTTAAAACAGGAAACAGAAACTGGCTTTCTAAGATTAAAAAATAATAATAATAAAATAAGTCTGTAGGGCAAACATGGCAAAAAATCATAACTTGTCTTGTGCCCAACGTAATCAGAATTGAAATAAAACTCACATACTGAAAAACCCAGAGACTTTATGTGTACTACTTGATTTTTGACAAGTGAATTGCCATGTAGTCACTAACTGAAGACAGATACAAAATATTACCACCTAAAATTTTCCGATGCCTCTTTCTAGTCATTATCATCTACCATAATCAATTTTCTTATTTCCATTATCATCTTATTTCCATCCATCTTATTCATTCATATAATGTAACTACACAGCATATACTACTTTGCGACAGGTTTTTTTCTTTCATTCAACATAATATTCTGGAGGTTTATCCATGTTGTATCATTGCTGAGTGGTATTCCATTGTATGAATATACCAAATTAGTTTATTTGCTTTTCCATTGTCAGTTGGTGTATTCAGTCACTTTTTATTTTAAGAATATTTTTATTGTCAATTACTAGAAGTACACTATTTAATTAAAAAACGAGTGCCCATTTAAAATTCATACCGGTTTTTTAAATTAGGTATATTTTTTATTGTAGTAAAGTATATATAACATAAAATTTATCCTTGCAACCATTTTTAAATGGACAGTTCAGTATCATTAAATACATTCACATTGTTATGCAGTCATCCCCACCATCTATCCCCAGAACTTCTTCTATGTTGTATACTGAAACATTGTACTCATCAAACAATAAATCTCCCTTTACCCCTTTTGCCCTACCCCTGGCAACCATCATTGACTTTTCTCTATATTTTTGACTATTCTAGGTAACTCATATAAATGGAATCATATTGTTTTTGTCCTTTTGTGGTTGGCATATCTCACTTATCTCAATGTCGTCAAGGTTCATCCTTGTTGTAGCATATGTCAGAACTTCGTTCCTTTTTAAGACCAAATAATATTTCACTCTGTGCATATTTTATTTTATTTTATTTTATTTTATTTTATTTTATTTTATTTTATTTTATTTTATTTTATTTTATTGTATGCATATTTTATTTATCTATTCATCTGTCAATGAATACTTTTGTTGCTTCTACCTTTTGGCTATTGTGAATAATGCTGCTAGGAACATGGGTATATATATGTCTGTTTGAGTCTTGGCTTTCAATTCTTTAGGGTACATACCCAGAGCTGAATTGCTGGATCATGTGATAATTATTTTTCAAATTTTTTGAGGAACAACCATATTGTTTTCCATAGCAGCTGCACCATTTTACATTCTCATCGGCAATGTAAAAGTGTTCCAATTTCTTCACAACCTTAATGACACTTAATAGTTGTAGCAGTAGTATTTTATAACAGCCATTCTGATGGTATGAAGTTGCATTTAATTGTGGTTTTGACATTTATTTCCCTGATGATTGGTGACAGTGAGTAATTTTTTCATGTACTTATCGGCCATTTGTATATCTTCTTTGAAGAAATACAGATTTAAGTTCTCTGCCCATTCTTAATCAGGTTTGTTTGTTTTTTCTTATTGAGTTATAGGAGTTCTTTATAATATTAGGGATATTAACTCCTTTTCAGATATACAGTTGGCAAATATTTGTCAAGTAACTTTGAAGGATAAAAAACCAGGTTGGCCTGAGATTTCTACAAAAGAACACATGGTGCAGTAGAAAAACAGAGTGAAATACCCAGGACAATGTAGGACAGAAAGTATGAGCCATAGATTTTTGGCCTGACAAGATGCTTTCAAGTGTATAAGCTATAGAAAAACCAGTATTAAGTACTCAAGAACTCAGAAAATAGCATTTCCTCCAAAAAAATGTCATAAAGAATTTATCAGTGTATTAATCTCAGTCAACCAATGTGTGTGGTGAGCACAGGATATAGAATACAATATACAATTATTATATTCTGAGATTAAAATAAATATGGACATTAGAATAAAAAAGAATGGTAAAGCTGTATATTGTTTCAAGGTAGGAATTTTATAACCTATAAAAAATTAAACATTAGTGGGAAAAACGGTAGGAAAGGTAATAGTTACACTGATGACATTATTCCTAAGACTCAGCAGACAAACGACCTAATTTCAAGTTCAAACCATGTTCAAAAGAGTAGGAGTATATTTAAATGTACAAAAGTAAACAGTTGGGAAGTTAATACTTTCAGAGGAGTGCTATAAATTGATTAACATTTCAATATTCATTGTATGCTGACTTAGATGAAAGATCAAAGCTTTATGTTAAGACTAGGAATGCAGAGATTGCAAGAAAGGAGAAAAACAATGTAGGCATTTAGAATAAATAACAACAAAACAGCGTTTGGCATGTGAGTGAATTGAGAGGTAAAGTGGAAGAAGAGAAAATAATTCTGAGGGCTTTCCTTGGAAGGTTGATGAAAGAATAGTGATGCTTTCTGAGTTCAGGAAGATTAGCATAAGAGAATAGTTAAAAGGACATGTGAGCATTTCTGCTTTTCTATGTTGATGTTGATTTAGCTGGATTATCACCTGGCCTACTGGCTATGTCAATTTCAATTCCAGGTGACTCAGAGGAATAGTGCAATACTCAATTGAAAGGACAAATTCAAGAGACAGATATTGATCAACTTTGTCTTCTGTTTACTCATGAAAAGAAACAATATAGATACGTCTCAGGAAAATAAACATGACTATAGGAATTCCAAGACAATGGGGGGCATGATAGTCGTGGGTAGGATGTCAGGAGGATGAACCTGAGTCCTGATGCCTCTATTTCTGAAAAACCAGCAAGGGGTTGCAGCTACAAGGGGACTTCATTTGTCTATTAAGAAACACAGATGCTCTCTTTTGTCAACACTAAAATAAAGAGTACATCTCAGAGAAGATATATCACAACATATCAAGAAATATTCTTAAGCTATGAGAATGAAATTAATAAGGCTAATAATATGTTGTAAAATAAATCTGAATTGATATAAGGAAACATGGTTAAGAAACGTAGAAATAAGAGTTGCTATTAACATCTACTCAAAATGAAATGCATATGACATAATATTAAGCAGGAATATGTCTACATGTAATTGTCAATATATAATAACAACTAGTTACACATGATGAGAAAGAACAGGGATGTTGCATTCTTGAAGTGTTTTTATTAAATAGGAAAACTACATCCAGACTTGCAAATGTATTTTTGGAGCTACTATGAAGATAGACAAATTTTTAAAAAGGGAAGTAGCTCTTTTATATGACTAAGATTAAAAAAAATTGAGAGAAGAGGCATAACTTACAGAAAGATAAAAACTACAGGCAGAGCAATGAGTAGATGTTCTCCTTATGAGAAAAAAACAAGAGAAAATAGACCAATGTATTTAAATTTTGTGTAAGTTAAAACTTCCTAACTAGGGGCACCTGCGTGTCTCAGTTGTTTAAGTGTCTGACTTCAACTCAGGTCAAAATCTCATGGTTCGTGGGATCAAACCCTGAGTGGGGCCCTGTACTGACAGCTCAGGGTCTGGATCTTGCCTGGGATTATGTGTCTCCGTCTCTCTCTGTCCCTCCCCCACTCTGTCTCTGTCTCTGTCTCTGTCTCTGTCTCTGTCTCTGTCTCTGTCTCTCTCTCAAAAAGAAATAAACATTAAAGAAAAAAACAAACAAAAACACAACTTCCTAACAAAAAGAGCTTTGAGATACTGGTTGGGACCTTTTTTTGGTTTTGTTTTCAGAAATGTTAAGTTTAAGTCTTGACTCTCATTTGTATTTTTAGCAATGCCAAAGTCACATAAGACTCTGCATAAGCTTGTTCTCACACTCTTAATATTGGTGTTGAAATATGTAAAGATTCTTTATGCCAAGAATGCTGACCAGCTTATCTCTATCAATTTTAAACAATAGAGCAAATGATCTTTAATTGTATCAGGAGAATTTGGTTAACTATAGGGAAGAATTTTCTGCTGGAGAGGAATGTTAAGCATGGACATGAAATCCTATGGGACCAGGTAATAATAATAAACACAGGGAGATGAGGCACAGCTGGATGATGGTTGCATAGGAATTCACTGCTGAGCTTGTCAGCCAGGTGTGCCCAGAGAGGCTGATTCAAACACCGATCACTATAGGAGAGGAGGGCAAATGAGAGAGTGGGGTCTTATGGTATGAAAAATGGCTTGGGATCACTTCAAATCTTTCAAGCCCATGAAACTTGAACCAGTCCAGGGCTAATGCCGTTGTGTTCACTTTGTACAGATCTCCCTCCAAATCTGGAAGACTTCTAGGACAGGTGAGTAACTGACCTCACTGTTATTAAGTGCTAGGTAACAACTTTACAAGCATTATCTTATTTAATAATTACAAGGAACTTGATAAGGAAAACAAAGAAGGTATTACTTCAGTTTGCATTTTACAAGAGGCTATTAGAACTTTACCCAAATTCCCATAGCAGGTAAAGTATGTCAGTCTTACATATTCTCAGTCAAGAATATACATACTCACAGGGGCACCAGGGTGGCTCAGTCAGTTGAGTGTCCAACTTCTGTGCGGGTCATGATCTCGCGATTTGTGAGTTCGAGCCCCACCTCAGGCTCTGTGCTGACAGCTCAGAGCCTGGAGCCTGCTTCAGATTCTGTGTCTCCCTCTCTCTGCCCCTTCCCTGCTGTGCTCTCTCTCTCTCTCTCTCAAAAATAAAAATTAAAAAAAAAAAGAGAATTTACATACCATACACAGATTCAATTTTATTTTGAAAATACAGCAGATTTCAATAAGTATGGATTAAACAAGACTAAACTATTAGACTTTGTTAATTTGTTTACTGAGTTACCGATTTAGTTAGAAAATTATAAATGCTTAGAGAAATGTAATTTCTCATTAATAAATTATTACGTGTAGTTACTGATAAAATGTCTCATTTCCTTTTTATGTTAAGCTATTTTCAGATTTTTATAAACCCTATTAAAATGCATCTATTATTTGCTAGAGTTAAAAGATTAGT
The DNA here is from genome assembly GCF_028749965.1 of Puma concolor. NCBI lineage: Eukaryota > Metazoa > Chordata > Mammalia > Carnivora > Felidae > Puma > Puma concolor. The sequence goes on along the minus strand of NC_141674.1, from coordinate 68,288,014 downwards.
TGTTCCCCCCCCATGCATGAGAAAATGGAATACTCCTCATTTCTGACAATTTTTGAAGAAACTGTGCTCTGAAGGAAAAACAAATTTCAATCATATACGATTTGCCTTTCAATAACACATTTATGTCCTTTATTTGGCCTCCAGTAAAATATGATTATGTTAGATCACATTTCCTTAGATATATACAAATTAGGCATATTGCACAATGGATAGGAATTACTTTCCTAATGTTTCACAATAGCTAGAATTAATTGAAATCCTTTAGGGTATATGAGGCCGGAAGTGTGTCGTGTTCATGGTATAGTAGGAAATAATTAGATCTGTAGTGAAGAGACACTCCCAATTAAATCTTTATGGGGAAATGATTCTGAAATTAGCTCTAAGGAAATTGAATGGAAGCAAATCATAGGCAGAATGCAATACTCATGCATAGTATTAACAAGTATATTTTATATGTTTGCATGGAACTATATTATCTCCCTTTGAGTCAGAATATAATTTGTGTGATGTATTAGAGAAAGTTAGGTCTACACCAGATGAACTGAAAAAAAAACAAAGAAAAAAACATGGAAACATTTTTGTCACAATGGGAAGTAAAGTTAATAGCCACAGTCAACATCTCACTTGTAATCATCAAATTACATCAAATTCATATATAAACCTTAATAAGAGAAATTATGAAAGTAGTTAATATTCTAGAGTGCATATGAAACAGATACAGATTGCTACAGAAATTTCTTTTTTATTTCGGTTTTATTGAGATATAATAGAAATACAGCACTACATAAATTTAATGTGTCCAGCATAATGACTTGACCTACATATGCTGTAAAATGATTACCACAATAAGTTTAGGGAACAACAGAAAAATCTCAAGTTTTAGATTCCGGAAGTTGTTTCTAGATCTCTGTTATTAAATGTATTTAATTAATACAGTATTTACTAGGCCACATGAGCAATACTGTATAAGATCTTCTATTTCTAAGGTGATTGGTAAGATTTATAAAATAAAACTGTCTTGATTTCACATGAAACTGGGTAAATTGTGAAAAAGTCTGAAGTAAGTGCATGTATATGAATGCCCCAATTCTTGTTTTATTGCCTTATCTTGCAAGTTGTAGTATAACATCTCCTGTTATACTTTACTATACTACACTATACTGTACTATACTATACTATACTATACTATACTATACTATACTCCTGTTTCATTTATTTCCAAAAACATTTAAATAACACAATTACAAAGTATGAAATGTTGGGATGCCTGGGTGGCTCAGTCAGTTGAGCATCTGACTCTTGATTTCAGCTCAGGTCATGATCCCGGGGTTATCAAATCAAGTCCCATATCAGTCTCCTCACTGGGAGTGGAGCAGGCTTAAGATTCTCTCTCTCTCTCTCTCTCTCTCTCTCTCTCTCTCTCTCTCTCTCTCTCTCTGTCTCTCTCTCTCTCTCTGTCTCTCTCTCTCTCTCTCTCTGCTCCTCTCCCTCTGCCCCTCTCCCTGCCCAGGTGCTCTCTCTCTCTCTTTCTATAAAAATAAAATAAAAATAAAAAACAAAGTATGAAATGTTTATATAACTCTTCATGTAGCTGAAGCATTTTACATTTGGGAGGGGCTATACAATTTTATAAATAAGAATATTTAGATTCACAGAGGTTATAGAACTGGCCGCCTTTACGAAGTCTGGTTGCTTGCTACACCTCTGCAGCTAGAAGGGAGTCCAGTACTTCCGGTCTTAGGTCTTTAGTTTGAACATGGAAAGGAAATGCCTCTAGTGGGTAGCTGCTTGCTCGTATTTGTCGATCCTTAGACAAACGTTCAGTGCATATTGAAAAGAAACACTTCTTAAAAGTTAAATTTGAGGACATTTATGCTCATGCTGAGGTGCAGCTTTAAATGTTTTCCTGGATCATTATTGACATCCAATTATCGTGTGGAAAGATTGTGGCCTCCAGGTTTTTGCCATAATATTCCAATTATAATTTACATAGTGCTTCCAGTGATTGGCAAGAAGGAGACTGCGGTGTTATTCACATGTGGAATTTCAGTCTTCGATGAGTAAGCTATTATGTATAAAAGGAAGCATTTTAAGCAAATTGATTTTCTGTGTAGAGCTTTAGCCCAAAAGGACTTCTCTGCACAAAAATCAAGATCAATAGTTCTAAGCAAAGCTAAATTGAATCATGTCACTGCTTCAATTTTATAATAGTTTTAATGTAAGATAAATAATAAACTTGCTTTGGAATCTTTCTTGTTGGTTGTCCTAATTTCAATAACAATCAGTGTGTATTTCATTAAACCACTTGCTGCTGACATCAGAGCCATAAGTAAATTTACAGTAGAGGAGGCCCATGTTATGCATGTCAACCAAGGGCAGCGTGTCTCACATGCCTTGTCATCTATTTAACCGAAACACTGGTAGAACTCAACTCTATTATCATTAAACTCTGAATTTATGGATGTCATGTGAAAGAATAAAAATGAAGAGAGCAATTGCTGCTACCATGGGGGAGTTGAGGTTAATATTTGGGTAGCTTTATGTTAATGCGTTAAATTATGACAAATGATAATATTTTTAACATAGGAGGCGTGGTTTCTCCAAAGAGAAAGGGCTGTTTGGGTTTAGGTAATTATTCTGACAATTCAAGCTTATAATGCACATTTGTTCTGATAACAGAACTATTTGGGGAGAGACAGACTGATGCAATTAATTAACTGGTAGAAGGAAAGGGAAGTAGCATTTGTTGGGTACCCTCTGTATGCAGACAGCGTATGTGTTATCCTTCACGTCCACCAAACTAATAAAACAAGTGTTTTAATTTTTTCAAATTTTTATTTATTTTTGAGAGAGAGACAGAGAGACAGAGAGAGACAGAGTGTGAGTGGGGGAGGAGCAGAGAGAGGGATACTCAGAATCTGAAGCAGGCTCCAGGCTCAGAGCTGTCAGCAGTGAGCCCAATGCAGGGCTTGAACTCACCAACCATGAGATCGTGACTGAGCCAAAGTCCAATGCTTAACGGACTGAGCCACCCAGGGGCCTCTAAAACAAGTACTTTTAAACTCCTACTATGCTAGGAGTCAGATCTATAATGTTGGACCAGAAAGATATAGTTGATGCCTTTATAGAGCTTACAATAACCTTGCAATGGATGTCTAGCCCCAAATTATGATTAAGCAAACGAGAGCTAAGAGAAGTGAAATAGCTCTCTCAAAGTCACACTTTAGGAAGGGGCAAGGACAAGATCCAAACTCAAGACCGTCTGTCTTCAAAGCCTGACATATTCCATATCACAGTGCCACAAACAAAGTCAGGTGCATAGTATCTGCTCAAGTATGTAATAACGCACGTGCCTACACGTATTCCTTTGGCAAACTTCTAGACCCCTGGATTTCTCCCGGTTTTAAAAAAAAAAAAAAGAAAGAAAAAAAGCAGTTCATTTTTCAAATCTTGGCAGGTGCTTATGTCTGGGCCTGAGTACATTTCATTACATTTCACTGTCACACAGAAAAGCTTTTTTTAAACTGTAATTTGCACATATTTTTGAAATTAATTTAATAAAATATTCACTGAAAACAAAGATTAATTACTCCAGGTTTGTCAGCCAACACAACCGAGTGATGACTGTGGTTTTCTTTTTTGAAACAGTTGTTACTTAGACACAAATTATGATGCATTTTTGGAAGCAGATAATTCCTAAATTCATATTAACTGCTTCATAAATCATAGGCCAACTGAAAAATTAATGAAAACGCACTAACATGTAGGTGTGTGTAAAAGGAGGCAAATATAAGGCTAAAAACTAATACAACCCTCAGGCCTTTTATTTCTTCAGAAATTAGTTAACTTTACCGTTGATCTCATTAGGAAATAAATTTTTAGTAAGAAATTTCTGAAATATTTAGTATTTTTAGTCACGGGAAGTTGTCTAATTATCTTCTTTTTTAAAAAGCCAGTTTGAAAAGATTTAAGCCTGAAATATTTAGTATTTTTTTAGTCATAGAAAACTGTATAATTAGTTCTTCCTTTTTCAAAATACTTTGAGAAAAAATTGAAGCGTGTAGACTATGCTCAGTTTGTGTTTGGGAAATGGATGTGTTAAGGATATTTGAATGACACCATCTGCATGTGGTCCCTGATCATTGCAAGTACAACGTTTCTTCCCTGCAACATTGCCTCCTGATCACTATGTTATACAACTATGATTGGCCTTTGCTATGTACCAGGCGTAAGTTCGTGCATTTGGGACGTTATTTCAGGTACTTAGTGAATACAGCAGGAAAGAAAAAAAAATAGCAAGCCCGGCCCTCATGATGCTCATATGTTCCTCTTCTTGCCAGGTTTCTGCAAATATATTCTTTCCTACCTTATGATAATTACTCCCCTTCTTTCAAATACTCCTTCGGTGCTAATGTTCCCTGAGGTTTTAATAACATCCTTCTCTCCATATATGATTTTCATGTGTAACATTCAACTATCCCCTAGAGTTTGCTCTGAAATCTGTACCTCCCTACCCTTGACCTCTCTTGCACTCCCAAGTCAATATGCCCAGGTGCTTACACGAGTCCATTTGGAAATCTCAAAGTCACTTCACACACAATATGTCCTGAATGAAAGCACTATTCCCCTTCCCTTCTAAAGACACCTTTTCTTTACGTAGTGCCCCTTTCATTCTCTATTAACAGCATCATTGACCAAGAAGTCCCCCAATATAAATGTCTGTAGTCCGAGTGATTAATAACTCAGATTTCCAGACCCTGGCAGCCTGTGTTTCTATTCCAACTTTGCCAATAATTAGCTTAGTAATATTGGCAACTGACTTAACCTATTGGAGCCATAATTTGCTTATCTGTAACGTGAGGATTAAGGGTGCTAGAAAGATTGACAGAGGTAATGTGATTAAGAGTTCAGCACCTAGGAAGATATAAATAAAAAGTAGCTTTTGGTATTATCATATTTTTGTACTTATCACGACTCAGTCATTTCTAAGTGTGCTTGGCAAAGTCCTTGGGTGTTGCAAAGCCTTCGGGGGCTTCTTCTTGCTTTGAGTGGGTCTGAGCACCAGGGCCTCCAAATGCTCTCTAAAGTAATATCAGCCCGAGCCCCTCTGATGTCAGGTGATTTATATAATAGAGTTTAGCTGTGAATTTTGATGGAAATGGATTCCACTCTGGAACACAATTTTACAAATCAGTGATGTACTCCTAGAGATGTTCCTTTGTTTTTCTATTCAAACCTAGTTTTTCAAATACTACACTTGAAAAGCCAAATTTCCCACTTGTCCCTGAGTTTTTTCTGAGCTCAAACCTTTAAGTGTGTGCATTTGGCTCAGAACTGCTATCCTGCAGGATGAATTCTCCTGGGAAAAAAAATCTACCTTTTGTGAAAGGTAGACATGCTGTGGTATGTAAGGAGGGGGGACATTCCTGTCTCTCCCTGATACTGCTCTAGTTAGATGAGTTAGAGCTGTGCCATTAATTAACAGGAAGCTCCTTGGGGCACCTGGGGGTGGCTCAATTGGTTGGGCTTTCAAGTCTTGCTTTCGGCTCAGGTCATGATCCCCAGGTCATGGAATGGAGCCCTGAGTAGTGCTCTGTTCCAACAGCATGGAGCCTGCTTGGAATTCTCTCTCTCTTTCTTTCTCTCTCTCTCTCTCTCTCTCTCTCTCTGTCCCTCTCCTGCTCATGCACTCTCCCTCTCTCTCTTTCTCTCTCTCTCTCTCTCTCTCAAAATAAATAAACTTAAACAATGTTTTAAATAAATAAAAGGAGGTTCCTTTCCTCTTCAACACATTGCCTACATTTGCAAAGCTACTGGTTTCCAACTGCAAAGCACCCCCCCACCCCTACCCCCAAAAACTGTGTGAAGAACGAGCCATGAATAATTACTAGCTTTTGATATATCAGTTTCTAATGAATGCGTTATTTATTTTTAAATGCCAGTGGCATGTCTATTAAATGAAAACCTCCAATGTTGTTTCTAGCATTCCTGTAATATCTCACTGTGCAGAAATGAGGCATACAGAACCCAAATTTACATGCTATATTGAATGTGAATTCATGGATAAGTTTAATAGTTAAAATGAGTTATAGGCAGTGAGTAACTGATATTCATATATATATCAATTATAAATTTCAGTCAAAATATACATGTGTGAAATTAAAATTTCACTTGTTTCTATTACTAAATGTAAGTTTTAACTTGAGTCCCTATTTATGACTCACTCAAGCTTCCACTAAGTAAACTCAAATTAGTGTTAGCCCTTTCTGGTTTTCACTAAAACAAAGGATGTCCCTCTCTCCCTTGTTCTTGCATTACATCTAAATTAGAAGGTTTATGTCATCCACATGATTAGGATGGCATGCCGATGGTGATAATATAGGCGCCATCTTGACTGTGAGTAACCCTGGGTCTCTTCTAGACTCGGAAGAGACATAAATCATGACGTCAGGTCTTTGATCATTGGTCTCATCTTCTACAGCCTCAACTACTTCCATCCACAGCTGATGTTGGCCCTCACTTCTATGATTCATACCACATACACTGATGGTGTTTCTCTAGGCACCACAGAGACATCGTCTTACCTGGCATCCGATCTCTCCTCTACTTTGGTCTCATCTGGCTCTCTAGAAGCCCTGGGAAATATTCAGAGAGATTACCAATGTTTTCTAGAACTATGGAAAACTCGGGGATTCATTTCAGGTCCTCTTTTCCTAGACACATCTCTTATTTTCTGCTTTTTTTTTTTTTTTTTTTTTTCAATTTTTTTTTTCAACGTTTATTTATTTTTGGGACAGAGAGAGACAGAGCATGAACAGGGGAGGGGCAGAGAGAGAGGGAGACACAGAATTGGAAACAGGCTCCAGGCTCCGAGCCATCAGCCCAGAGCCCGACGCGGGGCTCGAACTCACAGACCATGAGATCGTGACCTGGCTGAAGTCGGACGCTTAACCGACTGCGCCACCCAGGCGCCCCTCTTATTTTCTGCTTTTTGATGAAGGCTCCTATTGGTACAGGGACCTTTCTTCTCTCTATTTCTTTCTTCTTGACTTTCTGGTTCACCTGCTCTTACTATTCTCAGGGGCGGAAAACTTGGTTTATTGCTCCCTAGCCCATGACACATTATCATCATTGACCCATGCAAAACACTTTTATGTATACTTGATTTTTCTCTTTTATCCCAGATTATCATGCCTATTAATAGTGTTTGATATGTATCCTTATATATGTATCTATCCTGTTAATATATGTTAATATGTACTGTATTCTTGTATATATGTTTTTGATTTATATAAGAGGCATTATGCTATAAATCTCATCCTATGTATCTTCATGTTCCTGTAGGAAGACTTAATATTCTTGTTTGTTTCTACCTACTTGATAATTAGTATATATCCACGAAATTTTAGTAGGTTGAGCTGTATGAAACTGATATTTTCTTAGAGTAAAAATGGTCAAATATTAGCAATTTCATATGGTTCAACTTGAACTTACCCATCCCCCTAGGGACAGACAACCAGACTGTGGCCAATTTTCTACTAACACAGGCAGTGCATTGATTAGCAAGCTTGTGTACCTGTCATACATGGCAAGAAATGAGACCTTTGGGTAGTGCTCACTTAATTTCATTAAGAACTGTCAAATTGTTTTCCAGAATGGCTATCCCACTTCTCTGGAAGTCATAGTATAGTGCCATCTCAGACATCACCAGGGTGGCAAGAAATAAATCCCTTTTACTCTTGGACCTCTACAAACCCATTTGGTGTATTTCTCCTTCCCTCTAAACCAGGGCTCAGCCGAAAGGAAGGATGCTCTGTTCTTTGTTGATGACAGGAGGTGTGTGCATTGGCAATAATGATACAAAAAGAAAACTTGGTTAATATTCCTAAATTACATCTCTTATGTGTGGCTTCACTCAGAAGTCTTTCAGTTCTCGTGACAAAATCCCAGCTTGAATTATTTTAGTCAAAAGAAGGATTGACTGTTGAAACCACAGAGCATGGATGCTTTGGAAATAAAAAATATCAGGGGCTCCAAAAGTAACAGGACTTTTTTTTTTCTTCTCCAGTCCTTGTCATTTCCTATCATCTTAATTCTCTTTTACTATAGAATGATTTTTTTCATGTATTGGAAAACAGGTTGACGGCTTCTGAGTTTTACCCCACAATTTTTTTTTTTTTTTTTTTTTTTTTTTTTTTTTTTTTTTTGCCACCTGAGAGGGTTTACCGTTGTCAGTCAGACTTATTTTGAAAAATCCTGTGGGAGTTCTCTGAGATTCCTAGTTTAGATCAGTGTTCATTTCTGGATCACTCGACTTTAGTCAGGGTAGATATAGGGTTATGTATGAACATTTCAGTTTTGAGGGTGTTTTGTGAATGGAAGAAGAAGTTCCAGGAGACAAGATAGGCGATTACTTGGCCTACATAGATGCTGAGGAGGAAACAACAGTGTAAGGGATATAGTGTGTGCTCCCACACTGTTGGGGGAACATTCACAAGGCCATCACTACTGGAATGAAGATTCTGCAATCCGTTTCTTTTGGTCTACGCTTATACCGCCTCATACAACTGTGGGGCTTCTTCGGGAAGGTTAGGACTCTCTCCTAATACGTAAGTGTCTAATTAAAACCAAATTCAGCCAGAAAGGGGACCTCTGGACCTTGATGCTGCTCAAGCCATTGTTGAAAAGGAGATCCAAAGTAGCACTTTATATTCCTCAGCTCTCCAGAAGTTCAGAGTCATGCAATGACCCTGCGTGTCAGAAATTGTTTTCTTGAGGAGATGGGAGGAATATCTATTTTCTTTTTTTTTTTTTAATTTTTTTTTTTAACGTTTTTATTTATTTTTGGGACAGAGAGAGACAGAGCATGAACGGGGGAGGGGCAGAGAGAGAGGGAGACACAGAATCGGAAACAGGCTCCAGGCTCTGAGCCATCAGCCCAGAGCCCGACGCGGGGCTCGAACTCACGGACCGCGAGATCGTGACCTGGCTGAAGTCGGACGCTTAACCGACTGCGCCACCCAGGCGCCCCGGAATATCTATTTTCTAATCAACAGATGAACTTTAAACTGGAGAAATCCTGTTAATGCTGAAGTAAGATATACTAATCCTTAAGACACATTTGGGAGGGAAAGTAACTGGGTGGGGAGGGGTGAGGCAGGCATTAACCATCAGTGACTACACAGGTTCAATCCCTGTCTATAGTTAATGGCACAGGTGTAGAAAAGAATTGTATATTTTTCGGTATGTCTTTTTTTTCTCTCTCTCTCAGGTTCTCTTTTTAAGTGGCTCAGAATAACCTCCTGTGGCCAATTGTGGGTTGAAGATAATTAGCCTTTAATTATCACCAGTTACATTTTCACCTGTTCCACTTGCAAATCCCCCAGAACTTCTAGTTTTCCAATTAGCGTATTCATCCTCCAACAAGCAAGTGTGGGGAAACAGCCTCTCCCTTTGGGAACTAACCCCTTCCCCACTAACCTTTCAAGCTATATTTTAGCTAGTGTAAGAATACCCTTGAGAGGATCGACTTATTTTTATTTGCAATATCTGTCTGCAGAATCTCAGATCAAATGTGTGCCCTCAGTGCAAGTAGCTGAATCCAGGCAGACATTGGGAATACCATCTCTGGGGAGATCCGAATAATGACTATTACTCCAGAGAAGAACAGAAGAATTAGAATTCCCTCAAATAGGCAAAACCTTATTTGCAATCTAAAGAAGAGTATTCCTTTCTGTTTGCATACGGATAAAAGTCAAATGCAAAACATGGGAGTGGGGAAAAAATTTTGACTTAGATGTTTTTTTCATCTTCTATCAGGGGACTGAGTCTTTATGTCATTCAAGCAAGAGACAGAAAGGGCCACTGGTGCACAGTGAGGAAGGTGACGGTGGTGTAAGTTTGGAAGAAGTAAAGAAAGATATAAATGGGTGAAAAAACTTACACAGTTGAGAAGAACTCGTTAGCAACAAGCAGGCAAATGAAAAATAAAACATTCACTAATCCTCCAAAAGAATATTGCAAAAGAAAAAAAAAGGATAGCTCACTTCACAGACCTTTTGAGGTTCTATGTTTTTGTTATCATACAGTGCCATATACACCTGATAGGAAAGCTATAGAGAAACCTTTACAAAGGCTCTTTGGGGGAATACATACTCATTGGCATGCTAATCATTTATCAGGATGCAAATAATTTAACGATAATGTAGCCAGAGTCCCCAGAGTAAATAATTTCCATTTCCATTACTGTGTATGACAGAAATACCCATAATATTTTCCTTGAAAATTACAGTACTTATTTAATACACTTTGATCCCACTGCAAGTTTTGTCTTATTAATCTTCACTTTAAAGCAGGTAAGTGGAAGATGTTATTTTGCCAACTCACAGATGAAGAAATAATAGACAAGGGGTCAGCCTGGTCACAGAATGAGTTTAATACATATGGTATCTCAGGTTTCTAAACTACTGATTTGGCTTACTCTTCATGAGTTCTTAACGTGAATTTTAATTAACTTGTCACACTTCATTCTAATGGTAGGAAATTAAAAAAAAAAAAAAAATATATATATATATATACACACACACACACTTAAAGTGCTATTTGGCCCAGTATCAAGTAATGTAGTTTAAAATTTCATTTCATAAATAAATAAACAAATCTTGCACCTTGAAGTATGCAAGGTACAGAGACAAATGTCTTGAGAAACTCATGTGTAAAGAGTTATGTGTGATGTTCCTTTTGAAACAGGATTTGCAAGTTGCACAAAGCAAATTCGGCGACATAATGTAATTCTCCAGTTTTCAGCATTTTTATTCCCATATTAGAGGGAAGGAATGACTTTAAAGGAAGGAAGGAATAGGGGGAACAGAAAGAACCAAAAGAAGAAGGAAGAATTGAGTAACACCTATTAGTAGTGGCTTGAATTACTTGCTATGCCCATATAACCTGTTGGTTTCAAATGAGAGAGTAATTTGCCTATGTGAGGAAATAGGAAGTGAAGGTAATGAGTTCCTATAGGGTTTTATTATTTATATTTAAAAATGCTGCTAAGGGGATTACATTTTTGTAGGCCTGAATGTCTCTGTTTTCTGTAGTACTTTCTACAGGGGCTACATGTACTTCTGACCTGGATGAGAGCAGGTTTGTCCCTTATAACCACCCTGCATCCTTGGCCACCACTCTGGGCTTCACTGCTTACGCCATACTCTCTCACTGATGGACCAACCTTTTTCTCATTGCTACATTTCCCACTGGTTGGGCCTTCTGATGCTTTTGCTTCCCAGAAGCCAATGGCTTTGTTGTCTGACACAATCTTTTTAGCCAGTCTTCAAAACTGTGGTTTCCATGCTTCTTTGGAAATGGTCTAATTTATCTAATATATCAGGAAATGTCTTGAAGTTCTCCAAGCAGTGACCTTGGCAAGTACAGACTTCTGTTTCTCTACATCTCACCGCTCCAAAGAAATTGACCTTTGGTTCACATTAAGTATCTAATATGCGATCTTAAAGCCTTTTGGGCGAGATAGACTTTTATTTTCTGGAGTCATTAAACATTAAGTATTTGGACAACTGAGACATCTTGTCTAGTTGACCGCAGCAAGAATTTAGCTTGGAAAAACAAAAGCGTGGCCTCCAGTTCCTGATGTTAGGAGAGACTCATTATCTGAGAAAGAGGTTGGTCAATGAGCTTATGTGCAACATACCATGGTTGAGGGAAACATCATTCACCCTGAATAGAGAGTAGGTAGGGCTTCTGGTGTTTTATTGTACTGGGACAACCTACACTCAAACTCAGTTGTGGAAAATATAAACAGGGCGAGTGAGAATTAAAACACTGTTAGGAATTCTGTCTTCCTAACGGGAGAGTAATTGCAGAATGGCAAATCCAGCCCTGAAACAGTAAATCCTTGAATATGGACTCATTGAAGGCTACGAGTGTTCATTACATTTATACATTTCCCTTCTCAAGCCCCTCAAAAGTGCCAGGCAAGCAGGCACACTTGTGAGTAAGGCATTATGATAAAATTCTTAGTGGTGAAGTGGCTTATGGTAGTTTTATCTTTGTGGTGTGGTATTTTTAAAATTGGGATGTAATTAACACACAACATTTTAGTTTCAGGTGTACAACATATTGATCTGATATTTGTACATAGTGAAATGTAGCATTCTATTTTGATTTGTCAAATCAGCTCCCAGAAGCTGCTTTCGCTTTTACAAGGCCATGTATCCGTATGTGTGTGTGTGAGGCATGGATTCCATTAAATACTGTTTCTATTTTGACACTATGTATTACTCATGACACAGAATAAGGAACAGCATATTTCCTATTCTCAGAGATTGAAATTATTTGATTATGGAGAGACATTCATGAAATTGTGTCCAAAAATTGATGAGATCTATGCTACTAATAATAACATCTACAATTAATTGCTGAACTGTTATATGTTAGCTACTGGCACTTATTATTTACATTTATTATCTCTTTTTTATTATCATAACATAGCTGGAAGTTACGGCTGTGAGTCCCGAATGGCAGGTCAAGGCACACTCACAAAGGCAAAGGACAATGATTCTCTAAAAAAAAATACAGTGACATCAGTTAGTCCCTGTACAAACCAGTATCTCAAGATAGTTCACTGTTTTTTTTTTCATTTTTTTTAATGTTTATCTATTTTAGAAAGACAGAAGGAAAACAATGGAGGGGCAGAGAGAAAGACGAAGAATCCAAAGCAGGCTCCCGGCTCTGAGTTGTCAGCACGGAGCCCCATGTGGGGCTTGAACTCATGAACTGCGAGTTCATGACCTGAGCCAAAGTCGGATGTTTAACTGACTGAGCCATCCAGATGCCCTGATAGTTCACTGTTTTGACATTAGTTTGCTACAGCGACATCATATCTTTCGCTGACATCATATCTTTGTAAAGCTGGGTTTTCAGTGGTTACTATAATGAAAATAAAATGCTATGCAAAATGTCATGTGGAACAAGAAATGATGGTGGCAGTTTGTATAATCTTTGGAATCAAACTTTTGATTCCAAGTTTGAGAAGTTGAGCTATGCCCAATAAGTACTAAACTGTTAAGATGTAAATGCATATTAAATTTTTGGATTTACCAGCTAATAAATAGAACCTTTTAGATGTTTCTTTTGGCCTAAGGGTGCTGTGATAATATTAGTAAGACACTAAGTGTGCCTTAAATGAAGAATGTTTGTATTACTTAGGACTTCATTGGGAATATAAGTAACTGACTGAATTATGGTTATTAAAAACTAAGTTATTTCTCCCACATAACTTGAAATCTAAAGGTAAGCAGTTCAGTGCTATTGCAGCAGTTCAATAAGATAATAAATGCTGGGTGTTTTTTTTTTTTTTTTTTCTGGCATTCTATTCTGCCCCCATCCCTAGCAAGCTATCTCATGAACACTTGGTCAGAATATGGTTGCTTTTGCCCAGGTATCACATCCATGTTCAAGGCAAGAATAAAAGAGGGTGAGAGAGGCCAAGGACATCTATCTCTAGGAAAAAGGGAACAAACGTCTCCCCATGAGCTACCAAGCAGATTTCTGTTTGTATCTTATTGACCAGAACCATTTGTATGGCCACTCCTTGCTGCAAAGGTGTCTGGGAAAGGTAGTGCTTACCATTTCTAGCATCATGTAGTGAAGACAGCTGAGGGGATTGAGAATGGTGTTTTCTTACTTAGCAACAGTATCTGCTTCAATTAAGTACTGCCATCTTTAGGGTTATCATGTCTTATTTAGAAGGGGTTAACCCTACTAAATGGTCGAGCTAGGATTATGTTCAAATGTCTCTGTTTCCTAAGGGCATGTTTTTACAATTATGGTTAGGTACCGTGTCTACTTTCTTTGTCTTTTCCCTTCCATATCAGCCTCCTCTGCCTAAACTTCATGGAATGCACTGAAGCATTCCACGGGAGTAAGGGAAGGGCTACCATAGATAAAAGCACAAGAGCTCTGAAAACTGAAGAGAACTTGGGTTCTGTGTAACAGGAGAGAGGAAGAGATGATGTTTCCTGAAGTGAACACTGCTGTAATAAAATAAGTGTACAAGAAAAGTCAAACTGGGAATAGTTTGACTGTTGTCATTAACATGTGTACCTCATTGCTTTGAGGCTATCTCGGCACACCCATTGTGCTCGGATTCCTCAAATGCTTTGTTACTCTGCTGGCAGAAACATGAGATTAGTATGATGAATTTTTGTTTCGTTTCCTCTGTCATTAGGATGGAAGACATTTCTTGAAGCGTCTTCTATGAATTCAAACCATAATGATAAAATGTGGTTACTCACAGGCAAAGACTTGATGTGGAAATGGTAAATGATTCTCTTCAGATTCTTCTTATAAGAATCTGAGGCGTAGGATTTGCGAGATATGAGGGAGAAGAGAAACAGTTGAGACCTGTTAAAAACAAAAACAGTTTTGTTACCAACTTTTGAGCAATGTTTCATTCCAAATATAGTGACATTAGACTCCCATCAAGCGTAGGATGTGGGATTGCACTTGTTCAAGTATTTCATTTGGCAGCAGCAGAGGAGAATATAATTTGCCAAGAAACGCTTCACTCTGTCTCCCTTAGTAAATGGAGAATTCATTATCAATAAGAAGCGGTACAGGAGATCTATTCACTTGGTGACTCGGAGGAGGGTGCCCCAGTTTTTATTATATGCCCTTCTTTTGCCAGGTTTTGAATTTAGTCATAAAAGTTGGATAAACTATAAAAATTGGACAAACAAAGATGTTTTTGTCTCATAAATCCATAACTTGAAATGACCTGCATTTTTCCAGCAAGGAACAGTCTGTGCCTTAGAACTCTTTCTGCTTTAAGGAAACCCATTTAGACGACAAGGGATAATATGACAACGTGTAAGCTTCTTATGCAGGGCAGCAATCCATTACTGTTAGCCCTTCTGATTGATTAATAAATTATTGTTTATTAAGTGTTCCCCATGACGTTATGTTGTGCTGTACAGCACTTGTTTGATTGATTATACTTATAACATTCATAAAACAATATGTTTCCTTTGTGAAACGTACCTTAATTAAAGACAATGATATTTAAAAATGCAAAGCATAGTAATTATACACAGCCATGCTGCTTTTGAAAAAATCAAGCTTACTGTTTTCAAATTTATGGCTGCTGGCATTTTTTTTTTTGGTCACAGCATCGTATTGCCCAGCAGCACCTTGCAAAGCAGTTGATTACTCTTCTTTGTATACAAAAACCCTGTACACAAGCCTCGAAAGAGAAAGGAGGATCCATGGGTACAGGTATTTCTTCTGTAAGAGACACAGACCAGCATCGCTTACGTTCAAAATTGGCCATTTTGATGAGTGGCACCAGATGAGACATAGGGTCTTCTAAGAACTAAAGCAAGAATTGAAATAAATGTTGCTCATAATATTAAATTACATAAAAAGTCTAGCTATTTCAGAAAGCATGATTAGTATGAATGATTCTCCAAATTGACAAAACCTTATGATTCATTCAAGTAAGATTATTTTGTGTTTACTTTAAGCCAAGTATTGTACAACTTGCTGAAAAGAGCATGGTGAAGAAGGCTGACATAATCTCTGTCTGTCATGGGCTTAGAGTATATAGTACAGGGAATGAAATATAAAAAATATTATGACAAGGGGAAGCATGAAGAAGTTAGGAAACATAAAAAGAGACAGTAATCTGTCTAGAGTAGTCTAGAGGAATTTATGGAGGGCAGTAAAATCTTTGAGGATAAATGGAAGCCTAAATCCAGATTTAGCTGGCTGAAGTGTGTGTGTGTATGTGTGTGTGTATGCGTGTGTGTGTGTGTGTGTGTGTGTGTGTGTGTATGTTTTGGGTAGGAAGATGTGAGTAGGTGTGGGGAAAAAAAGTATATGCTGTGATATGCTGTATATACTGATTCATGAATACTGCCAAGATTGACAATATTGGACAAAGAGAACATTAGTTGGCTTTTGAAATAATTCATATCAGAGACTGAGATGACCTGAGGTATGGTGAGAACTCAAAACATATTCTGATAAGTTAGATACAAAAGGCAAGAGAAAGCCATTATGAAACCTTAGCTGATGACTCAACTAACTCAGTTGTACCCATCAGTGAGACCAAAGACACAGAGCGGGTTGGAGAGTAGATCAGACGGTATGCTTAATTGTGTGTTTTTGTTGAATTTTAGAAACCTAGAAAATAATCTAGTAGAAGAATCTTTGTAGTAGTTACATGTTTCTGAAACTCAGAAGAGATGGGAGTTATCAACCTATAGATCAGCTAGTATGTGAAGATCCTACACATGCAGATGGAATCTTTCAGAGAGACTATGTAGACGAAGAAGATGATAGAAACCAGGGTATAACCTGGATGAACATGAACATTTAAAAGATCTAGTAAAAAGTGGAACCTAGTAAGGAGACAAGTTACAGTAGCTAAAGAGAGACTTTTTTTTTAAGTGTGAAATATAGCAGAGGTTATCAAACGTCTTCTGCAAAAAGCCAGATAGTAAATATTTCAGGCTTTGTGAGTCATATGGTCTTTGTCCCAACTACTCAACTCTGAGATTAGTCAATGTTTCCAGATGGTGCCCAGGGATGAAGTAGTATGAGGACTGAGAAGGATCCATAAAGTTTAGTGTAACCAGTTGGTGGTAATTCTGGTGAGAGCACACTCTCTGTGGAGCGTTGCAGTATCGGGAGGAATGAATGGGAAGTGAGAAAGGGGAGGCAGCACACAGATGACAACTATGTGGAAACATTTACAGGAGAGAAGTAGAATTGTAGCTGGGGGAACTTGAGGTAGAGGAAGATCTTTATTTTATTTATTTTATTTATTATTTTATTTATTTATTTATTTATTTATTTATTTATTTTATTAAAAAATTGCTTTTTTTGTGTGTTTAAGATGAGAGAGTCCTCAGTATATTTAAATGCCAAAGTGTAGAAGTTAGTAGAATGGGTGAAGGCGTTCAGTTTTCTAAGAAGGCCCGAAGGGTGGATATTGGAAGCAGATATAGAGAGGTTATTTTTCAACTCAAGGGAGGACATACCCTTATTTGTAATAGAAGGGAAGGAAGAAAATGTTTGTAGTTTGGCAATGATATGTCGGCAGAGTTCCCTAGTACTGATTTCTATGGAGAAGAATCTATTCATCTGTCAAAATAGGGAGCAAGATCATGGGCCCAAATATTTGAGGAGAGTGGAGAAGAAGTAAGAAAGTTGAAGTAAGAAAATATAAAAAGAAGTCCTACAAGAGTCTGGTGGCAATTTAATTAAAATGACACCAATCAGCTTGATTGTATGATTCCAGCCCCACCCCTAATCCTCACCATCCAGGATACAGATATGGATAAACTGGACAGTTGGATTGAAATAGAAAAGATTTTCTCAAGGCAGATGTGATTTTAAAAAATCCTGAGATGTGATGAAACAAATGAAAGATACTGGAAAGAAATTAAAGAGATGTTGAAGAAGTGGACGAAGGAATCTAGATAGGGGAAAGAAGATTGGCAGTTTATAAATTAGATACACAGGCATGCTTATTAGGAAGTTATCATGTGAAAGAGTACCTCATCTCTAAGAATTCAAAATAAATATGTGCAATCAGTAATATCAGTTAACCTCTCTGCTTAACTATTATCCGGACACTAACGCTATCTGCAAGGGCTTTTCAAGCTCAGCTTTCACCAGGACTGCCCAGTTAATGGCGGTACACGTGTGGTTCATCAGTTATATCATGAATAAGAATGTACCTTTGTTAAAATTTCTGTGCCCTTATTGGAACATCAGGAACCATGATAAGAAAAGAGACAAAGAGAAAGTCATGCAGTAGATTATAGAAGAAATAAGTAGAAAATAGTTGAAAGTAGTTGTCACTACCTGTGAGAATACTGCAAAGCAATTCATTATACTTTAGAAAAAGCTAACATATCAACTATACAGTTGTGCAAAAGACATAATCACAAATAAGTGTTTTGGGGAATCTGAGAGATTTCAGTCTCTAGTAGACAAAACATAAAAAAGTCAAATTCTGGCATTTCAGGAAAATAAGCAATTTAAGGCAAAAACATAGGCAGATAGGGACACCTGGGTGGCTTGGTCAGTTAAGTGTTCAACTTTGGCTCAGGTCATGATCTCAGGTTGATCTTTGTGAGTTTGAGCCCCGTGTTGGGCTCTGTGCTGACAGCTCAGAGCCTGGAGCCTGCTTCTGATTCTGTGTCTCCCTCTCTCTCTGCCCCTCCCCTGCTTGTGCTCTATCTCTGTCTTTGTCTCTCTTTCTCTCTCAAAAAATAAATAAATATTGGAAAAAAACAAACAAACCACAGGCAGGTATAAATTAAATCATATCTAAGAACATTTTGTTTTTTAAATTTATTTATTTAATTTTGAGAAAGAGCACACAAACATAGGGGCAGAGAGAGGGAGAGAGAGTCCTAAGCAGGTTCCACACTGTCAGCACAGAGCCCCACGTGGTGCTTGAACTCACGAACCCTGAGATCATGACCTGAGCTGAAACAAAGAATTGGACACTTAACCGACTGAGCCACCCAGGTGCCCCATCTAAAACTATTTTAAAAGAAACTGATATGAAGGCATTTGATAAATTTCTACTAAGAATGTCTATTTGAATTGTTCCCCTCCTTTGTGTCAGTAAATGAGTCCTTTTTCTCATTTTAATTTATAGTATTGCATTGCCTTCTTGACTGTTTTAATACCTTATCTTGTAATTATTTGATTCCCAAGCACTATAAGAGTATTAGCAGAGGGTTGAAAATGTCGCTGTAATGTGTTTAAAAATCATTAACATTTGCAATGTTTCAGATAAGAAAACAATGACAAATTAACTCCCCTTCTCAAATCACACAAAGAGGGACTATGTTGCACATGTGTATGTATGTGTGTATATATACACGTGTGTATATATACACACATACATACACATGTATATACACATGTATATGTACTTGTGTGTGTATACATACACATATGTGTATGCACGTACATGTGTGTGTATACACATGCACACACATATACATATACACATATACACCATACATATATGTATACCAGTATATATATATTTGTTTGTTTTTCCAAATGTTAAGAATGTTTTCCTCTGGCCGGGAAAGGATCATATTTTATTAAGTCCTCAGCTCATTTTAGCTCACTTTTTTTTTTTTTTTTTTTTTTTTTACCTTTCATACCTTTTTAAAGTTTAAGGTACAATTTAACTCTAAGTCACAATGGAATAAGTTAATTGAAATTATTTGAGGACATCCAAATCCTTTTAAAAATAGTTAATATGAAGGCAGAACATTCAAAAATACCAACACGAGTTCCTAGCAGCAGTTGCTTCTATCAAACACGTCACGTGTGAAACAGTGACTGCCGAGGGGATCCTTAGCGGTCCTGCTCCTTTCTACGCAGATGATTGATAGGGTGACTTCGTTCAGGACAGGAGAAAGACAATTTACTGGCTGACAAAACGTCCGCTTCTATATTTACATTTCCTCAGTATGAAAAGCAGCCATAGCACTTAGGGATTTTGTTTCTAGTTTATTAACCTGCTGCATTTCACATGAAAATATTTTCAATTGCCAATTATTTGTAATAACATGCAGTCTTCTTTTAAGAACAAAGTTTAACTGCTTTTAGCACAAGTTCATCACCTAAATTTTATTTAAAATATAGGCTTCTGTGTTAATTTGAGATAGGGTCTGTTTTATTTATTTAATTATTTAAGGGACTATTGCAACCCCATGTTAACAGTTTATTTCTTTCCAAAAACCGTAAAAGCATACTTATTTTGAAAGTGCATGAGAAAAGCACATTAATGTTGAAGGTAATAATTAAGCGGCCTTTAGTCTATCTACAAGCTCAGCCTCATTATAAATAAAGACAAACAAGCACAACATAAAGAACATTTATTCCTTTTTAATGGACTTTTAAGTTAGTTTCTCAAATTGTTGATGAATGTAATAAAATTAAATTAAATTAAAAGAAATGTCAAGAAGAAAACAAATTTAAAAATTAACAAAACCCACAATAAATTTGCAATTTAATTTGTCCATTAAAGGTTTTAAAGGGGGTTAATCTTGGCAAAAAGAAAAAAAAATTGACACTATTGGAGCTTTAACAGGAACAATTATTATCATTGCAAATTACTTAAACTATTAAGCTGAGAATAATTCAGAAATATCATTAGCAGTCAAATTACTGGAAAAAAAACCAAAACTTGTTTTCTTTCCCTCTTTGTTTAATTTAAACTTAATGTCTGCTTATTCTCACACAAGCAGAAAATGCTGATAAATAATTCCAGAGCATGCCTAAACATCTCCCTTCACAGCTAGCTTCTAATTTGATCTCTGGAGACCCTTCTCGGTAGCTGAATAAAATATTTTCATTTATTCTAGGAGAGCCTCCACCACCATACGTTTCTAATCTCGAGCTGCTTGGTAATGCCTCTAGATGAGGTCCTCAGCAAATCATTAAACTTGTTCAATAACAACGTTACAAAACACAGGAGATTTGCCGTTAGTGAAACAAAGGAGTTTTTCAAACAGGGGGAAAAAAAACTTTAATAAGCCAACTTGAGTTTCTAGGGCAAGTTTGAGAGATTATTTAACATTTTAAATTTTCTGGCAAGTCACAGTACACAGAGACTTCAAATTCGTGGCGTCAGAATGTTTCACAAGGGCTATTCTTTCAAGTTGCAGAAATCCAGCCTGCGAGGATTGCTTTGCTGATAGAAATGTAGTGTCCACTCTAGTCTGCCAGCTGCTCCGTGCCTACAAAGTGAGCACAGGACCTCAGCTCTGCAAATACACAAAATGCTGAAGTATAAATTTGTTTGTTTGTTTTTTTAATGAAAATAAATGTTCTGATGATCAGATAATGGAAATTGCTTTACCCAAACCTGTCTTGGACCATCAAGATACAATTCAATGAAACAAAATGTGACTTGTTAATTTTTCCTTGTAGGCTGGGAATTCATGATAAGCAGTGATCATTTGTGTCATGCAAGACACATTACCAATTAAGAAGAAATGTTAGGAGAAAGAAACAACTTTTTAATACATTAAGGGATCAGATTCCACACCAGGATGGGGATGGCATCTGACTGCTTGGATGGAAACAGACTCTGGAGAAAGTTTAAGGGTTTTAAATCCCAGCAGCAGGAGGAGGTGGAGGAAGAGACAGTCATGTCCCCCGACAGCTCATCAGCCTTGCTGTGTTGTTGAATTATTGTGCTTTTATATTAAAAAAAAAAAATCTTAGTCTGTAAAAAAGTTTATGGAGCTGGTTGTTCAGTATCAGAGTTTTCTTGTACAGAAGGAAGTACAAATAAACAAGAGTATAGAGAAAGAGAAGGTGTTCCCTATAAATTTTTGACTTTCCCACTCTAAATTCCAGGGTTATGAAGTTTCCCTTACAACAGACACCCAGTGGCAAAAAAAAAAAAAAAAAAAGTGTAGTAGTTAATCCTATTGTTTTAATTTCATGTTCACATGATTTCTTCTGCTACTAGATCACTCCCAGTTCTTGAATCACAGAGTTAATTACATGTTTTTTTTTCTTTCACCAACTCTTATCATCTTTACTTTCAGCTGTTTTTGTCAGTTTGCCTTAACAACTTCCTTATCTTCCTTCTTCATATGGAATAGAGTTCTCAGAAGATTAACGTGTAGTAGAGACAATGAGAAGCACAGAGGGGAGTCCATTGGGTAGCAATACTTAGTTTAGGAAGCCAAGAGGAGCTCATAGAGGTCTGTTCTCATGCATGTTACTTGAGTGAACTTGGCAATGAAGCACACAGAGCTATTGTTACAACTAAAATAAAAGCTACATTTACATGTTCAAAAAAACCCCAAAAAACCCAAAACATATTTTGACTGAAAGAAGGCATCATATGTTAGTAGTAATGGGGAATTTGCATATTACCTTTAACAAAGTTCAATTAATTAATTGTAGCTTTTTTTTCTTATAATGGTTACTATGCAGATATAGAAATTAGAAGAAGGATCCATAAAAATTGTACTAGGGTACATGTATATATATGTATGTACATGTAGCATGTATGTGTGTATATATAGGCAATTCATACCAACTCCAGGGCTATTGTTTGGAAAAATATCTTTTAATACAAAGGGGCTATGATTCCATCTCCTTCAGAACCTAGATAAATGCAAACATTTTCCTAGTTAATACTTGAACTACAAAACATTACTCTCTTTTTAAATTTTTTTTTTAAGTTTATTTAGTTTGGGAGAGAGCACAATGGAGGAGGGGCAGAGAGAAGGAGAGACAGAATCCCAAGCCGACTCCCTACTATCAGCACAGAGACTGATGGGATGCCTCACAAGCTGTGAGATCATGACCTGAGCCAATATTAAGAGTCGGATGCTTAACGGACTTCACCACCCAGGCACCCCAGAACATTATTCTCTTTATGATTGCTTTCTAGGAGTTCACTTCCATACCTGAAAATGCTTACAGTTTCATTCACATTATATTGTTTTCCCTACTAGTTGAGATATTTTCATGTATTTTTTTTAAGTTTACTTATTTTGGGGTGGAGGCAGAGAGAAAGGGAGACAATCCCAAGCAGGCCATGTGCTGTCAGTGCAGGCCCTGATGTGGGGCTTGAACTCATGAATCCATGAGATCGTGACCTGAGCCAAAACCAAGAGTCAGGCACTTAACCGAGTGAGCCACCCAGGTGCCCCAATATTTTCATGTATTTTGAATTAAAACATATCACAGAGAATTATTTTCACAGACATTAATTAAAGTCCGTGTTTACTGAGGTGAGAACTGTGCACTGACTTCATGGTTTTGATGCCTAGAGACAAGGGTCTCAGACCCCCTGGGGCTCATGATCATGACCATGCAGGTTAGGGGTATAGGGTGTTGGCTTACAGACTCCTGGGAGGTTGCCTGGGTTTGGGCACAAATCTTCCACCCCTGCTAGCTGTGGGACCTTGGGCAAATTACTTAATTCCCCTTTATCTCAGTTTCCTCCTTTGAAAAATGGTGAGAAGTGTCCTATTCTAGGTTGTTGTGTTAATTCACTGAGGAAGAACACAAAAACACTTCTTAGGCACCTGAAACATTGTAAGCACGCAATTGTGATTTATTATTATTGTGGCTATTATGGCATGAAGATCAAGGTGCAACTAGATGGAATCTGTCGATGATTGTTTAATTTTTGTTTCACATACTGCTGCAAAATATTGTATTATTTACCTACCAAAGTGTTCCAATCATACATAATCTAAGTCGACTATTTTCATACTTTTTTTTATTTACTAGGCTTCCTTGCATAGGTAGCTTAGTTTGTTGGAGGGTATGCACTGAAATCAGACGGAGACGAATGTGCAAATGGGTGTTCCAGCTCCTTTGCTTACTGGGCAGAGTAACAAAGTGCTTATGCACGAGGACTCTGACTCTACCACCTACTGGGAATACTGTGTAAGCTGGAGATAGTAATACATACCCCCTCACCCCGCTGCAAGAGTTAAGTTACTTTCTATTTGTAAGTACCTTAGAACAGTAGCTAGGGCACAGTAGTGTTATATGTTTGTTTTTAAAACGTGTCTACCAGTGGGACCTGGAGTCTCCTTGAGCCTCAGTTTCTGTACTTGTAAGATCAAAATACTGTCATTCCTTCCTCGTAGGTTTATGGAAGGGTTAAGTGAAATAATGTGTATACAATGCTTATTAATTCTCTTAATTCTCTCTCATGATTTTTAGCACTCCTTAAACAAGTCCTCTGAAGACAGTCTCCTAAAATATTCTTCTGCTAATGATTTTTTTAGCCATGCCTGTAAGCAATGCCTTCTTTGCTTCCTATGGAGTATCTATATTTGCAAGACTAGCTTCATTTCCATTTCCTGCAGTCCACATATAACATTCTAACACGTTCCTTGCTGAATATGCTATTCAAAGGGGTACATCTAACATAGTGGTGTTTATCAATATTGGTTCCTACTTGGGCATAATAGTACAGTGGAAAGATCATAAACTATATCATCAGAAAAACCTAAACTTTAAGTCATGATGTACTACATGAACCAACCACTCAGGTGGGAAAAATACTTCGTATCTCTAAAGCTTAGTTTATTCAAACATAAAACCTATGTTCTACGTTATTGTCAGCACTCATCTAATATATCTTGTCGCAGGTGGTAGCAGATTGGTTTGACCAAAAGTGGCAGCAGTGTCCAAACAAAGTCCAAATCAGTGGGTGGGACCCAGGACTGCCTAAGTCAAACAACAGAATGTGTCAAATTTATAATAACATCATTATAATAACATAATAATAATTTATCATGTGTTTTATACATTTGAATTGACAGATCACCTTAAGAAATATGTAATGCTCTTTTTCTAGATGGAACACTGTGGCTTTGGAAAGTTACCAAGTTCTGTAAGATCGCTCAGCTAATTACTATTTACTGCTACTTTTACTTTATCTTGCTACCTCACATCATGTGAAGAGCAGCCCGAAGCATGAATGAAAAGAGAAGAGGTATCCCATCATTTGGTCTGGGGTGAAACAGGGAAAGTGCTAATTAAATGTAACCCAGCACAAACTAAGTCATTTCATTTTGTCCTAAGTTTCTACATTCATGTGTCGTGTTTACCTCTAGCAGCAGAAGACCACTACATCGATTTGCTGTATCCCAGGGGACAGCTTTGGACATCATAAACAAGGTCTATTTTTTTTTTCCTTAACGTTACCCTTCAAACCCCTCTGACCACTCTATAAAGTGTTTGCCTGTCCTCCCCTCCTGTCATATAACTGAGATTTTATTTTCCTGTCTACTAGGATTCTCAACAGCAATTGCCATTCACTAGTCTCTAGGCACAATGGTAATTATTCAAAAAGATCTTTACAGTTCTTTCCTTTGTTTTACCACTGGAGGTAGCAATCTTTGCCTGCCCACCCCCCCCCACCCCCCGTTAAACCTCCCACCCCCATTTGCTCCACAGGGCCAGATTCTAAGAACATTTCTATAGGAAGACTGAGCCATAACGTGTTGCAATGTATCACCTAGTTTGGATAATGGCAATCATGATTTATTTCTCTTCAATAACACATTTCCCTTGATGTCATTGGTGATATTTACTATTGCTGAAAGATGGTAAGAGTGATCATCTCAAATCAAAACTACAGCTTCTGTTTATCACTTGTAGTGACTCTATTTCTTCTGCTGATGCCTGTATCATTTATACCTCTTTTATTAGTTCAGGTGAGAAAACTCCAAATAAATCAGCTAGGCTACAGATGTTCAAAACTGTTTACAAACATTTCCCTAGGGGCACCTGGGTGGCTTGGTCAGTGAAGCCTCTGACTTCGGCTCGGGTCATGATCTCACGATTGGTGAGTTTGAGCCGCACGTCAGGCTCTGTGCTGACAGCTTAGTCTGGAGCCTGCTTCAGATTGTGTCTTTCTCTCTCTCTGCCCCTCCCCTGCTCATGCTGTATCTCTGTTTAATGTTTAAGTAAACATTAAAATAACAACAACAACAAAAAAAACCCCACATTTTCCTAAACTTGTCCTATGGAATTTTAGCAAGTTTTAGAAAAATAATAAGCGTTTATCTTTATGGTAGTAAGTATCAGAGCCTTTACTATGCTTATGCTCATTGTAAATCTTCTAGCACTGCACTCTTAAGTATATAGCATCTCAGCATCTCCCTGTATTTACTACTATGTTTTTCTTTCTCTTTAAAATTTTTAAAAAATGTTTATTTATTTTTGAGAGAGAGAAAGAGACAGAGCATGAGTGGGAGAGGAGCAGAGAGAGAGGGAGACACAATCCAAAGCAGGCTCCAGGCTCTGAACTGTCAGCACAGAGCCTGAGGTGGGGCTCAAACTCACGAACCATGAGATCATGACCTGAGCCTAAGTCTGATGCTTACCTGACTGAGCTACCCAGGTGCCCCATCTTTTTTTTTTTCTTTTTAGCAAAAGCATCACATGAGCCATGAAATACACTCTGAAAAACAGTATCATATATATCTTATATATAAGATATATATGATATATACAGTATGATATCATATCATATATATGATACTGTTTCCTTTCAGATGAACTTCTAGCAAGAAGTAGACTCTATTAAAATGAAAGTTGACTGAAAAAAGTAATAAAATGTATTCATTTATTGAATATTTGATACATCATATCTAAGTAATTATCTTTCCTTTGAAATTCAGAAAAATTGAGTAAGTTTTTTAAATTCAGTTGAATTTATGATTCAGAAATTTGAAGACAGCTGTCTTTTGCTTCCACATTTCATAGGTTCTCACTATAGCTGAGATTTGTAGCTGCTCTGATACATTTATCTCCAGAGATTTGAGAGGATCACTCTGTAAGTTATCATCACAAGTCCATGTAGGACAAAAAAATAAGGTCATAAAAACAAGTCATAGATTGGGGGTGGCAAAGGGGACCTGAACAATTATATTAGAAAAAGTTTTCTTACCTAGTGAAAATCATGAGATCAGAGAGAGAGATTTATCGATTTTTCTAATTTGTTACTTAAATTAGAGAATTTGTCACTTTCCTTTGAAGAGTCAGAGGATTCTTCTGAATCAATTGTCTGTCTGGGGGTGCCAGGGTGATTATAACTCTGAAATCTCAGTATGGAGGAGAAAAAAAGTTGTCTAGTCTTGGCTCCAGATACGGTATAATTTGCCTATGGAAAGGAAAAATAGTAAGTAGATATATAAATAAATAATAAAGAGAGACAAAGTATTCTTTTAATGTCTGTATTTATCAGTCAATTTGTATTTGCTTACGTTAGCGCTATCTGTCAAATGGTAATTTTAGCTTTTTCACAAATTTTAAAACAATACCTTAGCATAAAAATATGGTTTCATAGGGGTTTTTCTGGAGTACTGATAACTATACTGAGTAGCTATCTATATGACTATCAGTGTCCCATAAGAAGTCAACACTGCCACTTAAATATGACTAGAAGGCAAGCTCTCTTAACCATTTCCATTATCCCTCTTGCCAGATTTATCAACATTCTCTGATAGCTCTGTAAATCAACTAACTCATGCTCATAAACATTATGGTAGGCACAATTCTGGGATGATTTCCGAGATTCTGACCCCCTATTGTACATGTTCTGTATAATCCCCTTCCCCATTCTCTACGGGTGGGACTGTGACTATGATAAATTTCACTTTAGTGAGTAGGTTATGGCATATGACAAAGGTGACGTGATTTTGCATATATAGGTGAGGTCCCAAATCAGTTGAATTTTGTTGAGTCAAAATTTTGCTAGGTGGGCCTGACCTAATCAAGTGAGCCCTTAAGAGAAATTGGACTTTCCTAAAGGGAGAGATTCAAAGCCGAAGAGAGTATTTTGCTGGCTTTAAAGAAGCAAAGAGCCATGCTTTGAAATGTCTATGTGGACAGCCAAGGGGCAAGGGACTCCATGTGGCCTCTAGCTGTTGGAAGCAATAGCTGGCTGACAGCTAGCAGGAAAACAGTGATTTCAATCATACAGCCACAAGAAAATGAGTTCTGCTATTACTCAATGAGCCTGAAGTTGGACCTTTCTCTTGTGAGCCTCCAAATGAGGATGTGGCTGGCCAATGTTTTAATTTTGGCTTTGTGAGACCCTGAGCAGAAGACTTACTTGACCTGTCCCAGACCCCTGACCCACAAGCTCTGTGAGATAACAAGCATATGCTGTTTTAATCGGCTTTGTGGCACTTTGTTACACAGCAGTAGAAAACTAATACAGCCACCAGACTGCATGCAGGTAAGTCCATGTGATCATTCTGCCTCCGGCTGAGCTGTAGGAGTGACAAGGGTCAGTTACACTTGTTTCCCAAGCCTTTTATGCTTTTTGCATTTTGTATAAAAATCAAAGATATATGAGAGCATAAATTACAAAAGAGTTGTTTCTATTAACACTATATCAACCGACTATTTGGGACAAAACCTTGATTTTAGGAAAAATGACTTCAGGTAAAATTTTTAATAAAAACTTTATTGAAGGTAAAATTTAGGCTGAAAGAAAGGAATTTCTGTCAAATTAGTTCCAAGGAGTCAGTTGTAAAGATTAGGATAGGAGAAAATACCCCAAGTCTAGAAGGAATCTATAATGAGATTGGTTTTCTTTATATTTAAGTCTTCTTTGCATTTTAAAGAGGTGTTTAGATAGACACAGATGTTGATATCTAGAATACACACACACACACACACACACACACATACACACACACACACACACTTATATATAACTTTTTATGTATCCCCATGAAGCATTGGTATATTGGGGACCAATCAGGAAAATAGGAATTTCTCAACATATCTCAAAAAAAATTTTTTTTGTTATACTTATTTATTTACTTAGAAAGCACAAACAGGGGGAGGGGCAGAGAGAGAGGGAGAGAGAGAATTCCAAGCAAGCTCCATGCTTGTCAGCAAAAAGCCCAACATGGGGCTCAATCTCACGAACTATAAGATCATGACATGAGCCAAAATCAAGAGACAGATGCTCAACAACTGAGCCACACAGACACCCCTCAAAAGGAAAGAATTTAATGTAGGAAACTGATTACATAAATCATAGAAGGACAAGAAACTATCCCCAACTCTAGAGGTCACACAGAGATGGTAACTTTGTTTGGATCTGGGGCCACCTTGGAGGAGGTAGAACCTCAGTGGGTCTGCCCTATGGGTGTCCATTGAGTGAGTGGCTATCCAAATAGGACCTTGAAGCATGGGATCTGATGGAGATTCCCCATGAAGCACATGAACCTTCCACAATGAACCTTTCTGAGAGAAGGGCAGAGCCATACCATGCTCTTTCTTCTCATTCTGTCCTCTGGTCTTCTACAGTTCCTCCCAATGGCTGCACTTGCCCAGAAACCAACAAGCAGGGAAGCATTCCCTGCAATAGAAAAGAGGAATAAGGACAGAGCAAGAAATAAATCTGAGAGCTTATAGGCAAATGGCTCACAGAAATGGTTAATTCAGTTTTGCAAAGTTAGGTACTGGATGGCAGAGTTGGGACTTGAAGCAGGGAACTTACTCACCAGATTCTGGCTCTCCACTACGCTACAATGAAAATAGAAATGACTACCAATTCAGTAATAACTGAAAATATTCCAGAAGAATTCATGGAAAGAACATATTATACACTTCAAATATCGAGATCCAGCTGGCATCTAGAAATATATAATTAATAGTCTACACTAGTTAAAAAGGCTGAATTTTAGATTGCCTTTATGTTTGGTCCACTCATCCTGGCTTGTTTACAAAGAGACAGGTGCGAATTCCCATGGTGGCTATAATATAAACAGGTAGTGAGCAGAACCTATGACAGTAGATGGCATGTGATGGTAATCAGGGGCATAGTCACCACAATTTGTATTTCTCACACTTAGATGCACTGTCTATAGAAACATTGGTGGGTGTTAATTCTGATGAATGGGCGTTGCACTGTTAGCACACCTTATAATTGTTAAGATAATTGGCCTTGCTCCCTCTGAATTACTTTGTAAGAGTAATTATGTGAGACCATGTTGTAGCAGTTCAGTCCTGCAAGAGAATTTGTTTTTGTGTACCACTGAAAATAAACCTGGCTTGTCGAGCTGTTGTTTTACCCATCCCTCTTGCTCTCTTTGAATTTAGAGAGAACTCTCAGAGGTAAACCACAGGAAGACTCACACATGAAAATTCCCTGAGGTCAAAGCTAGTAGCTGTGCCAAGTTGGAGACTCTAGGCATATGACAGCTCTTTGGGAGTTAGTTTTCACATTGCCTGCCAAATGGGAATTTGAGATAAGCAAGGCGAACACTGGGCTTCTTGCAACTTTACTTGTGAAGGTGAAAAATGAAGACGCTTCTAATTAGCAAAAAAATGGTTTGTAACAACAGTTTGAATTCCAAATCCTGTGGTTGGTAAAGCATACATATGGAGGTATAGTTAGGTTCAGTTGCCAAAATTTACAACCCATTTCCTTTCTGCAATATTTGAATCCATATGGGTATTAGAGAGATCCAATTATTGTCAAAGCGGCTTCCATATTTATAGGACAAGATAGTTAAGCTTGGGCACCTTTTAAAGATATGTTCAGGTTTAGTTTCAAAGTCCATAATCCACTTAGTTAAGGCCAAATGCTAGTAGATGACTGCCTCAAGGTGAATCTTTTTTTTCCTCTCTTAAAATACGATAAAAATTACATGTTGGAGTACCTTAAAGCAACGTGAGAATGAAATTTTTAGGTGCTCAAGAGGAAGCAAATTTTAACATTATTTTGAAATGTTGGTCATCCTTTGACCAAAAGAAAATAAATAATCCAGAGAAATAGAGATTACCTTTATGTCTTTTTTATAATAAACGCGTGTGGATTTGTTTAAGCAAGAAGACAGCAGCAATAATTACACTAGTGAGTGTCCTTATAGGTGAAAGTTTAAACTGTGAATCTTAACTAATTGTATTAATGTAAATTAGTTTTTATACATATAAAGTATGAGACGAACAGTAGTAACATATTTGAAAAAACAGCATGCCTTAATTTCCTTAGGGATTTTTGGCGACATATATGCATATATATAAACATATATATATGTATATATATATACATATATATACAATATATATATATGTATATATAATATATACTATTTCATTATCCACCATAATTTTCAATACTGAATATTGTTTCAAAAACACAAGACACTTCATGATGAGTACATATTACTGCAACAATTTATATAGTTCTGCGTGCATATTAGTAAACATAGTAAATGAAGATATCTGTATTTATCTTTACTTTTCAAATATTTCAATCATTGAGAACTTACAGTAGCCTCCAGAATTTAGAACAATCAAGGAAGAATATTTAGTGCTTTGCACATATTTTGAAATTCAATTAGAAATTTAGGTTTAAACCGTTATTTTTGAAGAGAGTTATTTTTCCTCAATACTATTCAATTGTTAATAAATAATCTGACTACAAAGGAAGATATCATAAGCAATTATAGCTTTATGGTTTTATTTGTTAAAATATTATTGATTACTTTCAGTATACTGCCATGAACATCAGCTAGTATCCTTATCTGTTTAGTTCGATTTAGGATAGAATGTATAAAGACAACCCTCAAAAAGTGCTAAACTTTGTAATTACCTCTTGTAACCCCTTAGGAAACATATTCTTTTGGGCCAGTTAAGCTTTGTGAACTTACTGTCATATTTGAAGTACATATTGAATTGTTGAATGGTAAACATAATTAGTAATTAAGAAAAATAATAGGTCTATGTATGTCACAGGTAGGTTTTCTTGGGAAGCAGATTCTGAGTTAAATACTGGTGTACAGAAGGTTTGTTAGGTTATGATTTGGGGAACCCATCTATGAAAGCAAAATGAAGGAAGTAGGATTAGGCACTGAGGAAGCAGAGCTACAGTGCAGTCTCAACAAAGGTCTCAGCTGACCCCATAGTGAGGTCTAAAGTTAAGGTGGTTGGGGGAGGGGACTGAGCCTTTATCACCTCTCGTTCATTGGTCACTGGATATGGGCTGCCTAGGACAGAGAGCATTATCTTGTGTCAAGCAAATCTCTTTAGACAAGATAAGCCAATACAGAGAAGGCCTATAGTTGAGGGCTATCACAGAACTACATGTTGTGGGGGTAGGGGGAGTATACATTCATCAGTCTTAAAGGGAAATCTTCTGTAAACTTTCTGTAGCCTTCATTAATGAAATATGAAGTATTGGAAGTTGATCTATAATTCGTTCACTCCTTGATTCATTCACCAAAACTTTATTAAGTGTTTTCCATTCTTTAACTCAATACTTGGCACAGGGTAAGACCTTCAATATGTATTGAATAAACTCATGAATATGTAATGAACACTTTGAAGGAAAGAAACATTGTGCTAAGACTTGCTCAAATAGGTATGAAGTGCTGTTTTCCCTTCATTGGTACTAAAGTTTGTTAAAAAATGATCTCGATTGATTTTGATGATTTCCATTCCTATCACCTCCTTTGTATACTTTAAGAAGGCAGTAACTGTCTTTTCCTCTTTATAACGACAGGATCTAGCAAAGTTTCTTGCTTATAGAAAACATGCAATAATATTTGTTGCATCAATGAAATAGCTTTATGATGCTCCTTAAGTGTGGTGGCGATAGATGTGATTTGTATATTTAAAGATAATGAAAGGATCACCATTAAAACATAAATTAAGCTTGTAACTTCAACCATTTGAAGGTCGTGGAAGCAGTGTGGAAAAGGAATATCAGAACTCAGGTCAAAATGAGTCTGATTGCTAGGTTATTACGAGAATTCAGGCAGGAACAGAAGGTCTGAGTAAAGGCCATTAAAGTGGGGATGGGGTGGGAAGGCTTCAGTTATTCATTGGTAAAAGATTGGATGCATGTGCAAAGGAAGAGGATATGGGGGCAAAGTGGAGGGAAGTTTTAGCGCCTGGTAGAATTAAACACCTTGATAGGTAAGCGGGAAGCAACTAGTACCAGATTACAAACAAACAACTTCTGTGTAACTTCCGTGTAATGACTAAGTTATCACTATTTGGGTTAGAAATTGTTGTAACTTCCTATCCCACTCTGTTCATCTATTACTCTTCCTGTAATTTTCAGAATCAATAGGGTATTTTCAGTAAAGTTTAAAGAATCAGCATGCGTGTGATAAGAAGGAATTAAAATTTATTCAATGATTATTTTTCTGGAATTTTCAAATCCAAGAGTCACCACTTCAGTGCCTCTGCTTTTTTAAGGCATAGTGTTTCCAAGAATGACGTGATCAGCTTCCTACACAAACAAAATTAGATTATTTTGCGGTTCTCCTTCCTTTCCTCCCCCCGCCCTTCTTTCCTCTTTCTAAACCTTCTTTCCTTCTTTCTCTGCTTTCCTCCTTCTTTCACCAAAGAAATTGGGGCTTGATATCCTTCGTTCCTTTTCCATTAAAATGTAAATAGTGCCCCATTCTAAAGCAAAGAAATGATGGTCCAGATTAACTGAAGATTTATTTTCCCAGCAAGCAATGCTTAAGAGTATACATTCATTAAGACATAAATAATCTGAGAAAACAATGGGCAATAAATAGTAATGATAAGAAGGAGGAGGAGGAATAAAATAAGAAATCAAATTTAACTTTCCATTTAAATCAAGTCTACAGTGTGATATCCTAATTGCTTGGTTCATTGCTATAATATATATGTTATAATATATATATTTGTGGTGTACTTTTGTTTTATCTAGACCTATTTCTGTTAGTGGAAATAAATATACTCAAGGAATATGGGTTTAGGGGAAATTCAATGTTTGCTGCATTTGGCCCACTAATTCCCATATGAAAATATGGTTGTAAATAAAATATCTCATTTTATATTAATTAATTCATATGTAACAAATGTATACCTATGATGTTTCCTTGGTGGCAATCATTGGGCTGAAAACGCTTCTGTAAAATTTTTATGAATTATCAAGCAGGGAATAAAATTTTGGCTCACAGGAAATACCAGATGTGATGATGTAGCGAAGTGTAAAGTTAAAAAAACAAAAACAAAACCAAAGTTGTACATCAGGCTGGTTGGTTTGTTTATTTGTTTAACCATCAAACTTTGAATCCCCTTGGGTTGTTAAAATTATTTCACAGGTCCAGGAAAATAAGACTTTAAATTCCCTACGTGTGTGTGTGTGTGTGTGTGTGTGTGTGTGTGTGTGTGATACCAAGGATATGCAACAGATGAGTGGTCTAAGTTCCAGCCTCTGACTGGCACTGTAGTAGCCCAGAGAAGAGAGCAAATGGATAAGTTGAGCATGCATGTTATCTGGAGTTGAACTATTTCATACTCATTGTTGTAAGTGCTAAAAATATGTTCTTTTTGGTTTTTTTTTTGTTGTTGTTGTTTTGTTTTTTTTTTTTCAACGTTTATTTATTTTTGGGACAGAGAGAGACAGAGCATGAACGGGGGAGGGGCAGAGAGCGAGGGAGACACAGAATCGGAAACAGGCTCCAGGCTCTGAGCCATCAGCCCAGAGCCTGACGCAGGGCTCGAACTCACGGACCCTGAGACGGTGACCTGGCTGAAGTCGGACGCTTAACCGACTGCGCCACCCAGGCGCCCCTTTTTTTTTAAATTTTTTTTTATTTTTTTAATTTTTTTTTCAACGTTTATTTATTTTTGGGACAGAGAGAGACAGAGCATGAACGGGGGAGGGGCTTTTTTTGTTTTTTAAACAAAAAAACTTTCTGGTTTGATTGTCTCCCCATAGCTATATGGCTATCCTTGAGCAGGAAATAAGGATATGGTTGTAGGCCTGCTCTTTTTTTTTTTTTGGTTTGTTTATTTTAAGCAGGATATTTTCTGAAGTAAGATTTTATAGAAAACAATTGTTATTTTGCATGCACTCCTCATCTCTTTAATGTCAAGTTATCAGAAGGCATTTCATGGAAAGGAAAGTTATACCATATTCAATCTGTCCATTTTCATGTTGATCTCTCTGATTTAGGATAAAAGAATCAGAAGTGTAGGAATTCACACCACTGCAACCAATCATCTTTACCAATCACAATTTAAAAAGTGAGAGAATTCTAAAATTTTACTTGTATCTGGTGTTTTGAATAGAAATTTGATACATCCAGCCTGGGTATTTAATATTAAATATTGTTCAAATTACAGAAGTTAATGTGAACAATACATATCACGATTAAACTATTATTCAAATATTCTAATTATAGTAGTCTATAAATGGCTTAGCACACTCCTTTTGCCTGTTATCATCACAGAAACCTTTTCATAATAATTTTATAAAATGATTTTTAACCAATACTTAATATTTTTATTAAACTATGCTTTTTGTAAATTTAAATACTGCCAATCCTGGTAACCATCTCTAAAAGCATATAAAAGCAAGTTAGCAAGCTAAGTGTTCATGTACCGTGAACATTCAGAGTTTATTTCTTTAGTCAAGTTCTCTACTCATTCTCTAAGCAGCTTGTATTTGCTCCCAACTCAAGTCCTCTGTGTTCCTGATGCCCTACTTTTCCAACCAAAGACTACCAATAACTCAAAGTTTAGCTCCAGTCCCGCCTAAATTTCCTTCCCCATTGTTTCAGCTCACATTTTATTTCCCCTATCATTCAACTTGCATTGCAATTTTTATCCATAACTTATTTTGGTCCTTAAAAATTATTATCTTAAGGAGCAATAATAATGATAGCTGTGGTATATTCAGGGCCAACTGTGGGGCAAGAATTGAACTAGTTGTTCTCATAACTAATTCTAAAATATAGAACAATCCTGCAAGGTAAGAGTTATTGTTCTCTGTTTTACAGATGAGGAAACTAAATTTCAGAGAGTTAAGTGTAAGCTGTGTCCACAGCTCACAGGGTTAGTGAGTGTTAGAACCAGTGCTCAACAACAGGTCTGGCTCTATAGCCCATGTTCTTTCCATTAAAAATTTAAAATATCATGTATTTGTCAACTCAAATAGCCTGTAAAATACTGCCATCCAGAACCCAAGTTTTAATTAAAAAAAAAAAAAAAAGTCCTCTAATTTTCCTGGTATACTGTTTTATTATTTGCTTTTAACCCAGAGAAGGCTGACATTATTTATTTATTTTTGAAGGGAGGGCAATGTATATTTCATCATTCTATTCCCACAGATGAATACAATTCTTTTTTTAAAGTTTTTATTTAAATTCCAGTTAGTTAACATACAGTATAATATTAGTTTCATGTGCACAATACAGTGATTCAACACTTCCATACGTCACCCAGTGCTTGTCACAACAAGTGAACAACTTAATCCCCATCACCTGTTTAGCCTGCCACCTGTGCCCCCCACCTCCCCTTTGGTAACCATCAGTGTGTTCTCTAGAGTTAAGAGTCTGTTTCTTAGATTGCAGAAAAGGCAGACTTTAAATCAACAAACTTCAGTAATTCTATCATTTTGCCCAATATAATTTATCATTAGCAGAAAAGCACTGAAATGTAGGATTAACATGGAGGTTTATGATTTCCCTCTGTTAGGCCAGTGATTTGGGCTAATTTGGGGATAGCTGTGAAGATTCATGCTTTCAAATTTTCCTTTGTGTTCTCAAATACTTTATGAACTGTTTCATGGGGTAAAGTTCAGGTAAAAATGGTGGTGGATACATATAAGTAATTTACATTTGAAATTACATGTGAATAATATATTTGATATTTTTATGATTTATACTGAAAAATAAACCCGAATAAAAGCACACAATTAAAATAATAGGAACACTTCCTAGTTTTCTGTTTTTGAGCTCTAGTAATGCAGGTCATGATGAAAGTCAAAGATTCTCTTTGTTCTTTGAATGAAGCCCCAGTGTGAAGGCTCTGTATCAGCTCTCCCTCTAGCAGGGAATGCTTAAATATTAGGGAGAGACTAATGCTCACCGCTACGTTATCTACTTCCTCTTTCCTTGGTGCCTTTTTAATTACATTTCATGCAGGTAGGGCCAAATGACTACTTTTGGCCGATGGAATATAACTAACTGACAGTGTTAGAGGCCACCTCCAGTTCTGATCTCTAAAATCTCCCACAAATGTTTTACACTTTTCTTTCCTTGTCTTTAGGACATAGTGAATGGCAGGTCTACTAAGTAGAAGAGACTAGGGTGCTGAATGACTGCATGAAGAAAACCGCATCTCAGCTCCCCAACCTGCATTCACTGTTTACTATGAGTGGAAAGTTAAAAACCCAAAATC
The DNA here is from genome assembly GCF_028749965.1 of Puma concolor. NCBI lineage: Eukaryota > Metazoa > Chordata > Mammalia > Carnivora > Felidae > Puma > Puma concolor. Next base: position 68,251,267 of record NC_141674.1, on the reverse strand, counting down.
AAAATCCTTGTTAGTCTTAATTTAATGAAAATTTGGAGATGCTCATCATAGTTAGCTTACCTCGACTAATGAAAACGGAATTACAAAGTTATAATTAATTGGGTCTATTGATTGATAACAAATATGTAAATAGAATTTTTATGTACTTATTTTCAATGCACAAAATGATATTTATTACAAGTTGATCAATGTTTACTATTTGGAAATAATTACTATAGATTTTACTAGCTAAGGGACATTAAATATAACTTTGATTTTTACTTAGCCAGAAAGAAATTGGACCAACTGATCATTAAGATACTGGTCAATTTATCATTTCTATTTTATCCATTTAAAAAATACCTTTTGAGGGGTGCCTGGATGGATCAGTTGGTTAAGTGTCTGCCTTTGGCTCAGGTCATGTTCTCACAGTTCATGAGTTTGAGCCCCACATCGGGCTCTCTGCTGTCCACATCAAGCCTGCTTCAGATCCTCTGTCCCCCCTCTGTCTCTGCCCCTTCCCCACTTGCATGCTGTCTCTCTCTCTCAAAAATAAATAAATAAAACTTTAAAAATACTAAATAAACAAATATTTTTTGAGCATCTACTATGTGCTAGGTGTGATTCTAAGGCTATAAAGTTACATCAGTGAGCCACACAGATGACCATCCCTATCTTCATGGAGTTTACCTATTACCAGAGAAGGACCATCAGCAACATAAAAATTGATCAGTTACTATTACAAGTGATAAAGTGCGAGAGGAGAAAATGAAACAAGTTATATGGGATTAAGAGTGAGAGAGTAAGAGTGAAGGAGGTGATGCACTTTTAATGGAAGTGGTCAAAGGCAGCTCCTTCCACTGAGGAAGTAACATTTGAGTAAGACTTAAAAGAAGTAAGGGAGGGAGAACAGAACATTTAAGGTAGAGGAAACAATCAGTTCAAAGGCCCTAAGAAGGGAACATGTCCAGTGTATTCAAAGTAAGGAAAAAAGTATTTGTTACTAGAAAAAGAGAGTGTTATAGTTCGTTATGGCTGCCGTAACAAAATACCATAGACTACTAGGTGGCTTTAACAACACAAATTTATTTTCTCATGGTTTTGGAGGCTAGAAGTCCAAAATCAAGGTGTTGACAGATTTGGATTTTTCTGAGGCTTCTCTCCTTGGTTTGAAGATGGCCACCTTCTCACTGTGTTCTCATATGGTTGTCCCTCAATCTGTGTTGTCTGTGTCCTAATCTCCTCTCCTTGTAAAGACACCAGTCCTATTGGGTTAGGGCCCACTCTAACAACCCATTTTAAATTAAACCTCTTTAAAAGCCCTATCTCCAAATACAGTCACATTCTGAGAACACTGGAGTTTAGGACTTTAACATACGGATTTGGGGATCTGGGGGACACAGTTCAGCCCATAACAGAGAGATACTGTATGCTGTTCATGTAAGTCTTTAAGAAATGGGGTTTTAGTCACTGGAGTAAAATGGAAAACCAAACCTCTCTTTGAGCAGAGAAGTGACATACTTGACTTATGTCTTAACAGTAGCATGTGTTAAGGGGCAAGGACAATAGGAAGCTATTGACTTAGTCCAAGCAAGAGACTAGGCAGTTAGATTCATCTATGAGCTGCTCAATATTGGTATATCTGAACCAGGTATAAGGAAATAATTTTGTCAAATTTAGAATCTTTAAGTTTGACAATAAAACACAGAAAAAATGTATTTATTTTTGCAGATGGGAAAACTGAGGCCTCGATTAAAACACTTTTCTAAATTTTCATAAGTTCTTAAAGATAAAGCAGCTTTTAGGTCACTCATCTTTTCATTACTCTTTCCATCAGCCTCAAATTCAACTTTGTTAAAGCAAATTATATGTTCAAGAACATTTAACTTTTCACCCAGTTATGTGTATGATGTGTTCATTGCCTTCAGGTGTCAATTCAAAGGCACCTTTAGAGAAGATTTCATATAAACATCCTTCACCCCTGCCTGCTCACATCCATTTACCCTGCAGTATTTTTCTTCATCTTGCTGCTATACCATATATAACTTTATTTCATTTATTTGTTTATTGTTCACATGTCTCCTCTACAGTATTAACTGTATAAAGTCAAGGGCATTTTTAGTGATATACATATATCTATATTTTAGTGTTATTTATACACACATATATATACACACACACATACACATATGTATATATAAAACTATGTAGTTATATATAACTAAATATATATATGTATGTATACACATATATTATATATGTAGTATCCTTCAAGTTTAATGGTTTTCATTTTGAAAATGTAGATTTTAGAAGGTATACAGTATATTTAGGTTTTTAAAATAGTGTTTTATCTTCCAAGTGATGTTTCCAGTGAAAAATTTTAACACAATTATTTTGTCAACAGCTCCTTCTTTTTTTTGGAAACAAGCTTTTGCCATCCTTCTCTCCTCCTACCCCAGCTCCTTTTGGGGACTGCTATCCAACTTCTGTTTTTCCTCTAACCATGTAGTTCAAGGGGAATCAGTTATTTTTCTCATCCCATAGCTCATTGGTTAGCAGGCAACAAACCCAAGTTGGACCATTTCCAGTTTTTTAAAACTAGAAATGAAAGTGATTTCTTTTCTAATGATAACAATAAGAAGCACATCTTGGAAAAATTTGGTCTGCTGTAAGAAAAAATGAGGAAGATACTTGGAGACTGTGACATGAGGGTACCCCCCCTTTTTTAAAGTTTATTTATTTATTTTGAGAGAGAGAGAGAGAGAGAGAGAGAGAGAGAGAGAGAGAGAGAGAATCCTATGCAGGCTCCATGCTGTCAGTGCTGAGCCTGACATGGGGCTTGAACTGACAAATCCTGAGATCATGACCTGGGCCAAAACCAAGAATCCGACACTTAACCAAGATCTGACGCTTAACCAACTGAGCCGCCCAGACACTCCTGACATGAGGGTATTCTGATGGGATTCAATTACTGGACTCCAGTTGTATCCATAGCTACCTTCTTTATGTAGTTTGATTGTTCAACTTTGACTTTGTATTCTGGAACTAATAAAGTTTTCTCTTGTCACTTTAGTTTGTTTTAGGTTTTTTTTTTAAATAGCAAATACATGATTTCAGGTTAATATATTATATATGATAAATACCTACCTAAGCTTTATCAAAGTTGTTATAATTCTTTGCTAATACATTTTCAGCATTTCTTATATCTAATAAGGAGATGTGGAGATATATATGAAAGAAAACCATCCATGGCTTTTCTTTCTTTCTTTCTTCCTTCCTTTCTTCCTTCCTTCCTTCCTTCCTTCCTTCCTTCCTTCCTTCCTTCCTTTCTTTCTTTCTTTCCTATTAACACCTCTAGAAGGGATGTTACTATTATCTTCCTCAAAGTACAAGAAAATAAATTATCCTTTTGGGATGGGCCATCACACCTGTGTAATCCTAGGAAGGATCAGGCACTTGTCACCATGGCTTATCACACATAGTTGAACAAGAGTCCTAAAGAAGGGCTCAATTGGTAGAGATAGAACCTTTTTATGAATCTGACCTTTGAAACCAACATAGTGGGCAATAACCATTAACAGATCAAATATGAGAAATGTCAGGTGTGGAATAAACCCTGACAGGAAATATTTCATCAGCTTAGGCATTGGAACAATCACTGACAGACCTTAGAGGCCATTCTGTGGGCACGCTCTCCCTACACTCAGTGACAAGGATGATGCGTGGCTTCTTTTAACACTGCCCTCCTTAGCTCAACATTCAGCTAAAAAGATATTAAACTGACTCAAGTGTACCATAATTCTGAGAAAATTACCATTGTGAGGTGACTGTTTTTTTCATGATTGCTATAGAGAGGGAGTCCTGATAGAGAAATAAACTTAATATCTTTAAGTCCACAGTCCAGTATTTTTCTAGGCTATGTGTAGTGGGTAACAGCATTGCATATTCTTTTAGCCAGAGGCATCTTCAAGCCAGGTTCCCCAAATCTACTTTTCCAATTGTTAAGTACATCTCACACCTTCAGGTTTAAGGTTGCTGTGGAGCTGGTAACCGGGAGGCAGATAAAAATAGTTATTGGTGTGGTAGGCACAGAATTGCTATTCTGATGCTTTTCACCGACCGCATTTTGACTTACACCTCTGTCACTTTCTTTTGAGGCAGCCGCCAATTAACCAGTCTGGTTATGAAAGAATAGCGGCAGGCCTACTAATACAATTAAAAAAATAAATAACACGAAGGCCTTTAGCACTAGCAAAGTAGTTTCTTGGAATGTGTTTATTTCCTGACTGGTGACTATATCCGCTAAAGATCTGGTTGTGGCTGAAATTAGAAATCCCATTAGTGACACATTTGGGAGTGTCTCTAATATGGTCCTTGTTTCTGAACTGTGGGAGGAAAATCACTGGATATTGCTCTGTCTGTGGCAATGATCCCTGAGCTCTTTTAGTAAACAATCCATCAGCATCCGCAGTTCGGAGGGGAACATAAATTGCATGCATCATCTAGCACCCAATAAACACTAACAAGTAATAATAAGAAAAGTTGAAGTGCAGGTCTGTAACTACAGGGAAATAAGACTGGGTACTAAAAGGGAAGGAAACATTTGAGTTTTCTTCATAACAGCTACTTCTGTCTTCTTACTTACGAAGTTTTATTTCCTTTGCACTCTTGTACTTTCATCCTGATGACATGGCTATTATTTTATAGCAGTTTCAAGCAGTTAATTAATGAACTGCACACAAGTGACATGATACCACCTTGCCCAATTATCTCTAGCATCTATTTTTACAGTACAAAGCACTGCCGCTTTGTGAATTGTCTCCGTTCGCAAATTGGCTCAGGAGGCAGTTACTTTAATAGCCAAAACAATGCAACGGTAGTGCCACACTGGTGACACAGAGTAATTGTAAATCACCATGTGAGATCTCATAAAGCTCACCATAAAAGCCTGGTGATATCATGTAATAAAAGTGCTCTTTTCTACTGAGTTAAGCAGCTATTGCTCAATTTACCGTGTAATCTCATGAGCCCCAGGCTCATTAGCCCATCTAGAACGGGATGTGGCATGAGGAGATGGTGACCACATAGAACCAAAGAATCGTGGAGATTTTTTTTTCCTTTTTCCCTTGGTGTGATTTATAAAATAGAGAAACCTACCCTGTCAGGTAGTTATATTTCAAATTTGTTCAAGCAGCTTCATCAACACTCCGCTTTTTCTCCCTGATTTGCCTTTTTCCTCTGGTCACCAGTGTTCTTGAACTTCTGTCATGCTCACACACACAATGTGATGTTCAGTTTGCATGTCCCTATGACTACATCGATTTTCTTTCACAGTTTGTCACAGCAGTCTTTGTTTAATTAAGAATCATCTTGGGGCACCTGGGTGGCTCATTCGGTTAAGCGTCCGACTTCGGCTCAGGTCATGATCTCGCGGTCCGTGGGTTCAAGCCCTGCGTCGGGCTCTGTGCTGACAGCTCAGAGCCTGGAGCCTGTTTCAGATTCTGTGTCTCCCTCTTTCTCTGACCCTCCCCTGCTCACGCTCTCTCTCTGTCTCAAAAATAAATAAATGTTAAAAAAAAAATTAAAAAAAAAAAAGAATCAGCTTAAGTATAAAATACTATCAGTGTGTGTCCAAAAACAGAAATGTTAGCTTTGAGTAAACCAAGAGTATATTTTACAATTTACTGTTTGCATAAGCCAAATTCACCATGGTGACGATATACTTTCCCGACACAAATAACAAAAAGGCATAGGTATGCTCTGTGCTTGACATATTTAATAGAATATGTTTACATAGTTTACAGTGTTTGTCTGTAAGGATGTCCATTCTGTCATAGGTAGCATTAAGAATCTGAAATGTCAGGGTGCCTGGTTGGCTCAGTCAGTTAAGCATCCGACTTCAGCTCAGGTCATGATCTCATGCTCTGTGACTTAGAAACCCGCATTGGGCTCTGTGTTGAGAGCTCAGAGCGTGGGGCCTGATTCAGATTCTGCATCTCCCTCTCTCTGTCCCTCCCCTGCTCAGGCTCTGTCTCTGTTTCAAAAAGAAATAAATATTTTAAAAAAAAGAATCTCAAGTGTTATCACCAAAAAATATACAAACAGTAATATTTGTATAGTCTATGTCACTTGTGACACAGTTTTAAACTACACATATTTCTCCATAAAGTCATATCTGTAAGACTAAAATATTATATATATATATGTATCATTAATATTATTCTCTATGAAGCAGAATTGTTTACAGAATAGGAAGCCTGGGATATATTTTCTGCCATCTACCAGACTATTGGCCAAAATAAACAAAGCCTCACATGTCCTGTTTGGTTCAAAATACCCAGGCTCTCTATTATTTTCTTTCTTTCTTTCTTTCTTTCTTTCTTTCTTTCTTTCTTTCTTTCTTTTAAATTATTTGTAAATATCTTTTCCTCTTCTCTAGTAAGCTCCTTTGAGGGACTTTTCTACTTTTTTTTTTTTTTTTTTTTGGCAAACTTTACCTGTCTACCACAGTTTATTTTTAATTCATAATAAGTATTTAATAAATATTTATTAAGAGTCTTTCACAAGCAGAGGTACCAAAATTTGCTTTCTAAATGCTATTTGCACTTACAAGGAGTCACCTCAAGAGACTACATATGCCTGTAATATTACTGGGAATTTTTGAAACACCTTTCTGGAACTCATCCTTTTTTTTTTTTTTTTTTTTTTTTAATGTTTCTTTATTTTGAGAAAGAGAAAGAGAATGAGCAGGGGAGGGGCAGAGAGAAGGAGAGAATCCCAAGCAGGTTCCATGCTGGCAACAAAGAGGCTCTATGCAAGGCTCAACCCCATAAATTGGGACATCATGACCTGAGCTGAAATCAAGAGTCAGATGCTTAACTGACTGAGCCACCCAGGGGCCCCTGGAACTCATCTTTAGAACAATTTTTAAGACACGTGGAAGACCATGCTTAGCTTTTATTTTATTTTTAAATTAAAACAAATATTAAATGCCTGAATCCTTCAGATATTCATTAAGTCCTAAGGATTCTGGCTAATTCTAAAATCTAACCTACTGGTGAAACAACCGAGGTTGTATATGTGAATGTGCCAAAGCTTCTGATGGTCAATCCAAAGTGGCATTGAAATAACAACCACATTAAAATAAACCAGTGGCTTAGTAAGATAAAGGCTTTGGGATATATCATTTTCCATTTCAGTTTCAATACAGTTAAACTTTCTCAAGAATCATTATTTTATGGCAATACTTTGAATAACTATTCCATCATGAAGCATTGTCATATTTTAGTTACTTGATTAAAGGAAACAAGTAAATGTAAGGCTACATTTGTGTAGGTTATAGAATAACCAAATATAAAACAATTCACACTTAAAGCATTATGTAATGTGTTTTATTCACTGAGAAGCCATTAGGAACAAAGTAGCAAAACATGCATTACACGCTACATAATTTAACACAGAATTCTGAATCTATGGTATTGTGCAAAAATGTGACATTTTCTCACTGGCTATATATGATGTGTCTAACCTTTGTCCTTATGGCATAAGTTAATTACATCCTAAGTGAATATAGGTGTGTGTATTTTAACTTTGCTGACCTTTATTATCTTAACTTTTACATAAATAAAGAATTGCTATTTTTTAATATATTTTTCCAGAAAGTTTCTGGTGGTAGTAGATGCTAGCTTAGGTTGAAAATAATTTGCTGATTTATTAGGCCAAAGCTGCCTCTAGTATCAATCTACTTGGCCAATACAAAGGTCAGAGAAGATAAGCACCTAATTTGATTAAATAAATTGACAACTGATTATTTATTAAAGGGGGATAGACTGCAGGTATGGGATTCATAAACACCAACATCATCTTACACATGTTCAGAATCTGATACAGGTAAATTTCTATATCACACTATATTCTTTGTATTGCCCTTGGGGAAAAAAAAAATATTGCAAGAATGATGATGCCATGGAATGTTGAATGGAAGTCCTGTAACTATCGAGGATGGTGCAAATTACCTGTGATTTACACATTGCTTGAAGCAGAAATGACATATTTGCTACTATCAGTCATAAAAAACAAAAGTAAGGTCACAAAGTAGGTCTGTGTATCAGAAAATCCATATGAGTCTACAATTCCCAGAGTTTAAAACATTGAAACTGGACATTCAAGCAGGTAGTAGGGAAGGAACCTAGGCAGGTTACAAGTTTTTAACTCACCTACTAGAGGTCTCCAGGAAGAAGCAAGATGGGAAGACAATGAAGAGCAGAGACCTGTATTTACATAGCTTTGCTGAGAGGTGTGTGTGGCTATCCTGCTGACTCCTCCCAATAGCTCTCTGATTAGGTTAATTCAGCAGATATTTTAGTCTATGGCAGGCAATGTTCTAGCTTGTGGGGATTCAATAGGCACTTAGGGCTGCTCTTCTTATGGATTTGTGTCAAGGTTTCTCAACCTTGGCACTATTGACATTTTGGGCAAGATAATTTTTTGTTGTGGGGCTATCTTATACATTTCTGGGATGTTTAACTGTCTCCCTGACCTCTACACAATAGATACCAGTAGCACCCATGCATTTTTGATCAACAAAAAATGTCCACACATTTCCAGATGTCCCCTGGGAAACCAAATTGCCCCTATTGAGAACCACCGACTTACATAATAGTGGGGGGATGCTGAGCAGTGAATCATTTAACAAATAAATAATGCAGTTTCAAATAGTGAGAAACCCAATAATGGGGTAGAAAGTTACTAGGGGTGGTGGGAGAGAGGGTAAGAGGACTTGTACAGAATATTCCAGCTATTGGAAAGCACTCTCAAGAGGGAAGTCTCAAGAAGATGCTAAATGATGTAAAGCTCTAAGAAAAGAGGTTAGAAACAAAGAATGAATAGCAAATGCAAAAGTCTGAGTTATGAAGAATCTTAGCCTACAAAAGTTTCTCCATTTGCTCAAGGTCGTGTAGAACCAGGATACAAGTCAAATCTGTCTGCTTCCTGATCCTGTGTCATTTGCATACCCCTTCTATCACCTAGCTTTAAATCAAGACAACTGTCCTTTAAGCATCCTAGAGTAGAAATGTGGTAAGTTCTGCTGGTGGAAGAATGATCTGAACTCATAGCTAAAACACACTAGTGACTGCTGATGGTTAGAGAATCTGGGGAGAGAAAAAAGTTGATGATGTTAGCAGACAAGTTTCATCAGGAAACATAAATTTTTCACAGTAATAACAAGAACATTAATATGTAAAATATCAATATGATGACCCATGTCCCTTTTCCCTTTTCCTTTCTTCCTCACAATATAAGTTCTCAGAGACATATTTTTTTTCTAAAGAATAAGTTTTACAACAAACCACACTGGGTGGCATAGTAATATGAAATTAGAAAGACTTTTTATCTGATAATAATTCATCCTAAAATATAGGGTATCTCTGACACCACGAATTAAAATATATGTTGACAAAGAGATATTGCCTTTTATACCAGGTAATATACTTGTTATGGATTTATGGTTTGTACATAATATTAAGTGGCCCGGACAGAGAGATTTCATTGAACTCTTGGGAAAGACTGTAACTTATATTTCCTGCTGACTTCTGTTTTGCATGGTACCTTATTAAGATTTATGGAATATTTAGTCTTTGATTCTTTAATTATAATTGGCAGGTGTCCCTGAAGTTGTAAAGCAATTAGGAAGCTGTTTTCTTACAACAGCAGTGCTGGTGGACTTGATTTTTCTAGAGTGTTTATCATGCCCTATTTCCTCTCATTTATCATTCCAGATTGAGTCTCTCAAGGACGGCAACCTGGCCGTGACCAATACCTCAGGGCACAGATGAAGATAAGGAGCCTGGAGAATATACAAGTAAGTTTACTGCACATGAGATTTGACCATCAGTTGTAATGTTTAACACCTTACAATATGAACTTTATATATTGTCTCTGAAAGTAGAGGCCTCCTTGTTTTAAAAAATACTACGAATTTTCACTCTGTTAATACTTGAGGTCTTTATTCATCCAGAGACAGTAAAATGTTACACAGTTTAAAAGTCCTTTAAGTAATAAAATTGTTCTTCCTAGTTTACAGAATAGAATTTTAAGACATCTTTAAAACAAACAAGAACAAATGTGTTTCCTTGACTAACTCTACAAAGACCCTTTAAATCTGTTTTATTTTAATTCAGGAGGGACTTTTATATTCTTCAAAATGTTATATGCTTTTCTTTCTGGAAGGGAAAGATAGCTCAATTTATCTTTTATAGTATTTGCTATTTGAGTCACTATTTTAAACTGGGTAATAATATGTTATATGGTAAATATTCTCAATGACGTATCCGTTTCTTCAATAAAAATATTTATTGCTCTACTTTCTATGCACCAGGTAGTTGATATATTGGTGAAAGGAAAAAAAAAACATATGGTTCCTTTCCTCATTCAGTTTATTGTCTAGGAGGGGAAGTTTTATTTATTTATTTATTTATTTATTTATTTAGGTATGTATGTATTTATTTATTTATTCAATAAATATTTGTTTTATCAGACTTCCTTTTTTGTACAAAGGTAAAGAAGACAGCCAAAGTCCTGAATTCAAGAAGTATATATTCAGTTGAGAGGCATTAAAAAGTAATCAAATAAATATATTATGTAATGAAAAAATAAATCAAAGAAAACAGATTATGGCATGCAGCTTGAGGTGTTTGCTTCTATAGCTCTTACTTTTCTGTGTGTTTAAATACTGAAAAACTCATTCTAAAGAATAAGTGGGAAATATGGGAGTTGAAATAATTTGTCTCTAATATTTTGAACTGCTTGACTAGGAAGAGATCAAAGTGATAGAGAAATCCAGAAGGTAGATATATGGGGTCAGAGGAAACATTTTAAAGATGGAAGAGCATTACGTTTGAATATGAATAAGAATGAGGCAGGAGGGAAAGGGAAATTGAAATAAAAGCAGAGGGGATTCCTAGAGGACCCAGTCCTTGGGAATGCAGGAGCTCACAGATATCTTACAGAGCATTTGTGCGGGGGACATTTCTTTCATCCATTTATTAATTCTTCTATTCGTTTATTTAGTCACACCTTCTACTCAATTATGCATTGTAAAATATGAAAAAAATAAACACTCTCTCTACCGTGAAGATCTTATATATCTATGACCAGAAAATAACTCTACATGAAAACACAAATTGTAATGGCAACTATTACCATGGGAATTCAGAAGAAAAGATCACTATGAACTCAAGTTTTAATCCATATTAAGTGTTCATACTTGATGAGTGGGGCCCCTAGTCATTACTCATGGAGGAAGCTGTACTTGATTTAAGGGTTGAAGAAGAAGTGTGGAAACATGCAGAAAGGGTAAAGGGCTTTCAAGACAGGGGAAATAGCATAAGCAAATGCAGAAGTGGAAATGATATTTTCTGTATTACATGTTATGTGTTAAATTGTGTCCCCACAAAAAATATATCGAAGTCCTAACCCCTGTACAACAGAATGCGATCTATTTAAAAATAGTCACTGCAGGGGTGTCTGGGTGACTCAGTCTGTTCAGCATCAGACTCTTGATTTCAGCTCAGGTCATGATCTCATGGTCATGAGACTGAGCCCTGCATTGGGCTTCCATGCTGGGCATGGAGTCTGCTTAAGATTTCTCTCTCCCTCTCCCACTGCCCCTCCTCCACTCACTTGCCCTCTCTCTCTCAAAAGAAAAAAAGAAACAAAAGAACCCAAAAAGAACAAAAACAGTCACTACAGATGTAATTCAGATTAGATGACACTAGAGTGGGCCCTGAATACAATATGACTAGTGCCCTTACAATAAAAGGAGAGAAAGATACACAGGGAGAAGACGGCCATGTGACAGCAGGCAGATTAATGTCATGCCAGGGATTGCCAGCGATACTAGAAGCTAGGAGGGGAAGGAAGAATTGTTATTTACAGGTTTCACAGAGAACATGGCCCCACTATCATTTTGATTTCAGGCTTTTAGCCTCCAGAACTCGAAGATAATATATTTTTGTTGCCTAAGCTACTGGGTACTTTGTTATAGCAGCGATATGAAACTAATACACATGGTATGTACTATAATGTAGGTATTTCTTTAATGGTAAAATATGGTAATTTTGGTGTGTTTTTGCATTTTTACATTTCATATGGAAATATATTCTATCTGAATAATAAGAAGACATTTTTGTAAATGTTAATTGTATCACATTTTATCCTACTAACAACAAAAAAAAGTATTCTTAAATTCAATTCTCAAATTCAAGAATTATTCTTAAATTATCATGATAGCCTTTTAAAGCCATGTTTACAGGAAATATTTTTAGATATTGGAAAACACTTACAGTGTAATATTAAATGATAAAGATACACATAAAAGTGTACACATCAACTGGGCTTAACGTATATGCCCGTCCCCACATATATATGCAAGATTGGAAATGACTGAACCAGGGGAAAAACTAAAACAAACTAGAGCAAAATAATTATAATAGCTATGGCTAGATTTGCCTTTTATTCTTAGAAACAAATCTAAGAGTCATTTTGCCTTTCTTGAGAATAAGAAACTTTTTGCCCATTTAGAAACAAAAAGTTAACTCTTGTTTGTCTACTACCACGATTGACGTGTATATGCCAAAACGGAGCTGATCCCGTGAAGACTGCTGAAATGTGCATATCGCTTTTGACCTTGTGTATGTTACACTCAGTAACACTTCGATTAGCATTGGTCTTCTGAGAAAAACAACTTGCTTTTACCCAGTCAACTTGAGTTCAGAAGTGCAAAGAGCCTTGGAGAGGTTCTGGTATCACAGTTGGTTCTCAGTCACCCATCTATAGGGAGGGATCGATTCAAAGCTAAACTGTTGAGATATCCAGGAGACAGTCATTTGCTGACTTACTCCCTAATTATGGGGCTCTAGCTACTTTCACAGGCAACTTGAGAAAGGTGTTGGTAGCAGAACCCAACTCATGATGAGGTGATTATAAAAGGATCTTGCTTACTGTACCTGCAGTGCTTTTCTATGTTGTTTTTCCTACTTTTCTATGCTATTTCTCACTGTATTAAGGAGGTTTATGAGAATAACATTATACCGAAAGGTGTGGTAACACTCTAGATACAGCAAGGCTAGACATTAACCTGTTCATTCCAGAAAAAAAAAAAAAAAAATGCTAATTTTGGCTAATTTGTCTAATTTGGCTAATTTGGCTAATGCTGGTTTTGGCTAATTTCAAGTGAGACCTCCCTATACCTAGCTGGCTTAGTAGTGGATTTTGGCCTAAATAATAAGTTACTATGAATTGAGAACAAGCCAGCACTAAAATGATTATAGTTCTATGTTAAATTTATATTTGTTTATTTATTTATTAAATGTTTGTTTGTTTATTTTTTAGAGAGAGAGCATGAGCAGGGGAGGGGCAGGGAGGAAGGGGGATAGAGGACCCGAGGCGAGCTCCACACTGACAGCAGAGAGCCCGATGCGGGCCTTGAACTCACCAATTGTGAAATCCTGACCTGAGCCTAAGTCCAATGCTCGACCGACTGGGCCACCCAGGCGCTCTTCTATGTTAAATTTAAACTGCACTCAAAGAATAATTGGGTTTCAGAGCGTGAAAGGATGGGAGCTTTGAATTATCTGGTGGACTCTATTTCATACATGATATACTGGAGGCGAAGTAACTCCTTAAGTTTCCTTAGAAAGTTTGTGTCAGATCCAGATGGAACAAAGGCCTTCTGACTCTCAGGTGACGGGCTCCTTCCATTATATCATGCTCTGCTATGATGATCTGTCAGAGATATTCAAGCACAGGCACAATGCTGTCAGTCAACCTGAACATAATCCACTAAGTTATGCTAATTCCCATAAAAACTAAGATGACACACAGCTGAAGGAATCCCCACTAGGATTTCGTTCATATAAATTTGCCCATTTATGGCAAATTCATCCTACTCTTTGGAATCTTTTTGTTCTCTTTATGCTGTCTCTATTGTCATAAACCCAGATGTTGCTAGGATTAAAGGAAGACAAAATGAGGAAAAATGAAACAGAAAGGAGAGTGGCGTTCTTTTCTACCTAAGCTAGTATTTCTGTGATGAGTACCTGTAACAAAGGAAATGGGGAAGACGTGAGGTGGCCAGACCTGGCATCCAGTAAGTTTCATCAATATCAGGTGCTAAACAGAGGAAGGGCCTGTGCTTAAATAAAAGGTTGGAGGAAAAGGAAATTTGCATGTAGTGATAGGATTCTAGCAACAAGGGCTTTTAGTAGTCTAAAATAATTTAGCAAATGCAAGATTATCATGAACTCAATGAGGCTTTAAATGTAATTAAAGGATGAAAAAAATCCACTGTTTTGAATATCCAATAGCTGTTATTACTATTACTTTCAGTTTTAATTTGTTAAAAATGCTTAAAAATATTCAAAGAAGATGAATATCCCTGACTCCTTTAGGAAAACTGGGTTTTTGTTTAGTGAAGGTAATACCAAGGAGAAAAATTCTGTGGGAAGAAGCCGCTATCAAATTGCTGGCTGGGATGCCTGGATTAGTAAGGACTTTTGTTTACTAATCAGAAGCCCAAATTTAGGAGTGAAAGAAGACAGGCTATGTTAATCCCTTGTGGAAAATGATCTTTAGAGTGTTTTGTTTTGTTTTGTTTTTTGGGTTTTGGTTTTTATTTTTACCTCAGTCAGGAAACTAAACAAGATGTGGGATCATTTTCTTCTAAGCCATCTTTCAAATTTCTGCCAGAGTTATTGTTTCCCTAATTTGGAAATTTCGTTATCTCATGTCACCACCATTTGAAATTTAAAATACAATTCTGTGATTCTCCATTCAAATTTAAAATAAAATATATTTACAATTTAAAAATGTCAGTGTGCTATTCCAGACCCTTTCTACCAACCAAGACTTCTCTCCCATGGTAATCTAACATTTACATTTTATGAACATTAAATTCCTTGTCACCCCCTTAGACACAAAGTGCTTCCTTGGTCAGGCATCTCCAGGTATCTTTCTGCCTAGTGACCCTTCTTCAAAGCCCCATTCAGTTGTCTACTGTAGAGTCTTCCCTAACCCATTCTGAAAAGTCTTTCTTCCTCTGTGCATTTGCAGCATTTATACATGACTCTGTGGACAGATCTTATGACATGGGACTTCAGTTATGTGCATGTGAGTGTAGAATTTATGTTTTGGTCAACTTCCCATCTCTAGCATCAGCTCAGTGCTTGACACATAATGTGTGGTCAACGGATGCTTTAAGAATGAGCGTGTGAAAGAATGCATACATCTGTTGAAGGCCAATCCAAGCGCAGAAAAATGTGCAGGAGCAAGAGAATGCTGTGTGCTTGTCCTACAGACATTTATAGATCGATGAATGCTATTAAGCTAAAAGCAACATCAAAGACAGGTCTAAAAGCAGAAAGAAGTCACACCTGGAGGGAGTATAAAAAATAGAAATAGCTTTCTCACATCTTGAATGAAGCATTATTCCATGTATACAGCTTATGGGCTGACTGTATGTATTTAAACCTCAGGCCTTTTTAAAATAAAGACATTTCGGGGTGCCTGGGTGGCGCAGTCGGTTAAGCGTCCGACTTCAGCCAGGTCACGATCTCGCGGTCCATGAGTTCGAGCCCCGCGTCAGGCTCTGGGCTGATGGCTCAGAGCCTGGAGCCTGTTTCCGATTCTGTGTCTCCCTCTCTCTCTGCCCCTCCCCCGTTCATGCTCTGTCTCTCTCTGTCCCAAAAATAAATAAACGTTGAAAAAAAAATTAAAAAAAAAAATAAATAAAATAAAATAAAATAAAGACATTTTCCAAAGCAGTTGGGATAACTACCTTCTTCTGGCCCTTATGCTTCTTCTTCATGCCAACATGGCTTTGATCTTTTCTAGATTAGTTGGTTTCAATTATTCTTTTCTAAATATGATCTACCTGTGGAGATACATAGTTGACCCAAGTACAGTGATTCTTCGAGAATAGATAACACGGTTAGATCCAATATCTCAAAGTCTTTCTTTATATATATATATATATATTTATATATATATATATATATATATATATATATATATATATATATATATTTTATTTTTGATAGACAGAGAGAAACAGAGCACAAGTGGGAGAGGGGCAGAGAGAGAAGGAGACACAGAATCTGAAGCAGGCTCCAGGCTCTGAGCTGTCAGCACAGAGCCCCACACAGGGCTCGAACTCACAAACTGCAAGATCATGACCTGAGCCGAAGTCAGATGCTTAACTGACTAAGCCACCCAGGCTTAAAGTCTTTCTTACCAGACAAGAAAATAGAATTGTTTTCTTCTGAGGAGTGTCTCAAATACTGCAATTAAATACCATCATTTGGATGCTTTTTGCTTTAAGTAACAGACAACCCACCTAAAAGTCTTTTTAATAAATAGGGCTTTACTTATCTTACATATTAAAAGAGTTCAGAAGGAAAGCATTGGTTTATCTATTCAAAGATGTCAAAGGCCAAGGCTGTCCCCTACTTTCCCTTTTCTGTCTTCCGGATGTAGGCTTTTCATCGTGGCCTAGTTGTTTCATTATCTCAAGAAACTCCTTCAGGTATCATGACAACTTTGAAAAGCAGAAAACTGGAACCATCATTTGTCTCTGGTAGAAATAAAGTCTACTTAGTGTTCCCAGCTACATTAACAGACAGCAGTGTTGTCATTTACCAGCAGCTTCCAGAATTATAGGTGTAACCCTTGACAGACATACAGTCTTTTATAGAATGTAACCTGTTTCCATTATGGCTGTTGTAGCAAAACAAGACACAGCAATCTGTGCTTTTCATACATCAACTAACATAGGGTCTTAGAGGGCGTAAGTCTATGAGAAGTATTTTTAGATGTTAGTTTTGCAACCTTGAAAGATAATGATGATAATTGTATGGACAAGGGGTGATTTAAATTTTTAAACAAGCTAACATTATTATCAGGACAGATTTATTTATAAAACAAAGACAAGGCCTGAGTCACCTGTGTTATAATAAAATTAATAGAAATTTTGCTTTAATCACATTTTCTAAAAATTGGTTTCTCTCTCTCTTTATTTAAAAATCTCCAAAATATTTTTGTGATGAAAAGCTAAAGCCACTAGTTATAATGAACAGAAATAAATCAATGAAAGATGTTCAATAAATTAGTGCTTAAATTTTTAAAATGTACTCTCTTTGCTTATATTTAAGGGAAGTTGCTGGGAAGACTAACCAAGACTGGAGACAATTCTTTTAATTTCCCCCAGTGTAAATACTAGGCCTTACTTTTCTCTTTCCCCTTTACTCTAAGAAGGCATGTTTGTTTTTTTCTTCCTGCAGAGACAAGACTTAAAGTAACTGCTGTTCACAGCTTGAAAGAACAAGACCTTCACTACTTTTTAAGTCTTTCTTCCCCAGAGGTAGCCTCTTGCTTTAATAAATTGAGGCTTTAACCCTAATGATTTTTTTTTTTGTAAATTTGGTTCAAGGGTAAAGGGTAGAAAGGCAAAACCCAACAGGCTATATTATTTCTTTGTTATGTAAGACATTTATCATCATAAACATATATTGCACTAATAAGTTGTTCTATTCCCTACACGCAAAATCATAAAAAGAAAATGATAGCAAATATCATATGGTACGTATTGGTTGCAAAATTTTTTTAACATTTTTTGTTAAGAAAGCTAAAAAGGATGCTTTTATAATCATAAGCTATCAGACATTTTAAGAACATGTGGTCTCCAACTCTTCGCTTGCATCTGGACTAGCCTTAGTGATTTGTCGGTAACTCAAATAATGTTACAGGAGTGATGGTGGGTGGCTCTCAGAGTGGGATCAGGAGTCATAATGCAACTTCTGCCTAGTTCTCTGAGAATGGTTGCTCTGGAGAAAGCCAGCTGCCATGTAAGAAATTCAGCTCTAGAAATGACTCTGCTGGAGTGGTCTCGTGTGGGCACTCTGATCAGCATGAACTGCAGCCCTGTGAAGGAACCGCCTGGGCATTCAGCCCAGCTGAGACTTGGGATGACAGCAGCACCAAGGGACAGGTGACATGCCACCACAGGAGGAACTTGACTCAAGGATTGTCTGGATCATTCCTTCCTGAGTTCGTGACTCATCTCTCCAGACCATTCAAATGCTTGCCTTAAGCTACTAGTTTTAGAGTAATTAGGCAATAATATCATTACAAATTTTAGTTAAAATTATTTAAAATCAGCTTTCTTAAAATAAGAAGGACAGATTACTAAAAAAAATTTTTTTGTCCAAAATATATGTTTTTTGGTGAACAACAGCAGCTCACGGGGGCTCTAATTTATTTTTTGCTTTTACTTTAGCTTGTTTTGGGGAAGAGGAATCTGTGACTGACATTTTTTCTTCTGGATGGACAGTTTCATTTTGGGGGGATGTTAAATCTTCAAACTGGTTGTAATATAGTCATAAGAAAGGACACTTCTGCTTTCCTATTTCCTACATGAGATAAGACAGTTAAACATAAACATGAGCTTTTTTAAAAAAGAGATTCTCCTATTATTTTAAAGTAAATTTATGTAACCTGTTTTTGAAATTCCTAATAATTTGACTAACTTCAGATACCATTAGAAAAAACACAAAATGATGGGGCACCTGGGTGGCTCAGTCAGTTAAGCATCCGACTTCAGCTCAGGTCATGATCTTGCAGTTGGTGGGTTCAAGCCCCATGTCGGGCTCTGTGCTGACAGCTTGGAGCCTGGAGCCTGCTTCAGATTCTGTGTCTCCCTTTCTCTCTGCCCCTCCCCCATGCTCTCTCTCTATCTCTCTGTCTCAAAAATAAATAAACATTTAAAAAATTTTTTAAATAAAAAACACAAAAATGAGCTTAAATACTTGAAAAAGAATGAAAAGGGAATGAATGAAATGAAAGCTTCTAGGTTCTGGGAAGTTTCAATCACTGATCATAGGAAGAAAGGAAAGGAGAGATACACAAGTAGTTGGAAAGGGAGAGATCAGTAGTAATGATTTTGTAAATTATCAGAAAAAAAAGGTAGAAAGCCATAGAATTCTCCAAAGAAGTAAATGGAAATATATAGAGGAAAGTAGGTTATGATCAGTCAATATAAATACGTATAAATAGACGTCCAAAATATATTGGTTTTAAGGCACCAAAGATTGAAGAGAGCTCTGGAAAAAAACAGGCAATGTTTAGACAACTTTTTTTTTGTTTTGTTTTTGCTACTAAACATCACTCTTTCCTTGTTTTCCCTTGCCTTATTACATGTCCTTATCACTTTTTCTGAATTTCTTTCTTTACACCTGTTCCCTCCTGTTTTTTCCTCTCTCTTCTCCCTCAGTCTTTTGTTTGACTTCTTTTTCTCTCAAATAACAAAACTGGGAAATCAGGCTAGAGCAACATCTCTGTAGTGTCCTCAGAAAGGTACAGGTTCCTTCCATCTTCCTGCTCTACTATCCTTAGCATTTGGCTTTCAGCCTCATGATCATAAGATAGCATTTCATTTAGAGACATGATTATATCACTGTTCCTGTTAGGGGGAAAGCAGAAGGTGAAATGTGAGGGGCAAATGTACAAAGAGAACATTGTCTGCGAAGTTAAATCTCTTTAAAAAGCATTCTTAAATCCTATCCAGAAGACTCTTGCTTACAGAACTTGGCCATAAAGATACCCCTAGTTGCAAGAGTCTTAGAAAGGAAGTAATATCTGGACACAAAATCATCCTTTCCAAATTAGAATTCTACAGGTGAAGAAGAAGATGAAAAATGATAGTGACAGGCTAAGAGCAGAGTCTCCTTTATCTCCCAAGAGTCAATCTCATATTCTCAATCTCCTTGAAACCATTCTTCGAGACTGTGTCTCAATGCATCATTTACTTAACAAGTTTTATCAATCTCCTATCAAATCTGCCATTCTCTACTTTCTCTTTCCATTGTACTGCTCTAGTAGGTTGAATGGTAGTCACACCCTAATTGCTGGAAACTATGAATGTTTACCTTTTTTGGAAAATGGGTCTTTGCAGATATAATAAGCAATCTTGAGATGAAGAGATCATCCTGGATTATCCAGGTGAGCCCTAAATCCAATGATCCAGATAACCATACAACAGATACACAGGGGAAATCTGACAGAAGAGAAGTCATGTGAAGACAAAGGCAGAGATTGGAGTTATAAGTCCATGACCATGGAATGGCAGTAGTCACAGAAGCTGGAAGAGGCAAGAAATTGGATCTCCCACAGAGTCTCTGGAAGGAGTGTAGCCCTACAAACATCTTGATTTCAATTCCTGGTCTCCAAAATTGTGACAGAGTGTATTTTTGTTATTTTCAGCCATAAGCATGTGGTAATTGGTTGCAGCAGCTTCAGGAAATGAAGCTGCCTTAATCTGCTTTTTTTTTTTTTCTTTTGCCTGGATTGTCACAACTGTGCTAAATTGTCTTCCTCCCTTCATTCTTGCCCTAGTCCTATCTATGCAGTCACTAGATAGTCTTCTTAACACAAATCTGATTACTACTTTGTCTTAAAACTTTTCAGTGGCTCCCCGTTGAGTAAAGGCTAATGTTTAAATCCCTTTGTAGGTCACACAAATGCCTTTACAATGAAGCCCCTATCCATACAAATTTAGCTTCTTACACTTTTAACTTGAATCATACATGATTTCCTGTAGTGCTGTGAATTCCCCTGGTATATCATGCTTCAATTCCTTTGTATGCATTCTTTTCTCTGCCCAGAACACTCTCCCTCCTTCTCTATCCGTTAAGCTTCTTCTCTTTGTGTGCAGATAAGTGCTTCTATGACCCCTGGTATACAATGCTTTAATTTTTTAACCCAGTTTGTCAGACTTAAATGTGAACCCCTCAAGGGTCTAGCACTCTTTGTATTTCTCCAGTCTAGGGAGTAGCAGCTGCATAATAAGCACTTAACAAAAATTTAGTCAAATAATAAAGAAGTGATCATTAGAATTGGAGACTGCAAAGAGTGGGAGTCCATTGAAGAGAAAGCAAAGGCCATTGGCTTCAGCTAAAAGTAAATGATTAGATTCCTTAGGGATAGTAATTTGGATGCTGATGGCTGATTGCTGGGAATTAAAAAGTAGCAGGTGTTTAGGAAGTAAATAGAGTGACTATAGATTCTGAGTTCCAGAAATCTGACTTCAGAAGAAAGGGAACTTATATGTGTCTAGCATTTTAATTAGCTTCTGATATTATATTGTTTTTAAAACGAGTATAGATTATGATTTATGGTATTAGACTGCTACTATCTTTTTTTTTTTTTTTTTTTTTGGCCTAATATCTATTGCCCTTGCCTTTGCTAAGCACATCCTGATTTTATTTAGTAGAATTGCTTCTCCCTCATTTTACGGTCTTAATGAGACTGCAAATCAAGATGTCTTGACTTATACTAGTTGAGGTATGATATGTGATCCAATCTTGGCCAATTGTTTCTCATTGTTCGTATTTTGACTCTTGAAGGAATCAATGGATAAAATAGTATAAGTTCATTCATTCCAATGGGGAAACTTGAGATATCTGAGTGGTTCTTGACACTTAAACTTTCACAGTTGATCTTGTTCCTATCTTTTTTTTCCCCCCACAACCTGGTTTATCTTTCCTTTGATTCTTGGAACTACCTGTTATTCTTCCAAGTTTTTCTGCTTGCGTTACCCACAGTCAACTTCTGTAAGTTACAAACGAAGAATCCAAATGGCCCTAACTGATAAACTTGGGATTTATATTGATTGATTGATAGTAATAAATGGGAAACACCTTCAGAGAAAGAAAGAAGAAGGCGGAAGAGGAGGTGGAGGAGAAGGAGGGAGAGAAGGAAGAGGAGGAGGAGGGGGAAGGGGAGGAGGAGAAGAAATTCTTTAGTGGAGGCAAAAGCTAATGTTGCCTGTAGCTACTATTCTTATACTCCTCAGTTGCTCATATTAAGAAGGAAAAATGTTGTCTTTTTCTGGAGGAATTGAAAGAGTAAGTTTGAAATACAATTTTAGAAGTCTTCATAAAAATTTAAATCGCACAGTTTCCAGATTATTTAAATTCACACAGAGAGCTACTTAGAAGAGATGAACTAGGTAAAAACTGAGATGTTTGTCATTTCTAATTTCAGTAATCAAGTGCGGCTTGCTTTTTACTTGAAAAGGCCTCTATGGGATGATATTAATGGCATAATGGAGCGTCAAAGAAAAAAATCAAACTGATATGAAAAAGAATGATATTGAAAAATTCATGAGCTGGAACCTTCAGAAAAGGAGAGTGTTTATGGTGATAGATGGTTAGGGTTACTGGAATGGTATGTGGTCTTTTGTCCTGAAGGACATGCCACTTCTTTTAGTCCTAAAATCTATATAATGCATTAGAAACCTTCTCATCAGGAAGACTATCATCAAGTGCTTTAACTGAAGTTCTTCCATTAAAATCCCACTAGTTAATGAGTATTTCTTCCCAGTGATGCTTGCTTGATTTCTGTTATAAGGTGATTGGTTTTGAGAGAGTCTGTGTGCTCATTACGGCTAAAAGTGTTAATTCTTTATTATTTTTGAGAATGCGAAAAGTCTCCTGCTTGGGCCTTAGGGATGTGACCCTAACAAGCAACAGTTATCGTTTGCCTGTATTACTCTGATCGTCTGCCTTCACCTGCTCAGGCATCAATATTCTGACTAGCGACTCTATTCAGCCTTCATGACAGGGACATCTAGAACAGAAGAAGGCAGGAAGGTCTGAGAAGGATTTCAAAGAAAGACAATTTGGAGAAACTGACTTTGAGCCCTAGGAAATCAAGTAATTGTATGACCTTAATCAAAATACTTAACTTCTTTATTTCTCAGTTTCTTTATCTCTGAAATGGAGATTATTGTACCTAATCTTCTTATCTCATGGAATTGCTGTGAGGGAAAGGAATAACATGTGTGGAAAACTTTAACTAAAACATTTCTATGGAAATGAAATATATACTTTTAATTGAGACACATATCCATATCATGTTATAAAATAATTTAGATGAATGTGCTTCCCCACAAACAGTAAAGCACATGAATTTGTTAAAAATGATAAGTTAGATAAAAAAATAAAATAAAAATATATTCAAATGCTGGCACGCCTCAGTGGCTCAGTCGGTTGAGCATCCAACTTCAGCTCAGGTCATGAGCTCAAGGTTTGTGAGTTCAAGTCCCGCATCAGGCTCTGTGCTGACAGCTCAGAGCCTGGAGCCTGTTTCAGATTCTGTGTCTCTCTCTCTCTGCTCCTCCCCCACTTGTGCTCTGTCTCTCTCTCTCAAAAATAAATAGACATTAAGTATATATATATATATATATATATATATATATAGAGAGAGAGAGAGAGAGAGAGAGTCAAATGCAATAAAACATATAGAACTTAAAAAACTATTATATAGGAGCATCTGGGTGGTTTAGTCAGTTAAGCAGCCGACTCTTGATTTTGGCTCAGGTCATGCTCTCATTGTTCATGGGCTCAAGACTCACGTCGGTGTCTTCACTCTTAACATGGAGACTGCTTGGGATACTCTCTCTCTGCCCGTCCCCTGTTCATGCTTTTACTCTCTCTCTCTCAAAAATAAAGAAACAAACTTAAAAAAAATTTTTTTTAAGTTTTTTTATTTTTGAGACAGGGAGAGACAGAGCATGAACAGGGGAGGGTCAGAGAGAGGGAGACACGGAATCTGAAACAGGCTCCATGCTCTGACCTGTCAGCACAGAGCCCGACGCGGGGCTCGAACTCACAGACCGCGAGATCATGACCTGAGCCAAAGTTGGCTGCTCAACCGACTGAGCTACCCAGGCACCCCAAGAAATAAACTTTTTTAAAAAGCTATTATATAAACATACTTTCAAAGAAAAGCAAAATGCATCTAAATTGTATGTCCTGGCTATTTCTTTTTATTTTATTTATTTTATTTTTTGAGAGAGAGAGAGAGAGAGAGAGAGATTCTTAAGTAGGCTGCATGCTCAGCTCAGAGCCCGATGCAGGGCCCGATCCCACAATCCTGGGATCATGACCTGAGCTGAAATCAAGTCAGATGCCCAACCAACTGAGCAACCCAAGAGCCCCGTGGCTAATTCTTTTTTAAAAAAGACAGTATCTCTAGCAGTATTGGTAACAATATGTCGTAAGATGTTTATCCTTTTTAAACTTGATTGTGATATTTGCCTTGTGTCTCCGGCCCATATTATCATTGGCTTTTACTCCTAATAAACACTGATTCATTGCTTTTAGTCATCTTGCAGGTGCTGTCATATAAAACCTGGAGTTTTTATATAAAGACCCTAGCATATAAAACCTAGCATTTTCTCTTCTTACTTTATAGCAAGTGGTAATGCCGAAGGTACAATACCATCTTTTTGTAAGTGTATACTTATCAAGACATGCCATGCATTAAAAAACTTCCTGTGGTAGGTTATATTGGCTGATTCCAAATGTTTACAAAATATGGCCTATATTTTTTATAATTACATTTTAATTGAGCCATAGATAGCATAAAAGATAACTGCATGTGTATTATCTACTTGAATAATATTTCAAGGTACATCTTTTAATTTTACTGCTTTTATTGATACCGTTACAGTTTGTGATTTCCCCACAGCTGTTTTTATTTCGTGAAAATCATTCATCCCCTGAGCATGACTATAGCTCTAAGCATTTTATAATAAATTGTTATGATCATTAAACACACGTAGTTAAGGACTTCTTTGCATCCATTCTCTTGTTCTTAGTTTTAATTTTTCATCATCTTTATTAATTTTATATATCAAATATAATTTTTAAATCCCCCAATTAACAAGCTACATATGCTGTGTCTCTGCACTGAGAGCTGCCTTCCCACATCGTTTCCACACACAATGTGCATCTCCTCCCTGGTACCGACTTCCCAGCGGCACATTGGCTCTCTTCCTGCTCATGTTGCCGATTGCCTCCCATTCCTGCCATATTCCGTGGGCCTCGGTGATTCCCGTCCTCCTGCTACATCTTCTCCTCTTCTGGTCTCCCAAACAATCATCCAATTACTCCTCCTTCTCTGTAGCTCCCCTGATAATCTCTTCGTCTTGCTCCTGCTGTCTTTTCGATGTAATGCCTCTGTTGATCACTTTCACACTTGGCACTGGCTGTTGTTCATTCATTCATTATTCACTCAATCCACAAGAATCTCTTTAGGGCCAGCTCCTTATCAGCATGATGCCAAGGACCAGGTTACAGAGATGAGCACAACACAGTTACTCACTTCAAGGAATTGAGAGTTCAGTGTTCTACAGGGGAGAAGTCAGAATTTGAAGGCCCTAAGCCATGTTCTCTATTTTAAAAATTGGTCTCCAAGCAAAATTTGCTCTGAAAAATGTCTATTATGGGATTCATTTTCTTTCCATGAATTCTTAAGTGATATAAAGCTTGCTTTGGGTGAGAGACAAACTTCATAAACCTTCAGTTTAAGGCTGTATTACTGATCTGCAGTGACCCGTGAGTAAATATTAGCGACTACTTTTGCATTGTACGTTGAACCCCTGGGAAAATCAATTCTTCATAAATAATGAAAATGATAATCAAATTTTTGTAGTGAATAAACCACCATAGTTTGTGCTATATTTGTGTCAGTAATTTGCAAAATGAGTTCTTGGCTTTACCTGACACCAGACTATGAAGCTATATAAAATTCAGATTTCTTAAAAAAGCTTGCACAATTTCTCTGTGCTTGGTGTCCCCCAGGACAACATTTCTGAGGCAATTGCAGAAGATGCTAGACCCCCAGGAACTATGAAGGTATGTATACTCAGCCCAACATAAACAAAATATAAAATCTAGACTAAACAACACAATCCACAAACAATAACAATAGCAAGCTTGCTCTGAATTTCCAGAAGGTTTTGGGGGAAGCTTCTCTTCTTCTGAATCAATTTACCTTTATAAAAATAAAATTCTACTTCATAGATTGTATTTTATATGCAGTGATCCCAGAGTTCCTATAAAGTGTACACATTGAGCCAGTATTCAGTAAGTGGAACAATGTCACTCAACATCTGAGTAAGATTCCTACTTAAAATGGTTTTTTAAAAAGGCCAGATGGGAAACATTTTCCATGATATTAATGAGGAAATTCTATCCTTGCTGGGGTGGGAGAGTGGGAGGGTAGGGTGGGAGGGAGTTCTTTAGATTGTAAATGTCTAATTAAGCTGGAGAGAAGTCAAATTATAAGAATCTGACAGAAATGCCACAACGGTGGACCTCAGAATATAACAAGGAGCTAAAAAATTACTGCAAATGCAGACAGCAGGAACAGAAACACAGTGTTCAAAACAAGAAAACTAATAGTCCCAATGAACAGGGCTGTACGATTTTAAGTTTTGGCTGCCACGATTTCTGATAGACTTTGAGTAACTAGAATGCATCCAGGGGAAGACAGCCAGGATGGCAACAAGTCTGAAAATCTCATTTCTTAAAGGAGCAAAGAATTGTTAGTTTGGAAAAAGAAAACATCATAAGGGAATTTCAAGAGCTGTCTTAAAATATTTGAAGGATTGTAATCTTTAAGAGTGTAGACTTCTTTTTTTCCCCCCACATGGTAAAAAAGAAGGAAATCAGTAGAAAATTTTATTGAGGCAGATTCCGGTTCACTGTTAAGAAAATCTCAACTGTTAGAGTCATCAACAAGAGTCTTTGGAAGGTGGATCCTGTTGCAGGAGACGCCAGTGGCTCCTGGGGACATTGCCAGTTTGGACCTGAATGCTCAAAGGCCAAGACAAGCATTGACATATGAGGCTGTGTTAAGTAGATTATTATCTGTCTGGCTAAAATAGAGAAAGCTAAAGATTAGGGGCAATGTACTAAGTAAGTACTAAAAGCTTTAGTTAACAGACAGGTGAGAGTTTCTTTTTTAAACTTAGAAACTCTTTTTCCTGTTTCTTTCCCTCCTGTAATTAGGATAAATATTTTGTGTACCTATATTAAGCAGTCCGAAATAAACTCATATCCTAATTTCATTGTATATCACTGATGTGTTTAACATAAGAAATTTCCAGGAGGCTATCAATTAATCAATCAACCAAGGAAAGAGCCAGGGAATCAACCTAGTAGGCATTAAGCTCTCCACCTATGTGATCAAGTTCTTGCCTTTGAGAATCTTATTGCAGAAAACTCTTAAACTCATAAAGCAATACGAGGTCATTATAAGATGTTAAACTCTATAGACAAGACTAGGGGTTTCGGTTTGTTTGTTTGTATTTAAGAAATTTATGTGGAAGTGTTTGCAAGTTGGATTTTCCAGCAGCAGATACTGAGCACGGAGAGGAAGCTTGGCATGTAGCGTATTGATGAGAGGTTGACAATATTTGGGGAAGGGAGAAAGAAGAAGCCAGCAAAAGAAGAATTTTAATTATGACCTACAATGTATGACAGACAAAGCCTTGCCCAAACCTAGGAGGAGCTCTGCAGCATATGTGGCCTGATTAAATTGTCCTTCAGTGAGTGGGTGACATGGAGAGGCCCTTGTAGTCCTGTTCTGAATAGCCATGAGATATACTCCTGGGAAGGATATGCCTTTGGCCAAGGTACCTTTTGCAACTGAGGCAAATTTTGAAACCCTGATCGAGACTTGTGTCCACCAAAGAAGTCAATAAATAAACTGATAAAACCAGAGCTTCTTTGGATAAAGCTGGGGTAAGAGGCCTCTAACCTGAAAGCTATCAAGAATATTCAAAAAAACCTTTAGAATTCTATAGCACATAGTGACAGAATAATAATAGCTTATAGTTAGGAGTGCCTGGGTGGCTCAGTTGGTTAAGTGTCTGACTCTTGGTTTCGGCTCAGGCCACGATCTCACAGTTTTGTGGGTTCGAGACTCTCATTGGGCTCTCCACTGACAGTGTGGAGCCTGCTTGGGATTTTCTCTTCCTCTCTCTCTGCCCCTTCCTCACTCATGCTGTCTCTGTCTCTCTCAAATAACCAATTAATTAAAAAATAATAATAATAGCTTACAGTTATATAGTGGTTGATAAGAGCTACACACTCTCCTAAGCATTTTGTATGCATACCTCTTTTGATCCTCCCATTATCTTTGCAACATACATGCCACTTACTCCATTTTATAGAAGTTAAGTAATCTGCACAAGGTTACCCAGATCGTTTGGTTCCAGAGTCTGCACTCTCAGCCGCTATGCTGCTCAGCATATATAAGTCTTTGTGTGAAGTTTTATGGATAAGGCTTCAGGTAAAGTTTAAGGAAGGAGGTTTGTCAAAGGATGTGCCTGGAAGACTTGTGGTGTTAGACTTGACATGATCTTCATTATGTTGGAGACAGTAGTTATGTACTCTGCTGCAGGAGACCTGAACAGTGAATGTTCAAGGCTGTCACAATCCATTTCTTCTTAATGTGTGCTTTTGGCTGGAGTAAACTCCTCTGCCTCCCTTGTTGTTAGGAATGGCAACTGAGCTTTTATCAGGTGAATATCAGCATCACTGAGGTGCAACTTCCAGGTATGGCCAGTAAGAATTTACCACTTGAAGTCCCTCATTTCTTCTTCCACGTGATTGGCAGAGACACTCTGCCCAGGGCAACCTTGAAAACCATGTATAAAAGATGACGCAATCTTTGTTGTCACAGATATCAGAATGACTGCATGAAGCAAAGCAGCCCGACCAACAGAACTGATTTCGAGTGAGAAATGCATTTCTCTTATACTTAGATCATTATATGTTTGGTTGACTTGGTATTACAATCCAACCTGCCTTAATTTAGATATTCTTCCTACGCAGAGAGTTTTTAAAATGTCTCTAATATCATTAGTACGTGCAGAGTATGCTGCTTGTATACAAGCTGGGACAGAGGCTCTTCCTTTGCATGCTGACTTATCATTAACACTTACGCTTTGGCAAAGAGAGAATCCAAATTGTTATCGGCGCATATATATAGTATTATAGTTCACGTGGTAGGCATGTATTTGGGAGATACAACACATCAGACTCTGAAAAAGATAAGGCTGAAATCTTGCACCAATATGGGGGTACAGGTTGGAGGGGATGTACAGGATGGGAGAGTGTGAGAGGGTAAAATGAAAATAGGCCCAGCAGTGTTGACAGTGCTTCAAAAATGTCCTAGAAAAGGGCTAGTATCCAAAATGTATAAAGAACTCACCAAACTCCACACCAGAAAAACAAAGAATCCAGTGAAGAAATGGGCAGAAAACATGAATAGACACTTCTCTAAAGAAGACATCCAGATGGCCAGCAGGTACATGAAAAGATGCTCAATGTCACTCCTCATCAGGGAAATACAAATCAAAGCCCATTGATATACCACCTCAAGCTGGTCAGAGTGGCTAAAATGAACAAATCAGGAGACTATAGATGCTGGCGAAGATGTGGAGAAATGGGAACCCTCTTGCACTATTGGTGGGAATGCAAACTGGTGCAGCCGCTCTGGAAAACAGTGTGGAGGTTCCTCAAAAAATTAAAAATAGATCTACCCTATGACCCAGCAATAGCACTGCTAGGAATTTACCCAAGGGACAGGAGTCTGATGCATAGGGGCATTTGTACCCCAATGTTTATAGCAGCACTTTCAACAATAGCCGAACTATGGAAAGAGCCTAAATGTCCATCAACAGATGAATGGATAAAGAAATTGTGGTTTATATACACAATGGAATACTACGTGGCAATGAGAAAGAATGAAATATGGCCTTTTGTAGCAATGTGGATGGAATTGGAGAGTGTGATGCTAAGTGAAATAAGTTGTACAGAGAAAGACATATACCATATATTTTCACTCATATGTGGATCCTGAGAAAAAAAAAGTTAGAGAGGGAGGGAGGCAAACCATAAGAGACTCTTAAAAACTGAGAATAAACTGAGGGTTGATGGGGGGGGTGGGAGGGAGGGGAAAGTGGAGGATAGGCATTGAGGAGGGCACCTTTTGGGATGAGCACTGGGTGTTGTATGGAAACCAATTTGACAATAAATTTCATATTAAAAAAAAAATGTCCTAGGCAGGGGTGCCTGGGTGGCTCAGTCGGTTAAGCGTCTGACTTCAGCTCAGGTCATGATCTTGCAGTCCGTGAGTTCGAGCCCCACATTGGGCTCTGTGATGACAGCTTGGAGTCTGGAGCCTGCTTCAGATTCTGTGTCTCCCTCTCTCTCTGTCTCTCCCTGCTCTCTCTCTCTCTTTCTCTGTCTCTCTCTCAAAAATAAATAAACATTAAAAAAATTCTAAACAAAAATGTCCTAGACAGCTGGCCACTAGGTTCATGCTAGCTGCTCTGAAGGCTATGGAGAGATTAGTATAAGAGTATGTGTCACACTGGTCAGCTCTGCCAGGCTCCTCCTGCCAGCGGTACTTTGGGATTGGTGAAGTTTCAAAAGTGTTTTACAAATGATAGTTCCCTCCGTTGGCTCTAGGTCCAGTTGAACAACTCAAAATCCTTTTCACTGAGTACTTACTACAAATCAATAAGATGATTCTATTGTTAATATTGGGCTATAATTAATGACCATATGTTTATTCAAAAAATATTTATTGAGTTCCTACACCGTGCCAAGCACTGTTCTGGGCACTGGGGATATGGCAGTGAACAAAGCAGAACAAAAATCCCCGATTATTCAGTTCTGTTCGGAACTGAAATCCGAGGGGATCATAATAGTAGTGATGATTGTCATTCCTAGATCACTAAATAGGCTGCAGTCTCCCTGATCTAAGATTTAGAATTTCAGAATGGGTAAAAACGGGAATGAAGCAAACATTCAAGACACCTCTCTGGAAATGCTCTATATTACAGCAGTTTCAAATATGTACCCTGGAGCTGAGTGCCAATCTGGAACTACTGAGAAGTGTAGTTACAGAATCAAGGCTTCATTATGCCTCATTAGGCAGATTTTTTTTTTAATCATAAATAAAATTTAAGAAAGAGCTGAGATATACAAAAAGAAAAAAATATATACAGGTACTTAAAAGATAATGCCTTGAATATTTGGCTTGAAACAGAAAACAGGCAAAACATGTTAAGGAAAAAAAAAACAACATTTAAAAAAACAGACTGTTAAGTACATTGCAAATGACTTGTAGAAATTCTAATGAAAACATCATAAAACACATTACATAATTTATAATAGAAGTATATTTTCAAATATATGCATATGCACAGACTAAACTTCAGATATGTGGCCCAATTCACAAATCTGGTTTCTCAGTAATATAACAATTAGTATGACTCTTGAAAATTTGTCTGTAAATATTACTTGTGTTGAGTATCACTGTAAGATCAAACTCCTCACAAATGAAAATCCTGCCAACCTGAGTATGTGAAGATACACATGGCCCATGTATGTTGCTGATTCACTTCACACATTCACAAACCTGATTCTTCACACTTTGCTGTATGAATAAATCTAATTCAAACGGAAATGAGAAGATGAACTTTTATGCCTTCTCCTTGACGCATCTGTAAATGACACAAGGGGAAAAATGGCTTTTTTATTGAAGGGCTTATTTCTACTCTGAACGACTGTACTCCTTATCACACTTGTTTAATTTAGCTTTACCTACCTAAATTTGAAATTAATAATGATCAGCACTTGGATCATTCTTCCTGCACCAATAAAAACAAAAAAGCCTCCCTGAATCATCTTGTTAAAACTTGAAAACTCCCTGGGGCACCTGGGTGGCTCAGCCGGTTGAGCATCCAACTTCGGCTCAGGTCATGATCTCATAGTCCGTGAGTTTGAGCCCCGCATCGGGCTCTGTGATGACAACCCAGAGCCTGGAGCCTGCTTTGGATTCTGTGTCTCCCTCTCTCTCTCTACTCCTCCCCCCCTTATGCTCTGTCTCTCTCTCTCCTTCAAAAATAAATAAATACATTTTCAAAAATAAATAAAAAAAAAAAAACTTGAAAACTCCTGATCAAATGGAATGCTTTGTTCCCTGCTACTTTTGCTGCCCTACAAGCAACTCCTAACAAGACTGGAGGCAGTGAGGAGTTGTACAATATTTTTCACTCAGGTTGAATTTACTCTTCTTTAATTTGATCTGGAAAAAACAATAGTGAAGAAAATTCTACAGAGACAGATTAATTCAGAGGTCAAACAATAACAAAATGGGGAAGAGAAGTTAATGAATCTTTACTGTGTGAGGCAATGCACAGAAGGTCCTGGAGAATCCATAAGCCTAGTGAGAAAAGCATGAGTAGTTTGTTAATGACACAGGGGCTTTGAAATTGAATTTATCTTGTATACTCAGCTGTTTGGGGAGCACATCATTTATAAGACATTCTTGTTATTAATATTTTCCATTCCATAGACACTCTTGACAAACTATATACTTTTTCACCACATTAATTTTACATTTAAAATGAACATCTGGTAACTGCATTTATTCATCCAATTTTCAACCATCCTACTCTCTCTTGCCTTTCTACATAGCTGAAGAGAACCTGAATTTGGTCATTGTAGATTTAAAATCATCAAATGTCTGATGTTCAGATTAGAAGGATGATACCTCCCTCCTTTAATCATTCAGTCAACCCACATGTGTTTTGCTGACCATACGTTTAGTTCAAAGACAATTTGCTTATCTCATTCCAGTCTCAAGGGGCCCTCTTCTGTTCCCAGAGCACTGTTCATTGTTTTGTTTTGAATTTACCCAAAAGCATAGGACTTGATGCAGGTAGTTTATTTGTGAAGAGAGAAGGGAAAAAGAGAGTTGGTCACGGAAGGAAGAAAGCCTATGTAAGTGAGCATCCTTGAGGTTGCCACAGAGAACAGGAACTCAGCTGTCTTTGAACCTTTGAGAAGCAAGCACAATGTCTCCCAGAGTTGTCCATCTGAACCATGGAGGCTGGAACACGTATTCCCTGCCTGCCTTCCCTCATTGGTTGAGAGTTGCCCCTAGAGGCATTAATTCCCCTAAATATTTAGGCAGAGTCTTCTCTCGTGTTGGAGAAGTTCTGAGAGCAAAAAGCAGGAAGATGGGTGGCAGGAGACTGAGGTGGATCCCTGCCATGGCAATGTGAGTCTGAGGTCACATGGAAACTTCTGCAGTAGCTGAGGCTGAATTCAGAAGGCAGGGGGTGGGATGGCGCTCAAGGGAAGTGAAGGTGGGATAGCAAGGGAGTTGGTAACATTTTACATTTTACTTATCTCCAAAGTGCACTTGTCCGTCACTTTCACCAGACAGAATGGTTAAAGGTGGAGGTCATATTTTCTTCCCCATTGCCAGAAATGTGCCTGGTTTATAGCAAATTTCCCCAAATTCTTGTCAAATAAAGAATGAAACCATACTTCCCCATTCCACTGTACAATGGAGCCGATTGCTTGCATAGTGTTACCTTTCTGACAACTAAAATAAAATTCACGTTTAGTCACTTAAATATAGTATATTATTCATATATATGCATTCAGTTATTTATGTATTGAAGTATGGAAGGCCAGTTCCAGGAAAAAAAATCAAAGCTACATACCTTTGTTCTTAATTATCCATTGCTGCATGACCAACCACCACAAAACTTAGTGGCTTAAATGGCAATAGTGTATCATTTTCACAATTCTGTGGGTTG
The DNA here is from genome assembly GCF_028749965.1 of Puma concolor. Lineage (NCBI taxonomy): Eukaryota > Metazoa > Chordata > Mammalia > Carnivora > Felidae > Puma > Puma concolor. The sequence goes on along the minus strand of NC_141674.1, from coordinate 68,217,756 downwards.
CCTACTCAGTTATTGTGATTCATGTGCTATTTTCTGGGATATTGGGATGACTGGAAGTTCAAAATGGCCAAAACTCATGATGATCCAAACTCATGCACGTGGGCAACAGTTGAGGCAAGCTTCTAAGTGACAGTTCAATGGGTCTATTAATTAGAAACCTGTTTTCTTCTCTGGGGCCTCTGCACTTAGCTATTTGGGCTTCCTTAAAAAAGTGAGTGCTTTCCACAACAGAGTATCACAAACAGATACTTAAAGACTGGCCTTGAGGATCACCTAGCCTCACGTTCTTCACATATTTTTGGTCAGAATACCTCATAGGGCAAGCATGGATTCAAAGAGGGAAAATCAACTGTACATCTTTATGGGAGTGACAATATCCCATTACCAAAGAACATGTAAGATGGGAGATACTGTGATCATCTTTGGGAACATAAACTACCCTAACCAATGTATACTGAGATGCATTCAAGCACGTTTGTACTAAATGGAAAGACATTTGAGAGCAGAGTCCACATCCAATTTATTTTGTTTTCCTAGAAACTAACACAAGATCTGACAGTTACTTGTATATAATAAATGCTTGTTGGATAGAAATTTGGATGTTAAAAAATATAAGCATACCAAAAAATTAGTCTTTGGCTGTGAGTACATTGGGACTGAAACGATTTCTCCCTTTAGGTACTGGTTTTCCACAGTCCCCTGGTACTAATCGGTGTTTAAGAACTACGTCTTGCCCTCTCAGACTATACACTGGAGAAGAAAGGAGGCCTCCTTGTGAGGAAAGAGTTTGAAAGGAAAAACTTGAGGCAGGAATGTAGGTTGGGATGAAAAGAGAAGCCCATTCAAAATTTTGGCTTTGGATCTTCCTCCTTTGGTTCATGTGGAGGGGAGACTACAGGGGAGCAGGGATAGGAGTCAGGAGGGCAGAAACAAGAAAGAAAGACTGATTTGTGAAGTTTGACAACTTAACGGCTCTGCAACATTTTGTTTTTTATTAGTGTTTCTCTACAACATAGGATTCCCAAGGCCTTCATATGTTTTCCTTGTGGAAATGCTGAGAAAATGACAAACTAGGGCAAGAGTGGGAGCACTACATTGGAGAATCTCGGAGCCAGAAAGATGAACAAGAGCTCCACAGACAAGCCTGTTCCTCATTGGTTCAAGAAAATATATTGTATTCTCATGGAAGAAAATAAAAGGGCTATGACCCTTCAGATGTGTCAACAAAATAGAGCCCAGATGGACCACTGTCGTACTATTAATGTGGTGGCTAACTTCCACCACTCCTCTCTTTCCTTTCTTCCATCAAACATTTCTGCAGGACAAAGATACCTTGTGCCTTAATATAGGTTTGTTTCATGCATGAATATTGCTTTAAAGACTGCCTTTCTGAAACTCATCTATTTTGCATATGGAAAGATCTCTACTGCACTTAGGAGAGAGAGTATTAACAACTCCTGCATCTCACATCAAGCATATAGGTGGCTCTAAGCAAAATCTATGCAATTTTTGGAAAACTTGTTTTGTCTACCAACTTTTGAATCATATTGAAAGAAATAAGTGCCAAAGTGATAATGAAATGTTACCATTTGAAAAATCACAAGCAATAGAAAGTCTTGAGAAATCTTGCTTTTTAAAGTTCATTGACCTCTTCCAAACAAGGGGACTGTATTTATTAATATGCCTGAAGCTAAGATCCTACTCTTTGCATGTTAGTCATTTGTAGGTATTTTGTTTGTTTTAAAGGACATTTGCTCCTTATTTTGACACCACGCTGACATCACAGCTGATTGTTTTGCTTTCCATTTGTTCTTTTAGCCTTAGATTTTCTCTTACCCAGCAGCCCTCTGTGTTTGTTAGTCTCTTTTCTGAATGATCTGGGGATAGTCTTAGGTAGGTCCTGGACTAGATAATAATAGCTTAATGGATAAATTATCTATCACTTGCCTTTGAATAATAACTTGGTCTAAAGACTCCAAAGGTGGAACTGTTTAGAGGCAAACTGTGGCATTTTTCAATTTATGCTGTACCAATACCTATCTCATCTACATGAGAAAGGCATCTTGTGGTGTGATACATAGCATAGACTCTGAGAGACAAACCTGTGTGATTTTGCAGTACATTTTTCATTTTCTCTGAGATTCAGTTTTTTTGAGATATGGAGATAATCATAGGGTTTTGTACTGACTTTATAAATTATATATATATAAGATTTTTAAAACTTAATTTATTTTTTTAATTTATATCCAAGTTAGTTAGCATATAGTGCAACGATGATTTCAGGAGTAGATTCCTTAATGCCCCTTATCCATTTGGCCCATCCACCCCCCACACCCCCTCCAGTAATCCTCTGTTCTCCATATTTAAGAGTCTCTTATGTTTTGTCCCCCTCCCCGTTTTTATATTATTTTTGCTTCCCTTCCTATATATAAAAGATTTAATACAGTTCTAGGTATAGTGAAAATTTGAAAACATGAACTATTAATATTATTGTTATTAGGTCAAACAATGACTCAGAACATGGTTCTTTCTGGATAATCTTGCAGAAAATGGAATCTCGTAGGTTCTTGAATTTAAATATGCATTTTAATTTGATCAATTCCTGGAAAGCTCCCTATGGCAAGTGATTTGCTACCTCTTAGTTTCAGTTTCCTTATCTTCAAAATGGTAAAAATAATATCTCCTAAGTCTGTTTTAAAAAGTAAGGAAGATAATATAATAAAATATTTAATCATCACTTGAGCACACAAACAATGAAAATAGTCACTGTTACTATTATGTAGTGATGGTCACTAGCAGCAGTAATACAGAATTTGGACAAATTCAGAACTTTTAGAATACCACTGGTTAAAAATTCTAGTATTTTCTCAAAAGGCTTCAAATGCATGGCATACTAAATTAAATTTTAAAAGACAAATTACAATTTGGACAGTTATTACTCAATGTTGTTTCCTTTAATGACAAGAAAGATAAACTCAAGTCTTAATAAAGGTTGAAATTAACAAAGCAATCTCTAGTCCATTAATTGTTATTTCCTCCACAATCCACAAAGTTTTAAGGTTTATGTTCCTTTTGCCCCTATGGGGGGAAAAAAGAACAGAAATAGTGTGTATGTGAATGTGTGTGTGTGAGAAAGGCGGCGGGGTGGGGGGGAGAGGGAGAGAGTGAGAGAGAGAAATTTTAAGTCAGAGAATTGTTTTTCAAATCTTTGAGAGTGTGGTATTTTTTTCCCCTATTGGAATATCTGCCCTGCAACCCCTCACCCACCTCCCCACCGCCCCCTAAAAACAAAAAAACAAAAAAACAAAAGCAAAACCAGTGGTAATGGAATGAATTATTCATTTTCTTGCTCAGTGCACTAAAAGCCATTTCGAAAACAGAGGAGGGGTGCTGGGGTGATTCAGTGAGTTAAGAGGCCTATTCTTCATTTCGGCTCAGGTCCTGATCCCTGGGTCATGGGATCTGTGCTAACAGCAAGGAACCTGCTCGGGATTCTCTCTCTCTCTCTCTCTCCCCCCCCCCCCGACCCTCCCCCACTCACATGTGAGGGGGCTGTCTCTCTCTCAAAAAAAAAAAAAAAAAGAAATAGAGAGTGGGAGGAAGGAAACAAACAGAGGAGACACCCATTACTCTGAATTATCCTAAGCATCACTAACTCACGGAAACACTGACATGGCCTGGCAAGGTAAACTTTATATGGGAAAATACTATTGCTTTGCTCTCCTTCCTCTCTTCCTCCCTCCCTTCCTCCCTTCCTTCCTTCCTTCCTTCCTTCCTTCCTTCCTTCCTTCCTTCCTTTTCTTGCTTGCTTTCTCAGTGTTACTAATTCATCTGAATTTGTAGGTCCTGTACTTCATTTCTGTTTGTTGTATCTTCAATATGTGTTAGTCACGCATTCTACTTCCTTTAAGAACTTGTTTCCAAAAATTTGAGACCAGCATTTTAGTAGCAAGTTAACTTTAATTAGCTCTGAAAAAAAGCAAGTTGAAAATGAGTTTTATAATGCCTTTAATTATTGTATAAAGGCCCTGTGTTAAAACATTTTCACCTGGGACCACACTTAACCCTCATCACAGGGTTTGGATTTAAGCTCTATTACAAGATGCGTTTTAGGTCTGAATACAATGAGGCTCAGAGTTGAAGCCATATTCTCAGTCCCTCATCAGAGAAGGTGTATTGAGGATATAAACATAGGCTTGGTTATGATCAGAACTTTTTACCTCTTGCACTGTGGGGTTATGATTTTAGGGAATTCTCTTTCAGAGATTTATTTAAAAAGAAGGAGAAAATTCACTTGTTATTCAAAAACATATATAAATTCTGCCCAGAACTTATTAACAACTGAAATTCCACTATTCCAGAATATTGAAAAATTGTTGCTCAGATACATATTTATCCAAGAATATGTTGTTGTGGAACATGCTTTAGTTTAAACTTCTTGAAAGTTGGAAGACAAGGAACATCTCATTCAAACGGCAACCCCCAAATCATCAAAGGATTTTAAATCAAAACAAAACACAGACAACAGAAATTGGAATCCTATGTTAACAAATGGGATTTTTTTTGAATGTCAAATAGTATAATATTTTGATTGAAAAACTTTTACCTAATCATAAATCTATCTCAGACAAATTCCTCTCCAAATCTTAATGGCTGCTATATCCATCACCCCTTCACTAAGAGCCAATTAAGGGAAAAGGTAGATAAGCTATCCTGTTAACGTGTCCCAGGGTTTTACTGAGAACACACCATCTCCAGAAGGGGACTTGGCTTCTTCAGATAATTTTCTTAAGTGGGATGTTGTTGTTGTTGTCTTAATTTTCACATGTACTCCATTAGGAGGTTTCCTTTATTTATGTGAGTCATCTATGTGTTTTGTACTGGCTCCTAGTTAGCTCCTAAGTGCAAGCTGGTTGCATTGAAATATTGATTTAAAGTCCTGTATGGTTTGGGTATTGTCTGCCTTCACTAATTTTCCTTCCTAGAAGCTGAAGTAAACTAGAGAGAGTTGTCTACTCTTCTTTCTATTTATCTGTCTATCTATCTATCTATCTATCTATCATCATCTATCTGTCTGTCTATCTATCATCATCTATCTAATCTATGTACCTACCCTAGAGGCAGGGGTAGATCCAGGTTTTGTGGGCCTAAGGTTATGCACTGTGTGGAGCCCTCGAAAAGAAAATACCATTAAATTATATATGAAATTGGGAAAGAAATCATGAAAACCTGTAAAATTTTAAAAAGTTAACCACAAATATCATGGAATCCAAAGAAATAGCAATATTTTAAATTTATAAATTCCCCAAGACATTTCTATTACATATTTTACCTACTTTCTTTCTTGAAATTTTGCTTCATGCTCTCTGGTTATAACTTCACTCGACAACATTTTAGACTATTATTTCCTTAGAAATAATAGTAAGATAATTCAATCTTATCTCAGATAATTCAGTCTTCTATTGTTAGCTTTAGAAAAGTTTGTTTTGGCTTCACACCTTATTACTGGTAATATCAAATACATTTTTAGGATTATTGTCAAATTTGGCAAACCATCTCTCAAGATTCTTTCATATATAAGGCTCTTGTTGACTAATGTTAAATATTCTTTGAAGGAAACTCATGAGCTGTTAGTCATGTCCTGCTGATGTCAGATATCATAGGATACCTTCACACAGCTTTCCGACCTCTGACCTTGCAAGGTCAGTCACAATTCCAGTGGCTCAGTGGTGGTTTTTCTGAAAGCCATTTCTGAATCTGAGTGGGTAACAAGCAACCTTTGAACTATATACAGAAGTGACTATAAACTACCAAACCCAAACATGCCTATCTCCTCCTCACCTTACTATGCCTGTTCCACACCAAAGCTACAAGACAAGAGGGGATGGGCAACTAATATTGGGGATACGGGAATGAAAGATGATAGCAGATAAAATTGTGGTAACATAACACCTTTTCAAATTTTACAAAAATAGATAACCCTGTGAACACATTCTTAGAGCCCATGTCCTGGCCTCAGAAGTACACGACTCAGATGAGGGTCCACCTATGCCTAGGGTACCCATGACCAAAAAGCTCTTTAAAAATATTACCTCCCCCCCATTAATGAAATTGATTTCACATTCAAACATAGATTCAGGCTATTTTAGACTTAGATAGATCTTGAGATTTTACTTAAACGTTGAGTAAAATAGCTCTGTTTTCATTTAAAATTTTTTGCAATATATTCTAAGAGAAAAGAAGCATCCTGAAAGAGTCCGAGCTATGGTGATTTCAAACGGGTATCCTTTGGGACAATATTTTCCATATCTTTGGTCTTGCTTGAGCACTTGTATAAACTCCTTTGAATAATTTCAATAGAGTCCAGACTAGAAGAACTAAGTGATAGAGTTTGTGAAAGATCAGCCAATGCTTTTCTGCTACCAGACGTCTAAAATAGAAAAGTAAGAGCTCCTTCTCATCTATGAGTATGGTCCTGAATACTAGTGTAATCTAGACTTGTTTGGTGGTGTAAGTTAAACATGTGAAGTGGTCTTATTTGTTTTGTTTTGAATGACTGTTCGAGTAAGAGTTAGACATTTTGCATATTCAATATGAGTTTCCCATTCTTTACCTTATCAGTGTTTGGAAAGGAAGACATTTGGAAAGAACAAAAAAAAAACACAACACCGAAAATAGGTACATCCATCTGCTTTTCCTAAAATGGCGATTGCAGCCTAAATCCTATCCATTTCTTACCTGAAATTGGAACTCTTGAGAGCAGGATAAATGAGTTCCTAGAGCATTTCAGACAACAGCTGGCATGAGTCAGGACAGATGTGAAAAATCATGGCCCAAGGTTTAGAGCAGTGCAGAGAGATATGACAGCAGTAGGACAGCAGACTGTGCTGGGTGGCTAAAGATTCAGGTAGCCAAGGTGCAAAGCCAAGCCAGAAAGATTATGTGAAAACTAAAATCACCAACCTGTTTTGCTATTCATGAACGGGACTCAGTACAAGTCAAGGGGCCCACTGAAGCCTGGTCTTACAAGCCCTGTGGTCTTAGAAGAAAAATATTCTTAAGGGAGTGAGGCTAAGAGAATTATAAAAAAGCTTTGGGAAGTGCAGAACTTTGGTTAATGCAGCAAGCAAAAGTGAGTCTAGCAGAGATTAATGCTGGAGGCACCAATCATAATGTACAACAGAGTAAAAAGAAGTCTTATGTTTTTCTGATTAGTCTGAGAAGAGAGTCTCCTGGTATGCATCATCATGCATATACAAATATGTAAATCTGCATAGAATAGACAAATGATAAAGAACGGTAGCAATAGTTACTTCAGAAAGTCTGCTGCATTAGATATTAAACTTAAGAGTGCAGAGGAGGAAAATGTTACATAAATAAATATTTAAGTAATAGACTGTTCAATAGGCTTTTCCCATTTAAAGCACTGAGGCATTTGCCCTCCCCTCTCTTTGGAGGACGAAAGGGAGATGCTACTACACAAATCATACCAGAGAGGAAGCTAGAAAACCACTCGGAGGATAGTAAACTGCTTACCAGAAAGGAAAATTGACATCCTTACTCCACTGGGATACTTTTCATTCTTCGGAGGCTCATAGATCCTTCTCATGATGCCACCAGAGCAAAGCATGGTGAGGGAGATCTTTGAAGAACCGACCTTCATCTAAAGTTTGCTGTATATGGAAAGTGTCCTTGACTCTTACTTTAAAAAGATGAAAGAAAAGGCTTGTCTGACCATGCCTCTGAAGACAATGAAAATGGCCCATATTCCTAAGCTTTGGTGGGTAAATGTTCCTGTGGGTCAGTGGTCAGTACAGAAAGCAGTCAAGCCTAGCCTTCTGGAGTGGAACATATTCCACGGGATAGCTGTGATGGGGACTCATCCTAGCACAAAGGGCCTATCACAGAAGTAAGAATTAAGGTGCTAGAAGACACTGGCACTTCAGGGTTTGTCCTGTTTTTACTCCTTTGAAACTGACAGGTGAAGCAATCTGGACAAGTTTAATGGCATACGAGAAAGCAAATGGCCCTATCACCTGCACAGCCCCAGCCAACAGCCCGCACCAGCCACTAGACATGTAAGTGACATGATCTTCAATCATTCAATTCAATTGAGCTGCCAGATGAGGGCGGCCACGTGAGTGATCTCAGCTGAGACCAGCAGAAGAATTTTTTAGCTGAGCCCAGCTCACATTACTGACTTGTGGGATTGTGACCAAATGTAATTAGCACTTTAAGTCATTAGGTTTTATTTTCATTTTCATTTTTTCGTAGCAAATGATAACTGAAAGCACCAGTGTATTTTTTATCTTGTAGTAGTATTACTGTTCTGTTTAATTTCTTTCTTTCAGCAAGTTATAAGCCAACAAACCTCAATGATTTGGTATCAAGTACGCGCAACCGCCCCTCGGGTATGATGCGTACCCACCCCCCCCCCACCCCCCCGTGGACTATACCTGGTTGAGTCCTTCTATTGAGGCTGCCTGTAGAGGCATGCAAATGACAAGCGCATGGGAAATTTTCTTGATTTGAGTCTGCAGGCCACTGGTGCACAAATAGCGTATATAGGAAGCCTGCCGAGGCGAGCCAGAGATACAAGAGTATTTCAGGAATTATCAACGATTAAAAAAAAGGAAGGTTAATTTGTAGAGTTGATGACAGACAATTCTTGCAAGTTTTATGAGTAACAATTCTTGAAAGAGCATCGTTTAAAAATGAGGGAATTCTTTCCAGACATAACAGTAAAACTTTTTTCTGAAGTCTTCTACTTGTGCACATACAATGATTCAGGAAGATGGTGGGAACTGAAATTTTGAAGCATATCCAGGTGGTATAGTTGTCTGCATTTTGGTCTCTCTCGAGGAAATTGCCATTCAGATCACAAACAATCTTTTCTTTAAGTTAAACATTTCATTCTCCTGGGTGTTTGTTGCTAATGGAGACAGAAATACCACTCTCATCTGGATTTAATACATTTCACACACATATCCATCAAGCGAACTATTTTCTCAACAGAAGTAGAATTTTAACGGTTTTTTGTGACTTTTGACACATCATCACTTACAAGGGGCCTTCCTTCGGGGGACTATGTAGAGAGACCCGGTACAAAATATGGCTATGTCTTGTTCACAAATGAATAAACAGATGTCATTTATAGATTTTCACCCACAAAAGCCAAATGACATCATGCAAAAGAACTGTCACAGCAAAGTTTCTCTTGTTTGTTCTCTATGCTGATTATGTTATATTTGACTTACCCACATATCAGAATGTGCCTACTACATCCTAACATTCTGCCAATAAATACATGTATTTATATATTTTGGGACAATTGTATCCTTCATAATGCAAAGCACTATTTAGAAAGGATTAGTAAGCCTATCAATTGCTGTACTACCCCCACAACCTCACCCTGGGATTTGTTTTTCTGAGTTTTAATACATGAACTCACTTGAGAGGAAAGGCGAGTATGAGAAGAGCTGACAAATTAAGGCACAACCATTTGGAGGTTCTGTAGACTTTATTATGAAAAGGTTTTGTGATATGGTCAAAAAAAACCAGGTTTTGGAGCCAGACAAACTTGGGTTTGGCTCTATAAGTGGGTTTTCCTTCTAAATCAAGCTCAGTAGGTAGTTCTGAACAGGTGACTTAGGCTCTTCGACCCCTCCTTTTTTTTTTTTTTTTAATCCAAATAATGGAGGAGGGTCACCTACGAACTTTGAAGGTTTGCTTATGAGAATTAGAGTCTGTAACAAAGAAAAAGCATGTCTGGCATTTGGTATATAATCAGGAAATGTCAATTACCTTTAGTACTTTGAAAACAAACCATTGCTTAATATTAACAAATAATACTAAAAATGATTATTAACATTCTCTCTATAAGCATAAATTATATAACTCCAAGAAAATATTCATCAATGATTACAATTAATTTTACGCTGATACATCTCTATTTGTCTTTCTGCCACAACCAGCATGTTCTCCTAATACTTAGTTTCTGTTAACCATCCTGAATATCTCCCAGCAGCTTGAAAGTATTTGGGCCAGAGTTGGGTCTGCTGTATAGTATACCCTTTCTGTAAACATGCAGTAAACGGGGGGATAAGCCAAATACATATAGAGAGGCTATTGAATGGCAGGGGCTAACCTTGGAATTTCCATATTCCTAATCTCCTTTAGTCCTTGAAATAATAATAGGTAGTCAATGTTAATCCCCACTTGTAGTTGAAGACAATAAGTTTCCAAGAGGTTAAACAACTTACTCATTAACACATAGAGCCTGTTTCAAAACTCAGTTTTCTAAATTATTCTTTTGCTCACAGAAGCAGGGGTGTATTTAACAAAGCTTCCAATAAGCACATTATTCCTGGGGATTAACATTTTCTGTTTCTCAGCCCCATGGTGCATTAGATTTTGAAATAATTTTAGAAATTGTCCATATTATCCTATCATTCTTGAGTAGTAATATATGAGACAGTATATAAGAACTAGCTCAGGGTTATACCAGAGCTAGAGCTCAAGTCTCAAAAGTCCCAGAGAAACTAGAAGAAAAACTAAGCATATAAATTTTCACCTTTCTTAATTTTACTTTGTTTTATTTATTTATTATTGACAGGAGGATCTCTAATATTTTGACGCCATTTTGAATTATAGTTAATAGAATAAGAATTATGCTGTGATAGAGCTTTGGTGGTCATTTAATCTAGGTGCTCACATTTTACAGATGTGAAATAGAAGGAGTTCTAGTAAGGAGAAGTCACTTGTTTGTCATCAGCTAGGAAGGAGCAGTATCATGAAGATAATAATACCTTTTAATGTCTAGTCCAGTGCTGTTTATACTATACTCTCACTGCTTTCATTAAGCCTTGGTATTTGGTCTATAACACAATTTCAAAGTAGCTGAAATCAAATATATGAAAGCATTTTCTTCAACTCAACAAGCTCTGATAATCTTGAAGGAAAACAAATGTTGAAAAGCTGCAAGATGTCCCTTACGTTTGTAACTCTTCCACTGCATTAATTCAAGCGTGATATGCAAATGTAACAGATCAAGATGCATAATGGCTCAAATGTAATAGAAATATATTTCTTTCCATTTAGTAGTCCAAGGTGTTTATTTCTTTTCATTAATAGTCCAAGGGGCACGGTAGAGAAAGAACGCAAGGAGGGACTCAGTCCTAAGTCAGAAATCTAGGTTAACAGCATCTCTGCTGTCTTTTTTTTTTTTTTTTTTAATTTTTTTTTTCAACGTTTATTTATTTTTGGGACAGAGAGAGACAGAGCATGAACGGGGGAGGGGCAGAGAGAGAGGGAGACACAGAATCGGAAACAGGCTCCAGGCTCCGAGCCATCAGCCCAGAGCCTGACGCGGGGCTCGAACTCACGGACCGCGAGATCGTGACCTGGCTGAAGTCGGACGCTTAACCGACTGCGCCACCCAGGCGCCCCTCTGCTGTCTTTAACACAGAGCTACCATGGTCATCATAAATCACACCTCCACCCTATTCAGCCAGAGCAGAAAGTCACATAGGATGTCACTATGGGCAAAGCATGGAGACGGAACTCATTACCTTCTCCCTTTCCATTGTCTAGAACTGTCACACGATCACATCTGCAAGCAAGACTGGAAATATTGTCTGTGTTTCCAGAACAGGAGGAAACAGATTTTGATGAACATTGATTTCCCTCCTGTAGGAATTTTGAATCCATTTTTTGGATCTGAGTATGTCTCTTTCCTTTCTTTCTGAATATATTTATTTCTCTGAATGTTTATAGGTCTCTCTGTATGTACGTGACTTGCTCTATTTATGGGTGCCTTTCTTGATATATGTTTGAATCTTTTTCAGGGTACTTCTCTCAGTACGTATGCAATGATTTTTCTCTGTGCCTGTCTTAATACGTGAACACAACTCATTTTGATATATATGCTTTCTTCGATTTGGAAAATAGGCTTTTGTTAAATACAGGAAGCTATAGGGATTAAATGATTGTTAAACAGTAACTGAATCTCTAATAATACCTAACCACCATTTACGGACTGTTGAAGCATATCACAGATTGCTTTCCTACATTTGTGGAATTTTAAGCATTACAAAACCTGTCTTTTGCTAATAAGAACTTATCAGCTCAGCTTATTTGCATAGTAAAACTAAATATGTAGTTAATTTGCACATTTAAAAATGTTAAAAAAAAAAAAAAAACATTTCCCTTGCACACTAGGGGGGCTCTAAGTTGCACAAATAAGAAACTTTAGCTCAAAGACAACCAGAAAAGCCCATGGATATACAAATAGGACTAATTGGTATTTGGTTTATAGCTACATGCTGACAACGATTAAGCTAATTATAAGGCTCATGGTGCTAAATTACTATCTTTTTCATACATTTTCTGAAATAGCAAGAACTTCAGAGAGGTTCTGGTTCAAAGTCTAGTCATTCTAAACAAGATGGAGTTGAGATTATTTTTCAGTTAACCAGTTAGCAGACTCCAACACAATTAATGCAATATTCAGTAAAACATTACATTTTATAATAAGGAAATCAAATAAGGATATATTTAGTTAGGTAAACATTAATAAAGTTTCAAATGTTTGTTTCCATGCTTTGGTCTTGAAATTTGAGATGTTAATAATGAGTTCTAAGACAATGTTTTGAGAGAAGACAAGAGAAAGTTTGTTCTGGAAGCAAAAAGTTATCTACTGGCCATGTAGGAGAAAAATAGGAATTGATGCCAAAGACCTTTCATTCTTTCAAACAGAGCTGGGCCAAAAAACGAATTGTTGTAGAAGAAGATTGTTTGTAAATTAAAACATTGTGTTACAATGTAGATAAAATCATCCTTTGAGCTCTGGAGAGTAAGACTGAATGCCACCAAGATTCTTGTTAACTTTCAGACTACAAGTGGTTCATTCCAAAGTCATTAATGAATCCATTTCATTCTGTCCTATCATTTAAATTTATTGAAACCATGTGTAAATTCTAATCTAGTCAAATTACTGAAATTTACCGGAAGTGGAAATTTACCAGAAGAGGAAGAATCCTTTCTCTAATGCTTTGGGAGATGAAATGTTTTTTTACAAATTGAGTTGCAAGCTTTACCATACAGTAACTTCCCCCAATGTATATGCAGAACAGGGCCTTTTCAGTATTGTGTAAATGTCTGAGAATCAAGACTTTAGTTATGCAATGATTATTGTGAATAGGTGGCATTACTGATATTTGGGTTTAGGAATGTAATTGAAAGGTGCTATAAAATTCAATCTTGGAGAAAGATTCAAAGAATTTGTCAATTTTATAGCCTTTCACTAACTCCTAACATGCTTTTTTAGACACCAAAGGATCATTTATTTGACAGCAAAGAAATTCAGAGTTTAAGGAAAGATGTGTAAAAGGATTAAATTAGACATGATAGAGAGCCCTTAGTCACCCTAACCTTTTACCCTTAGCTTCTTCCATTTTCTCCCTTCCTTTTCCACCCCACCCACTTTTTCCCCCTAACCATCCACCTCCTAAACCTTAACCAACCAACATATCACAGCACAATGCTTACAAATAACAGCTCGCAAAAGAAGTATGCTGGCAGTTATCGGGATGGAGTTGTACCAATGATACCAAGAAAGAGGCAGGAAAAAGCAGAATGACCTCCAGCGGTTGTAACCACAATTTTAGGAGCAGTTAGAAACAGAAAGTGTAATCTGAGCCAAGCCACAAAAGCATGTATTCCTCTCTTCCTCTGACCCTATGAAACTCCAATTTTGCTTTAACTTGGAAGAGTTAGCTGGTGTTCAGGTGTTCTCTTGTGAACATTAGCCAAATAAAGCCTTCATCTTCTCTTTGGTGATCTTAAATTTTCTTTAGACAGATGGTTGGGCTAAGAGGAGACTGAGGGCATTTTTCCCCCATTTTTTTTTCCTTTTCCTTTGACCCTTGCCTACTTTATTTAAGCCTTGGGGCTCTACAAAATTGTATGGTTAGCATTATTAATTTATAATCCAGTTTTAAACTTAAGAGTTCTTGTAATGATCAAATCATGCATATTGAGAAAGTACTGAAGTGTAATTTACCTATAGAAGAATGGCAGACGATAAATGAGATCATGAGAATTGGCTTATTATTTCTCTAATGTTCTCGGAGCATTAATTATTTATTTAAAAATTTCAAAATTGCAAATACACCTTCAGAAAGAAAAATCTAGATTACAAAAACAAAAAATAAGACTTGTGATCTCTTTTATGTCATGAGTAAAACAAACAAAAAAGTAACCCATTTCATTCAGAACTAAATCTGAATTTACGGGACACCGGACATGGGAAAATATACAGCTAAACTTAGGAGCAATGCAATGTTAGCATTACATTTGCTGCTTGGAGAAGCAAAGAGAAGCAAGAGTCGAGGAAAGGGACTTGAGCAAACTTTATTTTGCACACATAAAGTTCTATCCCTTAAGCTATTGGAAATGTGCCCCATCATTTTATACTCTTCAATTTGGACCAATTTAATAATGGTTAGAGAGGGTCATCAGTGGTTACCAGATGAAACATATTTAGTGATATTTAACATCTCCTTTATTCTAAAGGTTATGGACAAATCAAAAGCCAAAACTCATAGTGACTTACAAGTGAAAACTCTGTATCACACACAGATAATGACTTATAATTGTAAACTTGTCCACATAAACACATTGGTCTTTGGAGCACAATGGAAGTGATAGATTATATTATTATTATTATTATTATCCCATTTGAGGGATGATACAGTTGAGAGAAAGGGGATTGTGAGTGGATTGCCCAAGTTCCCCACAGTCTACAGAGGAATTAGTACTATAAGTCAGATTTTCTGACAATATAACAGACATAAGATTCAGCTCTTGTAACTGAAAATATAGTATGAGAAAACATAGTCTTAACAATGGAGACGTTTGTTTAAATTATGTAACTTCTTAACTAGGATGGTTTTGATATTTAAATCTATTACAAGTACTGGAATATAAAGGATGGATGCTCTACAAAAAGAACAACCAACTTGGATATACTCTTAATAAAATTTACTGTATTTGGAAAGTTTGGGGGAGGAAATATTCCCTAAACGTAACATAAGGTTCACATGCTATCTGCTGGTATTACTGAGAATGTGTTTTGACAAAATATACTACTGTTAATATAGATGAAAATCATAGAATATAGTCTATTTTCTTTTTATATTCAACCACTTGTATTGGGCTCCAGTGCACCATGGAGAGCCACTAATAGAAGAGTCCCCATTTGGCAGTGTGTTCAGTTGACATGCTAGTCAAGAGTATATCTGAGTTAGAACACCTGGCAAACCCAAGTAGCTTCTAAAGCATCCCTCTAAGGCATACTTATATCTCAGAGCAAATAATTGCAAGCTTCAATTCCCCAGAATGCATTCTTTGGGTGGCTGAATCATTTCTATTGCAATTTGCTTAAGCAAAATTAAATTAAACCTCAAAATTTTAATGATGGTGAAGGTGAAAAAAAAAAGAGATTTAAGAAAGAATTACAATTAATTAAAAAAACATACTCATACAAACACTTTTACCCAATTTCTCAGGAATACATCCTAGTATGGCTCTAGGTGTCTCAGAAAGATTCCATGAGAAGAGGCTATAGTGAATTGAATAATAAGATCCTCAAATTGCCTATAATTACAGCAAAATCTTTTAGTTTCTATTTTTCTGTGTTCTACTTTATAAGCATACTTTAAGCAGAAAATTAAAATTGGTATTAGACAACTAGACAAATAGAATATAATATTTCACGTGTTTTTAACAATGGCCAAAGCACTGCTTTTATAGATATAAGCAAATCTTATCAGTTATTTTGAAAACAGCCCTTAGGAAAAGTAGGTTCTAGTTTAAAGAGGCTGGAACCTAATTCAAGTGTAAAATTCATTAACAGGATTGTCATGGCTAGTAGGAACAGGGCAAAGTAGCCCTTGGAAGTTTCAAATGTCTGGGATTTGTCATTGTTTATATATTTTCTAGGTTTGGTGGGAGAGTTTGGTAATCCTTTTGTATTCTTCCCACCGCTGAAGGTAGCTGGGTATAAAGTATTAAGTTCCCTGTCCTTCCATATTAACCAGGAGAGCACACGGTAAAAGCTTATATATATCTCTTTTATGGTGCAGGTAGGCCCATTGGGGTGGGGCAGGAAAGAAATCAAATGCTCCTCCACTAATCGGGAGCCATTGACTCAAAGAGCAGACAGCCTCCTTGCTAATTGGAAGAAAAAAAAAAAGTTTTCCTTTTTCAATATGGATTTAGACTGTAGCCAAAAGATAAGTTAAAGTCTATCCCTGATAGATGCCCTTACTTTAATAGTTCCATTTACTAAGGGAAATAGCAGAACAGAGTCATACAGGTGAGAATTTTGATTAGGAAATACTAATTGTATGCTGTACTTAATTCATCCATGGGGCTGATAAACCCTTGGCATCGAGTACTGATGGATATCATTGTCATTTGGGTAACCCTGAGAAAGTTTCTTGAGCCCACAAGACTTTGACAAGGAGCAATACATATTAATAATAACAACAACAAAAACAACAAACACATTTTGTGCTTCTTACCTGACTGGCACTTTTTTTTAATGTTTATTTATTTATTTTGAAAGAGAGAGAGCGCGAGGGAGCGCGGGAGGAGTAGAGAGAAAGAGGAAGAGAGAATCCCAAGTAGGTTCCACACTGTCAGATCCCAACTCAGGGCTGATCTCAGGAACCCATGAGATCATGACCTGAGCTGAAGCAAAGAGCTGAAACCAGCTTAACTGACTGAGACACCCAAGTGCCCCAACAAGCACTCTTTAAGCATTTGTACATAACAATCTGTTTAACCTCCACACTATCTAATAAGTACTATTACTATACTCATTTCACAGATAAAGAAATGTGGGCACAGGGAGACTTTAAAAATTTTCCCATAACCACAAAAGAGCAAATCCAGGATATTCACCTAAGCAGTTAAAAGCCTGAATCTATGCTCTTAATGCTCTGCTTTGTAAAATTATAATAATGGTGATGAATGGGATTAAGATTTGGAGGGAATCATCTGAAGCAAGATGATTTGAGAAGGTATATTTACCTACAAGAAGAGAAGAAATTGAAGATTTGAAGAGATACCCATGGAAGACTTACTTTCTTTTTTTAAACTGACGTATAATTAACATACAATGTTATATTAGTTTCAAGTAGACAACATATTGATTCAACAATTCTATACATTACTCAGTGCTAGCCATGATAAGCGTAGTCACCATCTGTCACCATATGATTTCACTTACAGGTGGAATCTAAAAAAACAAAACAAATGATCAAACAAAACCAAACAGACTCTTTTCTACAGAGAATAAACCGGTGGTTGCCAGAGGGGAGATGGGTGGGGGGATGGGCAAAATACATCAAAGGGATTAAGGGGTACAAATTTCCAGTTATAAAATAAATCAGTCATGGAGATGAAAAGTATATCATATGGAGTATAGTCAATAATATTGTAATAATGTGGTATGGAAGGCTTCTGTTTTTATGGAAGTCTCCAGTATTCAGATTTCTTCCATATTTAGACTCACAGAAAATTTAAGATTTCCTTGTGGCTAGAACTTAAGGATTTTCCAGTGTGTATGGAAATTCTCTCCTGAAATTATCTTAATGCTTCAGTAAAAAGAAAGAAGGAAAGAAAGAAAGAAGGAAAGAAAGAAAGAAAGAAAGAAAGAAAGAAAGAAAGAAAGAAGAAAGAAAGAAAGAAAGAAAGAAAGAAAGAAAGAAGAAAGAAAGAAAAAGAAAGAAAGAAAGAAAGAAAGAAAGAAAGAAAGAAAGAAAGGAAGGAAGGAAGAAAGAAAGAAAGAAAGAAAGAAAATGTACATATGTAACAAAATCTCATGTACTGGACTTAGGGAAACAAAAGGGACAGTAAGCTCTACTCTAAATCTTTCCCAAATAAAGCAGAGTGGGATAGCAGCTCATCATGTGGACCATGACATGAGTTTCCACTGGGAATGGACAGTAAGTAGCAAATGATAGTCCACTAAAAACCTAGGGGATATGAAATAGAATTGTAATATTGGTGAACAAACAATGAGAGGCAATGACACCAAAACTTTTACTTTTCCCAAAAGATTTGAGAAACAGAAGGAGCTCAGTAGAAATCTGGGCTGAGCATATTAGGTAAATTTGTGTTACATAATATTTTTGTTAATTAAACCATACCACATGAGGCACCAGTAAGTGAGCACATCCTGCATTTTATGTATCTTTAGGAGCCCTGGTAAATAAAAAGAAATGCATAATCTAGAAATGCTCTCTGAAATTAATTACCAAGACCCATTTATAAAACATTTTCCGGATACATTTTTATATAATTCATTAATTCTTTACTGCATGCTAATTGTAAAGAATCCTATACATGCTACCTGCTTCACAGAGTTGGACTGAAATTAGTGTCATTTAGTTTAATTTAGTTTTAATTTGTTGAGAATAAAATAAGATGCTATAGGTATTAGGTATATAAATGTAAATATAAATAAGAATTAACTGAAAATACTTCAGAGATCATTTTATTGCTCTTCATTGGTAAGTATTGATATATTCACTTCAAACCTAAACACAAGAATTTTCTGCTTTGAACCAAGGTTATTCGGGATGTAAGAATTAGAATATCACCTTAGTTAGCCACAAGAAGATCAATTAATTGGAAGGGTTCTAGGTCATCTCACAGAACCTAAGAAGGGCTAGGCTTCAGAGCAGGGAGTATCAAGAACCAAAAACTCCAGGAACAAAGTCAAGTCCCTTCTCTCTTTGAAGTTTCTCTGCTGTTTCACCCCTCTCTTTGAAGTTAGTTTTGCTGTACATGGCTACCCCCAATAGTACAAGGTCCTTCCTCAGAGGACCAACCTCAATTGAACAATGCCTTTTACATTTAATTACAAATGTCCCAGAGAATCATTTGATTGACCCATATTGGAAGAGGTATTATCCCTTGGCCAATCAAACACGATGAGTAGGAAGGTAGGAGTTGGGCATTGTGTAGGGTGCTGAAGGAGAAATGACGTAGAGAGACCATGACTATGTAGGTCATGGATTGCAAGTCTTCTAAGGGATAGCAATATAATCTAGAAATTATTTCTAAATAAATCTCTTTCTCTCTTTACATGCTACACACACATACATGTACTCACACACATGCACACGATCGGTGAACAAGCATGGGGTCAATGCCATTAAAAATAGCTAAATTCTTTATTTTACTATCTGACTAGACATGCTTCCTTTGTACTAGGCACTAGACATCTATTAATGTAGCCTCAGTTTATCATTGCATTTAAAATAATAACAGCTGACTACAGTCAATTAAAACTTTATTCAGCAAATATTCACTCTATCCTAATTTACCTCCATTGGAAGAACCTATTTCCTATTCCATTGATATTGGACTTGGCCATGTGACTTCTCTTGCAATGGGTGTTAACAGACAACATGTGAACTGGGGCTTGACATATGCTTGTGCAGGTGGCCGTGTTCACTTGTGCTCCTGCTTTTGACAGAAAGAAGCTTCTGCTTTGGTGCCTAATGGTTCAATGTGATGAAAGACATGTAGAAAAGATTTGGACCCATCCCACATCTTGGAATCAAACTCAGAGGAGGCCAGTTTAGACCAGTTGTGCTACAGACATGTGAGTAAGAAATAAATGTTTGTTATTGAATGCAACTGAAATTGTGTGTTGTTTGTTATTCAGTGAAAAATAATTGATACACAGCTGCTTGCCATGTATTAGGCATCTTATTTCATTTTATTAACTACCTACCTTACACTATGGACTCATATTAAGTTTGTATTAAGTTAAATACCCTATATTTTTATCATAAAACATCTACTATGTTGGGTTTTAATTTATGTATTGTAAAAATTGCATGCATTCAACTTATCTGCATTAAATGTATTATTTACATTTTTACTATGCCTCTTTTTACCCCCCTTCTTCACCTTTTAGGTTGTCTAAAAGCCACTCTGAGTTCACATTCTTAACTCCAAAAATTGGGGTTTACTGTGTTCGTAGCTGAATATGAACTCAGAATTCAGATATACGTATTTTTCCCCATCAATTTCAAATACTGAAAATTTTAAACAGTTATGGGTAAGGTTTATAAATAATGGCAAAGAATAAAAATATGGTAGGTAAAAGCAACTCAAACACCTTTCTAGTCGTCCTTTTTTTTTTTTTTTTACTTACTGCTTTTTAGGTCATGACTTCCTTCAGTGGTTGACTCAGGTTCGCCTGGTAGTCAAAGAACTTCAAAGTCAGAACAACCAATTCACAAATGTTATATTTGTGAATTACTTTAAAATTTTAAAATTACTTTAAAATTACTTTAAAATTACTTTAAAATTTTAAAAACACCTTTAAGATTACTTTAAAATTACTTTTAGGGGCGCCTGGGTGGCGCAGTCGGTTAAGCGTCCGACTTCAGCCAGGTCACGATCTCGCGCTCCGTGAGTTCGAGCCCCGCGTCAGGCTCTGGGCGGATGGCTCAGAGCCTGGAGCCTGTTTCCGATTCTGTGTCTCCCTCTCTCTCTGCCCCTCCCCCGTTCATGCTCTGTCTCTCTCTGTCCCAAAAATAAATAAAAAAACGTTGAAAAAAAAATTTAAAATTACTTTTAAATGCCTCTCTGAGGAAAATAACTTCCCAAATCAACTGCATTAAAGAAAATAATTTCATGGAAAGATTTTATATATACAAATAATACGTTGCATCTAATTGACCAAGTGTAACTAACCCATTTTTGGCTATCCTGAATTTTTGCCTAGCAAAGTCCCAATTTAAAGCATTGTCTAGAGTAACTAGGTAATTCTGATGGTATTTCAATCCAACAACTTCTTGACAGTTGAACAAGGAGAGTAATAATAACAATGAATCATTTTTCACAAAAATCATGTGCTTCTGCAATAGACTTCAAGTGACCTCACTGAGATTTCTCTATACCTGAAGCACAATTTTCTTGAGCTAGATGTTTGGAAATCTTTAAAGAAAATCACTCAATTTGGGTATTCAAAAAAGAATATGACTTGCTTCATAAAAGGAAAATACGGCCCAGTTCTGTTTTTTAAATTTAAGGATAATACTAATGTAGAAAAGGTAAATGTAGGAAAAATCAGGAAAAGTGCTTTGCAATTAAGTATCATTGATAATGGACACACTCTGTTTTAAATGCATTCAGGAGAAACAATGATATTTTCATTTATTCATTTACATGCTCACCCAACCACACATAAAGCTATACGGATGCATGTGTCTGAAAGATCAGTTCTTAACATCTGTGTCTTTCCAACAATATCTGACCATTAGGGAGCTACAACTCCCTTGTAGTTGCTGGGGAAACAATGACAGAACTCAAGCCAGGAATCAATTAAACTAAGGAGACTGTTCCATATCTTTGTTTTCTGGGAAGAGAACAGGTGTTTAATAATTTACATAAATTATGCAAAATCTAAAGCATTTACAGTAACTAGACACTTAGCAACAGACATGAATGAAGAGGTAAATTGGCTGATGATGTTGGGTATTATAGCGGCGCCTGCTAGCACTGCGATTGTTATGGGTCTGTCAGCATTTCCATTATAAACGCTATTTTTCAGGATTTATATTTCAGTCCTAAAATCTGCCTTAGCGTTGTGCTTTTTTTTTTTTTTTTTTTTTTTGATACCATACTAGATATGGTCCTTGACTGGTAATGTATCTCACTTGTCAACTGAATATTTTGTGCATGTGGAAAATTATTGGAATTATATTTAAGTTATTGAAACAAGATAGTAATAGAATTTAAACTCTTTTGTTTAGCCAATATTCAGAAATGACTGCAATTGAAAAATATGCTTTAAAGATCATCTGCAGTGTGAATTTGAATCTTTGGATAATATGGGAACCAACTCGGGGACTTTATGCATCCAAAATAGTAAAGTCGATAATTTCAACTGATGAAGAGTTTTTTTGTTTATTTGTCTGTTTTGTTTTGTTTGTTTCGTTTTTTGTTTTTGAGAATTTTCCATGTGCTGTGTCATATGCTAAGTTCAGTGGGGAATACAAAGAATAAAACACAGTATCTGCCTAAAATAAACAGTCACCCTAGTTGCGAAATAAAACATAGACACTTCTAACAATAAATGGAAATGACAGCAGTATATATAACTACATTTTATGCTGACACAACAATAGAATGTTGAATTCTTTGTCATAGTAAAATGTACTATTTCAGTATAGTTTCTCCCCCTTGTAAATAACTTTCAATTAGTTGGTCAATACACAAACTTTTAAAAGTCAACTTCACAATTAGGATATGCTGCTGAATTCTTGCCAGACTTGTGGGAGCCTTAAACATCCTTAGGTAAATAAGCCCTTAGGAATAAGACACTTTTGTTTCCTGATATGATACCCAAGAGGTTTAAAATTCCTTTCACTTTACATGTTTTACACAAGTTAAACATAGCTTATGTGCCCTGGGAATTTTAAACTCATTTGGCAAAAGCAAAACCGTACTTAAGCTCAACTCTTCACCACTCTGTACCTGTACCTGTACCTGTACCTGTACCTGTACCTGTACCTGTACCTGTACCTGTACCTGTGCAGTTAGCCAGAGCTGGAGGAAAAGACTCAACCCTGATGACTGGTCTCATTTCAAATTCATGACTGTGAGCCTCAGGAGGGAATTTAATACAGCCAGTCATCGTACATTATGTCCCAAGTCTCCTATTTTTCCCACTCTGATGACTATTTCCAATTCTCTTTCTTAGCCTCAATACCTCCTCCCTCATCTTCACTCTCAGGTAGGATCTTACTTCCTTCTTCATTAAAAAAATTAAAACATTCAGATAATTATATCCCTGCCCTCCACAACTAACCTACACTGTTTCTGCACTCACTCTGCCTTCATACCTGGTTCCGTGAATGAATAGCATCATATCTACTTGAGATAATCCCTCCCTGTGGATACTAGATTCATCCCTCTCCTCCTTTCTTAAAGAAATAGCTCTAGCAATTGTCCCTTCTAGCTCCTACTTCATTGCATTTTTCACACTCTATTGGAAATGGCCATTACAATATACATAAAATTATTTCTGCCATAAAAATCCAAACCTTTCGCTTGATTTCTTATTCACCACCAGCTCCTTTTGCAGCAACACTTAAGAATCGTCTCCGGTTATCACCATATAGACCCTTTTCTTGATTCTCTATATTCTCTATTAAATGTTATTGAAAGAGTGTTTGGAGTTCACTACTCCAACCAAATTTGCTGTCATCCCCTTCATTATGGCCTTCTTGCTGTCAATTCCAATAGTCAATTCTTGTCCTAGTTACAATCCTCAAGGCATTTGATGCAGTTAATAATCTCCTGTTTTTTGATACACTTTCTTCATCTGGTGTTAGTATGCCACACTCTCTTGGATTTCCCCTACTCTAATTCTTTGTCATCATTGCTGGTTCTTCCTCTTTTTCCTTACCTCTCAGTGTGGACTGAGCAGTGCTTGATCACTTCCCTGTCTGTCCTTGCTCCTTTGCCGACCTTATCCAGTCTTCAAATAAGATCTAAATGTGCATGATGCTTAAATTTATGTCTCCATCCCAGACCTCTGTCCTAAACCCTAGACTCATATATTCAATTTCCCATTCGATTTTTCCATCTAGTTATATAACAGACAACTCAAATTCATCATGTCCAGAATGAAACTTCTGATCTTCCTCCAATAATTGAAACCCTCACTTTCCAGTTGCTGGTAACTCCTTCCTTCTGCTTATTCAACTGAAAATTATGAAATCACATTTGATCCCCGTGTTTCACACCTCGCTAAAAATCAATTTCATTCTGTCTTCAAAATGTCTTCGTAGTCTGATCACTTTTCACCACTACTACATTTCCACTGCTATCACTGTGGATCAAGCTGCCATTTTTCCTTAACTGGATTACGACACTAACCTCCTAACAGGCTTTTATGTTTGCCCATTTAAATCAATTCATAGCACACAGCAAACAGATTTTTTTTTTTTTTTTTTAATGTAAGTCAGATGATGTCATTCTTCTGCTGGAAACACTGCGAGAATTCTCATTTGATTTAGAGTAAGGCCAAAGTCCTTAAAGTGGCCTGAGGTGCTACATGATTAGCCCCTCACAACCATCCACTTTTCCCCCTTTTTCCCACTCTTCTCCAGCCAACAAGCCAATGTGTGATTCCTGAAAAATGCTAACAGTTCCCTTGTAGTAGGGCCTTTGCGTTGACTGTTTCTTCTGTTTGGACTGCTCTTTTATAGTTATTCATACAACTCCCTCCCTCTTCTGCAGCCTTTGCTCAAATTTCCCCCTCTCAAAGGGGCCTGCCTGACCTCTAATTAATACTACCAACTGGTCTCCGTCCTTAACATTCTTGATCCCCAACTTTACTTTGTCTCCAAAGATGGATCTTAACATCTTTTTTTTTTTTTTTTATGTTTATTTATTTTTGAGAGAGAGAGAGCACATGAGCTGGAGAGGGACAGAGATAGAGGGAGACACAGAATCCAAAGCAATTTCCAGGCTCTGAGCTGTCAGCATAAAGCCCGACTCGGGGCTGGAACTCACAAACCATGAGATCATGACCTGAGCCAAAGTCTACACTTAACCAACTGAACCACCCATGTGCCCTGTGGGTTATCATCTATTAATATATTATGTAATCACCTCATTTATTTTTATTATTACAGATCTGTCTCCCCCAATAGAATGTAAGCTCTATGCGGATGGAGGTATTTGTTGTATTTACTGGTGCCATCCAAATTTCTAGATATAGTATCCAGTCACATAGATACCAAATAGATGTGTATATGAATTATGGAACTGGCCAAGACACTGGCCTGAGTTTGGGATCTGACATAGTGAGACTCATGTAGCCTAGAAATGCTCAAAAGCATTCTTCTCATTCTTTCTTCTCTCAAGAAGGAGCTTGCTAAGAAAAATGCCCACATGGGAGAAAGCTAAAACAGGAAACATGCTTCTGGTGGCATAAATGTGAGCACAGTCATCCAACTGTACAAAAAGCCAGGAATCTCAAGGGTGAATTGAGTGAAGTGAGGCTCTAAAAACTTGACCTTTTCACCTTCATCTTATTCTTCTTGCCCTCCTCCCCCTCTTCTTCCTTCTCTCCTCTTTGGCTTCTTCTTGTTCTTCTTTTAGCTTGAGATAAATTCTGGTACTTCTGTTAAAAGATAACTGTCAAAAAAAGGTAAAATCATGACTATTATAGAAATAGAAAAATAAACGCATATGAATTATTTTATTTAACTTATTAATGAGAAAGCTGCTGAGGCATTACAACAAATTCAAAGGAGAATCCAAAGAACAAACACAACTGTAGATCAAGAATTTTGAAATCAATATGTAAATGGACACAAAACCAACTTCTTTCATGGTCGGGGAGGGAAATCAATTAAACCTGCACTGGACAGAACTGGATTTACATGTGCACAGGCAAGAATTATCTTATATTTTAATTCGTTATCCTCAGTTTAGAGTTGGAAACTAGCTCCCATAGACTCAGAATCAGATAATCCAGTGGAATGTGCAGTAGACAATGAAGTTTTCTATTGAAGCACAAATTTTTCCTATACTCCTAAAAATATTTTAAAATACCTTTCACACTGATAACACAAATGAATTTTACAATAAAAATCATGGACTAACACTTAGTTTTTTATTGCTGTTGTAGCAAATTAGGATAAATTTAGTGATTTGAAACAACACACATTTATTATTGTGCAGTTCCAAGAGTCAGAATTCTAAAGTGGGTCTCATTAGGCTAAAATCAAGGTGTTTTCAGGCCTGCGTTGTGTGTGTGTGTGTGTATGTGTTCATGTGTTGTTTTACGTTTTTCTGAAAACTGTAAGGAAGAATCTGTTTCCCTGACTGTTCTAGACTTTACTATTTATTTATTTATTTTAAGAAAGAATTAAAAAAAAAATTTTTTTTAACGTTTATTAATTTTTGAGACAGGGAGAGACAGAGCATGAACAGGGGAGGGTCAGAGAGAGGGAGACACAGAATCTGAAACAGGCTCCAGGCTCTGAGCTGTCGGCACAGAGCCCGACGTGGAGCTAAAACTCACAGACCGCGAGATCATGACCTGAGCCGAAGTCGGCAGCTTAATCGACTGAGCAACCCAGGCGCCCCAAGACTTTAGAAGCTGCCTGTACTCGTTGGCTTGTGGCCTCTTCCTTCATTTTCAAAGCCAGCATAGAATCTTTAAGTCTCTCAATGGGGCACCTGGGTGGCTCAGTCAGTTAAGCATCCAACTTCAGCTCAGGTCATGATCTTGTGGTTCATGAGTTCAAGCCCTGCGTTGGGCTCTGTGCAAACAGCTTGGAGCCTGGAGCCTCCTTCAGATTCTGTGTCTCCCTACCTTTCTGCCCCTCCCTCACTTGCACTCTGTCACCCAATCTCTCTCTCTCAAAAATAAGTAAACATTAAAAAAAATTCTTTTTTTTTTTTTAACAATCTCTCAAGGATTCTGACCTTCTCTCCTGCCTCACTTTTCCACTTTAAAGTACTCTTGTGATTACATTGGGCTCACCTATATAATCCAGGTCATCTGATTAGCAATATTAATTCCATGTTCAACCTTAATGCCCCTTGCTATGCAATGTAATATATGGCAGATTTGGGGCATTAGGAATTGAACATTTGTGGGAGCCATTATTCTACATACCACAAGACTAGATGAGAAATATTTAATCTTTAGAGATTTTATCTAGTTAGGATCAGAAACATTAATAGTTCATTATGATCATATATAATTTTGTGCTCTTCAAAAGTAATCCTGAAAATGAGAAAAGAAATGCACAGACTGTGAACTGTTTAAGAACAAATCTTAAGGCATCTATAGTGCCTGCTGTATTGGTGTCCATAAAACATAGGTATATAATTTTGCTTCTGCTACTTTGAGGAAAAGAGCCCACTTTGTTGTTGTTGTTGTTGTTGTTTTTTAAATATATGAAATTTATTGTCAAATTGGTTTCCATACAACACCCAGTGCTCATCCCAAAAGATGCCCTCTTCAATACCCATCACCCCCCTCCCCCTCCCTCCCACCCCCTATCAGCCCTCAGTTTGTTCTCATTTTTTAAGAGTCTGAAAAGAGCCCACTTTGTTTGTGCTCTTGTGGCATACACAGAAAAAGTCACTTCAGATAGTAATAATCTAAGATATTTTTCCTCCTCTTCTTCAAAAATAAAAATGCTTTCATTCTTTAAATCCCTAGTGCAATCCTTTTTTTTTTTTTTCAACTTATTTATTTTTAAGAGAGAGAGAGAGAGGACAAGTTGGGGAGGGACAGAGAGAAAGGAGGACGAGGATCTGAAGCAGGCCCTGTGGGGACAGCAGAGAGCCCCATGTGGGGCTTGAACCCACGAACGGTGAGTTAATGACCTGAGCCAAAGGCAGCTGCTTAACCAACTGACCCACCCAGGCACCCTCCTAGTTCAATCCTTTGGATTAAAATACAAAACAAACCAGTTTTCCAGCTAAAAATTCCATGTAGTACTTCTCATTTCTCTTGTAATGGTGCAAGAAGATGTGTATGCAAACACCCTTTGGCAGTTTTAGGAATCTTCTCAAGGTTTTCTGAAATAAGCTGTGTGAGTTGGAGGCACTTTTGTTATCCCAAAAGCTTCAAGGATTCACAGACCATTCAATCAAGTAGGTAGGTCTACGACAGGTAAAATAAACACTGTGGATGCTCGAAACAATTAATTTCACATGCAGGGCTATCATGAAAGGAGAAAAGAGAAAATATGATACTTTCCCACAATTCTTTTTTTTTTTTTTTTTAATTTTTCTTTTCAACGTTTATTTATTTTTGGGACAGAGAGAGACAGAGCATGAACGGGGGAGGGGCAGAGAGAGAGGGAGACACAGAATCGGAAACAGGCTCCAGGCTCCGAGCCATCAGCCCAGAGCCTGACGCGGGGCTCGAACTCACGGACCGCGAGATCGTGACCTGGCTGAAGTCGGACGCTTAACCGACTGCGCCACCCAGGCGCCCCATTTTCCCACAATTCTAAATGTGGCCCTTCAGGTAGGATTTGTGACAGGTGAAGCAGTTTATTCCTCAAAACCTAATCACATCCATATTGGAGATTTTTCTGATAACTTTTAGCAATTTCTGACCGTGACATCATAACTGCTGGTCCTAAAGCAAATTGTGGTCTGCATGCTCTCTACTATGCCCATGTCTGCTTACTGTCTGCAGCTGAAAAGTTCCTCCAAGGCCTTAAAAAACAGTAGAAGGGTAAGCAGCATAAGGAAAGAAAGAGAAAGAAAGAAAGAAAGAAAGAAAGAAAGAAAGAAAGAAAGAAAGAAAGAAAGAAAGAAAAAGAGAAAAGGGGAGGAAGGGAGGAAGGAAGAAAGGGAGAGAGAGAAGAGGGAGGAAGGAAGGAAGGAAGGAAGGAAGGAAGGAAGGAAGGAAGGAAGGAAGAAGGAAAGAAAGACCCATGAGATGAACAGCATCAGTTGTTTGTCTTGCATACATTTTTAAAATGTTGTTTTTAAATTTATCATGCTCTGCCATTTCTGACCACATGAGTGGAACTTGAACGCATTATGCTAAATGAAATAGCCAAGACAGCATAAGACAAATACCACATCATCTCACTTTTGGGTGGAACAATCAATCAATCAGTCAATCAATAAATCCAACTCATAGACACAGAGAACAGATTGATGGTTGCCAGAGATGGGTGTGGGAGGGAGGTGGGTGAAATGGATGAATGTGGTCAAAAGGTTCAAATTTCCGGTTATAAAAGAAATAAGTCCTAGAGGATATAATGTACAGTATGACTATAATTAATAATATGTACTGTATGTTTGAAAGTTGCTATGAGAATAGATCTTAAGAGGTCTCACTGTAAGAAAAAAAATAGGTAATTATGTGTGGTGATGGACGTTAACTAATTTTACTGTGGTGCTGCTCATTTTGCAGTATATACATATACTGAATCATTATGTTGAAACTAATACCTGAAACCAATATGATGTTGTAGTTCATTACCTCGATAAAAATAATAAATAAAATTTTAAAAAGAACAGGAAAAATGTAGTTTTAATATTTTTTTTTTTTTTGGCCAAGGCTAGAAAATATTTTCTCTTCATCTTAAAGATCAAAAATGAAACATAGAAATATTTCATACTTGGTTTCTGCTGAAGCTTTAGCCTCTTCTTCCTAAATTTCCAACATATCAAAAACATCCCCTGGGAAACGTGTTTAGAGTCCAAACAAATTTTTTTCCTTTCTCCAGAAAAACAAAAACACACACACAACATGCCTTTTGATGATATTATAAGCATAGTAAATTAAAAAAAATTATATCTATCTATCTATCTATCTATCTATCGATAGATAGATAGATATATATATATAATGCAAATGTAAGAGAAGAAAACTTCATTTCACCAAATTGACTTTTAGATTAAAGTGATCAGGAAATTTGGAATTAGTTGTCAGTGCATTAACACTATCTTCTCTCCTTATTTCTTTTTCTCTTTATTGGTTTTATTATGAAGAATTCTCTCAGTAGGACTGCTGCAAGAATGGAACAGGAGAATATGAACTTTGAACTCTGTAGGTAATTAGTCAATATCAACTCTGTTCAGTCTTCTCAGATCCTTTCTGGCATAAGGCAGGGTATAAATAAATGGTTAACAGTAAAAGAAAAAATCAAACAAAAATAAAAACAAAAAAAAGCCCTCCTATCTTCTTCAATAAGGAAGAATGGCAGTGAGAGCAAATGGTAACTTATTTAAGACCCTTGCCCAAGAAAGGAGAAATAATCAAGACTATGTTATTTTGTAGCATTCTCAAGAATGTATCGTGCTGTGTGAACCAGCCTAAGGCATCTTGGACAAATCTACCTTGATGACTGCTCTATGACCTAAAAGCTGGAGCACAGATCCTGGGCACCTCTCTTTCTATTCTTTTTGTTTAAAAAAAAAAAAAAAAAAATTTTTTTTAACATGTATTTTTGAGAGAGCGAGACAGAGCACGAGTTGGGGAGGGGCAGACAGAGAGAGGGGACACAGAATCCAAAGCAGGCTCCAGGCTCTGAGCTGTCAGCACAGAGCCTGACCCGGGCCTCAAAGGCACGGACGAGGAGAGCATGACCTGAGCCAAAGTCAGCTTGCCACCCAGGCGCCCCTCTTTTTTTCTTAAATTTTTTAAATGTTTATTATTTGAGAGAGAGAGAGAGAGAGAGAGAGAGAGAGAGAGAGAGAGAGAGAGACGGAGAGCAAGCCGGGGAGGGGCAGAGAGGGAGACACTGAACTTGAAGCAGGCTCCAGGCCCTGAGCTGTCAGCACAGAGCCAGATGCGGGGCTCAAACCCACAGACTGTGAGATCATGACCTGAGCTGAAGTCTGCAGCTCAACGGACTGAGCCACCCAGGCCCCCCGCCCCTCTTTTTGTTTAACCACACCCTTAAGTACACCCTGGGAGTATAGTGTCATTGATCTGTTCTGGAGATGACTAGGGTTTTCCAACCTGTCACCAGCTAGACTCCAAGAGGTGACGTTCCTTTTTGCCAGCTTGAACCCATCAACCTTTGTCCTACATTTCCCTTAAGCTCTTATCTCTTAACTCAAGCAACAGACCCTGCAGGCATAGCAGTGAGGAAACTGAAACTATGCCTCTGGCAATACTGACTGCCCAGACCCAGAGCTCCAGCAGCCTAAACCAGTTTGACCTAAATCCCCACTTGTGCAGGTGCAGATGGACCAGGGAGTGACCCGCAATTACCTTTACCTCATTATAATGCTAAAATCTCTGCTCAATGAGGAGCTCAAGCCTCATTTACATAACACACATTGTAAGTATAGAAATGTTTCCTTTTGTGCTCCTTTGCCTATAAGGACTAGTCTTCCTTACAGATAAATATTCATCCTAACCCTAAATAAAAGGAACCTGTTCACCCTTGCTGGGGTAGTCACAGCTTTGGAAATTATTCCTGGAGATCTCCTTATTTGCTCCAATTAAAGTTTACTTTGTGCCGCTGTTCACCTGGTGTGGTTTCCCTCTGCAACTCACCAAAAACCAGTCTCACGCTGGTTGGTTACATTTCCTCCCAGGCGGCCTAGCAGCAAATGCTCCCCAGCCTAGGGGGCCGTAAAAGCAGCTCCTAATAGAAGCTGGGCTTGCAGAAATCTGCTCTTGCAGCTGCCCTTGACAAGCTTCTATCCGTAAGTCCCTTAGTACACCATTTTTTTTGTTAAGCTGGACTTGTCAGTCTTTTTGTTCAGTTTCACTGCTCCTTCAGCCTTTGGAGTTCGTTTTGCCTATAGGGTACCTTCTTTTTACAGAACAATTGGCAAGCCAGCCAGGAGGAGCCTAGAGACCTAAGAAGGAGCAAGGGGAATGAGGCTTCTGTGGGTGAAATCCCCAAGTGGCCAAGCATCTTGGTGTGGGGAGGCATGATCATTTATTTGCTTGATTCCCGTAGACCACTGCATGAGGAGGGGATGCCCGAAAAAGTGGTGCAGGTTAAAGTAGCTGCTATTAGGAAGTCACGTGACCCACCGGGGTAAGGAGGACTGTGGCGTGGTATCCTTGCTGAGTTGGCCTCTCTTCTGGGCCCCTCCGCTGACCACTGATGCCCAGCTAGCAGCAGCAACAAAAGTAAGGCAGGTGGAGGAAGAATTATCATTGGAGAAGAACATGAGACTATCCACAGCCCTTTGGGCTTTTCACTTGGCAGATGAGATCAAAACTCAGGATGCACAGATTGAGACCTTCATGTGTTGTCCCTCTGTGCACTTGGGGGGCCTAAAATGTAGTGACTTCACTCTGAGCTGTCACTAGGAAACCAGACTGGGACGCTAAAACACCAACATAGTATGCTTGGAAAGTAGGATGTGTTTTCTCAGTAAGAGGAGCTAGGAGAAATGGAGATGAATTTTGTTGTTGTTGTTGTTGTTGAGAGGAAAGAAAGTTAATTTTGCCCTTAAAAAGTTGTTTTAAGAGAAAAAGACATAGGGCAAAATTGAAATATAGAAAATAAAGTTGCAGAAGTTTTGTGAAAAAGGAATTTTATGTGTGGTCAAGTTGGCTAAGATTAAAATGAAAAATTTTTTGAAGTTTATTTATTTATTTTGAGTGAGAGAGGGAGAGCATGAGCCAGGGAGGGGCAGACAGAGAGGGAGAGAGAGAATCCCCAGCAGGTTCCACAGAGCCCCACACAGATACCAGTCTCATGAACCATGAGATCACGACCTGAGCTGAAATCCAGAGTCGGATGCTTAACTGACTGAGCCACCCAGATGCCCCTAAAATGAATTTATTTAAAAATGAATTTTCATGTTGTGGTGCCTGGGTGGTTCAGTCGGTTAAGCATCTGACTGCAGCTCAGGTCACGATCTCACGGTTTGTGGGTTTTAGCCCACGTTGAGCACCCACTCCTCAGAGCTTGGAGCTTGCTTCCAACTCTGTGTTTCCCTCTCTCTCTGTCCCTCCCCTGCTGGTGCTCTGCCTCTCTTTCAAAAATAAATAAACATTAAAAAAAGGAGTTATAGGAGCACCTGGGTGGCCCAGTTGATTAAGCGTCCGACTTGGGGTCAGGTCATGATCTCACAGTTCGTGAGTTTGAGCCCCGAGTCGGGCTCTGTGCTGACAGCTCAGAGCCTGGAGCCTGCTTCGGATTCTTTGTCTCCCTCTTTCTCTGCCCCTTCCCACTCATGGCTCTGTCTCTATCTCTCAAAACTAAATAAACATTAAAAAATTTTTTTAAAAAGGAGTTATAAAGAAATGAATTTTAATGTCAAAAGTAAGCTGGTGTAAAATTGGAATCTGGTTTTCTCTCTGTTAGAAGGACCTACAACTTGGGATACCTGGCTAGCTCAGTTGGTAGAGAATGTGACCCTTAATCTCAGGGTCTTGAATTCAAGCCCCACCTTGGGGGTGAAATGCAGTTTAAAAAATAAAAAATTAAAAATAAAAAAAAGAGGACATTCAAATTTTAAGTGTCTTCTTCAAATATAAGTGGAGAACCATCTCGACAGGTACACTTAGCTCCTCTCCCAGAAAACAAATCCAGATCCAACTTTTATAACGAGTGACTTTTGTCCCTATTTCACGGCAGTGATTTAAAACAGAAGCTATCAAGTCTCTGCATCTTTCTATGGATATAGTCTCTTTGAACTCCTTCTAGTGTTTATGTGTTAGGATAACACTGGGGCTTTCCAGGAGGCCCTAATGCAGTTAGCAGGTAGGATTCTTAGGGAAGATGCCAACCACCTTGCTATTTGTTGTACTGGCAGTCTGTCAATTCCATGAAAGCAGGGCACCAATGGTTCTGTTGACTGTGGTTTCTCTGGCACCTTTTGCTTAGCATGTGACTTTTGAGTTTATGAATTAGGTGACTTGTCAAAGCTGTAAGATGTTGGGAAAGTTTTTCAACACCTTCATTTGTAAAGTGAGGTAATGGTACCTACCTGGAGAGGTTGTCGCAAGGCTCCAATAGGATATCATAGGCAAAATGCTTGGCGTAAGACGCAATAGTAGGTTCGCAGTAAACATGTTTCCTTCCTACCCAAGTTACAAAGTTGCATCTAAAAGATGTAATGATATCATTTTTAAAGTTAATTAAAATGTGGGAGACACAAGAGCATTCCTGTAAGTATGGAAGTATTTTTGTTTGTTTCTTAAAAACTCCAGGGCTCCCTGGTGAATTTTAGTATTAAAAAAACAGAAATATCTGAGTGGTAAGCACCATATGCTCTGTTGGCTTTTATTTTATTTTATTTTTTCAAAAGATATCTCTTATCACATTAGTGCAAAGCCCATTTCAAAATGCTACACAGAGCCTTTTGCAGTCTGTAATGAATTGTTAAAAAAAAAAAAAAAGGTTTAAATGAGCGATTAAAAACAGGAGTTTGTTGAGTTGAATAAAAGCTATCCTTAGAAATGTGGTTTCAACTGAAAAAAAAAAAATCTACATGGAAGTGTTTACTCATAAAGCTTGTTTGATTATCCCCACCTGATGTGTCTCACCCTATAGTCCCTGCAGGATAGATTATATAATGTACACTCGTTTTGAAAACATATAATCTATTCTCCTTTACCTCAGTGCTTGTATTTCATGCTGACACATTCAGCTGAAACCCTGTCTGATATATCAAGCCCTTTAGGTTGGCTTACTTGATGGTCTGGAAAAAGAAAAAGGACATTAGTGTCTCCCTTTTTGCTCTTTTGGATACCTTTTAGCGTAATCTCTTTTCAGTAATGGACAAGTAGCTTTAAATATATATGTGTGTGTATGTGTGTGTGTAACAAACACATCTTTTTTGTCTTTGATATCTATCCCAGGGAGTATCCAATTAATGAAACAGTGTGCTGCATTCTCTCATAAGGAATGAGGTATGTATTTGCTCTTATCAAAAATAATGCCTGATTGCTATCATTCCTAAATCTTCACTCGTGTTTGCTTTCCGGCTCTCCACCTGGGTAGAAACTCAGTCCTTTACTGATCTTGCATTTGTCCACGATACTATTTTTTCAGGGACTTACCGATTCATGTTGTTCATTATACTAAAATAAAGGTTTAATATTGTGGAACGTGTACAGCAGAATCAATTAAATTGCCATTCAGCCAGTTAGAATATATCTGAGCATGTCATTAATTGTTCAGGATCATGGTAACATTGATTCAGTTTTGGCAGCTCATGCCAATTGGAAAAATTATAGATATGGCTGTCAGAGATATGATTCAGTCTTACTCAGTGATTTTACAGACATGACCAAAAAAGAGTAAGTTATAGGACAATAAAAACTGCGGCGTCAAACTAACTGAATCGAGTAATGGATCTGGAAAGAAAGTATATTTATTTGGAGGCTCCAGCAAGAGAACTCATCTCCTTATATGGCCTTATTTTAAGAATGGTTTACCTTTTCCTGGAAATTGATTGAGAATTGCAGCTTTAGTTTGACATACATGAAATGATTAAGTAGCAAAGGGATGCCTATGGGCTCTATCAACCATGGTGATCAATGGGGCTAAGACGTCACAGGCAGATCCTACTCATTTCTGGAATTTATTCCAAGCGTTGAGCAACTACTTGGGAAGAGAACAAGGCACTATATACACTTGAGGGAAAGTGTCCCGTGCCTGCCATTTTCACATAGGAAATTTTGCCAAAGTCATCTCCTCAATCTGCTTTGGGAATAAAGACAACGACGTATTTGATAACATATTCATGGGTTAGTCTCTTAGATTACCTAAACTTCTTTTCAAAAGAGAAGTTTCCATGCAAAGCATATTGCTTTGAGATTGGTAGAGATGAGGGCTGCTTGTGTTGTTTATTTCATTTGTTACTAGATTTTATGATTTTCTGTTCTCTTTCTCCTGACAGTGTGTTAGCCTGTATATCCTTCCTATTGGATGTAAAGTAAATTTGAGGATAAGTACTTTATCAATTATCTTCTTTGTGTTTTCTTTCCTTCCTTCTCCAAATTAGCACAGTGCTCCATATAAAATGGATTCACGAAATGTTGTTCACTGTATGAATCTATTCTGTTTAGATAGACATAACTTTGCAATTTTGAAACTGTCAAATACTACTTGTAAAGGTCCTCATTTTCACATTTACTGTTGCATCCTCCAGCCAGGAAAGGTTTATTTTAAACATTAGGAAGCTCTTCATGCTTCATGAGTATAATTATGATGTGCTGAAGATGTTAGTTTTGGGAGTTTGGCATCCATTCCTACGAACGTCCTCTTTTTTAGTATTATTTTTAAAGACTGTGTTACATAGTTATGCACCGCATTCATGTCCATAGTCCCTGTAGACTTCATATTGTGCGTTTTATGAGCGTTTGTGCAGTAAGACCTATCACTTAAATACAATACCAGACTTTTCCGGCATAGTCAAGCATATCACAGATGACTTTTATGTGAGTTCCTGTAGCTGTATTTTTTTTTTTTTGTATAATTCTTAACTACAGAGTGCAAATTTTATATGAACTTTGTGCGAAAACATAGAGAGCTTCAAATTTCTAATTCTTTTCGTTTAGAAAGAGGTTCTGTCAATATTCATTCAAGTTGGAAGAGACAGAATATGAACAGATGGCTGTGGCAAACAGCACATTGCAATTGGGAAGCAGCGAACAGGTACTAGTGAATATGACATTTGGTATTCCATAATAGTCTTGAAAATTAATTTTAAATCAGGCTTCAAAATCATAATAAAGAGCAACTCATATATTATTCATTTCTTTATTCCAAAGGCTAATGTTCAGAGTGTTAAGTACAATATATGCTGGAAGAAGGTAAAGGAAATGTGATTTTCAATTAAACACGTAAAGTGTGTTTAAAAACTGCTGGCATGACCTTAGTTATTTTTCTAGGATCACTGAATAACTTTTTCAGTACCCTGAGACTTTTAGCTCCAAGGACTATTTACAATTAAAAGAGAATATCAAGTTAAAGAATGTAAGGGAACTATTTTAAAAGTTTTAATTTTATATTTTATGCAGACTCTGGTTGAATTTTTGAAGGTAATTAGTTGGTCGGATGCCAGAAGTGGTAAATATTTTATACTTGCTCATGGAAACAGGTAGCTGGAATGTCAAATTCGTACACATCATCAAAAAGCAGGCAATTATCATGTATGCTAATGTATAGATGGCTGCCTCCAAGGTTCACAGGTAATCAGACCTTTTCTGAAGAGTTCAGCATATATTTCTATTTCTATTTAAAATAAATATTGCCATCTGAGTAAAACTTTTGATTTTTTTTTGGAGCAGCTGCTTGGGGAATGATGATATTATGATGGGAAGGGTGGCTTGTTACAATATTATTCCTTTGGGTTACCAGTTCTGATTATCTTTGTGATATTGCAAGCAGAGCGTTCTTTAAGTAACAGAAACTTTTCTGAATAAAACATTTCAAATTACGTCTATTTTTTTTCAAGAGATGATAATTATGTAAAGCAAAGAAATTAGAAAATGAGAAATAGCTCCATGAACAAAGAGATTTCGGCCCAGACCTGTATTATTTTCAAGGCATTCATTAATATATGCGGATCTATATGTGGGGTGTGCATGTGTGTGTGTGTGTGTGTGTGTGTGTGTGTGTGTGTGTTTGCATTTAAAATTTAAAACAAATGGGGCGCCTGGGTGGCGCAGTCGGTTGAGCGTCCGACTTCAGCCAGGTCACGATTTCCCGGTCCGGGAGTTCGAGCCCCGCGTCGGGCTCTGGGCTGATGGCTCGGAGCCTGGAGCCTGTTTCCGATTCTGTGTCTCCCTCTCTCTCTGCCCCTCCCCCATTCATGCTCTGTCTCTGTCTGTCCCATTAAAAACGTTGAAAAAAAAAATTTAAAATTTAAAACAAATTTGAATTGTTGGGGGCATGTTTTGCTATTGTGAGGCCATAGTGGGTATGTTTTCTGCCCTGAGAATATCCGTGAGGTAATTATATATCAAATAGGAGAAAGACTTCATAGTGGAAGTGATATGGATACTGGTTTCCTGTAGACCCTATGCTGGATTCTTTCTCTGGCACTTACCCGTTAGGAAACTTTGTAACCAGTTATATGACCTCTCTAATCCTCAGGTGTGAAATAGGTACAGCAAAAATAGAGAAGTCACGGTGTCATTGTAGGGATTATTTAAGTATTATACACAAATAACATGATTAAGATGTTTTACCTATTTTTATTGTTATACTTTTATGTGTCAGTAGTGACACACATATTAAATGTTAAAATTGAGGGACTTGATTTTAATCAGGGGAGTTTTAAGGGAGGTCTACTTTGCATAAGTTATCGTGATCAACAGTGAAAAGACTTTTTTCAATATGGTAGAATTTTTGTAGGGTTCTGACATGGATTATCTTGTTGGAGTCTCACGAGATCCCAGAAATGAAAAAGCTGAGAAAAGTCAAAACTAGCTTGGCTGAAAGTGAAAACAACCTCTTCATGGCAGATCAAGGATTACTGACCTGGGGGAGTCTTTTCTTCATTCCTTTTTTTGTTTGTTTGTTTTAAAGTAAGCTCTACACCCAACGTGAGTCTTGAACTCACAACCCCAAGATCGAGAGTTTGATGCCTACCGACTGAAGCATCTAGGCACCCCAGGAGTCTTTTTCACAATACCCCTTTACCTCCCAATGAAAGTGAAAATTCTGTGCTTCTAATTGAAAGTAAAAATTGTTTTACATTCTCCCACTGTCTAAAAATTCTCTCATCTATTTTCATCACTAAGTCCTCTGCAATAAACACATTAACACGTTAATGACATCCTACTAGTTTGACTCCTTCCTATTGATTCTGTCAAATTAAAGGCTAAACTTCACATGGGGAAAATCAAGTGTGTGAAACATAATTTAATTAAAGGAGACAGACATTTATTAGATGCTTTTGCACTGTGCAAAGAAACTACATGGTGCGTTGTCGGTAAACGTGCATGCATGTGTAACACCTAGGTTGTACTCATCGTGTCTAGGAAAGGAAGCAGTTCTCCTCTGTCACCAGCAAGAAGTCAGTGTCAGTATTAGCTGATTACATGCACACATGCAGTCCAAAGGCTGTTGCAAAAGCATTCACTACATTTCAGACTTGAGCACAGCATAGTTGTGATGAGTGTCTACAAGACCCATCACAAGGGGCTCTTTCCTTCTCTCATCCCTCTGTGTTCCCTCCATCTTCTCTCACTCTGCCTCCATCCTGGAAGCAGACGGCTGTGTCTTCCTCTGCTAATGATGGCAATATGTGACCTAGAACTTGCAGATTTTTAAAAGAGGACTATTTAATAATCAAACACACCTTTGTCTTATAAATAATGACAGCATCTGAAACCATAATCCTATTATTAAAGAAAAGAAAGTCTTTTTTAGGCAGTAATTGTTAAGAAATGAAGAAGGGCTAAAACATGATTAATTTGAATCGTGGCTCTGTCACTATGAACTGTGTGACCATAGCAGGTTACAATCTCTTTGAGTCTCTGCTCCTTATCTACAACATAGATATAATAATAGGGCCTTGCTCTTGTGCTTGCTGGGAGGGTTATATGAGTTAATGTAAGTGTGAGGCTCGTAGGTTTTTGCCTGATGCTTAAGAATTGCTTGGTGCATTGGTGTTGTTAATATTACGGTTTTTTAATTTGTGTATTTTACCATAAACTTATTACCGTGTTGAGAAGCAAAGAGTGAGGGGGGAAAGTGAAACCTAGCCTCTAATACATACATACACTAATTGCTTAATTAAAGGATTGAACCAAGTTTTTGTTTATTTAGAAATATTTCAGTTTTGAACCCTTTCTCACCTATGACTCTCACATATCACACACAGGTATATACGCATGCAGACAACACAGAGTCCCTGCAGATGTCAAGGAGAATATGCATTTTCTTACCTTAATTTTTTTAACTTTTTAATATTTTATCACATGTATGCATAGATATGATAGAATGACTGATTTTGTTTGTTGTAAGGGGTAATGGAAAACATTTGAGGCTTGATCTTAAAGGATGAATAGGAATTTGTCAGGTTGGAAAGGAGAATTTCAAGCTGAGAAATGAAAACAGCGTAAGTGAAACCACAGGGATGTGAAACACCTCTGCTACAGAATGGGTGTCACTAAACCAGTGCAGGTGTGGTTTCTAGTTTGAGTTCTCTGGAAATAGAGTCTGAAACTGGGGGTTGCGTGTGGAGGCTTATTGGAGAGTATTTTCAGAAGTGATACCTGTAAGGAAGGGAGGAAGACACGACTGGGTGGAAAAAAGAACTGACTTTCAAAGCAATGGCAATGGAGTCCTCAACCCATCTGGTGCTGGTCCAGCCTTCAGAGTTTTCTCTAACTGAGGTGAGAGGGCCAGATATTTATGTCCCTGCGTCACCGGTCTCAGCCAGGAGCTGCCTTTAGAAGGGGGAGCCTTGGACAAGACCCCTTCTCTGTCCTAGAGCAGAGCTGCTGTGAGCCATACCACCTCTGTCACACCCACTGCACATTGCTGATGTACTACAAAGCTGGGTATACACAATACGTAAATAAATGGCACGGCTGTGTTCCAGGGAAGCTTCATGTACTAAAGCAGGCAGCCAACCGCAGGTCATAGTTTGCCGACCCCAGGCCTAGAGTAATTCTCACTGAGGGACGTGGCTTGGAGACATCAGCCGTTAATACTGCCAGAAGCTGGGGAATGGGTGCTTGGCCCTCGAGAGGGCATTTGGGCCTGGCACCATAGTGCACTACGGTTCACCCCCTGCATCTTTCAGATCTACATGCTGCTTATGGCAAGTCTGCCCCATCTATTCTCCATCATCTAAGACACTTCTACATTTCTCCTTCAATTAAAGTAGGTCATCACTTTTTGTAAGCTTCCAAGGATTATCATCACAGCGTGTTAGCGCCATCTCATTGTCAGGGCTTTTCTACAGTGGGAAAAAGCTCCCATGTCAATAAACTCTCCCTTAGCCAGTTTGATGTTTCACCTCCCACCACTCCCACTTCCTTGGGTTAGCATCTTGAGGATGCAGAGTCTCCTGGCTCATGCTGGTCCCTGTCAGTTAGGTTCTGCAGCTCCTTTGGCATTTATTCCCTCCTCTTCCATGCCAGGCCCAGCAAATCGGCAGTCAAAGCTGTGCTGAGATTTGTTATTGGTCTGATTGCTAGAGGGGGAAGTGAGGACAGACCAGGAGAGGGGCAAGGGTCAGGGTCCCGAGGAGAAAGTTAAACTTGGTTCATGTTGCCTGCCTGTAGCTCAAATGTACCCCTACCCACCAATTTCTTAGATTACACCGGCAGATTTCTTAGTCGGATAAATAGCATAGCAAGACGCAGTGGAGCAGCCACTATGGCACAAGTCTGAAAATAACTCATCAATAGAAAATACGGTCATTGTGGGGCACTTGGGTGGCTTAGTCAGTTAAGCATCTCACTCTTGAATTTGGCTCAGGTCATGATCTTCTGTTTTGTGGGTTCAAGCCCCATATCTGGCTGTGCGCTGACAGCATGAAGCCTGCTTGGGATTCTCTCTCTCCCCCTCACTCTCTCGTGGGCATGCACTCTCTCTTTCCCTCTCTCTCAAAATAAATAAACGTAAAAAAAAAAAAAAGAAAATGTGGTCATTGTGTCTTTCTTTTTAATATCCCTATGCTAGAATCACGGGGGCTCTGGGGCCAAATGATAGTAGGAGATTTTGCATATAAAGGAGGAAATCTCAAACAAGA
Organism: Puma concolor; assembly: GCF_028749965.1. NCBI lineage: Eukaryota > Metazoa > Chordata > Mammalia > Carnivora > Felidae > Puma > Puma concolor. The sequence continues at coordinate 68,176,521 of NC_141674.1, read as the reverse complement.
TCTTCTGTAACAAATACTGCTAATGCCTTCCTGATATCATTGTTCTTCCTTAGTAAAATAATCCTCATTTTTATCCTAACAAGTTGCCACCGAGGATAGAGACATTTAACAGCCTCCTTTGCAGCTCTGTTGGCCTACATGACTAAATTCTGGCCAAGGAGTTGTAAATAAAAGTGATATATGATGCTTCCAGAATTCTTCAAAAAAGATTGAGAGGGGAGGCTCTGTTTCACTTCTTCTCCTACTTGGAACACAGAATTAATGACTAGAGCTCTAGCAACTATCTTGCAAGGGAATTTGATCTTTGGGCTTGAATTTTGTGCTGGAAATTTGATAATTACAGAGGTCTTTATATTCAAATTTGACATTTTATCTCTAGAATATCTTAACATTGATAATTGCTATTGCATTCTCCTTGTGTTTTCATTTGATCTTATTACAGACTCTTTGGTCTGCTTATTTTTGACAACATGGTTGGGCATGAGAAATAGAATACATTTTCACCTTTTGGTATAATTGGCCTTTGGCGTTGATGTGTTTAATGTACTATGGAATCATTTTCAAATAAAAATCAGTGTAGCCCCCAAATCAATCTGGATTCACGTCTTTACTGCTCACCAGTGGTATCAAGAGGACCCTCACAGGGGATGGTATTGGAAGAATAGTTTCATGAAAGTGGGGACAGGACTGTCTTGATGTGCTGATTTACACTCCTAAGTGGAATGGTTACAGAAGCCGAGAGTCCTTAGTTTAATGGTTAAGATCAATGATTTAAAACAGCAAAAACTTCAGGAACAGTATTGGGTACAATGGCAAGGCCTACTCTCCACTCCTGATGTCCCCTTTTATGCTGATGAAGCTCTATGAACATATTGCTTCCGGGGCTCTCTTTCCTCCTCCTCACTCTCCCCCTGCCTCCCCAACCCCCAGGGGAAGTGAAGTGATTTCTCTGACTATGGAGAGGAGAGGAGAGGAAAAGGACATGCATAGACGAGCCTATGCTCTCTCTCTTGTGAATGAGCTGTCTAGAGAATGCACATGTCTTTATCAGTTCTGTCTGTGGTAGTTCAGCCCTCCCTCTGCCTGCGAAGGTAGGTGGGAGGTTCACTTTTGGGAAGCCCACTTGCCTACCATGTAAGACAATGCCCAATATAAAATGTGCATTCAAAAAAGTGCCTAATACGTAAAGATTGTATTGAATAATTAAGCAAACACCTGTGTAATGATCACCAGCTCAAGAAATAGAACATTGTTAACACTCCTGTGTGTCCTTTTTGGATCTCACCTCCATCCCTATAACTAGAGGTATTGTTACGTATATTTTATGTATGTTTTTCTTTGTAGTTTTATCATCAATGTATATATTACTAAACACTGTAGTTTTGCCTATTTCTGGATTTTATAAAATTAAATCTGTTATGGGTTGAATTGTATTCTTGCTAAAATTTATATGTTTTGAAGTACTAACCCCTAATACCTCAAAATGTTATTTGGAAATAGGGTAATAAAGTTAAAATGAGGTTCTTAAGGTGTGCCCTAATCCAGTATGACTGGTATCCTTATAAAAGGAAACTTGGACAGATACCTATAGAAGGAGCTGATGTGAAGACACATGGAAAAGACAGCCATCTACAAGCCACAGGGAAAGGCCTGGAACAGATTCTCCCTCACAGCTGTCCAAAGGAACCAACAGTGCCAACCTCTTGATCTCCCACTTATAGCCTCCAGAACTGTGAGACAATACATTTTTGTTTAAGCCATCCGCTCTTTGGTACTTTGTCTCAGCAGCCCTAGAAAACTAGTATAGATTTATATAGTATGTATCCTTTGCTCTCTGACTTCTCAATTTGGTGAGATTCATCCATGTTTTTGAAGTGTAGCAGTAGTTCATGGTCATAGCTGTATTATACCTCATGGTATAAATATTATAAATGTTATCCATCAATTTTACACATTTTGGTATTGATGGATATTTCTTTTCCATGCCCTCAAGCAGCCAATCAGACCATTTTCCACGGACCATAAGTCCATGTACGCTATAGGCTTGGGTCACTTCTTTTTACACTCAAAGTAGATGACTAGATTCACTGTTTGGAGATCTGCCCATCGGGAGAATTTTCTCTCACCGTTGTCTTTCAAGACCATCTGAGTGAAGCTGTTCTATAGATGCCATCCTTGTTCAGCTTGCACCCACCATCTGAGCCAACAAATCTGTATTAATCAGAGTTCCCCAGTGTCCAAAAACATGTTCCTCATTTCCATCTGAGATCTCATCAGAAGTACCTTTAACATCTTTATATATATATATATATATATATGTTTATATTTTTCCTTTAACATTTATATATCTACCAACATCCTCTTTATGATGATACACTAAGATGAGAGAAGCTTTCTCTCTAGCTCCCCTCTTTTCTTTTTGAGCTCTTACCAGAATTGCCTTTAACATCTGTATTTCCACCAACATTCTTTCCAAGGAATTCTATCAACACACTCAACTTCTTCCAGTCTCTGTACAATGCCCAGTTCCAAAGCCCGTTCCCCATTTTTGGGTATATTTTTACAGCAGAAACCCACTTCTTATTACCAAAACCTATTCATTTGTTGGGGTTGTCATAGCAAAGTACCATAGACTGGGAGCAATTTATTTTCTCACGGTTGTAGAGGCTAGAACTCTGAGATCAAGGTGCCAGCAAGTTTGTCTTCCTCTGAGGCCTCTCCTTTGCTGGTGGATGGCTGGCCATCCTCTGTTATCTTCATACCCTCTGTACCGGTCTATGTCTTAATCTCCTCTTCTTATGATGACACCAGTCATATTAGATTAGGGCCCATCCTAGTAACTTAGCTTAAATTACCTCTTTAAAGACCCTATGTCCACGTATATACACTTCTTGGGGTATTGGGAGTTAGGACTTCAACATCTGAATTTCAGGGGGACATAATTCCCCAGCCTACAACACCATCCATGAATCAAGTTCAGAGATTTTCCTCCTCCTTTAACTGATCATCAGGATTCTCCTTATGACTGTAAGCTGGGAGAGGTTTTCTAAACCAAGGCCAGTAACTGCTTTCGTTGGGCATTCAAATCTCTCTGAAGTTCAGCTCCTCTATTAAATGCTAGGCTTGAGCCTGGGTTTTCTTCAATCCTACCAAGAGAGCTGATGAGAGCTTCTTTGCACACAACCCAAAAGGCCCTCAGGGTTTTACATCTGGCTTTGTATTGCCAGTTCTTTGCCCAGAGCTATTTATTATCTTTTTGTAGCTTGCTAATGGTGTTTAGTAATAGTTAGTCCATAGCTAGTAGCTACTGTTTTCTCCAAACTTCCTCAAAGCCTGAAACAGGTGCACTCACTTTTACCAGTCCACCCTCCCAATTTACTGCCCATTAAAGTTACAATATGATCAACACCTGTGCGCCGGAGGCTGCCTGTGTACCACCTATCACTCTTGGACTTTCCACTGCCAGTTGTTCAGTGAATGAGCTAGCCTCAAATCCTAACTTGTCAGCAACTTTCACAAGACCATTCTTAACACCGACTGTCACACGTCGATTTCTCCAGAAGCATTTGCTGAGATGGAACTTAGGGTACGCAGTGCTTTTTAGGAAACAACTCCCGTAAAGGCAAGGGGGTTGCGGCAGGACCGGGTAGAGAAAGAAGCTGAACCGAGATATAAGCCTGGCAGTGTCTTGGCAAACCTGGAAAACCTGGAAGGCAAGTCTGCAGTGAGTACATAAGGCCAAAGGGCCAGGCCTTAAGAACCTGCCTCGCTCAGTTAACCAGGTGTGGATGTGAGCTGCTGCCCCGGGAGGGGCGTGACCTCAGGTAATGAGCTCTCTGCAGTTGAAGTATATAATGAGGTTGCCGAGAGCTGGAGGCCGCTTGCAGGTTTCAGTGGGTGCCTCTGGCAGCGGCTCCTTTCTTGAAGAGGATCCTGGCGGGAACCTCCAAGTCCAGCAAAGGTACATGTGTGTTTCCTGAGCGTATACCTTAGAAGTGGAATTGCTAAGGGATACAATACGTGCAGCTCCGGCTTTAGCGCGTAACGCCAAACTCTCTTCCAAAGTAGTAGTTCTATTTGCACCCGCATGAAGGTATCCGAGAGTTTTTAGTTACCTCATTTCTTTCTTAACACTTGGTATGGTCCGTTGTTTTTCTTTTAGTTGCTTTGGTGGGTCTGTAATGGTGTTATAATTTGGTATTAATTTGTCTACCAACATGGATAAAGTCTTGGTGAAGTGGCTATTTAAGAATTTTGTCCATTTAAAGGAAATCGTGTTGTATTTGGTCTATAAGCCCTTTGTTGGATGTGTGTGTGTGTGTGTGTGTGTATAAAACTATCCTTTTTTTTCTTTTACTCAGGAGGATTGAATGGTATATATTGATCAAGATAAGTTTTAATTTTTATGGAATTCGATTTATTGGTCTATAAAGATAATCCTTCTTGTGTTTCATTTAGAAAGGCTTTTCTATCCTACTGTCATAAATATATTTTCGTATATCATCTGCTAGTTCTATGGACCTGCAACTCACTTAGAATTAATTTTTGTGTATTATAGGAGTATAAAAGAGTGTATAAAAGTGTTTCTAAAAATTCTTATCCATATGGAGCTACTTTTATCCCAGCACAATTAGCTGAAAAGACTGGGTTATTTCCGTACTACTCTATAATGCAAACTCCTATTTAGAAAGGATAGGTTTTACTATAGAAACAAATAATTCCCAAATCTTTGAAGCTTTAAGCCTCAAAGTTTATTTCTGATACTCATTGTCTGTCATGGCTGGGCTGTGGCTTCATGCTACAACCTCTATCTGAAACATAGCTGGTCTTTGTGGCAGAGGAGAGAGGATGAGGGAAACACAGATTGATTTTTAAACCATATTTCCTGAAGTGATGCTAACCTTCTATTCCATTGACCATAGCTAGAATGTGTCCGACAGGTCGACAACTTTGTGTACATATTACCTTCTGCAGGGAGGGCCTGCAAATTTTAGTGAATACTAATGTATGAAACCACACACCATTGCAATAAAACAAGTATCTATGAACCTTACAGTTTCTTCTCTATTTCCTAGTCAATATTTGAACCAATATCACACTCTTAATCACTAGAACTTTATAAGTTTCCATAATCAGTACAATGGTCTTCTCACCTTGTTCAGGAATGTCTTGTCTATTCTTGACCTATTGCATATGTGTGTGTGTGTGTGTGTTTTAATATTTGACAAGTGTCACAGGAAAAACGGGTTGCAGTTTGGGGTTTTATTGGCTTTATGACTTTATGGAGTGAAATTATTCATTGTTTCAGTTTGGGGAGAATCATGAACTTTGTCTACTCACAAAGTTAGCACATTCTAAAAATACACTTTTGTTTATTACCACATAGTAGAAGTACTGAGGTTTACAGTTAACACGGGATCCCATCCTTCTTAGATATCAGAGGATTGAGGAAAAAGTTGTAAGAGTTTGTCAGTAGTTCAGAGCATAGGGTATGATGGAAGACTATAGCAAATTACCTGTTTGAGTCCAAAAATATTATTCATCATGTGCTCAAAACATTTTGCTATGTATTCTAGGAAGTATCAGTGTTGAATTGTAAACTCTAGAAGGAACAGAATATAATGCACCAAGTGGTAAATGCTTTGAAGAAGCAACAGATGTAGTTCTAAAAGAAGGCAAGTGGGAAATAATGCTTGCACTATTGAAATCAAAGAAGCCGTCGTAGAGGAACTAGGGTTTGATGAGGGGCCTGAAGCAAAATTAATAATTGGGTAGAAAGGCATTCGAGGTCTTACACGGTAATGATGCCTCATCACTACTTCTCATGGATTCATTGGGCTTCTTTCAGAAGTTCTATATACTATTCTGATAGTCTGGCCCTTTAAATTTCAGGTTTTATTTTTATTTCAGGTGACATTCTGGGAAAGGGAAAAGTGTAACAGCTGCATTTTATTATGAGAACAAGTTCATAAAAGGATATATAATTAGGCATTTACAATTTTGTTCACTGAATTTCAAATCCTACTCGGAAAACCCCTTAGAAGTGAATTAGGAATTTAAAATTTTTTGCAGAGTTTTTTTTTTGTTGTTGTTGTTTATTTACTCTTTGCTTTGGGAATTAATTGCAAAGTCTTATATTAATAGAACATTAAGGGCAAGTTTTCTAAATGTGTAAGTCAAAAAATTCCAAGTTATGTTTCCTTCAGTAACTAACTAATCTCTTTGTGCAAATAATAAAGCAACAAAATTAATATGATACACTGTTGTGCAAAATGAATATAAAAGCTGATTTATAGTCAAAGTATGGTGAACATGATTGCATTTTAAAATCTGGTGTTTGTAAAGTCCTGACATAAAATTTGAATGACTGGGGAATTTTATAGTGTATTTTCATATGTAAATCACTTTGTTTAACCTATTTAAAAATCACCTGTTTATTTCAATATCACCTCAGTAGATTTTAGGTGTCTCTGAAATTTATCATTGAATATTTAAACAACTATTTGCTCTTTTATCTAAACATAATTTTAGCATGATAAAATCAGTTTTTACATTGGTCATAATGTTTTGAGATTATATTTGAGGTCTGTTGATAGTTCTCTTTATAACATAGGTATAAAAAACCCTCTTTTTTAATATTTATTTTGGAGAGTGAGAATGAACACAAAAGAGGGAGGGGCAGAGAAAGAGGGGAACAGAGGATCTGAAGCAGGCTCTATGCTGAGAGCAGAGAGCCCAATGTGAGGCTTGAACTCAAGAACCGTGAGATCATGACCTGAGCTGAAGTCAGATGCCTAACTGAGCCAGCCAGGTGCTCCAAAAAAAAAAAAAAAAAAAAAAAAAAAATATATATATATATATATATATATATATATATATATATATAATAATAAAAATAAAACAAACATCGTGACTCAAAACCAGATTATCTACACCTAGGAGGGCAGATTCAATCAAGTTTTTTGGTAATACTATAGATTTAGTTTCCATACATGCTAACTGGAGTGTTTTTGTTTTTGTAGTTTTTTTTTTTTTCTTCCTGAGTGTTTTGATTTAACAACCATGTTTTACACAACTATTCTGGTGAAATATTTTATCAGTGTCTGCTATTGATTTTAATAGAAACTAGCAAGAGATTGTAAAAAATTCAGTAAAGGGGTGCCTAAGTGGCCCAGTAGGTTTGAGCTTCTGACTCTTGACTTTTGGCTCAAGTCATGATCCCAGGGTCCTGGAATCAAGCTCCACTTTGGGCTCCTACTGAGTGTGATGTCTGCTTGAGATTCTCCGCCCCTCTACCCCACTCATATGTGTGTTCTCTTTCTAAAATTTAAAAAGAAAATCCTGTAAAAAAAAAAAAAATATATATATATATATATTACTAAGCAAAACCTAATAAAGTATATGCCTAACAAAATTATAAATAGATCATTCTTAAATACAAAATTCCTGATTAATAATGCAAAATATTAGTAAACATAGGGGGTGGGCACAAAAAAAGGATCCATCAGGCTGAAAGATGTGAGGCAATAATCTTTTGCTTAAAAATAATTAATCTTGGCTTTCTTGTCCCCTGGCAAGAACCTTGCCTGGTTTTGGTATTGGGTAATTTATATTTTTAACTTCCTTTGGTTATTTATCTGCATTTTGTTTCTACTTTCACCATTAAATATTCTATGTCTAGCTTTTTTCATGATGTTCTTAAGTTGATGTTCTTTTGTAGTTTGAGAATTTAAATCATAAATGGGTGTTAAACTTTTTTTAATGCTTTTTCTTCATCTATTGAAATGATTGGATGTATTGGTTCTTTATTAAGGTATTAAATTATCAGATTTTTTTTTTTTTTTTTTTTTTTTAATTTTAGAGAGTGTGAGTAGGGGAGAGGGGCAGAGGGAGAAGAGAATCTTAAGCAGACTCCAGGCTCAGCTGGAGCCTGTGGTGCCCAATGTGAGGCTCGATCCCATGGCCTTGAGATCATGACCTGAGCTGAAACCAAGAGTTGGATAGTCAACCAACTGAGCCACCCAGGTGCCCCTAAATTTTCAGATGTTAAACCAATCTTGCATCCTAGAGATAACTCCCACTTAATCATAATGTATAATACTTCTTAATATGTTGCTGAATTTATATGTTGTTACATTTTGATGTCCATATTCATGAATAATATTGATCTCTAATTTTTTTCATGAATTCTTTGGCTGGCTTTTGTATCAGGGTAATACTGAATTCATAGAATGAACTAGACAGTGTTTCCTCCTCTCCTTTTTGGGAAGAGTTTATGAAGGATTGGTATTATTTCTTTCTTTTTTTTTTTTTCCCCAACGTTTATTTATTTATTTTTGGGACAGAGAGGGACAGAGCATGAACGGGGGAGGGGCAGAGAGAGAGGGAGACACAGAATCGGAAACAGGCTCCAGGCTCTGAGCCATCAGCCCAGAGCCTGACGCGGGGCTCGAACTCCCGGACCGCGAGATCGTGACCTGGCTGAAGTCAGACGCTTAACCGACTGCGCCACCCAGGCGCCCCTTGGATTGGTATTTCTAAGTTCTTGATAGAATTCCCTACTCAAGCCATTTGGTCTTGAGCTTTTCTTTGTGAGATTTGTAATTAATAATTCAATCTTACTTATCTTATTTATTAAAAGTATATTTAGGCTTCTTCTGCCTGAATCAATGTAAGAGAATATCTAGTTCATTGAAGCTGTCTAATTTTTTGACAAAGTTATAACATCCCATCCCTTACAATTCTTTTAATTTCTGTAAGCTGTGAAATGATGTTTCCTTTCATTTCCAGTTTTGATAATTTTTATCTTTTATTTTTCCTTTGCTTTGTGTAGTAGGAGGTTTGTCAGATTTTTATTTCAAAAAAAATTCTTGGTGTAATCAATTCAAATGATCTGTTTTATATTCTATTGGTTTCCACATTAATATTATTTCCTTCTGATGTGTTAGGCTTAGTTATTTTTCTTCTAGATTTTTGAAGTAGATTCTTAGGTTATAAGATTTTTTTTTTTTCCTGGGATATAATTCACAGAACAAAACTTATTATTTTAAGGTGTATAATTTAGCAGGTTTTATTTAACATCTTCACTATTGTATGTAATCATCAGTACTATCTAATTCCAGAACACTTCCTTTGGCCCAAAATGAAGCACCAAATCTATTAGTCGCAATTTTTCCCTCTTCACAAATAACTGAAAAATCACTTATCTACTGTCTAGGTGTCTGGATTTTCCCATTTTATACATTTTTATATAAACGGAATTATACAATATGTGGCCTTCTGTGTCTGGCTTTCTTTCACTTAGCATAATGCTTTCAAGGTTTATCCATATTGCACATATCTGTAATTTATCTTTATGGCTTCATATTCCATTGTATAGATATATCACATTTTGTATATCCGTGCATCATTTGGATATTTGGGTGGTTTCTATCACTGGCTGTTATGAGTAATGCTACTGTGAATATTCATGTTAAAATTTTTGTGTGAACATCTATTTTCAACTCACTTGGGTATACATCTAGGAATGGGATTGCTGTGTCCTGTATTAATCCTATGTTTAAAGTTCGGAGGAATGGAGAAATGGTCTTCACCATGGCAGGTTATTTTTTTCGTCTATTGGCATTTAAAGACCTTAAGTTTTCCTAAACGCTGCTTTAGTTGCAGTGTTTAGTGTTTGGTATCATAATGATACGCTTTCATTTTTCCTCCCTTTAAAAAAAAACTTTCTCATTTTTTTCATGGGTCCATGGGTTCTTTATAAGTGTACTTTAATATTTGTGGTTATCCAATCTGTTTCTACTGCTGGTACCTAATATGTTTACATTATAGTTAAAGTATATACTTGGCACTTTAATCCTTTAAATATGGACTTGTTTTAAAAATGTACTTTAAAAAAAATAAGGACTTGTTTTCTGGTCTATTATATTGTTTACCTTGGGACATGTATATTTGTGCTTTAAAAGATGTGTAGTTTATTGTTGGATGAGGTGTGCAATAGACAACCTGGTCCTACTTGTTGATAATCTTGAAGTCTTCTGTATCTTTGATCTTTCTAAGCATTCTATCATTTGAGAATGAGTCTTGAAGTCTTTGTTACTGTTAAAGTGTCTATTTCTCATTTTGTCAGTTTTTGCTTATTTTAGAGTTGTATTGTTGGATGTGCATATATGCATAATTCTTATATTTTTGATCTGTTATAAACTGTGGCCTTTTGTCTCTAGAAACAATTCAGTCTTTAAACTTATCTGACGTTAGCTTAGCCACTTAATCTGCTATAGTTACTGTTTGTAAGGTATATCTTCTTTCAACCTGTTCATATGATTGAATCTGAAGAGCATCTCTTACAGCATGTAACTCTTTATTATATTTTATCCAATCTGGCGATCTCTGCCGTTTTTGGAATGTTTAATTCACATTTATTATAATCCTTGATATGGTTATGTCTGTCATTTTGCTATTTGTCTTCTATATGTTCCATATCTTTTTGTTTACTGTCCTGTTATGTGTTATAATAGATATTTACTAATATACTGTTTAAATTTCTTTTGTTATCTTGTATACTATTCAATTATTAGTGGTTTCTGTAGGAGTCAGAATACGAATCTTGTTAATCCATAGCAGAATGTAATACTGGTTTAATTCCAGTACAACATAGAAACTTTAACATAGCTATATATTCTCTTCTGTTGTTCATGATGACCTTGTCCTATATATTACATATTTATATTTATAGGCACAAAGCACTGTTTCTCAATATTGTCTTAGATGATTAAGAACTAATTTAAGAAAGAAGATTGCTATCAATCTTATGGTTCCTCTCCATGTGATCAAATCATTTTCCTCTTGCTGCTTTTAAGATTTTCTTCTGTTTTTGACTTTGAACAGTTCGATTTCATGTGTGTAAGTGTGGTTTTTTTTGTTTTTGTTTTTTTTTTATTTTTAATTTTTTTTTTTCAATGTTTATTTATTTTTGTGACAGAGAGAGACAGAGCATGAACGGGGGAGGAGCAGAGAGAGAGGGAGACACAGAATCGGAAACAGGCTCCAGGCTCCGAGCCATCAGCCCAGAGCCTGACGCGGGGCTCGAACTCACGGACCGCGAGATCGTGACCTGGCTGAAGTCGGACGCTTAACCGACTGCGCCACCCAGGCGCCCCTGTTTTTGTTTTTTTAATTTCTCCAACCTGGAGTCCTTTGAGCTTCTTGGGTATATAAGTTAATGGTTTTCATCAAACATGGGGAGTTTTTTTGATATTATTACTTCAAATATTCCTTCTGGCCCTTTCTGTTTCACTTTTCTTTCTGTGACTCCCATTTTTCACATGTTGGTGTGTTTGGTGGTGTTGCACAGGTTTTGGAGGCTGTTTTTTTGTCTTTCTTGTTTTTCAGATTAATTTTTCTTGGTCTATCTTCAAGTTTATTTCTTCTTCCACCTATACTCTTGACCTCTGTAGTGATTTTTCATTTTGACTATTGCACTTTTCAATTAGACTTTAAATTGGTTCAACTGACGTTTTCTATTGGTGCCATTATCATCAAGCTTTCTTTAGTTCTTTTGAACATATTTGGAATAAGTTCAACATCCCGGCCCCCTCAGAGACCATTTCTGTTGACTTTTTTTTTTTTTTTTTTTCCTGTGCATGTATCACACTTCCTGTTTCTTTATGGGTCTCGCATTTTTGCAAACTTGAAAACCACATTGCAGCAGATCTAGATTCTGAATCCCCCTCTTCTCGGCGGTGACTGTTACGGGTTTTCTTTTCTTTTTTAAATTTGTCTTGTTTAGTACCTTGCACTGCTTAATCATAAAGAGTGTCTCTCTTCCTCAGTGTGTAGCTACTGATGCCTCTGTTCAGGTTTCTCTTTTATGTCCAAGCCTGACATCCTAGAGATATGAATCATCATAGCTCAGTGAGGAGACCATGACTGATCAAGTAAATCTTGAGTCAATAAATCTTCTATCTTTTGTCAGTGGATTTGTGTGTGGATCAGGGTTTGCATTCAAAGTTCAGGCAGTTTATGAGGGTACCTAGCTTTTACTTTTTGCTTGGCCATCTCCTTTATCCTCTCTGGAGTAGGCCTTACATTCAGTCATAGATAAATAGCTCAGAACTTCTCTGGTGTCTCCTGAGCATGTATACACTCTTGGGTATATGCATAACCCTCCAGACCACAGAGATGAGTGAATGCATTACAAAACTTTCTCTCTGGATATACCTCTTAAATTCCTGGCTAGTGTGATGGTTTTTGCTTGACATAGTGATATCAAAGCCTCTGAATGGTTGTGATGTTGGTGCCTCTTGAATCAACACCACTGAGATTGCTATTGTTTCAACAAGCCCTCTGGGGATGTCTTTTGCTCCAAGTCAAAAAGCACTTCTGGCAGCAAAAGTGTTTTCACAGCTTTCTTCAACTACTGAGCTGATAGAACTAGGATTGGGGTGGGATGAGACAAATTTTAGTTTCAGGCTAAAACACCACAGAGTACCACTGTTTTTTAATCTGAGTTTCGGTTGTTTTCTCTTGAATTAAAGTTTCCGATTTGTTGTATGCCTTTGGTTGATTCTCAGAACTGAAATTTTTGTTTTTGATAGTTGTGTCAAGTTTTACCATGACTTTTTGGAGAGAATTTGCTGAACATCTTAGCTATTCTAGGAGTCCTGCCTCTTTATCAGAAAAAACAAGTTTTCCCCAGCAGCCTATTGGAACTTCTAATTCTACATCATTGAATAAATCTGTGTCATGTGGCTCTTCTTGGTGCAAGGGAAACTAGAGAGTAAAGGTAATTATTATTATTACTTTTAATTTATTTTGAGAGAGCACAAGTGGAAGGGCAGAGAGAGGGGAAGAATCCCAAGCAGGATCTACACTGTCAGTGCAAAGCCTGATGTGGGGCTTGAACTCATGACCTGTGAGATAATGACCTGAGCTGAAATCAGGAGTCAGACATCCAACTGACTGAGCCACCCGCATGCCGGATAGGTAATTGGTTTTGGTAGTCTCTGGAGTGAAGACTGACAGTGAGAAAATGTGTATTTAAAATGGGATTGGGGGCACCTGGGTAACTCATTTGGTTAAGATTTCGTCTCAGGTCATGATCTCCTGGCTTGCGAGTTCAAGCCCCAAGTTGGGCTCCATGCTGACACTGCAGACCCTTATAAGATTCTCTTTATGTTCACCTCTCTCTGCTCCCCCATGACACTCTCTCTCTCTCTCTCTCTCTCTCTCTCAAAATAAACTTACAAAATGCATTAAATTAGGGTTGGACTTAGACAATAGTATCTGTCACCCCAGTATAATTGCTGTTACCTTAAGTATGAATTAATCTTCTTAAACTTTTATAGCAAAGGCAATTGGGTATCAATTTCTTTAGGAATCAAGCACAGATATTTAGAGACAAAGGAAGTCTATTTTGTAAGGCATACATACTGGGATATTAAAGTACATTGGTTTTAAATTTTTTTAATGTTTATCTTTAGAGAGTAAGCATGCGTGAGAGTGCAAGCACACAGGGGAAGGGCAGAGAGAGAGAGAGGGAGATACAGAATCTGAAGCAGTCTCCAGGCTCTGAGCTGTCAGCACAGGGCTGTCATGGGCTCAAACCCATGAACTGTGAGACCATGACCTGAGCTGAAGTAGGACGCTCAACTGACTGAGCCACCCAGATGCCCCTAAACTATGTTGGTTTTACATTGGGTTTACTGTCTGCTAGTGTTGTAACTTTGGGTAAGCTACTTAACCTCTCTATTCTTCCATTTCTTCATATGTCAAACATGGGTAATAATTACTTATTCAAGAATTGTAACAAGAATTAAGTGCCTGTAAATTACCTTGCCTGGTGTCTGACTCACAGCTAGTGTTTAACAAATGTTTGTGCCTTGTGAATATTGGAAACTTTTTTAGAAAACCAAATCCAAGTTAATATGGAATTGTTTCTTTGTTCCCACAGAATATTTTCTAGTGATGATAAAATTGGAAGGGAGAATGCCTTAATTCTATATCAGCCATGGAGTTCTCTAAGGACTGGTTATATAGGCTATTCCATGTAGATCAATACTTGGCTTATGTACGACACTGAAACTGGGAAAGCTACCAACTGATGATTTAGCTAAAGCGCTTTCCTTCTGGGACTGAGTCATGGAACCAAAAACTATGGCTTGGAACTGAAGGACGGCATTGTCTGAAGGCTGGTGAAATCACAGTGGATTACTTACTATTTAAAGTAGAAAAGAACAATAGGGATGTATTCAGCAGAAAACATTAATTAAAAAACATTGGCGGCTTTAGTTACTATATGTGTATGTACATATACATATATGGTATACATTTCTCATGGTGATCAAACACTAAATAGATTTCTGATATTACAAAATGAGAGTTCACTTATGGATAATTGGAAAGGAAATGAAAAAATAAATGAGATTTCATGAATATACTGAGAATAACTTGCAGTCAGAAAAATAAATCGGCATGTAGATATATATGCCATAATGCAATTTCATTTTCAATCAGTCAAAAGTAATTGATAAAATTAGTTATAGTGAAAGTAAGTCTTAATACCCTTTGTATTCACAATGAATTAATGATCACTGGAGATATCTACAAGTAATTCTGAAGACTTTCATAATACGTAGCAAAAATTTTGGTCATGTTTTAGAAATGAAAAAAAAAAAAAAAACAGTGACAGTATACTCAAGAAAACTTCCACAATGAACCGGAGCTTTTGGTGATGAATCAGGAATAGAAATAAACTTTACTTCCAGTACAGCTTCATTTAAACATGAAGCAATGGGAACCATCTTCTGTTATGAATACTGCAGTTACTATAGTTCTTGCCAAATTTTTCACCCATTGCTTATTATCTCATTTTTCCAGAGAAGTGATGGCGGAACAGATCATTGTTGATGGTACAGATGGTGTGAATAAGTTTGCTCTTCTAAGGGTGTAGGGAGGGATAGGGACAGATGTACTTTGTGTACAACGACTAGCTCTTCATTGGGATGACGGCGATGGTATTCTTACAAGTGGCCTCCTCCGCAATATAGGTCATTGTTAGTGTTCTATATCTCTTGCATTCTCCTTGTTTCATTCCTGAAAACTGCTGACCACCTTTCCATTGCTTCGTTCCTACCTCCTAATAGCTGAACTGTAACTGCTCTGTTTCCTGATTACCTGAAACTGAGATCAGGTTTGGTACCTAATAAATCCTCAAGCTCTGTACCAGCACTGTGTAGCCATATGGCAATTTCAGAAAAGCTAGTCAAAACCTATGAGAGGTAAAAAGGTACAGACTTTTCAGCAAAACTCATTACAAGGAAAAAGTCCTTAGTAAGACACATATCAATTGTGTCATGTTGCTGCAATTCCATTGTGTGGGTACGGCAGAAGTATAATTCTCTCTCAGGTTGAGTGGGGAATTGAGAAAGGTCCTATTCACTCTTCAGTGACCCTTTAAGACTTACAGGGGGTACACAGAGGCTATAAAGAAAAAGCAAAGAGATGACAACTGGTGCTGAAGTACAGAATGGAATAGGAATAATGAAAATGATAGTCTGAGAAACCGAATTTCTTAGATGTGTAGATGGTATTATACTTCACAGGATGTGTCATTTGGTAAAATGCCTCATGTCAATGCATCTTGTAATGCTGTGAAATTCTTTGATAGTAAGACCTTTGCGTGTAGGGACACTTGGGGATTGAATTCATTTGCAAATTTGTGCTATCCTGTGAATTCTGCATAAGTGTGTATTTTAGGATTTGAACTCAAGGTAAAGGGATGGCTTAAAGATTCTTTGTTCTCTGTATGTATAGACTACAGATACTCCAGAGCCCACAACACACTAAGGACAAACAGAATGTTTCTAAGTTGACTAGCCCTGGAGGTAAACTATGTTTGAATTTCAGCTTCATCCCTTACTAGTTGTGCGATCTCTGGGTCATTCAGTTGGCCTCTTTCTGCTTCAGTGGCCTCGTTGTCCATTTAGGAATAATACGCAGCATCATTGACCTAGGATGTGCTAGGTCTCTAGTCCCAAACTTTAAAAACTACAAATGACCCTAGAAAGGGTTCTGATATGTTCAATAGGCAGGAAATAAATTTGTCAGGAATGTGAAATATTATGATAGATTCAATTTGAAGCCAGTGTCTACATCTAGATTAATCAACAGGGCAGTGGGATGGCCTATAAATGCTTGGTGGCTCTAAATCAACTCCCAAGGTTAGGATGGGGAAGTATTCTCCATAAGGATTGGAGTGCTGATCCCCTTATTGGATGGAAAATAGGAGTTTCTACTCTAAGGCTTTGGTAGGATTAATTTGAATGTTTTAAAGACAAGTACATTCTCTGTGCATCAGATTTGTGAGGTGATCCTAGACATTTGGGTGGCTGAAGAGCCAGTCAGTGGTAATCCTCATCTTATCATTCTCTTCAGCAGACATCATTTGCTTCCTTCCTCTTTTGCTTACTAAAAATACAAGTATGAAGTGAATTTGGGAATGAAATAATCACTTTTGTCAAGTTGTTCTTTTGTTAGCTCTCTCAACACAATAGCCTAATGTTAGATGTAGATCTGTGTTTAGCACAAAAAAATGCTATTTTAATTGAATATGTTTGACTTTACAGACTCCATGTAAATAGTAGTTTCTACAAAGATTCATAATCCTTGACAAACTAAACTTCAAAGTGCATTATCGTAAAGTTGATTGCATTTGCCTGTAGACGTAGTGTGTTATAAGTTGTTAAGGGCTTAGCAAAAATATGTATAAAAAATATAGCTAATTATTTAAATATAGCAGTTTATTGCCTTTCAAATAACCCAATTTTCACGGAGTGGGCCTTTTTTATCCATTCATTGAATATTGGAGATAGTAGTATATATGTGTGCATACACAAACACAACTAAAGCAAATTGTATCACAATTGTGACTTAAAACTAACATACCATCTAATATGTCAACTTACCCGTAAGTTATAATTTTGTTTCATCTTAAATTTAATAAATTTGTTCATTTTTGAGACCTGTGTAGTGTGACTGCTAAGTTTCAGATACTTTTTAGGGGACTTGAAGGAATAAAATGAAAAACATCCTTTCCTATACTAGAGGAACTCAGACAAACATATAAGCTAAAGTAAAATCCAGAGACTGGATATCAGCCATAATCAAAGACTTTATAATTATATGTGTATGAGCATATATGTGTGTGCGTTTTGAAATTTTAAATGCAAATGAATGTGTGGACACACACCTATACTTTTTTATTTTTTATTTTTTGGCAGGGGGAAGTAAAACTAGTGTCTTTAAACAAGGTTGACAATGTCCAGCTCATTTTCTTAATATTCTCATGATAAATGCATTTATCTCACTGGTTTAAGAAATATTACAGTTCTGTAACTTTGTCATTTTGTTCACAGCTTTCATGGCTCTTAATACTCAACAAAAACTCACAAAAATACTTGCTGTCATTAGCATAGACATATAATACAAAAGCTCCAGAACATTTCCAATAGCATGGCTAATGCAAACAAAACATAGAATGCATCTGAGCCTTTGTGAGCTAGGGAATTAAAGGATAAGCAGAAAGATTAAAAAGGGATACCTGAGATACTGATATTAATAAATATATAAATGGAAGAGAGAATGAGCCTCTATTTTTATCTCTGAAAGGATTAATTTGTAAATTTCTACAGAGAATTTTATTTTCATGGCTCACCACAGCATCAGGCCTTTTTTTTTTTTTTTTTTTTTTTCTCCCATAATTAGATCAAAGCCTAAATGCCCATGGATGGGCCTTGTAGGAGGAAATGAAGATTGTAATTGCTATATTATTAGCCTATTCTGCTATCATGCATCATTTTAAATTAGGAAAAATGCAATATTGACATTAGCTGTTTTAAATTGTATGCATTTAAAAAATTACAAATATCAGCATTATGTGTTCAATAATCAAATTACACAGGTGGTTTTATACATGGGTAGACACATTTCAGATCATTGAACATAATCAATGTAAGCAGAAGGCTGTAGGTGTAAGTGACCACTCAGTATGTAGGCCAGACTTTCTGTGTAGGCACTTGAGGGCAGTTATGTTTCCAGTTTGCCATTTGGTGTTTAAAAACAAACACAGCATTGCCAGGCGTGATGCTGAATGAGAATCTTTAAAGGAGTAATGAATAATTCAATTAAGCAGGACATGGCATGTAGATTTTTAAAAGCAATATTCAAATTAACATATTATCTCTACAGAAACATTTTTGCAGCTAAAACTTGCTAGATTTTTCTACCAGCATGAATCATAAAATCTTCTCACCATTCATTGAGCAAGCTTTTATTGAATGCTTATTATGTCCCTTGTACCCAAATGGCTCCTCATTAGAGATGAAAAGAAAAGACACTGTTCTTCTCCTTAAAGGCTTTACATTCAGTATGGTGAAACAGAATGAATATATATCCTTACTGTCACCTTTCATGAATTCCCTGAGGCATTTGGTTTTCTGGACATTTTCTGTACCATTTAATGCTATTCCCTTATCGGACTCTCTTCCTGTCACTCCTTTCTTTCACATTACTGGCAAGCTGTTGACAAGTATTTCTATACAAAGCTGTAATAAACATTTATAGAAAATATTTGTCTTCCAAGAAAAAGGTTTCTGAGTGTAGATGGCTTGTTGCTCCCATATTCCACTGCATGTGCATGGACAAAACTTTGGAGAAGGCCAGGCAGACACTTTCAGCTCTACCTTGGGCTAATAGCTCTCCTGCTTCTCTGTTGGCAGAGTTCCCACCTCCAGCAGCTCAGGCTGAGATGGTTTTATTTTCTCTTTTCCAGAAGAACAGAGGCCTCCCAGCAACCTGCTTGGCACAGTCTCCACTCAATGTGCACACACAGCAGGAATCCATTCTGATTTTGTCAGGGAGAGAGGAACTGAGTCACATCATGTACATCAGCCTTAGTATTTCCTTCTCTGTATAACTTTTTGTTTCTTGGCTAGAAAGTAGCTCTCCCACTGGGTCCTGCAAAGGCCACTCATGTCTTTCAGATTATCTTACTATCATACTTCCACCTGTCATGTTAAATCTCTAATTTTTAGACCTTTGGTAACACATTTAGAGAGCAGTGCATCTCAAACTTTAGTGAACATGGAAATATGGAGAACGTATTAGGACACTAAGTCTTGATTTCCACGCCAGAGACTCTGATTCAGTATATCAGAAGGGGATCAAGGGTTGAATTGGATTTCTAAGAACCTTCCAGGTCATGCTTTTCCATGGACTGCTCATTCAGCAGCACTGTATGGAGTGATTAAGATGTTAGAATACAAATATTTTGTGAGGCCCGAAAGAAGTGATGAGTTTTACCTATTGCTTTCAGAATACAGTCAAAGAAGAATAAGTACTTAAGCTGAGTGATGAGCAATGATGAGCTATTCTTCAGGCCTAGCATAGAAAAGTGGACATGTGCAGGAGAAGGGCCTTCCAGTAGGTTGAGCAGGGTAGGCATGGGTATAAATGGGTAAATTAAGGAGATGAAAAGAACTTTGCATGGCTGGAGGGTAGAACATATGTGAATAGAGGTGGGGCCAGATCATGAATGATACTCAGTTATATTTTAAATGTTTTTTTAGGTAACGTGTAGGCAATGAAATATTACCTTTTAGAAAGATTTACAGTAGTATGTAAGCTGCATCAAGATGGTACAAGACTGGATGCAGGAGGAACAGAAGAAAAATAATTACAGTAATCCAGGTAGAGGATGGTGAGGACTTGAATAAGAGTAGTAAACAGCAGGGAAGGAGTCAATAAACCAGAGAGGAAAACCATTTAGGTGACTGATTAGATGAAGCCAGTTTGGTATAGAATGTGTACCTGATCTTGAAGAATATTGGCACAATTAACCGACAAGGTAATTGTTGCAGGAGGAATCATAGGCTTAATGGCAAGTGGGGAGGGAAAGTTGAACTGATGGAGTTCTGTTTTGGAGATGCAGAGTCTAAGCTTCCTGGGCATATGTAGATCTAGAGCTCAAAGTAATTTGAGCTAAAGATACAAATTTTGGGCTCATAATTTAGACATTAGATAGCTGTTTTTGGAATCATGGGATTAAGTGAGATAACCTTAGAAGAACATGGAAAATAGGGCAGGTTATTAGGAGAGAAAAATCTACGGTACTTCCATAGTTATAAAAATTAAAAAAGAAAAAGGGGGGCACTGAGAAAGAGGAGCTCACCATGGATACAGAGAAGGTTTAATTAAAGAGATAAAAGGAGAACTGGGGAAAGAGTAACACGTAAGCTAAAGAAAGAAGCTCAAAGATGAGATGCAAATGGCTCAGACACCAAATACAATGGGTATTGAAAGGAGTCTTGGATTTTGCAATTAGGAGATCATTGGTAAATCTAGTGAGGGTTCTGTCAGAAGTGATAGATATGGAAATATCATCTAAGTAACCAAAAGACTTAATAAAAGTGAAGAATTTGACAGAGTACCAACTTTTCTTTCTAGATGAGGGCTTGAGCTTGATTAGAAAGCAAAGAAAGTAGATGTATTTCCTTGATTGAATACCTTCAATCAGCACCTTGAATCAGCATAATAACCTATAAGTTGAATCCATTAGGTAACCAAGATTGGTGACAAATCAGAGGTTTAAAAAAAAAAGACACCATGAGTCTGATGTAGAAGGTTCACAGGAAGACCTAAATCACAGAGGAGGAGGGGATGGCTGTCAGGGAGATGGAGAGGAACCCCCAGTAAGCAATGACTACTTCCAAACACTTCCAGCTAAAAATATGTGATCAAAGCTTCTGAGAACCCTGTCTCAGAAGCCTGATTTTTGTAACCAAAATTTGGTAATTAGTAGTTGAAAACCACATTCATTGTCTGAAAACCACCCACGAGTACTTTGACATTTATTATACATAGGAGAATATACAACCTTGATCTAAACCGAAATGAAAAGGAAACAACAGCCATTTGCAACAGTTTCAATCAAGTTTCTCCAAACATCAGGCTACTGAGGGATATAGCCAAGTCCAATAAATAGTCTCTTGAATAAAAGTTTGTTGCATTAAGAAAAAAAATCTGTTCCTGATTTTATATGCATGAAACCAGTGTTCCTAACTGCTTAAAATGGCTTTCCTTCATTGTACTTCCCATGAGAAGAATACTTAAACTATTTTTTTATAGTTGCTTCTTAGAAATTATCCTTTAGAAGATATAATGGATAAGAAGGTGACACTAGAATGACTTGATGTATTGAGTGCTGGTCTGATAAATGGGTGATGGCACATCATCAAGAGAAATAGATGGAAGACCTACCTAACCTAGTGAAAAAAATTGAAGAAAGTATCCTATCTGTACTGAGGAATATTACATTCTTATTGAGAATATAATTAGCCTTTATTGAGGGGGAGAAATATGGAGAGACTTGCCTACCTAGCTTTGATCGTGCCATCCATACCCTGGTTCAACAATTCATCGACTCCATTACCCACAGCTGTTTCTTAAACTGAATGCCTCAGTAGCGTTTCAGGTGTTAACAGAGCTTTCTTTTTTTTTTTTTTTTTTTTTTTTCAACGTGTATTTATTTTTGGGACAGAGAGAGACAGAGCATGAATGGGGGAGGGGCAGAGAGAGAGGGAGACACAGAATCGGAAACAGGCTCCAGGCTCTGAGCCATCAGCCCAGAGCCCGACGCGGGGCTCGAACTCACAGACCGCGAGATCGTGACCTGGCTGAAGTCGGACGCTTAACCGACTGCGCCACCCAGGCGCCCCAACAGAGCTTTCTTAAAAAGGGAGATTCTGTATAACTTAATCCCTGTGTATTAGTTTGCTAGTGTTGCTGTAACAAAGTACCACAGATTGGGTGGTTGAAACAATGGAAACGTTCTTTCTCACAGTTCTGGAGGCTGGAAGCCTGAAATCAAGGTTTTGGTAGGTTGGTTCTCTCCAAGATGTCTCTGATCTTCCTTCCTTATGTACCTCTGTCCACATATCCTGTTCTAATTAGGACACAAGTCATATTGGATCATGGCCTACCCTAATGACCTCATTGGAACTCTACCTCCAAATATCACATTTTGAGGTGCTGCATAATAGGAGTTCAACATATGTACTTTTGGGGAGAACACAACTCCTCCTCTAACATGCTTTATTAATTATTACTTCATAACAATATTACAACAGACCTTGAGATTTAAAATAACACATTATCTCACAGTTTGTATGGATTGGAAATCTGGGCATAGTTCAGCTGGGTCATCTATACACTGCGATCAGATTATCATTCAGGGATGGGTCTCATCTCTAGGCTCTCCTGGGGAGGGATCTGCTTCCAAGCTCATGTAGTGGTTGGCAGAATTCAGTTTCTTGTGGCCCGTTGGACTCTGCTGTCTCCAGAGGCGACTTTCATTACCTTGCCACTGAAGTATCCCCGAAGTGGTCAATTGGCTTCTTCAAAACCAAAAGGATATCCCCTAGCAAGACTTACATTACAGTCTTATTGTGTAAAGGAACCATGGCAGTGCCATCCCATCACCTTTGCCAAATTACAATGGTTAAAAGCAAGTCACTTACTTTGCTTACCCTCAACAGGAGAGAGTTACACAAGGATTTGAATACCAGGAGGTGAGGATCATGGGGGCCACTTTAGATTCTTTCTACTGCAACCCTTCCTTTAGAGAGTTAAAATGTTTAACACACATTAAAGGCTTTGGAGACACCATATGGGAATAGTCTATTAGACTTTCAGGGTACAGTGTACTCCTTATCTCTGCACATAAGACCTTCAACAATTTGCTTCCAACCTACTTCTCTCTCTCTCTCTACTTACACACTCCTTATATAGGCATATCTCATTTTATTGTACTTTGCTTTATTACATTTTGCAGATATCATTTTTTTTTAAATTAAAAGTTTATGGCAATTCAGCATCAAACAAATTTATTGGCACCATATTTATGACCTCATTTTCTCACTTTGTGTGTCTTACAATTTGGTAATTCTTGCAGTAGTTCAAGTTTTTTATATGTTTTATGGTGATCTGTAGTGAGTGATTATGACTTGCTGAAAGCTTAGGTGATGGTTAGCATCTTTTAATAGTATTTTTTTAAGTTTATTTCTTTTGAGAGAGAATGAGTGGGGGATGGGCAGAGAGAGAGGGAGTGGGCTCAGAGCTGTCAGCACAGAGCCTGACATGGGGTTCCATCTCACAAACCAGGAGATCGTGACCTGAGCCTAAATCAGGGTCAGATTCTTAACCAACTGAGCCAACAAGGTACCCCGAGTACAGTATTATTTTAAATTAAGGTATGTACATTGTTTTTTCAGACACACTGTTATTGTACACTTAATAGACTACTATATAGTGTAAGCATAACTTTTATATGCACTGAGAAACCAAAAAAATTCATTTGACTTGCTTTATTGCAATATTTGCTTTATTGCAGTGGTCTGGAACCAAACCCGCAATATCTCTGAGGTAAGCCTCAGAGATATATGGTTATATATAAGATATATGGTTATATATCCATATATATCCATATATAAGATATATAAGATATCCATATATAAGATATATGGTTATATACCATATAACTCAGTACACTAATCTAGCTCGCTCGCTCTTTTTATATATGCCCTAGATTTTCCATTTGAACTTTGATTTCCTTTTTTTTTTTTTTTACATTCTTCAAGGCTTATTTCAAAATTCACTAGCTCCATGAACATTTTCTTGAACATTCCCTTGGTTTGAATATTCATTTATTTATTCCTTCAACAAGTAATTATTTTAGAATATGCTAGGATGTTAGGCATCAAATCTATAGCAATGAAGAGATCAGATATGGTTCCTGTTCTGTTGGAATTTTACTTCTACAAGAGAAGATGGACATAAAAGTGTAAAGAAACAAGTATATAACTGCAGATAACAATGTGGTCTATGCAGGAAGATAGCAG